>NC_085128.1:1252500-2502500 GCF_030269925.1 Bombyx mori
TTGCAAATTGTAGTTGATTTGAGCTCACATCTCAAGATGGATAACGAATGACGATATATTCACGTTCTGATATTTTTGGGTCTAGTAAGCACTATAAGGGTTGTGAGATCATTCGCCAAACTGTGCACTAAAAAGTGGATTTGGATACAAAAAAAAAAAACTTTTTTTGATCATTGATTTTTTGGACGCAAAAAAATCTTTGAAAGAATTACTGTTTTGAAGAGAATGATCAACGTACGAAGCCACCCAAGAGACTGGCCTACTTCTGTGGAAGCACTGTTTCAAATCTAAACAATCATTTAATAGAGACTCGACTTCAAAGGACTACATCCAAAACAGCGCGCGTGGGCCGCCTCAATTACTTCGGGAATTTCCATTCTTTTCTTGTATTATTGCTGCAATTTTAATTGAGAAAAATGTTCATCAACGTTCTGAGTTTAACGGCATTCATTGTAATAGTCAATTGTTAATATCTGCCGTGAGTTGCTAATACCTTGGAATATAAGAATGAATTCTTAACTGCATGCAAAAGATATCCTTTTTATGCTTGGAGAGTTCGCTTACGGATATTCGGTCGAGGGAGTAACAGACCGGGTTATGTTGGACTCCAGCATCTCCAGAGAAGCAGAGGGAGAAAAGGAAGACCTCGGCCCTCCTCCTCCTACAATTCCTCTCAGGAGACTACGCCTTAAAAAAGGCGCGTCACGCACCCGCCCCGCAAAACTGAGTATAAACCAACACCCGTCGACCTTTTTTTTCATTGCCTTTGTAGGCAATCGAGCACACGGTCCACCTGATGGTAAGTAATTATCGCCGCTCATGGATGTCAACAATGCCAAAAGCAGAGCCAAGCCGCTGCCTACCATTAGCTCTAACAAACCAGCTAGACGAAACCTACGATACGGCATACGTCCGCTTTTGCAAGTACCCGTACTGATGATAGGACGGGATTTGTTTCTGGGAAAATCCCGAAGGTCGTCGTCTCGGGAGACATACCGTGGGTGGCGCACAGGAGCCACCTATGCTAAAGATATCCTAACCGTACAATGGGAACAAAAACCAGCTTCGCGGTAGAAATTAGTCAGACTAGGTATACGTTTAAACGATACCTATAATAGAACACAAGACATTGGACAGATGCTTGAATTGTGATGACGTATCTTCGAGATAAGTTGACATATATACAAATTCCAAACTTTGAGAATCGCACCTTCGATCTATTGAGCTTGCGCTCGTTGGAAGATCTTCCATATCTTCTATACTTAGAAAATACCAAAGGAAAGCGAGCCATTCCCGACACTTCTTCGATTTATTATACAAAAGCCTCGATACATATTGTAAAAAGGCTTCATTAACATGATTATCATTAAAACCCCTTATACGCTACGATCTCGCCTTTACTTTAATTTACTTTAATTTCATTATATCGGATGTTTCAATGATTTTCTTCCTCAAATTCGAAAAAACAAAAACTCGAAATACGTCTAGTAGTAATAAGTGATCCTCGCTCATCGACCCCTCGGTAGGATTTTCCCCTGCGTTATGAGTTCCGGGAGTTTATCGTCATCATCAGCCTATAGCAGTCTACTGCTGAGCATGGGTTTCTCCAATTGCACGCCACCAAGCACGATCCTCAGCTTTTCTCATCCAGCTCTTGCTAGGGACCCTGCACACATAATCACTCCCGAGCCAAAGAGCAACTGACGCTGCGTTTGACAATTCGCGGTCTAACTTATAAACACATTTACCCCAATGCTTATCGGTTGTCCGGCTAATATGTGTCCATATTACTGCCACTTCAGCGTACCTATCCACTTTGTTAATAGGTCGGGGAAAAAGTCTTTTCGCATTGTAGTATGTATGAACTTGTAATAAAATCTCTTTGGCTATACTATTTGTATCTGGCTGATTTTGGTATCATTAAAAGTTTAAATTTGAAAGAAGATAATTCTAAGTTCAAATTAGGAAAAGGTGTGATTTTTATTTATTTTTCGTACTGTCAAGACGAGTCAATCTAATGACGAAAATCGATACATTTTAAAATTTTACTAGAAAAAAGGTAAAAATGCAACGCAAGCCGGGAAAAAAATTTGCAATGTTTATGTTGTGAATTATCTTAAAAAATTCGAAGAAACTTTTTCCCCAACCTATTATATCGATAATTTACATACGAAATATGAATTAGTACACTCACTAGTAATATATTTGACAAAGAGACTAGCTCCATTGGCGACTCTAGCTGACAACATTCAAAACAAGCCGACGTTACACACACACAAACGAGGCAACGAGCTATCATTATTAACAAACATTTACATTCCATTGCTCGCTTTAC
Source organism: Bombyx mori (assembly GCF_030269925.1). NCBI lineage: Eukaryota > Metazoa > Arthropoda > Insecta > Lepidoptera > Bombycidae > Bombyx > Bombyx mori. Next base: position 1,254,836 of record NC_085128.1, read on the forward strand.
TTTATAACTAGCAATAAAAAATTTCAATGACGCACACGCCGTTTTATTTATAAACCGTTTCGGCCAGACGCAGAGACGTCGTCGCTTAAAAAAAAAAGAGAAACATGTCAATTGAAGCTAATTGTTGAATTGAAACTCCCACGGTAGCAAAAAGGAAATTTATCTCAACGATTATTATGTAACTCTAGTGGTCTTTTAGATCTGTACAATAGATAGACTTGAGTGTCGATCGCCTCTATGGTCCAGTGGTTAGTTACTCTCGCTTTATCATGAGATCCCAATTCGATACGGTCGCAGTCGGTATCTTTGTATAAGATATTTGGTATTTGTGGTCTGAATGTTATTTGGTCCTATGTTGCTTGTATTAATGGCAAAGCAGCGGTAACCCTTTCCGAAGTCAACCAGTACACGCCTGCAATCACAGTGTGCTCGTATATTACTGACCATTCTACATTCGAACTAATAATTACTAGTAAAAAATATGAGTATTATCGGCGTGAAGTAAACAATGTCGTCTCGTTGTCTAATTGGGTAGGTGCGGAATGCGCGGACGGTTTTGTGTGACAGATAAAAATTCCGATTAAATATATATTGTGTCGGGACGTCTCGCGTACTAGACTAAAGCACGCGACTTCTCTATATTTATGTATACATTTTGTTGTTGATCTTGTATATTGCTATTAATTTGAAGTTGTTTTTACAAATAAGTCGTATTGTGAGACCGTGCGAATTTCGCACGTGCCTGTCTGCCACAAATCAATCGTGCGTTCTAGTTAGATTAGGGCAGTCTTTATTACATATAACATAAGACTTAAATCTTGTATTTCAATGTGGATGCAGGCATTCACGTTGGCCTATATGCTCTGATATCCACTCAACACTGCAGCCGTGAGTCTCTATTCAGCTGTAACTATTGTTTACGCGCTGGGGTTCGGGATAAATAAATGTTCTACCAAAGTACAAGTTAAAGCTGTATTCAACACTTAGAACACTTAAAACACTTCACAAACACTTTAAACACTTCACAAACACTTTAAAATTCTCAATTCGCTTCTTCCGCTTCGCTTCAGGTGATCCATTCGCTGTTTCGCTTCAAGTAGTTCCGATTACTAACTGACTGCGTGCCATTTCTGTAACGCTATTATAGCCGATACCACATCCCTAGAATTATCAAGAATATTCCACACAAGTCGAGTATTGTGCTTCCGCTATGTAACAATAGATGGCGTTTTACTTCTCGAGTGTTCTAGATGCTACTATATCCTTCGATGTTCGTTCGACTATTCGGCAATAGATGGCGTTACTCTTACGGCGTAATACTATTATGATTATATACGGCTAAAGAAAACATAGTGGACTTAATGTTCAGTGACTACCGGAGTACATAGGCATCAAAAGGTATAAAAAGGGCTGTCACATTCGTGAAACCGGAACACGATAATGCTACGCGGCAGAAATAGGTAGGGCGGTGTATTGATGCTCACGAAACGCCATATCACCGTTATCTATATATTAATACGTGAAGCAAAAACTTTGTATCCCTTTTTGAGAAAATTGCGCGGACGGAGGAGTATGAAAATTTCCACACTTATAGAGAATATAGAGAAGAAGTGCACAATGCGAATATATTTTTAAAATAATGCATAAATATATACATTATATCAATAAAGAAAACATTACACACACTACATACCATATATTTGACGCACACACGCATGCATACTATTTATTGTCAAAGTTTTGTTCTTGACGTCTGTTGTCAAATTGAGAATAGAATATGGTTTGTCTTTGTTAATATTTTTTATAGTGTAGTCTTGTGATTATAGAAGTATAAAATACAATCATAATAGTGTACAAACTTACAATTTCAATTAATTATAGTCGAATTTCGGCTACTGCGGGACCACTAGTAAAAGTAAATAGACGATGTTCCATTTTAGAATCAACTTTTTTTTCCATTTTGAACAATATTAAAATACGGTCATGTAGAAAATGCCTGCCTGCTATGTTGAAATGAATTCATTTATTAGGTAATACGTACATTTTTACTGGTCCCAAAATTAAACTAGATAAGTTTACATGTGGCTAGTGTGTCATTTGTATATTCTAATATTTTATGCGGATTTTTAATTCAATGCTGAATTGTTAACTGTGAAACTTCCTATGACTTTAAATTCAATGCATAACTGGCTTTAAAAAATGAGAGAGCAATTTAAATTACTGGTGGTAGGACCTCTTGTGAGTCCGCACGGGTAGGTACCACCACCCTGCCTTTTTCTGCCGTGAAGCAGTAATGCGTTTCGGTTTGAAGGGTGGGGCAGCCGTTGTAAATATATTGAGACCTCAGAACTTATATCTCAAGGTGTGTGGTGCATTTACGTTGTAGATGTCTATGGGCTCCAGTAACCACTTAATACCAGGTGGGCTGTGAGCTCTTCCACCTATCTAAGCAATAAAAAAAAATTCAATGCATACCTGGCTTTCAAAAACGAGAAAGCAATATTTACCAAAAAATCAAAGCGATCATTAATTTTTAAATTTGTCAGATGAAATCGAGAAGCCGTTATCAAGAGTAGAATTTTTCATCGCATAAATGACACAGCCGTGTACACACACACACACACACTAACACAATAAAGCATCACCGGGCATCGAATCGCGACGGGGCGGACACGGAAACACGCGTTAATTACAAGGCCACCGCTCCTATGCACCATTGTGGTAAGTCGTCCATCGGTGACCTGGGGTTCCGTGGGTTGGCGTGTCAATGCCTCATCGTACGATACTTATAAACGGGAGTTTCAATTTTTAAAAAAATCGGTTGTCTGTCGGTTTACTGTAAAGTCGGTTTACTGATGAATAGTTGAACGTGACAACGTCATAAGAAAATACTGATGGAATGGTTTCATTTTTCAATTATCGCAATTATCGTTGCTATAAACAATTGACACCACATTCAATTTTCACTGAACTTCATACTTGACGAAAACATGTAAATGTATTATTGTATAGCAGCTGTCCACGCGGATGCATCGCTCACTCAAGTAGGAGAGAGACAGATGTCGAACGCTGCCGAACGCGGAGGCCGATTGTGCCTCTTTGTCGCTCGTTGCGCGCTCTCGTTTGCACTTCAAGCCTTAAATGGAACGCCTCAGAGCGAGGTAACGCCGCATGAGTCATGTTTTTTCGTGCGTGTAGCCGGCTCCATCGAATTATAAGACGTTGTCACGTCAATAGACATGAAGTGAAGTTCAACATGTTAATAATACTAGTGGTCGCCCAGTAGTCGAAATTCGACGACAATTGCTAATTTAAATTATAACTTTGAACATTATTATGGTTTTATTATCAAAAATTTTCCATCTATAATCACAGATTTCGCCAAGGCTGCACTATAGACAAATAATATTAAAGACAAACAATAATAAACTATTCTCAATCTGACCACAGACTATCAATAAACCAAAGAGTATATGTGCGTCAAATATATGGTATTGTGTGTAATGTTTTTATTTATTTATTCCAAGTATTTTTATGCATAATTTAAAAAAAAAATAGCGTTCTGCACTCCTTCTCTATATTCTCTATAAGTGTGCGAAATTTCATATTCCTCCTTCCGCGTAATTTACGTAAAAAGAGGTACAAAGTTTTTGCTTCACGTATTAATATATAGATTAAGAGAAATGACAGGAATGCGGGCTGACAAATCACCTTATCGACAATAATGTAGTGTCTTGTGAACAACGTAGCCTAATTCTGCCGCATAGCTGTAATGGATTTCGGTTTAAAGGGAGGTTAAAACTCATTTTACAACACAGATCAGACGTAGCTTTGCTCTATATTGTAATTTATAGTTTGAATTTCTTCTACTTTTTAGTGGCGAGTATACGATTCAATTGTCGGTGAGTTTTGAGGCATCGACGTACATCAAACTAAAGCCATAACTCAGCGGCGTTTCGAGTCTCGTTTGAAAAATGATCAGCTAGAGAAGAGAACGTATGTATCTATGAATTATTTCCAAAATTCAAATCCTACAGAAGTGCAGCGCTTTAAGACGATGCCTAAGATCAGAGGCAGTTATAAAAAAATCTAAAGATAGAGCCGACAATCGTTAAATCTTTATAATTGTCCGTATGTTAATATTTAATAGGACAGTAAAGCTACCGGAGCGAGTCCAGTATAATGGAAATGTGCCAGGGCGTAACGATGCTAAGTGCACTATTAAAAAAATAAAACTATTTCTATTTTACTCATCATCTTGTTAAGTTATGTTACTCTTTGAGATTGAGATGGAATTTAAAAATAATGAAAACCTTGTTTCGGAAACATAAATTGCGAATGTTATTAATGAAAATAAACTTTTTTTGAAGGCAGTTAAAAATAGTAAAACATCATAAGTATCATAAAGTTCTACTGAATGCAACTATTAAAAAAATGATATACTTTTTTAGCGCGGAGGCAGTCATAACAAAGTTGAAGATATTTGCCGAAACTCTGAATCTGCTATCAACATTTTCAAGGCAGACTTTCATATATAGAAGTTTCGTATGTATTATTCGGCCCGTTTTGCGGAGCAATGATACCCACTCAAAAGAAGATTCTCATTTTGTCGTTTCACGATTTAGGAATTGCGATAAATTTCAGCGGTAGTTACCAGCTTGTCTGTACCGGTAGCATTGCTTATGCATTAGCGACTAATCACAGTAGTGTAGGCAGCGGCTTGGCTCTGCCCCTGGCATTGCTGAAGTCCATGGGCGACGGTAACCACTCATCATCAGGTGGGCCGTGTGCTCGTCTGCCTACAAGGGCAATAAAAAAAATATCACACTCAGAATTCGAAACGCAATGAACAAGTCTGTCTTAGCCACCGAAACAGAGCTTACTCCGATATTTTGGTGATATTACAAGCGCTATGACCACGGATGACTATTATTTGTACAATGTGATTTTATTTACACAGCTTCAAACCGAACCGCATTAATGCTTCACGACAGAAATAGGCAAAGTGTTGGTACCTACCCGTGCGGACTCACAAGAGGTCCTACCACCAGTAAAAATTATAATTAAATAATAATTATTATTAAATAATTACTAAGGTCCATAGTCAACAAAGGTCAATAACTTACAAGGTTTATTCTTCGTTGCTTTAGTAGACAGATGAACGTCAATCTAGGATATGTGTTTTGTTACTACCATCTCAAAAACTTTCTACTGGACGTTACAACCTAATAGCCGTCACTTACCTTAAGACACGAGGTCTTAGAGAGAAAGATTTTTATGTCATGACACATGATAGATCCGTAACTGGATTCGCCAGAATGTCGGTATCCATGCTGACTAGACGCAAGTGCCAATACTATCCGAACTTGGATCTTCCAAAGATCATCTACATACAAAAGACGAACGGAAATGCAATTTCATCTTTTATATTATATTTCTTTTTTTTTTAGGATTGAATGACTACTGATGGCCCGGAGGCCTTTCCAGTTTCACCAGGACAGGTGGGCGAGCTGAGGCTCAGCCAAGAGGGGTGGGATTTGCTAACAGCTGCCCGAGCGCCTCCGAAAGAGACCTAACAACTCAAGAGCAGCTGCTTCACGAATGAATCTACTACCAGATCGGAATCGCGACCCGCTGAGAAGATACGGCGAGAAATTCAGCGGGCTGATGCATAGGTTAGGTTGCAAGTCGACCTCTCTGTCGAGTTCGACGAGTGCGGTTACCGGGGATTATGATATTACGATGCTTGACGTTTTATGAGCAAGTCTAATCGCGGTAACGCGATGACTAAATTGCTTCGGTTAAATCGCTCCGGCTCTGAGAACTGGAAACCATGATCTACTCTAATGTCATATTGCAACACATTTATTTTTTTATTTACATTTATTTCATTACAGTTACACAGTACTGCTACACATTTATGGAAGAGCAAACGCGAATTTATTTTCCACTTCGATCCGGGGACATGAAAAATGCCGGTGGAATTGTGAAATAATCTCAATGTTATTGTTTATTATCTAACTTGGACGTCCGTTTGATGTTATGCATTCGACGGCGTAAATACGGCCGTCCAACTTGAACCGACATGGAAGACTCAATTGGTAATTAATAATAATAATAAGCCATTTAGTTCTTGCTTTTACAAAGTCTTTTAAAAATAATAAATATAAATGTATGTATTAATATTTAGGATAAAATAAGAGAGTTTTGTAATGAAACAGTATTTAGTTAGCAAGAACCCCGGATTGGGTAAAGGCCTCCTCCAAAGATGCCCCGGCGTCTCTGTCCTGTGCTACGTCAATTGGTAATTACTGCGCAGAAATAGGCAGGGTGATCAGAATTGCGGCACATACACAACTAAAGTGTAACACATACCGCGACTTGACAAGATAAGAACTAAGTGAGGTGACAAGAAAAAAATAAACCAAAAAATTTACCTTGTGATTAACAGCCTTAACAGTCTAATTAAGATGCTCTGTTTGTCTCCTCAGCAGTCTTGTAAAGCTTAGGAATTCACAGCAGAGCTATAAAATGCGCGGGAAGCCTTTTGCAAATAAGTATTGCTATGGTCTACCTAAACCGCATACTGAATATTCACTATTAAGCTTAAACATGACAAAAAAAACATCTCTTTGAATTGAAGTAACAATAAAACAATTGCTCATAATTCGCCATCATCAAGTTCCGCTGTTTATCTTGGGCATTTTTTCGCGCGTTTGTATGTATTTGATTGCGTAGAAAAAGAATTAAAACGTTAAAAATTTTAAATCATAAACTAGATTAAGCTGTAAAACTTTAAATAGCAAAGGAATAGCATCCAGTTTTGTCTGTCGTGAAGGAGGTATCGTTTCGTAATGAAAGTTTATTGGGCTATTGGTTTTTGGTTGAAAAACAATTTAATTAGAAGCAGTACAAACTTATTTATTCTCTTCTTTACACAGGAAGAACACTCAATTACAATCCATCAATAAAAGCGCTACCACCTAGTGTCTATATATGCTGAGTTAAATTTTCTTTTCATATTTCTAATAAAGCTGCTGCTTACAATACAATTTGGTCTCCAACATTAGAACTATAAGCTTCGAAGAGCTGTTTCCTCGCCCACCCTCTACAGAAACAGATATTAATGACAAAACGCTTGAATAGCTACTACTGTGCTTCTCATGTTTGATACTACTTCGAATTTGTCTTAACAAGTACTTCTGAAATAATGGAGAGTTATTAAAAAGATTTAATTAGCTTGACCGGCATCTATATATGAACGGATAATTTCAATGTGTTTTTAACCAACTTTAAGACGTCTGATTGTCTTTAGAATCTGCACACTTACTGATGACAATTCCATTGCTTTGTGCCTAATGTGATTATTTTAAGTCGTATATCGACTCGCTATTAAGCCGTGTGTTTTTGGTTTTATAGTTTAATTTTAAAGTTTTGATTAAAATAAAGTATGTAACAAATGTCAGTCAGTGCTATCAAAGAGAGCACTGACCTGGAAAGTGTCTGGTAAAAGGAAGAGAGGCCGCCCCAGAACAACTTGGCGTCGCTCGGTGGAGCAGGAGCTAGGGGTCTTGGGCATGACATGGGAGGAGCTAGAACAGACTGCCCAAGACCGATATAAATGGAAAAATTTGATTCGAGCCCTACACCCCAGCAGAGGGTAATAGGAAAGCATGATGATGATGATGATGTAACAAATGACTATGCAAAACTCTTGAAAGTGGAAGTACAAGTATTATCATCTAATTACAACGGCCAAGCATCTTGAATAATAAAAACTAGAATCCATAATCGTAGGAGCACGTGTTCATTGCACCATTACAAAGCGTTAAAGTTGAATCTTTTTTTACATTGAGCTTGGTTTCATTAGAAAACATTGTTTAAGGTTTTACAAAACTCGAACTAATAAGGGTACAGATAGCACAGTCTTTACGGTAAACTTTGTATTCAAGATTATATAGACCAACTAGCGACCCGCCCTCGCTTCGCTTTGGAAACTGTAATTTATTAGTGATTTCTCCACTATTTAATAGATGTTATTATACATATATAAACCTTCCTCTTCAATCACTCTATTTATTAAAAAAATCCGTTGCGTAGTTTTAAAGATTTAAGTATACACAGGGACAGAGAAAGCGACTTTGTTTTAAACTATGTATTGATAAAACGCTTAACAGATTTAACAAGAGCTTCTTTAAGCCGCATTGGAGTTTCCCGTTCTACACCTATGTATCTTTCTTTTTAATTCCTCTCGGGTATGTACTGGCGGTATTTTTCCCTACCTAATCGTAGGTGATCTCACGGGCTCAACCTGAGAGAATTGCTCAAACAAGAGGAGTTCTTCACTTAATCTACTGCCGGATCGGATTGTTATTTCACGCGGGTTTCGTATAAAAATTAGGTCAAAATCCTACTCTAGCCCTTACGAATAGGTACCACTATCGAAATTTCGGCATACATTTTGTAATGTGTTGTGTTTAAGGGCTGACATAGCCACTTGACATGTCCTTGACATCTTCAAACCTTATATACAAGGATGATGCTAATAGTTACAGAAAATCGAATTGTAAATTTATTAATTACGTCATAGAAACGGATAATTTAAATCAAAGATATTTTAAATTTAATTCATATAATGCGCCCGAAACTCACATCAAAAACGTAAAGACAGATTTACAATCGAACAATGAAAACTAAACCGACATTAACAAAGAAAAAACGACGGATGATGTCCAGATTCGTAAACATTTTGCTAACAACCGGCCCGGCAACGTAAACAGAATGCCTTAGCGCCACACTTTCAATAGAGTAGTTGCCTTGTAATTACCAGAACAATATTTTTGTTAACTTTCTACAGAATAAGTTTTACAGGTGGTGAGCTATATGATCGCCGAAGTAGATGCCTCAATAGCAATAGAGAATCAACTGACTCACCTATAAAACGCATGAAAACCGCCTAGTAGATTTATTTCAAGATTTAGAGGGAGAGATAAGGAAACAAATTAGTATACTGACAATTGATCAGAGGTTAGTGGTGTTTAAGCATCCCGCAAATGCACCTATATATCTTTTAATTGACATGCACACAGAAAATCACCAGCTATAATGTTTTCTCCGAGAATGCTATAGATGAGTCAAATGCAAATATTACCAGCGTCAGCTTATAAAAACAGATAAGCGTGGTCGCGGCTTATGAACAATTTTAGATGAGATCTCGTAAATTCGGATCCAGTTATCCATTGTTGTTTTAGATTCGCACGAGAACTGGCTGGTAAGTACTGTTTTTTGATCAATTTATTTTATAAAATAGCAAAATCCTATATTCTTGCTTACGTCATTAACTAAATTAATAATTAGCTTGGCGAATTCCATTGAATTCTTCTTCTTTGTTTCCACCTTGTCTCACTAGGTGGGATCGGCAAAGCGAGTCTTTCTATTCCATTCTCTTCTATTAGCCGTCACATTAACACAATCCTCTCTTTCTCATATCATCATTCACATACTCCATTCATGTCTTCTTCGGTCGACCTTTTCCCCCTTTACATTGCACTACCATGTCCTGCATCCACGAATTCCATTAAATTATTTTTAGTTATTAATTATAATGATAGAATTGAGATTCGCGAATCTAAGAAACGTTGTAGTGGTTAGCGGAGGTGACTTGAATTAATGAGGTCCGAATTCGATTTCCGCAGTATCCTTGTGAAAGATGTTTGGTGCTCAGACTCAGAGTGTAGTTGTTATTGTCTCGTATTTATTTTCGGTATTCGGAGCATAGAAAACAATTCCTGCTTAGTGACTTTGGGAAATAGTACTCGCAATAAACCAACATCATATTTTACTATAATAAAGAACTATCTAACTGCTTTATGCTGCAACATCTCCCATAAAGCTATGTGAATTTCAAAGGAAATTATTTTGGACTTTCAGAAATACGTTCACAAATTTGGCAGAAAAATTTAGCATTTTCTGAGGACACAGAAACGATCGGACTTAGAAGTAATTCTGCTCTCTTTTATAAAATTTCATAGCCACTCACCACTCAGATGCATTAGAGGCTTAAACATAAAACATATTTTTAAAAAGCCAAAAAAAATATCTGTTCGCAATTTTTTATTAATGCATATAAAATATCTACCTAAATTATGAAGAGCATTAAATCTATTTACTCATTGGTCAGGTATTAGGGACGGCAATCGGCGATGACGTCACGACACGCTCTAGTTGTGACTTGTCAGAAGCTGTCAAACGATCTTAGCTCCTCCGATGAATCAATGTCGACAATCTCTCACAGTGTATTTTTTTTAAATAAAAAAAACTGTTATCATTTAAATACTGTAAAAGTATCGTGTAAATTCACGATTATAGTTTTTACGTTATTTATAAATTAATACGTGAAGCAAAAACCTTGGTAGCCCTTTTTACGAAAATTGCGGGACGGAGAAGTATGATATTTCTTTCACTTATAGAGAATATAGAGAATGAGTGCTAGATGTTCATATTTTTTGAATTATGAATAAAAAATACAATAAATGAATTAAAAAAACTTTGCACACACTAGCATGTACTTGACACACACACATCTGAAACTTTCGTTAAACTTTAGTTATTGTTTAAATATCTGTGATCAAATTGAGAATACATAGATCTTTAACATTATTTGTCTATAGTGTAAACTTGGCAAAGTCTGTTATTAAAGAAGTTTAATAGTATTTGACAATAGAACCGTAATAATTTTAAAACTTATAATTTCAATTAATTATAGCCGTATTTCGACTACTGGGGGACCATTAGTTATAATAATTTCATAAATGGGGCGTTTTAGCTTTTTTAGCTGGATCTTAAATGTAATTAGACGATCTAGCTTGGTATTCAGTGCTTACTTGAGTCAATTTTGGTGTATATTTTATAATGTCCATCTCGCCTCTTAAATCGGAACTAATGATTTTTGCATTTACATAATATAAAATATGGTTTATGAACCTGCAGACAGTTCATCAATGCTCATGACATTTTGTTTCCACGTTTTATCCTATTTCATTTTAATCAAGTCTAAAGCTTACGCTTATAGATGAGCGAAAATCAGATTGGTAGGTAGACGCACGGAAAATATATTGGTAACGACTTTATGTAGAGACATTAAAATTTAATTTCAATCCATTTGTATTAAACTGTCGTATTTTGGCATTTTTTTATTTTATGCAACATATAATGTAAGTCTAGTAGTGTTAAAATTTTTCATATTGTTGTTGTATTATAAAAAACACGGACATAAATATGTGAATGTGTTATGAAATGTAGCGTCAAATGTAGAGACGATAAATTTCATTAATAGAGTGGAGAAGTTAAAGTTTCGTTCAAAGACTTTGTCCGTTTCCTTATCTAGCTGACCGTTTATGAGGGGTGCATAAATGAGGTGGGTCCGCAAGTCGCGTGCGTACTAAACGTTTCGCCGGCCACCTCTGTCTCGACAACTATTCGATCCTAAAACGGACTCATAATAGCCACTCGTTTAATGATACACCTGCAGTCGTCGCACACAGATCGTTACTTATAAAATATATTAGGATCTCTATTTCTATTTATACACCGCGCGCTCGGTGAATCTCGTTCGGAACCGATACGGTTTACCTCTTAGTACTAAGCATGCAGTGACCACATGGAAGCCGGCGAGCGAATCAAAACAACGGCGGGGCGAGGGTCGAGCGGTCGCCCCCGCGCGTAGGGCGCGACGTTCCATGTGGTCGGGCGCTCCACGTACGGTGCAGTATCACTAGGCACTCACTGTATCCAGACTTGTAGACCGCCCGGATCCTCTTGAGCAACTTCCCGGTTCTCTTCAGCGGCGGGCCGAGCGCGACGGCCGTGCGGCCCCGCCTCTCCGCGAACACGATATAGTTCCGTCTGTTCTTCAAGGGCACTTCGAATCGTCCCAAGCACTCGAGGTCCTCGGGCGGCAGCTTGAGGCGGACGACGGCGTCCTCGTGCAGCCAGCGGCCGCGGTCTCGCAACACGCGGCGGACCTGCACGGTGGCGGCGTCGGCGGCCAGCGACTGCACGCGCGCCTCGAAGGCGGCGGGAGCGCGGTAGGCGCGCCAGGCCACGTCGGCTCGCTCGCAGTAGAGGCGGCGCGGCGCAGCCACCGCGCCCACACAGCACACGCACAGCACAGCCCAGCACAACGCCGCGCGCCCGCGGGTCTTCATCGCGCCATCGCAGCGCTCGCTCGCTCCTCGCTGCCGACGCACGGTGCGGCTCGGTCGGCGGTCGGCGCGCGACTGCCCTCTCGCCGGCCGCCGCGCTGATTCACGACCCGCCCGCACCGAAATACTCGCCGCTCCGAGCAACCATCGCCCGCAGAATCCTTCAGTTGCACTACTTCTTACTAATTAGAAGGGGTGAGAACGACTCGTCCACTCGCACTTGATAACGAGCTTCTTAGCTACACTCTCCCAGTACTTTTTGTGTCTGGGAATGTGGACATTCCAGAGCAGCTGGGATAGAAATTGTGAAGAACTTGTGAATTGCAAATTAAAATGACATTAACGGCTACGTTCGTCTTCACCCCAACATAAAAAAAATATTCAACTATGTATTCTAATTTAGTTAGTCACAGTCAATCACAAAGTTTATAGTCACACATTAAAATGTAAAAAAATACAATTTTAGTTATGCTTCAATAGCTTTTCCGAGCACTATGACTGTCTACTCATTGTAGCGGCGGTTGGTGACGCCTGGCGCTCCGTAGACGACGTCTACAGAGTGTAGCGCGTAGCCGCGTAGCTGTGACCTCAGACGTAGGCCCACGACCTTGCCATGCTACGAACTGTACAATTATTTCATATAGCAATAATATTATATATGTGCCAGTGGATTGTGTAGCGTTTTTTTGGTCTCTATGTAGAGATAAGTAACTGTTGCTCACGTCCCGAATAACTTTTCATCTACCACACTACATAATTTAATACGTGCTGGAATGCAAATTAGATATTTTGGTACAAAAAAAATGCGAAGAAGATTTCAATTGACCATAAACCCACAAAACTATTACTGATATAATATAAACCTCAAATATAAGCATCAAAAGAAACCTTCGAGCTCGTAGGGGAAAACTGCGAATGTAATATTAAGTCATCAATGACATAAAACCACCACCACAGAGTTACTGCTTTGACAAATTACGAATAAAAAAATCACACGAAGCACATGAATGTGTCTCTAAGATTGAATGGGTGACCTAACTGTTCACGAGCCTGGCATCCGGTCAGAAAAGGTAAACAGTATCATGAGAGCGTTCCGCCTCCCTTACCTGCAGGTAGACCGCCCATTCATAAATGGCATGAATGACCGATTTTAGGGTTCAATATAGACATCCTGAAACCATTAAAAAATCCATCCAAATTTTTTTTTTTTTCGATATGAAGTATTCTACTTTGCGGTTTGAAACAATCCCTCAGGCTAGGCGGCTAGACTGTGCTTCTAGTATTGACGATGACCATTCATCAGATATGCCTTTGATGGTCAACGAAAAAATGCTGCCGTTCATCTGAAGACATGAATGTGGTCGGCGGGACAATTGTGTCAGCGAGATATCAAGCCAAGCTGATGTCAACAGATAACGGCTCATTAATATCGAATTTTTACTGGAGCTGTGTAATTATTAGAGTAATTTACGTTAACAACCAGTCTCGTCAAAAATCGAATCAATCAACTGTCGAAATATTCGGAATACTTTACCTATAGAAAAAAAAACAAAAACTTATTTTAGGTTCATTTCATTAGGTATCATTCAACTTATTACACATGATATAAAAATGTACAGAACCCTAAGTTTGTCTATTAACCTCGTACTATTCTGATATATCTTAAAGCCGTCCCTAAACACCGGAACTTACCTTTTGTTACCGGCGGAGCTTTGACGCACGTGCGTCCTGCTGAGATCACAGCTTTGGGACACTTTTTGCGCTTTTTTTTTTGCTCCGACGACGGTAGTAAAGCAATTAGAGGTGTCGAATGAAAACATCTCAATTTATAAAAAAAACATGTACATCTGGATGTACAATATTGTTTTAAAATTATTATTAAGCTCTGATTTTATTTAATTTTATCAATTACTGTCATTGCTCAAAGACATGGTTAATTCTCGAGGACTAATCACACTTCTGACGCATTATTTTTTGGCTTTTTTTTAAAGAAAGGATATCATATCTGGATACGCACTAGTGGTATCTAAATGGCGACTTTTTCTACGACGTAATTAAAAGAAAAATATGTGTGGTGTCGTGGGACACCGGATAGGAACGAAGTTCCTTATTATAAAAATATTAATTTTAAGTTCTATTCGAGGTATAAAGAAAATAAAACTGGAGGTTTCGCAACAACCTACGCTCATTCGGTAACGTGCGAACTTATTGTGGTACACTTCATTCACGGTTGTTTACATAAGAGTTAGTGTATTGCGCAAACGAACGCTCTGAGATCGTGGTCAGTAAAAGGTAAAAAAATATGTTATTTTTTTACAAAGTTAAGTCGTACACTGTGTGCATTACTAATAAAAATCTTACGTTACGGACGTTTTTTCCCGGTTAGGGTACCCCTCCGCAACGTCCCATAAGATACTTCGTTCCAATAATTAAAAATATAATAATATCGTTACTTATTGCGCACACTGGTCACAGTCATGTGTCAAAACTGTAAGGTATTCGAAACGTCAGAAATAATTTATTGACGATTAAAAATGCGAGATTGAACTGCAATTTGAAGAGTTCAAATTATCACTGGTTCGTCGCATTCATAATTGATCATGATCATTCAAATCGCTTCGTCGAGGAAGTGTCTAATAACTATGGTTAATATATCATGGCGTCAAGAATTCGGGCTTGAAGACATTACTTTTGCTTAATTTTTACGCATTCGGGTCTGTATGTAACAATTACTCCATATGTGGTACACAGAACAGAATTAAACCTAGCTCAAATAGTGATCAATACTATCTCATCAAACTCTGCGGTATTGTAATATTAATATTTTGAATAATGTCCGGATATCTTAGGCCTCCAGGAATCCAGTGGTTCTCCTTCCGCGTGATTCATCTGGTAGTAAGACTAACATTATTTTATTTATCCATCAAACTTGTTTCCTTGTTCATATTTAGGTTCTACTTGTAGAGTACTGTGAATGCGTATAACTATTCTGATTTTTTTCAACCATTTATCTCTTTCTCTCGCAAACAATATGGCCCTCTGAAGGATGAGATCTTAATGCTATACAATCGAAATGATCATGACGGTAGGCAGTGGCTTGTCTCTGCCCCTGGCATTGCTGAAGTCCATGAGTGACGTTAACCACTCACCATCAGGTGGGTCGTATGTTCGTCTGACTACGAGGTCAATAAAAAAAGACACACTAGTTCTTTGCCGTTTCACAGTTAAAGTCTTCGAATATCAGTTTTTAGAGTTAAAACTAAGTTTCATTGTCTTGAAATAAACGTTAAACAAATGTAGATTAAGATGTTTTGTGGCTGTATAAAAGAAGGACAAATCAAACGGACACACTTTCACAATTTTTTATGTTGTCAGGATTATCATTATTTTCCAGAGACAAAAACAACAAACAATTAAGTGAACAATTCGAATAACAATTACCTGCGCCAGTCTTCCCACGGGCAGAGGTCTTGCAGCCGACACTAATATTTTTGTTTCTACCTGCCCATGACAATAACAGGCGATTGTCAAGGTGTACTATTGTGGGCCGCACGTGGTGGCAATTAGCGGGGGTGTGGGAAAAGCACAAATTGTTTATGAAATATTGTTTGACGGAAGTTGTGACAACTACGACTAAATATTACATTTCTGCAAATTTGTTTATGTTCGATTTTGTTAAATATTTTTTTATTATTCATTTTAAAATTTTAAGGATTTGTTGGGAGTTGGCGTGATAGGTACTAGTATGGCTATTTCATTTATGTATCCAAGGAGCAGTTGCTATTCAATAAAATTAAAATTTCAACCTGTCGTCTCATAGTGGGACTCAAAGTCAACTAAATATAAAACCGCAGTCTCATGTTTCTAGTTTTTTTTTTTTTTTTTTTATTGATTAGATGGTCGGACGGGCTCACTGCCCACCTGGTGTTAAGTGGTAACCGGAGTCCATAGACATCAACAACGTAAATACCGCCACCCACCTTGAGACATGCGTTGTAAGGTCTCAGTTTTAACAATACCCTTCAAACCGAAACGCATTACTGCTTCACGGCAGAAATAGGCAGGGTGGTGGTACCTACCCGTGTGGACTTCTAAGATGTCCTATCATCAGTAATTGTGCAAATTATAATTTTGCGGGTTTGATTTTTATTACACGATGCTATCCCTTCGCCGTGGAAGCCAATCGTGAACTAAGTATGTATTTCATTAGAAAAATTGGTACCCGCCTGCGGGATTCGAAAATTGGTACATCGCTCGACACAAATACACCGGGCGTCTTATCCTTTAGGCCACGACGACTAAATTAAATGATTCTGACATTTATGTTATGACAACTAGAGTCCAGAATCACATAACACTTCTAGATTAAAAAACGCATACACACAAAACACCTATCAAGTTATATTCAATAAATAAATTACACGACGAAATACACACATTGCTAAGGCGAGAGAGACGGTGAGATCCCGTTACGCTCTGAGTTCTTCATGTTGAAAAAGCGAGCACCCGTTTATTAATCTGTTCGCGAAATTACAGGGATGTCCCGAAAATCGTGACGTCTTCATTACTGTGCCTGGTAGTAAGACATTGTGATACGAAATGACAAAATAAATTATTATGTCGGTGCCAGCGCGATCCGCTGACGTTTTGTGCGATGCGCTGGGAATGAGGCTCTACTTTAAAAATTTCATTTAAAAATCAAAATAAATTTTATTCGAGTCGGCTTTAACGAACAGTTTCAAATAATTACTGAGAAAAATAGACAAGAAACTCTGCACTATCTCTTTTCAATTTATGTAGGTGTTGACAACGCTACATACGTATGTTTTTATTAAATTACTTTACAAAATAAGTATACCTAAAACTAGTCTATGTTACTTAATATTATGAAAAGATCTGTTCGGTATTATTATGTGTTTGGACAACTTCAAGCGAGGTTTTTTCATTCAAGATCAATGTTGTAATCTATGGTTGCATGTAATTTTATAATGATGATTTATAGTAGTCTATGATTTTTTATTTAAATGTGTCTGTCATGGCTCCCTTCTTCCTTTTCCGCAAATACATTTGTCTAGAGCACTACTGGTCTCCTTTATTTAAAAACAACCTCAACATGGTAGCAGAGCGTGGTTGTTAAAAAAGAACTCGTGGTTGTTTAAAAAAAAAAAAAGGTTGTTATAAAAGTTAAAAAAAAAACTCGTGATTGAATTAAAGAAGTCCATTGAATTAAAGAAGTTCGTGGTTCAATTGAAAATTGTTTAATAAGAACGTTAAAAAGACCACGTGCAAAATAGTTGGCGTCTCGTCTAATTTAACTCGTTCGACATTATTATCAAGAAAATGGCTAAACAAGCAAAGATAGAAGACATAATGATGCCCATTTTTGATGGTGCAAATTATTCAAGCTGGAAATTAAGGTTAGTAACTTTACTAGAATACAAAGATTGTAACGAGCCCGCCATTTGCATTATGTCTGCTAAGTATAAAAGTCAAGAGGCCGAGTGGAAGAAAATGGATTTAAAAGCAAGAACTATAATAATGAGCACAATTTCTGATAGACAATTAGAATATATTAGTGAATGTACAACGGCTTACGATATGTTGAAAAAGTTGGACAACATGTATTTAACACAGTCTACTGCTATGCAAATAATATGTAGAGGAAAACTTGAAGAGGTTAAATTAAACAATTACAGTACCGTAGAAGATTTTTTTGTTGATTTCGAAAAAACAACGAATGATTTCAAAGCGGCTGGTGGGATTATAAATGAACCCGAGAAGATGAGATATTTGCTCAGAGCCTTACCTCCAAGCTACAGTTACATTGGAGATTTTATTGATGTAATTCCAGAAGAACAAAGAACAGTGGATTATGTAAAATCTAAAATAAAAGAAAAAAATATGACAAGTGACCCAGATAAGAAGAGTAATATAAGTACATTCTCAACGAAAACTAAAGTTCAATGTTTTATATGTGGAAAGACAGGTCATCTCAAGAAAGATTGTTGGTATCAGAAAAACTACCAAGGAAGATATTCAACCAGTCAACGACAGCAAGGTCTACAAAGAGGTTATTACAGAGGTGGATTCTATCAAGGTCGTGGCAGAGCCAGAGCTCAAAATCATACCAGAGGTGAGTCGTCGAGCACTCAGCGGGACAGCTCTTCAAAAGAGTCATGGACAGCCCAGGTGTCTAATCCGAAAGTAAATCAGGTAATGGGGTGTACCGAAGGGGATTATGATAATATTAATGAAATTAATTGGTTGTTAGATAGTGGGTGTACCGATCATATTATAAAGAATGATACATGTTTTTATAATTATGTAGATTTAAATATTCCCATTGATGTGAAATTGCCAGATGGTAAAATGTTAAAAGCAACTAAAGTAGGTACTATTAAAATCTATTTTAAAAATGATTATAATGAAAAACACATTGATCTTAAAAATGTATATTTTGTCAAAGATATTAAGCAAAATTTGTTAAGTTTTTCAAAAATAACCAAAAATTGCACTATAGTAGCAAGAAATGAAAATGCAAAAATATATAACCAATCTAAAGAATTAATAGTTATTGCTAATAAAATAGACAACTTGTACTACATAAAAAGTTTTATTTCAAAAATTGACAGTGATAAAATGTATGTAAATTCGTTAAAATTAACTGATAAAGAGAAATGGCATAGGGCACTTGGTCATGTAAATTTTCAGTATTTAAACAAATTAATAAATAACAAATTAGTAGAAGGTTTGCCGGACAAGATTGAAAGCACAGAAATGAAATGTTCAAATTGTATTGAAAGCAAAATGACTAATGTACCTTTTAAAAATAATAGAACCAAAACGAAGGAAATTTTAGAACTGATTCATACTGATCTAAATGGTCCACATAGCACAACTGGATATGGTGGAGAAAAATATTTTTTGACCTTTATTGATGACTATAGTAAATGTACAAGAATTTTTTGTATTAAAAGTAAAGCAGAAACTGCAAGTTGTTTTATAGAATTTGTTAATTTAGTAGAAAATAAATTTAATAAAAGAGTTAAGAAATTACAGTGCGATAATGGCAAAGAATATTTAAATCGAGATATCTATGATTTCATCAGACATAAGGGGATAGAGCTATTACCATGTCCACCTTATGTTCATGAATTAAATGGGGTAGCAGAAAGGTATAACAGGTCTGCTATGGATATAGGTAGATGCTTAATGAGAGAAGCTAAAATTCACAGAAGATATTGGCCTGAAGTTATAAAAACAGCAGCATATTTAAAAAATCGAACAATTGCTAATACAGTAGAGAATAAAACTCCTTATGAAATATTTTTTGGTATTAAACCAAATGTAGAACATTTAAAGATTTATGGAAGTAAAGTCTATGTAAGGGTTCCAGAAGTTTTAAGGAAAAGTAAATGGGACGATAAAGCCCAACTAGGAGTGTTGGTAGGTTACACTGAGAATGGTTATAGAGTTTTATTAAATAATAGAATAATTCATGCTAGACATATTCAGGTAGTCGAAGAAAATACTCAATTAATTTGTTTAGAAAAAAATTATAATGAAAAGCAAACAGACATTGAAAATAAAATAATTGAAAGTGATATTGATGAAAATGTAGATGATGCAATTGAAACAAGTTCTAATAAAGCTCTGGAAGATCCTGTCCATAATGAAAATTTAAGTAACAATAAGGATAAGCTTGTAATAGAAAGAAAGTCAAAAAGAAAGATAAATCCAATTTTAAGATATGGTAATCCAGTATCACATTTTATTTATGTAAATTACATTGATGCAAATGTACCAAACACAATTGAGGAGGCCATGAGCTTGCACGATTATAAGCAATGGCAGTTAGCGATGGACTCTGAAATAAATAGCTTAAATAAAAACAATACATGGCAAATTGTTGAACGGCCAAAAGATAAAAAGGTTATAGATGTCAAATGGGTCTTTAAAAGAAAAAGTAATAATATTTATAAAGCTAGATTAGTCGTCCGAGAATTCCAACAAAAGGATTACCTTGAAAATGTTTATTCACCTGTAGGAAAAATGCAAACATTGAAAATTTTATTATCATATAGCTGTAAAAATAATTTATTTATAGAACAAATGGATTTTGAAACAGCATTTTTAAATGGTCGTGTAAAGTCAGAAGTATATATAAATCAACCAAAAGGTTATGAAACTGGAGATAATAAAGTTTACAAATTGCATAAGGCACTCTATGGCCTTAGAGAAAGCCCTAGAGTATGGTATGAATGTTTCAACAATTTTTTTGAAAAGTTGAATTTTGTTAGAAGTAGCTATGATTACTGTCTATATGTAAATAGTACAAACAAAGATCCAATATATATACTAATATTTGTTGATGATCTTTTAATTTGTTGTAAAGATATAGATAAAGTAAAGCAGTTGAAAATTAGTTTAATGGAAAAGTTTGCAATGAAAGACTTAGGAAAAATCAAAAGTTACATTGGCATAGATATTGACTATAATAATGATAGAAATAGAATGACCTTAAGTCAAACAAAATATATTGAATCTTTGGCTGTAAAATATAATCTGGAGAACACTAAGTTATATGATACTCCAATGGAAACAAACTTAAAACTAGAACAGGCTAAAGAAGTAGATTATAGTATAAAGTATAGAAATATAATTGGTGAATTATTGTATATTAGTACAGGCACTAGGCCAGATATAGCATACAGTGTTAATTACTTAAGTCGATACCAAGGTTGCTATGACAGAACACATTACAAATACGCAATGAGAATTTTAAAATATCTATATAAGACTAAGGATTTAAAGTTAACATACTATGATAATGTGATAAACTCTGAAATATTAGATTGTATGGTAGACTCAGACTTTGCAAGGGATAATGTAGATAGAAAATCTACTACAGGTTTTGTAATTAGATTATTTGGAAACTTGATTTTTTGGAAAACACATAAGCAAAGCTCAGTTACTAAGTGTTCCACTTTCGCAGAATATACTGCTATGTCAGAAGCAGTCACAGAAATACTTTTCATTAGAAACTTGTTATGTGAATCATTCAATATAGAATTTGATAAACCAATAAAGTTGTATGAAGATAACTCAGGTGCAATTTTGATTGCTAAGTACGGCAATTTTACTAAGAATTCAAAGCACATTGAAGTTCAGTATCATTATATAAATGAAAACTATGAAAAGGGTATAATTGATATTGTTAAAATTGATACGAAGTATAATTTAGCTGACATATTAACTAAAAGTTTAGATAAGACTACTTTCTTGAAAAATAGAGCAGGGTTAAAATTATTTTAGTACACACAATATAGGTACTAATCTTTGTCTTTAACAATATTGTAGACGTGAGGAATCAGCATTATAAATTTAAGGAGGCGTGTTGTAATCTATGGTTGCATGTAATTTTATAATGATGATTTATAGTAGTCTATGATTTTTTATTTAAATGTGTCTGTCATGGCTCCCTTCTTCCTTTTCCGCAAATACATTTGTCTAGAGCACTACTGGTCTCCTTTATTTAAAAACAACCTCAACAATCAATAATAGCCCAAATCATTTTATTGTAATAAGCTATACGATATATTTGTATCAATATTGGCAACGATGATGTCACTTTGTCACTTTAGCTTTGGTAGCCACTTATTACCAAATAGACGATGGATTAAACTTGCCGACTGCACAACAAAAAACAATGAAATATTGTTTATAGCCGTCTATTGTCTACTGCCGACGGCGCGACTGCGTAAATAAGTAACTCTATTATTGGGCTTTGTGTGCGTCTTTAGCATAAGAGGCCACAAAAACTCAATTATTACCTTTATATGTGATTAAGAAAACTATCAAGAAATGTTTGTGCAGTAAGGAATAAAATACAGAGTCAATGGTTACATCACAGATAGTACGATTGAATGTGTTAGGTCCAGACCGTTACATATTTTTTGCCAGTATTAGTAACTGCTCCCAGGCCGAGCCTCGTGAGTTCATCTACCGTTACCGTTAACACCTGGAACAGCCCATTAGGTTTTTTTTTTATTCTTTATTAGAGCCATACACCTATTAGGTTAAGTCGGCTTACCAGTGATTAGTTAGAAAAAAAAAGTAATTTGTATCTACTATTTAGAATTGTAAAACATACCCCTCGTTTTACCCGTATTCTCAAAAGGCTATAAGTTTTAGGTTTGGCATTCATATTAAATTACATTTAAATTGAAATTTGCGATTTGAGCTATAGTTTGGCATAGTATAGTAGTAGTTATTGGCATATTATTTTATTAATACCGGGCATATTGCGAATGTATTCTCATCCTGATCAGATATGTACATAATCCACGGTAACGTAAGCTAGTTAACTACAGCAAAATGTTTTTACTGTTCTGAGTTATAATTCTGTTAGACTGAAAATTGCTACACTAATACTAACACCTAGTGAATAAATAATTCTAATGGATAACTCTTAATCGATCAAGACGACTAATAGATGAAGTCCTTACCACGATTTTTACGTTTAATGAGTACACTGTAAAGCTGTTGGTCAAAACCCATTAAATAAGCGTTCATAATGCTAGACAGCATTGAAAGTTAAAAAAAATTCGGTACAATAAACTTATTTTATCAAAAATATACTTTGGTACTCACTATTTTTATGAGTTCCGTGGAGATAGGTCTCTGAAATTGTTCAAGACGGATGGACCGGCTATATCTTTCTATCATTAAGTAAAGTTTATTTTTTGGTACCCGACGCCACTGCTATTACTCGGTCGAGTCCACTAACGAAGGCCATTTACACATATCACAAAGTCAACGACCTCTGCACACCTTAAAACATAAGATCGGAGTTCTAATTGTCTCAGTACATACTCAAGCTGTCCTACTCTTTAAGATGTACCTAAGTATATGTCGTAACGAAATTATTGGTAAGATGACCACAAAGTGCTAGAAATAGTTGGTGGGTTAATAGATTCACAAAGTAGAGCCACTTTCATTGCAGACTGCGCACGGCCACCCCCGGCGCTGCTTGCCGTTTCTCGTTAACCGTATAATTGTTTAAATTGTTATAATTTCGCCCGCATAATGTTGCCACATAAACATTTATTTATCGGCATACGCTGTGATAACGATAATTATTATTGTCAGCGAACGAACCACATCCATTTGAGTATTGAAGATTGCCGAATATACACTACTGTTTTAGCAGTTTTCATGTTGTTATCACTAGAGATATTTCTTAAAGGGATGAAAGCAATCGTGCATTGTATTAAAGTACCACATCCAATCCTGCGGACAGAATGGTAAAAAGTCGACGTCATCCTAAACACGTAATTTCGGATCCTCCCGATCCTCTATCGGTGCTTTTAGGTACCTCAAGCACCGGTTACCGTTCTCGTTGAACCCGTCGCTTGCGCCGAAGGCTTCGCCGAGTAAACTAACCCATAGATATAGCCCATTGAGTTTCTCACCGGATCTTCTCAGTGGGTGGCGTTTCCGATCCGGTGGCAGAGTCTGCGAAGCACTGCTCTTGCTAGGGCCAGTGTTAGCAACATCAACAGGTTAGGGCCCTGTGAGCTCGCATGATGACTGAGAAGATTCGGCGAGAAACTCAGTGGGCTGTGGGTGGCTCCACGAGATAAGATCACATTTCGCATCGTGTAAGATAAATTAAGCGTAATATTGGTGGGGCATATTATGAGCCCGTACCGGTAGGTTCCGCAATCCCGCTCATTTTAGAGGCGAGGTAATCATGCGTTCCGCCTTTAAGAATGTATCGGTCATTATAAAAGTCAGTCTTCTATCGCATCTCTGTAAGTGTATGGCGGTATTCATGTGTGATGTCTTTAGCACTTCTGTGACGACCTATCAGCAGAGGTACATGAGCTCGCCTTCCTAACTACAGTATTAAAAGTATAAAATATTTGCTAAAGCTGTTTTGATCGGGTCCATGATTCGCGAAACCTTTATGGTCCGAGTACTTGACGCGGCTAAATTGGTCGAGCTATTTGAGAAGATATCTATAGAGCAGTTTCCTCATGTCATGTTTCTCTTTCACCTCACTCTTATTTTCTTAGGCAGCTTGGAAGAGCTATTTTGAATGTTTCTTCCGCTAAGTAGTCATAGATAGCCGTCAAATTAGTACCTATCCAAATTTCTGTTCTGACACGAGCAATCAGCATTTTTTTTATTGCTTATATGGGTGGATGAGCTCACATCCCGCCTGGTGTTAAGTGGTTGCTGGAGCCCATAGACATCTACGACGTAAATGCGCCGCCCACCTTAAGATGTAAGTTCTAAGGTCTCAAGTATAGTTACAGTGGCTGCCCCACCCTTCAAACCGAAGCGCATTACTGCTTCACGGCAAAAATAGGTAGGGTGGTGGTACCTATGTTATTCCTTCACCGTGGAAGTCAATCGTGAACATTTGTTAAGTACGTATTTCATTAGAAAAATTGGTACCCGCTTGAGATTCGAACACCGGTGCATCGCTCAACACGAATGCACCGCACGTCTTATCCCTTAGGCCACGACGAATTATCATAATATACTTTTCGGTCAATAATAAACGAATAATAATAAAATCAAAATCGTTCCTAAGTACATTAGTGTGTACGTACCTATTTTTTCCTCTTAGTCTGGCCGAGATTTTAAATTTATGAGGTCATTTGGATATTTAACTTTGTCTTACATACACTTTTTGTCTCAGACGTCTTTACGTTCAGATATACTTTACAAATTTCACCGGATCGCTACACTAATTAAAACAAAGCCCTTAAATCGAATACATTTGGTGTGTTAGTAACAGGTATTGAGAGCGCTTACGTATCGGCCGCCAAAACTATCGTTAGGCCGTGTTTGGTTAATGTATCTCACACTCTGAAGTAAATATAACTCTTGTTATGGGGCAAACGACGCGCTCCCGACTATTAATTGTTTCTTTTGTACTTTTCGTAGCGTAGCGACATCTATCGACGAATAGAAGGAGCTTTGTAATAACAATAACTTCAAGTAATATAGAGGTCATTTTAGACATATATCTTGACCGTCAAAATCATCACGGAAATCTTAAATTTAGTATGACAATTTCAAATATTAATTTTTTTTCTTTTTTTATTGCTTAGATAGGTAGATGAGCTCACAGCCCACCTGGTGTTAAGTGGGTACTGGAGCCCATAGACATCTACAACGCAAATGCCGCCACCCACTCTGAGACATGAGTTCTACGGTCTCAGTATAGTTACAACGGCTGCCCGACCCTTCAAACCGAAACGCATTACTGCTTCACGGCAGAAATAGTCAGGGTGGTGGTACCTACCCGTGCGGACTCAAAAGACGTCCTATAACTAGTAAATGTGTGATAAATATATTATCATAGACGATAAGATTGGTGAATTAACAGCGAAATAGCTTGCATATAATTTATTTTATTTTTAATAACGCCATAGGTATGTCGCGTTGAGTCAACGGCTCCCACGGGCTTTCGCAAACTCCGGTCTTAGCTT
This sequence comes from Bombyx mori, assembly GCF_030269925.1. NCBI lineage: Eukaryota > Metazoa > Arthropoda > Insecta > Lepidoptera > Bombycidae > Bombyx > Bombyx mori. The sequence goes on from NC_085128.1 coordinate 1,280,547, forward strand.
TTTTTTATGCAGTTGATTTGTGTTCTGTAGGTCAGGTGTTAAAGCTGTGTTCGCTGATGGTCGGAAATGCATTAAGGACCAGTTTGATGGTTTCATTTGCCATAGCTTAATTTTTACTTAACACACTCATGTATAATAGAGATTTAATATTTTTTTACTGGTGGTAGGACCTCTTGTGAGTTCGCGCGGGTAGATACCACCGCCCTGCCTATTTCTGCCGTGAAGCAGTAATGCGTTTCGGTTTGAAGGGTGGGGCAGCCGTTGTAACTATACGTGAGATCTCAAAACTTATATCTCAAGGTGGGTGGCGCATTTACGTTGTAGATGTCTATGGGCTCCAGTAAGCACTTAACACCAGGTGGGCTGTGAGATCGTTCATCCAACTAAGAACAAAAAAAAAAACATAAATTGAAGGACACATAAGCTGCATCAAAGTTCAGGATTACTTTCAAAAGATTATTTTTATTAATTATGCAGGTTTTTGTTAGAATTGCGAAGGTTAAGACTGGCACTATTGATCATAACAAGGGACCGGAGCAAAACAAATGGTTATAACCGCGAATAGAATATTTACTTGTGATATCAGATTTGCGTGTTATTAGGGTAAAGTTTATTATTATTGATAATTTCTTTTCAATTTCTAATCGAATTATTGATGCCAATAGGACTGTTAGTTACAACTTTGAACTCACCGCGAGTTTTTATACAATAATATGAATACTTCGTCGGAGCAAGCCGCAGAGATTTTTCTATTTGTGCACCAATTTTATTTTGTTTTGTCAAGAAAAATTGCGGTTGGAAAGCGGTCAATCATGAGTCCTTGTGAGCATAACCAACGCTACGTTCATATGGCTTTCAGAAGAAAATGAGATATTGTGGGCCATGTCCTGCCTAGATATTGCGAACCTCACAAGAGAGCTCGTGTAGGTCTACCAGCATGACCCCTCCTTAATAGCTACTGATATGCAAAAAGCGAGCAAGACCTAAACGTCTCCCAGGACAAAGGACCTAGCCGCGGACTTCTAAGAAACACTCCGGAATCCTTGCTTTATTTAACTAAGCCTCTGATTTATTGATTTTAGCACCCATTTAATTAATTAATCGACCACCAATGGCGTGATTTTTCGATGCGATCGGCGTTTCGGAATATTGTGCGAAGTCTTTTTTCAAATTTTAATTATGTTACTCTATAAGATTAGCATGGCACTCAAATGTAAAATTCGACCATGTTATTACCAGTTACAATACGTTGTTGGTAGCATATACATTTGCTTTTTTTTCCTACTGCTTTTTTTTCCTTTTTTTTGAAGTCGTTGTGGCTTATAGGATGAGACGTCCGGTGCATTCGTATGTAGCGATGCACCGGTGTTCGAATCTCTCAGGCGGGTACCAATTTTTCTAATGAAATACGTACTCAACAAATGTTCACGATTGACTTCCACGGTGAAGGAATAACATCGTGTAATAAAAATCAAACCCGCAAAAATTATAATTTGCGTAATCACTGGTGGTAGGACCTCTTGGGAGTCCAAGGGTAGGTACCACCACCCCGCCTATTTCCGCCGTGAAGCAGTATTGCGTTTCGGTTCGAAGGGTGGGGTAGCCGTTGTAACTACATATATTGAGATCTTAGAACTTATATCTCGAGGTGGGTGGCGCATCTACGTTGTAGATGTCTATGGGCTCCAGTAACCACTTAACACCAGGTGGGCTGTGAGCTCGTCCATCCATCTAAGCAATAAAAAAAAAACCTATGCTGATAGCTTTGAGAGGCTATGTCAGCTTCGCCCTAACATGTAAGTGAGCTCACGGGGCTCAAATTGGTGTGTTGCTAACACTAGCTCTAGCAAGAGCAGTGCTTCGCAGAATCTACCACGGGATCGGAAACGCGACCCACTGAGAAGATCCAGCGAGAAACTCAGTGGGCTCTGTCTGTGGGTTAATTCGCTCATCGAGCCCTTCGTCGCTAGCGACGGATTTGATGAGGACGGTGACCTGGTAAATTTGCATTTGCATTACTTTAAAACAGTATTATCAAAAGAATAAATGCACGTGCGTTCAAATCTATGGATTTATTAAACAAGTTAAAGTAATCGGCAAACTTCTTGAGCAAATGACCTTGACTGCGCAGAACCGAATTTTAGATCACTTTGGTGGTGAGGGTGAGGCGCGACGGCAGGGGACATCGTATCGAGCGCTTTATTGGTAGATCAGTCGAACCTTGCGTCCCGCACCGCGCCCTCATTCCGCTAGCTCCCAAAAGTACGCTTGCGTACAGTGGAAAGTCTATCGTTATTAATCGTTAAGTTATTTGTTATAATTACTTGTGGACTTTGTTGCCATTGCTATTTGTTGAGTGTTTGTTGATTTTTTATAAAACATACACTATGCCGCGAAAAACTGGTGTAGTATTCAAAAGAAAGGGTAAAAAAATTGTGTACGACGTATATTGCTTCATTATAAAACAGGGGAAGAATGATATGGAAAAATTAAAACAGACTTCGGAAGTAACAAAACCATCAGTGAGTACTGATACATCAGTGATACTGAGGTGCATTATTAAGAAAGCTAAAGGCTCTGGCTTGCTCGCCGTGTTTCGGACTCCGGGTAAGAAAAGATCAGGGAAGAAGAAAGTTACCGGAGTGGATAGTTTCGTTCAATCTGTACTAAAAAGGTGTAATCATAATAACTACATAACAAGCAGCGAAACTCCGTACCGTAGAAAGGCTTCGAAAAATTTAAAGAAGATATAAATTTTAATGGCTCGAAATGAAGTTTACGACGTATTATGAAAGAGCTAGGCTTCAGATGGAAAAAAAAGAACAGAAAATAATGGGAAGCTGGTAATTGAAAAAAGTAACATTCGATTACTACGAATCGAATATCTTCAAAAAATAATTAATTATAGACAAAAAAGAAGACCGAATCGACCGAGTTGTAAAGTACACCGATGAGCCCTATGTCGACTCATCACGATGATAGCGACTCGGGTGATGAAAACAGTGATGATGATGATGGTCAAGATTATGATGACGAAAAAAAATTACAAATACCAGCTTCGCTTCAACTGAACCAAGACCTGGATAACTAATGACCAAGAAAAAAGAGCAAGGCTGTGACTACCTACCGTGGAAGGTTTCTCTTCTAGATCAGATGACCTAAATCAAAAGTCTTCTATCTATGTCATCGTCGAACCAGTGTCTTCAACCAAACCAAACTTCCGAATCAAATGTAGCCTTTCTGGGTAAGTCGGTGTAGTATGTCATTATGAATTATGTTAGATTGTGATTGTGCCACTATATTCTACAAATTATATTTATTTTGTTGAGTAATTAGCAAAACGGCATTGTGATTTCTTACTCTTCGGCAATTTGCCCAATTTATGTGATTAAAAATTGTAGTTTGGTCTTCAAGAGAGAGGTAGTTCCTGCAATAGGTGCAAAAGTCTCTGATGAAATACTGCTTGCGATTCGCAAGTTAGTCGTGTTAGATGAAAGCGACGAATCCTGCTACCAACTAAAGCGATTCCACTTTAAACGTAACATGACATTGTCAACTGCGTAAGTTTTTTTTTATTTTTTTTATTGCTTAGGTGGGTGGACGAGCTCACAGCTCACCTGGTGTTAAGTGGTTACTGGAGCCCATGGACATCTACAACGTAAACGCGCCACGTAAACCACCCAGCTTGAGATATAAGTTCTAAGGTCTCAGTATAGTTACAACGGCTGCCGCCCTTCAAACTGAAACGCATTACTGCTTCACGGCAGAAATAGTCATGGAGCTTGAGATATAAGTTCTAAGGTCTCAGTATAGTCAAAACGGCTGCCCCACACTTCAAACCGAAACGCATAACTGCTTCACGACAGAAATAGGCGGGGTGGTGGTATCTACCCGTGCGGACTCACAAGAGGTCCTACCACCAGTAAAAAGTATCTCTGGTTCCCACTGTAGGTATTATCAATGTCAATGACACGGTTATAACGCTTGTTAGCCAGGTCGTCGATCGGACAGGTTGTCGTTGCACATCCACGCCCATTAAAATCTTATAATTAAACAAACAACGTTGCACTAGCACAGGCCACATGTGACCCTCCAGCACGCATCAGCGCGTCGACTCTTTAATTACAAGATTGGCCCGTGCTCCAATACCGGAACGAGGATCTTGATAGCTGTGAAAGTACTTCGCTTGACAACAAAGTATGATTTAGTATATACTGAGACTCGACTTATCAAAGGCTCATAGTGACTGGTAATGTGGATGGAAAAGGCTTGGAGTCACAGCCCAATACTTTGGTCCGACTAGATCCGTATCGGTCTTGATTCCACAACTCCCAACACTCCCTACAGCGCCAAAGACAGAAACAGATGGAGATAGACCACGCAAGAGAAAGTGATATAGAATGGTGTCACGACCCTCAGCATTGGTGAATTCATACCCGATCCTGTAGACCGAATGGTAAACAGTCGACGTCACCCAAAACACGTCATTACGGATCTTCCCGATCCATTAACGGTGCTTTTAGGCACCATAAGCACCGGTCACCGTCCTCGTCGAACCCGTCGCTTGCGACGAAGGGCTCGACGAGCGAATTAACCCATAGAACAGCCCACTGAGTTTCTCGCCGGATCTTCTCAGTGGGTCGCGTTTCCGATCCGATGGTAGATTCTGCGAAGCACTGCTCTTGCTAGGGTCACTGTTAGCATCATTCCGGTTTGAGCCCCGTGAGCTCACCTACTAGTTAAGGTTACGCTGAAATAGCCTCTCAAGGCTATCAGACTCCAAACGTATTTTTGATTTGCGATACTTTGAGCTAAGCTGACAATAAATGACAAACTCGGAAAACGATATAAGAATAATATTTCTGCTTACCAAGGTGTCATTTTTGTTTTGTAATTAGCGCGAACAATTCCTGCGTGTTGTGACCAGAAATGGCTTCAGGTTCTGCTTAATTTTCCCGTAATGCATTGCGCTCTGGTTTACAGAAGGCGATATTTGTTAATTATGTGTGACTGGAGTACAATTATTCGACCTAATATCTCATGATGGCGGCCTTTGCTGATACATCTAGTATCACAGTAATGTTAATGCTAATAAATAAAAGATTTTGCTATATACATATCTGCTTATTGCGATAATATTCCTCTGCAAAGTACTGCTCTTACTACGGCTAGGGTTGGCAAATTCTCTCAAGTTGAGCCCGTGAGCTCACCTACCCGTCCAGACGTAACTGGAATAGCTTCTAAGGCTATCAGCGAATATGTAGGGAAAATAATAATAATAATAATAATCTATTGCTTTATTTTTCTGATGCTTAGATGGCTAGACGAGCTCACAGCCCACCTGGTGTTAAGTAGTTACTGGAGCCCATAGACATCTACGACGCAAATGCGCCACCCACCTTGAGATATAAGTTCTAAGGTCTCAAGTATAGTTACAGCGGCTGCCCTACCCTTCAAACCGAAACGCATTACTGCTTCACGACAGAAATAGGCAGGGTGGTGGTACCTACCCGCGCAGACTCACAAGAGGTCCTACCACCAGTAAGTTGATTGCGTTGTCGCGCGAGTCCGTTAGCAATCGTACCGCTGGGTCTCTTAAAAACACTTCTACGGCCTAATCTCGAGATCTTCAAGGGGTTGTAATCAAATCCAGCCGCCTTATAAAAGAACAATATCTTTGTAATTGCATAGAAAGTGATCGTCAGGAACACATCAAGATTACATGAAGATGGCGCGTCAAGATCGCAGACTGCACGCTTCGCGGCACAGGGGAAGATCCTCCAGAACGATACAACAGAAAATTAAACAATGGCTTTACATTCGCTGGTCGAGTTTCTGAGGCAATCTTTCAACTTCCGTCGAGACGAACATTTTTTAAATAATTTAAAATTTAAAAAAAATATTCGTTTATATCCAGGAGGTTATGGACAAGATTGACGATATAAAACTAAGCATACATCAGTGCTTGAGTTTTGGCATCCTTAAAGCCTTGAGGTCTAATTGTCTTAATTAAAGCCATTGTCAGTAACGTACATAGATATATGCCGCTACCTTCTTTAACTATAATTGCATTTAAGTTGTAGATGTCTATGGGCTCCAGTAACTACTTAACACCAGGTGGGCTGTGAGCTCTTCCACCCATCTAAGCAATAAAAAAAATATATATATATCATTAGTCTTGGCAGCAGAACGGTAAGATGATTACCACCCAAAATGTCTCAGTATACGCCTTGGAAGCAGTATCAAGGTGGGTTAACAATTAAAAAAATGTAATGCAATCAGTAACCGACACATATTCCCACGAAAACTCGTATTGGTCGTAAAATTGCAAATTGGGCAGACGCGGAGGCGACCACCCAGAGTCATTGTGCGCTGTCACTCAACCATCCGACCCGCATTCGAACCCGTTCAATCGTATCGGAAAATGCAATGATCAATACTCGCTGTGTATGTTACATGCTTATAGTATACATAAACAAGATTGCTTATGTATACTATAAGGTTACTTGTTATTTATGTTACCGGTGGTAGGACGACTTGTGAGTCCGCACGGGAACGTACCACTACCCTGCCGGTTTCTGTCGTGAAGCAGTGATGCGATTATGACCTGAAGTTCAGAGAATCTTAAATGATGATAATCTATCTGGTTTATCGGATGTATTCTTGTGTAAAAGTACTTTAAATCATGCCCTTCTTCTTTTTGGAAATGCTACCACCGCCCTGCCTATTTCTGCCGTGAAGCAGTAATGCGTTTCGGTTTGAAGGGTGCGGCAGCCGTTTTATTGTAAAAACTGAAACCTTAGAACTCATATCTCAAGGCGGATGGCGGCATTTACGCTGTAACTGTCTATGGGCTCCGGTAACCACTTAACACCGGGTGGGCCATGAGCTCGTTTACCCATGTAAGCAATAAAAAAATAAAGGCGCAAAAATTCACAATCCAACAGATATTAATTAAGTGATAATCGAAGGTCTAAGGCGATATAAATATCGACACCCGTCTGATGTGTCATGGTCATAAGGATAAGACATCTAGTATATTTATATCGAGCGACACGACTATACTGCGATTTAAATACCGGTTTTATTTTTAAGGGATATAACGTATCTAAACGCCTTCCACGATAAAAGAATAACATCGTGTAATATAAATTAGGTAGTTGGAGGTATTATGTGAATAAATGCAGTCATACTATGAAGTTAACAGTGTAGGTATCTAACAAAGTCAATATCACGATCCGTCTGAAGATATGATATCTCGATTATATTGCAGGAATTGATCAATATCGCCTCACCGATTTCTACTTTTACATACTCCCGAATGGAACAAGTGCATATCCCGCAAAACGAAAGGTTAAAGATTCAATGATAAACCAATAAAATAGCATACAATCCTTCATTAATGTAACAATGTTTATAATTTATTCGTACTTTACCTCTGCGTATGGAGCGAGCGCTGTGCCGTGGGAACTACGGAGGGCCGGTAATATTACCGTCGTATTACTTTGCATTATTCGACATCAGAGCCATAAGGGCTTATGCGAAAAACGATTTTATACGAACTAATGGTGCCCAGTAGTCGAAATTCGACTTTATTTAATTGAAATTTTAAGTTTGTACACTATTATGATTCTATTGTCAAATTCTATAATCACAGATTTCGCCAAGATTACGAACACTTTAGGCAAATATTAATAAAGACAAACATAATTTAATCTACTCTCAATGCGTGCGTGTGTGTGTCAAATACATGGTAGTGTGTGTAATGTTTTTTTTAATTGATTTATTGTATTTTTTCTGCATAACTAGCGACCCGCCCTTGCTTCGCTTCGGAAACTATAATTTATTATTGATTTCTCCACTATTTAATGGTTTTTATTATACGTATAATAAACCTTTCTCTTCAATCACTCTATCTATTAAAGAAAACCGCATCATAATCCGTTGCGTAGTTTAAAAGAATTAAGCATACATAGGGATATGAGAAAGCGACTTTGTTTTATACTATGTAGTGATTTAAAAAAATATTAACATTCTGCACTCCTTCTCTATCTTCTCTATAAGGGAAGGGAAATTTGTTATTGCTCCGTCCGCCCAATTTTCGTAAAAGGGCGTACAAAGTTTTTGCTTCACGTATTAATGTATCAATTTTTAGTTTGGTCGCTCAGCTTCGGACATATAATGGCAAATGAATTGTTTAAAGGAACCTACTACTTTAAAATTTTTCGTAAGGATATCAACAAACGGTAGACAGCGCTTTAGCTCTGCCCCTGGCTTTGCTGAGGTCCATGGGCGACGGTAACCACTCACTATCAGGTGGGCCGTATGCTTCGTCTGTCTATAAGAGCAATAAAAAAAATTATTAATACTTAAAATCTGATGTAATCGTCATCCTACCCATTCTAGACTCTAATAATATGTGGATTTATAAATGGTATGTATCTAAATAATTCAATTAGAAGATACTTTTTTCGTAATTTCCTCTTGATTTTTGTTTGATGCTAGCGGAAGGAAGTTTATTAAGCCGACACGGGTTGGCATCACCAGCCGGTTTACCGCCAAGCCATTGTTTTCACAATTCAAAGTTTCGGATAGCTAGTATTTGAAAGAAATTTAGCGATTTGGAAGTTTTCGAATTTCGACAAAACCGACTTTACAAAATATAATATGAATAATGTACACAGAATCAAAATCAGAGCTATAACAATATCGTGGACGCAATCAAATTTTATCTAATATATCATTATCTAATGTTCGTTATAAAAAAAAAAAAGTTACTATAGTTTTTTTATAAATACAAATAAATTATTATAAACAAGATAGTATTCAAAACAAAAATCTGATTAAAAACGGCTAATATTCAAAGCCGTATGTGGGAAGGAAATCCTAAAATATCGCAGTCCAAAATGATTTACATAAAATTTACGCGAAGTGAATTGTGAAATAAACTGAGTGACAATAGTGAAATAGATAAACTATTTTTAATATTATAATTTGGAATTACTTCATTTTGCTTTATCCTTAAAAAAAATAAAACATTCAAGAGTTTTGTCGCGAATAAATCGCACATCAACTGACTGATTGCAGAATCGCAAATATTCAAAATACACTAAAACTTTCACAATTTTCCAAACTAATCTTTCCTCCAAACTACAACATTAACATATCATAGCATATGTTAACAGTTAATTTATCAGAAATCTCCAAGTGATGCTAAGGCTGGCTGGTACTTTGCACAGAGAGTGAGTCTGGCTATCCAACGCAGCCAGTATCTTGGGAACTGTGCCTCTTTCAAGCGCATTGGAAGATTTGTTCTACTGTATGAATTGATTAATGTTAAATATTGATGTGAAACATCTATAGCCGCACGTAAAACCGATTTCTGGCGTGGCGACGCATGCCGTGGCGACGCGTCGCCATGCGCAATCGACTGTGCGATTCTCTCCCACTCGATCCGGCGCTAAGCCATCTCTCTCGCTACACTGAGCTCGGATACCTATAGTGGATACTCCGTAGTGTATACAGTGTTGTTTACTACAGTACACATAACCTGTGTTTTACTTGAAAACAAATATTTTTTTCGTAATATTTTATTTTATCATTATGACATATTTAGTTCCTATCACAATCTGTTATTTTCTGCATATTACTTTTACAAAATAATGTCGATGTTTCACATCTGCCAGGCGTCCCGTGACGGCTCACATATTTTTTATTTATTGCTTATATGGGTGGACGAGCTCACAGCCCACCTGATGTTAAGTGGTTTTTTTTATTTTTTTATTGCTTAGCTGTGTGGACGAGCTCACAGCCCACCTGATGTTAAGTGGTTACTGGAGCCCATAGACATCTACAACGTAAATGCGCCACCCACCTTGAGACTAAGTTCTAAGGTCTCCGGTATAGTTACAACGGCTGCCCCACCCTTCAAACCGAAACGCATTACTGCTTCACGGCTGATATAGGCACGGTGGTGGTACCTACCCGCGCGGACTCACCACCTACCACCAGTAACAATTTGATTTGTTCTTTATTAATAAACAGTTAAGATTGACGTAATGAGTTAAATAAAAGAAACGAACATAAGTAATCACGTCCACACTTAGGGTCAGTCACATGCGTTCGAGTGAAACAATCGGTACTCGAGCCAGTAATACTTTAGCGGTGTCGCTATTTAGAGTCATTCCTTAAGCCGTACAAGCGAATATAGCATTCCTTGCATACCTTACGAACGGGCGTGATTTACAAGCGCTTAGCGATTCGAAGGCGAATGTTATTCAATTATAATAAATGGGCGAACTAAAAGGCTACCTACTCTAAAGTAGAAATCGAATCAATACGGTTATCCCATTAAACAGTATAACTGAATACGCTTATTCGCTTTCAAGGTATTTAAATTGATTATTTTTGAAGTGAAACTTCTTTAGGGCGCATTAGGGTAAATTTTTTACAGAACGTCACGCAGGTATGCAACGGAAGTGACGTCAAACTACTAGTAGTAGTTGTTGTATTTGTCCAACTGGAAAGGCCGATGTATCATACCATACAGCCTAATATTTTATAATTTTTTTGTGAAAAATGCTAAAGAATTGAAATGAAATGAAAAGAATTTGAAACATTAATCGAATAGCATGAAATTAAATTAGTCAATTCAATTGGCAAAATATTAGTCATTTACAATTTAGAAATCTAAACATAACGTGACTGTCAACACTGAGGTTTGAGATTGACATTTGACAGACTTTTGGCGGGAACATATCTTCCTTTTTCCCTTCCTCTAAGTCTCGGAAATCTAAAGTTTTAGATTCGTATAAATATAAGCAAGACTTATAAATTAGTTCGCCAAAAAAGTTTCACTTCTGACGTGTGTACTTTGTACGCACGCACTTTTTTTGTTTTCAAATGATAATCAAATCGTGTGCATCTCATTAAACCAAGACTCGAAGTTGGTAGCCGAAGCTAAGATAGCGAATGTTGGTACTCAACTCGAAACACGAGATACAAGTCTCACTAGTAGCACCGCTGACGAGAGCGGAAGTAATAAAGGTATTAAGTATCTTGGTGAGATAGGCATTATAGTGGTACCGACATAACCGAGGTAATACGAGTAAGGTAATAATAGTACGCACTACCATTAGCAGAATAATGAGTAGGGCAATAAGAATTAGGTAACATTATTGAAAAAAAAAAGGAGTATCATAGCAATAGCTGAAAGTAGCCAGATTACATTTCTGTATAGCAGGAGTGATAGAAAAATTGCTGTGTAATAAGGATTCGACATGAATTATAAATGGATTTGGATATAGCGATAGATAGACAAACCTATTAAAAAAAAATCATTGCGCAGCTTCACCCAGTCTCAGAGAATATAACAACCGCTTAAAAATTGTAAAAACTGTGAACTTTGTTAATTCTATATGAATAAAAATAATAACAATCAGAACGCCATTCGCTTGTGAATTGTAAAATCAGTCGAAACAGTCGTTGGGAGAATTTGCATCGAATGGAACGACGCAGCCTCTTCGGGACACAGTACCTTATTTCTGATTCTTATTATCTTAGCGGTCCGTGATAAACATATACACGCGAAATTGTCTTTAAATTAGGATATTTGTTCTTATAACGGTTAGTTTTAATTTTATTTTAAATTTTATTATTTATGTTCGATTCGAACCCAGCGACCTCGTGGCAGCCTAGGGCTACGGAAACCAGCACGAGGTGCGCGTCGAACATGTGCCGCGATTCGCGGCGCCGTATGTACTATTTTAACAAAATATCATGCAATCACTCACCGGAACCGATGCCTTCGTCTTCTCACGCCGTGTCACTTAGGGAGAAGGGTATGGGGCAGGAATGGATAAGGATTAGCGATGATACACAACTTTAGCGTAGACCGTCAATATACAGGTACCGTCCCGTTCGAGAAGCAAGACAAAGTGACAGATGTCAAATCGCGACGGCACCGTCAAATCGCGACCCGTGTTGCCGTGGTAAGAATTCAAAAACTAACGGATTGGTTTCGAACAGTCACCCGCCCGGACAGGTCCCCTACCTGTCCCTAATCAACTGGCAGCCGGGACAACGTTGTGACCGCTCGTTTGAGAACCGAGTCCCCGACCAGAACCTCTGCAGACCGAGGGGTCCCATCCTTACCGGGAAACAGATTAACAATGCGCCCCCTACGCCAACGCAGTGGCGGCAGGTTAGCATCCTTAACCAACACAAGGTCACCGACGTGAGGGGGACTGGTTCTATCCGTCCACTTAAAGCGCTGCTGGAGCAGATGTAAATACTCAAGGGACCAACGTTTCCAAAAATCTTGGGACATCTGCTGCAACATCTGGTATCGCCTCAACCGTCCAGGCTTGATATCCGAGAGGGGATACTCCGGCAACGCATTGAGTGGCTGTCCTATCAAGAAATGGCCTGGAGTTAACGACTCCAAGTCATTCGGGTCTGAACTGAGCGGGCACAACGGCCGCGAATTAAGTACCGCTTCAATTTTACAAAATACCGTAGTTAACTCCTCAAAGGTGAGCGAGGTTTGCCCTATCACGCGCATCAAGTGAGTCTTAGCCGATTTTACTACTGCCTCGAAAATTCCACCCCAGTGGGGGCATCCTGGAGGACTGAAGGTCCACCGAATACCGCGACGAGAGAGGGCCGTTTCAATATCCACCTGGTTATTGTTCAAGAAATTTACTACATCCCGCAAGTAACGGTCCGCACCTACAAAATTCGTTCCGTTATCGGAGCGTATCAATTCGGGTAAGCCTCGACGGGACACAAATCTATCCAAGCTCGCAATAAAGGCTTCAGTTGTAAGGTCGGCAACAACTTCAAGATGTACAGCTTTGGTTGAAAGGCAGAAAACGCACAGATAAGCCTTAATTAACCTAACATTCCGCAAACGTGAAGCCTTGATCATGAAAGGCCCAGCGAAGTCCGTACCAACTCCAGAAAACGGCCTCATCTTCTTCACTCTGTCTGGAGGCAGATCTCCCATCTGAGGCTGCATCGTAGACGCCTTAAGCCGATAACAGGGTAAACACCGGAAAAGGACGCTCCGAACCGTACGACGCCCTGACAGAATCCAAAATTCCCTCTGGAGGGATGCCAACAGCGCATTGCAACCGGAATGCGAATTTGCGATGTGGCGATCCATCACCAACAGGTCAACTAACTGGCTCTTCTTGGGAAGTAAAAGAGGATGGCGCGCCGAATAAGGTAAATTGGAGTTACTTAATCTACCTCCCACTCGAATCAGCCCCTGGCCGTCTACAAAGGGGCTAAGACGAGCGATAGCTCCACGAAGCTTAGGGCGCTTAGTCCTTAGCGCCTTCAATTCTGAATGAAAGCTGGTGGCTTGCACAACTTCAATTAATTTCAGCAGCGCCTTCTTCCGCTCGATGGGACACACAACAGGTGTCATATTGCGTTGAGACACCGACAAACGACAATTCCGAATAAACCTCAAAATCCAGGCGGTAACCTTAACCAGCTTGTCCAAGGAGCTATAACGGTTGATGAGCAGATCCAAATCCAACCCCTGAATCACTCCTCGATCCTCGAACTGCGCCGGTGCAGCCACGAGACCTGGAGGAACTTCTATGCGAGAGGGAGGCCACTGAGAAGCTTTCTTGGTGAGCCACTGGGGACCCCACCATAACTGATGATCAACTATTTCCGATGCTAAGCATCCCCGAGAAGCGCAGTCCGCCGGATTGAGCTCACCAGGCACGTGTCTCCATGTTAGAGGGACCTCAGAACCTTGAATCTGGGAGACACGGTTGGCCACGAAAACTTCAAGTGTATGAACCGAAGCCTTCAACCAGCACAACACTATCTGGCTGTCTGTCCAAGCATAGACAGTGTTTTCTAAATCAATAACCGACCGTAAACTAGTAGCTGTATGGTTTAACAACCTAGTCAACAGAGCGGCACCAGACAACTCGAGCTTCGGAATCGTCATGCGTGTCCGAAGCGGAGCGACCTTACTCTTAGCTAACACCAACCGTATATCAACCCTTCCAGTTGAAGAAACCGTTCGCAAGTATACCGCAGCTGCGAATCCGCGTTCCGAGGCATCCGAAAACCCGTGGAGAGACGCCTTGTATTTGCCCGCAGGAACCAGCTTCCGAGGTATTGACACGTGGTTAATATCAGGGAGAGACGAGAAAAAGTTCAACCAATCCTTCAATAGGTCACCAGCAATCCCCTCGTCCCATGACAGGTTAGCAGACCACAGTCGCTGCATGAAGCACTTTAAGAGAAAAGTGACAGGAGCGATCCAACCGTTTGGATCGAAGGTTCGAGCAATTGTGGAAAGCACCGTTCGCTTAGACCATACCTTTGGATTTTCCAACTCCACCCGATAGGTAAATTCGTCTTGAATCGGACGATATTGAATCCCTAGGACCGACAGCATGTTAGGGTTATCGACATTCTCGAAAAGATGGGGGTCCTGTTGAAACTCCGTTGGCAAACCAGTCAACAACTCAGGACAGTTAGACAGCCATTTTCTCAACTCGTACCCGCCCCTGCTCAAAAGGCGGATCAGTTCATCCTTGCGTGATAAGGCCTCTTCGACACTGTCGGCGCCCGTACATACGTCATCGACATATAGGTCCCGTTCCAAAATGTCCGCAGCACGAGGGTAGTGCAACCGTTCCCTCACTGCCAACTCCCGCAAAGAACGAACCGCTAAATATGGACTCGACCGCAACCCGTAAGTGTTCGTGTTCAGTTCATAAATTTTTATGGGCTCATCTGAGCTTTCACGCCAGAGAATGAGTTGATACCGCCTATCCTCCGGATGAATCACCGTTTGCCTGAACATCATACGGATGTCTGCCACGAAAACGATCTGGTGCCTGCGGAAGCTCGTCAGTATGTCTGAAATGTCCCGGTTCAGCTTTGGACCCGAATGGAGACACTGATTTAACGAGACGCCGGAGGAGGTCGTGACCGAACCGTCAAACACGACCCTAATTTTACCGTTAGGAGTTTTCAAAACCGCATGATGAGGCAGGAAACAGTGCTCCGTAGCACTCCAATCTACCTTGGAAACCGACATGTGACCTAAAGATTCATACTCCCGCATAAACTCTACATATTTCTGCCGGAACACCGCGTCGCGCCTCATGCGTCTCTCCATTGACAAAAGTCTGGTCTCTGCTGCCTTCCTCGAACTGCCTAGCAGTGGGCGATTCGCCCGAAAAGGAAGTCTTAACAAGAACCGGCCCGAATAGAGACGACCCGTATTATTCTGGTAAAACAGCTCACATTCCTCCTCATCCGGGTTAACTCGATAAGCTGTAGGAGGTTCTTCTAGTTCCCAAAACCGTTGGACTACTTCCGAAAGCGTAGACCCGACCAGAAAATTGTCCGATTTCCTCGCAGCGACTGGCCGGAACGCAGGACCCAACAATACATGCCCTAATTTTGTGTCCATTGCAACCAAACCCTCCGCATGAAGAACGCGCTTCCCAGTCAGGAGCAGCTTCCCTAGTACATCCGCCCCAAGTAGTACGTCTACTGGCCCCGGTGTGTCAAACTTGGGGTCCGCTAGCCGTAAGTCTGAAGTCAATGACCGTATGTAACTGTTTACCTTCACCGGAGGGTGACGACCTATCACCTGAGGCATCACCAAAGCTGAGACTCTAAACTGTAAGCGAGAGTTGGGATTCGATGAGAAAATAAATGAAGTGTGACCGATCACGTCCGAAATTCTAACATTGCCCACTCCACGAATAGAATAAGAAGACTTGTAAATAGGATTGCCCAACCGTACTGCAAGGTTGCTCGACATAATACTGCCCTGTGCGCCGGAATCCAACAGAGCTCGAGCAAACACAGTGTTGCCATCCGAATCCAACACCCGAACAGAAGCGGTAGGAAGTAAAACAGCTTCTGGGGCTGGGGCAACACTGCAGTGAGCGGCAATTTCCTAGCGGGGGCCCGGGTCCCCGCTATCCCGGTCGGCGCGCGACGGAAGGTCGTAGCGTGCCAGCGGATCCCACGCTCCCACATAAGGCCCTCGTTTCCCGTCCCGCCTCATATACCTCCGCGTACGATGGCCAAACGGTCCAAACACTGGAGGGAGTCGCTCCAGCGTCGGCCGCTCCCTCAGCGGAGGAGAAAACCGTACTTCTGAGGGAGGGGGAGACGAGTGAGCAGGGCTACTCGATCCAGCAGGCGAACACGGCCCCGCACGGGGGGACAACGTGGCCACCCCGGCGTAGCTAATGGGCATCCGCTGGCACCCGCCCGCAGTACCTAACCCGGCGCCTCCCTGCGAAGCCTCTTTCCGAGGGTCCACGCCGCCGAATTGGCGAGGGCTACGACCGGTGCGCTCACCGGTCGGCGAGGCTGGATGACTGCGTCCGGATGGCCTCGGAGTGGCGGCAGACTCCAGACACAGGAGGGCATGGTGCCGACCGTCGCAATTAGGGCACAATTGTGGCTGTGGACAGACGCTCGCCGTGTGCGGCCCAAAACAAAAAAAGCACCATCGCCGCTGGGCAACGATGTTGCGTCTACCCCTGATGCGCGTCGACCGGAACCTCGGACAGGCGGCTACGTCGTGCCCGCTCTCATGACAGAAGGCACACCGTGGGCCTCCCACCGCTGCCATGAGCGCAGTCAGTCGTTGAGACGGCCCCCTCTTATCCCCTCCCCCTCCCCTCTGAGCAACCGAAACGGCGTGGCCGGAAGCCGGCACACGCGACCCAGAGGAGGAGGGCGGTGGCATAATCTCGTGTCGGCGACTTTCAGCTTCTAAAAATGCCAGCAGACTGGCCAGGGTAGGCAGTTCGTCCCTACCTGCGTTGTCCTGCTGCTCGAATCGAGTGAGCACCTCAACCGGCAGCCTACCTGCAACAATATAAAAGAGCAGATATGACCATTGGTCTACTGGTAGACCCAAATTTCCCAAGGCCTTAGTGGCCACCGTAACTGGATTCAGTACCTCGGCTCTGATATCGGAAGCCCGAGAAAGTTTGGGTATCGCAAACAGCCTGGCCAGCTGAGTGTCTACCAACCGTCGTTGATTTTGATATCGGTCGAACAGGATCTGGCGTGCGACCGCATAATTGTCGTTGGTGATAGGCAAGTGTGCCACCAATTCACCAGGTTCACCTCGCAGAGCACCCCGAAGCTGAGCCATCTTATAAGAGGCAGTCAAGTCCGACCGACCATGGACCAGGCTGTCAAACAAATTTATAAAGCCGACCCACTCGTTCAGATCACCGTGGAAGATCGGCAGGTCGATGGAGGGGAGGCGTGATATGACGCCTGACGAAGTTCCCGAACCTCCATTACCACCGGATGACGACTGCTTCTTAATATCGGCCACCCGTTGCAGAATGGCATCAGCGTACTCCTGACACTGGTCCACGTCAAGACCGATGGCATGGATCACCTCCTTCTCCACTTCGGACCCCAAAGCAACGAGGTCAGACAACCGATCGTACACTACCTCCAACCGTTCGTGCACCTGAGACGCCCTATCGAGCAATGCCGCATCCCTATCTGTTCTGTCAACCAAAGCATGAGCTGATGCGAACCATCGGAGCTCACTAGTCACCTTCCCGCGAATGTAGGACACCGACATGTTACTTGCAGTTTACAACCAGAACAAAAAAAAAATCAAAAAAAAATTCAAAAAAAAATTCAAAAAAAAATTCAAAAAAATCAAAAAAAAATCAAAAAAAAATTCAAAATAAAAATTGAAAAAAAAATCAAAGGAATTATTTAAAGGAGTGTACGAGTGAGCCCACCAAAATATTCCTACTCCTAAGTATTTAGGTAACCTAGACCTCACCACTGTACCAAGGACACCTCAACAAATAAGAACAAACTTAAAATTTAAAGTTATAAGATAGAAAATTGCTGATACCAGGTTTTGAGTTGCAACTAAACTCAAGCGCACCTGGCCTCTAGACTATAACTAGAAGCTAGTCACCAAGCAGGACCCAATCAACAATTTACTATCACAAAGTATTCACACCGTTCAACGGGTAAGTCAAATAACAAAATTAAAATTAAAAATTAATTATATGATAGCAAATTGCTGATAAAAATTTGTGAATTAATTTTCAAACACTGATGGCCTCAGGACTATACCAAAGCCAGTCACCAAGCAGGGTCCACAGTCAGCAGTCCACTACCACAAATTCAAACAAGTAATTTAAATTTAGAACAAATTAAAACAAATAACAAAAAATATATATAATAGCAAATTGCTGGTATAAGTTTTGAAATGACACTCATACACCGTTGGCCTCTGGACTATAACTAAGCTAGTCTCCAAACAGGGCCCAACCAGCAATCTACTACTACAAGTTCAACAAGTACTCCAGTTATATTCAATTACAAATGTGTTGCAGCTCAATTATACTAAAATATAAGTAGGAAGTGAGCTACAATCATACACAAATTAATAATAAATTATAAACCCAAACTGTAATAACATTCAGATTGTTACACACAACTATGCTTAAATAGATGTGGTAATCTACTGCTATGATGAGCAGAATTAACATAAATCTGTATAATAGTATGAAAATAGCTGACCACTGTAGCAGCTGTGTGCTAGGTCATAAACTCAGCCAGCACAGCTGTCCAACTCACGTACAATTAGTCAGCTATGCGCAGTGGAAGCTAATAAATCAGTCTTACTATTACTAACTATTACTACTCACTAATTTTCTTAACCAGGTGGATAGAAACACACTAAATGACCTGACCTAGGTCAGCAGAATGATAGTTTAAACAGAACCGAACCCTATGCCTACACTACTTCTGCTGACTAGTAACAAAATGAAGTGAGGTTAGACGTAAAAAATTTTACATTCGTGGTAATTACTATAGATTTCAGAAATCTAACCACGCTCTGCTACCAGAAATTGTTCGATTCGAACCCAGCGACCTCGTGGCAGCCTAGGGCTACGGAAACCAGCACGAGGTGCGCGTCGAACATGTGCCGCGATTCGCGGCGCCGTATGTACTATTTTAACAAAATATCATGCAATCACTCACCGGAACCGATGCCTTCGTCTTCTCACGCCGTATCACTTAGGGAGAAGGGTATGGGGCAGGAATGGATAAGGATTAGCGATGATACACAACTTTAGCGTAGACCGTCAATATACAGGTACCGTCCCGTTCGAGAAGCAAGACAAAGTGACAGATGTCAAATCGCGACGGCACCGTCAAATCGCGACCCGTGTTGCCGTGGTAAGAATTCAAAAACTAACGGATTGGTTTCGAACAATTTAACTGGCGCTTTTCGCAAATTTTAGTTTTTGCGGGTAGACCGAAAACCGCGGGTGGGATGCTAGGAGCACACAAATACTGTCTACCCTCTTTCTGAATCATTGGAATCTGTCAGAACTCGATCAATTGCATTACAATTCTTAGTAGATACATCTAATAGCCGCAGTTACGAATCGGTAGGAGTAGTAGTAGTAGCGTCCTTCCTGCCTGTTATCTACGACTTTAAGATAGATGGCGTTCCAGTCGTGGTTATTGCTTTTGAGCTCCCGCAAACGTTAAGCTATGAACTTTTCCTCCCCATAATCTATGTAGTCACCTGAGCTCATGGACATAGCGTCACGTAGGTATGACCACTCATCTGGAGACTTCAGATCGAAGTCTCAACTGTATTAGTCTAACGGCTGTCCCACTCTTCAAACGATGGAAATAGTCGCCCGCGCGGATTGACAATACCTATCACCAGTTGAATTAAAAATACATTAGGGCAGATTTGTGACGTTTCCAGAGAGGACAGGAGATCTAACGGAAGGGGGATTTAGTCCGTAGGATACTGAGTCACCTTTTCAGTAGAGTGGGGCATACCATCTGGCCCGGGCCTATGGCTATCCATGAGGATTTCCCCCTGCCGACGCAAAAAAAGGCAGATATATGAGACGCAGGATAACCCAGGAAAAGTTATTAAAGGAGGCCGCGACCCTCAGAATTGAGGATTATTGACGCAAGGAGGAGGAGGAGGGCAGACAAAGGAAAGAAATCGAGAGACCTTTTGTCAGATTCGAGCCTTCAGCCCGGGTAGGTACTATTAGCCCCCAAGCAATGGAAGAGCAATATTCTAGATCATTTAAAATGTACTTGTAATGTATACGAAGAAATTCCAAAAATGTATTTAAATTGATGTTGAAGAAAAACGTGCCAACCCCCGCTATTTAGAGATTAATATAAAATTGAATGGTTGCGTGAATAATAGGGGGGTGTTATTTGAAAACAGCACGTCCCTTTGAGGGTTCGTCTCGGACATGCGAACGTTTGTCGGTAGTCACGCATCGGATGGGGCATTGTGGGAACTTTTGGGAAAAGTGAAAAAAAATATGCGTTCGTGCTTGAAGGGATCAATAGAATGGAGACCGCGACGTCTCAAAGTGGGTGGTGGTATTCTGGTGGGTGACTCGAGAGCTTTTTGCCGTTTATGGAACAAACTAAATGTCTGTCAGGTTTTGGAAAAATTACTGATACCTAAAAACCTAGTTAAGGCCTGTACACATCAAAGTGGAAACTGATTGTTTTGAAATATTTGTTTGAAAACCTTTGTAAAGGCTGTTATATTATTGTTTCTATTCGAGCTCGCTCCATTGATCAGTTTCAATGTATATTTTTCCTCACATAGGAGAGAAATTGTTTGAGATGATCCCATCATTTCGTTTTTACCATCGCAAACCCCCGCCGCGGAGCAGAGCTCATCCGTACTACCTAGATCCACTGCGTTCATATCGGATCCTCCCGATCCACTAACGGTGGTTCTAGGTACCTCAAGCACCGGTCATGGTTCTCGTCGAACCCGTCGCTTGCGACGAACGGCTCGACGAGTACATTAACCCTCAGACACAGCCCACTGAGTTTCTCGCCGGATCTTCTCAGTGGGTCGCGTTTCCGATCCGGTGGTAGATTCTGCGAAGCACGGCTCTTGCTAGGTCTCATGTTAGCAACGTCATCAGGTTTGAGCCCCGTGAGCTCACCTACTAGTTAAGGCGACGCTGATATAGCCTCTCAAGGCTATCAGCTTAGGTAGGAAAAAAAAACAGATCTTTTCTGCCACGTACCATTCGACTTTAAAATGAACTTCTCTTATCTGTATTACCTGGGTGCTAAGTCACCTCTTTCTTCAAACGAGATTTGCGGAGAGTACTCAATGGTAGGTAGTGTCTTGCATTAGCATTGCTGACGATCAGATTGGCCAAATGCTCGTTTTGCCTACAAGGGCAATAAAAAATCCAGTGTTATAGGAAACACGTCCCAGAATCTCCCAAATAACATTAACAAAGATTGTATTTGGAACCATTGGGCCCCATTGGGAACAAAATCCTGGCTCATTGGTACAGTCCAGATTACTAACACACTAAGGATCCAATCTGAAGGTATTACTGGCTTTACACTTACTATAAAGCGACTTAAAGATAAATATTGGCACGTTAAAATTATGTCAAATCCCGCGCTAAAAATGCTTTATCATAACTGTTTGCGTAGTTGATTAATATGCGAAAAACCTAATAATGAAAATAAATTGTAACAAATAAAATGTCAACAAATAAAATTTATTCCGAATTGAAATTGGCAAAAATAAATACAATTCAAACTGGTTACGATAAATACTTTAAATCTGTCTAGATTTAAATTAATATTTTGACAGTGTCCTTAATTGCGTAAAGACGGGTCAGCTTGTTAGGTGCTTGCGCGGAGGGAGGACCGCACACGCAGCCCTCTCAGTAATACGACCGGCCGCCGACCGCGTATACAGAACTTTATTACTGTGCTCTTTGTATCGAATGCGATTAATGTACGGTGAAGTTAAATCATATCATTATTCTCCTGTCTTTTCTCAGTCACCTGGGGTCGGCGCAACATGTTTTCTCCTTCCATACTCTTCTATCATATACCATTTCTTCGCTCACTCCCCTATTACACATATCGTCTTTTACACAATCCGTCCATTTCTTCTTAGGTCTACCTCTTCTTCTATATCCTTTCAGTTAACACTCTCTTACCAACCTCATTTTCATTTCGTATCATCACATGGCCATACCATCGCAAACGCACACTTCTCCATTCTCTGACACAGGTGCCACCTTCAGATTTCCTCTAACATATTCATTCCGTATTATATCTATTCTCGTTACTCCACACATCCAACGCAACATTCGCATCTCTGCCGCATGCAATTGCCTTTCATCCGCCACTTTAGTCGTCCAACAAGCTGATCCATACAAGACGGCTGGCCTTTTTAAGGTCTTACATATCTTCTCTTTTAGGGTGAAGTTAAGTATGCCCGCAAAAAAAAACTAAGCTTCTATAGGAAGTTCGGTTTATACCGGTCATGCGTAATTATTATTACTAGTGAAAATCGATATTACAGGATGGGTATCGTTTTTATTCAAAATCCTCTTCCTAGCGTCGATAATCCTCAATGCTGAGGGTCGTGGCCTCCTCTAACAACTTTCTCCTATATTATCCTGCGCCATTCCTGACTATCCTCGGCTATGTGGATAGCAATGTGGACTAAAGTATTGGAAAATTATCTTCAAAATATTAATGAATATTATCTAAAAATACTTTTTTTAATAGCTTAGATGTTTGGACGATCACACGGCCCACCTGGTGTTAACCGGAGCCCATAGACATATACCTTGATAATGCCGCCACCCACCTCGAGACATTAGTTGTAAGGTCTAAGTTTTAACAGTACAACGGCTACCCACCCTTCAAACTGAAAAGCATTACTGTTCCACGGCAGAATTAGGTTGGGTGGTGGTACCTACCCGTATGGACTCATAAGATGTCCTACCACCAGTAGGTAATTAGTGGTGGTGTCGCGTCTTGGGTGCCCTCACGGGCTACTACCACTACCCAGCCTATTTCTGCCGCGAAGCAGTAATGCGTTTCGGTTTGAAGGGTGGGGCAGCCCATAAAAACTGAACTAACGTCTCATAATGGGTGGCAGTTTTGACGTGGTTTGATATTCATGGGCTTCGGTGACCACTTAACATCAGGTGGGAGGTGAGCTCGTCCACTCATCTAAGCAATGAAGAAATTAAAAATACTTACCAATAAATGTTTATTTACGATTTTTATGACAAAGGAATATCGGAGTACAGAGTATAGCCTGTATAGCGGTTGTTATAATGGAAGTATGAAACTTATGTTCCATTATTAAAGGACACACAGACAATATTAAATGTAATATCTATGTATTTCTAGATACAAAAATCAAACTTTTTCTTATAGTCAGAAAACGAGATATTGTCAGTACCGGAGCTTTCACAGCATAATTAGGACACGTTCTTCGTCTAATTTAATTGCTCTTTCTAAATATTTACTTATTTATATTTTATTTCAATTTTTTTTAAAACAATAACACTTTCTTACTAAGAATTACTTATAATCTATGTTCGTAACTTAAAAACTTACACATAACTAGCAGACCTACAATATCATTAAAAAAAAATTAATTTTTTTTTCTAATATTAGCATTAAATTTTTAGTACGCCATGTTATTTTCTTCATCATGAAAGTCGAGCAACAAATTAACGAACTCATTGCTTAATAAATATTCCGAAGAAGCACACTAACAAAGTCCCTTATAATTTTTTTCATCTTTATTTCGAGCGCGTTGTGCCTCCAAAATTGAGTTGTACGGCTTTCGCGATTTTTTGTTTCTCTGTGTTTTCTTTTTTTTTTTTCTTTTTCTGTATTCTTTCGCCTTTTTATATCGCCCCGGCGGTCTCCGGTAATCATCTGTGTGTTTATTTATTAACCGACTTTGTATAAGGGGCAGTACTTACATTGTTATTTGTTTTACGAGAGTCTTCTCGCGTTCACATACCCCATCGACGTATCCCTTCCAATGACATTACTACGCGTCAATCAAATATATCGTAATAGATCAAACGTAGAATTCAAACGGCCGTCTGGTGTAGTGGTAAGTGACATGGTCACTACACAAGGGGGTTGCGGGTTCGAATCCCGCCAAGGGAAGATATTTGTATGATAAATATAAATGTCTTTTCCAGGGTTATGGATGTCTATTAAATACATGTATGTGTATAATAAAAATCTTACAATTATATCCGTTATCTGGTACCTGTAACACAAGTTCTTTACGAACTTATCACGGGACCAGATAACGTGGCGTGATTGTTTATTAAAAAAAAAAAAAAAAAAGATAGTGCTCAAGTTTAGCGAACGGTATAATCGCTTTGTAAGCTCACGCGGATAGCGCTGGAGAGCTTCCTTTGACTTCGCATCATGATAATGCTTTTTAAAGCTAGCTCTGTATTGTTTCGGTACTTATTTTATCAACGGAATTACACGAAATTACAATCTAGGAATTATAAAGGCGTGTTTTCTCACTTACTATAATTTCTTAATTTAAATTAAGGGACTCGAGTTTTTTATTCAACTTTATTCACAAAGGTACAATGGTGGGCTTAATGCCTGAGGCACTCTCTACCATCAACCAAGGGCGGTGTAGAGATTCCTATGGTAGATGCATTGCTTTTTGTGGAAATAAGAAAATTAATAATAATATTATTTACATATTTTATGCAAACGACGTACACAATATAATATACACATTAACGCATAATACATAATAACACATAATACACATAATATACACATAATCGTATACACATTAATACACAACTAGCTGACCCGACTTTTTTTTTTTTTTTTTTTTTTTTTTTTTTTTTTTTTTTTTTTTTTTTTTTTTTTTCCTACCTAAGCTGATAGCCCTAGCGGCTATTTCAGCGTAACCCTAACTTTAGTAGGTGAGCTCACGGGGCTCTAACCTGACGATGTTGCTAACACGAACCCTAGCAAGAGTCGTGCTTCGCAGAATCTACCACCGGATCGGAAACGCGACCCACTGAGAAGATCCGGCGAGAAACTCAGTGGGCTGTGTCTGAGAGTTAATTTACTCGTCGAGCCCTTCGTCGCAAGCGACGGGTTCGACGAGAACGGTGACCGGTGCTTGAAGTACCTAAAAGCACCGTTAGTGGATCGGGAGGATCCGAGATGACGTGTTTTGGGCGACGTCGACTGCTTTCCATTCTGTCCGCAGGATCGGGAATGTAGTTACCGGCGGCCACGATGAGAGGGTTCTCGTGTCGTGCCGCTTTATCGAAGTGGCGCATGGACGCCGACTGAAGATACTTACTGATGGACTCTAAGTCCAGGTCGTCATGGAGGTCGACGTTCCTGACGAACCACGGGGCTCCGACGGCTATCCTGCAAAAACGGGATTGAATGATTTGAAAGGATTTTAAGTGTATGCGGGCCGCGTGAGCGAACACTACACTTGCATAGGTCATGACGGGGCGTATGCAAGTTTTGTAGAGTGTCACCTTATTTCTAAGGGACATTTTACTTCGCCTACATATCATCGGGTAGAGACGTCCTAGGATGAAGGCGGCACGATCGCGTACCGTCTTAATGTGGGGGCGGAATGTCATCCTACTGTCGAGGGTGACGCCTAAATATTTGACCTTCGGGGCCCACGGTATGGGCTGGTCGAACATCGTGATTGGGCGAACGGCGGGGGCGGGGGTGTTGACGCGCCTAGTCGGGAGAGGGATGCTCAGCGTGGTGTTCGGAGGGCGACCCCTTTTGAAGAGCACCGCTGTGCTTTTCGTGGGGTTAATGTCGATGCGCCACTTCCGGAACCACTGTCCCATGGTGGTAGCTGCGGTCTGAAGTCGTCGATGAAGCAACGCCTTCTTCCTACACGAGTAGTAGATGGCGGTGTCATCGGCGAAGAGCGCCAGATGGGTCTCCGGAGACCGGGGTATATCGTTGATATACAAACTGAATAGTAACGGGGAGAGGGCGGAGCCTTGCGGGACTCCGGCTGTGACGTGACGGGGCCGGGAGCGCGTTCCCTCGACTCGATATCGGAACGAACGGTTCGACAAATAGTCTCGTATGATGAGCACGAGCCTGTCTGGCACTCCCATGTTATACAGTTTGTATATCAAACCGTTGTGCCAGACTTTGTCGAACGCCTTCGCTATATCGAAGAAGAGGGCTCCTGTCGGAATGGGTTTCCGCCTGTTCAGCCCTAGTAAGATGTGCTCCGTGAGGCGGTGCACTTGATGGACGCACGAGTGTCTGGCGCGGAATCCAAACTGCTCGTCTATCAGAATTTTGTTCGCGGATACGAAGTCCCAGAGGCGTTTACGAAGGAGCCGTTCGTATAGTTTGCCTATCGCCGGGAGGAGACTGATGGGGCGGTAACTCGCGGTTTCGTTCTTCGGTTTGCCCGGCTTGCGTATGCCGATAACGTCCGCTTCTTTCCACGCCGCGGGAAAGATGCAGTTCGTCATAGCAGCATTTAATATGGTGGCCAACATCGTTATCAGTTGGGCTGGTAACAGTTTAAGCGCGCGGTTGCGGATGCCGTCGGAGCCGGGAGCTTTCCGTGGTTGTAGGCTATCGATCGCCTCCTTGACCTCGGAAGTGGTAATGGGGGGTAACGCGTCCGAGGGCGGCAGGGAAGCTCTGCGCTCGACCTCCCTGTCGACGAACTCGGTGTGTTCGGGGTCCGCGTGTTGAGTGCTGGTGGTGCACTGCTCTTGCAGTGCATCGGCCAGCAACTCTGCCTTGTCATCGTCATCGTAAGCCGGTGATTGGCCTGAGGGGCGTACGAATGGTCACTTTTATTGCCCGCATATATGTTAATTTTATTTTATTAAATTTTTTATTTGCCATAATTTATTTTTAAGCCTGTGTGTTTAGAAGAAAGTTAAAGAAAAGAGAGGAATTCGTGAAGTGTATTAGGTGTTATAAATAAAATACAATTAAAAGTTAAAAATTTTATTTAAAAAAATATACTTAATATTAAAAATTATGTATCGCCGTCGTCACTATCATTTTCTAATAGTGCTACCCCTTGGATTAAATTTATGGTAGCACCTGAGCTGGTGGAAGGAGTTGTCTCCTCATCGTCGACATAACGAAGAGTCGCTGTCGTCACTGGCGTAAATAATAAAACGCTCAGTGACTGAATCGACTATAATTATGGTCATTGGTATTTGGTCCTGCCATTGCAAGCAAATTTAAAACAATAACACTCGTAACAAAAACTAAATTTAAAACAGTAATAACAACTCGTAACAAAAACTCAATATAAACAAAGGGTTCCTACAACTTTTGTAGGCGTATGTGTAACCGGGAGCGAACGGAACGTGGACGCGTTGCGGGAGGGGAGGGTCGACTGACTTACCAATCGCGCGCTCGGAACGGTGCTACGTCTTTCCCCGCGTCCCGCTTGACAACCAAAGAGACCTAAAAAACGACTTCTGCGCATCTAGCGACTCTTGCCAAGTTACGTGCCGGGGACTATACCTCATTATAACCAAGAAAAAAAAATAAAATATAAAAAATGTTTGGGGTGGACAGCCCTTATCACTTAGGGGTATGAAATATAGATAGTAGCCGATTCTCAGACCTACTGAACATACTATTGATACACAAATAAAACCAAAAAAACATGGCTGGCAAGCTAAGATTGATACACAAATAAAACCAAAGAAACATGGCTGAAAAATGTATAGTGAGTAAGACAGGAGACCGGCTTCGTCCTCATCCCTACTACGTGATGTTTGCTGGATGAGAGGCGACACCTGGCGGGGATAACTGATCGATTGAATTTAAAAAAAAATCATAATTAAAGGAACTTGAAATTATAAACTCTGAATAAGAATTTATCGTACTACAATTATAATATTTGATTGCCATCTTGCAACCTTATTGCGGATCTGTGCATAGAATAAAAATCGGGACGCAAAAATAGGGGTTGATCGTATAAGAGTGAAAATTGAGAGTAATATATATTTTTTTATTTTAAGTCATGACAAAATAAAAAATAAAATCTTGCCAAAAAATTTAAAATTTATAATTAACAAATAAAAAATAGGGGTTGATCGTAGAGGGGTGAAAATTTCAGAGTAATATGATTTTTTTTATTCTAAGTCATGACAAAATAAAAACAAAATTCTTGTAAAAAAATATAGTTTTTCATTAGCAAATAAAAAATAAGGGTTGATCGTAGAAGGGTGAAAATTGAGGATTGTATGAATTTTTGTATGTTGTATCAGAAAAAAATAGAAATTAAAATTTTTGTGTAAAAAATAAATAAAAAATTTAGGGGTGGACTACCCCTAACATTTAGGGGGATGAAAAATAGATGTTGGCCGATTCTCATAGATACCGGATAAGCACAAAAAATTTCATCAAAATCGGTCAAGCCGTTTCCGAGGAGTATGGCAACGAAAACTGTGACACGAGAATTTTATATATTAGATATATTCTTTGTTGAATTCTTTGACTACTAGATATTCATTAGTCACCTAGTCACCTTATTTTGTTTTTTGTTTTATTGCTTAGATGGTTGGACGAGCTTACAGCCCACCTGGTGTTAAGTGGTTACTGGAGCCCATAGACATCTACAACGTAAATGCGCCACCCACCTAGAGATATAATTTCTAAGGTCTAAGTATAGTTACAACGGCTGCCCCACCCTTCAAACCGAAACGCATTACTGCTTCACGGCAGAAATAGGCGGGGCTGGTACCTACCCGTGCGGACTCACAAGAGGTCCTACCACCAGTAATATCACCTTGAGATAATATAGTGATCGCAGTTGATCAGAGTTCGGGCGGATACGCTTGATCGGATTCGTAGCAGGATTATGGTAGGGATTCGTGCGGGAATGCGACATCCCCTACCATCAGATCTTCAGATATAAATGACTACTACTACTACTGAGCTGGCGCTATGACCCCGAAGTGGGTCTTGGCCTCCGACAATAAACTTAGCCATTCATCCCGGCGTTGCGCAACACCTTGCCAGTCCGACACTTGGAGCTCCCGTAAAATTCCTTTCACAGCGTCAGACCAGCGGTACTTGGGCCTCCCTACGGGGCGGCGTCTCTCCGGTACACCCGTTTCACAGCCCGATCCTGCTCCATACGTACTACATGCCCGAGCCATCCGAGCTTCCGTGCCTTCATCTCATAGATGACGAGATGAGTGTATTATGCAGCTAAGTGTAAGTTTCCGATCTCTAAAGAGCAACGCCTGTTTTAATACTGCAACTTCTGTACCGCCATTTCCATGTCAGAGCTGCAAATCGATTGAAAAACTTATCGATATTCACTTTGCAACTGTCTTCGGCGTGTTGATAAATAAAGTGGTTTCCGTAAAATTGAATTCACCGAAAATTTAATGTATGTTGTGTGTGTGCACAGAGAGCACGCAGCCCGTGCGGCCCTACGCTGCGCTGGTGGCACGCCGGTAATTCTCAATAAATCATTCGGTTTTTAATCGTTCTGATTAAATCGATTCTTTTTTGATACGACAACCCGATCGATTTTAGCGAATTTTATTAACGTTCTATTCATTATTTTAAAGTAAACGTGGCGCGCGATTTCGTTCGTGTTAATTTTTGTAATTCCGGAAGAGTGATTCGTGTTTCATTTTCACGGGACAAAGAGTTGCCCGTGTCAATTTCCAGACGATAGGTTGTTACGACACGGTTCCCGTCGCGTTATTTCATAAGAATCCTATTCTTAAGCCACGGAATACAGTATCTATGAGCAAAATTACATCCATATCTGTTCATACAAACCTGCAAATACTTGCGTATTACTAAATATAGGAAGTATAGATTAAGTTTTATAAGGTTTCAAGGGTTTTGCAGGATAACGGATACGCTCGCGAAATTAGTCGAAAAGAATAGTCCTGATTTTTTTATCACAGGATCGGTTATACAAATGGGGTTAGATTCCCAGTCGCAGTAAGTATAATGTTTGTTAGAGATATTAAATGAAGGGCTCGACGAGTAAATTATCCCATAGATATAACCCACTGAGTTTCTCGCCGGACTTTCTCAGTGGGTCGCGTTTCCGACCCGGTGGTAGATTCTGCGAAGCACTGCTCTTGCTAGGGCCCCCGTCAGTAAGTATCTACAGTCGGCATCGCTGCGCCACTTTGAGAAGGCGGCACGACATGAGAACCCTCTTGTCGTGGCCGCCGGAAACTACATACCCGATCCTGTAGACCGTTTGGTAAACCGTCGACGTCGCCCAAAGCACGTCATCACGGATCCTCCTGATCCATTAACGGTGCTTTTAGGCAATACAAGCACCGGTCACCGTCCTCGCCGAACCCGTCGCTTGCGACGAAGGGCTCGACGAGCGAATTAACCCACAGACACAGCCCACTGAGTTTCTCGCCGGATCTTCTCAGTGGGTCGCGCTTCCGATCCGGTGGTAGATTCTGCGAAGCACTGCTCTTGCTAGGGCGGTGTTAGCAATTCTCCGGTTTGAGCCCCGCGAGCTCACCTACACAAGCTAGGGTACGCTGAAGTAGCCTCTCAAGGCTATCAGCATAGGTAGGAAAAAAAAAAAAAAAAAAAAGCTAGGGCTAATGTTAGCAACATTTCCGGTTTGAGCCCCATTGGCTCACCTACACGTTAAGGCGAAGCTGAAATAGCCCCTCAAGGCTATCAGCATAGGTAGGAATAAAAAATGGTGGAGGTGCCCAAGGTTCGTCTAGTATTAAATGGTTACCGGAGTCCGTAAAAATCAAGAAAATGACGTCAGCTAATTTGGAACAGGAGTTGGAAAACTCTATTGCTTAATAAAACAACTGTCAGACCCTTCGAACCCAACGTATGGCTGTTTTGTGGAACGAATGGACAACATGACGGTATCTGCTCGGGCTAACTAAAAATCCCATCTACCATGACCACTAGCGACCATGCTTAAAACAAAGTCGAAATGACAATAAATCATCGTTTTCTCTCGAACCTCCAAACAAAGTTACAATTTGCGTAATTACTGGTGGCAGGACGTCTTGTGAGTCCGCACGGGTACGTACCACCAGTATTGCGTTTCGGTTCAATGTGGGGCAGACATACTTCAATAAATACTAGTGGTCCCGCCACTAACAGAGGTTCCATTTCTGTTTTGTTGGTAGCATTTTTTCTTTAGTGGGCAACTTCATTTCTGTTAATTTTGTGTCACGATGCGCGCGCATCGTAAAATTTCACTCTCATCAAATTTTCATAACGCGCCTAAAGAAGTATAACTTCAAAAACGGAGACATTAGAACTTATATCTCAAGGTGGGTGGCGGCATTAACGTTGTAGATGTCTATGGACTCCGGTAACCACTTAACACCAAGGCTAACACGAGCGGTTCTACCAATCTAAAAAATCAAAACAAAACCTTTAGACGTCAGGTCGATCCAATTTGATCACACAGCTTTCTTATCTAGGGCAAACATTCTATATTTGAACTCGATCAAAGCACATAATCGCTACACGGAAGCTTAAACTTGCATTCAAATTAGGAACTTTCATATCAAAATCACAAAATTTTCTCCACACAAAACCAAACTTTATCTTAATGGCATAATTAACAAAATCGCATAAAAGTAAAACATCAACATTATTGTTGAATTAATGTAAAATGGTTCTAACGGCTGTCAGGATAAGGAATACAATCTGTTACAAGCTCTTTGTTCGTGTTTTCATTGACCCGAACGTTTATTTTTTTCATCAAGTCAACACAATAACTGCTCGTTAATTTTTAAGGTTCAGACGATTTATTAATGACTAGATTCTTTCTAAAATGTAATAAATTTTCTTCGAGCCACAAAAGTTATGTTATCGCTTTGTATTTTTATTCCACAGTACGGGTAGACGAGTTCTCGGCCCACCTCGTGTTCTGTCAACGGACCGTGGACATCACGTAGTGAATGCTACAATCCACCTTGAGACATGTAGTCAAAGTCTAAATTGTCCTGTCCCTTATTCAAACCGGAAAATTTAGCTGCTTCACCGCAAGATGGCGTTACCTAAATACTATGTTTATTGATAGCTAGTTAATGTTAAATTGCTTCTATAATAAAGAGTGACACAAGGAAGTTGTATCTCCCTGAGCTAGTAAGTCGAAGAAATCATTGATTAGTTGCCAAAAGCTGTAACTGTAGCAGCAACTTAGAAAGAACCGATAGTTCGCCGGGTAAGTGTAGTGCTAGTAAGCTAAGCCTTTAAAACTAAAGCTTCTGTATGCGTTGTATTTTCTCGATTTACATAAGAGCTGCTTTTTTAAGTGGGCCAGTATTTCAACAGTATCAGTATCAACAGTATCACCTTAGATTCAAATTTTTGTACCATAAGTTTTTTTTGAGAGGTAGACGAATCCAAGCTGTCTCCGTAAACAATTAACGTCTTTAAAGAATTTATAAATAACTAGAAAATATCCTAAATAATGTACTTTTTTTAATATTTAGTTTCAAAATGAAAAAGCCTCGCAATCTTTTTCGTTGCACTTCCCGAAAGATTGTTTTATTGCAAAAATTTGATTCAGCGCCATCTTTTGACGATGTCTATTAATTATTAATAAGATTGAACGGAACTCCATAACAAAAATAAAATTTTGTAAAAGTTCATATGATACTCACTAGATGTCACATCGGCTCCTTTCTATTTTGTTAGGTCAATTTTGATAATTATATAATTTCAACGATGTCGGTAGATGGCAGTTTCTGTCTTAAGGTTCTCGCGGTAAATTTGGAATAAATTAAGTAGAACTAGAGGTCCCGCAGTAGTCGAAATTGGACTATAATTAATTGGAATTGTAAGTTTGTACACTATTATGATTGTATTTTATACTTCTATAATCACAAATTTCGCCAAGGCTACACTATAAAAAATATTAACAAAGACAAACAATATTTAATCTATTCTCAATTTGACAACAGACGTCAAGAACAAAAGTTTGACAATAAATAGTATGCATGCGTGTGTGCGTCAAATACATGGTATGTAGTGTGTGTAATGTTTTCTTTATTGATTTAATGTATCTTTTATGCATTATTTTATAAAAATTTTAGCATTATGAACTTCATCTCTATATTCTCTATAAGTGTGGAAATTTTCATAGACCTCCGTCCGCGCAATTTTCGTAAAAAGGGATACAAAGTTTTTGCTTCACGTATTAATACCTATATAGATTTATGGCCATATGGGTAACATACGTAGTTTTTTAAACAATAATCTCTTATCTTTTGATGAAGTTGAACTTCTGTTTCACTAAATACGCTATGCAACTTGCCACTAGCATATTTGGGTTTCATTCTTCGATCATCAAGTTTCATTGCAAAAATGAAAATGGTTTTGTTCAAATTCAATAAGTATGTAATTCAGAATTTGTAAGAACGTTGTTTGTTTAACGTTGTTAATTTAAATATTAATTTATTACTTGTATGGCCGGACGAGCTCACGGCCTCACCTGGTATTAAGGGGCTACCGGAGCCCATACACATTACAACATAAATCCCATTATATCTAAAGTTATAAGCATACATACCTAATTGTAAGTTAAAATGCATCAGAAAGCACAGAATGCTACAGTTTTTCAATAAAATATAAGTTGTCTCTAACTTATTTCCCATCTTTTTTTTTTTTTTATTGTTTAGATGGATTTACGAGCTCACAGCCCACCTGGTGTTAAGTGGTAACTGGAGCCCATAGACATCTACAACGTAAATGCACCACCCACCTTGAGATATAAGTTCTAAGGTCTCAGTATAGTTACAACGGCTGCTCCACCCTTCAAACTGAAACGCATTAGTGCTTCACGGCAGCAATAGGTGGTACCTACCCGTGCGGACTCACAAGTGGTCCTACCACCAGTAATCCGTCTTGGATGGAAGTGCTCACGATCCACCTGTGGTTACCGGAGCTCAAAGAAATCTCAAATTTTAAAGCCACTACCTAACTTCAGATATTTTTAAAGCGTAATTACCGGTTGTAGGGTGTATTGTGTCCACGCAGCTAGGTATCATGAACCTATCTATTATTACCGCGAAGCAGCAAGGCCCTTCAGTTTGGTTGAAGCAGTCCTTAAACAATAAAATGCTGACTTCCGTTCTCGTCGAACCCGTCGCTTGCGACGAAGGGCTCGGCGAGTAAATTAACCCACAGACACGGTCCACTGAGTTTCTCGCCGGATCTTCTCAGTGGGTCGCGTTCCCGATCCGGTGGTATATTCTGCGAAGCACGGCTCTTGCTAGGGTTCGTGTTAGCAACGTCGTGAGGTTTGAGATCCGTGAGCTCACCCACTATAGTTAAGGTTACGCTGAAATAGCCTCTCCAGGTTATCAGATTAGGTAGGAAAAAAAAAACAAAAAAGCTGACTTTAAGTCATCAGCTTAGCGCCTCACTTTTTTTTTTTTTTTTTTCTAATTTATAAGTTATTTTACTCGGTCTAAATATAGTATAGTATAATATATATGTGTGTAGTATAGCATGAAGATATAAGAAGCGAAACCTACGTTTAAAGCAAAGCTGTGAATAGGGATGCGGTAAAGCTCCTTATCGATTCTGCGAAATTAATTTTGTTCAATAACAATCAATAATTTCATGCGTTTACTTTTACTAATAATTGGCGACTCGCGCGATATAATTTGTATTCTACACGATTTTTTTTTATTTTTTTTTTATTGCTTAGATGGGTGGACGAGCTCACAGTCCACCTGGTGTTAAGTGGTTACTGGAGCTCATAGACATCTACAACGTAAATACGCCACCCACCTTGAGATAAAAGTTTTAAGGTCTCAGCATAGTTACAACGGCTGCCCCACCCTTCAAACCGAAACGCATTACTGCTTCACGGCAGAAATAGGAGGGTAGTGGTACGTACCCGTGCGGACTCACAAGAGGCTCTACTAGTAAGATTGTTAGTATATATTATGTATAGGTCGTGTTCGATTTAAGATTATAGCTGTGGCGGCTAGCCATCATGCAAGATATTTGACAGATGCCTGAATTTCGCTGTCGATATTTTCAAGATAAGTTTTCTTAAATATGTACAAGTTTTGAACGAGAACATTGGGACCGTCGGTCTACCGAGAAAAATCACCGGCTCGGTGGCAGGTCATTCCTTCGTCGTTATTCCCATATAACCAAATCTTACGCCTAATCTTATAGACTCACATATATTTTTATCATTCAAATATACACTTCATTTTACAAACAGTTTTAATAGCATTTTTTTTTGTTTATTGCCATTCGCGAAAGCGCCCCAATAAATTAACATTAGTTTAACAAGTTTAAAATAATAATATAAAGTATCGATAAATATCAAACGATTCTCGTTACTATAATATCGGTGTCGGATTGGTTTACGAGTGCCCCAATCAAGAGGC
Source organism: Bombyx mori (assembly GCF_030269925.1). Lineage (NCBI taxonomy): Eukaryota > Metazoa > Arthropoda > Insecta > Lepidoptera > Bombycidae > Bombyx > Bombyx mori. The sequence goes on from NC_085128.1 coordinate 1,315,814, forward strand.
GTCGCGATGGCTAACTGGTCCCAAGGGGCCCTGTAAAACCGGGTTCTACAATCACCGGTTAGTAGTAATTTTTTATTTTGTTTATTATGTGTTAAACCGATTAAAGATAGATAAAATAACCTTGCTTCTGTATGCGATATTCTTTTAAAATTTCAATAGAAAATAATTAACTAATTTTATTAATTATCTACGAATTTTATTTAACTCTATGCAAGAAATTTTGTGTTTTGAATGTTTAGTTATTTACGAAATGTAGTAATCATCGCAATGCAGATGATTTATCATGTCTTAAATGGCATTAAAAAGATTTCTTAAAGAAATACCTAACGATATTCGATGTATACTAAATAATAATACTCAAACATATTTGTGTATTAATTCGTATGATACTTGGTGACTAAGAATGTATTTTTTTTAGTTAAAAACGATTAATCAGCAATTTATTAGATTAGTAAGCCTTTTGATTGCTTTACAGTTTGTTTTTAAAGTATCTACATCATTTAAGATTCCTGAGACGTCCGGTAGTCGGTGAATAGTAAATCTATATATTAATACGTGAAGCAAAAACTTTGTATCCCTTTTTACGAAAATTGCGCGGACGGAGGAGTATGAAATTTTCCACACTTATAAACGATATAGAGAAGAAGTGCACAATGCTAATATTTTTTTAAAATAATGCATAAAACATACATTAAATCAATAAAGAAAACATTACACACACTACATACCATATTATTATATTTGACGCACACACGCATGCATACTATTTATTGTCAAACTTTTGTTAAATTGAGAATAGATTAAATATTGTTTGTCTTTGTTAATATTTTTTATAGTGTAGTCTTGGCGAAATTTGTGATTATAGAAGTATAAAATACAATCATAATAGTTACAAACTTACAATTCCAATTAATTATAGTCGAATTTCGACTACTGCGGGACCTCTAGTCTAAATAAATTCACAATATTCATAAGTTAAAATATTGTTACGAGTATACATCATATTTCAATATGAGCTTTATTTCCAACTTGTCATGTTTCGTGTTTATAATGTTTAAATATACTATATATGATCGCCCGGTAGTAGAAATTCGACTATAATTATTAATTTAAATTTTATTATAAGTTTAAACATTATCGTGGTTCTATTGTCAAAGACTTTACTTCTATAATCACAGATTACAATATAGACAAATAATATTAAAGAAATCAATATTATAATTTTTTTCCACAGATTTTAACAATAAAAAAAAAAGTATATATGTGTGTGTGTGTGAAATACATGCTAGTGTGTGTAATATTTTCTTTATTGGTTTAATGTATTTATTATGCATTATTTAAAAAAAAAAAAATTAGCATTGTGCACTCCTTCTCTTTATTCTCTATAAGTGTGGGAAATTTCATACTTCTCCGTTCGCGCAATTTTCATAAAAAAGGATACAAAGTTTTGCTTCCCGTATTATTAAATAGATTCATAAAATATGTTTAAATTTTTAACCACAGTTCAAGTAAAAAAATAGTACTACCGGACCGCAGTTAGTTTCTGCAATTCAATATTGGTTAATAAAGCAATAGTAATGAAAAGTTGGCGACGATGCCAACACCATAATGCGGAGGGCTTCCTATTAAAAACATGCCACGATTTAAAGCGCACAGCAAACGCGGTGTTTCAAAAACTGGGGAACGAACTCGTGTTGCAGACGATTCAGAGAAAATAAAATATTTGTAAATGACTAGAAGAACGCTTACTGGTGGTAGGACCTCCTGTGAGTCCGCACTAATTTTACTTACGCACCGGTACTAATTTTTCTAATGAAATACGTACTTAAAAAATGTTCACGATTGACTTCCACGGTGAAGGAATAACATCGTGTAATAAAAATCAAACCCGCAAAATTATAATTTGCGTAATTACTGGTGGTAGGACCTCTTGTGACTCAGCACGGCTAGGTAAAGCTCTGCCCATTTCTACCGTGAAGCAGTAATGCGTTTCGGTTTCAAGGGTGGGGCAGCCGTTGTAAGTATACTGAGACCTTGGAACTCATATCTCAAGGTGGATGGTAGTATTTATGTTGTAGATGTCTATGGGCTCCGATGACCACTCAACACTGCGTGGGCTGTGACAGGGCTTGGGCTGTGAGCTCGTCCACCCATTTATGAAACAAATAAATAAAACGTAACAAACAATTTTAATGCAAAATACGTTCATAGCGATTTTTCGCGAACTTATCACAGCTTTTCGGAATGCCATATGTTATGAAGTAGGTATGTTAAGTATTTATATTTTTGTTATTGTGGGCGATGGTTGGATGCTTGCTAAACACTAAAGTTTCGAAGTTAAGAAAAGAAAAGGATTTTAGACTGATTTAATTTGATATTTAATGTCCAACTCAAAAGTTTTTTGAAAATATTCTGTGCTCCTTTAGCAGTTTATTTGTTGATGTCCTGATCCTTTGAGTCAATATTTAATATGAATATGTGAATACGATTTTAGCACAGTCTTCTGTTTGATGTTTTATAATGGATGCCGCTGCAATAGCCCTGGGCCTTTTAAGCCGATTTAAATCAGGCAAGCCACTATTCAGTATGTTGTATACATTAATAAAGTTGTAATCTCATATTATTCCACTAAAAGATGTTGGCCACTGCGAAATATTTCTGTCCCTGATGTTTACCGGACTATTACTATATTGAATATGTTTTGAGTTACAATAAATAGCGTGTGAATAGGAGTAAGTAACATAATGATTTTTGCAGGCTGACGAGCATATGGCCCACGTGACGGTGAGTCATTACTGTCACTCTTGGACGTCAACTGTGACATAGTATTTTTTCATTTAAAAGTTAATTTTTGTAGTTTTTGTAGTAAATAAATGATTGTTTTATTTTCCAACTTTGACTGTAACACAGGCACGCTAGAGCACAGTGACGCCAACTGGAAAACGCTACAGAATCTGTATCAAGACGAACAATAAAAAATATAAGCAAATAGCTTTAATCTTGTTTTCGTGTCGATGTTAATTCGTTTAGTTTTATTATTTACACTTATTGTATCGTTCGGTTAACTAGTTTCTTGGCTTTATTGAGATAAATAAAACTTGGATGTGTCGGAGTGTTCTGAAGTATGGTGGAAGTTTTTGTCGTGTTTTATTATTATGGAACGGGGAGAGTTTATTTAATTCAACACACTAAGTTAACGATGTAGAGCTTAGGTAGAGAAAATATGTTAAGTCTTGATAGGGGCACTTCGACTACATTTTTATTCAAGATATACCGCACAGATATATCCACAGTGCGTTTCCAGAGATCTTTTCTGCCACGTACCATCCGGCTATGGAATGAGCTCCCCTCCACGGTGTTTCCCGAGCGCTATGACATGTCCTTCTTCAAACAAGGCTTGTGGAGAGTATTAAGCGGTAGGCAGCGGCTTGGCTCTGCCCCTGGCATTGCTGAAGTCTATGGGCGACGGTAACCACTCACCATCAGGTGGGCCGTATGAAAACATACCGCGAAAACGTCATTTATGCAAATTATGTAATTTTTCAGGAGAAACGTTGGAAAATTCAACATCTTAAAATATAATTTTTATATAGTCTGCTAGACTATAGAAATAAAATGATAATATATAAAATACAACTTTAAATTTCATCAGTAAAAGAAAACATCTCTCTTGTCTCACTAATAACTATTAAAAAATGTATCTTTATATATAGTTTTAACAATAATTGCATAAGCGACTTCATAGTACCGTATGTGCGACACGTTGCTCCCCAAGAAATATTAGAAAATGATTGCAGCGACACTTATAAATACCAATATTATAAATCTAGACGATTAAAAGATCCATTTTAATACACACAAAAAAAACATCAGAATCGGTCAAGCTGTTTATTTAGGACCGACAAGATTTGTAGTAAATTGTCACCAGGAAGAGTGTGGTAGTTGAGAAGATGATAGTGCTTGTATTACGCCTGGGTGACCAAACGAACCATAAAAATTACAGAGTATCGGCGACGATACCCAAACGAGGGGGGCACGCGGATGCGGAGTGCGGGGGGGACCCGGAACAAAACGTGAAGACAGATAGACGCGAACAGAGACGCGTGTGCAACACCAACAACATAAGCAATAAGCCGCAGACTTAACGTGAACCGAATAATATAAAATTGTAAAAAGCAGTACATAATTCAACGGCCGTCTGGTTTAGTGGTAAGTGACATGGTCACTACACAAGGGGGTCGCGGGTTCGAATCCCGCCAAGGGAAGATATTTGTATGATAAATATAAATGTATTTTCCAGGGTTATGGATGTATATTAAATAAATGTATGTGTATAATAAAAATCTTACATTTATATCCGTTATCTGGTACCTACCTGTAACACAAGTTCTTTACGAACTTATCACGGGACCAGTTAACGTGGCGTGATTGTTAGTAAATATTTATTTATTTATTATTATTATTATTATTATAATAAAAGTATAAAAATATAATTTTAACATTTTGTTCAATTCCTAGACACAGGGTTTTCAGAACTACCAGATTTTAAACTAGTAGAACAGCGATAATCACTGACGTTAAGGTTGAATGAATGTTTCAATATAAGCAGCAGTATTAAAGAATCTATAGTATAGAGTACCTTTACAGAGTCTGTTCGTACAATTTATGTGTTATATTTGTCACTAGAAGTTGCATATATTTTCTCTGTTTAACCCAACTTAGGGACTATGAATTACTGTGCCGAAATATCTCAGGAAAATAACTTAAAATCTGCAGTATATTCTCTTCATAGAAACTATTTGTAAGTATATATTTGCTTAATAGAAGTTGCATATATTTTCTCTGTTTAACCCAACGTATGGACTATGAATTACTCTGCCGAAATACCTCAGGAAAATAACTTAAAATCTGCAGTATAGTGGCTTCGTAGAAACTATTTGTAAGTATATATTTGCTTAATAGAAGTTGCATATATTTTCTCTGTTTAACCCAACGTATGGACTATGAATTACTCTGCCGAAATACCTCAGCAAATAACTTTGTTCCTAAATGTTACGTGAATCAAAAATCGCCTCCTCAACAAGAAATATATTAAGTCAAATAATACACTATTAAAATGAGTTAGTGTGTATTTTCGCTAAGAGAGCTTACGTTACGGTTAATTGAATATGCGACGATAACAAACACTGAATCAAGCCTGTAAATAAGCATTCCATCATCTCCTGTCCCTTATATACGTTGGAGAAAAAGATATTTTCTTCGTAATAAAATGATGACTTGAATTTGGCTCTATTAATACATACAGCCTTGCTTCGGCGTATTCAAGAATAATTAAACTGAAACAGTATTCGTTTTTTGGTGCTTATTAAATATTGTTCATATTGCTCATCCTGTATACAGTACAACAAATCTTATTGGATAATACAATTGTTTAAGATAACAATATTGATATACATTTTTATAGACACAATTGACAGCGTCTTCGCTGTGTCTTCTTGTGAACTTTAAGAAAGCTTCAAAAAGAAATAATAACAAACAATATTAGTTATTAAATTATTTTCTGCCAATTTTACACGAAATACACAACGCTGTCAAATTTTCAAAGAAAGATCAGACAGGAATATTTTTTGTTGTTGCATAGATGCGTGAACGAGCCCACAGCTCACCTGGTGTTAAGTGGCTACCGGGGTCCATAGACATCAATAACGTAAATGCGCCACCCACCTTGAGATAAGTTCTAAGGTCTCAGTATACTTACAACGGCTGCCCCACCCTTCAAACGGAAGCGCATTACTGCTTCACGGTAGAAATAGGCAGGGTGGTGGTACCTACCCCTGCGGACTCACAAGAGGTCCTACCAGTGATTACGCAAATTATAATTTTGCGGGTTTGAGTTTTATTACACGATCTTATTCCTTCACCGTGGAAGTCAATTGTGAACATTTGTTAAGTACCTACGTATTTCATTAGAAAAATTGGTACCCGCCTGCGGGATTTAAATACCGTTGCATCGCTATATACGAATGCACCGCATCTTGTAAGTTTGTGTTCGGGACGCATAGCATAGGAGGAGTTCTTGGCTCTTGATAATGCTTTTATGAGCATGGTTGTATGATTTGGAATATGTTTCACACCCTATAACAATAAAACAGCTCGAACCCATATTGATGTGTCCGTGTTACGCATCCAGCCGTACCCCTTATTATCGTAAAACATAAAACAGATATATCTAATCAATCATAAATTAAATAGTGAATCAACTGATTATATCTAAGTTTTCCCGCTGCCCCCCGTACATTTCAGCTGTCAATGTGAAAAACACTGGCAGCTCTGATTGACCATATAAAAAACGAATGATTTATCATTTTTATTGCGAGAAAAACATGTTTATGAGCATCTTATGAGGGGTGACGCAGAAGCGAGGGTAATATTCTGGGGTACATTTGTTTTTGTGGCATGATTATTAAAGACATAAGACTTTTTCTATAGCTTTTGTAGGTAGACGAGCTTAAGACTCAGCTTATATTGACTGGACATCGGGAGCTTATGGACATCAGCAATGTCAGAAGCACAGGTAAGTTACTGCCGTTGGAAGAAGGGTATGTCATAGCGCTTGGGAAATACCAAGAAGGCGAGTTCAATACACAGCCTGAGGGTACGTGGCAAAAAACATATGTGCAAAGGCACTGTCGATGAACGGTTCCAGATATTATGGATAAAATCTGCTCCGGTAGCTGGTTATGCTGGATCACTTCGACCAATTCTTCAGAGCACTCCTCATGGAACATACGGTACAAACAGAGAGTCCCGAAGACCCTAAATAAACCCAGAGGTTCGAAAAGATTCAAAACGTCTTCAAGTCGTTGTTTTTAGGTATAAATTTAATTGATTCACTTACACGGTACAGATCCGTGATTACTTCTTTGTAAACAGGCAAAACGTAGTCATTAAGTGGTTCCCTGTGCTTGTGAATGCAAACTTCATTTAGTAAAAACTTAATATTTGTAATAAAGATATCTCTCATACAATAGTCATATAATCTTCGGCCTACGAATAAAAATAATCGCAAGGGCGGGCCGATCTTAAAACCAGCTTCTAGTTGGAACAGAGCTCACTGAGTTTCTCGCTGGATCTTCTCAGTGGGTCTCAATTCCGATCCGGTGGTAGATTCTGCGAAGAACTACTCTTGCTAAGGCTAGTGTTATCAAATTATCTCAGGTTGAGCCCGTGAGCTCACTTAACCGTCTAGGCGTAATGCAATAGCCCTTTAGTTTATCAGCGGTTAGGTAGCGAAAAAAAAGGACAGCAAACAAAAAAACACGCACATTTTTATCGCCGTAACCAGAATACTGTTCCAGTTTAGAAGAAAATAATCATTGGCCACTCAGCGAGTCCCGAGGGAGGGTCGAATCTAATAACTACGACTAGATATCTTTTACTATGAAAACTTACCCCTCTGTGTTGTTTATCTTTCTTTTTTTTTTCTTCACAATTTTATTATTAGTTTTTGAAACATGTGAGTTTTGTGCTGTTGTCAATTAATTCTTCAGCTAATCGTTCCTGCCAATCTGAGCCCGCTCGGGTAGGTTCCGTATTCCTGTTTGCTTCTGTTTGTGATTATCTAATTTATTTAAGACTTCATGTTGCATACCAGGTGGACAGCAACGTTTGTGGTCATGGGCTTCGCTTGAGGCCAGACCCTGAGTTGTCTGCTCATCATTAGTGAATATGATGAGGTAAAGCATTTTCGGTCAAGAACTCAACGGACTAGCTGCTATAATGTTACTTTTAGTTTCATTAATTAATAACATTTGTGTTACTTGGCCAAAATACGAAAACGGATAATTTCCGAAATAGGAGAACTTGAGATTGCACATTGCTACCTATGCTGATATCCTTGAGAGGCTACTTCAGCTTCTCCTTGACGTGTGGGTGAGCTCATGGGGCTCAAGCTGGGAGTGTTGCTAACACTGGCCCTAACAAGAGCAGTGCTACGCAGAATCAACCACTGGATCGGAGACGCGATCCACGACTTTTTACCATTCGGTCCACAGGATCGGATATGATGACTGTTAGATGAGGCAACAGTGAAAGGTAAAATTTTATCAATAAAATGTGTACGTATCTCTACAAGCGCTATTCATAACATTAAGCGTATTTTCGTTTTTTTAGTTAACGTTAACCCTATTTACTGGTGGTAGGACCTCTTGTGAGTCCGCACGATTAGGTACCACCACCCTGCCTATTTCTGCCGTGAAGCAGTAATACGTTTCGAAGTCGTCGTGGCCTAAAGGATAAGACGTCCGGTGCAATCGTATCGAGCGATGCACTGGTGTTCGAATCTCGCTGGCGGGTACCAATTTTTCTAATGAAATATGTACTCAACAAATGTTCACGATTGACTTCCACGGTGAAGGAATAACATCGTGCAATAAAAATCAAACCCGCAAAATTATAATTTGCGTAATTACTGGTGGTAGGACCTCTTGTGAGTCCGCACGGGTAGGTACCACCGCCCCGCCTATTTCTGCCGTGAAGCAGTAATGCGTTTCGGTTTGAAGGGTGGGGCAGCCGTTGTGACTATACTGAGACCTTAGAACTATATCTCAAGGTGTGTGGCGCATTTACGTTGTAGATGTCTATGGGCTCCAGTAACCACTTAACACCAGGTGGGCTGTGAGCTCGTCCACACATCTAAGCAATAAAAAAATAAAAATACGTTTCGGTTTGAAGGGTAGGGCAGCCGTTGTAAATATACCTGAGACCTTAGAGCTTATATCTCAAGGTGGGTCGCGCATTTATGTTGTAGATGTCTATGGGCTCCACTTAACAGCACTTAACATCCATCTGAGTTATAAAAAAAAAGTATTGCTGCTATCACATAAGATTTGGAAAAATTTAATTTTAAAGTCACGGTCTCTCCATACTTTAACTTTAAGTACACTTTTGTAGCGAAATTGATATTACAATGTAACTTATTTCAATTAGGCAAACAAAGATAACTGCTGCGTGACGCGACAACGTAATCTCTGCTACGAACGTCGCCTAAAGAAACTACCTAGATGAGGCATTATTATTTTTTAAATCTCTTTAATTAAATCGATAATTGACTTTGTTAATAAAATAGACCAATCTATACTAACTAGAGGTCCCGCAGTAGTCGAAATTCGACTATAATTAATTGGAATTGTAAGTTTGTACACTATTGATTGTATTTTCAACGTCAAGGCTACATTATAGAAAAATATTAATAAAGACAAACAATATTTAATCTATTCTGAATTTGACCACAGACGTCAAGAACAAAAGTTTGACAATAAATTAGTTTTTTATTAGTAAGCATGCGTGTGTGCGTCAAATACATGGTAGTGTGTGTAATGTTTTCTTTATTGATTTAATGTATCTTTTATGCATTATTTAAAAAAAATATTAGCATTGTGCACTTCTTCTCTATATCCTCTATAAGTGTGGAAAATTTCATACTCCTCCGTCTGCGCAGTTATCGTAAAAAGGGATACAAAGTTTTTGCTTTACGTATTAATATATAGATACATGTAAAGTGAAGAGTGCTCATTAAAATATACGTGGAATATACATGGAATATAATAATGGAAATACTACGACCCAACTCGAAACTAGAGTCTGATCGTTTTAAGAGATGTCATATTAGGATGGTTTGTTCGCGTCAGAAATACGTTTTAGTGTGTTAATAATGATTAAACCCTAACCTATCTATACTGATATATAAATCTACAGTGGTTTTTACGGATGTTCCGTTATAACTACCGAACCATGCATCCGATTGACTTGAAACTTGGTTCCCTTGTAGAAAATACATGTACTTAATGGATAGGCTAATAATTATACAAGTGTTGGACTGCCTAATAATAATGATAAATAAATAATAATGTTAATTTTAAATGCCCAGCGAAGCGGGCGAGTACGGCTAGTAATTACTAAGATCAGAAATTGGATTGAGCGTAGAATAATTTTTTATTTTATTTTGTTTTTCATTTTATTTTTATTGCTTAGATGGGTGGACGAGCTCACAGCGAACCTGGTGTTAAGTGGTCACCGTTCCACAACGTAAATGCCGCCACCTACCTTGAGATATGGGTTCTAAGGTCTCAGTAGAGTTAGAACAGCTACGCTTCAAAACGCATTACTGCTTCACGGCACAAATAGATAAGGTGGTGGTACCTATCTACCTGTGCGTGCGGATTCAAAAACTTGCTTCATCTAATACAGAATTACCTTGCATATTGCTTTGTTTCTTCAATCCTAGTGCCGTTACAATTAATTTATATAAACGATAAGGTTTAAGAGGTTGGAATATGCAAGGCGCGAGTTCCACTCGAAACGTGATCTTGATAATGTCTCGCGAAACTTCCCTTCAGAAGCAGGGCTGCTTCAGCTTCTATTACCCAATGGTTTCCAGTGGGAATGTGTCTGCTTTCGGTCATACAGTGGTAGTTGCTTTTTTAGTTACCAAGAATATTGGTTACAGAATGACTTTCACAAAGAATGCCAACACTTTTTTGGATTAGGGCTGGAGTCGCCAAAATTACAAACAAAATTAAATTCAAGTTTTTACTTACTTCATACAGTCGACATTCCATTTTTTGAATAATAATAATTACATTTATTTACTCCACAATACAAATAACTTTTCAATTAATATGACATTTAATAAATATTCTAATTCTAAACTATTACAATATATGATACTAGCACAGTGGAGATAAAAATGCCGCGGCTCAGCTTGGTGATAGCTGAAACTATCGCTGTTATTCTGCCGCTGCCTGTAATCTTAATCTATAAACTTAAATCTAATAATACCTAAAAAAAATTGTATTGCTTAGATGGGTTGACGAGCTCACAGCACACCTGGTGTTAAGTGGTTACTGGAGCCCATGGACATCTACAACGTAAATGCGCCACCCACCTTGAGATATAAGTTCTAAGATCTCAGTATAGTTACAAAGGCTGCCCCACCCTTCAAACCGAAACGCATTACTGCTTCACAGCAGAAATAGGCAGGGTGGTGGTACCCACCCGCACGGACTCACAAGAGGTCCTACCACCAGTAAAATGTGGCATTATCTACAGATACAGATTTCTGTGATTGCCATTGTTAAGGTTTTTTTGTTGTTGTTTAAAGTGATGTCTTAGGTATATCTCTATTATACCAGCCCTATGAATCGAGCGACAGTCGCGAATCTTGCTCCAATAAAATATGAAACCTCGCTTTAAGCATGTATACTGCTTCGAGCAACGACCGAGAACACCTTCTGAATACACGAGTCGAGATAAATTTTACAACTCTTCAGATATAATAGCCGTTTTATTATCGTTGATAACGCTGGAACAAATTTCAGGGAGGAGCTGTAAGAACATATCAATATGAAAAGTTGGTAGAATTTTAACACAAGATGAGGACGGTGTTGAAGGTTCACGCGGACTCACAATACACCTTCTTCTTCTTCCTATTCGTACACTTTTGACAGAGTGGTCGTGGTCATGCATCAGTCGGATCCTGTGATACCGATGCTCTCGCGATGCGACGCCATGTGGCACGATGTTTCGTAGAGTGAGAGCAAAGATTTATGTTGGAGTGAGTAACAGATTTTATGAGGTCGGTCCATCGTAATATAAAATACAATACACCTAAATACATGTAAATGATCATGAAATTAAAGTCGTCCTCTTTTCTGGTACACTATTGTTCCTTCATTGATAAAAACGTACGTGAACATTAACGGCTTTATAAGTTTAGGTTTTTTTATTGCTTATGTAGGTGGACGACTCACCTGGTATTAAGTGGTTACCGCAGCCAACAACGCCAACAATAAATGCTGCCACAATAGATGTGTCAGTTTTATAGTATCAACTTAAGCGAGTGTCCCACCCATCAAACCGAAATTCATTATTGCTTCATGATAGGCAGGGTGGTAGTACCTCTGCTTGCAGCCCGGCGGGATACCCTGGGACACCAGCGCCGTCTTATACATACATATTTTGTAATCCGTGTAATTTGAAAACAAAAGCAATTGGCGGTTGTTCCCAACGTGTATGCCTTAAATGGTCGGTCCCTTATGTTTGAGTGGTCCAAATTGCCGACTGAGTTTCTCGTTGGGTCTTCTCATTGGGTCACGATTACGATCCGGTGGTAGATTCCGCGAAGCACTGCTCTTGCTAGTACTAATGCTAGCAGCTTACCTATCCGTCCGGGCTTGGAATAGCCTCTTATGCTAACAGCGAATAGGGAGAGAAAAAAATTGGTCAAAATAAATCAGATATTTTTTTGTCGAATGCAATTTATCTTATTATAATTGTCATTTGTATTCGTTCGAAATCAGCCATCGTTTGATTGGCGCCTATAATACTCTTACCTTGATCTTCTTTAAACATCGACAACCTCTGTCCGCTAATTCCAGTAAATACAAATACAGAAAAATAACTCGGAAACCGAATGAAGTACGTACTCCCTTCACCCCTTCCCGCGGAGTCGTATCTCGGCCAATAAATCGCGGTATACCGCTAACGGAATCAGATTCATTCCGTCGCCCCGTATCTGTTCAAGTTTGACGATAAATACTCGTGGAATCTGCATAACTCGTGAACGCTAGACGAGTTATTGCGGCGGGGAGGTGCCGCGGAAACTGGTACCTTCATTACAGAAATTTGGAGGTGACTTTTAGGAACGTATGTAGTAGAAGGTTTTCCTCAAAATAATATTGAAATAGAGTAACTTGAAATAATAACGGAACCTTATTTGGTTGAGGTTAAAGTTTCAAATTCATCATCATCATCATCATCATTTTCATCACCATCATCAGCCTCACACACATCTATCAATCACATTCATTGGATTGGATTTTATTACCCAACTTTTCTTTTTCAACTAGAATCGCGCATGGAGGAATTGCTGTGGGTAGTTTCTGAAATGTGGTTAGTGCAATGAATGATATAGTCTGAAGTAGTGGTAATTTAGATTCTACACACATGCAAGCTAACGGTATACGAACATTTTTATTCTTTATTTCATTTACATTTCTTGATTTAATACGTGAAAATGTTGCGACAAATTAAATATCGCAGATATACTAAAGTCATGGTTTTTTATCAGTAACATACTTTACATGGAATTCTCAACATTAAACAAGTATGAGATTTGTTTGATAAATTATCATCATAATATCTAAGTTTGTGAGCAGCAAATCTAATTACTTATTTAGACGTCTAGATTTTAATGGAAGATTAGAACGATTTGTTCCAGGAAAATAGGCATTACAACCTTATCATTTACACTAAGAGTATTTACTTAAGACTTTACCGCCATCTTGCTCAAGATTTCTCGAATACAGAAGAGGAATTACCACATAAATAGTTTCGTGGATCATATTAAATCCACTCGGTTGAACATAAGACATCGTGTGCGGGACCCCACTTCCCGCGTTATTGCTGCTAGAACAACTGGTTTGTTTGCAGCCACGCATCCTGTGTTATGTGCACACGACATGTAGGTAAATAATTTCGGCAAGTTTCAAGATTCGAGTTCGCGTATTACGTAGTTAGACAACAGAAAATATACATAGCACTTTAGTGCAGAATCTTTTACACGTCATTACGGATCCTCCCGATCCATTAACGGTGCTTTTAGGTACCACAAGCACCGGTCACCGTCCTCGTCACACCCGTCGCTTGCAACGAAGGGCTCGACGAGCGAATTAACCCATAGACAAAAACAAGTCCAGTCTCCATCAGACGCTTACATGAAACATGCTATGCGATTATAATATTTCGTTAAGAATTTTCAAACAAACAATTCTTTCATCCGCGTCGAGCTAAGCTGTTGCCTGAGTGATAAAAACCTCTATGTGAATACCCATCTTGAGGCACGTGGACAAAATTTTACTTGTAACTGTATATAGACAGTTCTGCCCTTCAAATTTGGACGCAAAAAGGAGTACATTAATGGTAAAGGTAACCTTCAGTCTACAAATTATTATCCCGTAGACAGTTCTCGTTCAATAGCTCCCTAAGAGGTAGAGGCCGTAAAACTCTCAATATTGTTAAGAGGGCTGAGATTGTACACAAATTGGATTTTACACCCTTTTGCCCCAAGCTGCCGACCTTCCACCATTAGGTTACGTACCAATGTACCAGAACGTCCTAGTTCCATGGAAGCCGGGTCGAAAAAGATTTTCAATTTTTGGAGTACCGCATAGCATTTGCCAGATCTTATTTGGTCTACTTTATGCGCAATCGTGCGGTGAAATATCAAGGAAGTTTAGAGATGCCAGTATAATCGTTATTTAAAACAAATCGAGATTCCGACTTCAAATTTCTTCATAAGACTGTAGACTTCAGTGGTTGCAAATTAGTCCTGGAAACGATTGAAAACTCGCCAAACAAACCAAAACCCGTATTGGCCATGTATATGTAGTGTTGTGTATAATAATATTACCTACCTTTTTTTTATTGCTTAGATGGGTGGACGAGCTCACAGCCCACCTGGTGTTAAGTGGTTACTGAAGCCCATAGACATCTACAACGTAAATGCGCCACCCACCTTGAGATATAAGTTCTAAGGTCTCAGTATAGTTACAACGGCTGCCCCGCCCTTCAAACCGAAACGCATTACTGCTTCACGGCAGAAATAGGTAGGGTGGCGGTACCTACCCGCGATATTAGAATATTGTATATGTACCGTTTATTTTTCTAGAAAAAAATGATTAAAGATAAACATGAAAAAATATATAAAAACAACATTCAATATGTTGAGTCCGACAACAAACCAATATGGGTAATACGTATTTTATTCTGGACCGTCTCATATTTTTATCCCTCACACCGTATTTCGCATGACGTATAGAATATGGATGAGACAGAAATTTCGTAGTAAATAGTTTCATCGAATCATATCTTTAAGCGGATGCACCACGCAAATCAAATACGCTTAATGATGGATGGGGATGGGGATTACGGCAAAACATTTTGAATCTGAACAGAATGTATTTAATCTGTACTACAAAATAATCATAAATAATAATAATAAAGAATTTTTACTGGTGGTAGGACCTGTTGTGAGTCCGCGCGGATAGGTACCACCGCCCTGCCTATTTCTGCCGTGAAGCAGTAATGCGTTTCGGTTTGAAGGGTGGGGCAGCCGTTGTAACTATACTTGAGACCTTAGAACTTGTATCTCAAGGTGGGTAGCGCATTTACGTTGTAGATGTCTATGGGCTCCAGTAACCACTTAACATCAGGTGAGCTGTGAGCTCGTCCACCCATCTAAGCAATAAAAAAAAAAAAAAAAAATAATAATCATAATTTATGCTACATTACACATTACTATTATCCAATTGATACAAGAGGGACAACATTAATATCAACTCCATTAGACGACACATTAGACACTTCCGCCCTTCAGTCAAATGAATGATTATTAATTACATTACCGTTTTGTCTATTTCCTTTATTTCATTTCAAAATACAAGTAATCCTCCTATAACACAGTATTTTACAACACAGTTTCAATCTAACACGAAAAGAAAAAATTCACCAAAACTTTCTCGTAACACAGTACTTCTACAACGCGATAATGAGATTTATGTTCAAAATTATTTCGAAAATTGCAATGGCACTGTGAACACACAATACCTATATGAAAAAAGCTGAAATTTTACTGCTTATTGTTATGTTATAATAGGTAAAATTATATTATACATACAAGCAAAGTTCAGATGTTACACTCAGAAAAATTATTCTCCTTTTTGTAGTGGTTTCTAATCTCATATAACATGGCTTCGCATAACTTTTTTAACATAACATAACGCTTTTGTAGCGCATCAGGGATGTTTGCAGACACGCACATAGATTGTTTTTACGCTACCATGCGTAAGAGGTGAGGAATCTCTGGTAAGCAGAGTGAGGGCCAGCTCCAACAGTATCCTGAGCATGATCGCAAGCAGGCTGGACTGTGTGCATGGGTCGCTGTGGTGCCATCTCCCATGGGATGTTACGACAGTAATTCATTGTGATGTAAATATAACTACTAACATAGGTCTAAGTCTTATTGACAATTTATATATGTCATGGTTACTTGCAATAAAAACATTTTTTTTTTTTGTATTGTGTTTCTCGAAATACTTAAGATATTTCGGTATAATGAAGATCACGGGCCTAAGCCAAGTGAGCTTCATTTTCTACTTGCAGAATATTTAGGTCTTCCTGCAAGAATTGACGGACTATACGGCATGTGATTAATATTGCGGCTTTTTGCATGGTCATGTACGTGTTCTCTGCTATGTCTAATATTTTTAAAGATTGCAGTAGGTGTTTAGGTATAACGCTTGTACTGGATAGCACCAGTGGTACAATGTAGACTTTGTTCATTTTCCAGATTCTTAAAATTTCTTTCTTTAATTCTGTATATTTATTTACTTTTTCAGCTATTGATTTCTGTATATTATTGGTGTTAGGAACTGCTATGTCTATTAAATGCACTACTTTATTTATTTTATCAATTAGAGTTACATCTGGCCTATTATTGTGTATAGTTTTGTCAGTTAGTATGGCTCTGTCGAAGTACATCTTGTGCGTGGCGCCCTCCAGCACAGGTTTTGGGGCGTATTGGTAATATGGTTTCAGTGTACTTTCTAATAATTTATATTTCAGAGCTAACCTTTGGTGAACTATGTGAGCTTCCTGATTGTGTCTATGTGTGTAATCGGTTTGTGTGAGTGTCGGACAAGCACTTGTTATATGTTGGATGGTTTCGGAATGACGATTACATTTTCTGCGTTTATCATTTTGTAAATTAGAGTCTTTGATTATGAATATTATTATTATTATTATTATTATAACACGGGACTTGTAGCAACGTATCAAACGTGTTATAGGATGGTTACCTGTATTCAAAATTTTTGACGTTCTGTGACCTAGATACATGTATGTATATTATAGTGAATGGCTTACTTTTTGGTCGTTAATTTCTAAAAATGTCTACCATTTGAGAGTATCTCGAATTCAGATTCCTGGACATAAATATTTTAAGTAATTACAATGTTTCCTGGCTTAAAGGGTAAGATGGTCGTTGGTAATTCAATTGAAATTTCTGAGGTCTGAGGTGGCATTCACGTTGTGCTTCCGTAGGCTTCGGAGACCACTTAAAAGCAGAGGGCCTGTGAGTTCGTTCAGCCGTCTATGCAATAAATAAAGGGAATGTTTAAGTATTTGTACGTGTTCATAAAAATCTGTAGGAAATCTCGTATTTATTAAATACGCTTTTATTAGCTTCAGACGTTTGTATGTTTGTAACGGAATCTTTGAACATGATTTCAACCCCCTTCAAAACATAGGGTTAACTCGAAATTTGGTATATTTATTAAGGACCGATGACAATTCAATATTTAAAAAAATAATTAAAAAAAATAAAATAAAAAAATTGAAATTCAACTAAAAAATTAAAAAAACAGAATACGCTACCATGCACCCCACGATTTTTTACAATAAAATCATGTTTAATTCAAATTTATTAAAATTTATTTTCTAGTTTGTAGTTGGATTTTCTATAAAACCGTATTTTGTTAGTTTTTTTAAATTATTATTTATGTAACTTTTCTTTTCTATTCCATTATAGTTGAATCCGTGTAGGTTATAGTTGTTAGCGAGTAGCCCGGGGCGATAAGGTAATAACTGGGCGGGGTTCGGCGTAAACCTTATACCACGGACATCTCATTTCGCTACCAAACTACAATACAGATTTTCTTTTGAATAAATTTGATGTCTTGAAATATATTTTTAAGAAATCCTAATCAGCTATGTTGTATAGCCCAGATTAAAGGGCCACTAATTTTATTTAGAGAATGCATGAATGTAGTTAATGAGAATTAATACGACTTGCTTTTTTTTAAGTCAAAAATTCGCAAGGGAATTGATCGTAATTGTTAGCTTACACGTACTTACGGATCCATCAGATCCAATAACCCTTGCATTAGACACCTTTAACTCTAATACTAGGAGTAGGGACCCCGGTAACCGTACTCGTCGAACTCGGCAAAGAGTGCGACGTGCAACCTAACCTAAACATCAGCCCGTTGAGTTTCTCGCCGAATCTTTTCAGTGGGTCGCGATTCCGATCCGGTAGTAGATTCATCCGCGAAGCAGCTGCTCTTAAGTTGTTAGGTCTCCTTCTGAGGCGCTTGGGTAGCTGTTAGCAAATCCCACCCCTCTTGGTTGAGCCATTGCTCGCCCACCTGTCCTGGTGAGCCTGGACAGGCCTCCGGGCCACCAGTAAACCGTCAATCATAAATAAATTGTTATCAAATTACCCTTTATTAAGTCTAGTGTACTTACTGTCTAGCTGTTGTTAGTAGTGGAAATTGATGATTGAATTCAGAAATATCAGTTGTCCTGCCAATCTGCAGCCTATCAATGATCACTGTTCTCAAATATCCAGTTGGCTATATCTGTGTCAGAAAATGAAATATGGTTTAATTGTTTGTATACCCAAAGCGTTTTACCTGTAAAGCGACGGACTCCGTTAAATCTTCACTGTTTTTTAATAGGATCCGCCATAGCGAATTTCTTGTTGTGGATAATCCACATGAAGAGATGCGTCTCGAGCATTCGTCCAAATGAACTTAAGAAAGCTCGGTCATAAATTTATATGAGCATTCTCAAAGCTCTCCGAAAGCAATAAAATGAAAATTCACGGAAAACTTGCGATTAGTCAAATACGGGAGTTGCTTTACGTACGATGGGGTGTAGTGCGGAAGTCGGGGCGGATCCGCGTTCCGCTGGTATGGGGTTATGTTTCATATAATATTTACTGTATCTAGACACATTTTGGGAGCGTTATGTAATGTCATATTATTATTAATCTAAAGTATTTATTTGTGGTACGGTTTATTATCTGTACTGGTATATAATTCTTCTTTTTATTATTTTTATTGCATATATGGGTGGACGAGCTCACAGCTTACCTGGTGTTAAATGGTTACCGGAGCCCATAAGCATCTACAAAGTAAATCCTCCTACCTTGAGATAATAATATGGGTTCTAATAATACATATAATTATAATAAAATAATATAATTATAGGTCGTGAGGAATTACTAACAGTAGTTGATAATGGGTAGTAATGTGTACCCGTAATTACCAGTGAGGGTTCGCGTTACTCCCTTTTTACCTGTCTGAACATTCCTAGTTATTGTCCTTCTTCAAACGGGGCTTGTGGAGAGTACTTGAGTCGTCTATTATCAAAGGTGGCAATCTGTGCATTTGGACAAAATAATGTTATTGATATGTCAATACAGATTGATTTGAATATAATCGTCTTCTTCAAAGAATACGGTTCAAAACCTGCATTAAACAAAGGTTAATACTTAACCTGTTATTTATCTAAGATGTCGTTCAGAAGAGTTTTGTGACTGCCAATGGAATACAAAGTCAATAATTAGTTTTTCTGATTTACCAATAATTGTCCAAAAGTCACATTGCCGGCTTTGATAATAGTCGACTCACTTAATGGCAGGCAGGGTCTTGGCTTTGCCCCTGGTATTGCTAACGTCCTCCGGTCACCGTCTTCGTCGAACGCGTCGCTTGCGACGAAGAGCTCGACAAGCGAATTAACCCATAGACACAGCTCACTGAGTATCTCGCCGGATCTTCTCAGTGGGTCGCGTTTCCGACCCGGTGGTAGATTCTGCGAAGCACTGCTCTTGCTAGGGTCAGTCTTAGCAACACTCCGGCTTGGGCCCCGTGAGCTCACCTACACACGTTAGGGTGAAGCTGAAATAGCCTTTCAAGGCTATCAGCAAAGGTAAGAAAAAAATATTCTAACGTCCATGGGCGACAGTGACCACTCACCATCAGGTGGGCCGCATTCTCGTCTACCTACAAAGGCAATACAAAAAATTAAATTGTGTGATCGGCCCTTTACTTAATAGTATAAAAGAATAGAACAAAACTAAGAATACTCGGGATAGACCATAAAATATGACACCCGTCATTGTATAACTATATCCCGTTCGGTTTATTTGTAAGCGACAATCTTGCCAGCAATATGGAAACCCAATCTTCTGAAAGCCCGTATGCTGTTAAATATGCACATAACAATGTATTTGTAAACAATTTCAAACTAGTACGTACACGCGTTAAGTGATTGAATGGAATTATCATGTTAGTAATATTATTTGCGTTTGTAGATGAGCAATTGGTTTAGTTTTCATAGTTTCAATTGACCAGCTGTTTGGACATGGGTGAGGTTATAGCGATTATTAGTTCGATTACTGTCACTTCAACTGTCAAACTATGACTGCTTAGAGGCAGAGATGTGCAGGACTACTGATCCTTTAATTGACAACATTCCCGCTGGCCATTTCACTAGAGAGACGTACACATAGCAAAACATGGTTCTGCTCATAAAAAAAGGTTTTTGGATGAGTAAAAGTCAGATACCACACATCCTTGGAGGCTGTACATAATTTGGAAGTCGACTGTTTATAAATTCCCCCATTAGTACTCTAAGCGTTAAGACTTCGTCGGGAGCAAACCCATAGACACAGCCCACTGAGTTTCTCGGCGGATTTTCTCAGTGGAGAGAGTTTCTCGTTTCCGATCCGATAATAAAATTCCATCTTTATCTCCAACTCTACCAGATCATGCCTAGTAGTAGTCATCAAACGAAGCCTTCCGCCATCCATGTAGCTGTCTAAGAATTAACGCGTCTTCTTTAAGATACGTACGAATGACCCAAAGCCAAGAGAGATGAGAATCTGTGAGAATTTTCAATAAAATGGTCCGCGAACCGTCTGCTAATAATAAGAGTATCAATTCCAAAACTATATTTTAATATATTGAAATATTTTAATAATAAGTTTTTTTTATCGTGAGAATGGTCTGAGTTATGAAAAACTCGCGTTGTTTCGTAAGATTTTCATACACACACACACACATTAAACAAAAAAGGAAAAACAAAATATGTGTAGTTCTCGTCGCTTTGAATACGTTGGGGAATGTTTTATCGCTCTCAGTTTCAAATAAACAAGCAGCAAATATAATAGTGTTGGGAAACTCGCCAAACTTAATACTAGGGAGTAACTTAGACATATAGTATTATACATGATACTTTCGTTCCTGTGGACAAATTAAAGCAACTGTCAATCTTCCACCGAAAGACAGCTTTTGTCCATTCTGTATTAAATCAGATTAAGATTACTTTAGCATACATAAATCATTTTGTTGCGTTTGTAGGCAGACGAGCATACGGCCCACCTGATGGTGAGTGGTTACCGTCGCCCATGAACTTAAGCAATGCTAGGGCCATCTAGCCAAGCCACTGCCTATCGTCAGGTACTCTCCACAAGCCTCATTTGAGGAAGGAGAAGTCATAGCGCGCGGGAAACACTGTGGAGGGGAGCTCATTGCAAAGCTGGATGGTACGTGGCAAAAAATATCTCTGGAAACCCACTGTTGATGAACGCAGTGGCTTCAAGTAGTATGGATGAACTCCGGTGGCGGGCAGTGCGATGGTAAAAACAAGATGATGTAATCATCTGAAGCAATTCCTCAGAACACTTACGATTTGCTAACCTTAAGCACTACCATACTACTTTGAATCAAGGCGGAAAACGGAATTCACGTTCTATAGTACTTAGAGGCACTGTTAACCACTTAACATTAGGTAGGCCATGAATTCGTTTACAAATCCACGTAATAAAATACACAACAATGATAAATGACAAGTACTATACTATGTATGTAGAGTTGGAGAAAAATAAAACAACCAAGGTGAAATATAGACAGACTTAAATAAAAATGAAACAGTTAAAAAACTTATTAGAAAAATAAACTTTTGACAAAAATTATCGCAGTGTTAAAACGATTAAATAATTATAATTACATTTTAAAAGAATACTTCAAATATGAAGGAAACTACAGGGGGAATGTCTTACATCGAGCGGATGATATTACGAGGTAGATGGACTCTAATGTTATTATTATCATTCGGAACTTATATCACTGCAAACATATCTTGAAAATGTCGTTAGCGTAATTCAGACATCTGTCAGATGTGTCGTGTTAGATGATAACTACAGTCATAGTAAACATACAAAGCCAATACAAATTAGGTTATGGATAGAGAGTAATGGGAGAGATCGACCAAGTAGAAGAGTTTTGCAGTTCAGCCCAACCCCTTCTTTATCTATAAATAGTTGCCCTCCCTACAGAATTATCTGAAGAAGATCGCTCTAAGCAAAAAGTTTGTCATATCTAACACCTTTTACTTGTTTTGTTACAATAACTGTTTTCTATTATATCTACATGTTTAATATCAGACAAATAAATATGCCAAGAAAGTATAATTTGTAAAATTGTATTAATATATTTTAAATTCTCATTTGATTAGCATCTGATATATAATTTAGCTTTTGCGGTATGCCACGTTTGGCGATGCCCCTGGATTTGCTGATGATCATTAGCGACGATGAGCACTCACCATCAGGTGGTCCGTGTTCTCGTTAGCTTACAAAGGCAATAAAAAAAACTTAAAACCAATTGCTTCCTCTACAAGCTAAACTAGTAGACAGCGGCTTGGCTATGCCCTTGGCATTGCTAAAGTCCATGGGCGACGGTAACCACTCACTACCAGGTGGGCCGTAAGCTCGTCTGCTTACTAGGGCAATAAAAAAATAAAAGTAACATATTTTTTTTTAAAAACAACGCAAAATGGTTCAATACGAAAATAATTAAAATGAAATCCTTAACATTGTCGAGTATATTTAATAGCAAATATAAAAATTATATTAAACAGTATATATAATATTTGAAAGCGCTCTTGTCGTATAGTGTCTGCTGCGTGGTTATATTTCATGTTCCTGTCTACGCTTGGGATGCAGTCTTATTCTGGATTATCCGAAATTGAACTAAATCAAATCAAAATTATTCAACATAAATTAAGTCTTGTTGAACGTCAAAAGAACTACCGCCAATTCACAAAAACTAGCCTCCGTCCTGAGAAGAATTGTCAAGAAACTCAGTGGGCAAGTCTTTTTTTTTCAATATTAGTTTTTTTTTAATATTGGATTTTTTTTACCATATAAAAACCATGTACAGTTATTTTTTACTTATGAGTCAGTAAATTATTCCAAATATCTAGAATCTATCAGCAAATTAGACTTTTTGGGGAGATTACATCTTCTTTAAATCAATAAAATTTATTCATGTAATTTTTTTTTATCCTTGGGAGAGTTCAATTTATTAAGCAGAATTTTACAATAGACTTTTCTATGCGAGCTAGTTCACAGGGCATCCAATACCTTGTACATAGTTAATATAGTTCATAGATATGTAAACACAAATACTATAGCAGTAGGAAGCGGCTTGGCTCTGCCCCTGGTATTGCTGGCGTCTATGAGTGACGGCAACCACTTACTATCAGGTGGGCTGTGTACTCGTTGCCTACAAGGGCAATAAAAATAAAACTCTGCCGATCATGTTGTGACAAGAGCGACGTCAATAAAAATGAAATAACGTATTTGTAGTGTATTAATGAGGGAATTTATTCTCTTTTCCATAAAAAAAATCCATTACTAAGTGCGGGCTGTATAAAGCAGATACACATTGAACTGAAATGTTACTCAACATGCGTATTTAAATTTATAATTCAATAAATAAAATAATAAAACATAATACCTAGTTTCAAATAAAAATCCATAAAAAAAATTCGAGAATTTAATTTTATTAAATGTTGATATCTATATTTCGACCGCTTAAATAATATTGGAGTGACGTTTTTTTGTTAATATAAAAAAAAATCTCACACGATTTAGTTACATAACTTAATTCTTTAATTTATAAATGGTTATAGACAATAAGCATCGTATTTTACATAAAACATATAAAGAGTACCTTGACCTCATTAGTTACTTTTCTGACGTGCGTAGAATAAAATAATGAAGAGTAAACTCCTTCGGGATTCGCGAGTCGTCAATAAAAACGACCTTTATGGTTTAATCTTACGAATACATTGAAAAATTTCAAGGACTTCTTTCTTAAATATTTTATAAATATATTTACAGAATAGTACTCCGAGGACGTCCGGCGCGTGCCATCATTTTGATTAAAATTTACTGGCTTACTGTGCAGAGGGTAACAGCATTACTGCACCGGGCCACTTCTGTGATTAAATGCTTTGATTCTGTTAATGCTCGTGATAAATATATTTTATTTTTGATGGAACTTGACAGTGGGAAGCCAAAGTACAAAAAAATTAAAAGCATATATACACAGTTACATTTTGTTGACAGAATCATGTTCCACAGGGCGTTAAATGATTATCATTATTGGCTCCCCGCTAAAGATGCCGTCCAACTCTTCAAACAGGAAGGTATGATGGCTTCGATGGCTTGGTAGGCAGCGGCTTGGCTCTGCCCCTGGCATTGCTGAAGTCCATGGGCGACGGTAACTACTCACCATCAGGTGGGCCGTACGCTCGTCTGCATACAAGGATAATATTTTTTTTTTGTTAGGATGAGGTATGACCTGTGCCAGCCGGTTATCTATATGTAAATGCGTGTGAGTGACGATTATCTGGATTCTGGTAGCCACTTAACACCAGATAAGCCGCGAGCACGCAACTGAGCAATAAAGAAGAAATATATATATGTGGGATCGTTCATAAGTAAAAGTGGGATGAATATAACAAAATTATTTATTTTACTTCACAATCACTTCGTACACGTCTTTCTCAAACTATTCCATTTTTGAACTACCCCCTCTAACCTTAAACTACTATCTCTTTGTGAATCTAATAGAATGTTGCCATTGCAATAGGCACAAAATAAATATTAAAAAAACAAACTGAAAAAAAGGTAATAAAAATAACACTCCCCACACGGCCATCCTGGTCATTCATCTGACCCAGATGAACTATCTTCATTCACGACCCAAGGCTTCATTAGGTCAGCCGAGCTGGTAGTATTAATAGGACCTTCACCGTCGCCGACTTTTCTTACAGCGTACCGGTCATGGTGCTTCTTAGCCACTACTTCGTAAGGCCCCAGAAATTTTGGATACAGCTTACTTCCCTGGGTGAATTGAGTTCGCTTGATAGCAACCAAGTCACCTACTTCGTAATTTATAGCCTTTTTCCTTTTTATATTGTAGCTTTTGACATTCTCCTCTTGTATCTTCTTGATAGATTCTTTAGCTTTAGTTCTTAGTTCATTTCGTTTCGCACTGTAATTTTGTATTTCCTCTTCTCCTATCAGCTTCATAATATCTTCATTTTTGTATTTCATCTTTGTCCCAAAAAGAAGTTCAAAAGGTGTCATACCAATACTTCTCTGGTACGTGCTATTCAAACAGCGTTGTACTCCTGAAATTCGTCTATACCACTTCGTCGGATCATCAGCACTAAGCTTACTTAAGACGCTTATGATTACTTGGTGGATTCTCTCGACTTGGCCATTTCCTCGTGGCTGTCCAGTAGTAATAGTGTAATGAGTAATACCTTCCTCTTTACAGTAGTTCTGAAAATTTGTCGATGTAAATGCGGCGTTACGATCTGAAATAATCTTTTGTGGTGAGCCGAATGTTTGTTGTTGGATTCTTAACTTATCTAACGTCTCTTCTGTGGACAAAGTTTTCGTAGGGTAGATCCAGGTGAATTTAGTAAATCCATCCACGACAGTTAGGATGTGCTTATAATTTTTATGTGTTGATGTCAGTGGACCGAGGTGATCAATATGATATGTCGCCAGCGGAACATCTCCTTTATCCAACGGATGTAAGTATCCCTCTTTCTTTCCTTTCTTATGCGAAATAAGAATACATTCCACACAATTATCTATAATCTTTCTAATCTTTTCTTTCAGGTTCTCTATGTAGTATTTTCTTTTCACAAGTTCTTCCGTCTTAATTATCCCAAAATGTCCATGATCGTGTTTCTTTCTTATGATTTCATATTGCATTTTCTTTGGAACTACAATAAGT
Organism: Bombyx mori; assembly: GCF_030269925.1. Lineage (NCBI taxonomy): Eukaryota > Metazoa > Arthropoda > Insecta > Lepidoptera > Bombycidae > Bombyx > Bombyx mori. Next base: position 1,341,820 of record NC_085128.1, read on the forward strand.
CTCGTACCATCTTTTTCCTTACAAAGTATTCCTCTTTCTATAAGATAATCTTGATAGGGTCCTTTTTCTAACATTTTCTTTAAAAGGTTAGTATGCGGATCATCGTCTTGTGCTTTCTTAAGTCGGGCTGCTGTTTCCGTTAATATCATACAAATCGGGTTTCTGCTTAACGCGTCAGAATGTTTAAGTCTTGTTCCAGGCCTATGCTCTATGTCGTAATTGTACTCTTCGAGAAGTAGGGCCCAGCGCACAACACGCGGAGGTAGATCTTTCTTTTGTAACGTCTTAGTCAGAGCAGAGCAATCTGTGATAATTTTAAATCGAATTCCTAAAAGATATACGCGGAATTTCTTAACAGCTTCAGCAATTGCTAATATCTCCAGGTAATAACTATGATAGTTTCTTTCGATAGATGTCGTCTTTTTGCTCATGTAATAGATCGGATGCATTTGATTGTCTTTTGGGCTCTTTTGTAATAAAACAGCTCCATAGCCTTCTACGCTCGCGTCTGTATGTAGCTCCGTTACCAAATCAGGATCATAGATACGCAGAACGGGCGAACTGCACAGTATGTTTTTTAACTCATTAAAAGCCTTCTCACACTCATCACTAAAATAAAATTCAGCGTTTTTCTTTAGTAGATCGGTGAGTGGCCTTGCAATTATCGAGTAATTCTTAATAAATTTTCTAAAGTACCCGGACAGTCCTAGAAATGACTGTAGGGACTTTAAATTGTCAGGTGTCTTAAATTTCGAAACTGCTGCAATCTTTTCTTTTGAAGGTCTTACTTCGTTATCCTGAATGATGTAGCCTAAGTACTCTATTTCTCTCCTCATGAATAAACATTTGCTCCAGTTAAACATTAATCCGTATTCTTCAGCTCTCTTAAAAACTCTTAATAATTTATCCAGCCCTTCATCTTGTGTTTTACTTGATATTGCTAGATCATCCAAATATGCTAGAACGGTGCCATCCGAAATGAGGTCTTGAAAAATGTAATTGACGTATCTTTGGAACACCGATGGTGCTGTACACAACCCAAACGGCATTTTTATAAACTCGTATTGCCCTCGAGGCGTTACAAAGGATGTGCACTTTATACTGTCGCGGGGAACGTTCACGTGTAGAAATCCATTCTTTAAGTCTAATGTCCTAAAAACTTTTGCACCCTTCAGTCTGTCTATCTGATCTTCGATAAGCGGCAATGGGAATCGATCTCTTATAATTTTCTTATTTAATCTTCTGTAGTCTATACAAAGTCGGTAGGTCCCATTCTTCTTTTTGGCTAGTACAATAGGACTTGAGTAATCTGATTTGCTTGGTCGTATAATCTTTTGGTCTAACCACTCTTTTATTTGTTCGTCAACTACTTTCATTTCCAACGGTGATAGTCGCCGTGGACTCTGGTGAATTGGGTCTTCGTCGGTAAGTACTATTTTCATTTCAATATTTGTTTCTTTCTTTGGTTCGTTAGGTTTATATTCTTCTATCAACTTTGTTAACTTATTTTCAATTTCTTTGTTTTCACAATCTTTGAGATCAGTAACACTCTCTTCAGCCGATATAGTTAATTGTAAAATCTTCTCAAGAAAAATGCCATCTGTTGTAAAATTCACTTCAAAGTCCTTCAGGATAGGATTCCCTAATATAACTTTGACAGGTATAGCATCATCTTTGACTACATGAAATTTAATGTCAGCGTAGTAATCATCACTTGTAAGTATGGCATTCAAAACTCCTTCAGTACGTAGTTCTTTTCCTGCAATTCCAGTTAAATTAATTGTGTAATCACTAGTATAGCTTGACATGTCTCTTAGAATGTTCTCAGCTTCAGATATTTTGATCAAATTAACGTCACTTCCAGTATCGATTAAGGCTGTCACTTCAACATCATTAATCTTTATCTTCTTGTATGGAGCTCTAGCTTCTCTTATGTCTTCTGTAACATTTACTTTCCCTTCTGTACTATTCATTTTTATACTTGTATTATTTTGAATATTTAAAGTATTCTTAGGTTTGTTTGTACACTCTGGTCCCTTATGGCCAAATTCATTACATCGGAAGCACTTGATACCCTTCTTACAAGCTGGTGCTTGATGATCTAAGTCACCACAGTTAAAGCATCGCTTCCCGTTGTAGTTTCTTCGAATTTGAGGACGTTGAGGAGTGGTATTAGACGTAGTGGGGCGGTTTGATATTTTCTTCCTCATATCACTGTAGTCCTTCAATTTCTTACGGAAATCTTTAAGGTTTGATGCACCATACAACATAGATTTGTTAGACTCACTGTCTCGGATGCCATCGATAACATATTCTATAAGAGCATCATCTTCAATATTACCGTGAAGTGCACACTCTTTCATGTGGAGAAAATACTGCTGGTACGTCTCATCACTTTTCATTTTTCGTGAACTGAGATTCTTATGTATGGCAGCACTATTTAGTTTCGGACCAAATTCTTCTTCGAGTTCGTTCTTTAGCTTTGCCCAATCTTTCACACCTCCTAGTGACCGTAAAAATAACTTGGCAGTTCCACGAAGCAGGCGTTTTGCATAGATAAGTTTTTCGGTTTCCGTCCAGTTCATCAGTTGTGCCGTATCCTCCAATTCGTCAAACCATAATAATATAGGGTAAGTATCATCGCCACTAAAAGTTGTTAATGACTCCTCCAAATCACGGAACGGGATATAAGGTGGGTCATTTCGAGATTCGCGATCTTCTGCTTCTTTAATATCCTTCTTCGGCGGCATCTTTAATGGGTAAGTACCTAAGTTTTGAATTTTCGAAATAAATCGATGTTCTTGTGTTTTTAACCTTCTTATAAAATGTTCTTCGTAAATTTTTTGTTAAGTCGTAATGTCAAGTCGTAAGTGCAACGTCTGATATTCGTTAAGTCTTAATATTCGCAAAATCTTCTTATCATCATAATAACTTTCTTCGTAAAACGCGAATAATCGTTATTCGTAAAGTGCAGTAATCGTAAAACTTGCCGTCTTGAACATCATATTTTCATTTCATCTTCGTATATTTATTCGTAAAAATATTAATTTATAATGACGTAATAAACAGTGTCCCGAAGCATTTTTTCAAATATGCATTTCAAACATCGGATCATAATTCGCATCCCGAAGCATTCGGTGCAGTGATCGTATCGGTTTATGTTGTACTATACTACCTTCGTTTTATTCTAGCTCGGGTTGGTAAAACAAATTCAGAATGACTTGCCGGTTGCTTGTATTTGGTAGGATAATATCTTCGTAAATCTTCATAGTTCTTCCACACTGATACTTTTCTCAATCCCGGACGAGCCCCCAAAATAGTTGTGGGATCGTTCATAAGTAAAAGTGGGATGAATATAACAAAATTATTTATTTTACTTCACAATCACTTCGTACACGTCTTTCTCAAACTATTCCATTTTTGAACTACCCCCTCTAACCTTAAACTACTATCTCTTTGTGAATCTAATAGAATGTTGCCATTGCAATAGGCACAAAATAAATATTAAAAACACAAACTGAAAAAAAGGTAATAAAAATAACACTCCCCACATATATGTACATAAGAAATATATTTTGTACTGATAGTAGGTACCACCACCCCACCTATTTCTGCCGTGAAGCAGTAATGCGTTTCGGTTTGAAGGGTGGGGCAGCCGTTGTAACTATACTGAGACCTTAGAACTCTTATCTCAAGGTGGGTGGCGGCATTTACGTTGTAGATGTTTATGGGTTCCGGTAACCACTTAACACCAGGTGGGCTGTGAGTTCGTCCACCCAACTAAGCAATAAAAAAAAATAGCTTCACGGCAGAAATAGGCAGGGTGGTGGTACCTACCCGTGCGGACTCACAAGAGGCCCTACCACCAGTAATTACGCAAATTATAATTTTTGCGGGTTTGATTTTTATTATACGATGTTATTCCTTCACCGTGAGAGTCAAACGTGAACATTCGTCAAGTACGTATTTCATTAGATAAATTGGTACCCGCCTGCGGGATTCGAACACCGTTACATCGCTAGATACAAATGCAACGGACGTCTTATCCTTTAGGCCACGACGACTTAAAAAAACTAGAATGCTGCTAGAGAATAATTCCACCATCAATATATTATTATGGTAGTAGTCAATCCGGTAGCAACAGTTTGAGCCTAGATGACAAAAAAAACGTTCTGTGAATTGCCAACATGATGATCATGCCATATGAATGGGTAGTGGGGACTTCAAAATGAGTTGTACGCTGAACAAGGAACAAATTTAACCTTTCAATGTGCACTTGCTTACTAAGCTAGAGGAGTATCGCCGAAGATCTGCCTCAAAAACGAAGAGCTGTGTAACAGAAAAAAAAATGCCTCAGTTTTATGTAACAAACTCAAAATTAGGACAGCCCACTGCACGAACATCTCGGTCCTACAACAGCTTAAAATGGGAACGCTCAACGCCTGTCTACCACCTGTCTGCAACGCATAATGCACTACTTTGGCCACGCTGCCCGCAGAGGTGTAGATAATTTGGAACGTCCGATGGTCACTAGAGAAGTAAAAGGAAAACGTCCTAAAGGTCGGAGCCCCAAACGTTGGTCTGACCAGATCTCCGATCAAACCAACGGACCACTTAGCGCTGCACTACACCAGGTAACTGACCGCAACCGATGGAGGCAGGCAGTCGACAAGCTGAAACGGAGTCACGATCCTCAGTAATGAGGGAGCGATGTAGAAAAAGAAGAAGAAAAGGAGTGATAATATATTCAACTGAAAATTAAACTTCGACCGGGAATCGCCTGACATAGAATTGAGCGTCAGTCTAGCTACGCATGAATATCAAAAATAAATACTGTAAAAGAACATTCTGAATTTGAAAATTAATCAACTATAAATTCCAGAGTAAGCATTCTTTACAAAGAAAATAGAACACAGTAATTCTAAATAAAGTAATCCTAAGTACTAAATGTTTTTCTGAAAAATGATTTCTTAAAAAGTAATTTATTTTGAAAACTAAGTAGCTTTACAATAAAAATGTCCAAAAACCTACACAGGATAAGATGTGGAGAGATTTTAAATGTATAAAGTCGCTAAATTAAATTGGACCTCTATGTTCCTGGTTGAAGTTTGTGAATGTACGAATTTTCGGAGGCGGTATGAAAAAATAATGAGACCACACAAATGCTTTACAAATAAAAACATTTATTAGTTTGTAAGTATCACTATCAATCAAGTATTATCCAATAAAATAAAATAGTTTTACAAACTTTTAGTGCCCATACCGGATTTTTTCATTAATCCGCTTTTAAAAGAATCAACGTTAGCTTTAAGTTATCCAAGCTTAAAATACTTTAAATGTCGCGTGTTCGATATAACGTTTCAGCGATGACATTCACATTGATAGCTTCTTTAATTATTCGAGATGATCCCCTCATCTCCTTTTTATCATCGCACCTCCCGCCATCGGAGCAGAGTTCATCCATATTATCTGGAACCGCTGCGTTCATCGACATTGCGTTTCCAAAGATTTTTTTTGCCACGTACCATCCGGTTTTGGAATGAGCTCCCCTCCACGGTGTTTTCCGAGCGCTATGACATGTCCTTCTTCAAACGAGGCTTGCGGAGAGTACTTAAAGGCAGGCAGCGGCTTGGCTCTGCCCCTGGCATTGCTGACGTCCATGAGCGACGGTGATCACTTACCATCAGGTGGGCCGTATGGTCGTCGGCCTACAAAAGCAATAAAAAAAGACAAACTACGAATAGTAATATATCCTTTACCGCATTGATTTTTCGTAACTCCATGTACCACTTTAGCAGATTGCCGATGACGTTCCCGGGCAAGCTGTCACATACGCGATGGACCAAACCGTGCTCTGTCACAAACAAACAAGTCACCGTGTCCCATCTGATGGATCGGATATACAATATTGTTCGATACACGTGAATATTTGCTATAAAAATATTGACCAGCAGAATGTTTTATTTACAATTCAGATATAGTTTAAAACGCTTTTAAATGGTATCTTTAACTGACAGTTAATAGATGACCATAATATTCTGTCATCGAATGTCTGGATAAAGAATACATATTATGTGTAATAATATTGTTGTGGTGCACTTAAATTTTAAATATTATAAAAAAAATGCATTCACGTTCTTTCATTCATTCTTTCGTTCATTCATTTTTTATTAGCACGTTTATTTTAAATTCGAATACATCTGGAGTTTCTTTCTCATTGTCTCTCTGTGTTTCCAATTCAACTATCTCGCGAGTTCCTATCTAGTAAGCACAGGCTTGTAATACTGCCTTAACTATATCTGGCACATAATTAACATGCTTCCCGTATTGGAAGCCGTGATAACGGTTGCAAAGAAAAAGAGAGATCGCCATAATAGCTCGAGATGTTAAAAATAACAAAGATAGAATCGAACCAATAAAATTCTTACAAGATTGTATTGTATTGTATTGTATTGTATTAGAAGCTAAATTTTAAAGAACTCTTACTAGCGCTCATACAATCCATAGCTAGTTATACGGCAATGCTATTCTAACCTAACGACACAGCCAATCTAACTCATTAATAATTGGCAGTATAAATTACTGAAAACCGTTATAAAATGCATAGAGCATTTGTGATTGTAATGTTGGTGCATTGGAGACATGATTGAACAATCTAGAGAATTCGCTTCTCTGGATTGAACTATCTCAGAATGCTTAGTAGACCCCATATCGAAATATAAGCTATAAAATGTAGCAATCTGCGCCGAGTGGTGGTAATGAATTGGCTGGAACATGATCGATGCGGTTCCAGCGAGCCATCCGCTAATGGTCGCGTGCTGTAGATACGCACGTGTCTCGAAAAACGCGACGAATTAATTCATATTATGATAAAAATAGTCCCGTTGGAGACAAAAGGAGAAACTATGAAACTATGTTGTAAAACCTTTATGCCATCCATGAAGATCGGAAAGTGAATGTCGGTGAGATTAGAAATAGAACATTGTGTGTTCGCTACGAGAATCTAGTTAGAGAATATGGTTTTGAGCGTAGAATGAGATAGTCTCTTTCAGTATTAAATAGACAAAATGAAGGAATTTATTAATGCTACAGTTAATTAATCATTTGGTCTATGTCATTTATTTATGTTTTGGATTTGCATTTATTTATTTGATGTAATTATCTTGCTACATAATATGGTTTTGAATGCAGGATAATCTCTTTAAGTATTAAATAAACAAAATGAAGGAATTTACATATTAATGCTACGATTTAACGATCAATTAGTCTATGTAATTTATTTATATTTTTGATTTGCATTTATTTATTTGATGTAAATATCTTTTTATCTGTAACCTTACGAGAGATTGAAGTGTTCAAATTTTGTTTGCAAATTTGCCAAGCGCTATATTAAACGCTAGTGCGTGAAATAGGCAGGGGTGAACGCATTTCATTATGTAACAAAATATGATTCACCGGCGGCCAGTGAAATGGAAAAGACGTTTAGCTTTGTAACACTATTTGTGAGTATTTTCATATTGTTTTAAAGGTTTACGCAGATCGATAATAGATGGCGCTATTCGCAAAGTTTCAAAGCTCACATTATTTTGTCAGCACAAGGGTTTATATTGCAATTGTGCATTATGTTAATTGTGTATTATTGGTTTCAACACTTTGAGGGTGTGTTACGTTACTATAAATGTGTTATGGTAATGTATCTTTTTTGTTCAAGATGGGTGGCAGCATTTACGCTGTTGATGTCTATAGGCTCCAGTTACCATTTAACACTAGGTGGGCCATTAGCTCATCCAACGATCCAAGCATTAACAAAATCGTTTTTTATCCATAACTTTTTTTTTATAGCTCGTATTAGCAATGCCAGGGGCAAAGCCAAACAGGAACTCTTGAACATCAGAACCAGAAATTGGTTTATGTTTTTTTATTGTTTAGATGGGTGGACGAGCTCACGGCCCACTTAGCCCATCTACAACGTAAATGTCGCCACCCACCTTGAGGTATGTGTTCTAAGGTCTGTCCCACCCTTCAAACCGAAACGCATTACTGCTTCACGGCAGATATAGGCAGGGTGGTAGTACCTACCCGTGCGGACTCACAAGACGTCCTACCACCAGCTTCCAACCTTGTTACAAGTCCTAATACTGGTTGTATTACAAAACACTATTTGAATGTTTTGAAGAATTAGTAAATATCTTTAATACCTACTTGTTTTTTTTTTTATTGCTTAGATTGGTGGACGAGCTCACAACCCACCTGGTGTTAAGTGGTTATTGGAGCCCATAGACATCTACAACGTAAACGCGCCACCCACCTTAAGATACAAGTTATAAAGTCTCAGTATAGTTACAACGGCTGCCCCACACTTCAAACCGAAACGCATTACTGCTTCACGGCAGAAATGGGCAGGGCGGTGGTACCTATCCGCGCGGACTCACAAGTGGTCCTACCACTAGTAATGACGCAAATCATAATTTTGCGGGTTTGATTTTTATTACACGATGTTATTCCTTCACCGTGGAAGTCAATCGTGAACATTTGTTGAGTACGTATTTCATTAGAAAAATTGGTACCCGCCTGCGGGATTCGAACACCGATGCATCGCTTTAACACGAATGCACCGGACCTCTTATCCTTTAGGCCACGACGACTTCAAAAAAGATTAAAGAAACATCCTAATAAAGGATTTAAAGAAACATCCTAATATACAGGGTAATAACACAGGGTGTCACATTTTTTAAATATAAATTATGTAGGTTAAACATCATTAGCGGAACCTAGTATTTATACGGACTGTACCTATACATCCTGCTGTGTTTTTCTGGTGATATTCTCTTACTTTACACCCACAATAGCTAAAGTATTGTGTTGTATTGGCATATTTAGTCTTGGACATCTTATGGTCTTGTAACGGTTAATATACATTTAGTAATTTGCCGCGAATCATTCTAATGCATTTCAGACTGAAGGATAGCCATATTATAATACTATTTAACTAGATCATTTCTTAAGGATTACTTAGAGCCAGATGGAGCGACTACTCGAATGCCAATTCAAATTTAAAAACGGGCTTCTAAATTGCGCAATAAGTGTTTGCATTTACAATGTCGGCGTAGGAAAATAGGCTCCACCCAACCAGCAGGGCGGATTCGCTTCATCGCCAGCCATTAACTGAAGGGTTGAACGATTAACCAGCCTCCCGTAACCCTACGTGGCGTTTTACGGTGGTAAAAATTTACATGACAACGCTCCGGGCCATAATCTGTTCCCATTATAATTTGCGGCAAGTGAAAATCCAATTTTATCGTCGTTCCATTGTATTTGGTGTTTGGATTACAATCGATTCGTGTTGTGTTCACAGAGGTATTTATTTATACTGGTGGTTGGCTGGTAGCCGAAATTGGACTATAACTACTTAATCTATATATTAATACGTGAAGCGAAAACTTTGTATCCCTTTTTACGAAAATTGCGCGAACGGAGGAGTATGAAATTTTCCACACTTATAGAGAATATAGAGAAGAAGTGCACAATGCTAATATTTTTTTAAAATAATGCATAAAAGATACATTAAATCAATAAAGAAAACATTACACACACTACATACCATGTATTTGACGCACACATACATGCATACTATTTACTGTCAAACTTTTGTTCTTAACGTCTGTTGTCAAATTGAGAATAGAATATTGTTTGTCTTTGTTAATATTTTTTATACAATCTTAATAGTGTACATATTTACAATTCCAATTAATTATAGTCGAATTTCGACTACTGCGGGACCTCTAGTTTAAATTATAAGTTTGAACATTATTATGGTTCTATTGTCAAAGACGCAAAGAAAGAAGGGCAAACGAAAACACTCCAAAAACGAACACGCATTGACATATTATTATAAAATATTTAAAAAGGTCGGATTATCATCATTGAAATGACTTTTCAATTTGTCTGTTGCCTAATTTATTTATTTTCACCTTAATTATTATGACTTAGTTTAATTTTTTTTTATTTTGAGTTCCTCAATTTGTTTGCTATTAATTTAAATCTGACTAGATTCTATGTTTCTAATTTCACACAACAATGAAATTATGATTCAAAGACATGTTGTGTATGATGTGAGGTAAAATATTGCAACACATATTTAAATGAAGTTTATTATTTAGGAATGTAACGAATAAGTTATTCTTGTTGTGTGTATTTATTAATAAATAAACAAATCTGGATTTTCAAAATATTTATTTCCTGTGCGCTCAGCGTACAATACTATCGCCTGGAGCGACCCGAGATTGGAATATGCAAATACCTTCAGTTTAACTTCGACAACTGCTGTGGCAGCATAACCAACCGCGTTTGTTCACGGAACAATTACTGTGTAAATTTTCTAGAAAAATCCCAAATATTCTTTCTAGAAACTTCTAGAAAAATAGAAATGCTACAATAGTGAATTTCGGCTTATTCTTTAAGTAAATATCGTCGAATTTATAAAATAATCAAATTTGTTGAATTCCAGATATTGTACACTATATTTTCTTCGATCCAGCCGAAGTTCTTCCCCACAAGATGGAGAAGATCCCGTATATGCTTGAAGAAGATTTGGCTTTTCCTCCCTTGGAAGTGGCGCCATGAGAAAAGGTATTCGCCCTTAACGTTTACACCTTCGAGTGGTTAAACGAACTAGATTTAAAATAAATAATGAAAATATAATAATAATGCTTTCTGAGCGCTGATGAGGCTGCCGCGTCAGTGTTTTTTTCTTTTTTAAACCTGTCCTATGTTCGAAAATCAAGATTTGATAGGTTTGTTTGTGTACGAACAGTTGAAACATTGTGTAGAGATAATCTCAAGTATACTATTGGCTTCAAAGTTACCTTAAAAGCTACGAGTGAAGCTACTTGTAGTCTGCATTACGAAACTTCTCTCTTCTAAACTAAATAATATGGTAGTTTATTTTATTGAGCCATGATATCAAAACATCATAATGGTCATTGATTGTCCTGTTTTGATCTTAATTAAAAAAAAAGATGTATGGTGTCGTGGGACACCGGATAGGAACGAAGTTCCATATAAAAAAAAAGACTTTGTGCGGAAAACAAGGCCTTATTCCACGGACTTTTCTTACGATTTTTACTAACACTTTTTTTTTCAGTTCTGTCGCTCAGCAAAATTCTATATCTCCACCAAGCGTGCCGTAAGGAACTTCGTTCCAAAAAAAACATATGAAAATTTGGTAATGTTTTTTGTACATTTCAAATTCGTTTGTCATACCTATGTTTCCGTCGTGACTCCAAAGCTAATGACTTCTTAAGCTCATTAAAAAATCGATCTCTAATAAACCGGTAAAAATAAATTCTCTGAAACAAATATACTCTCTTTTAGTTTCAATCTAGCGTCGAACAGTAAATCGTTTAGCGAAGATTGTTTGTGTAGATGACGCCGTAATGCGGTTTGTACGCGGATACGCTACCGTTTAACACTCTAAGCGCTAGGGCTGGCACTTTATTTATTGTATTTATTTTAAATCTAGCTAAATTTAAACCCTCGATGGTGTAAGTGTTCACGGCGAATACCTTTTATCATGGCGCCACTTACAAGGAAGGAGAATCCAAATCATCTTCAAAGATATATAGAATCGCTCTCTTGGGAGGACTTATTTCAAGCTAGACTAAAGGCAATCTAATTTACAAGTGCAGGATAGATCTGGCGTGGAATACTACTCTGACATCTGTATTCGCAAATACCAGCTTTTTCTATTTGACTCGCTTCAGAAATTTGCCGTTCGAATTAAAGAGGATGCCAGCATCTTTGGAAAATTGAAGGTGGTGGATAGATGTTAAATATTTCGCGTACTCAATTTTATGTTACTTGAAGATCTTATTGATATAGTCTACTAAATTTATTAGCTTGCCACTCTACACTGTTGCGGACTCCAGCCTTCTTTGTTACATTAGTTTTGAAATCGTTGACATTTTTTCATGTATACGTGTACATACGTATTTTCTAAGAAGAAATGGTGGTTAGAAAAGTATTTTACTACATAATATGAAAACCATCGGTCAGCGTAGCGCCAACGTTTGGTTTGATTACAGCAGTCGATTATTGACACATATTGTTTAAGTCTTAGCTGTATTTAAATAACAGCTAAGCTAGCGGGATACCATTAGGCACTCATAGTTGCGTGCTACCCGTGTGCAAAATGAGGTTCGTACTGTTTTATCAATCCATTCTTGCATGAGAAGTTTTAACAATCATAAATAATTAATAGAATTTTAATTAGGCTCCATTTTTTACTGGTGTTAGGACCCCTTGTGAGTTCGCACCGTGCCACCACTCTGCCTATTTCTGTCGTGAAGTAGTAACGCATTTCGGTTTGAGGGGTGGGGCAGCCGTTATAACTATACTAAGACTTTAGAACTCATATCTCAAGGTGGATGGTGGCATATACGTTGTGGATGTCTAAGGGCTCCGGCAACCACATAACACTAGGTGGGCTGTAAGCTCGTCCAGCCATCGAAGCAATAAAAAAATAAAAATAAAAATATTAAAATTAAAAATATTTTTTAAAATGTTAACAATTTATATTTAGTGTGTCAACCCTATGCATCCCCGCGCGGTTAGCCTAAAGGGTTTCTCTCCCCGTCGTCGGCCGTTTTAAAACAAGGTTATTAAACAAACCGCGCATTGATGCGTTTTGTGAAACTCATAAATACTAAACGGATATTTCCAGGTTTATATTCTTGTTTGTTTATGTTAAATATTTTTATTTGTTTTAGTATGTAATCGATTTATTATTTTAAATGTTCGATTTATGTGACTTTAATGTTCTTCTACATAAGTTATGACGTTTTATTGTTGTTTTATAAATATGTAAACGCTATTGTTTATAAACTAGAAGCTTTAATAGTGCCAGCGCCAATTGTATAGACAGTAATGCGTTTCGGTTTGTAAGGCAGGGCAGTCGTTGTAACTATACTGAGATCTTAGAACGTATATCTCAAGGTGGGTGGCGCATTTACGTTGTAGATGTTTATGGGTTCCAGTAACCACTTAACATCAGGTGGGCTGTGAGCTCGTCCACCCATCTCAGCAATAAAAAAAAAGAAAAAAAGACATCGAACATTATTGATCCGTAATGAGCTGCTCATTGTATTAAATTATTTTCATTAAAAAGCGAAGAATACTTGTAGAGCGGAAAATTCTCAACATTTCCAAAACTCCTACCAAAATAAATACAACAATTTTCTAATTGGTTAATTTTCTTTTTTGTGTGTTTACTTAAGCTCTCTGCTTATCGTGTATTTTAGTGTATTTTCTAAGTAATAAAAAAGTAATAAGTGCATCCACCTTTATGTGGAAAATCTGTGCTTTTAGAATTTTATAGTCGTTTCGAGATATTAAAGACATTCGCATCACTAATGCACATATTTATAAGTGAAACCATTAGTTTTTCTTATGAGGTGTAGTTTGACCACTACCGACTCGCCTTCCATTGTAGTAGTTAAGTTAGAGATATCCTGCCTTACAACTGTATGTTAGTGAGCGCAGAAGTAACAGCCTGAAGTTTAAATACATCGTAACAAAATAGTTAGAACTTGAAGAGGAATTCATGAATGTTATATAGTAATTGAAGAGAACGATTACACAGGGAAATATCTTAGAGCAGACTTTGCGTAGTATCTTGGTTGGGAGCTTCGGTAAATACCGTTTAGTTACCGTAGCTATATTTAGAGTAATGTAAACAGTCGACGTCGCCCAAAACACGTCATTACGGATCTTCCTGATCCATTAACGGCGCTTTTAGGTACCACAAGCACCGGTCATCGTCCTCGTCGAACCCGTCGCTTGCGACGAAGGGCTCGACGAGCGAATTAACCCATAGACACAGCCCACTGAGTTTCTCGCCGGATCTTCTCGGTGGGTCGCGTTTCCGATTCGGTGATAAATTCTGCGAAGCACTGCTCTTGCTAGGGCCAGTATTAGGAAAACTCCGGTTTGAGCCCCGTGAGCTCACCTACACGTTAGGGCGAAGCTGATATAGCCTCTTAAGGCTATCAGTATAGGAAAAAAAAAATAGAGTAATAGTTTAGTCCAGCTTCTTTTTATATTTCATCACACCAAAACAGACACTTCCTCTTCCTCTTAGCGTCATGTTCCTATGCTGAGGGTCGTGACCTTTACGAAACACTTTTGTTAGGATTATGTTCATCCATTACCTCCTGTCCTCTGCGCAGTGTTAATTTGATTTCCAAAACAAGCACAACAAGCGCTAACAACAAGAATTCATTTTAAAAAAACACACACACATCTCAGGTCCAAACATTTCTAGTCGATTAGACAATGTTTCAAAAACCATCATTGGTATCAGTTAACACATCATCACACACATTCGTACAGACAGAATTGTAGGAATGCGATTTTCGAACACGCCTCCATAAGCCATTAGCAGGTGAGATGTCGTTAAGGCGAACTATCAAACAATGAACTAATTGTAATGGCGCTAGTGAAATGTAAAAATGTAGTTAATTGTGAACCCACTAAGTTTTTCGTCGGATCTACTCAGTGGGTTGCGATTCCGATCCGGTCGTAGAGTAGTTAGTAATTCTATCAGCTTGCGCCCCTGAGCTCACCTACCAGTCGGAGTTGGAATAGCCCCTTAGGTTACCAACGATTAGGCAGGGAAGTTAATTGTGTTATTTAATTGTCTGTTTATTTATTTTTTATTTATTTCTTAGATGGCTGGACAAGCTCGTAGCTGACCTGGTACTAAGTGGTTACTGGATCCACAACGTAAATGCGCCACCCACCTTGAGATATAAGTTCTAAGGTCTCAGTATAATTACAACGGCTGCCCTACCCTTCAAACCGAAACGCATTACTGCTTCACGGCAAAAATAGGTAGGGTGGTGGTACCTACCCGCGCAGACTCACAAGAGGTCCTACCACCAGTCTGTGACGACAGAAGGCCTGGTTGGTGTGCGGTTTGAACCAGAGCAAAGTGATACTACTCGTAGTGGATGTACCATCTTACCTGATAGACCATCGGGCTAGATTTGGGTTTCTAGCTCGTGTAATCCAATGTCAATAATATCATAGTTATATTCCACTTTAAAACATTATTGAATAGACAGCGTTAAAGAAATAAAAAATAAAAAAAAACATTAGTTATTTTCCTTTGTTGGATTAATGTCACGACTCACTTTGTGTTACGAAAATTAAACCAATAAGGCTGTTGAGCACAAACGACTTATGGCCTATGTTATATATATTATAAAATAATTTAAATAATGGCATTGAAACGGAGCCTTAACGTTCAGTTTTTCACGTTCGAAAATCGTAATACCCGTTGAAAGTTTTCGTTCGGTTTCATCCGTAGCTCTCTCTTGTTCAGTGATTCGTTGTACGCGCGATAAGATTATAAGCGAACGGACCAACTCCTTCACGGGCAATAGTTCCAATGAGTTTTTGGATCGCGACGTCGAAGCATTGCGTTTATTAACTATCTTTAAGTTAAAATCGGGTCGGCTAAGCCTTGTATAGTCAGCGAAAATATAATTTGTAGGCAGTGGCTTGGCTCTGCCCCTGGCATTGCTGAAGTTCATGGGCGACGGTAACCACTCACCATCAGGTGGACCATATGCTCGTCTACCTACAAGGGCAATAAAAAAAATCGATATTAAACGATTCAGCAATGAGCTGGCATGACGTTAAGATTGATGAGCTTAAAGTGTCTTGTCTTTTAGGCCAGGACGACTTTAATAGGATGAGATCGTTGATTCTAATTTTGTGTCGAGTTCTTTTGTTGGTAGAAACTGTTCGTTTGACACTAAGGTATATTTTAGGGAGAGCAACGAAGGGAAGATCTTTCATTGAGCATGTATTTTTGGTCGTTCAAATTTCAAATAGTCCTAGTTTCAAATTTTGTTTGTCGCATCCTGTATATTATGTACATATATGCAAACTAATCTCAGAAAAATCGCTAGTGTGAGTCGCTGTCGCTTAACCTAAATAGCCTTTTACCCCTCGATCTGTACGTGTAGGTACGTACAGATCTATGTATGTAGATACCAAGCTAGCATGAGCGTGTTAAAAGCGACCATTGTTTCCCTAACGTCAAAGCTCTCTTTAATCACGCTAAGCCATTATAATCCTCCCTTTTAATTGCTGAATTCGAACTTGGTTCAAATCGACACCGAGTTTATCTGCCCAACGAACTGAGGGCGCCCGTGAGGATCGTTCGGCGATGATTTGTTAAAGTTTCAAAAACTTTGACAATTTTAAAGCTTTCGTTTTAAACGGTTGCGTCATTTGAAACTTGACGTAATTGCGGCGAAGGGAGTTTTTGGAACGAAGCTCCTTATGGGACGATGCGGAGGGGTACCCTAACCGGGAAAAAAACGTCCGTAACGTAAGATTTTTATTAGTAACTAGCGACCCGCCCTCGCTTCGCTTCGGAAACATTAAAACACACATGAAACCAAAAAAATAAAAATAAAAAATAAAATAAAAAAGTAGCCTATGTTCATCAGGGACAATGTCGGCTTCTAATGGAAAAAGAATTTTTCAAATCGGTCCAGTAGTTTCGGAGCCTATTCGAAACAAACAAACAAACAAATCTTTCCTCTTTATAATATTAGTATAGATGCACACAGTGTACGACTTAACTTTGTAATAACGTACAAAAAATAATATTTTTTTTTATCATTCATTGACCACGATCTCAGAGCGTTCGTTTGTGCAATACACTAACTCTTATGCAAACAACCGTGAATGAAGTGCACCACAATAAGTTCGCACGCTACCGAATGACCGTGGGTTATTGCGAAACCGATCGTTTTATTTTCTTTATACCTCGAATAGAACTTAAAATTAATATTTTTATAATAAGGAACTTCGAAGGATAGGAGGACACTTTAATATAGTAATTCTGCATTTGTGGTAATTCTAGATAAAATATAGCATAGATAAAATTTAAGCACACATTTTCAGGTACGATAAAACGCTAAGCGTTATCCAACAACTAACCAACATCGATATGAACTAATGTTGTCCGGATGAGACGGGTACCCCGGTTCATCCCGGGCCTATTCAAATTGTACGAGAACGGACATCCTCGGTCCGGGGAATTAATCTCTGACTATTTCAGTATCGGTAGCTTCACTCGAGATTCTTTGATAATTTAATTAATAAAATAATAGCTTCAAACAATAGTTTCGTGGTCCGAAAATGTATCTATATATATATATATATTATTATAAGTATATATTATAAGTATATATTTCTTCTGTGCGTGTGTTTGTCACTGAACACCTCCTAAATGGCTGAACCGATTTTAATGAAATTTTCTGTGTACCTTCAGGTGGATTCGAGAATGGTTTAGATTTACAAATCAGCGCTGCAGTCGGTATCTAGGTTATCTATCTTTCCTAGAATAGAATTTATATGGCAAAACAACGTTTGCCAGCTAGTAGGGTATTAAATATTTTCGGATTAGAACCAGATAATCTATAACCACAAAATTACAATCACCTTATTGATTAAAATTTCGAATAACATCGACCCGAATTAAAGTACGATCGAAATAACTTATTGTGTGCTAAAAGAATATCTTTAGTTAAATATACGTACGTATTATTCTGTAAAAACTGAGACCTAAGAACTCATATCTTAAGGAAATGGCGGCATTTATGTTGTTCATGTCTTTTTTAATTTTTATTGCTTAACTGGGTGGACGAGTTCACGGACCACCGGGTGTTAAGTGGTTCTCGACGCCCATAAACATCTACAACGTAAATGCCGCCACCTACATTGAGATATGAGATCTTAAGTCTCAGTTTTTACGGACTACGGCCGCCCTTTAAACCGATACGCATTGCTCCACAGTAGAAATAGGCAGAGTGATGGTACCCGTGCGGCCTCACAAGACGTCCTACCACCAGTCTATGGGTTCCAGTAACCATTTAACATCAGATGCGCCTTAAGCTCATTCCGCTATCTAAGCAATAAACAAAAAGAAACTAAATTACATTATTTTGATATTTATAGGCAGATGAATTTACACATTTTTTTTGATACTTTTTGATTACAAGAGATGAGACGTTAAAGCATTAAGATATCTCCGTACAAAGCCGTACAAGATCACTTCGCGGTTGAAACAGGTAAGTAGTGTAGCTACCCTGCCGTGATGACTCACAGCGCACATTAACAGTAATGCAAATTATGAAGTATTATATATGCGACCTTTATTAAGTACTAGCGGCACGCTCCGACTCCGCTCCGGCTCCGCTCGGGTCTTTAACAAAAATTTCAACGATATTTGACTTTTTTTTTTTTTGTCAGGAGGAAATCGCCGGACTTCCGCCCTTCACTGGGGATGGAGGGCGGGGCATGTCGGAGTCGAACCGACTAAAACCTCCTGTCTCTCAACAACCAACGTCCAAACCTCGCATGAGACAAAACTCATGAAAAGGCAAGGGGGGGAAAGTGAAGCGTTTAGTGCGGAGCACATCTCTCCCATCACCCTCCCCCTCGGGACGCCGGACTGGCGGTCGTCGGCGCCACGACCACCAGCCCTCTCGGTCGGCAGGCTATCCGAAGCCCGCCTAGATGGCGCCGGTTAGAATGGTCTATCCTACGGAATACCCCGCTGGGTCAGAACCAGCGTGGGTTGAGGATAGCCGGCCTTCCATCACCCGGATGCTCATGCATAAAACGCGTGCAGAGCAGCTTGCACGTCGTCTTCTTAGGCCCCCTTCGTCGGTCCCCAGGCCGACATGTGAGGGAGACCCGAAACACTTAGAGGGCCAGGGCTTGGGCGAGATCCGCCTCCCTGGCCCCCGCTCGACGGCGGTGGGCCTGTGCGTCTCTCACGCGCCCCGCCGCCTCCTTCTGCGAGATGGTGCACTCGCAGAAGTCGAGCATCGCCTTCCACGACTCGTCGTCACCGAGCATCGATGCCACAACACTCGGCAACGACAAGTCGTTTCCTATTTTTGCGACGAGGACACGGCGCCACCCCTCCCATGCGGGGCAGGCAACGAGCGTGTGCTCCGCCGTGTCCAAGTCGCAACCACAATGGTGGCACTCTGCCGTCGGCTCGGCTCCGATCCGGTGCAGGAACTCACCGAAGCAACCATGCCCAGTGAGCACCTGCGTGAGCCGGAAAGTGAGGCGTCCTCTGTCACGATTCACCCAGTTCACAAGAACCGGGCGAATCGCCTCGACGGTCCTACGACCAGCCGAAGGATCGGCCAGCCGTCTGGACCATGACTCCAGCACGGACCGCCGAGATTGGGCCCTCCGCGCTCTGACCACACTGGGGCTGAGACGTGCCACGCCCCGGGCACGAAGGTCAGCCCGCCACTGATAGTCAGCGGCGAGCGCCTCCGCCTCCAGGACCCAAGGCGGCGTCCCAGCCAGTACACACGCCGCCTCGAAGGAGATGGTGCGATAGCCACGGATGACCCTGACCGCGATGGTGCGTTGCGGCCGTTGCAGCAGCTTCGCTACCCCCACGGCCAGGGACTGGCCCCACACGGGCGCCCCGTATAGGGCCATTGATCGCACCACCCCCGTATAGAGACGGCGCGTCACCTGGTCAGGCCCCCCCACGTTGGGCAGAAGCCGGCTTAACGCGCCGGCCACCCCCAACAAACGAGGGACCAGGTTCTGAAAGTGAGCACGGAAGGTCCAACGACTGTCCAGAATGAGGCCGAGGTACTTCAACTGCACCCCGACCTCGATACGGACGCCTCCAACCATGATATGGGCATCGACAGGTGGCACTCTCCGGGGCCTGTGGAACCACATGGCCTCGGATTTACTGAGCGCCACGTCGAGGCCCAATCTCCTGATTTTGCCGACGACATGCGCCACCCCAGCGGTGGCAAGACGAGCAGACTCAGCAAAACTCCCCCCCCGGGCCACGACCAGCGTGTCGTCTGCGTAACAGATTACGCTTAGGCCCGGGAGGAGGGCACCCCTCAGTACCCAGTCATACCCGATATTCCACAAAAGGGGGCCGAGCACCGACCCCTGTGGAACACCGCGCACGACCGGGAACCTGTGCACGATCCCACCGTGTCCGGTACACGTGACCGATCTGTCCTCCAAGTAGGAACCCACCAGTCGGCGAAGGTAGAGAGGCACTCCGTGTCTTTCCAGTGCCCCCCCTATCACGGACCAGGGCAGGGTGTTAAACGCATTGGCGATGTCGAGCGACACCGCCAAGGCCACCCCACCCCTGGAGACGGCTTCTTCCGAGAGAGCCCGTACGCGAAGGATCGCGTCCACCGTTGAACGGCCCTCTCGAAAGCCATACTGCTCCGCCGACAGATCGGGTCCCACCCCGCCCAGATGCTGAATGATGCGGACCGCCAGAATGCGTTCCAGCAGCTTGCCCACCTCATCCAGCAACACGATGGGACGGTACCCGGCGGCAGTTTCCGCCGGGCGCCCCTCCTTTCTCAACAGCACGAGTCTGCCCGTCCTCCACGATGAAGGAAACCGTCCCGACTCGAGGCAGGAGTTGTAAAGCCTCAAGAGTCGGTCCCCCAGGGCACCAAGAGCCAAGGCCCAAACCCGGCCATGGACGCCGTCCGGACCGGGTGCAGTGTCCTTCGCGCACATTTTACGCACGGCCACATGGAGCTCCGCCCCCGTTATATGGGGCACCTCAGCAGAGGCGTCGCCGCCGTTTTCCGACGGGACGTCCATAGCGGGAGCGATAAATCCCTCCCGCTCCTGCGGGAACAGCGCCGAGACGATGTCCCGCAACTGCTGAGGCTGGAGACGCTTCGTGATTGGGGGGGCCCATGGGCGCATTTTATTGCGCACCATATGATAGGGTCGCCCCCACGGATCCTCATCCAGCGTCTCCAAGAGACCCTCCATGTGTTGGTTCTTGGCTCTTCTGATGGCCAGCTGCAAAGCCCTCTGCGCGACGCGAAATGTGCCGTACAGCCGGGCCTCCACCACCGCGAACGCAACCGGATCGTTGCGCCGCGGCAAGCGACGGCGGCGATGCCTGGCGCACTCGCGCCTCGCCCGAACGCACTCCACGCGGAGTTGCGCGATTTCGGGCGACCACCAGTACACCTGGCGATTGGGAGGCCGAGGGCTGATCCGGGGCATCGATACGTCGCAGATGCGTCGCATCGTGTCCCGGAACCACCCCGCTTCGCGCTCGACCTCAACCTGATATGGACGCATGGGCGTCCACGCCGCCACCGTAGAGGCTTCCATCAGTAGCGCCTTATTCAGGCGCTTCAATGCCCACCTGGGGAATGACCGGGGCGCACCATGTGGGTAGTCACCGTGGGCGTCCGCGAATGCGGAGCGGGCGGAGAGATCAAACCGAATATATCGGTGATCTGACAGCGTCTCCGCCCCCTCCAAAACCCTCCAGTCGCGGATACGGCGCGCGATGGCCGGGCTCGCAAAAGTAACGTCCACAATGGACTCGCCCTGCCACCGCACGCACGTCGCAACCGACCCTCTATTCAACAAACAGAGGCCGGCCGCGTTCGCCCACCTCTCCAGTAGCCTACCCCGAGCGTCCGAGCGGGGGGAGCCCCATGCGACAGACTTCGCATTGAGGTCCTCCGCGAGAATCACTGGACGAGGAGCCACCTCCTCCTTGGTGGCGCAGTCGTCCAGGCCGGTGACCCTAATCTCGGCCATCCTCACCGGCCTGTGCACGCGCACCTCTTCCTCCGGCAACGCCACGCGGAGCGTCGCCACTAGTTTGTCCGCGATGCCAGAACTATCGGCACCGGGACATTCCAGCAGCTTCGCCCCATTGGCGGTATGCCGGAAGCGTAGACCTTCCTCTGCCCCGATTTCTGTCAGGTTTACGGCTGCGCGCGCCCGGGCCATCACCTCATTGTAGGTGAGGCCCTTTTCGGCGGCGCCCGGCAGCAAAGTCACTACCACGGCAGCTGACCCCGCTGCGCGCGGCTTGTTCTTTCTGTTTTTCTTCTTGCTAGCGGCCGGTGCTCGACCCTCGCGGGGAGCAGCCACGGCCGCCAGCGCTGTATTTCGGGCTGCAGCGGTCGGCGCTCGACCCTCTTGGGGAGCTGCCAGAGCTGCTGTCTGTCGCCGTGCTTTGGTACCCCGCTTCACCACTTCTGTCCAGCCCTCGTCCATGCTTGACGGGGGAGGAGGAAGGGGACGAGGCTGTGGTTGGGATCTCGGGGCGGGATTCTTGGCTCCCGCACCTCTGATATTCTGGTTCCGGCCTCCACGTCGTGCCACCCTCGCGGATGGGGTAGAAGTGGAGGTCGGCTGCGCGGCCCAGTCCCGTATGGCGGTCGTGGCTTTTGGTGCCGGGACGCAATTTCCGGAACCATTCGAGGAGCGGAGCATCTCCTCGAGGCCAGCAAAGTGTTTGCGGACCTCATCCGCCACCACCCGCGAGATGCAGGCCACCATTTCTTCTCTGCTTGGCGGCTCCGCAGGCCTGGGCCGCGACAGCGCCGGCCACTCGTCTACCATCCTCGCCAGTGGCGAGCGGATGTCTTCAGCCTGCGCTGGTGCAGGCCTTAACCTTCCTCTCTGCATGGACGTAGGGATGGCCGATATTTGGGGAGGCGGCGCAGGCCTTAACTCAACCCTCCGCGGGGGGTGAGGGAGTGCGGGAGTAGGCACTCGTGAAACAGGGGCCACAGAAGTGGGCGCTGGCATGGGCGCCGCCACACTCATCACAGCTCGTGAGGGCACGCTGGTGTCCATCTTCCTCGCGGGGGGCCCAGAGTGTGCCAGCGCAGGCATCGGCGACAAGGGAGTCCCATCTCGCAAGACCGGGGAGTCCTCCAGAATGCGACTCTCCCTGGAGTCAAGCTGCCCGACGAGTTTGGACATGGTGGGGATCAGCTTTGTCCTAACCATAGCGGCTCCCTCCCGGAGCCTTTTCCTGTAGCTGCTGCCTGGCTCAGCGCCCTTGGCAGCCACAGTCGACAGCAGCTTCGCCAGATTGACCAGCGCAAGGTCGAGGTCGCGGAATGCCTCGTCCCCGCTAGCTAGGGACGCGGCCGATGTCGACATCGATTCCACCGACGTCGCTGGTGACACTGCGCCTCTCCTCCTTACTGGTGGCCGCTGGGGAGCGGGCATCGTGTCTTTCGTTGTGGCAGGCCCCGCAACCACCGGAGCCACCTCCTCGATGGCCATCGTCTTTTCCGGCACCTCGATGCTGGAAGATGACGCGCCGCCGTCGTCGGACGTTGTTAGTGGGTTCTTCCTTCGCCCCCTCTTTTTCCCTACCGATGGTCTGGTGGGGTTGATCGCACCCGACCCGCTGGCGAGCGCAGAGCGCATCGAGCCGGCGATCGGGGAGCGCCTCGGTTCGACGGGAATTCCGCTGCCCGTCGCACAGCCTCCTTCATCCTGGCAATTGTTGCCCCCCCCAGAATACGTGGGGCAGCGTGCTTCCACTGAGGTAGAAGCACGGAGGGATTCTCCGCCCGACTCGCGGGCGGTACCCTCCTGGGGTACTAACTTTGTACAATTGTCCATCATCATGAAATTTCTTTTTTTATTAACCAGGGGTTTGGTCCCCTGGGATCTATGACACCCTCGGGACTGGAAACCCTCCAGCCATACATCCCATCGCCGGGTGTCGAGCTTGGGATTGGGGCATTTTTGAAGAGGTTTGCGTCCTCGCGGCTCCGACCAGTAAAGGCAGGAGCCCCCGTTCCCCATGACTGGGGTTTACGGTTTGGCCGACGGTGGCCGAAGCCTGTCCGTCGCCCACAACGCGGTGTGGAGCCACGCCGGCGAGCCGGTACCTTCCATATCTGGAAGGCTTTCCCCTGTAGCCAAAGCCGGGGACATGGCAACCCGCAGCCGGAAGACACCAAAGTGCCGCCGGCTCATCAGGCTCCCGAGAGCCAACCCCTCATCCCCTAAATGCCACACTTTGCCAGTGCAAAGGGCGTGGGGAGAGGGTCCCTCACTCTCTCTCAAGCATCCCCCGCAGAACGCGGAGGCGGCTGCGGAGAGCTGGGCGCAGTTCTCTTGGTCGCGGCGTCCCACACAGATTCCTCTGCACGCGATTTTAGGGACGCACGCTTAAGCCCCACCGCCACGACAAGGCGGAACTACATTCGGTGGGGACGATATTTCACTGGTTTAATTTTTAAAAATAAAAGAACACTTATTGCGGCATAGCTATAATAGTTAGTCATATGCTGTCGTGGCACTTTTTTTAAATAATAATGTGTTCTACAAAGTCGTACTACATTATTTTATTCTATCATCAATAGTTTTCACAGGGCACGCGATGTAAAGAATATTTTACGTAGCTTTTTTACACCTGAGGTAACATTATTGGAATTTTGGTAAAGATCCCTAACTTTTTTCAAAAAAGATTATAGCGTATGTCACTCGGGAATAGTGTAGCTTCCAAACAGTGAAAGAATTTTTCATATAGGTTTAGTAGTTTCGGAGCCTATTCAATACAAACAAATTAATATTAGTATAGAAGTATAGATTTGCACGCTTTTCTTGCGAAATCTTTAGGCTATCTTCTTTAAGTACCTTGCTTAAAACGAACCTAGGGCCGCCTCGAATGCGGCCACTGAGCCGAGAGAGCACACCGCTGATATCCGCAGGTGAAAGCCGAACGAGTAGCTTCGTCCATTGTTTACTGAAATATTGCTAGAGCCAGGTGTGTTTGATCGAAAGCTTAAGTCAATAATAAAATACCAATCGAACTTTAAGTTGTTTAAAAGAATGGTGAAGGAAAACTACTAAGCAGTAATGCGTTTCGGTTTGAAGGGTGGGGTAGCCGTTGTAACTATACTGAGACCTTAGAACTTACATCTCGAGGTGGGTGGCGCATTTACGTTGTAGATGTCTATGGGCTCCAGTAACCACTTAACACCAGGTGGACTGTGAGCTCGTCCACCCATATAAGCATTAAAAAAAAACTTATCTGCTTATACTGTTTGTTTGCATCATTATCATTTATCATTTCCATACTGTTGATTTATTATGTGTGTGTAAGTATATTAGTATGTATTGTATGTAAGTATGTATATTGATATATATTATATTTAAACGGTTTATTATATGTATATATTTTCTATAATAATGTATTGTCTATGGTACACCGCAACATACCTACTATATTTTTATATTTTCCAGAATATCTGTAATTAAACGGTAGTCTGGAAGAGATCGCTTTTAGCGATAAGACCGCCTATTATACAAATGTATCTGCTTTTTAATTTTTTTTTTTAATGTAAATTGTGTTGGCGTGCAATAAAGTGTATTCTCTCTCTCTCTCTCTCTCTCTAAACTTTCGAAAATTTTGTTAAAATAACAAGTTAACTTTTAAGCTATATAACTGATTTATTATTAGTTTGGCGACTACTTAACTAACAACTTATAAGTCTACTAGCGGATCTGACAGACGTTGTCCTGCAAAAATTCATTCAAGTCGATCCAGCCGTTTAGTTGTAGTATAGATAAATAACCTAGATACCCACTGCGCGATCTGCCGGGCTGATATGTGAATCTAAGCCATCCAGGGTGCCACCCAAACGCATACAAAAAAATCATTAAAATCGATCCAGCCGCTTAGGAGTTCAGTGACAAACACACGCACAGAAGAAATATATATATGTTACCGGAAATGTATGAAATCAAGGAATTGTATACAAATCCTAGGAAATGTGTACAATTCCGATACTATTTAGGAAATGTATAAAATATTGTTTGAAAAACTATTTAATGCATAGATATCCTAGGAAATGTATAAATTTCCTCGGAATTGTATATAATTCCAATATCGTATTAGGAAATGTATAAAGTAAATGCTTTCTGTAATAAAACACGTTGTTAATAATATGTTTTTAATATAACACTTATTGAGACAATCGGGTAACAGTCATACCGTAAAATAATAATAATATATTCATATTATCTTACTAATTAAAACTTCTAAAATCAACTATCTATTAACTTTTAACGTATCACAAAATCAACTTATATTTATTCTTATAAAATCAAATTTTCATTTGGCAAGTAATCAGTCTGATAATTAAATAATTATAAATGTCAAAGTATAAAAGTAAATCTTTATATGATAATACTTTGTCAGTCCATATAGCTATTTATTTTTGCAGGGTAAGCTCGAATGGCATTTGGAAAAACATAATACTTTATTTTTAAAACACAGATATCTTGAAGTAGCACAGTTTTTCTTGCATAGGCACTTCTTAAATCCCTGGCCGGTTCCAGTGGATTGCATGTTGGCAACTGACCGTAGTGCAAGACTCGTCCCGCTGTCCCCGCGTACCCACCAATATCTTAAATGTTTTACATTTCCGATTGCTATTTAGGAATTGTATAGATTTCCTAGGAAATGTGTAATGTGTAAGTATAATATAATTTATTTCACACATTTCCGTGCGATTTTAGGAATTACATACATTTCCTAGGAATTGTATACAATGACGGATTACATACATTTCCGTTAACATATATAAAGATTAGAAAATTATTCGTATTTTTTTCTAATATTGTATTATGTTAAATTAATACTGTTTTAATTATTTTTTTTATTGCGAATATTTTATTCGAATATTTGATAATTACTATTTTTCTCCAAGCAAAGAATCGTAGTGGTCCATATATGTTTAAAAAATATAGGTGTTGGTTTTCACAATATTCAACTGTCACGCATGAAAGCTTAGTTCTCCGTGATCACGAAAAGATCACGTAAAGCTTTCGAAGCTTCGGATATAATTAAATGAAAACAATGAATGCGAGAATAAATGGTGAAAGTTGCTTTCATTACGTTTGTCGCTCTCAAAAACCGAACTAAATAACACTGCTAAAGATTTTGTGAATGTGGTATGTACCTACTGAAGGTTTTGTATAAATAATATACTAAAAGTATATACGGATAAATAAAATACGAAAAAAATAATATTTCAGATACATAATCTTTTTCTTTTCAACAAGCTTTAAGCTTTTTCAGTTTTCGAGAAGATAGTCTCAAATAAATATAATCCGACCCGAGGTTGGTCACCTCTGCAACGTCCGCGTTTCATTAATCCACAGAATCGAGTATTGTTTCCTGTACGACACCGACCACCGTACAATTTTCACTTCAAACACTTTGTCCTTATCCAGCGCTGCTTAATAGAGAGAGACAAAACCACTAGTCAATTTCGAATAAGCGAGCTTCCGTTGCCACGGTAACGGCAGGCTTTTCCGGCGGATCGCATCCGGCGAGCTTGAAAAAAGCTTTCAATGCAGCACTGTATTTATCGTAAAATTTATCTGAAAATATTTACTGGCAAACATTTTTTTGTTTTTTTTTTTAATGTCTAATTATTAAATGGAAAAACTGTCGCTCATTATTAAATTTGATTTCTAATAACAACAATCTATTATTCTGATTTTGTTGTATACTTATGTTGTGTTAGCCTTAAAATTGTGATGGTGACTGGTTACCGTCGCCCATGGACTTCAGCAATGCCAGGGGCAGAGCCAAGCCGTTGCCTACCATTTAATACTCTCCACAAGCCTCGTTTGAAGAAGGACGTGTCATAGGACTTATAGGTAGCTACACCCACCAACGTGTGACTTAATCTAATTTACAAAATAATGGTTTGAGAACAAGAAATATTGGGGGGAAATTTAAATCTATAAGCCATTTCAAAGCTTCATCTAAGGAAACAGTTTGTCAAATTTCCAATCGAATTGAGCACACACACTGTAATCTATAAATCAGATACTGGAGTTATCGGCGATTGGATAATCATATTTTTATTTAAGGGGCGGATCAACGAGAGAATGTGGGATCAAGGAATTCACTTGATGCTGGTTTAGGATTTTACGTGAATTTCGTTATCAACGTGTTTATTTGACAAAAACAATATGTAGAACACCTGGAATGTAATTTTTTTATGTAATGCAACATTTCGTATTTCCCTAAGCAATAACTTATATACGCGGTTTATAAATAGTATGTTTTAATAAGAACGCTTATACTTTTACTGGTGGTAGGACCTCTTGTGAGTCCGCGCGGGTAGGTACCACCACCCTGCCTATTTCTGCCGTGAAGCAGTAATGCGTTTCGGTTTGAAGGGTGGGGCAGCCGTTGTAACTATACTGAGACCTTAGAACTTTTATCTCAAGGTGGGTGGCGCATTTACGTTGCACATGTCTATGGGCTTCAGTAACCACTTAACATCAGGTGGACTGTGAGCTCGTCCACCTATCTAAGCAATAAATAAATAAATTATAAACTATTGTGCGATGAACCGCGGCTTTTTTTTCGGTCCGAATTTTCACTTCCTTTACAATACAAATCCGGAATAGTCTCATGCCATACCCACATGTCATGCTCTTCGCATGCCCTGCGAGAAATATTGAAAACTGTTGCAAATATTCCAGTTAAAAGGTATCGATGATACCGTAAAGTCATAACAATTATTGCTTTAATCTATTGCCTTATTGTTCTTATTGTTGGCTGAATACAGGGCAGCCAATGTGATTTTGTGGTTTTCTCATTTCGCATATGTAGAAACACTACTAAAGCATGCTTTTTATTTCTACTATGATTCTGTTATACATTGATATTTCAGTCCTAGTTTCAAGGTGGTGGCGGAATTCGCTAATTTAATACAAATTGTTGTCGCAAAGTGTAGTTGTGGATCTTAACAACTCGGAGACTTTTCATAATCGGCATCACTCCATACATCAAGCTAATGTGAACTAAGATTTATCTTCGATCTGCTATTAATAGAAGGAGCTTGCTTCCAATTTTTATTAGTGACAGACGACTATCTACTTCCAACTCGAAGATTGGAGATAAACGACTTTTTGAGGGTACTTTAGATGATTGGACTGTATTATCAAATGAAAAATTATTTGAGTTGCTAATCTTACACAATGTTTTCCACCACACGTTACAGTACGTGTGATGGCGTTGAGTTCACTGTCGGTGCTGCTAAATTAACGTTTATAGCCCAAGACCTGTTACTAACTACGTTGGAAAAGAACAAGTCATATATATGTTCTTCTATTTTTCAGCCCATAGATGTCCACTGCTGAACATAGGCCTTTCCCAAGTCTCGCCACAACGATCGGTACCTCGCAACCTGTATATGGCGCATACCTGCGAACCTCAATAGGTCGGTGGTCCACCATGGGCCCACCGACGCTACGTCTTCCAGTACGTGGTGCCTACCCAAGAAATTTTCAGCCCCAGCGGCCCTTTGTTCTACGAGCGATGTGCCCTGCGCACTGCCACTTCAACGCCGCCACTACAACTCCTTTGGGCTTTTTCGGCTACCATAGCTTTCCTGCGAATCTCCTCATTCCTGATTTGATCTCACATAGAACCTGCGAGCATAGTCTTCTCCGTTGTTCTTTGAGCAACCTTGAGTGTTCCGATAAGACCGGCTTTGTGGGACCATAGCAAGTGACAACATTTTGGAAATACCGCGAAAGGATGCTAATTCCAAAGTACGTGTTAGATACGGTCTCTGGAGACGGACTTTTAGTGAACTCTACAGTCCTAAGTAGTAAGCATGAATTCTGCTCAAGTGGCAGTTGGTATTATGGTAAAAAGAAGACGTTATCCAAAACAGATAATATCAAACTATCTTCGTTTATAGATTATCAATGGGGTACAATTTTTTGTTGTAATTTGCGTACAGACAGCTTTTGTTTTTAAACTGACTGTCCTATCTATTACTCATATGCTATGCTTTAATATCAGTAGATTACATTCGTGAACCCTACATTAATTGAGACTTTTATCTCTATATTATATTCGTATTCCTTCAACAACTGAGACTTTGGGCAAATGAACACAGAGAGAAGCACTCGATCGTCATGATTTTTTTAAGGAGATAGTATAGAAAACAGTTGTAAAATAGGCTTGAACAAAAAAGTTTCAAGGAAATTTGAAGCCATTGTTATGGTGAAAAAAAATATACTGTACGAATCGAGAATCTCCTCCTTGTTTTTGAGTCAAAGTCGGCTCAGATTTAAAACAAAAGTAGCTCGCACAAAACAAACAACAGAACGCAAACTAACGCGTTTCCGTTTCCGCCGTGCCACTTGATAAGACAAAAGCCCATAAAATATTTTGAACCCTCCCGAAGATCTACGCTTAGAGGAAAGGACTCCGTAATAATGTATTGTTTAATAGCGAATGTAGCGCAAGGTACTACGCCCAAGTTCGAATCACTGTTCTATCGGATTTTACCAAAGAAGAATAATTATTTAATCACCCTTCATGCATATGTAATAATCTAATTTAGCACACTGAATACTTAGCACTTATTTCTAATTTAAAACTGTTTTGTGTCTATTTTTTTTTCCACCTATGCTTGAGAGGCTCTTTCAGTTTACCCTAGCGTGTACATGGGGGGTTCAAACCGAAGTGTTGCTAACACTGGCCCTAGCAGGAGCAGTGGTTCGCAGAATCTATGACCGGATCGGAAACGCGACCCACTGAGAGGATCCGGCGAGGAACTCAGTTGTCTTGTTTAATATTCTTTATTTGATCACAGCTTACCTTATTTATAATTATTTTCGAATTAATTTTAATGCTGCCTTATAACTTGATAAACAAACTCAAAATATGAATTTTACTGTATAAAGCTGTACCATTAAACATTAATAAATATCTCTGTTTGAGACATAGGCTTTATACATTAGCCTATTTCGTTTTATTTCAGTAGGTATGTAGCGGGTAGCTATTATACAACGCAAGATAATTAACAGATGCCTGAATCTCGCTTACGACATTTTCAAGATAAAGCGCATATATACAAGTTCCGAACAACAACATTCGGACCGTCGGTCTACCGAGCAATATCACCCGCTCGGTGGAAGATCTTCCCTTTGTCGTATATTCCTACAGGTACATCCGAAGATGATATGCTTACCCATAATGTTATTTGATCGTAGTCTCATAGCTCGTTTTCTTCAAATCTATCAAACAAGATAAATTTAATCTGCAGTCTGTATCTAAGAAATCTGTAAAGTACTGTGCTATATAATATTAAGTGCTATCTATAGCATTATGTATGGCTTCAGAGCTTACAGAAAAAAATCTATGCAAATATTCTAAGTTGGAAAGTTTTTACCGAAATCATAAGTTTTGGAATTATATTTTTTTTATTGCTTCGATGTGCGGACGATCTCACGGCATACCTGGTGTTAAGTGACAGTTAAGACATCTACAACGTACATGGCACCACCCACCTTGAAACATGAGTTATAAGTCTTAGTTTTTATAGTACAACGGCTGCCCCACCCTTCAAACCGAAACGCATTAATCTGCTTTACGGCAGAAATAGGCGGGGCGGTGGTACCTACCCATGCGGACTCACAAGTCGTCTTACCATCACCATAATATATTGGTGTACTTTAAAGGACACTCGATTAGAACTACGACTCGTGGGACCTAAGAAAATAAATGGAAGCTAAATTTGACAGAAATATACAATTGATACTACAATAATTAAAATAGTTCACAAAATAGCGAACGGTTGACAAAGCATCGTAGCTGTTTAGCATATGAATTAAATATAGTGAAATATGGTTGAAATTAATATGGATGTATGCCGCCGCTCTGAACGCTAGCGATACGCTCCGTTTAGATCTTTTATATTCGCTCTGTTTTTAATTGGTAAATTAAATTAGCGTTCCACGGAAAAATTATACTCGTAGTACAAATATTTAAAATATTTTTTGACAAATCCACGGATAACTTGACAGGATGCGCTCTTTTTTATTATTGAAATTATTTGCTTAATCTCCCTACAGATCTCCTTGTCACACGCTTCTTCTCTCTACACATCACATGTCCATACCACTCTAAGCATCCACTTTTTAATTTGTTAATTCCCGGGGCTACTTTCACACTACCTCTGTTTTAAACTATAGCTTTTTTATACATCACACATACTACCTAAGAGGTAATTACTGCGACTTTTACATTTAACGCGTTTCCAATATTTCACGGGTAGACTGTGACTAGATAAATATTGCATGATTAAAGCGCGTTATGTGTCTGACTGGGTAGTACTACGCTGTTTGTTTACACCGCACGGCAGTCCCGCATCGCAGTAGGAAGGTGGATTCAATAGTGGGAGGCTGGAATGGAATGGTCGTTGCAATAATTAAAAGGAGATTCTCAAGGACAATCGAATACTTCTTCCATAGAACGTTTGTAATTGATAAATATTCTTTTCTTAAAGTAGGAAACAAATTATGTATATATGATGGTTTTTCAGTTTGGCATATTTCAGCCGAAAAAGATCCTTGAAACCAATTACAAATACATGACTTCTACTAAATTACGATTCAGTGATCAGACTAAACTCTTTGTAATTTAATTATTGCCAATGTTCTTCGTGTTGATGCTCATAGCTATCGAAGTGAACATGAGTACAACTGGAATCTACCTGCAAAGTAAGTTGAAAATAATAAGCATCCTCCCGCGACAATATTCACTGAATAAATTACAATATCTCCTTAAACACTTCCATTTGAATATTCGTATAATTTACATGTTTTCGCTCATAAATTTCATTAAACAAATTTG
The DNA here is from genome assembly GCF_030269925.1 of Bombyx mori. Classification (NCBI taxonomy): domain Eukaryota; kingdom Metazoa; phylum Arthropoda; class Insecta; order Lepidoptera; family Bombycidae; genus Bombyx; species Bombyx mori. Next base: position 1,374,392 of record NC_085128.1, read on the forward strand.
TTTTTCGGAAATATTACGAGATTCAATTCATTAACATTTTTGAGGAAGAGCTTCGGTTTTTGTTTGGTCTTACATTTTGTTTCATTATAATCTTATACCTTTAAACGAGAAATTCCTGTATATATATATAATCTGAACCTCGGAAACGGCTCCAACGATTTCCATAAAATTTTGTATACAGGGTATTTCGGGGGTGATAAATCGATCTAGCTACGATTTATTTTCAGAAAATGTTGTTTTATTCGTGTTTTCAATTATCAACTTTATCCATAATCAACGTTATGACTCTTCCCGACATCTATTGGCGAATAATAATACTATTTTTACTGCTTTAAAGACACAATAAGAAGGCGTTATAAAAAAAAAAAACGAGCAAAGCTCGGTCATCATCTAGTTATATTTAACGTTATTAATGACAAAAATCTCAGTTTTATTGACGGTGCAATATGCGGATTGTTTTTGCAACGTCATATTGGAATTACAGCGGCTTGGCTCTGCCCCTGGCATTGCTGACGTCCATGAGCGACGGTGACCACTTACCATCAGGTGGGCCGTATGCTCGTCTGCCTACAAAGGCAATAAAAAAAAAGAGTATCATAATCGTGCCTGTACCATACCAGTACCATAACCGCTAATCCATCGTACCATCTGATTTTAAGGGCAGGACCTCTGTTGTTGCAATTGAGACTTTTTTCTCATGTCTCAAATTAGTTTCCGTACTCTGGTCTCCATGGGCGGTAAGTTTGTCTGCCCATATCAAAGAAGCTATATATAGGCGAGGAATTTTTAAATGCAACTGGACAATTGGCTTTTTACAGCATAACCTACTATAACAAGGGGTAAAAAGCTATTTAGCTTATGCATTATTTGTATTGTACCTTAGAACTCATATCTCCAGGGGGGTGGCGGCATTTACGTAGTAGATGTCTATGGGCTCCGGTAACCACTTAACATCAGGTGGGCCTTGAGCTCGTCCACCCATCAAAGCAATAAAACGAAAATGAAAAAGGTGACATTTTGCTTGATATGCGACTTTCATCTTTGTAATGAAAGGTCCGTTTTATTTGGTATTAGTATCAACAATTCGATGTTTTTAATTGAACTTCAATTAAGTGTACCCCATTGAAAAAGCCGAAGAATTTTTTTCTATTATGATATTTTTTCGAAATTGTAAACTTTAAATGGCTCTCCTGTAAATTTGCAAAAATGCCGCTTAAACCAAAAACCGTTTACCCCTCGATATATTTTCATGATCATTCTCTCTGGTTGTTTAATATTTTGTGACGTTTTAACACAGCTAGCAAAATTTTAATAGTATTAGAACAACAAATTTTGAATAAAATTCCTCGATATATTTTCATGATCATTCTCTCTGGTTGTTTACTATTATGTCACGTTTTTACACAGCTGGCAACATTTTAATAGTATTAGAACAACAAATTTTGAATAAAACAATATCTTGTGAGTAGCCAGTGTGACCAATGTTTTCCGTCTGCACGCTTTGTCTTCGACCCTATGTCTCGGTAGGAAACGGTAGTTTCACTCACTGAACCCATTGTTTTATTGCCCTTTATAATTATTACAGCGTTTTGAATGCCTAATAAGTATTTCACTTAAAAGCGAATGTGGACCTGATCAAGTTTTTTTTTTGGTTAGAACTGAAATTAGAAAACTTTTTGGTATTGGCTAATGCGACTCTGCTAGCTCTTAAACTAATAATGGTTTTGATTAAATAAGTTGCTGAATTTTAATTACATATGTTACGAGGTCCTTATAGATTGGAAAATAATATTTTTTTATCCTGTTGATTTACTATTTTATGTCTAAGCATGTCATTATTTAGTGAGCGCGTTGGAAACAGTTTGAAATGTTGGCAAGAGTCTGAATAAGGTTTTATAAGATGCAAAGTTTGAAAACTTTCTCCAATATTATAATATTATAATTAAAGATCGTAATTAAATATTTTGGAGTGTCAACAAAAAAGCGTTTGTCCTATCAGTTAGGTATCATGTAATTTTTCAAATCTTTTGTTGTTCCTTTTTCCTTTATTGGCGCTCATTAACATATTATATCAGCTGCATAATTATTAACAGTAAGTTAACGGTTACCTATAAGTCCGTGGACGCTTCTAAGGTGTCTAATACATGTATGTACACCAGTCGGAACAAAAATGAAACGATTAGCTATACCTAACTAGTAAATTCCTCGTAAATTCAATAACAGTGATCACAATCGCGTTATCTCGTCACCCCAAATGGTCAGATTTACATTCGAATACGGTTACCGTTCGGAAATCGGTTCCGGGTCACGTGGCCCCGGAACTGATCCGTCACGAATCCGGATCCTTTACGGTTAATAAAGTCACAAGCTTCTAACAATGGGAAGAATTGAAATGGGATGGGGTATTTAGGGTATCGGATAGGGTTCAGTGATTAAAACGATTTTTTTATTTTTTTTTTTTATTTCCGTACAGGCAGACGAGCAAACGACCCACCTGATGGTGAGTGGTTACCGTCGCACATGTGCGTCAGCAATCCCAGGGGAAGAGCCAAGCCGCTGCCTACCGTTTAATACTCTTCTCATTGATATATAGCTTTAAAAATGATATTAAATTAACTTTTACGTGTAATTTTAATGTCCTGAAAAATAAACCAAATGCTTAACTCAATTGGCAATCCATTATTTAAGCACATCACTACTTTAGTGGTTTCCCATTAACACTGGGTGTATCAAGTGATGAACATACCTTTTAGTTTGAAAAATATCTATTATATTTCTTTGGTAATTTTCTCATAATTGATATTCAAATATAGTTACTACAAATACTGACTGCTATCGTATTTTGAATGAAAGTAAATTTCTTACACTGTAATGCTAAGCTAAGGTATGCTAAGCTATCTCCAAATCTAATATTAATGTAGTAGGTCAAGTATAGGTATAGTCGGCGACTACGTCTTAAATTTAGTTCGATTTGTTGATTAGAAATATACTTAATACAATAGACTAAGAATGTAATGAAATTTACATTTAAATAAATAACCCGTAAATCAGAATACAATATTTAGGACTTATCCCTAAACAACTTCGGAGGGTAGATTCGAAATTAGAATTTGATTATCGAAGTGTGCGAGCTATTTATCATTCGCGTTGGAGCGCTCGCGGAGATAGCACGTCAGACGCGCTAATAACAATAATATTGTAATCTTGTAAATGGTTTTACATTTATACATATTTATTAGATAGTTCGAGCGGAAAAATATTGTGGATCGGTTTACGAATGACTTTCCAGATTTTCTTGTTCGATAAAGATATTTAGCGACGATGTTTTCGATGGTGTATTTTTTAAAGCTTCATAGAATATGTTGATATCTTTCTTTCTAATAGTTCTTATAAGGTTGAGTAGGCACCGACTTGGTTCTGCCCCTGGCATTGCTAACGTCCTTGAGCAACGGTAACCATTCACCATCAACTATGCTCATATGCCTACTAGGGAAATAAAAAAAATAGTCTATTCATAATAGCGGAAGAATTAACATCTGATTCAATTTAAAGAGTGACGGCGGATACGTGTTCTTCTAACTAAAGACAGCTCGATCCCACACCGACTTAAATGACCCACATAAACAAGTTAGTGAATATGTAATAGCTGATATGTTTATGAAAAAGGTTATGTCAACTCTTAATCATGTAATACCGAACCCTGACCAGGTCTACATTACTATCAATTCCACCAATTACGATGCTTACCGAATAGCGCAAGATAGAATGAGATGGCAAAACATCGCGAGGACAAAAGTCATGGATGGAGTTACTACCCCTACTTTCCCTGGAGTTACTACCCCTACTTTCCCTGGAGTTACTACCCCTACTTTCCCTGGAGTTACTACCCCTACTTTCCCTGAAGTTGCTACCCCTACTTTCCCTGGAGCTACTACCCCTACTTTCCCTGGAGTTACTACCCCTACTTTCCCTGGAGTTACTATCCCTACTTCCCTGGAGTTACTACCCCTACTTTCCCTGGAGTTACTACCCCTGATTTCCCTGGAGTTACTACCCCTACTTTCCCTGGAGTTACTACCCCTGCTTTCCCTGGAGTTACTACCCCTACTTTCCCTGAAGTTGCTACCCCTACTTTCCCTGGAGCTACTACCCCTACTTTCTCTGGAGTTACTGCCCCTACTTTCCCTGGAGTTACTACCCCTACTTTCCCTGGAGTTACTACCCCTACTTTCCCTGGAGTTACTACCCCTACTTTCCCTGGAGTTACTACGCCTACTTTCCCTGGAGTTACTACCCCTACTTCCCTGGAGTTACTACCCCTACTTCCCTGGAGTTACTACCCCTACTTTCCCTGGCGTTACTACCCCTACTTCCCTGGAGTTACTACCCCTACTTTCCCTGGAGTTACTACCCCTACTTTCCCTGGAGTTACTACCCCTACTTTCCCTAGAGTTATTACCCCTACTTTACCCTCTCTAGTGCTCCTCAGCACGACTAGAGAGGGAAAAATAATTACCGCAAATCAAGATATCCGTGACAAATCAAGATATTAAGCAAGATATTCGTGACTTGTTCTCACTATCAACCTCTGATTTAATACCAAACACAAAAAAAATATGGTACAATTGGAACGATGTTAAAAATCCTATTTGTTGTATCAATTATCTTAGATTTTGCTTTTTAATTAAAATCAATAAAATCAATTTCGTTTTTCATTCGGCATAATATTATGATCCTCCGCGTTTTATAATTTAACACAACAATATTATGTATTTTTCGCTTTACTTACGCACACTTTCAGACATCACACAAGATCACAAGTTTCACTTAAAAGTAACTAAAACAGGGTGATTCAGGGGTCTCTATGAATATTTGAATCGTCTGTTCAGTCCGACTGTTATAAAAGTTAAGCGGCAATTATTCTAACCAGTGTATGTAGTTTCGAAATATTTTCAATTTTCAACTCATTCAAGATTTCTATTTAACGTCGTCAGGCGTGTGGATTTAAGTGATATAAAAGTCATTGTTTACTTATGATTAGTGACAAGAGGCTATTTGTCACTAAATATTAAAATTAATGTACTTGTAAAAGCGAGAATGCCGATAACTATTTTGAAAGACACATTCTGCTGACTCAGCGTCTATCGTATGTTCAAGCAATCGCCGCTGGGTAGCGAGCAGTATTCAAATGTTACTCGATCCGCATTATAGAGCGCATTCGTCATGTCGTGCTCGCGTCTGCAAATACGTTAGCTTATCTATATACAGGATGTGCAAAAATGTTTATTAAAAAAATTACAAAAAGTAGATCATCATCATCATCATCATCAGCCTGCGGCAGTCCACTGCTGGACATAGGCCTCCCCCAAAGCTCGCCACTGAACCCGATCTTCGGTTCTACGCATCCAGTTACTGCCAGCTGCCTTGCGCAGGTCGTCGCTCCATCTAGCAGGAGGGCGTCCTACACTACGTTTGCCGGTTCGCGGTCTCCACTCCAGAACACGTCTACCCCAACGGTTATCGGTTCTGCGACTTATGTGACCAGCCCACTGCCACTTCAGCTTACTAACTCTGCGAGCTATATCGATTACTTTGGTTTTTGCCCGAATGATCTCATTGCGTATTCGGTCTCGCAATGACAAACCGAGCATAGCTCGCTCCATAGCTCGCTGAGTAACTTTTAGTTGGTGGACTAGTCGCACAGTCAGTGTCCACGTTTCGGCTCCGTAGGTAAGCACGGGTAGGACGCACTGATAGACCTTTGTCTTCAGACATTGTGGTATGGGCGACGAAAAGACCTGACGAAGCTTCCCGAACGCTGCCCAGCCCAACTGAATCCTTCTGGTCACCTCCTTCTCAAAGTTGTTTCTACCTAGTTGTAGGGTCTGTCCTAGGTAGACATACTCTTGAACAACTTCGAGAGGTGTATCATCCACATCGATTGGTCTCGGAATGACGTTTTCGTTAAACATTACCTTGGTTTTATCCAAGTTCATTCCGAGGCCAACCCGTTGTGATGCAGTATTAAGGCTGTGCACCATTTCTTGTAGGTCCTGCAGCGATTCCGCCATGATGACGATATCATCGGCAAAGCGAAGATGTGAGATGTACTCGCCGTTTATGTTAATGCCGCGTCCGTTCCAGTCCAGAGTCTTGAAGACGTCCTCCAGTGCGTTTGTAAACAGTTTCGGGGATATAATATCCCCCTGTCTTACACCTCTGCGCAACTGGATTGATCTCGTCTGCTCTTTCTGTCAGCTTGACACCGCTGCAAGGATTCCAGAACAGCCCAGGTCTCGATCGAGTCAAAGGCTTTCTCGTAGTCCACAAACACCAGACATAGTGGCAGATTATACTCTTCAGTCTTCTGTATAATCTGCCGAACTGTGTGAATGTGGTCCACGGTACCAAATCCTCTTCGGAATCCTGCCTGCTCCGGAGGCTGGAAGTCGTCAAGTCTCTGAGCGAGACGATTCGTTATGACTCTCGAAAACAATTTGTAGACGTGGCTCAAAAAGTAGATAGTCAAGGTAAATGCTAAGTTAAGTTCATGCCCTATTTATAGTCTCGACATATTATTCGAAAGAAAATACGTCTATTGCTTAAAAGCCTCTGGATGCATTGTGTTCGAATACCGTTGTTGACGCGAACTATTTCGGTATGGTCTGATGAGTAGTGCAGCCGTACAATATTACAATGAGGACTTCTCCCTCGTAGCTCTTGCCTCCAGTAACTTAGCTTCAGGTGGTCGTGAAGTGAATGGTCATGGTAGCTTAAAGCTTAAGATGCCCTGCGCAATAAGCGTCTTTTTATACTGGAGTTCATATTTTGTAGGCAGTTACGAATTTTTCTAATTACGTATATACTTGAGGGAGCCCATATAGAGTCCCTTCTTTATTTCGCCGTAAAGTCGTGTTTTATGTAATTAACACCACAGTTGAAACAATGGGAGTTTTATTGTTGTAGCGGTATAAACAATTCTAAGTTATTATATTAAATTAGTTATTATACACATTATATATTATTTTTACGTTTTTAAATTTTCGGCGGTAAAAAAGGTCCTCTGTCACAGACTATCTTCTTTTTCAACCTCTCGTGCGTTCCGGCGTACGCATAATTAAGAGGTGCGTTATTAAACGCCACATACTTAATACAAATTCCACGATGAAAGAGAAATATGTAAAATAAAACATATTTAAACTAACGAGTTTAACTGTTTAATCCAAAGTTTTGAAGGGATCAAAATTATGTTTAAAGATTCCGTTACATACTAACATAGATACTAACATATATATGAAGCTAATAACACCGTATTAAAAATAAAACATACTGTATGTACGTAGGAAGCGAGGGCGCCGTTCTCTGTCCCCAATATGAATATTTTCTATTGAATTATTAACGGTTCGATGAATGAGCAAAAATATTGTTCTGCTCGCACTTATCTCGGTGAGCACGCCGTGAAGTTTACACATTCGTAGGTCCCGATGCTGTTACATTGTCTGTGAACGCAAGGTGGATAATGTCCTTTCGTTCGTACATTGTTTTGAGGTCAAACGAGTGTATATATTTTATAAAGTCTTTTAAGTGTCGCTGGAGGCAAGCTCTTGATTTACAGTTTTAAAAAAAATACGGAAGCTATTTAAACAAAATTGGAACTAACTGGAGTGCTCTGAGGAATTGTTCGAGATGATACCGTCATCTCGTTTTTACCATCGCACTGCCCGCCACCGGAGTAGAGTACGTCCATACTACCTGGAGCCACTGCGGTCATCCACAATGCGTTTCCAGAGATCTTTTTTGCTACGTACCATCCGGCTATGAAATGAGCTCCCGTCCAGGGTGTTTCCCGAGCGCTATGACATGACCTTCTTCAAACGAGGCTTGTGGAGAGTATTAAGCGGTAGGCAGCGGCTTGGCTTTGCCCCTGGCATTGCTGAAGTCCATGGGCGACGGTAACCACTCACCATCAGGTGGGCCGTGTGCACGTCTGCCTACAATAAAAATTTTTAGCGATTACTAAGATACTACAAGAATTTGATCAGAATAATCACTGTTGAAGAACGTGGCAAAGTCATTGAATACACAGATTAAAAATAAATTCAATTACTAGAAAAATATTTTTACAACCGTAAAGTAGCATCTTATCAAGTTTTTTTATTTGTTTATTATTCTTAATTTTTCAATGGTCTTTTCCTGATTTACAATATTATCAAACTAATTGGCGAAGAGAATTTGAAATTGAAATTATTGAATTTTCAACTATTCAAGTATGTATATTACTTTCTCAGCTACACATTAATGTTATAGTAATATTTATTATTATATTATTCACCGGTGTCTATAAAATCATACATCCGGAAATTACGATTGTCGATTGGATTGATTCGCTGCTTCTAAGCCTGAACCACGGCCTCACTTACTTTCGCTGTGAAGAAACAATTTTGTTTCCAAAGCGAGCATGATTTCCGGGTCTAAAGCTAATATTAGGTCTGCGGGAGCATAATTGAGCTTCTTTTTTTATATTTTTTTTTTATTGCCCTTTTAGGCAGACGAGCATACGGCCCACCTGATGGTGAGTGGTTATCGTGGTGAGTCGCGCATCGACTTCAGCAATGCCAGGGGCAGAGCCAAGCCGCTGCCTACCGCTGTATCCAATCATAACTTAAGTACAAAATCTCACTTAGATTGACATGAAGAGACATGCCATATCCACCCCACATCAACCCATGACTTGTTAATCGATTCAACAACAAAGACAATCTGTACCCCGATTTCCCATAGCGATTCACCATGGCCGGCGAGCCAACGGCCCAGATATCCATGGTGCGTTAGTCCACCCACTCGCGAACATGGGAACGGGGTCGTTCGCATGGCATTAGCTATGGTGTTTCAGTCACGCTACATGGGTGCTAAATACTATCGTTTTGTCAGAAATGTACGACATATGATGCGTAAGATTTTAATTATAACAAAATAGTTAAGCCAGTAATTTCTCATCCGAATCTTTAATGTATATCAGCACGGTATGATTTTAAATCTGAAAGGAGCGATTTTGTTAAACCCAGTTTGTAGGGCCTAAGCCTGCGATGTCTTGCGTATAAGGCACTTGTATTATGTGGTACAAAACAAACGCGATAGGTATCTCAGTCAATATCAGCCTATTATGTGGCTGATTGATTCATGGCTTAGGTACGGCTTCGTCCTTATTCGGTGCACACTGGCCATTGCATTTTACGAGCTCACGAGTTACACGTTATGTTTGACTTGAAAGATCTTTTGAAAAAATTGTCTACAAGCTTGGAACCTCCTATGTTACAGGAAAGTCACGTATTTCCTCGCTGGGCCCCGAGTGTAAATAGATAACCTTATATTTCCATCGTCAAACATCATTCACAAGTCTACACTCATAAAAACAAAACAGACATAAAAATTCAATAAATTTCCTATAGCTTTTTAGTCAAATCACTCATGGCAAATCGGAAATATTTAGCGGCACCCCTTGTCCAAAACAAGGGTAGTGTGACGTCTTTATCTACACCCCAGCCAATTCAAAACGCTACGCTTAGTTAGTGATTCTAAAGGGAATGTATTAGCAGTACTGTGCCAGAAGCGGATTTTGGTTACTTGTTTAAACCTCATTATATTTGGTTGAAGTTTTACAAGCCTATGTCGATAGTTTCTTAGCGATTACAAGAGTCGATCGACATTAACCACTACGTAGTTACTCGCCATGGGACTAGGAAATTGGAACCTTAATAATGTTTCTACAACAGTCCTTCTGTCCTTAAGTCGGATACATTTTTTTATATTTCTTTAAGTTTTCCAGATTTATTTCATTACTCATCAGTCGCGTGTGACCCAAAAATCACATTTAAAAAAAAAATCAGTACCTAGTTACTAGTTGTAACTCTGATTAAAAGAATCATTTTGATAAGTTGTATTGGAATAAATGACAAATTCTCTTTAGTTACTTTTGAAGCCCGTATTGTGTTTCGTTGTGATTTTTAACGTTTTTTCTATCAAGGTATGTATGTCCTTCTTCTGACAAATACGAACAAAACAAAAAAGAAAATAACTGGTACCTACAGCCGTTCTCAGATGATGCCCCATCGTACATCCGATAATTGGTTATTGTTTATAAAGATACATTAAGGTGTTAAGATCTTTCTGAACTATCGTTAATTTCGAACGCCGTAAGCAAACTATAACGTGATATGTTTATCAGTCTGTTTTTCGTTAAAATATTCGCGAGCGGTCTAGAGGGCGTCCCGCTTAATTAGCAAACATGAGCGACAAAGCATTCCAAGGCATTTTATTCAGAAACGAATGCTCGATTGCTTTGCTGCAACTCCTCAGGATAGAGCCCCGTGAGCTCACCTACTCGCTGGGTGAATCTAGTATGAACCCTCGAGGTCATGAAGTTGTCGTGGCCTAAGGGATAAGACGTCCGGTGCATTCGTGTTGAGCGATGCGCCGGTGTTCGAATCTCAGGCGGATACCAATTTTTCTAATGAAATATGTACTCAACAAATGTTCACGATTGACTTCCACGGTGAAGGAATAACATCGTGTAATAAAATTGAAACCCGCAAAATTATAATTTGCGTAATTACTGGTGGTAGGACCTCTTGTGAGTCCGCACGGGTAGGTACCACCGCCCTGCCTATTTCTGCCGTGAAGCAGTAATGCGTTTCGGTTTAAAGGGTGGGGCAGCCGTTGTAACTATACTGAGACCTTACAACTTATATCTCAAGGTGGGTGGCGCATTTACGTTGTAGATGTCTATGGGCTCCAGTAACCACTTAACACCAGGCGGGCTGTGAGCTCGTCCACCCATCTAAGCAATAAAAAAAATAAAAAAATAAAAGGTCAGAAAAATTGGTAGGATAAAAAAAACGCGACAGTAAACAAAATCATATAATACGTATAATGAATATAGTAAACTACTCAAAGATTTTGGATGTAAACATCAAGTTATATCAAACAAATTCGAGGTTTATGTTAATAGGGTTAAATATTGTGATATATGTCATTGAACGGACCTTATAAGCTTAGATTATATTTGTTTGATTAGCCATGTACGTGATAGGGCCTCGCACCGCCTACCAAATGAAGATATAGCAGCTGTTCAATTTCATATACAACTTGGGACTTATATCTCTGGTGGTAAGGCGTCCAGTAGTGATAAGTGTCTTGTGCGTCCGCACCACCACACTCTGCTTATTTCTGCCGTAATGCGTTTCGATCTAAGTAAGGTAAAGCAGCCGTTGCACTGTTAAAATTGAGACTTAAAACTTATGTCTCGAGGTTGCGGGCCGTGATACTGGTGGTAGGACCTCTTGTGAGTCCGCACAGGTAGGTACCACCACCGTGCCTATTTCTGCAGTGAAGCAGTAATGCGTTTCGGTTTGAAGGGTGGGGCGCCGTTTTAACTATACTGACACCTTAGAACTCATATCTCAAGGTTTGTGGCGGCATTTACGTTGTTGTTGTCTATGGGCTCCAGTAACCACTTAACACCAGGTGGGCTGTGAGCTCGTTCAAAGATTTGTATAAGTAAAATTTATTGCTTACGCAATAAATAAAAAAAATGATGTCACCAATATTCAAATCATGAGTTTGTAAATAGCTGCTTAACATTAAGAAAAGTCAGTCTATTTACTTATACAGTTTATTCATAAGTCGAGAGAAAACTAAACGTATGAGGTAGATACAATCTAAATGTAATTATTTTTAAAGAATGTAGTACATACAGCCGTAAAATTTAAATAAGCAAATATGGACATGATAACACAAAATATAGTTTCTTTTTTCTTGAAAAGTTGTTGAAGTATTTAAGTGTAAGCGCTTTTTGTGTGTCTATTCTAATAACCACGAGGGGCTATACTAAATTCACCGAGCGAGTAGACGAGCTTTCGGAGCTCTAGTCTGGCGAATTTCTTAACACTAACCATAGCAAGAGCAGTGCTTCGCAGAATCTATGACCGGATCGGAATCGCGACCCACTGAGAAGATGCGGCGAGAAACTCAGTGGCCTAGGTAAACACCTTCGCAATATATAAAAAGAGACTGCGTCTTTCATTTTCTCTATTAATGTGTATTGTAGAATATATTTTTCGAAACATTGCGCCATATCTTAAAATTAGGGGAATAAGTAAATATAATTTTTTAAACTCATTTATGCAATTGCATTATTAAGTTTAGTTTCTCGCCGGATCTTCTCAGTGGGTCGCGTTTCCGATCCGGTGATAGATTCTGCGAAGCACTGCTCTTGCTAGGGTCAGTGTTAGCAACTCTCCGGTTTGAGCCCCGTGAGCTCACCTACACACGTTAGGGTGAAGCTGAAATAGCCTCTCAAGGCTATCAGCATAGGTAGAAAAAAAACAAAAAAAAAAAAAAAAATGTGTAGAAAGCATTTGGAACATAGCGTTATTTTATAGAAGTTTTATTTTTAAATATGAAAAATAAAAGCAGTGATTTCTAGACATTTTATTTGTAAGCTACACAAATTAGAATATTTACAAAATAAAAACTTAACAACTAATATTGCACGTGAAGGATCATTTTAATATTTAGATTTAACAACAACGATAGGTACCTACTATTAAAACAATAATTTAAAAATTGATTTCTTTTGGAGAAATACTTTAAAATTACGTTAGATTTTTGATTGGATTAGACTTCGTCCAAAATCTCAAAATGACTACCTAAAAGATTGCTTACTTGTGAATTATCGATCCACTATTGTGGGAATAAAATTGTTTGGATTTCTTGTAATTTTGCGAAGGGGACACGTCGTCCATGTCGCCTTCTTTGTCCTGGTGGGCCGTCATGTGTCTTGTTAAATGATGCCTCTCTCTGAAGCTCTCATTGCAAACCGGACACTTCAGTTTCTCCTCTCTTTTTCTCCTATTGGGATCGACTACGTTCTCGCTCTTGTGATGCGTTCGCATGTGGTAAACTAAGTCAGAAGTCATCCTGAAACTGATGCTGCACTTAGCGCAAACATTCTGTGCTGGCAACGAAAAAGCAGCTAAAGTAGGCGGCAGTAAAGTACTCAGGATGGCTGCTGCTGGGTTTGCTATCAGCGGACTGACCGGCTCTCGAGGAGGCACAGGAAATTTCATGAAATCCGAATTTGCCGTTTGGAAGTTCTGAAATTGATAGGACCCTCCGGCTTGAAGATACGGTATTTCGGGTCTGAACGGTAGAAAATTCATCTTATTTGGTGACGCTTTATGATCCGAAGATTTTTCGTGAAACTCAATAGCTTTACTAAATGTGGCTGGACGTTGTTGCAATGCTGAATCCGGGTAGCTTGGAGACGACGAGGGCGTGTTCTGACCTTTGAAAAAGCCGCTCCCGTTCATCAGATGAGCTGGATTCAGCAGGTTGTTGAAGTGCGGCGTCTTGGTGAAATTTACAGGTGGACTGGCCGCGGACAGCGGAGGGCTGACGGAATTCTGATAAAGCAGGTTATCAGGGCTCACGGAAGGATTCGGAGACCTCATAGAATAATGAGACACTTTCGTAAAAGCACTTTTAGGTGACTCTTCAGCTCGGTCGTATCTTGCGCGGGATTGCATCGTGATTAGTGTTGGATCATCAAATATTTTGTTTTTGTATTCCGGAAGGAATTTAGGCTGTCGCGCTGCGCTTTCGTTTGAGTTAGGTCGACTTCGAGACTTGTCCGAATTTTCTGAATCACTACAATACATCGACTTACTGGGGTATTCGTCCGTTCCGACATCAATGTTAATATCGGAACTAAAAGTTGGCGATATGTTATTGTTCGCTCGAATCCTGTCCTCTTCCTGATCTTTTAGTGTGTTGGAGTTATCGCTGGAGTATTCATCGCGTTTATAAGCCTCTGGGATTCTTTTCGGAAATTGTTCCCACTCTTCACCGTGGAAGATTTGCTTGGACACTCGCAGTTGCTTCTCTGGCTGCTTCTGTCGAAATTTATCATCCGGCATCATCAGGAAGGCGACGTCGAATGATCGTTTCGAACTCTTTCCTTGATTTACGATGGTCGACATCTCAGCTCTCCCGGCCTGAGACGTTCTGGCACTTTCGATATTCAAATTCGACTCTTTTGGATCGGGCGAAGATTCTTTATAGTTTTGATAATTATTTTGAACGTCCATTGTCATCGTTCAATCATTTAGTTGAAACGCACGAAACTAAAACTTTGCACACTTATATCGCGATATTCGGTTGAAAGACGCGTGCGTGCTACCCGACGATAGCAATACGAATGAGAGGGTGACATAAGGGCGAAAAATATATAACTGGGGTATGCAACTACCCTTAACAGAGGCTTCGAAGTCGAGGAGGCGTGGCGCGACACACCAATGGGAGTGAAGCGAGAGGCGGGAAAGGAAAGTATGGTCCAATCAGAAGGTTCTAGATGTTAGAAAAGGAGAGCTCAATCACCAGGTCAAGATAATAATAACCGGTGTGAATTGAGAGCGCATTGAGTCGTGGTAGGGTCAGCTTTACAATAGCAATGCTATATTGAAAACTGAGGTTTATTCTGTCGCTCTGCATGTACCGTTCGCAAAACGATTTTTTTGGTATAGGTGATTATTTTTTTTTGCTTGGATTTATTTGAATTATATTTTTACAAACATTTTTATCAGGTGATGCGTCAAACATATCTATGTACCAACACAAAGCACTAAGCAGAACTGTTGATCAAATAAAGTTTTGATTTTGCTTAAAGTAAATATCATTCTTAATCACATCAAAAACAAATCCAAAACTTTTACCTTTAAATACAATAACAAAATAATAATGAAAACAGAAAAATAAATCAATAAAAAAGTTAGTTTTAACCATTATCATCTATTTACCCCACTATAACATGGCCGTAGAAAAACTCAAACGATTATTATGATAATAAATATGTTTTATATGTCGCATAAAAAATGATACTTCTTCCATTGCCGGCCTAACCCCCGAGTGTATGGATGAGATTGCGTATAATGCTATTAACACAGACGCTTCTTCTCAAATTGATATCCTTCTCAACTAACTGACAAATGAAATTGATCTCTAATAAAAAAGGAATAAGTTTGATAATTACACAACAGAACACAAAGCGAATGTAGGAAATATTTTCAAACTAAATACACTCTTAAATCTAGTAGCAAAAAGGATCAAATTGAAATGTGAAAAAAATACAGAGGTTAAAAGAAGACCCAAATGAGCCCTGTTCGGTAGTTGGTAACGATAATAAGATGGGTGCAGACGTTAAAGGAAAGCCATTTGTCAGATTTTAGCCATTTTTTGGCCATTCGTTCGCGCTCAATGAAAATCTGTTCCATTTATTTTCTTGGCATAGCGTTAATGAGTTTTTCTCTTGATGTTTTCTTGATTAAAATAGCGTTTATTTTTAATCAAATTTTAAGAGACCAAGGACAAAAAACTTGTATTAGGAATAAAAGCGCGGTTACTATTATACCTAATGGTGATTAAGCAACTATTGGTTGAAAGACGCTTCCGTTGCTACATATAGACATTAATTACTTCTAATTAAAAAAAAATGTGTGCGTGTACTAGTGTACACACGTAAGAAGTGAAACTTGTTTATGGCCTTATTTTTCGAAAAATGATCTACATGCAACTTTCTAGAAATTGGTTAAATAAAGTTAAATTAGATAAAGTTTAAACAAAAGGATTTTATTATCATAGACATGAATACAAAAAAGTTAAATTAGATAAAGTTTAAACAAAAGGATTTTATTATCATAGACATGAATACAAAAAAGATGGCGCGTAACGGAAAAATGTGACGCGTAACCGAAAAATGTGACGGTAAATTTTTTTCCAACGCCGATAAAGAAGTTTCACTTCAAAAATATGGGTATTATGTTTTTTTTTCATGTAATCTAGAAGAGATATTGAATAATTTTATAGATGTAATGGACTCTTGAGTTTTATGACTAGCGGGAATTCTTTGAGCAACAAAAATTGAGTGGTCATTGAATGGTTATAATATGGGCTGTAATAAATTTGCTATTCATTTGCGATCATGTATTGCCGTTTCACGACTTTTGGTTTCCACTTTTCCTGTTTATTCTGTTTACTTAGTTAGACAAATATACTCATATTACTTAGACAAATAAACTCACATCTCGCCTGATGCTAACTAGTTACAGGAGTCATAGAAGTGTTGGTCAATAAGATGAAGATATCTAGAGAATCCCTAAGCCCAAGATTATTTATAATATGAATATCATGTAAGTGATGTTTATGGTGGAAGAACAGAGCTTACGGATGTAACACAAATTATTATATTCAATCATCAGGTTCAGCTGTGCTATCTCTCAAACAATTAAGTTAAGAGAAGACCTAAGAGAACCTATAATCTCAAGTTTCAGCAGCCACGAAGCGTTCAGATACTTGATTCTTTAAGTTCTAGATCAGAATTCATCTATCCAGGTCCTTTAAATCTAGCTGTTATTTTCAACATACCAAACCTTTAGCATGATCGTGACATGGACAATCCATCAATCAGACAGAAGTCAATCTCGTGACGGTGACATGTTATTAACACCGACAAATGTCCTGCAGCGTTAGCGTACATGTTTTCCTGATCGATTAGTTTGAACATAATTTGTCTCAATCCTGTTAATGTCTTGTCCAAAAAGGGTAGCGAAGAGATTAAGGCTTTTCGAATTTCCAGCTAACCCCAAAATAATCTTGCGTTTCCTTCATCAATTTTCACTTTAAAATGCATCGTGTATTTTTTTACAGTTAACATTTAATGTACTTTGTTGGTCCTTAAATGTATTTTAATAAATACAAGATTTTCAAGAAAAGAAAAAACTCAAGTTCCTATAATTTACTTCTCATTTCAACCTCATTAATCACGTTCAGACGAGGGGTGTTGGAACCAAACCAAATACTTTTTTCCACAGTAATATGTCAGTTTTTTCCTGCACGTCTGTTTTTTTTTGACATGAATAAACAGATTTGAGATATGATGAATAAGGAGAATGAACGTATCTTGCAATCCGGTAATGAGTGATGTTTGGATAATTACATAACTATACCATCGGGTAGCAAAGAGTTGAAATATTGACATGAAATGTTAAAATTTTAAAAACTGAAGCTTTAATTATGCTTCGTTTAGGTGGATATTTAATTTATTGTTATCAAGAGTTGCTCAAGACCATGCCTAGCAGCTCGCATACGAAGTTGCACAATTGAATGTAAGTAAAGGAGTATAGAGAGCTGTATAGAGCCAAAATCATTTAAAACCAGCCACCCTTATATCCCACACACGTGTGTGCTGACAAGTCGTGTGCCAGCGATTACTTATCAAAGTGTTGAAGCAAATATCGACGGATTAAGATATTAGAGCAATAAATCTCTCAAAATAATATTTTTATCAGATTAATAGTATTAATACAGAATTAACACAGTTGATTTTTGTTGACTGTATTGATTTGTAGGTTAGAGACTGTTGTAATTACTTAAGCAGTTTTTTCAGTTTTTGAAGACAAAGAACTAGGTATTGGACGTAGTGAGGTAAGTGGAATTTTCGAAACTTGTTGATGTTAATAATATTTGAGTTCTATAGTGAGAAATGGACATTTCTCTTTAACTGTTAATTGAAAAAAAAAACATAGTATTAATTGACTCAGGGATCTACTATTATTATTATTGACTTACTGTTACTGTAGGCAGTAGCTTGGGTCTGCCCCTGGCATTTTTGACGTCCATGGGCGACGGTAACCACTCACCATCAGGTGGGCCGTATGCTCATTAGCTTACACGGGCAATAAAAAAAAGTATCTAGTGAGCGGTGAGACGCTTAATCATTTTGGAAATTGCTTTTGTTTTACTGGTAGAGAGTAGCTGGGATAATATATTTGTCATTTTACATAGCGTATGAGACTCGGCCAAAAAGTTTGTACATATAATGAAAAATAGAAAATAGTTCTTGTCTTTGATATAAACCACCCAAAATATCACTGAAATTGATGTACTAACGATCCAACTACTGATAAATAAAGATCTATAGAGTTGAGAGACACAAGTATATTATGTTTTAGCGTTTACAGTAACCAAAACAATCCACAATCTCATCCTGATCAGGTCAAAGGTCGCATCTGCAACTTTGATTGTCCAAAACACGGGAGAGCTCCATCGGTTTTCCTAAAGGATCGGTTGTCGCGTCCGACAGATTAGTTTGTCGTTTCACTAACTTCTATCGTCCCTGGGGCACCAGTTTTGATTGCTGTTACAAATGAATCGAACGAAGAACGTTTCTATTAGGGTTTTGTTTTGATATATTTGCTGTTTTGATATCTTCCGACGTTATCACCTCGATGATCGAATGAATATTATATATTCTGACACTTTACTGGTGGTAGGACCTCTTGTGAGTTCGCGCGGGTGGGTACCACCACCCTGTCTATCTCTGCCGTGAAGCAGTAATGCGTTTCGGTTTGAAGGGTGGGGCAGCCGTTGTAACTTGAGACTTTAGAACCTATATCTCAAGGTGGGTGGCGAATTTGCGTGATGTCTATGGGCTCCAGTAACCACTTAACACCAGGTGGGCTGAGTTCGTCCACCTATACAAGCAATAAAAAAAAAAAAACTTATCATTAAACAGAAAAAGCATTTGTGCTTTTATTTACTTTTATTTGAAGTTCGAACTTCAAATAGTTTCTTATCAAATCCCTCGCATTCTACAAAAAAAACTTAAAGATTAATTATCTTCTTTTTTGACTTCTATCTTCTATCTTATATCTTTATTTTTTGCCATATCCCAAAAAGAAATATGACTTCTCACGCGTCTTAAGTTGTTTTAATTTTAGTTCAGTGTTTATTAGTATACCTAGTGTATTAATTTCTAGCGATGCGATACTGGTTTTCATGGTCTGTACCAATTTTTCTATGGAAGCACGCACATGAGCCGTTTTTACGACTGAACTCTAGTGTAAAAGAAGAAACCTGCAAACATTATAATTTGTGCTATTACAATTGGTACTTACACTCGCCTGGGCAACTGTTCTGGTTGTTTCGCCTGGTTTGAAGGGTGAAATAGTCCTACTAATGAGAATTCGAGCTCGTAACAAAAGGTCTTTATCAAATGGTGGTAGGACGTATTGTCAGTCCGCACGGGTAGGTACCACCGCCTTGCCTATTTCTGTCGTGAAGCAGTAATGCGTTTCGGTTTGATGGATAGAGCAGCCGTTGTACTTTAAAAACTGAGATATTAGAACTCATATCTCAAGCTGAGTGGCGGCATTTACATTGTAGATGTTTATGGACTCCAGTAACCGCTTAACACCAGGCGGGCCGTGAGTTCGTTCACCCATCTAAGCAATAAACAAAAAAAGGGCTATGAGCTTGTTCATATTTGCACATTAAAAAAAAAGATAATATTAGTATTATACTAATTATATAAAAGAACATCAAAGAAATTTAAAGTTAAATGCCTGAAGCAGATACTTGTAATGACAAAAAAAAGGTCCCCAAGAATACAAGGGCACCTGTGACTTATTAATATGTGATTACCATCGCATCTATTCTATTCAGAATAAAGTACTAATACCGTTCCATATGGTGTACAGATCTCTGACAATAGCCGATAATGGGGAGCGAGTATTGTAATAACCCCCCTGTATGGTTTGGTGCATTATCAAATTCATTGCCCGATTTTCTTTTGTGACGTATTTAATATTGGAGCTGTTTTAAGTTTTAGTATCATAATTGACATCCGATAATGTAGTTTTGTGAATGTGGTGTGATAGATCGCGTCTTAGCTGTACTCTTGGTATTGCCGGTGCCCATGAGCGAGGCTGACCACTCACCATCACCACCTGGTGCAAGTATTTATGATACACGAAGGCAGTCTCTAACGTAGCTTGAAATTAATAGTAGCCTAAATAATGTCAGTTAGAACGTTAAAAAAAAAATGCAACTCTATTACTAACAAGTTGGCTTTAAGTTTTATTTTCGAGCTGGTTTAAATATTACACTTATTTTGTTTCAAGCAATTTTTAACTTTATACATTTTTATTTAAGCCTATATTAGCGTGCAATTATTTTGTAATCAAATTTTATGAACAGCTTTCTCGAATCAAAGCTTTGTTGTAGTTACTTTAGAGTCTGAAATTGCTCGTGGTCTTCTTATTATAATGTGTAATAGCACGATTTTTCGAACACTTGTTTTTATGAATTTCGTAACATATGGTGTAAAAGCCGCGTTGGACAATCAGCCCCTATGGTGGGCTACGGTACCCCGACCATATGGGATTCGTTAAATGGTTTTTCAAGAGAATCGTATACTATGGTTTGGAAAAATCAATACTTCATTTTGATTTCGTTTTGAGGGTGATTTTTAGCTTGGACTGGCACACGAGTAACTAATTAATTACTACCATTGTCAATGAGATGCCAATTGAAAGGTCCAATGAAACTATTCTGTCTAGTTTCGGCTTCTAGGATGGGACAGAAAAGCATATTACAGCAACTTACCTCTCAACGCTTTTATGCATAAAGTTTATACCTTATACTGAAGGTGGAGTAACGCTGACCTGGTGATATATTTAGGTTCTCAAATAGAGTCACCAACGGTGACCATTATTTGTTATCGAGTCTAAATTACTGTCTAGTAAGAGATATAGTAAGTAACAAGTGCAAATAAATAACCCTAACGTTAACTTCGATAAATAGCCTGCCATCTCTAATGTTTGCGCGCAAATAAACATTTCGTTCAATGTGATGCAATAATGCATATTGTATGGTCTGACAATGGTCGTATTGTGACCGATCTAGTTTGATACTTGGGATAAAAAATATATATATTAGATGTTCAAATTAAAGCAAGGTTAGTAAAGATAAGTTGGAATGAAACGTGTCGTAAGGGAAACCGGAAATCTTTAGTGTCTTTTGATAACTTAGCTCTACTTAAGTAGCCTGAAACTCATTCTCAAGACGACGTTAGTACTACTGAAGCTACACTTATGGGACAAATAGCTATTCGTCAGTTATCACCTCGACGACTCCGCCGACCAGGTGTTCTTGTGAGTCTGGTCGTAGTGTTGACTGTGGAAGCGCCTACCAGCCCGGGTTTCCTGTACCAGCCTGTTTCGGTAGGCGACTGGGGGGCATCAGTTTAGATTACAGGAAAGTCCTTTAGTGAGTAGGCTTTGAACATTCAGCCCCGGCTTTTACCATCTTCCACCATGGAGTCCACATATCCTGCACACTTCCCATAGGCACGAGAGCCTTGTAGGAAGTTCGGCCCAACATGAAAAAAATGTTAAATAGTGAGCAATGGGCCATTACCTTTCATTTTAGAGCTGTTTTCACATTTACCAGTCAGTAGATTCGAGACTGTTCAGAAAAAAATGGCATGGTTTTATATAATTACTCTAAATTGGCCTAGGTTAATTTGAAAGTTAGCGCTTGTTTAAAATCTATTTTTATTAATACAAAATGAGTAACTAATAGTATTGGCTTAAAGTATCAAAACTTGGTCGCGGTATACACAATCACACAACATATGCGCTAGCGGTGACCATCTGATCACAATAGTCGATCATCCCCCGACATACGCGCTTATCTGCTTGTAATCAGACCACTCGACTTTGAAGTGCAAATTGAGAACGGCTAATGAAAAATTGCATTTAGGTTTGCTTTTAATGTTCGTATTGTTTTTGGTAAAGTGATAAATGAGCTAAATACCCGACAGTCGAGACCGTTGCTTGTTCTAGACCGTAAACATGAAACTGAGTAGACGGTGAAAGACATTAAGTCCAAAACAAATAATGGGCCTAACTTTAAGCCATAACCAATTGATGTAAGCCCATTAGAATAGTTGTGATGCCTTTAAAAACTAAAAAAATGCATCATAGTTTTGTGGAATAAGTGTCCTCAAAAAACATCCAGACTAAATTTTCATGTCAAAATAATAATCATTTTGGACGAAACCCCACATGGTTTAGAAACACAACCGCATATTTTCAAGCATTCTCTTGTAGGGCTATACGAGGTACATTTACACGCCATATGCACTCAGAGGGACGGTACTCAGGGGACATCATGCTCTTAATGAAGAGATTGCTTTTGACTACGATGTGATCTGAATTCTTGATAATATGGGCATTGTGGTATTTAGATTCAGCATTAGAGCTTACTAAAAACATCCCAATTCTAACAATAATTATTAGAATGCCTTTGACGTAATTCTTCAAGTGAGACCTTTTAGGAATTGATCAACAATTGGAATTTCTTTCAAAAGCGGTACCTGCAAAGAAAATCAATTTGACTTAATTTATTAGTTGGCAGCAGATGGTTTCTAGATACTATAAAAAATGTGAAATCGGTGATTGAATTTGTACTCTATCAAGGAACAGCACGGATCTTTGATTTTTTCTCGGTAACGCTAATCCCTTTTTTAAAGTCATGACTATTCGAAAGCATCTATGAAGGCATTCTTGATGAAATACATTTTTCCATTTTGATTTTTTCCAGTCGACAATGTAAAGGAAGTACTATATTATCTGTACTATCTGTTATGCTAGTATTATAATGTAAATCACCAATAATACTGATAGCTTCTCATATATTAAGCTCAGAAGTAGTTTAACTTAAAACTTCAGTGCTAGTTTCGAAATTGCCAATGAATGAAGCAAAAGGAATGTACCCCAAAAACGTCAATATAAAATTCGTGAAGCGCATATGTCTAAGTGGGTTGCCGTAATTAAAAGCCGAGGCACGGCTTAGGGCAACTTAATGCAATTACAGAATTTTTCGCGGCATATGGCCGTTTGAGCTATGTTACCCTGTTAGGGTTGCGCTCAGTTTGGTGTCGTCTGCTTTAAGGGATGGGATTTAAATATTTTGTGGGAAATTCGTCTCTTTGCCAAAATCTGATGATAGAATTGTTGTGAAAGCCCGATTGAAAATTGAGTTTCAGCCTTCGTTAATTATATTAATATTTAAAATATTTGAACAAAAGACGCAATACCCAATAATGTCATGTAACAGCCACAGTGGATTAACTGTTATTTAGCAAGCAATAAGCAAGCTAAGAGAAATACAAAATAAACTATAACCGTAATTTTAAACAAGAATGAACAATAGAAACTTTGAACTTCACTGTTACAGAAAAAACACCGTCATTCTGGATGCAAATGGCGGACAATATGAGCGTAAAATATGGGTTCAAGAAATCCTGAGCTGTCTTCAAAAAAAAACAAATGAACAGCAAAAGTTCTTGGCGAAGATAAAAAAAAAATAACAATGACGACAGAACACAGGGCAGGAAACACCGCGTGAATAACTGCCTGCGATTCCACCGAGGAAAATAAAGAATTTTCCGTTTTGCTCTTTTATTTTTTTAATAAAGTACTTTTTAACTTGCTTACCTGCTTTGTTTAATATTTGAAGGTTGATACCGCTGTACCTAAGTAATTTAGGTAGTGCCAACCTACATTAAGTGGCTGTTATATAATTTCATTCGCACATCGATTTAGCTCTTTTAGTACGTTTACAATTAAGTAAGCAAATAAGTTTATGTTATGTGTAAAAGTTATTAATCAATTCTCAATCAGTACTATAAGCTTCAATTCTCATTATTTATTCTCATTTCTCGTTCCCGGTCTGGTCTCAAATTATTCATGGACTGTTTTTTGCAAGAATTTACTCCCAGCCAAAATTCCGGGAGCTGTTTGCCAAATTTGTCTGATTTCGAAGCATATTGATAAACCTTGGTTTATTATGTTGGAATATTTTGGACGTATCTTATACATACATAGTTATTTTTTGTAATCTTATTGTTTTTAAGTTGAAAACAAAAAAAAATGCGCTACGGAGGATAATTTAATACTTACACCTGAATTCACCGTGAATTCATTACATCTATTTTTTATTGCTTATATGGGTGGACGAGCTCGCGGTTCATCTGGTATTAAGAGTTAAGTCCATAGGTATTTATAACGTAAATGCTGCTACCAGCCATGAGGTGTGAGGTCTGAGGTCTATGTTTTTACTGTACAACATCTGCCCCACACTTCACACCGAAACGCATTACTACGGCAGAATAGGCAGGATTGTGCCGACTCACAAGACGTCCTACCACCAGTAATCTTACAATGATAACTATATCTGTGGACATAATATGCTTGACATTACGGATATTAGCAATAATTAATACACGTTTGTCTTTCTATTCACGATGTTCTCGATGTAATTGTAAGTAAATTGCAAGTAATTACGTCATTAAATTACAATAGAGACATTAAATACTTAGAGTGTCCTAAGTGTTAGAAGAAAATCATTGCACCAAGGCACAAGATCATGGAATGTAGATGGAGTTCACGGTTCAGTTAGGTCTAAGTTTGGGCTTAGTGACTATGTCGTTACACTATTTGAGATATGAGGTCGAAGCCTCATGTTATTAAGGCTTTCTGCGTTCAAATCGAAATGAATAGATATCTCGTGGCGAAATTGCCAGAATAGTTCGATCTGCTTGTGCATTATACAACTAGTAATTACAAAAATTATAAATACCGCAAATTACTTTTTGGTACACGATATTATTCCTTCATCGAAGAAGTTCTTCGTGAACCCATATAAATGGTTTAATAATTTATTTGAACAAGAAAAACATGAGCCCATCTGGAGAACCTGAATTCAGGCATAGCCGCATCTCTCAATGCGGATACGACGGGCGTCTTACCAATTAGGCTATTGTCGGTTGAAAACTCAGTAAACTTTGTGGCACGTCAGCTAGAAGGAATGTTTTGCTTAATCTTCCGTGCAGTGATTATCCACTGACAAGAATAATTCGACGGAAATATTCATAATTCGTATTTACGGTTCTGTAAATGATTGCTGTATTTTTTAAAGTTACCGCGTAGGTTTTTATTGGTTGCGAAAATAAATACGAACACCACCAATCTATTAATGAATGGTCACTGATGCTCATAGTAATCAGCAATAGCGCGACGTTCGTAATGTCTGGGAAATTTTGCGAGGTCTTACACACACTTGACGAAATTTGAAGTCAACGTGGCCCAAATGATAAGACGCCCGGTGCGTTTGTATCAAGCGATGCAACAATGCCGGTGTTCGAATCCCGCAGGCACATATCATTTTTTGTAAAAATATGCGAACTTAACAAATGTTCACCATGAAGGCTATTCCTTGACACCATGTCTTATAAAAAAATCAAACACGGAAAAAAAATTTTTGGGTAATTACTGTGAGCCCCCTAATGGTAGGTACCACCACTGTGCCTATTTTTGCCGTGATGCAATTGTTGATGTCTTTGGACCCTGGTAATAATTTAGTGAGGCCTTAAAAGCTACGTATACGATGCATCATATTAAATATTTTGAACCTTAAACAACTCACTCCTGGTATCATAGTGCTTGCTTCCAAAACTCAAATGGGATGGATGATCCGACTAAAGATTGTAGATCTCAAACACAGTTTAGATCTTGTTCTATTTAGTATGTGACATGGCAGTTTTAAGACAATAAAATAATTCCATCCCGTTAGAATTCCACGAAACGAACTAATACCGAACTCTATAACAAATAAATCTTTTTTGATGAAACAACAACATTCCCAATTGCTTAAATTTTATTCACTCTGCGATGTACTGATTTTGTTAGCGTCTTTAACTCAAACTTTCTAAAATTGACAACTAGACCAGATTATACAAAATGCGTTTTCCGTTTATCCAGCACATTTATGGGCCAAGTGATAATGTATGTTCGAGTGCACAAACCCGTCTAATATCAGTGTTAATAGCATAAACGAAATATGCGATCCAACGTTATTTATTGCCATAGTTAAAGCGAGTCCGACATACTAAAAGGGTATCCGACCCTTAAAAATAACATTTTAAAACAAGCACATTTCCCTGTCTATCGCCTTCAAAACGGTTAGTACAAATTGCTCACTGTCCTTTACTACTAATTAAAGGAAATGGCATGGAAACAAGATTGCGATATTGTTCTCTCTAAATCTTCTTCTATCCCTGTCGATCGCGTTGATTATCTATAAGTTCGTCCCGCTCTTCCTAAACGTTGCGGCGATGTCACTCATTATGCTAAATATCCTTCCCCCCTTTTGTTCAACCAAGATCTGTGATAAGCGGCCGGGTTTTTTTTAATGATCACTGGTACTCGGTAAAAACTTCCAGTTTTATATCAGTCTGGTTCACCTAATTATCAGTTTTGCACTAAAGCGCTTAAATTACATTAAAGTATTTTATATCGATGTATGGTAGGTTATAATAAAAGTCTCTTACATTTAGCGACAGTCATTGTAAAAGCCATAAAGTTATGCCGTTACAATAAATATACGAACAGAAAATATGTTCTTATCATTCATAAACAAAATAAAATGTACAGAACCCTCTACATTTACAAAAATTCGTTCAGAAGTTGATCTTTTTTTTTAACTTCTCGCCTTGACAGTTGGTATATGGAGTGAGATTAAGATAATACGGCCAAAGTATTTTGTTACTCACTAAATTATATTTTTCAGCTGGCTTTGTTGGCTTTTGGTAAGTGAATCTATCTATATCTCGGGGCGCAGCGGCTTGGCACTGTTCCTGGCATTGCTGAAGTCCATGGGCGACGGTAATCACTCACCATCAGGTGGGACGTATGCTCGACTGCCTAAAAAGGCAAAAACAAAAATTAGCAAAAGAATTCTCTCTAATATCGTAAGGTTACGAGTCGTCGTGGCCTTAGGGATAAGACGTCCGGTGCATTCGTGTTGAGCGATGTACTGGTGTTCGAATCCCGCAGGCGGGTACCAATTTTTCTAATGAAATACGTACTCAACAAATTTTCACGATTGACTTCCACGGTGAAGGAATAACATCGTGTAATAAAAACGAAACCCGCAAAATTATAATTTGCGTAATTACTGGTGGTAGGACCACTTGTGAGTCCGCGCGGATAGGTACCACCGCCCTGCCTATTTCTGCCGTGAAGCGGTAATGCGTTTCGGTTTGAAGGGTGGGGCAGAACTTTAGAACTTGTATCTCAAGGTGGATGGCGCGTCTACGTTGTAGATGTCTATGGGCTCCAGTAACCATTTAACACCAGGTGGGCTGTGAGCTCGTCCACCCATCTAAGCAATAAAAAAAAAGCTTAACATACTGACAAATTTTGTATTTTTTTGGAGTAAAGCACTGAAATACAATTTAAAAATGTAATCTACATTACTCCGTATTGCTTCTGGTTTGGAATTTGCTAGTACATAATGTGTTGGTATAGTTAAATGTCGCATTTAACACAAGAGCGATATCAATAGTTTAAAAAAAAAAAAAAAGAAAACCAGGATCTAGTCGAACAAAGAAGCGTGTTGTGTTAAAAAAATCCTGTTACCGATTTATTCCAAAGATTAAAAAAAAAAACAGAAAATAGAAAATCCACGTATTGAATAACGCAGGCGTAATAAAAAACGAAATTCCTATAAATCTAGAACATTCGATTTTACGTAACCAGCGCCTTATTTCATTAAGCGTTTCCATTAGCGAGATACCAATTCTATTAAACTCTTTTTTTCGAGAACACAATGCAAGTTCCGTTCGACTTTTCAACTTTAGGCTCATTGATTCAGAGCTCAAATTAGAATAACGTTAATATTGCATAGCTTGATGATTTTTGAAACACACGAAAGGGTTCTAAATTTGAATTTATGTTTTGTTAGATTTGATCGCGTATGCGCTGTTTCGAGTGAGATATCTTTTTTTTTTAATAATGATTAATGGGAAGGGTATTCTTTGTGTAGTGCCTCAATTTTTTAATGATGAGATTTATAATTCGTAAAAAACACAATTTAGAAAAATACAATTAGAATAAGTTATTGAGTGCTATTTTAGGGCTTAATTTAGAAATTTATTGTCACGCTAGATTTTTTTCCTACCCGTTTTATGAAAAATCTCACCATGAAGTTTCTGTTTCTAGTCGAAAACCTTAAACTAAGAATTAAATATGACAAAGTGTGATTTTGATATCGGAGTCAGTTTGAGATGGGGCTGTTAGTTAGTACCTTTCAATGCATTTTCAGAGTTAAGTACATATATAACATCAAACAATGTAGACCTAACAAAGGAAATAACAAATGGGAACAAAAAGCAGGTGTCGTATAGACGTGTCACTGTTAATGCAAATGACAATATGAGTTGTACGAGAATTATCGAGGGTATGATCTTTGTTTTCCCAGTACTGATAAAAGATTCCTCGCCTTATGCAATAGAGGCTCTTAATTAACCAACAAAACTACGTTTACTATATAAGTTTACTGGTGGTAGGACGTCTTGTGCACGGGTGGGTACCACCCCCGGTCTATCTCTGCCGTGATGCAGTAATGCGTTTCGGTTGGAAGGTTGGGGGACAGCCGTTGTATTGTAAAAACCTGAGATCTTAGAACTCATATCTGAAGGTAGGTGATGGCATTTACGCTGTAGATATCTATGGGCTCCGGTAACCACTTAATACCAGGTGGGCCGTGAGATCGTCCACCCAACTAGGTAATAAAAAAAAATAGCTTCAAAGACGAAAGAAAAAAAACGTTGTGTAAATTAAGATTTATTGTATAAATAAATACGTGTTATGAATTTACTCTATGCTTCTTTGGAAAATTACTTGTTTATCAAGCTTTACATATTTGTAAATAAAAACAATAAAGGCATTTTAATTAGAACCACAATATAGATTTGTATGGGCCTATTACGGTTTTGAATTTTTTTACTAACGGAATTTATTTTAATTTTATTAACATTCTGACGGCAAAGGGATTCGAGTGTTAAATTCTCTAATGTCATGATGTTTTTTTCTAATATATTCTTTTACGAATCACCTCTGTATGCTAAACGCAATTCGTACTTCTTTTAAGCAATGACTTTAGTTTGTCTAAATTGTACCAATCAGTGCCAACAACATTTTGCTATTAAAGCTCTCTTTAAGCTCTTTTAGGCAGCAACTTGGCTGTGGCTACGGTATTTCTGACTTCTCTGAGTGAAGGTAACGACTCACTACAATACTTATAATAATTTAAAATATTTTTTAATTTTTATTGCTTAGATGGGTGGACGAGCTCATAGCCCACCTGGTATTAAGTGGTTACTGGGGCCTATAGACATCTACAAGGTAAATGCGCCACCTTGAGATATAAGTTGTAAGGTCTCAAGTATAGTTACAAGTATAGTCAAGTATAGTTAGGCTAGGTTATAATAGGCAGGTTATAGGCAATAAATATGCGAAACTTCACTTGAAGCATTATGTCTGTTTATCATATAGCTTAAAGCCTAATGTGAGTATAGGTAAGTCCACTGGTAGTAGGACCTATCCACTGGTGGTAGGACCTGTTCCACTGGTGGTAGGACCTGTTGTGAGTCCGCGCGGGTAGGTACCACCGCCCCGCCTATTTCTGCCGTGAAGCAGTAAGGCGTTTCGGTTTGAAGGGTGGGGCAGCCGTTGTAACTATACTGAGATGTTACAACTTGTATCTCAAGGTGGGTGGCGCATTTACGTTGTAGTTGTCTATGGGCTCCAGTAACCACTTAATACCAGGTGGGCTGTGAGCTCGTCCACGCATCTAACCAATAAAAATAAAAAAATAAATAAAAAAAAGGTAAATGTATGGAAACACATTGTTCCCCCCGGTGAAGGTCAAGGGGCGACCTGAGGAGGTGAGGCCGCGCGGCGCGCTACCAGCACTCTAGCGCGCTGCCGTGGAGTGATTAGAGCGACCGGTCGACGGTGTATCGCGTCCCGACCCGGCAGGCTGGTTCAGGTCCAGCGGGGTATTCCGGGACACCAGCGGCACCGTCTGGGCGGCCCGACGGGCTGCCGTACCGAGACAGCCGACGTTTCAGAGCCTTCGATTCGCCTCGAAGGCTCCGTCGGCTGGGCGTCCTTGGGGTGAGCCGCGCCGTCTGGTTGTAGTGTTGACCGCGGTAGCCCCCCTACCTCATCCGGGTTCTGACGTCGGAGGGGATCGGACGTCGGGTGTAAGAGTGCAGGGGAGTCGTTTAGTTGGTGGGTCCTAAAATCCTTGGGCCCGCGGTCTGCTCACAACACCATGCAGATCGTTGAGTCTCACATACGCGCGCAAAAGGGGCGCGCGGGGACCTCGTAGGAGGTTCGGCCCTCAACCCGAAAAAAAAAAAAAAAAAAAAAAAAAAAAAATTGAAACACATTGTTATTGTTTGAACATCGCGTTCGACATGCTAAGTCAATAATTTCTCTATCCACTAGATAAAATATGCGGACATACGTTTTTTCCTGTTACGAACAAACTTAATGCCAATTTATTTATTATACTATAATAAATAATAATATAATGGCTTCATTTGATTCCACAATATTAGAGAGTTTAATTAATTTAGTATTTAATAATTATATTATTAAGTAACCTTAATAAATCATGCAATTTAATCTCCTTCTAATGTGGACCGCTTCAGGGTAAAAGTTTCTTCCAAAGAATTCCATTTTTCCTTATCTTTAGCAGTGGTCATCCATTCTCTTCCTGCTTTGGATATCGTCCTGCCACCGTTATATTAATGTTATTTTAGTTAGTAGTAGTTAGTTATATTAATGAGAGCATCAAATTAAAAGTCATTGACAGGAAAGCGAGAGCGTGAAAGGATGTTTTGTTAGCAAACACAATGGCGGTTCAGGGCTGACCGGAATATTTCTGGGTAGAGAACAAGTGCTTGCTTGATTAACTGATTGAATATCGCGACTGTTTTTTTTCAATACCCTTATTTTATTTTTTATTGCTTAGGTATGCGGCGGAGCTTGGGCCCCACTGATGTTACGTGGTTAACGGAGTCCATAGACATTTACAACATAAATGCCGCCACATACTTAGAGATATGAGTTCTAAGGTCCCAGTTTTTACAGTACAACGGCTGCCGCACCCTTCAACCTGAAACGCATAAGTGTTTCACGGTAGAAATAGGCAGGGTGATAGTACATACCCGTGTGGACTCATAAGGCGTCCTACCACCAGTAGTTACGCAAATTATAGCTTTGTGGTGAACGTTTTTCATTACAAATATTGGTACCCGCCAGCGGGATTCGAACAGCGTTGCATCACCAGATACGAATGCACCGGACGTCTTATCTTTTAGGCCACGACGACTACATGATTGTAGTGTTAAGTATTTTTTTAAATTCCTTCGATCCGATATGTTCTTTTTTCAAATTGTAAAAATAAATACAACACTAATATATTTTATATACATATCGACGGCAAAAAGCAAACCTGCTATAACCCACAAAATGAAAAATGTTCACCAGAGGCAAAAGAAAATTTTTTATTTAAAAAAATAAAAAAATCTCCTAAACTATATAACTTAGAAGTATCATTTTAAGAACCAAAATGTATTTTTTTGTTTTCTATCAAGCCGAATACTAAGATTTTACCAGAAGTAAGTTTTATTATGTGTTTGTGTTGGTTACAACAATAGCAACTTTTTGTCTGTTACGTGAATTTGCTGTAAATGAAGCATATAAATGTATGGGAGACTCAAAATCAAACATTTATGCGTAAAGAATATTTGATGTAATTAAATAAACCAATAAATTATCTGTGTCAATTCTGAAGTAAATGATATTCTTGTGTATAACTAGATGCATTTCATTTGTAGTTACTGCTAGAAATACTGAAAGGATGGTAAAACATAACGCTGTAACTATGGAAATTTATTTATTTTGTGAGAACAAAATAAAATATTTAACTGGAAATTATCTGGAAAGAACAAAAACAAAAGTTTATGTATGTTTTGTGAACAATAAATGTTGAATAAATAAATTATTTTAGGGTAAATTAAAAACATTATAAAATATCATAAAATCAAAATGTAATCAGTTTAACAATTTTTAAATCAATTTGCACTATCTATTTCTTGTATGTCTTCTTCATCTGTGTCCATTAAGTAATCCTTTGCTTTAATGCTTACTTTTAAATTTTTGTATTCTGCAGCAAACCTTGAAGGAATTATGTTTTTATTGACTAGACTCGTTAAATCCTTGTATTTTTTGGCAGATATTCCTAATGCTGTAGGGTATAACATATCCTTCAAACAATTTGTATTTTTTAATGGACTCAAAGGAATTGTTATGGTTTCTGCGTCAGGTAACATTGAATTTTTAATATACATCAAGTTGGGTTCTTGATTCTTGAAGGTAGCAATACTTAGTTTTGAAATTGATAGCTTTTGTTTTTTATTAAATGTAGAGTTAACAAGATCGTCAAAACCAGTGAAATCTTTTCCATTGAGTACTTCAACTTTGTATGGCTCTGGATCCAGACGTGCCAATTCCATTATAGTAGGCCATTGTGATGGTGCCCAAACGATACACTTTCTTATTTTAGTCTCAATGGTAGCGTGAACACTATCCACCGGCATATAGGTATGGCCAGGAATCAAATAATTAATTTGAATTGTCTTTATGTTCTTGCATTGAGACAGTGCGTAACGTATCATGCTAAGGACAAATTTATTTTTGTTCTGGCCATAACAAGAATCGCAATATAATAACAAAGTTCTTGTTAAACCACATGAGTCAATTTGTTAAATGTAATTATATAAGCAAGTACAAATTTCGTTAGCTCCACGGTTTGCATCTATCTCTGTCCACACATTGCAGTATCCTCTTCTAGTAGAGCTTTCGTAAATCGTAAAATTATAAACCGATAATTTTCGACTGAAATAGAGCATCATTGAATCTCCATGTGGAGTATTTAAAACTTTTTGCATGTCAAAACTTGCACAAATTATACTTTTATCCTTTTTATGTATATTTTGATGACATTTAAATCTTTTATATGATTCATCCTTTTCATTAGCATGCTGTTGTATTTTTTCTGTTTCTTCTCCGGATTTCTCTTCATTATTTTTGGTATTCACACAAATGGCACATTTATCTTTTTTCGGCACGTGGAAACCGATATTGTAAGATTTTTTAAACCAGGTCCTAAATACTTGAAAAGACATTGCTTTTATTTCACTTTGCCTGCAGTTATCTTTGTATATACGATACAGGTTAGATACGTTCCTAAATTCTTCGGGAAAATACAATCGTTTTGAGTCTTTCCTGCAATAGTGCGATGGCATTTTCGGCAAAGATTCTATAAAGTTGTTTGCATGTTCTGTAACTATTTCGTTAGTTCTATTAGATCCACCATTTGATACACGTCCATCGGTTTTCGCATACCCACCATCTGTGTTTTCCAATGTGTACAGAATGAATCGCTGAGTTATGTCCAAAGTACTTAGAAGATATTTTTGACAAACTCTTCTCCTTCCTTCTCCTTCATTTATGAAGTAATCGTAAGCGCAACTTCTTGTATACTAGCCTCATTTTCTGATCTAGGCTCGTTGTGTATTTGTCTAGAGTCTAAGTCTAGAGAAAATTTCCCTTCACCATTATTATCTTCATGATTCTGTTCATTCAACGCTAATGTTATGTTATTTAAATTACTAAAATTATGTTTAATTTCCTCATTTTCTTCAGAATCGTACGGAGGAATAATTTTAAAGGCTTCTTTTATATGCGTCTTGGATGGTGTAGGGAATAATTTTACTGGTGTAATAATTTTCATCACTTCTTTAGTTTCTGCTAAAAAACAGTCGGGTTTTCTGAATGTTGGAGTTAAATTTTCTACATCTAATCTACGTGATAACTGTCGGGGAGTCATTTCAATATTCTCATTGTCCTGTTTTTGTGTATCAGTATCATTGTTAGTGGGGACCACATCATTGTTCATAAATTGAAATTTTTCTTCAACATGAGACATTTCAGGAGTACAAATTTCTGACCTGAGTGTACTTGTGAATTCTTGTATGGTATTATTTTTATTAATCGTATTTGTTTGCGTGGATTGTCTTTTTAGTCTTAATACTAGACACAAGAGTCAATTTACCATTTTCATTTTTATAGGTTTCATCTTTTAAAATGTTTATTTTTCCTCTTTTTTTGCCAACAGTAACATCCGGTTTTAGCGATTCTTTCCAATCAAGACGGCGTTTAGACATCTGAAATCAATTAATGTTTATAGTTATACGAACTTACTTTGCAGTAGGTAGGAAACTAACATAACATTTTTAAATTATATAATAACAAGAACAATACTTACCTTTTAAAGTCACTCCAATTCCGCGAAGACACACAGTAAAAGCAAATACGTCATACCTTCCTGGGTGCCGCGAAGCGACTGAGCGACGCGGTAAGCCGCGACCAAGTGAGCGCGAGCACGCGTATTTAATGGCGGTAAACGCACATAATCAACACAGTAATATTGTATTAAAAATGGCATAGATAACAGGAATCTAAAAACTTTAATGTGTTTATGTTGCCGTAATTAGCGATTGTCTACAATATCATAGTTGTTATTCTTGTAGTACACTACAAGGATCAATTGTTTATTATATACTAAATGTCGTAAACGTGGTACCTTGCTAAAAAATAATATGCAATTTTGCTGTAAGCCACACTAACCAGCGTACAACGGTGCTGTAACTACAATGATTACTTTATTAGGAAAAGAAAAGTTGGTGTAAATAACAAATGCTAGGAAAATGCTGTTTTTCATGTTATTTACTTCAAGTAACCAGTTGTCTTTTTGAAAAAATAGGATTAATTCTATTGCTGTACAAAATTTTCTAATCGTCGTTGAGCCACGGGAATAGAACCATTCGACTGAGTTTTTTTTTCTGATTCCAAATATGAAATAAAAAAAAATCGTGACTGATGTGGGTTACAGCAGGTTTGCTTTTTGCCGTCGATATAACAAAATTTTCATCGGTTTTCACGAGTCATAGAAATAACTAAATCTGGCTTGCTTTTAAAAATATCATTAGAATTGACAATCGTCGATAGCCTTCGATTATTTATTTTTTGGCAGATGAATATCATTTTAAATGATGAGAACAGATGAATACGAACGTATACACAGCCCTAACCAAACCGAAATCGGAGCTCGACAATGGCCGCTGAAATAGTTATCTATTTAAACCTGGATTAGCACTCGATGAACTTGATTAATGGCTCCGGCGACGGACCCAAGCGTACAGTTAGCAAAAGTAATTTAATATTTTTATTTATTTATTATGTTACTTGTAACTATTTATTATTATAGCGACCATCATCTGAATATGTTATACGTATTATATAAAAGAAAATTATTGTTTTCTAAAGTGGAGTAGCATCATCTTAACAAATCTTCGTACTTCAAAGACCATTGTACTTCTAATCACAGATTTCGCCAAGACTACACTATAGACAAATAATATTAAAGACAAACAATATTAATCTATTCTCAATTTAACCACAGACTTTAATAATAAACTAACGAGTATATATGTATATATGTGTGTGTGTGCTGTCAAATACATGGTGGTTGTGTAATGATTTCTTTTATTTATTTAATGTAATTTTAAGCATAATTTAAAAAAAATTACATTCTGCACTCTCTATATTCTCTATAAGTGTGGAAAATTTCGTACTCCTCCGTCCGCGCAATTTTCGTAAAAAGGGGTACAAAGTTTTTGCTTCACGCATTAATTTAAAATATATGAAGCAAACCCTGTTCCCTGAAAAATATATTATATTTTTAATTTGTGTATCTGTTTTGTTGACCCTAACCTCCGTTTCAGTCCGTATTCGCCGCGATGCGCGGAAGGTTGTCGAGTGCTGAGAGCAGATAGTGCGCCACTCTCCGAGAGCTTGGATTAACGCAGAACTGAGTTATTTATGACCGTTTAATTTTACAAAAAAAAAACTTTTCATTCACTCTGCAGACAAACAAACATTACGCTTCATTATGACCTAGAAAAACTTCATTTCTAAATCGACGTCACTGTTCTCTTAATATACGATACCAGCCAGCAGACTGCAATCGCCAACTGAGTGGTAAAAGTACGTAATATACTTTGAGTCGTCTATTCATTTAATAAAAATGATAAATGAAAATCCAACTAAAAATAGAAAATAAATTTTCTATAAAAGCGTATTTTGTTAATTTTTTTAAACTATTATTTATTTTTCATTTTTTAGTTGAATTTAATTTTTTTTTTTAATAATCCGACGTTTTGAAGGGGGTCAAAATCATGTTCAAAGATTCCGTTACATACTAACATACTAATATACATACGTCTGAAGCTAATAAAAGCGTAGGTATTAAAAACACCGGTACACATCCGCATGCAGTAGAACACTCCGTAGAAATGACGTCACTTGACAAAAATCTATTTGTATATAGGGTGTTTAATATCGCCTTAGCCCGAATATCTTGTTTAATTAAGACAGTTATCTGTGTGTGAGGATTATGTGGGGATTAAACTGAAGCACGAACGTCAGGTGTGGAAGGACATGTTGCTCCCACTGATGTCGTTTACATAATCCGATCATAACGGACTGTTCTGTCTTAGAATTAATCTGTACGGGTCTTGATTTAATACGATATAGTGTTATAAATAAGAATAGAATTCTATCTGTGATTGGGTGTATAGTGAGATGCTACACAAGTAGGTAACATCACCATACTATGATTTTTCTATCCTCCAGCTTAAAGTAGTGACCGCAGTTATACTATTGAAACTTCAATCTCATATTCAGGAGGATTAGTGTTTCTCATGATTAGCGGGAGCCGATTTCTACTGTAATAAAGACGTTTATATTTTCGAAGTTATACTTCTTTAGGCGCGTTATGAAAAATTGATGAGAGTGAAATTTTACGACGCGCGCGCACCGGTCCACAAAATTAACAGAATGAAGTTGCCCACTAGATCGCTCATTACAATACGACCGACGTAACTTGGCGAGTCTGAATATAGCCGCAGGTGAAATTTCCGAACCGTAACGAGAATTACCGAATTTATACGATGTCAAGAAAAGGGATGTAGAATATGCGTGTTTGAGGATGTTGTTTAATCGATTTTTTTTCAAATTGATTAAAAATTAAATAAAAAAAGAAATAAATTTAATAAAAATAAAGTATAACTTCTTACGCGCGTACATAAGTACACGCACCCTTTTTTTATTGCCCTAGTAGGCAGAAGAGCGTACGGCCCACCTGATGGTGAGCAGTTACCGTCACCCATGGACTTCAGCAATGCCAGGGGCAGAGCCAAGCCACTGCCTACCATTAAGTACTCTTCACAAGCCTCGTTTGAAGAAGGACATGTCATAGCGCTCGGGAAGCACCGTGGAGGGGAGCTCATTCCAAAACTGGATGGTACGTGGCGAAAAAAATCTCTGGAAACGCACCGTGGATGAAGGCAGATGAACTTTAATGCGGTGGCGGGCGGTGCGATGGTAAAAACGAGATGATGGTATAATCTCAAACAATTCCTCAGAGCACTCCCCATTGAACATACGGTGCAAAATACAGAGGAGTTCATATGCTAAATAAATTACAGGTACACTACGATTAATAGATTACATTTACTAAAATATGGTCCTTATATGTACACATAGGTGTGTTTTTCATTACGCAAGCTGTTTACAAAACGATGCGTACCCTTTCTCGAATCTTCTTGCGTTAGAG
Source organism: Bombyx mori (assembly GCF_030269925.1). Taxonomy (NCBI): domain Eukaryota; kingdom Metazoa; phylum Arthropoda; class Insecta; order Lepidoptera; family Bombycidae; genus Bombyx; species Bombyx mori. The sequence goes on from NC_085128.1 coordinate 1,411,949, forward strand.
GCCATGGTCATCAAAATTTTATATTCGTTACAGCACATTGAAAATACGAACCGCATAATGACTGAACAGAATCTTTTGAGAATCAAAAGTATGTTTCAGCTGCGAAAGAACATTTAAATGAGCTTTTACATTAAAAAATTGGCATGGAAAGAATTTGTTCGTTGTAATAATTCTACGACGCGACTTGATAATAATATATATTTTTTAAACGATCGACCTATTTAACAGTTTTATTTAAAAAAAAATTGTCTATTGACAAGATCATCATAAAGACACGCCCTGAATTGAAAGTAACATTTAACATTAAATTGGAAATTCAAGAATCTTATGATCGAGAATCTGATGTTTATATATATTTTTTTTAACTTCATATTTCATGATAATAATGATGACATATTAATAATAGCCCATACTTACGAAATTATTTATGTATATAAGACATTCTGATCTTGGTGCAAATGCAAAGGATTCTCAACCGTCAAAGCAAGTAATTTATAAATTAAGGAATAATAATACCTATGTCATTAAAATTATTACAACTGAAGTTTTGGTGTCAGCACTTATTTTACAGAAATACAAAGAAAACCAACGCGCTAAACCTACTGTGTCATAAAATCGAATTAAAATTGTTATCGATATTGAATCGGTAAATTCCGAGTTGGTCGCTCAATCGAGCGTGATCCTAATGTACATATTATACGGAAAGCAACGAACAACTGTTTCGATAGTTTTCAATTCATAATAATGGTTTTTAAAATCGATTATGACTTTCAATTTTTATTTAATACAAATAAATTATGTTCAATCGAAATGTAATGGGGTTTCAGTGATATCGATGATGTATAAAGTTAAAATACTATTTTTTATTAAACGCCATCGTGGCTTGTCATCTGTTAAAGATTAGATTATATTAGGTACTTGTGGTTAATGGAGACAGCGTCTGTTCGAGGACGACTGGAACACGAGAAATATCTAGTATTCTTAGTCTTTGAATAAGAATTAGCTATAAGTCAGACTAGTCAGATAAATTAGCTATAAGCTTAACTTAAAGATCGAGTAGAGTAATATGAGGAGGGGGTATCCCAAAAAGACTTGGATAGACTGTGTGCAAGAGGATATGCAAGAGAAAAGTGTGATTGTAGAGATGACGTATGATAAGTCTGAATGGAAAAAGAGGACATGCTGCGCCGACCTCAATTAGCGGGATAAGGGTATGAAGAAGTAAAAGTTTTACTTCATTATTTCATTTCTCATTTCTGGGGTTCATCATTCCCTGGGCTGTGACGACTAGTTTTTCCCATTATATTTACAATCGCCATTTTTAGCAATTTATGTAGGTAGTGATAATCATTACCGAATATGTAATCTAAAAGTGTTCGATTTAATGCAACTTGAAGAAATAGAAATTGATAAACTTATTTAGTGTTTTTGGCATATCGATCACAGCTATTAACGAATTTACCACTACAGGAAATGTTATATCTTTGAATAAATTATCACCCTCGATTAAATAGCTAACGTATTTTAAGCATATTTCAGGAGAAAATAACAAGTCGAGCACATTTCGCGCGCTAAGAGGCTTAACGTCGCCATTTTCTTGAGTCTCGTAGTGACGACGACAAAATGGCGGCGGTCGAGTTCGGCGCCGTTCAATTTGAATATAGAACAGCATACGTCGCCCGCGCGCCACAACACTAACTCATCGGATTGTGGGAGATGGCGCGAGAATCATAAAAATATATTCCTTTATTAGAACTGTAAAATACTTGGAGTAAAAAGATAGCTTAGAACTTTTGGAGCGACATGTGCTTTTTCTTTATCATTGGCACTTGAAAAACTTTTTATTAACCTGTTATTTAATTTTAATTATATCACTACTCCAATCAAGTGTCCTGCTAACTTATCAGGTAAGAATAACTATTTTCAGTCAGATGCTAGCTTCTAACCTATGGTTTTACTTTTTTATTTTGGATTTAGTCCGATTTAATTCGGCATGGTCAGTTTTAAAACCTACGATGTATTACAGAATCACTCAACCGACTAAATGATCGTACTGAGCCATGCGGTGAGATGTACCAACTGCTAAGGAAAAACAAAATAAATGTTGATCGGGTCATGAAAAATAAAAGTTTTAAGGCCACTCCACAACACAATTCTTCCAGACAGTAAAGTATAGAAAGGCAGCGGTAAGAATATGTCGGTCAAAGTATGGTACCGAGAGATAGCGCAAATCCCGATCTCAGAAAATGGCCGACAGCATGGCGGTCAATAAGATTCGGCGTTACTTTATTAGGATTTTTTTTGTGGTTAACTTTATGGATGACTTATTTAGTATTCAATCTGGTCGCAATATCTTCAGGTAGTTATCAACTATGAACAATGCATTACAAGGTACAATACTTTCATAACAATCGCAAGTTTTCAAAAATGAAACCTAATTTAACTATTCGTAAGTTTTTTTTTTATTGCTTAAATGGGTGGACGAGCTCACAGCCCACCTGGTGTTAAGAGGTTACGGGAGCCCATAGACATATACAACGTAAATGCGTCACCCACCTTGAGATATAAGTTCTAAGGTCTCATTATAGTTACAACGGCTGCCCCACCCTTCAAACCTAAACGCATTACTGCTTCACGGCAGAAATAGGCAGGGTGGTGGTACCTACCCGCGCGGACTCTCAAGAGGTCCTACCACCTGTAAAAAGTTGATTATCAAGTTTTTTATTTATTTATTTTACAACTTCCGATGCAGAAGTAGAATATTGTGCCAACTACTAAACTTTGTCTCGTCCACATCCTGTAGTTAACACGACAAGTGTTGAATGTCATATGAATGTCATAACTTTGATCTCTTTAATATCGAGAAGATATCCTTTTGATACAATTTCAAATCGAATACAATTACTAATGAACACAAGGTGGGAACGTTAGTTTGTCTGTACATTTTTAATAATATTGTGCTGGATCTTCTCAGTGGGTCGAGATTCCGACCCATAAAATCCTGTGAAGCACTGCTCTTGCTAGGGCTAGTGTTGGCAAATTCTCTCAGGTTGAGCCCGTGACCTCACCTACCCGTTCGGGCCTAGGCTGAATATCCCCTTAGGATATCAGAGAATAGGTAGGCAGAATATGTAAGTTGCCTACTTAACGAAAAAACTTACGGAAAAAAAAAACATTAAAAAAGACCGAGCTGTCGGTATCAACTGATTTTTAGCTGCGTCGTATTGATTGAGAGAAGCATCACTTTTTCAGTACTGACAGTTTTATCGTGTCAATTTTGTATCGTACTCAACTAAGAAATAAATTACGCACGAAACAGCTAAAGGTATAAATTAGGTATCTATAAATAAATATAACTAATTAGGTATGGTAAATTAAGTGTAATAAATAAGTTTCAAAGCACAATTAACGGCAAATCTATAATTAAACTAAAATAATAAAAGTTTGTTTATTTTTTTATTATTATACACAAAACTGAAATTCCAAATAGCCTGACACATGTAGTTTCATTAATTTAATTCCCACAAAAACCAAAGATTAATTACCGGGTTCGCTGTGTCTTCACTCACAGTACGAGTGCACTCAAATTTCAATTGTGGAAACCATTTTTGTAATATCCACTTACACCCCCTAACTAACGTAAGACTAATCTTCGATTCTATCCACCTCACTTTTATGTTCACCTCCATAGAGTCGTGAATGGCATTGCTCAAATGCAAACATAATTCGGTTTTCGGTCTCTGTGGTGTATGATAGCCACTTGATATGTGAAATTGGGAATAAAAATTTCATAAGTTAGGTTGACTGATTCCACGATGATAATTCCTTCATTGTTTCTCGTTCTCGTAAGTCAAGTAGTGACCGCTGCTAATATTTTCCTGTGAGAATCTGGCCTCTGAGCGTTTTTAGCTATTGTTCAAATAACTCACGTTATTTTTATTGTTAATTTAAAAAAAAAATTGTAGAAATTTAGAAATTAGTGTAGTGAATAGGGCGTGGTAGCCCACACCGATTGAAACTATTGTCCCATTTATTTTTTGGCGTGAAACAATCATTGGGATTCAGAAGAAGGAGTACCTGATTTCCTAATGGAATGGAAACTGCGTCTTATTGTATCAAAGGTGGCATCATAGTTCACGTGGTAGAGTTTTAGGACAATTAATTAGGCAATAAACTTATCTTCTACATCCTACTTTAACTTAATTATACCTTAAGTGGATTCGGCGCAACATGTCCTATTTTTCCATTCAAGCCCATCATATGTCACCTCTGCATTCATACCCTTCTCTGGTATATCCTCTTTCATACACTCCAACCAAGTCTTTCCAAAAAACATATAACACTAAATATAATGATAATTTTTGAAGTGAAACTTCCTTATCGGCGTTGGAAAAAAATTTACCGTCACATTTTTCGGTTACGCGTCACATTTTTCCGTTACGCGCCATCTTTTTCTTGCCCCTACCACGGTTGGTTCAGACGAAGAGTACTTTCACTTTCTCCAACGGAGTAGGGATAGCATTAATGTTTCACTTCTTACGTGTGTACACTAGTACACGCACACATTTTTTTACTAAAGCCATTATAGTCAAAGCGTCACACAAGGTTGTTGTTTTTCTTGAGTCAAATCTTCACGAATCTATCAACGATTTTTCGAGAGCTTTTACAAAGATACTGAATACGACCGAAAATCGGAACCTTTGGTACAATATGTGGTACAGGTAGATAGTTAGCACAAAATACATCATATTATTCCATTCCGATAAAAACCATCTAATACACCAAAAGTACAGTGTGCAAAAAAAGTTAATCACGACTATATGATTGTCCAGTAAAAAGGTTGAAACTCAATATTTTGTACTGTCGGGAGACAGTTGAGCTTCGCACTCACTAAAAACTCAATGCAGTATTGCTTTCACAGCGAAGTGTTCACGTACGCTTAGTGTGGATATACCAATATTACTTAATTTACCAAAAATGTAATCCGAAACTACCTGGAATGTTTTTGGGTATTCATGACTTCAATTAAAAGTTATGTTGAATATTATTCTTCGACAGTTATTGAGTATTTACTAGGATTAATGTGTGCTATAGTCATGTCTGTATTATTTTGGCCATAATTTTTATTTATCTAATAAATCCACTCTAACAACATAATTTTTATTACTTTTGCTGAAGGTGTTTTTTAAGGTATATTTAGGGCAGAAGAACTGTGTGTTAGTAGCATAGAAGATTGCTGTAGGAATATTCATTTTTATTATATTTATAAACAATGTTGATGCGAATCGATGCCTTGAGGTATTATTGTAGTGCACAGTTCAATAAAAACTGAAAGCGATTGGAATTCATTTTTTAATATCCCTAGACTCCGATGCCCAATTAGCACTAGATGGAAGGCTACAATAATACCTGAATACACAAGGCATCGATTCGCATCAATATTGTTTATAAATATAATAAAAATGAATATTTCTACAGCTATCTTCCATCCTACTAACACACGAGAGAAGGTTATGTTACATTACCATCGCCGTGCGCAGTCGTGCGACAGCAATTCCAAAAACATATGTAAGCAGAGCGGAGTAACTAGTTCCACTAGTTGTAAATTATTTTTCGTAAAAGATGAAATTTGAGAACTAACGTTTTGGAAATCAAGAGCGCTGATTGAATTTCATTAACTTTTTTTAATTAGCGTATACTGGTAAACAAGTTCAACTGGTACTTATTCTGCCACCGAATCTTCAGTAGACAGCGACTTTATTGTGCCCTTAGTGTTGCTGTTGTCTATAAGCAACCACTCACAACCGGGGCCACTTTAAGATTTTTTTTCTTTACATAGGCAGGTAACTTAGGTAGGTAGCGAATAGCCCCTTAGGCTACCAACAACTAGTCGTTGGTAGTGTAAGAGGCTATTCCAACTTCACGTGGACCAGTAGGTAAGCTCACGGGCTCAAGCTCTCTCCTTCTCTCTCTCTCTCTCTCTTTCTCACTATTCCAGTTGTATCCATCATACCGTAGAGCAAGATGGCTTGACGGCGGATATAGCACGGATAGTTGTGATTTACCGTGAGCTCCCATTGAAAAAATTTACAGTGATGGATAAATAATAGAAAATTATAACAAGAAAAATCAGCACTATCCATGCTTACCTCTCATGTGCTAGGTCAGCGCGACAAGTCGTGGACACGTAACGAGTTTAACAGAATATGATTTCCTCCGAATGAGAGCAGCGTTTTAGCGCCGCTTTTTATATCCCTCGAGGTTTTCGTTGCAGACTGTACCCGAGGCGGGGAATATGCGAAGGGTTCTTGCCTTTTGAGTGCCTTTTTAATAATATTTCACGCCTATTTTTCGTATCAGTTTTTTTGATGTTTCATTATTGAGCAGAATATATCCATCAGGTCTCTCAGTACTGGAGATTAAAATTGTAAAAAAAAAAATATTGATCAGCGAGCTATTGAATTAGTAAATTTCGAATCTTTTTTGCCAAGTATGATCCGGCTTTAGAATAAACTCCAATCCACGCTGTTTTCCGAGCACACCCTTCTTCAAACGAGGCTTGTGGAGAGCATTAAACGTTAGGTATTAGCTTGGCTCTGCCCCTGGCATTGCTGACGTTCATGAGCGATGGTAACCGCTCACCACCATAAGATAGTTAATATACAAGGTCAACGCTGCCATTGTGTGACGTCCACGTTATTTCGGATCCTCCCGATCCACTAACGATGCTTTTAGATACCCCAAGCACCGGTCATCATTCTCGTCGAACCCGTCGCGATGAAGGGCTCGGCGAGTAAATTAACCCACAGAAACAGCCCAGTGAGTTTCTCGTCGGATCTTCCCAGTGGGTCGCGATTTCGATCCGGTGATAGACTCTGCGAAGCACTGTTCTTCCTAGGGCTAGTGTTAGCAAATTCTCTCAGGTCCATCCAAACGTAGCTGGAATAGGCCCTTAGGCTATCAACGAATAGGTGGGGGGAAAAAAAAAATCCATCAACACAAACAAACATGTTAAAGTTTAGAAAATAATATAAAATTATGAAAACAAAAAAACACCTGTCCCACAAATCCTCATAAATCCAGTAACATACTTAAAGCGATCATCTCGAGTGAGCGCGCGCGACACCGCAATATCATAACACAGAGATTTTGTCCTAAGCCGGCGTTAATTCTTCGCCCCTCACCCCTCGCCCCTTGCCCCGCTTCGCCTCGGTCCGGTGACCGCCGTTGCCTGAGCGTCAAACACAATTTTACGGAACGATGGACTCTGAGCCGATTGCGAGAGACACGAGACAAAACCTGCCGGGGATGTTTGCGGGATTGTATCAAAATGGATGTGGTGATTTGAATTTATTGCAATTTACTGACGTTTGTAGTTTTAAGGTAGGTTTTTTTTCTGAAGTAGCCTATAAATACTGTTTTCTTTAGCAAATAGATTAATACAAAGGCTTAGACAAAGAGAAGATCATCAGCCGAGCGTGTGTTTTTTGCTTCGAAGGTCTTATATTTGTTATTTGCCCACTTAGTTTCTCGCCGGATCTTCTCAGTGGGTCGCGTTTCCGATCCGGTGGTAGAATCTGCGAAGCACTGCTCTTGCTAGGGTCAGTGTTAGTATCACCCCGGTTTGAGCCCTGTGAGCTCACCTACTAGTAAGATTACGCTGAAATAGCCTCTCAAGGCTATCAGCTTAGGTAGGAAAAATAAAGTTATTTGAAACTCACATATATTTTGTGCAAAGCTGTATTGTGTTTCTGCTAACACGATTAAGCGTTTTGCTAGGTTTGTGAGAGACTAATAACAAAAAAAGGGTGCGTGTACTTATGTACGCGCGTAAGAAGTTATACTTTATTTTTATTAAATTTATTTCTTTTTTTATATTAAATAATTAATAATAAATATTTAATGTTAATAATTTAATAATATTTAGTATGAATTATCTTAAATAATAATTTTGTCATTTATATTACTAAATAATGAATGCTAATAACACTTTTTTTACGAGTGTACATGTGCAAAAGTTCACCTGCGGCTATATTCAGACTCGCCAAGTTACGTCGGTCGTATTGTAACGAGCGATTTAGTGGGCAACTTTAATTTTGTGTCACGGTGCGCGCGCATCGTAAAATTTCACTCTCATCAATTTTTCATAACGCGTCTAAAGAAGTATAACTTCAAAAACTGTTAATTTTCTACTCGTCTGAAGTTGTAATTAAAATTAGCTCGTGTAATATCGTATCACCTAAAATCGTTTAAATTCCGGAACGATAACGAAGATGCTAAATCATCGCAAATGAAAATGCCACATCCACTAGCACGACGTGATCTCACATAATGCGAGCGGTCACGTATTGGTTAAAGGGTAGTCGAATTTTCGCGGATTATAGCGTCCGTTCGCGGCTCGAACGCGATGCTATCCGATGCGATACAGCAACTGAGCTGGATTACTGGCCTCGCGGAAGTTTTTAAATTAATTTTTATATTTTCACGTAGTCTTTGCGTGGTAGTCAATACTGCTCTGTCAAGACAGTACTGGGAAAAGTCGGCTGCAGCCATATCTGGTGAATAAGTTCCTTGATGGTTTTCTGTTATAGGTATTTTGGTCAAAAATTCGCTTACAATGCTGGCCTTGTGCGAAGGTGCATTGTCATGGTGTAATATCCAAAAAGTTTCTTTCCAAATTAGGTCTTTCCACTCCAATATGAACTTTTAAATGCCGCATAACGCTCAAATATATTTTTTTATTTACCATTTGACTTTCAGGCAAGAATTCCGTGTGCACAACACTGTGATAGTCAAAGAAAACAGTCAACTTTTGGTCGACTTTGGCGTAGTTTTTTCAATTTAAATCATCAATTTCAACGGTTCAGTAGGAAGGTGACACCCCAAAGCTTGCTCCCATGTCAAACTCGTAAACGCAAGCTTCGTCACCAATAACAATGCGTTTCATGAATGTTGGGTTGGAGGAGTCAACTGTAGCTAGAACGATATAGCATGTCCACAGCGACTTTTGCGTTGATCAGTTTTTAAAGAACATTTACTGGTGGTAGGACCTTTTGTGAGTCCGTATGGCTAGGTACCACCACCCCGTCTATTTCTAGCGTGAAGCAGTAATGCGTTTCGGTTTGATGGATGGGGCAGCCTTAGAACTCCTTAGCACCTACTCGTGCGGACTCAAAAGAGGTCCTACCACCACCAGTAATTACGCAAATTATGATTTTTGCGGGTTTGGTTTTTATTACAAGATGTTATTCCTTTTAAGGAGATCCGTCGAGAAACTCAGTGGGCTAACACTAATACCTTGTACACGTCTTCTCATCTCGTATAAAAATATACAAAATGAATAATATTCTTTTTTTTTATTTTTATTTTATTTATTGGGTACCAACATGTACCATACATCAGCACAGAATATTACATGTATCATATACATTGATTTCTACATTAAATGATGATACACTAAATGCTAACACTATTACAGGTACCGACTGCATCCACTGATAAAAAAAGCGTTTCGTTGCATATTTCTGTCCTACTTATTTCTGCCATAAAGCAGTAATGCGTTTCGGAAGGGTGGGGCAGCCGTTGTAACTATACTGAGACCTTAGAACTTATATCTCAAGATGGACGGCGCATTTACGTTGTAGATGTCTATGGGCTCCAGTAACCATTTAAGACCAGGCGGGCTGTGAGCTCATTCGCCCAAGTAAGTAAAGAAAAAACTATATATAACATTACATGAAAACCTTACATGAAAATACCGACAATGGTAGAGGTATCATAATCACGGGGCACGTAGCTTACCACGCATTTAAAAAAAAAATGAATCAACCATCCCCATTGCAAATAACAGTTGCACCGCAAAAGCTTCGGCTTATTCAACGAAAATAATAAAAAAGCTTTTATTGTTGTTATATTTTCATACAAAAACCGATGATCAGTTGAAATTGCTTTTTAAATGACGTCAAAACGTGCGAGCTTTGTCTGTGGGAAGCTGTGCACTTGTCTCAAATTATTTTCGTTATCGGATTAAGTAACTATTTTTTACTATAAGCGATATGATCACGTTCACGGCTCTGTGCCCAGACAGATCGTTAGCTCCTCTCAATCAGGGGGACCCAGGATCGAGTCTGTTCTGTCTCCATACAACTTTGTTTTTAATTATCTCTTGAAGCTAGTTATACATGGCGTGAAGTTTGAACTTTAATGTCATTCACTTTGAAATATGAGGTCATAGTTGAATTGTATAATGGCTGTTTCATTTTTCAAATTGAGACTCATATTTGCGTTACGACAGAAGCAGAATACACATCTTCTTCAAACGAGGCTTGTAGAGAGTGTTAAGTGGTAGGCAGCGGCTTGGCTCTGCCCCGTCATTGCTGACGTCCATGAACGACAGTAACCACTTACCATCAGGTGGACCGTATGCTCATCTGCCTGCTCAGGCAATAAAAAATAAAAGACACATCTGGACTCACAATATGCTCTTCCACCTACCTTTACGCAATTTCATAAATCGACAGCAACACCAAGCATCTTTGGAAGAATGTCAGGATCTCTCACAGGTGGCGCGCGACAATTATACCAGAGCGTGACCGGGTTTCTCTACTAAAATATAAAACAAGATATTTTTGTAGTCCTAGGGTACCTTGCTGGTACATAGGGCTCTCACAAGCTGTCTCCACTTCCACTTGACCCTGTCTCGCGCTTACTTCTTGACATCTATGACCTCGACGGATATGACCTGGAGTGATGTCAAGGAGTATGTCATAAAACAAGACAATCTCTCCTAACTACGCATGTTATCAAATCAAAGAGTATAGAATACAAGTGTTATTATATCGAAAGATACCTCGAATAACTTTAAGTTCTCTTAGCACAAAGAAGACCGCTTGGGGTCTACGGACCGTCGAGGCAGTCTACCCGGTCTTTGATGACTGGGTGAATCGTGGCGGGAGATGCCTCACATTCGGATGTTTCGGGAAGTACCTGTACCGGATAGGAGCTGAGCCGACGACGAGGTGCCATCATTGTGGACAGGGCCGAGACACGGCGGAGCATATGCTCGCTCTCTGCCCCGCTTGGGAGGTGTAGCGCAGTGTCCTTGTCGCAAAGACAGGACCGGACTTGTCGCTGCCTGGCGTCGTGGCGTCAATGCTATGCTCGACTTTTGCGAGTGCACCGTCTCGTGGAAGGAGGCGACGGAGCAAGTGAGGCCAAGCTCTCCTCACTACGCAGAAATCCGCTGCCACCGAGCAGGGAGTCGGGACCGGGGCCTCTTCCGTGACTTGGCCCCCTAAGAGCTTCAAGCTCCACCCGCTTTGCGAGGGGAGGGACCCAGGTGCAGCGCGGCGTCGGCAATGCGGTTTCCCGGACTTTCGATTGAGGGAACCGGTGGATGTGTACGCGAGTAGACATTATTGATATGCATCGGGTAAATAATAATCAAGTTTTTTTTTATTGCTTAGATGCGATAGACGAGCTCACAACCCACCTGATGTTAAGTGGTTACTGAAGCCCATAGACATCTACAACGTAAATGCGCCACCCACGTTGAGATATAAGTTCTAAGATCTCAGTATAGCTATAACGGCTGCCCTACCCTTCAAACCGAAACGCATTCATGGCAAAAATACGCAGGGCGGTGGTCTCACAAGAGGTCCTAAAAATATTCAGGGTTGCAGGTTCAGCAGTTTCAAGTCAAGTCTTGTTATGTGTTTGAGTGAGATAATTTATCGATGCTGATAAATAGGCCTTGTCAAAAATTAATGATGTAATACAAGAAACACCATTTATACAATCCGTCGATTTGTACACGTAACCGATAATCGGTTTTATCTCCCGGCAACGCTGGCCGATGCTGTTAAGCACCCAGCTTCAAACAATCCCGGGATACGGGCGCTGCACTTGTACGAACGTGAGGGAAATGATAATGCGGGATGATTCTAGGTTACGATACGATTTTTATTATTCGGTTCTTGTGATATTTATCGTAAGGATTAAACTACACAAAGTTGCATTAAACTGGATAAGGCTTGCTTTCAATAGTTTTGTGGTGGTTGTGTGTATGGATATGCCTACGCAGTCTCCACGATGACAGTTAAAATACAGTTACAGATTAAAATTATGCATTAATTAAAAGTTGTCAATTAAAACAAAATGTTCTTAATATATATAAATCACGTGTCACGTTGTTTGTCCGCGATGGACTCCTAAACTACTTAACCGATTTTAAATTAAATTTTCACACCGTGTGCAGTTTGATCCAACTTGAAAGATAGGATAGCTTATTATTTTTTTTTTCTTGCTTAGATGGATGGACGAGCTCACAGCCCACCTGGTGTTAAGTAGTTACTGGAGCCCATAGACATCTACAATGTAAATGCGCCACCCACCTTGAGATATAAGTTCTAAGGTCTCAGTATAGTTACAACGGCTACCCCACCCTTCAAACCGAAACGCATTACTGCTTCACGGCAGAAATAGGCGGGGTGGTGGTACCTACCCGTGAGAACTCACAAGAGGTCCTACCACCAGTGATTACGCAAATTATAATTTTGCGGGTTTGATTTTTATTACACGATGTTATTCCTTCACAGTGGAAGTCAATCGTGAACATTTGTTAAGTACGTATTTCATTAGAAAAATTGGTACCCGCCTGCGGGATTCGAACACCGGTGCATCGCTAGATACGAAAGCACCGGACGTCTTATCTTTTAGGCCACGGCGTCTTACGAATAGTTAAATTAGGTTTCATTTTTTAATTCTATATATCTTTAAAAACTATTCTATTGTGATGAACAAAAAGTTTTCATAATTAAACCACTTTGATGGCTAAATCTCGCCTTGTTTATTGTTATTAAATCATTAGCTACGTTATCGAATACACTGTTTTACAGTTTTCGTGGTAACGAAAGACTAAGGAACATAAGTATTCAAAACGTTGGGAATAAATCGTCGTATAAGCCGTTTTGATTATGTCAATGATTCGCGTATACCGAAGGACATATACTAAGAAGTCTTGACTTATAAACAAAGGCAATTACCTTTCTATGCAGAAGATGGCTTATGTACTTTAAAACGAAGTTTTGTCATAGACACAGACCACTGAGTTTCTCGTCGGATCTTCTCAATGGGTCGCGTTTACGATCCGGTGGTACAATTCTGCGAAGCACTGCTTTTACTAGGGTTAGTGTTAGCAACGTCGTCAGATTTGAGCCTCGTGAGCTTACCTACTCGACCAGAGAATATAGTATAACCCCTCGAGGTTACTGGAACAGGTAGGGAAAAAAAATTTGAGCCAATCGTTTGACTTTATTCGATCCAATAAAAGTACCCCGACGTATAAATCGTATGGTCTAAAAAGTATCCCGAGTGGATCTGAGCGCTTGTCCGAAATTACCGCAGTGTAGTGGCCCTAACAAGTCCGCAGTCTTTATCCACTCAACACAGAATAAGGATTTACTTGCCTTAGTTTGTTTTTGTCTCTAAATACTTAGTCTTTAAGCCTTTTCGAGATAGAATAAAGATTGATAATACGTACCTAATTTATTAGCTTACCTTACTACCTCGCTTTTGTTTATTGGTAAATACAGTTCTTTGTTAGGATGAATCATTTGGTAATTAACAAGAATAATACTGCAGTATATTTGTAGATTTAGATGCTTATCCGTTATCCAATAATAAGTGGTTACCGGAGCTCATAGATGGTAAAACGTGTCTAATACCGTCTTCAACCTTAAACTCCGAGATCGAAGTCTCGATGCTGTAATGTCCTTCAAACTAGAATGCATGAATGCTTAAAAAATAGGAATCGTGGAAGAATCTAGAATGTAACCTCATAAGCTCTCGTAATAAGCCCCACAAATAGTCATTATCTGATGTTTAATTCATTTTATGTATAATTGGATTCTATTTTATTAAATAGTAACAGGAAAAGAAACGGCCCTAGAATCGAATTCTAATGAATCACATCCGCTCGATTCGCGCTTGAATACACCGGGCGTCTTACCTATTAGGTCATAGATGTGGCTAGAATTTTGGTATTTTATAGATTTGTTCAAATTTAATAACCTAAATGTTATAGAAAGTAAATTTGTTAGTTTGTTTCGCTTTCAGGTTTAAGTATGTACATATTTTATGTCTCCAGTGTTCTTTTTTTAATTTGTAGATATCTTGCACTTCTACACAAACACAACAAAACACATGATTTTTTATATTTATTTATGTATGTTCGTAACTCCTTTGAAAGCTCATTATACTTTGAAAACCGACGGAAAGGCGAGCGGGACCCGTCTAAATTTGAATTTCCCCCGCAAATTACTACAAAGACATTCTCATACCGCACACACGCAAAAAGAAACGCTTAGAAAATGTGGTCCGGAATAAAAAAAAATGTGAATTCAAAATGGCCACTTACATATTTTTGGCGCGATCAAAGGAATGTGGATAAGGAATGATTTCGAATCGAGAATACGCTCAAGCGCCTTTTGTGCAATCAATATTCAATGTTGGCAGCGCCGCTCGTAATGCCGAATTTGGATTTCGAATCAATCATTCGAATTTCAAATCGAAGACGTTCGACGGCCGAATTTAATATTAATGGCGGTTTATTCAAATGTATTTTAGAACGGGAAAAAAATTATAATAAAAATCTAATTTCTATAACTGAATCAAGTAAGTAAATACATAAAGCTATTTCTGCATATAGATAATGTTACGCGCTGGGGTTCGAAATAAATAAAACTTTCACCGAAGTACAAACTGAACCTTTATTTAACACTTAGAGCACTTACAATTCGTAATTCGCTTCTTCCGCTTCGCTTCAGGTGATTCGTTCGCTGTTTCGCATCGAGTAGATCCGATTAAACTGCCTTCGTGTCATCATTTTAGGCAACGCACTGGCGTCGCTGGTGACCGTGGGCGGCGGTGAATCACTTACCATCAGGTGACCCGTCTTGCTCGTTTGCCTCTTAGCTGTTATAAAAAAAAAAGAAAAAATCTCTGTAACGCTTCTATAGTCGATACGACATCCCTAGAATTATCGGAAACATTCCTGATAGATCGAGTAGTTTCGATGAGTTTTCGCTATTCGGTAATAGATGGCGTTGTACTTCTCGAGTGTTCTCGAGTTTACTAGTTCTTTGGTTTCTGCTATTCGAGGACAGATGGCATTACTCTTACCGGCGTAAAAATAATTAAGATAAATCATGGATCATACCTACAGAACAGTCATTAAGCATTACAAAGTTGATGCATTATGATAGTGACGTAGCTACATATCTCATATTATGAGGCCCGCGGCGCATTGGAGTGAGCCCTAGTAAAAATAGTCTATAATTTATCTATTATAGTTGTAATTTAATTTTAAAAATCACTGAATCAGCTACCCAACTGTATTATTACTATTGTGTACATTAAATATACAATAAACTTAATTTTCAAAATTATAGGTATTATACTCGTATAGTTATAATAAAATTAGAATTGAATCGCTAGCCAACGCCACGAGTATGGCGACAAAAAATGAAGCAACCAATGGATGCGTATTAAAATAAAGTCATCTTTTATTATTATTTAACTTATAATTTTATGTGAAATGAAATTTATATATTTTAATTATATATTTTTGGTATATCTGTATTTTCTTCATTATTCAATAATGTCCGTAAAGGTTTGGTATATTTTTATAGACAACTCTGAATATCCTCAATAATACTACACCGCAACATACCTTTTGTTAATGTTTATAAATATAGCGTGGTCTTATTTTATTATTGTTTTAATATTAAATTATTATTGTCTAATACTTATACTACTAATAACTTATAATATCTAATACTTACATAAGTTGATAAAAAATGCTATGCAATAGCTTTATCGCGGCAGTCCCCGAGTGCGAAACGTGTTTTTTTTATTGCCCTTGTAGGCAGACGAGCATACCGCCCACCTGATGGTGAGTGGTTACCGTCGCCCATGAACTTCAGAAATGCCAGGACCAAAGTCAAGCCGCTGCCTAGCAATGCTAGGATTGATAGATAGGAGATGCTAGGAGCTAGCATCGATATGAGGATGTTGTCTTGATATGACAGCTCATCAGCTGACAGCTGACTCATCAAAGTGGTAAGCATATCTGTTTCGCGGCGGGCGTAGGCCAAAGTAGGTGGGATCTACCATTGCGCTATTACAATTCAGGTAACCCTCCTATAATACGGTAGATATGTTCCTATAAAGTCCCGTGTTGTGCGAAATCGTATTATGACTAGACTAGAAGCCAGTACAAAAAGGGGGTAATTTTTCTGAATATAATATCTCAATTATGACTGTATGTATTTTTTTAACTATTATACATAAAAATAAACAGTAAAATTCCGGTTATTCCCATATACTGTGTGCTTATAGTGCATAATGTAATTTTCTAAATTATTTTGAACAAAAATCTCACTATCGTTTTGTAGTAGTAGTACCGTGTTATAAGAGAGTTTTCGGGAATTTTTCTTTTCGTGTTAGAGTAAAACCGTGTTGTAAAGTATTGCATTATGAATATACGGAGCAACTGTTATCAGTACAAAAAGGAAAGCTAAGAGTTTTCATTGTCATCACATTATTTCCGTAGTTTCAAAAAATATACAGTTTTTGGGGTCAGGCAAACTCGACCCTTATTAAATAGTTTAATTTATTAAGTTTTTTAAGATAAATCGTGAAAACACGTATGATTAAAAAAAAATGTGATATGATGTGATAGACGATTAGACACGATCTAATATCTACGATATGGTAAATAATGGTAGGCGCCTGAAAAATTCAAATGCTATGCTTAAAGTTTGTACAAAGTACAGCATTCAGGGTGCGAATAAAAAAGAAAACTACGAAAACATGCTATATAGTACTAGCAAGCCATTATAATTTTTCTTGATATTGGTGTTAGATCGCGAAATCACTGAGAATTACATTAAAATATTCTTTTATGTAAATAAATATATAGATACATTGGTACCTTTAAAAGTATATTGGAAATAATTAGTAAAATAATATTAAAAGTTACTGTTAGTACGGCATATTATAAAGCCCGCACGGGTAGATACCATCACCCTGCCTAGTTCTACCGTGAAGCAGTAATGTGTTTCGTTTTGAAGGGTGGGGCAGCTTTTGTAAAACTCTGGTAAAACTTGATATTCCCTACATTCTCATTTAATTACGAACTATCAATATTTGAGGTCGCTAATTCAACAGATTTTTTTTCTAAAATTCTAGTATTATATAAACATAGCATACAGTTTATTGTAGTTGGATATTTGGTACGAATAATTTTAAAGTTTAGCGTCATCTATAGAATCAGCATCCGACTAAAAACTTTTAATATGCGCCATCTAGTGGCTTGCAAAACAATTATTTGCGTAGTCAAAATCATAGACAAGACACAATTCGAATTTTGAAGTTTTAGAATGAGAAACTAGATGTCGCTGCTTAAAATTATTGCGCCTAGCGCCATCTCGTGATGATTTTACTATTTAATAAGATTCTTCGCAGAGCTTTCCGACTGGAAAAGTAGCCATTTTTATTTCGGGAAGCTTTCATAATTGTTAGTAAGCTCCGTATAGATGGCGTTAGTTATGG
Organism: Bombyx mori; assembly: GCF_030269925.1. Lineage (NCBI taxonomy): Eukaryota > Metazoa > Arthropoda > Insecta > Lepidoptera > Bombycidae > Bombyx > Bombyx mori. The sequence continues at coordinate 1,429,562 of NC_085128.1, forward strand.
GGAGACATTTTATTTTAAATTTAATGTTTCTTTGTTGAATTTTAATAAATTGCCGTAGGGCAGTGCTCCATTTATTTTTGCTTATTTCTAATAACGTGAAAGAAATTTATGATAAAATATTGCAATAAGTATTATCTTCAATTAAATATTTATTGCTAGTTATTGATTTTTAACATTCACTAATTGAAAGTTCTGAGTTCGTCAAAATGTCATGGTTTTATTATTTTGCGAAATGCAAAAAAAAGAAGATTAGAATGTTACAGTAATATTAAAGTTTCCCTTAGAAAAATGCCGATAGATTTCTCACGGAGCTTAATTAAAGTGTTCCCATCAATGTTATTCATTTTCTCACAATTAAAACTTTTTTGTGACTTAACCGCTACTTAGAAATACATGGTTCTGTTGACACCAACAATGTTACATGTGAATGGTTACTGCATAAGAACGGGATTCAAGTCCTATGATCGTATGATCCATCGCATCAGTGGCACGCGGAACGCCGCGAGATGCACATGTGTGTGTATAGAATTAACGGAAAAATATTTTCGAAAACCGTTACATAAATTAAATACAAAAAAAAAAAAATTTTTTTATCTTTGAATTACGAATGTGACGTTTACGTGTTGTGTTTTGTGAGTTGAACGAAATACATTGACTAGTTTGTTGAAAATTGTGTATTATGTGCGGAAGTCTGACTACAGAGCTGTTTGTTGTCTCAAAAAATGTGTTTTATTTTTTTAAATCGCATGCCATTTGATATGTTGTTAGCGTGATATTCGGGAATCGCATATTTATTTTCAATTTCAAATGAATCATCGTGATAATTTTTTTGATAAGATAAACTAAATTATAATAGTCGATTTAAGTTACTAAAAAGTTTTCTGCGATGGACAATTACGCGAAAATGTTACAAATGGGCAGCTCTCTAAATTTAGAAATTAATCTATTGAAATTGATTTGGATTACGTCCATGATTACAATATTTATTGGCGAAGTAAAAAACGGAGGTGAGATTTTTTTACTTATTTAATTAAATATGTTATATTTTAATTTCAATACAACATTCTTATGAATTATTGGCGCTAAGCAGTAGCTTAGCTGTGTACTGGCATTGTCAATGTCTATGGGTTAGCGTGGTCGTCTGCCTGGGGAGACAATAAAATAAAAATACAAAATATGTAGTTCATTAAATAAAACACAATAAGTAAAAAAGATGCAGTAACTCCCAGGCATCGCTGGAGTAACTATTAAACACAAAAATGCCGGTAAATTTAAATACACAAAATTAACAATGAATACAAAGCTGATACGACACAACAAATATTTAACTATAAAAAAAAAACATAAAACCATTGTGTAATATACATTTACCTACACAGGTACTATTAGGAATACACATTATATAAGAGTATCTTAAATAAATTTAATATTTTCACTGGTGGTAGGACCTCTTGGGAGTCCGCACGGGTAGATACCACCACCCCGCCTATTTCCGCCGTGAAGCAGTAATACGTTTCGGTTCGAAGGGTGGTGTAGCCGTTGTAACTATACTGAGACCTAGAACTTATATCTCGAGGTGGGTGGCGCATTTACGTTGTAGATGTCTATGGGCTCCAGTAACCACATAACACCACGTGGGCTGTGAGCTCGTCCATCCAACCAAGCAATAAAAAAAAAATACAGGCTATAATTACAATATTATTGAACATAGCGTGTATTTAATGCCTTTCCCAATCACTGACCTTTCATATTTCTGTTCACGAATCGGTCGCCCGCAGAGAAATAAAAGCTATGTTAATATTTTTAATTGATACGCCCTATACAAGTGTAGACTTATAATAAACATTGTCGGCGGTAATACATCACTGTCATAGAAATACAAAAAAAATGTGTGCGTGTACTAGTGTACACACGTAAGAAGTGAAACTTCTTTATGGCCTTATTTTTCGAAAAATGATCTACATGCAACTTTCTAGAAATTGGTTAAATAAAGTTAAATTAGATAAAGTTTAAACAAAAGGATTTTATTATCATAGACATGAATACAAAAAAGTTAAATTAGATAAAGTTTAAACAAAAGGATTGTATTATCATAGACATGAATACAAAACAGATGGCGCGTAACGGAAAAAAGTGACGCGTAACCGAAAAATGTGACGGATAATTTTTTTCCAACGCCGATAAGGAAGTTTCACTTCAAAAACAAAAGAAGAAACACCAATATATACTAATTAAAGAGTTTTTTTTTTCTTCGGCTTTCTCAAGTCACAATTAAAATAACTTCTACGGTTTAATCTCGAATTTATTATTGTCTTTAAATTATTTCCGATACATATATTCAAATGCCAACACCATTTAATCCTGTGACCATGAAAACATTAAAGCATAACGTACAATAAGACAGTAGCAAACGCAAAATCAGAGCGAGACAGACAATGAGCGCAAGTTTTAGTGTTGTCAATCTTCTGTTACGGTAAAAACTCTTAGGTATCAGTGTCTATACTGGTGGTAGGACCTCTTGTGAGTCCGCACGGGTAGGTACCACCGCCCCGCCTATTTCTGCCGTGAAGCACTAATGCGTTTCGGTTTGAAAGGTGAGAACTTAGAACTTACATCTCAAGGTGGGTGGCGCATTTCCGTTGTAGATGTCTATGGGCTCCAAAAATCACTTACCACCAGATAGGCTGTGAGCTCGTCCACCCATCTAAGCAATAAAAAAAAAACTGCTCCCAAACTAAGCAAACACTTTCCGATTGGTAGGAAGGTTGTAATTCAATCGAGACATTGTCCTCAAACAGTAGTCCACTGAGTTTCTCGCCGCATTTACTCAATGTGTCGCGATTCGGTGGTACATACTCCGAACCACTGCTCTTGCTAAGGCCAGTTTGCAAGTTCTCTCTTGTTGAGGGCTTGAGCTCACCTACCTTTCTACGTGAAGCCGAAATAACCTCTGATGCTATCAGCGAACAGGAGGGAAAATAAAATCATTTTACTATCTGCCTAACTATGACCCCACGCTCTGCCCCCCATCGAAACGAAACCACCCTTTTGCTCTAAAGCAGCGGTCGGGGAACCGGGGTAAATTACTCTAAACGAGGTAAAATTAAATTTTGGGGGTAAAAATGAAACTATTGTGAGTAAAAAGTATATTATATTGAAGTGAAACTTATATTACTATTATTACCGTTATGTAGGTATTACATTGATAATTTGAATAAATGATGTTTAAATTAAATTTTTAGTTATTGTTTTCTTTTCAAAATTATCATGGGGGCTATATTATGAAAGATGCTAAAAAGTAGGTAGCGATTTCGTTTTTTTTGTTCTTCGCTATGGGATACTATCAACTTACACAAAAATATTTTGGGGTAATAATTAAAAAAGTTCCCCGACCGATGCTCTAAAGTAATTATGTTTTCTAACTTTAAGGGGAGGGTCACCGTTCTTGTGGGATTGTGACTTCGATTTTGTGTATTCACTTTGTCGGGTCTATTGCCGCTAAAAATGCTCATTTGTCTGTTATCAAAAAAACAAAGATACATTTTTGGCGAACAGGTATTTTGTAATTTTACATATACAATAGATACGAATGGATATACAAACAAAAGATACAATAAGTAAACGATTAAGGTGATTTCAGTATAGTCCATTTTTTTTGTAGGTAATTAGTATAAAGTTTGTTTGTAAACATAGTTTATTAATCGGTATATATTTCTTCTTAGTTGGTCTCTTCATTGCTTAAGTTCGAATCTAGCTTGAAGTGTTGAACACTCGATGCACTATGCTTCTCCACTTCTTCCTGTCCTCAGCGATGTTTATAGGTTAACCAAATAGGCTATCAACAACACAATATTAATCTGAAGAAAATCCTCAGCAGTCGGTTAGTTATAATATAAGCTCCGTGAATCGAATCCTTGCTTTAGTACAATACAGTCGTCGTGGCCAAAAGGATAAGGCACCCGATACATTCGTATGTAGCGGTGCATCGATGTTCGAATCCCGCCGGCGGGCACCATTTTTTCTAATGAAATACGTACTTAACAAATGTTCACGATTGACTTCCACGGTGAAGGAATAGCATCGCGTAGGTAATAAAAATCATACCTACAAAATTATAATTTGCGTAATTACTGATGGTAGGACCTCTTGTCAGTCTGCACGGGTAGGTACAACCATCCTGCCTATTTCTGCCGTGAAGCAATAATGCGTTTCGGTTTGAAGGGGCACCCGTTGTAACTATACTGAGACCTTAGAACTGATATCTCAAGGTGGGTGGCGGCATTCACGTTGTAGATGTATATGGGCTCCAGTAACCACTTAACACCAGGTGGGCTGTGAGCTCGTCCAACCATATAAGCAATAAAAAAAAATAAAAAAACTTGAGAGCTTAGAACTTACATTTCAAGGTGGGTGGCGGCATTCACGCTGTAGATGTCTATGGGCTCCATTAACCACTTAACACCAGGTGGGCCGTGAGCTGGTTTAAATAAATTAATCCAAGGATCCTCACGTTTATTGTCACATTACGAAGCTGACGCATAAAAAATGTCATTACTTTTGATCTTTCAAGTTTGAAACTAGTTTGAGTTCGGCCGGAATTTTAATTAAAAGGTAAAGGGAACGAAATTAAAGATGCTCTTTCAAATATTTTTATTGACACAAATGTATTTAGGCTTATAAGTTGACGGGACGCATGGCACACATCGTAAAATCATTTTTTTTTATTGCTTAGGTTAAGATTAAGTCCTAGAAGCTATGTTAATCGTGACTGAGAAAGCCGAAGAAAATACTTTAATTAGTACATTTTGGAGTTTCTTATTTTGTTTTTTTTTTTTTTTTTTTTTTATGTTTATGACTGCGATGTATTACCGCCGACAATGCTTATTATAAGTCTACACTTGTATAGGGCGTATCAATTAATAATGTTTATTGCAAAAATCTCTGTTGTATTCATTTGTGTTGCTATCTTACTTGGCATAAAGTATCGACATAAAGTATCGATAAGTAAAGTATCGTCATAAAGTATCGATAAGTAAAGTATCGACAGGTGAAAGACTATTTGGTTTAAGCAAAAATTTTGCAACTTTATAGGAGAGCCATTTAAAGTTAAAAATTTGGAAACAATATCATATCAAACTTCTTTAGCTATTTGAATGGAGTAAACTTAATTGAAGTTCAATTAAAAACATCAAACTGTTGATGCTAATACCAAATAAAACGCACCTTTAATTGCAAAGAGAAATATCGCGTATTAAGCGAAATGTCGTTTAAACTAAATAGCTTTTCACCCCTCGACTTTACTAAAAAAAGCTTTAAAATGACGATAAGAAATCAATTAAAATTTGTAATTCTATTTGAAACCATGGATATCCGACCATGTCTCTCCTCCTCCTCCGTGCGTTGTATTCCTCAGTGCTGAGGGTTGTGACCTTTACGGAGCACTTTTGTTAAAACTATGTTCCTCCATTCACTCCAGTCCTCCGCGCAGTTGATGCTGGATTCCAAAGTCGTCTTAATCTGATCGGACCAGCGCATGGGACTACACCCCCTAGGTCTCTTTCCTTCCACTTTGCCGGTGATGAGAAGTCTTTCGAGATTGTCACCCTTTTTCCTCGCAACGTGGCCGAAAAACTCTAAAATCCTATGTAAGCAAATGGTGGAAAGTCTTGAGGAGACGCCTAGTTCTTCCAGGATTGATGCGTTTGTCCGATGCGCCGTCCAGCATTTCGTCCGAATCTGCAGCATTTTCCTCCAGCACCACATCTCAAACGCGTCGATCCGACTTCGATCAGCCTTTTTCGGTGTCCATGTCTCCGCCACATATAAGAAAATAGAAAATACAAGACATGTTACAAGTTGTCTAATGCCCAGTATGTCCTGTCTATGACTCATCCATTAACAGTAAGGTTACTCATAATAATGGCGACTCCGTATATATATTCCCATTCTGTGTTTGCGTATTGGGTTTTAATATAATATTAGTTTGATGTATGGTTGCTTGAAGACGAAATTTATGCTTTTTTTGGTGTAATGGACAGAAGATTTTACAGTCCACAATAACAACGACAAACTTGTTGCAAGAGTTCAAAAGTTGAATAGCATACACAGGTATGACAGATGTGCGCTCCATTACAATAATTTCATGCAAAACTTTTAATTCTATAACCCTTATGTAACTGCAAAGGAACATTTGTGCAAAAAAGCAGTGTGAAAATAAAAATTTAAAATATATGCATTCTATCTTTGTTCAGTATTAACAATATAGCTTCTCTTCGCAGATCAAATGATAGAGAATATGTTGATTGATGGACTTGATATGGTTGAAATAAAAACATTGTTACAGATCCAGAACCAACGACAGCAAAAGAACTAAGACCAGAGTACATACATCCAGATGGCCTACTAACCTTCGACCCTTACCTTTCTGACATAAAACCTCAAGAGGAAGAAGAAGAAGACGATTATATACCTTTACCAGAAAACGATGAAACCATTGATGGTCTTCCAATATTCTTATTAGAACCTAAAAACTCGTATGTCATTAGGAATAAACCAGCCACGATTCTCTGTAGGGCTGCCAATGCTCTTCAAGTGTTCTTCAAATGCAATGACGTGAGAACTGATAAGACAGTACAATACGAACACGTGGATCCTCAGAATGGAGTGAGGGTGGTCGAAGCAGAGCTAAATGTGACCAGAAATGAGTTAGATGAATATTTCGGTGGAAAATACGGGTGTGAGTGCTACGCTTGGAATAGTAAAGGGCGGATTCGCAGTCAGTCCATTTTCATCGAATACGCTTGTGAGTACTTATTAGATTTATATTATTTATAATTTCGCATAGATTACAGTTCATATCGTTGCTAGTGTTAGGAAATTCTCTCAGGTAGAGCCCGTGAGCTCACCTACCCGTCTGCGCGTAGCTGGAAATTTATATTTACATATGTATCATTTTTGTTGTTTATACCCTGCTGAATATAAGCATGCCCTAAATATTCTTAAAATAACCGGTTGCATGCAGTGTAAATTTAGCTAGTTCCTTAATCCTTTTGATCTTCATGACATTATTGTGATGGTCGAGAGTTAGAAATCTACTTCTTAAGCGAAACGCAGATTGACCAAAAAAATTAATATATAAGTCAAAAGACACGATTTACAAAACAAATAGTAATATAAACGTTAAAGCCTTTAAATGCCTTAAGGGCTGAACACGGACAATCGAAAGCCTTAAACATCTCACTTTCACTAACCCACTTAGCAGTAGCACCCTCTAAACATAAACGGGAGCTAGTGAGCATTCGTCAAAGTGCAAAGTGCTTGAGTTAACGAGCGGAAGTAACGTTTCCTGCACATAATGGTTCCGCTACCCGCCCCTAGATGCGGGGGATGAAAATAAAAACAGTCGTTAAAAATTATGATTTCACTCTGTTCAATGGTCTCAAAGTCTATGTTGTAAAAGTTTCGAACGCTTCGTTCTGGAGGTGATTTTGGCTCGATGCGATGTTACGGTAGACCTTTGAATTCCGATTCTTGGTTGTTCTTTTAGTAGGGATCTTTATGTCAACGTATTTTAATTATTTTGAAGTTAAGCATCTTTTATGTACAATGTAGTAGGTGTGGAGATGGTAGTGATTCAAATTTTTATATTACATAGTGTGAAGAAACATGGCTAAAATCTCCGAGGTTTTTAGGGCTTTTCACTGCAGGTTTTAATAAATTAATACAAATAGAGTACTAGTTTTTATTCCATTTTATTTGTTCACATTATCACTTACATATTTTTTTATTCTCAACACATTTGACCCAAAATATGCTCTATGTAATTCCACCCACAATGCACTTCTCAATTAGCATTTTTAACGAAGTTCATTGATAAAAAATGTATCCTCAATACGAGCGGAACGTTTAATATCCCAACTTGTAACAATTCAACATAAATAATAGTTTAAAAAAACTAACAAAATACGCTTTTATAGAAAATCCAACTAAAAAATAGAAAATAAATTTTAATAAATTTGAATTAAAAATAGTGTAAGAAAAAAATCTTTTATTGTAAAAAAGCGCTGCTTTTTTTAAACTATTATTTATTTTTCATTTTTTAGTTGAATTTCAATTTTTATAATTATTTTTTTCAATTTTTTATTATTATTGAATTTTCATCGGTCCTTATTAAGTGTACCAAATTTCGAGTAAATCCGACGTTTTGAAGGGGGTCAAAATCATGTTCAAAGATTCCGTTACAAACACACATACCTACTGTCTGAAGCTAATAATAAAAAAAAAGCGTATTAAAACCATGCCGGTTATAGATAAAGTGAGAATTTCTTCATTAGTCAATAGTATAGCATTCTTCGTCGTTCTACACCAACAGTCATCAAGAAGCATTTCGTGCAGCAACCGCAGTCAGCGACAGTCGAATCAGGCAAGAGCGTCACATTCCGATGTATTCCGCCACAAGCCACACCAGCTCCAAGTCTCAAATGGACAAGAAATGGAGTGCCTATTGAGGCAAAGGACGAAAATTTAGTGCTTCCTAATGTTGGGTTGCAGGTAATGTTTTTTTTCTTGCTCTTGTGGGCTCGACCTGATGGTGAGTGGTTACCGTTGCCAGGGGCAGAGCCAAGCCGCTGCCTACTGTTTAATACTCTCGACAAACCTCGTTTAAAGAAAGACACGTCATAGGAAGCACCGTAATAAAAGTTACATATGTATGAATTATAAATTTATGTTATTCATATTAGTGGTTAATTAGTTATATTAATTAGAACTGCGATTGAATCAACTTCAACGGCTATTATTTCACAAAGGGATATTTAAAGATATATCTTGGTTTCTTTATAAAATTGTTTAAAAATTCTTCGCAAATGTTATGTTTAATAAGGAAGATTTATTTTGATTACACAAATTATAGTCAGACGAGTCCACGGTCACCCTAGTGCTGCGCAAACGAGTTATGAGTTTTCCATATGCAACATCAATGCTTTTTATTCGCATTGTCCAATACATGTAAGCGTTCAGATGAAATGCTATTTGGTTTAAGCGGGCGATATTTCGCTTAATACCCGACATTTACCTTTGTAATTAAATCAGCGTTTTATTTGGTATTAGCATCAGCAATTCGATGTTTAATTAAGTTTACTCCATTCAAATAGCCGACGTTTTTTTGTTATGATATTTTATACGAAATTTTGTAAAGTAGCAAAAAGTCGCTCAAACTATAAAGTCTTTCACCTCTCGATGCGATATTGTTTTTGGGGCATGTAAGTGTGGACAATGGTCAATGGTAAGAGATCTCGTGGACGAATCCCCATGCGCTGGACTAATCAGGTGAAAGACCTTACTGAAACCCCACTTAACGAGTGTGTGCGCCAGGCCTCGGTTCACAAACAATGGAAAACATCTGTAAAGGCTTTAATAAGCAAGAATTCCACATGACCACGACTGCCAAGAGCAACCGACTATGATGATGAAGTGTGGACAAACAAAAATTGCATTCATGACCGAACCAAATGTCCTCACCACGTCCGCATGAATGATCACCGCTGACCGCGCCAATGTAATTAACGCTGCTCCGATATATTTGAGTGTAATAAGTGCAAAATATTAAGGTGTTATCACTTTGCGAATTCAATCACAGGACATGACAAACTACACCTGTATAGCTGAGAACGTCGCCGGTCGGCGCGAGTCGAACGTGGCCGTGCTCTCTGTATACGGTATGTTTTTAATTTCCGATCCAACAATGGTTATTATGCTAGCTGACACTACAATAGCTTCGTGCAAACTTTCCAAGACATGACGTTTTATATTTGGCATCATTTCGATAATTTTATCAACTATCGTTTCGAAAAGTTCAATCTTTATTTATTTATTGCTTAGATGGATGGACGAGCTCACAGCCCACCTGGTGTTAAGTGGTTACTGGAGTTCATAAACATCTACAATGTAAATGCGCCACCCACCTTGAGACATAAGTTCTAAGGTCTCAGTATAGTTACAACGGCTGCCCCACCCTTCAAACCGAACGCACTACTGCTTCACGGCAGAAGCAGGCGGGGTGGTGGTACATATCTGTGCGGACTCACAAGAGGTCCTACCACCAGTAAAAGAGGTACTACCACCAGCGAAAGTGTAGATATTAATAAATAAAAATAATCCACGACATTTAAAAGGTGTGACAATGTAACTTGGGATGTTATTAAGATTCCAAAGACATCCCAAAAATCCACATCAGCAAAATTACGAAGGAATAAACAAATATGAAACTTGGAAACATTGCATTATTTTTAGTGGGCAATTGTATAAAAATAATTTTTTTCAGTAAATATTTTGCTCGCATATGAAACAGAAGTGACATAAAACAGCAGCCCCTAATGAGGTCACGTTGAATCTCTGTATAATCTAAACTCAAGGGATTCTTCTTTGAACTTAATTTTCAGATTTCATTACTATGCAAAATTATTAACATGTCGATTAGTTTTTAAAATGTAACTATTATTAATCCATACGCATATTAGAGTTGTCTACTTGCAACTGCAACAGAAATTGTATTGTGGTTTTTCTTAATACTGTGAGTTGTATTTGCTGATGACTCACAAGAAAATACTGGATTTATTTAAAAGAATTTACACGGCAGAGACTATTGCGATGCGGCAGCCCCAAGAAAACTATTTCATTCAACCATACAATTTCTGTCGCGTGTATTGAAGTTTATTTTTTATTGCTTTTGTAAGTAGACGAGCATGCGGCCCACCTGGTTGTGAGTGGTTACCGTCGCCCATGGACTTCAGCAATGCCAGGGGCAGAACCAAGCTGCTGCCTACCGATCGAAAATCGGATATCACTTAATTTTAATATTGCCAAATCCACGTCACAGTAAATGGAGGCTGGTCAGCCTGGTCTCCGTGGATGCCGTGTCGTTGCGGCTCCAGAATTAGCGGAAGACGTCGCACGAGAACTTGCACAGAGCCTCCGCCGGCCAACGGAGGAGCGCCCTGCAGAGGCCAGGCCTCGCAGAGCGACGAGGAATGCTTACGATGTCAGACCGGTAAGAGTGCGGGTACCAAGACACACTCTTCATGATCGTAGTAGGATATATTGTTAATCTACAACAAGTACCAATATTCTATTTTTACCGCAAAGCAGTCGAGGGTCTGGTTTGGAGCAGGCGTCTACAGGCATAGACATCTACATAGTAATATGGCTACAGTAACCACTTAAAGAACTAATGTTTTTACTTAAATAAAAAACGAAAGAAGTGAAACTTCTTTTGCGGTGTGTCGTATTGTAGCTTTCTTCATTTTTTCATTCTTAAATAAAATTTCTCTTGTAATAAGGAATTCTGTGTATAAGAGAAAACGACTTAGGGTCGATTCGACCAAACAAGAGTAAATCTTATTCTTAGAATAACTCGTCAGTTAATCGAGAGTAAATCAATTTTACGTTTTACCATCTACAATTCTAAGAATAGTGGGCATATTCGGGAATTGTTACTATACCGCCGTTTCGCACGGAATAACGGAGCTATTCCTAGAATAAAGTAATGGCGTCAGTCAGTCCAACATCTGATTTCTGTCATTTCATAAATTTTTATTCTGTTTTAATTTCAAGTCACCGCAATGCACTAAATTATTATTAATAGTCTGGCATTGTATAATGCAACGTTTAAACGAAAAAAGATAAAACCACACGACAAAACTTGACAATTCCCTCAAACAAACAACAAATAAAAATAATACGTTTGACAGCTGGATATCTTACACAACAGCTACTTTTTCACACTAAAATACGGCAAAATCGAGTTGACGATTTGTATGCTCTTACACTATGCCGTTGAACAACAACATTTCTTGCCGGATTTTATTTTTGTTCACCATTCACTCTGCTATTCGCGTATTGTTATTCCTAGCGCAAGTATACGTGGAAAAACGACTATGGATTTACTCGAGATTAAAATCATGGAATAGGTTATTCCTCGTATAGTTACTCGAGTATAAATTTAAGTTTGGTCGAATCCACCCTTAGCTGGCTTTCTCCCTCTCTCCAAGGTCGAGTGGTTCGCAAGACGCTCTGCCTACTCTCTCACTCTCGCTCGTCTTAAATCTGTATATTTTCTCTCTGGCCGTAACGAAACTGTCACGAGTTAAATTTTACTCTCAACGCGCCTAAAGAAGCTTCACTTCAAAAAAGTAGTTGAAAGTATAGTTTTATCCATGTCTTATCTCAGAAGGTTCATGGTCTCCGTGGAGTGCCTGGTCCACTTGTAGTGGAGACTGCGTCAGGGTCCGTCGGAGGGAGTGCACCGGAGAGTGTACCGGGTCTACCTTGCAACATGCCACTTGCGTCGATGGCATGTGTCCCGCTGGCCTGAGTAAGCTCAAATATGATATTCAAATGTCGATAACTTTGCAATCCCTAAGGTTTATAGTCTGGTCCGTACTGCGAGCATCATATGGTAGGATCTACTGCAAGCACGCACTGGTTGGTCTCACCACCTCTATGTACCTATTGAGATCGCGAAGCAAATGCGCGCTTGGGCTTAAACGACAAAACAACTTCTATTACAATATGTTTTTGGTTGTGTGATATCGACTTGCAGCAATATATACTGAGTTTCTCGTCGGATCTTCTCAGTAGGTCGCGATTCCAATCCTGCGGTAGATTCAGTGAAGCCCTGCTCTTGTTGGGGCTAGTGTTAGCAAAGTCTCTTAGGTTGGATAAGAGAGGTCATCTACCAGCCACTGATTAGATGGAATAGCCAGCGAATAGGTAGGGAACAAAAAGGAGCAGTACCATCTTATGTGTTGATACTCACTAACCGCAAAGTATTTTGAAAGCCTCCACGGGTAGATAACGGGTTTAAGCCTGCCGCAGAACAGACTCGCAACCTCGAGATTTAAAGGTGGTGGCATTTACGATGTAATGTAACCATTTAACACTAGACAGATGGTAATAAAAGATAATGTGACTTGTAAAAATGGTGACTCGTGTAATCTAGAACCTCTTGTAAGTACCACCACCCTGCCTATTTCTGCCGTGAATCAGTAATGCGTTTCGGTATGAACGGTGGGGCAGCCGTTGTAACTATACTTGAGACTAGAACTTATATCTCAAGGTTATCTCAAGGTAGATGTGTATGGGCTGCGGTAACCACTTAGCGCCAGGTGGGCTGTGCGATCGTCCACTTATCTAAGCAATAAAAAAAAACATAGTTACACTATACACTATAAACAGAACACATACACAATGACATACTCGTAGGTCATTAAAGACACTCAATAAATTCTCATACATAAAGTTCGCGGTGAAAGCTTTAAGGTCCAACCGAAAATCTAAATTGAAGTCTTACCGACCCGGAGTTGGTATGGGGTTCTCAGGGGGTCCGTCTTGCCGCAGGGCTGTATAACACTAACGACGTCACTATGTACGTGGGAGTTGGCATCACGGTGGCGATGCTGGTGGCGGGAGCTACCATCCTCTACGTCTGGTGCAGATTTAGGAGCAGGCCCGGCTACACCGCCGCCAGGGCAGGTACAAAAACACTTGATTTTTACATCTTCAGCTAAATCTCTTGGATAGTAATGATACAGTCCTTTTTGGATGAGCATTAAGATAATCTTATTGCTTTAGCTTGATTTCACCGTGCTTTGTATAATAATGTATGTAATGTAATTTTTCTAAATAATCTTAAACAAAAATCTCGTCATTGTTATTGGAGTGTTACCTGTATCATTGAGCGTTCATGAATATTATAAGAAGTCTATTTTCAACTATTTCCTTAAAAACAGGTTTTTCTTAAAATTAAAATTTTAAGTTGTTTCCGTTATAGAAATTCACTCCAGTATAGCTTACCCCATTTTTCCCTGTTCTTCGCTTTGGTTCTCCATTCGTTTCTCGCTGTTTCTATTAATTCCTTGATTCATCTGTTCGCTGGACGACCTCTTCTTTTGTCCATCGGTCCTTCCTATATTGTTGTTTCTAATGTTCATTTTTTGTCCGTGTATCTAACTAGATGTCCTGTCCAACGCCACTATTGTGTTACAACGTACCTGAGAGTACCTATCTATCAGCTTTGCCTTTTAAGTATACGCAGCTGAGCATAAGATGCCTTAAACATATTCCAAAGCAATGTTATTGGAGACGGTGTAATCTCATCATTATAGGTACTCCAAAACACATCGGTCGAGATAAAGGTAACGCAGGACCGGACTTGACGAGGGCCTGCAACGAGTATTGGATGCAGGGGCCCGACAATCATTACGACATGCCTCACGTGAGAGACAGGTTGGTTTTATAGAGGCCAAGTGCAGATTCCTTTCCCGAGATCCGTGATGGGTAGAGTACTTTTTAAGCATCAGCAGTTTCACACAGAATAAATAATTTCATATCGACATTTTTACAGCTTTACAGGAAAGCCATTTCAAAATTAAAATTTCGAAATAATATCATAACAAAAAATCTTCTTCAGGTATTTGAATGATGTAAAATTAATTGATGTTCAATTAAAAACATCGAACTGTTGATGCTAATATGCTACTCGTAATACCAAATAAAACGCATATTTAATTACAAAGACAATGTCGCGTATTAAGCGAAATGTCGCTTATACCAAATAGCCCTTCACTCCTTGATGTATAATCCCTTTTTTAAATCCAATTTCTAGCGAATTTTACAATTTCATTCAAAAACAGAACTATTTGAACTATAGTAAAACTCGCATAGAGTAAGTTCGACAAAGTTAAAGATATAGGATCTCGTAAAATTCCTGCTCATTGTCATTTACTTCTGTAGTTATTCTACCCCGTTTGGAAACAGAAGTAGACATCAGTCGTCCATGGGAAGTAATCACTACGAGATGAAACCGTACAGCCCTTCGGGCGAATCCGCCTCTAGCTGCTACACAAATTGTAAGTACTTGTTGGGCACATTAATAGGTTAAGGGTATAGTTGATCCCAAAGGAAGCGCAATAAGATACGCTATGTCGACCAGATAGAGCTGATAATCGATTTAAGTAGATACTGAGACTTTAGAACTTATATCTCAAGCTGGGTGGCGCATTTGTGGTTGTAGCTATGGGCTCTAGTAACCGCTTAACATCAGGTGGGCTGTGAGCTCGTCCACCCAACTAAGCAATAAAAAAAATAAAAAATAAAGTATTTTATGACATCATTTTGCGACAAGAAAGAGCACATAATATTTAACAATAGATATGTGTTGTAAATACTACTTTATATTTTTTTTTTCGATGTTAATTTTGTATAAAAAGGTTTCCAGTTTAAACAAACCATAGGCATCCTTACATAGGTATTTTGAGACTCAACAGATCTGGTATTGTAACTAAGGTAGAGATTCCACAATGAATCCTTATCTTCCAGCCCGAACAGTGACCTCGAGGTCCAGTGAATGTTCCTCATCCCAATTAGCAGATTTGGTGACCGGAACCCCCACCCCGGTGTCCAAGGTCGACGTGGCGGTCACCATGCCGACCAGCCACACAGACAACAGCTACAGAGACAAAATATGCTTGACCATAGTTAAATAGGGAACGAGAGTTTGAGGGTAGTCGACAATGCTTGAAGTACACTGCCGGCTTTGCGAGCCGATCGGAGGTCGGTGTGGATCAAAACTAGTATTGTAATGCATATAAAAGAAACAGAACGCTCTTATTATAATCTGGTTGTACTGATCAAAGTATTATGACGAACTAAAGGCTTCGTCAAACAGAACGCGTACTTAGCGCGCGTCAGAGTGTTAAATCGACGGCGCGCTACGACGCCAAGATGTGTTTGTTGTACTGCTATGGTAATATACTGTGAAACAGAGCGCCGTTGCTATCAGTACGCAACGCTCTGTCGCGGCGTTAGGACGCTTTGACGCAGCGCTAAGTACGCGTACTGTGTAATGAAGCCTTAATAAGTTTTTTGCAATTATAATCGTAATCAAGGTGCGTACAAACTATTAAGTTAATCAGTCGTCTTGAATTTGATAGACATTATGTAATAATAATAAAAATTCGTTACAGAGATAAAACAGTTCAAAGTAATACTATCCTTCAAAAAAAATGTATAAAGTTTTAACGAGATATAAAGTTTAGAACTATTTCAATTCTAACTTTTTTGTTTTAGTTTTCTAGACTCTGAGCACTAGGTCTGTCTCGTCCTGTGTGTTCTTATAACTTCACAAACAACTTTACTTTAAGATGTACGTTTCTCATTAATCTTTATAATTTGAAATGTTCCTTTTTCCAGATTAGTAATTTATTCATTGTCATAAAATAAAAAGATAGCGTTTAAAATATTATTTTCCATTTGGGATCTTTCAATATTGATTGAGCTAATAACTTCCTGAAGTTATTAGCTCAATCAATACCTACCTGTAGTCCTTCGATTTCAGAGAACAGAGGAGATGATATCTAATTCTATAATAAATGTAAAATTATATATTATAATATATATTGCATATATACACAACGTATTTATACCTAGTCAAGTCATAAATTCTGTCACATGCTTAATGTAAAATAATTGAAACAAGTTTATTCTTTATGTAACCATTCATATACCAAAATGAACTTAACAAAACATAGATTCTTATGACACTAAAGTTTATTCAAAATGACCTCCGTGATTTTGAATACAGACCTTCAATCTGCGCGGCCAGTCGTCTATCGCAGCACGAACGAGGTCCATGTCAATATCGGCGGCTGCCTTAATCAAGGAAGTCTTGAGTGACTCCAAATTGGGATGAGGCTTTGAGCACGCCTTTTCCTCCAAGTGTTGCCATATCTTGTAATCTAACGGATTCAAATCTGGACTGGAGGAGGGCCAGGCTTCGTGCCGGATGAAGTCGATTTCACGCGCCGCCAGCCAGTCTTGTGTGCTCTTCGCTCTATGAGCTGGCGCCGAATCTTGTTGGAATACCCAGTGCCTGTTATTGAACATGGTATGAGAAACAGGTTCCACAAGGTTCGTCAGGACTGTATTTTGATACACAACTGCATTCGTTTTTTCACCTTTCTGACAAAAATGTACCTCTGTTAAGCCCCAATAAGAAACTCCCAACCATACCATGAGCGAGGATGGAAAATGACCTCGTTGGACACGCGGAAAACGGTTTCTCGCTTCTTCACTACTGTGTGCGTACACCTTATCATTTTGTTTGTTGTAGCTCTCTTCTACGGTAAAAAATTTTTCATCCGAAAAAAGAATTTCCCGATATTTTCTTCCCGCGTACCGCTTCAACAAAGCGCGGCATTCAAACGATGTCCTGTTTTTCTTCGATATGCCCGAAGCCCTAAGTCTTCATTTAACACCCTTTTCACCGTGGTTCTGCTTAACCCCATCTGAAGGGCCAACAGTGTCTGCTTACGTTTGGGATTTCTTTGAATTCGCGCCTTCACAGCTTTTATCACTGCTGGAGTCCTAACAGACCGAGGGCGACCACTTCTTGACCTGTCATCTACACTAGAGTCTTCATTGTATCGTTTGATGGTATGATAAACGAATCTTTTGGTTATATTCAAATTTTTCAGTATGTTAAAAATTTGAATTGGCGCATAACCGCAACGATGCAACGCAATAACTGCAACATTCCGATAGAGGCACCCGTCACGTGCGGACGTGCTCATCGTCCACTCGATCGCCCGGTCTTTGTTCGCCCGGCTTTTGTTAGCCCGGCCATTGTTCGCGCGGCCTGTGTTTGTGGTACATCTGCCGACTAAGTGCTCTTTCTGGAAGTTTTTATTTGTTTTGTTTCCTTTTGTTGTTTCTGTGTTCGTGGTACATCTGCCGACAAAGTGGTTTCCTGCAAGTATTTATTTGTTTTGTTTCTTTTCGTAATTTCTGTTTTGTTGTGCTTTTTCTTTGTCCTGTAGTAATCGCGCCGCATTGCCACCTGTGTTCAATAGAACCGCTCAGGTCCGAGAAGTTGGGGCCTCGCCGCAAGGCGAGTGTTTTCAAGACCCGGGGCCGCCCCACCTGGGTACTCAGCGATCATGGACGCTGTATTCGCGGAATTCCTCCGACTTCGCCACCCACAGCTCGCCTCGGAGTTTTTGGCCTTCAAGGCCAATCACACTGCGAGCCCTCTCGAGGACTCCGCCGCGCTCGCTGCTCCTGCGTCGCCTGTACCTGCGTGCAGAGCTTCTGCATTGAGCACCGCAGCCTCTGTCGTGCCTGCCGCTCCCGTGTCGCCTATACTGGCGAGAAAAGCTGCTGCGTCGTCCGCCGTGACCATCGTTTCAGCTGAGCGATCATCCGCGGCCTCCGTCGCGCCCTCTAAAACACCTACACTTGCTCGTAGGTCGCCTGCACCCGCCTCCTCGTGCTCCGACTCTGACTCGGACATGGAGGTCGACCTCGCCCCCGCCTCATCGACGGATGGATTCACCCTGGTACAGAAGGGTAAGAAGCGTGCCGCGGAGTCTCGAGCTCCCGCGGCCGCTAAAATTAGCAAAGCCGTGAACGCGTCGCGCCCCCGCCCTCAGACTCCTGTTGCGCCCCCAGCCCGTGCCACTCCGTCGCCGCGTCCGGTGGCACAAAATAAAACCCAGACCCCTCCCCCGGTAATCCTCCAAGAGAAGGCAGCTTGGGATCGAGTTTCCCTGGCCCTTAAGGCCAAAAATATCAACTTCACGAATGCCCGTAACCTCGCGAACGGCATTCAAATTAAGGTTCGAACACCCGACGACCATAGGGCCCTCTCTTCTTACCTCCGTAAGGAGCGTATAAGTTTCCACACGTATACGCTCCAGGAGGAGCGCGAACTCCGTGTCGTCATACGTGGCATCCCTAAAGAGTTGGATGCCGAGCTAGTCAAGGCCGACCTTCTCGAACAAGGCCTACCGGTTAACTCCGTACACCGCATGCACACCGGTCGCGGTAGGGAGCCATATAATATGGTTCTAGTCGCTCTCCAGCCTACCCCCGAGGGTAAGAAAATCTTTAACACACAGACCGTCTGTAGGCTCTCTGGTATCGCTGTCGAAGCCCCCCATAAAAAAGGCACTCCTAGCCAGTGCCATAACTGTCAATTGTACGGGCACTCTTCCCGTAACTGTCACGCGCGCCCCCGATGTGTTAAGTGTTTGGGCGATCACGCCACGGCCCTCTGCGCTCGCGACCAAAAAACCGCGACGGAACCGCCTAGCTGCGTCCTGTGTCGAACACAGGGTCACCCCGCGAATTACCGTGGTTGCCCCCGAGCCCCTAAAATAAATCGCCGCGTCGCCCGCCAAAACCGCCTCCGAGCTTCCGGCCCAGACATCAAAGCCTCGGCACCCTCTGCGTCGCAGGCTAAGCCAGCGTTCGTTCCGGCGGCGGTGCCCAGTGTCTCGGCCTGGGCAAAACCGCTGCCGTACACGAACACGGCTACAACTCCCTCCTCCGCGATTCGTCCCGCCCCCGCGACTCGTCCCTCTCCCGCGACTTGCCCTCCGACCGCGTCCGACAATCTCGCTTTAGCGATCGACTTCTTTCAGTCGATCAACTTTGAGCGCGTTAACGCTTTGGGCGACGCCATTCGCGCTGCCTCCACTGCACAACACTTTATCGCCGTTGTGCAGGAATACGCCGACGTATACGCGTCATTAAATACGTACGTCCTCCCCTCACTCCGCCGGTAATCAATGGCGTATATAAGTAGAATAAAGCCCCTATCCGTAACGATAGGATTTTTTAACGCTTACGGTCTCGCAAATCAACGTGATCAGGTTTCTGACTTTTTGCGTGACCACCAAATTGATATCTTTTTAGTGCAGGAGACCCTACTTAAGCCCGCGCGCCGTGACCCTAAAATCGCGAACTATAACATGGTCAGGAACGACAGGCTCTCTGCCCGTGGTGGTGGTACCGTCATTTACTATAGAAGAGCCCTGCATTGCGTCCCGCTCGATCCTCCCGCGCTCGCTAATATCGAAGCATCAGTGTGCCGAATCTCACTGACGGGACACGCGCCGATCGTTATCGCGTCCGTTTATCTTCCACCGGATAAGATCGTTCTAAGCAGTGATATCGAGGCGCTGCTCGGTATGGGGAGCTCTGTCATTCTGGCGGGCGACCTAAATTGTAAACACATCAGGTGGAACTCACACACCACAACCCCGAATGGCAGGCGGCTTGACGCGTTAGTCGATGATCTCGCCTTCGATATCGTCGCTCCGCTAACCCCGACTCACTACCCGCTAAATATCGCGCATCGCCCGGATATACTCGACATAGCGTTATTAAAAAACGTAACTCTGTGCTTACACTCGATCGAAGTAGTTTCAGAGTTAGATTCAGACCACCGTCCCGTCGTTATGAAGCTCGGTCGCGCTCCCGATTCCGTTCCCGTCACGAGGACTGTGGTGGATTGGCACACGCTGGGCATCAGCCTGGCTGAATCTGATCCACCATCGCTTCCGTTTAGTCCGGACTCTATCCCGTCTCCTCAGGATACCGCTGAAGCCATAGACATCGTAACGTCACACATCACCTCGACATTAGATAGGTCATCGAAGCAAGTTGTAGCGGAGGACTTCCTTCACCGCTTCAAATTTCCCGACGATATTAGGGAACTCCTTAGAGCTAAGAACGCCTCGATCCGTGCGTACGATAGGTATCCTACCGCGGAAAATCGTATTCGAATGCGTGCCCTACAACGCGACGTAAAGTCTCGCATCACCGAAGTCCGAGATGCCAGATGGTCTGATTTCTTAGAAGGACTCGCGCCCTCTCAAAGGTCTTACTACCGCTTAGCTCGTACTCTCAAATCGGATACGGTAGTAACTATGCCCCCCCTCGTAGGCCCCTCAGGCCGACTCGCGGCGTTCGATGATGACGAAAAAGCAGAGCTGCTGGCCGATACATTGCAAACCCAGTGCACGCCCAGCACTCAATCCGTGGACCCTGTTCATGTAGAATTAGTAGACAGTGAGGTAGAACGCAGAGCCTCCTTGCCACCCTCTGATGCGTTACCACCCGTCACCCCGATGGAAGTTAAAGACTTGATCAAAGACCTACGTCCTCGCAAGGCTCCCGGTTCCGACGGTATATCCAACCGCGTTATTAAACTTCTACCCGTCCAACTCATCGTGATGTTGGCATCTATTTTCAATGCCGCTATGGCGAACTGTATCTTTCCCGCGGTGTGGAAAGAAGCGGACGTTATCGGCATACATAAACCCGGTAAACCAAAAAATCATCCGACGAGCTACCGCCCGATTAGCCTCCTCATGTCTCTAGGCAAACTGTATGAGCGTCTGCTCTACAAACGCCTCAGAGACTTCGTCTCATCCAAGGGCATTCTTATCGATGAACAATTCGGATTCCGTACAAATCACTCATGCGTTCAACAGGTGCACCGCCTCACGGAGCACATTCTTGTGGGGCTTAATCGACCAAAACCGTTATACACGGGAGCTCTCTTCTTCGACGTCGCAAAAGCGTTCGACAAAGTCTGGCATAATGGTTTGATTTTCAAACTATTCAACATGGGCGTGCCGGATAGTCTCGTGCTCATCATACGGGACTTCTTGTCGAACCGCTCTTTTCGATATCGAGTCGAGGGAACCCGCTCCTCCCCACGACCTCTCACAGCTGGAGTCCCGCAAGGCTCTGTCCTCTCACCCCTTCTATTTAGCTTATTCGTCAACGATATTCCCCGGTCGCCGCCGACCCATTTAGCTTTATTCGCCGACGACACGACTGTTTACTATTCTAGTAGAAATAAGTCCCTAATCGCGAAGAAGCTTCAGAGCGCAGCCCTAGCCCTAGGACAGTGGTTCCGAAAATGGCGCATAGACATCAACCCAGCGAAAAGTACTGCGGTGCTATTTCAGAGGGGAAGCTCCACACGGATTTCCTCCCGGATTAGGAGGAGGAATCTCACACCCCCGATTACTCTCTTTAGACAACCCATACCCTGGGCCAGGAAGGTCAAGTACCTGGGCGTTACCCTGGATGCATCGATGACATTCCGCCCGCATATAAAATCAGTCCGTGACCGTGCCGCGTTTATTCTCGGTAGACTCTACCCCATGATCTGTAAGCGGAGTAAAATGTCCCTTCGGAACAAGGTGACACTTTACAAAACTTGCATAAGGCCCGTCATGACTTACGCGAGTGTGGTGTTCGCTCACGCGGCCCGCACACACATAGACACCCTCCAATCCCTACAATCCCGCTTTTGCAGGTTAGCTGTCGGGGCTCCGTGGTTCGTGAGGAACGTTGACCTACACGACGACCTGGGCCTCGAATCAATTCGGAAATACATGAAGTCAGCGTCGGAACGATACTTCGATAAGGCTATGCGTCATGATAATCGCCTTATCGTTGCCGCCGCTGACTACTCCCCGAATCCTGATCATGCAGGAGCCAGTCACCGTCGACGCCCTAGACACGTCCTTACGGATCCATCAGATCCAATAACCTTTGCATTAGATGCCTTCAGCTCTAATACTAGGGGCAGGCTTAGGGACCCCGGTAACCGTACTCGTCGAACTCGACAAAGAGGTCGACGTGCAACCTAACCCATGCATCAGCCCGCTGAGTTTCTCGCCGGATCTTCTCAGCGGGTCGCGATTCCGATCCGGTAGTAGATTCATTCGCGAAACAATTGCTCTTGAGTTGTTAGGTCTCCTTCGGAGGCGCTCGGGCAGTTGTTAGCAAATCCCACCCCTCTTGGCTGAGCCTTTGCTCGCCCACCTGTCCTGGTGAAACTGGAAAGGCCTTCGGGCCACCAGTAAACTTTCAATCATAAAAAAAAAAAAAAAAAAAAAAAAAAAAAAAAAAAAAAAAAAAAAAAATAACTGCAACACGGTCTTCTTTAAGCGTCCACTCCATATTTAAAAATGAGTAAAATTCTAAAAGTATACAGTTTTATTTTCATGAACAATTCGAAATTCGAATTCAATAAACTTTTTTTGTGGCCAGCATTCTAAAAGAAAAGTTTTTACTGTGTGACAATACTTATGACCTGACTAGTTATATACAAAGTTTCACATTAACGAAATCCTTAGGGAATTAGCTTTATCAGGTTTCTCAAGTCGTAGTCAAATTAAATGTTGGAGTCTGAAGTTAATCAAATTAAACACGAGACGAAACTGCAAAAAAACCTTTGTCTCTAAATAGTTATCTACTAATTTATATTATTTTAAGTTAACGCCGCTATCGGTGAAGAGACTGTAAGACTAAGAGTTAAGGTTTATTTTGCTATGGCACAGCTAGTGTAATTAGGCATTATATCTGAGGTACCTTTTATGGTTTGTTATTTTCATAAAAATAACGAAATCAACGGAAATATATTATTATATGTATGGATGGAAAATGATTATAACGTCAGCTATATACTGATTTCGGTAATAGTAGAGCGTCGATTTGATTGCTATCTAAATGTAGTAGGGGAATTAAAAAGCTTTGGCTTTTCAAGACAGTAAATTTTTAAACTCCGACAGTAAGTTGAATACCTGGATCTGGACAAGCTTTTCGTAGTCCACGATGTGGCTTTAGGTCCTATAACTTAAACGAGAGATTAACTAATTGCGTAAAAACAAAGTGTAATTTTATTCTGAATAAATGTGTGTGTACAGAAGATGTAACACAGAATGAAATCTGTGTGCGAAACTAAGTTGTTTTATTGTGTAAAAAAAAAACGAGCTTAATTTAATATTAATGTTATAATTTAATTAAGAATGTACTTGTTATAATAATACATTTAGGGAGATTCACCAAATATTATTTCTTTTTTTTTTAATTAATAAAATTAATCTGTTTTTTTTTTGTAAATTAAAAAATAGTAATATCAAATGTTCGTAGCTGGTATTTATTACTTATCGCATTGTATAGTAGTGATTATGTGGTAGCTACTTAACCCCACATCATTAACGCCATCCACTGGTGAGAGATTTTATCCAAGTCTCAATTCTCAATTACTTTATAGAATAGTTTTCCGACCCCTCTGATCGAAACGCCTGACAGCTTCGCGGTGGAATTATGCACATGGGGGTACATAGTAGATGTATTAATACCACGAGCTATTTCTTTTTAATACGCTTTAATTAGCTTCAGACGTATGTATGTTTGTAACGGAATCTTTGAACATGATTTTGACCCCTTCAAAACGTCGGATTTACTCGAAATTTGGTACACTTATTAAGGGCGGATGACAATTCAATATTAAAAAAAATATTGAAAAAAATTAAATACAACTATAAAATGAAAAATAAATAATAGTTTAAAAAAAACTAACAAAAAAAAACGCTTTTATAAAAAATCCAACATAAAATAGAAAATAAAATTTAAGGAAAGAAGACAAATTTATTAAAATTTGTTTTCTATTTTTTATTTGAACTTTCTATAAAAGCGTATCTTTTTAGTTTTTTTAAACTATTATTTATTATAATTACCTTTGGAGGCACAAGAGCTTGTAGGGTATCTGATATAAACTAGTTCACACTGCCAAAGACGACCATCAGAGCCACCACCAATTACTATTTATGAATCTATTTGAAGTGGCATGTCACAACGCACTGTTAATACCGAGGACAGAAACTTCTTCCAGGGTTTCCAAAGATCACGTACCATTCTAAAAGCCATATACCATTCTAGAAGTCGATTGTACTAAAAAAAAACCACGCTGTATATTGCATTACTTTGAATCTTCGAACGAGTTGCGTTTATCGTGCTGTAGTGGTGTGTTCGCCAAACATACAGGGTGGTTTGAAAATTAAAATCTTACACGAAACCATTTTATTTATTTATTGCATTGATGGGTGGACGAGCTCACAGCTCGCCTGATGTTAAGTGATTAACGCAGCCCATCTACAACGTAAATGCCACCACTTACCTTGAGATATGAGTTCCAAAGTCTCATTATAGTTACAACAACTGCCCCGCCATTCAAACCGAAACGCATTACTGCTTCACGGCAGAAATAGGCATGGTGGTGGTATCTACCCGTGCGGACTTACAAACTGTCTTACCATCAGTGAAACATCAAATAAAACGCGTGTTTAAGTTATAATTTGTAAAGTTTGTTACTTTTTTTGTTTTCCTATCTAAGCTTAAAGTTAGCCTTAAAGGGTTATGCCAGCGTAACCGAACAAGGTTTTTTTACACTTCACTCAAACGCAATCAAATATAATTGGACGCGTGTACAGTCACCTGGGAGGTACATCTCCTACCTACTCGTCACATTACAGGTAATAATAAAAGTATCAAGTTTTTTTCTTTCTTTTCTTATAAAATAAAGAAAGTGTGGATGTTTAAAGTTCGGGTAGTTTTGATTGAGATTCGGGGTCGTTCTGTTTAAGCGCTGAATTATAGAGAGATTGATATTAAATATAATATAATATATTTATCTTACACAATAACTTCTATAAACTTACAAATGAACAATAAAATTATTAAGTGACCAAGACTGAGTGTGTATAATCTTTATTAATAAATTGACAATTTTTTTTTTTTTTGGTGTTTTGTTCTCCTAATCTGCAATCGATTTGAATAATGTATTAAAATATTTTTATGTATCCTTAAACTGTGATATTTTAATAAAGAAAATTAATATTTATTTAAAGTAGTTTTATTTTTGATGTCATTATAAATGTTTGCTGTTGGTTTGAATGAATTTGAATGCTATTTTGCTTAGCCTATATTAGCTACGAGTATAACCTATTAGCTATAACCTGGATTAAAACATAAGTTTATTTATTTATTTATTGCATAGATGGGTGGACGAGCTCACAGCCCACCTGGTGTTAAGTGGTTACCGGAGTCCATAGACATCCACCCTTAAGATATGAGTGCTAAGGTCTCAGTATAGTTACAGCAGCTGCCCCACCCTTCAAACCGAAACGTATTACTGCTTCATGGCAGAAATAGGCGGGGCGGTGGTACCTACCTGTGCGGATTCACAAGAGGTCCTTCCACCAGTAAAAAAGATGCTTTTACTGTAGCCCGAGTGATGCAAAGGCATGTCTGCTATAATAAATACGTCAGTGTGTTTGTTTATTCATAAGTTTACCTACAAATTGATCTACAAATGGACCAATGAGACAAACGACTCTTTATTTGTATTAAAATACACTGTATTTCATTCTTTAGTCTTATTAAGATAAAAGTGAGATTTCTGCTCCATTATGAGATTTTCCCAAACGTTTGATAGAATTTAAAATTCGGCGCTGACATTCTTTTTGCGATGTAAGCGCTCATTCGGAAAGGTTTTTACGCAAATTTAGTCCAGAATGGGTTATGCCCCTACCATACTCACTCTAACCGTCGCCATCTAGGCGGACTTCGGATAGCCTGCCGACCGAGAGGGTCGTGGCGCCGACGACCGCCGGTCCGGCGTCCCGAGGGTGACGGGAGAGTTGTGTTCCGCACTAAACGCTTCACATTCCCCCCTTTGCCTTTTCATGACTTCTGTCTTATGCGAGGTTAGGACGTGGGTCGTTGAGCGACAGGAGGTTTTAGTCAGTTCGATTCCGATATTCCCCGCCATCCGTCTCCAGTGGAGGGCGGAAGTCCGGCGATTTCCTCCTGACCAAAAAAAAAGCCACACTATCGCACACATAATAGTCAGCATAATATGATGCACCCGTGGGAAACCCGGGCGCGACGCTAGTCAAATATAAGCCCCTGGGATGTACTCATAGACTGGAGTAACTTTTACGCAAAAAGCTAGCAAATAAACATTCTAAATTCGACACCAAACAGGTTAACCCCCTACGTCAATAATTATTTATTTATTCACGCCGCCGAGACCCTTGCAAAAACAAAGAGACCGCTTGAAACTGGCAAAACCCGCTCCACATGCGACCCGAAGCCGTGGTTCATGTGCAGCAAATGAAACTGACCAGCTATCATCGCTAAAACATAAGGTGTCAGCCCGCACTCTGCAAAAGGACGACGCGCATCTTAATACGAGATAAGAATACCCAGACCGAGAAAACCATATTTAATCGAGATATTAAATCGTATGTAGATACCTACTATATTGAGTATCGAACCCAGGCGATCATCCTATAGACGTGCTTATGGCGGGTAGCCATCATTCAACACAAACATATTTGACAGATGCCTGAATCTCGCTTACGACATTTTCAACATAAGCGTACATATATACAAGTTCCGAACAAAAACATTCGGACCATCGGTCTACCGAGCAATATCACCCGCATAATGGAAGATCTTCTCTCCGTCGTTAAGCCTTCCAAATGCTCATTAAGCTAGATTTGAGAGGCGTCTCGTTATTCGAGCCGCGTCATAAATAAATAGACAAATAAGGAGCTACTGGTGGAGCTATCTCTTGTGAGTCCGTACGGCTAGATACCACCACCCCGTCTATTTCTGCCGTAAAGTAGTAATGCGTTTCGGTTTGAAGGGTGGGGCACCCGTTGTCTATACTGAGACCATAGAATTTATATCTTAAGGTGGTTGGCGCATTTACGTTGTAGATGTCTATGGGCTCCAGTAACCACTTAACATCAGGTGGGCTGTGAGCTCGTCCGCCCATCTAAGCAATAAATAAATAGAAAGCTATTACTGCAAATTTGAATAGCAATTAAATTAAAATAGGTAATAGCAATTTATTACTATTATGACGTGAAAATACCATTACCCCTTACACCTTACATTATGGCCCCTCATCACATCTAGGACACAGGTAATCTTCGATAGAAAAATGACAAATCACATGATATTTATTGGTTAAATACAAATACAACTAACAAACGATTAGAGGAAGAGGTAGACCTAAGAAGAAATGGAAAGGGAGTGAAGAAATGGTATACGATAGAGGAGTATGGAAGGAGAAAATATGTTGCACCGACCCCAGGTGACTGGGAGAAGGGCAGGAGAATGATAATGACTAACAATCGATATGTTTAGGTAATTATAGTTTATGTTCATCCTAGCCTGTAGATAAATCGACCACTATCCGCATATTGAGATAAAATTATTAATGCCTACCCATGCAAAGATATCCAAATATATAAATATGCATCACGGAAATCTGGTGTTTAAATTCACAGCACAAATATCACTGATATAGAAACATGGTCAAGAAACGATATAAAATCCAAACAAAAAAAACAGAAATAAAATATTAATGCATTAAAAACCAATCAACTGTAACGGAATAGCCCTTCGGATGTCAATGAACCGTGACTCACTCATAGACCACCCAGGAATACAGTTACATAACCACATAATAATATGAAGCTCATTGATGTGTGGCCGATACACATTCTCATGTGAAAATCGGAAACTTTAATGAAGTTTGTGGTTGAAACTTCTGATGGATAATGCATCTGAGATAGGGCACTTCTTAATTGGAAGATTTTTTAATACGCGCTCTTAAGAGCCTGAAGTTAAATAATAGTAACTGACATACATGCGTGTACTTTAAATATGTATATATTTAGATAATAATTAATAGATAGATAAGAACATTATATAATAATAAATAACAGATAAACGTGTTCATCAATGTTTGTCCGATGCGGGATTGAAATCCACCACCCTCGGCGCAACAATAAGGACTGTCGAGTCAGCCAGTTAATAAAAAAACAACAATTTCTGTTGCAGAGATACAATGTTTCAAACAGATCGACAGTTTGCCTTAGATGGGTTGCCTATTTATTGGGTTAGTCTAATAAAATATAGGGGACAAAATTTAATCGATAGATTATAAGGATAAATAAATAAATAAACTACATATTATGCTATATGAATTAAAAAATAAGGATAAATCCAGTAGAGTCAGAATTCTGTTGTTAATATATTTAAAAAAAAACCTAGTAATAAAAATGTAGATTGTCATATCTTTTCACTGGTGGTAGGACCTCTTGGGAGTCCGCACGGGTAGGTACCACCACCCCGCCTGTTTCCGCCGTGAAGCAGTAATGCGTTTCGGTTCGAAGGCTGGGGTAGCCGTTGTAACTATACTGAGACCTTAGAATTTATATCTCGAGGTGGGTGGCGCATTTACGTTGTAGATGTCTATGGGCTCCAGTAACCACTTAACATCAGGTGGGCTGTGAGCTCGACCATCCATCTAAGCAATAAATAATAATAATAATAATTGGTTTAAAATACTTTATTATAAAACACATTAGTCAGTAGTTGCGGGTATAGACTCGCATTTCCCTCCTTAGCTCAATTAATAATACGTCTTTAACTATTCAGTTGCCGTTTGCAATACTAACCATTGAATAGCGGTTATCAAGTTGGTCAGACTTTGGGTTGAGTACCTGGGCGATGTCCCAAATGAAATGTTACATCTAAAAAAGAGGCAGTACAAAATGCCTTTGAATAGTTTGGGGACTCCCGTACACCTGACTTCTTAAAGAAGGGCATGGAAACATTACCACTTCGCTGGCGGAGATACATTAATTTAATGGGTGCACAGTTACAAGAAAAAAGACTAACTAACTGTCTGTATACTAAAAGGAGATTTCGTACGAAACACATGAATAAAATATTTATTGGCTCCGAAATAAATATTTAGAAAGAGAGACATTGCTAAAATTGAGTCATCATCCAAAAATAAAAGCCACACGTGGTCGTAACCCGGTTGTCATCTAGGAATCAAGGAAATCAAATGAGTAACAATCCGATTGAACTAAACATCACTTGTTTCACAGGAATTGAACACGATGAACAAAACCAAAAAAAAAGAAAGTAGGGAAATTATTTCAGAGTTTAATAGTAAATGAAAACTAGACAGATCTGGTATCTATACATTATTACGTGAAGGAAAAACTTGGTATTCCTTTTTATGAAAATTGCGCGGACGGAGGAGTATGAAATTGCCCACACTTATAGAAAATATAGAGAAGGAGTGTCTAATGCTAATATTTTTTTTTAAATTATGCCTAAAAAAAACATTACACTCACTGCCATGTATTCGACGCACACACGCATACATACTATTTATAGGTATTTATTTTCAAACTTTTGTTCTTGACGTCTGTGGTCAAATTGAGAGTAGATTAAATTGTTTGTCTTTAGTAATATTTTTCTATAGTGTAGTCTTGGCGAAATTTGTGATTATAGAAGTATAATCATCTTTACCAATAGAATGATAATAGTGTACAACTTATATTTCAATTAATTATAGCGAATTTCGCCACGTTAACTGGTCCTGTGGTAAGTTCGTAAAAAACTCGTGTTACAGGTACCAGATAACGGAAATTAATGCAAGATTTTTATTATACACATACATATATTTAATGTATACCCTGGAAAAAACATTTTATGTTATTAATACAAATATCTTCCCTCGGCGGGATTAGAACCCGCGACCACCTTGTGTAGTGACCATGTCACTTACCACTACACCAGACAGCCGTCTGGCAATAAATAATGGGCAAATTTTTGATAACTTGATTGAAAATACTAATTGTTGTTCTTATGTACCTACCGCATCGCAAACTGATCCTAAATTGTCCAAACGAGGCACTGTATCACTTTCTATCCACTTAACCCTTCCAATTAGTGCGTAAGAATGACTTATGTGTGCACTTAAACGGAACTTTGAACTTCTTTTAACATTTGACTAATGTTCCTCTAAATATAGATTCATGATTTGTTGCCTTGAAAATTCTTAACGATTGTTTAACTTGTACTTTAGTACGTTAGGTCAATTAATGACTGTCTTCTACTAATTTTAAATTGGTTAATCACTAATTGCTTTCATACTTTTTTGGTAAATCCTGAATCAAGGTGACTGGTGGTAGGACCTCTTGTGAGTCCGCACGGGTAGGTACCACCACCCCGCCTATTTCTGCCGTGAAGCAGTAATGCGTTTCGGTTTGAAGGGTGGGGTAGCCGTTGTAACTATACTGAGACCTTAGAACTTATATCTCAAGGTGGGTGGCGCATTTACGTTGTAAATGTTTATGGGCTCCAGTGACCACATAACACCAGGTGGGCTGTGAGCTCGTCTACACATCTACATCTACAATAAAAAAATAGACGACTCATATATGAGTCGTCTATTATCAAAGGCGGCAATCTGTACATTTGGACAAAAAATTTTTATTGATATGTCAATACAGATTTATTTGAATATAATCGTCTCCTTCAAAGAATACGGTTCAAAACCTGCATTAAATAAAGGTTAATAGTTAACCTGTTATTTATCTAAGATGTCGTTCCGAAGAGTTTTGTGACTGCCAGTGGAATACAAAGTCAATAATTCGTTTTTCTGATTTACCAATCATTGTCCAAAAGTCAGATTGCCGCCTTTGATAATAGTCGACTCATATACACTATATATACAGTACAGTGCAGATTTGAATAGCCATTATTAGAACATAATTGAGGCACCAATTTCGAAGATTCAATGAAACAGAATCATTCACGTTAACGTTCCCATGGGATTATAGCACGAACTTATAACGCCATAAAGTAAAAAAAGATGTGTGGTGTCGTGGGACACCGGATAGCAACGAAGTTCCTTATTATAAAAATATAAATTTTAAGTTCTATTCGAGGTATAAAGAAAATAATTATTCGGGTATACATTTTTATTATGATTTTTTTTTATTGATAAAAAAAAGACAAAGTTATGAACGTTATTTCATTCAAATTCAAATTCAAATTCAAAATCATTTATTTCAACTTAGATGTCATCAAAAACACACTTGTTGAATGTCAAAATGTAAATGAAAATGTTAAATCTACCACCGGTTCAAAAAAAAGCCACAGTCCTGAGAAGAACTGGCGAAACAAACTCAGCGGGCTTTTTTTTTGGATGTTCTCAAATATTTTCTTTTTTTTTTAATAAGAAAACATATTTACAGTATACGAAAAATCAAGTCAAAAAATACAATTCAAATAAATAATAATAATAATGAAAAATGAAAAGGCCAGGAGCGAACGCCTCAATCCCACGTAGTGCCATCTAGTAAAAAATCCTTAACTTTATAATATGCCTTGTTGCACAAACGTTCCTTGGCAGTTTTCTTAAATCTATGAACAGGTAGTAGTTGAACGTTTTGTGGGATCTTGTTGAAAAGTTGTACACCCAGCCCCCTAAAAGAGTTGCTTATTTTCTTAATTCGAGCCGCCGGCAACGATTTATAACACACAATGATTTAAAAAAAAAATTTTAATAAACAAATATTATTTTTTGTTCGTTATTACAAAGTTAAGTCGTACACTGTGTGCATTACTAATAAAAACTTACGTTACGGACGTTTTTTCCCGGTTAGGGTACCCCTCCGCATCGTTCCATAAGGAACTTCGTTCCAAAAAAATATCACTGATCGTATACATATAAACCGCCATTACGAATTCAGAAGATATACCAATACAGCACAGTATGTTCGCAGAGTGCTCACATCTCTGAATATTCATTTAGTTAATTGTTCGGTCTGCCTGAATCTATTAGCTAATTCACGACGTAATAACAGTTATGGATGTTTGCGTGGGTTTCGAGAGGAGCCTGGATGTAGATTCGACTGGCTTCAAGCTCGAACTTAATAAAATGATTAGATTTAGTTTATCAAAGACAGATTATTACACCGAAACGGTAAGCAGCGGCTTGGCTCTGCCCCTGGCTTTGCTGAAGTCCATGGGCGACGGTAACGACTCACCATCAGGTGGGCCGTAAGCTCGTCTGCCAACATGTGGAAATAAAAAAAAAAAGAAACGCATTACTGATTTACGGCAAAAATAGGCTGGGTGGTAGTACCCACGGAATAGATAAATAAGGTTGGAAAGGCCTTTGCTCTAATTTTGTATTAGAACCAGTGTCGCCGCTTCATCCCCACTATTTTAATTTCTACACATACACATACTGTGGTTACAAGTATTTCGCATACAACAAAAACACCCACACATAAATCTCAGGACAGATATTCGTTCGCAAACTAGCACAAAACACCCGTAGCGTAGCATACACACTCACACACGCAAAAAGGCAATAAAAATGTTCATACACGCTAGTGCTTGATAAAATCGATATTCTTTATCGATAAATTATCTGATGAATGAATGGAGAAAATGAAACATGAAATAAATATTAAAAAAAAAAACTATTTTACTTTTATTAATTACTAGCGACTCGCCCTCGCTTCGCTTCGGAAACATTAAAAAACACATGAAACCAAAAAAAAATAAAAAATAAAAAAAGTAGCCTATGTTCATCAGGAACAATGTCGGCTTCTAATGGAAAAAGAATTTTTCAAATCGGTCCAGTAGTTTCGGAGCCTATTCGAAACAAACAAACAAACAAATCTTTCCTCTTTATAATATTAATATTATAATTAGTATAGACAAATAGTCACTGTCCCTGAAATAAAACGTATTTGTTAAGCAGTTGGCGCTTGCTATTAATTGCGAATGAATTTTTCAAAACTAAGTGTATTCTGATTTTTTTTATGGTAAAATCATTTTCAGTAAAATGTTTAGAGCAAATAGTACTCGTCTTTGTCTCCAGTTTCCTCTACCTGTCACGTCAATCCATTGTTCCCTGGCGTTAGGTTCTTTAGGAAACCTAAATTTTTTAATTTACTGCATAAGTCAAATAGCATTTTACTTAGATTTTAATACGTCTTAGAAAATATAGTAAATACCCGTAAATGAAAGGTCTACATGTCCCTTTATATTATACCTTCACATTAATTCAATGATAATAATTCAATAATAATAATACACATTTATTTTACTCAAAATACGTCTCACTAAGAATATACTAGGTTTCATTAATTAAATATAAAATAATGCAAAAAGTATCCATGTCAAATGTAAATATAGTCGAGAATTCTGTCGATGATTTTATTTCAACACATGGTCACCTCACTATCGGCAAACTGCACCACGGCCAATCAGGGCAAAGGCGGAAATTTCAAAGATTGAAGAGAACGCAATGCATGTAGTACATTGGAAGCTGACTTGGTCATTGCGTTCATTGGGCGAGTACACATCGCGCAATGTATGCTATTTATAACTTGCTGCAATAATATTGTTAATGTTTGGAATTTCATAATGCTCCGTATATTTTTATGTTTTAGACAAATAATATTGTAATTAAATGGTAATTTCGACTTACCGATCGAAAGATATACCTCCTCGCTCTATACTTGAGGTCTGATTTTTTGTTTTACAAGTTATAATTGCACAACACGGCACTATAAAGCGGAGATCTGTTCGCCCAAGTAGTCCGAAGCGCACTAAACGCGGTGAATGAAAGAATCGGTCGAGTTATGATTGTGGAATCATAACTGTGGCACGCTTGCCCTGCCTACACTACCATTCCAACCTTATTTATCTATTCCGTGGTAGTACCTACCCATGCGGCCTCACATCCTATCATGGACATATATCCTAGACCTATCATCGACATCCTATCACTAGTAAACATACAGATCTGAAAAAATTCATAAGTACGTGATCATCATATTTGTGTTTTTATTATTAATAGAATAAACGGCGTGGAATCTAGCTTACCACGTGGGATTCCCAGGATATCATTGGCTCAGATTGGAGACAACAAGCGCACAGAAATTTTTATAATTCCTCGACCAAAGCGGACGTGATCTGGATACAATAATTGGAAAACACAAAATACTCGGGCGACTTGACTTACCTTCTAATATAGCTAAACGTTAACTAGCATATGTTGTCAAATGTTTACATTTGAAAATGGGTGTATCGGTTTATACAATATGCAAAAGTGCATCAGTAATTACCCATCAGCAAAAGCTATATGTAAAACATCATCATCAGTAACTTAGGGGTTATTGGTACCTGAATGCAGTTGCCTACATCGGTATATACCTTCAGATCATGTACCCTCAGACCCTTTGATTAATTCAGAATTTTTGGCAAATTATTGAATTCTCGGCAAAAATAATCATTAGATTTTTTTTTTGTTCTGGTACGCAGACGGGCATAAGGCCCACCTGATGGTGAGCTATTACCGTCCTCCATGCTCGTCAGCAATGCCAGGGGCAGAGCCAAGCCGCTCCCTACTGTTAAGTACTCCCCACAAGCCTCCTTTGACGAAGGATGGCAAAAGTCGTTTGAAGAAATGCGAAACAAACAACATTTACGAACGTCAAGCCTTTAATTAGCCGGCGACTAATTTCACACAATTGAAATCCGTACCTACATATTTTAATCACTTCATCTTTGGTATCGACAATATAGAATTACAGCATAATGAAAGAGCCCCTCAAAGTAACGTGTTACAAAGTACGTGGGACCGACCACAGTTTGATTGACGATAAAATGTGAACTTGCGCGGGTCAGTACCACCTGCTTGTTTATTTCTGTCTCGAATCAATCACGTGGCTGCTTGCTTCAGGTATAGGGGATAGGAAGATCAGTTATTCCAATTCAATTGAGATTCAACGGCGTAATTCACATTACGATGTCTGGACTCTGGCTTGGACCCAGCAAATCGTTCTTCGACTTCATTTAAAAAATCAGATAATCAAATTCCATTAGACATAAACACGGTACATACATTCTACTTAGATGATACCAAATAGCCAGTTTGTCAACCAAACGTCAGAGTATTCCCGTAGTATGAATTCCGGAGTGTCTAGCGACTGACACGCGACGCATTTAGTGGGACTGCGGCCTATGGCGGATGTCTCAGCATCTGCGAGAAGGGCTCTAAAATGCCGCTCCCTTGAAATAATTAGATAATATAAAGTAAAGCTTTAAGTAAGACGGCTTGAACTAATTACATTCAGAATTAATTCAATCTTTTGTTAATGATGTTGACTTTGATTTATATTTATGTTAAATGTATTAATAATCGTTTAAGATTAGTCAGACCATGTTGTCTAATAAAAAAAATAGCTATGACGAATTCATTTTTCGACACTTTGACAAATTCATCTCCAAAAATAGTTTTATAATTTAATAAGTGTTATGAAAAAGGTTTAATAATTTATTGATAACTTAGGTTAAAGCATTTTATCACCAATCTCCATTGGAATTGTTTTTATACAAATGAGAAAGAACCATTCTAACTACTTAATGTAAAGTGTAATTTCAGTGTGATTCTTTAAGTAACAAAACCGTCGATAAAAATACTAGAGGCCATGTGCCACTGTGCTTTCGCATTTTAAATATTTTCTTCTAAGTTTAATGTGCATTATAACTTAATTTGTTTATGAGGTATTCTTGTTAGTACTAGGTTTTTAAGTACCTACAGGTGAATCATGTTACATTTTAGTAGTTCTAAGTACGAAGCACGTCATAACCGTTCGTACTCCGCATCTCCAGCGCATTCTGTAGGCTTCTATACCTCTTGAATAACGTAGATATGATCAGCAACAAAAGACTTTCATCTCTGACTAAACGCAATACGAACCAAACTCCTATATCAAATCTACGGACGATCTTCATTTATCTCCACCGGAATTTGACCTGTACGTTCCGTGGTTATAAGGTTGATATTGTTATAAGCGTTTATTGCAAATCTTTGATTACATACAGTACAAATCCAAGAATGAAATAGATTCCTGTCTAATAGCTTCCCTTATCTGATCTGTTTTGAGTTTTAGTTAACATACTATTGTTATTGTTAAGAAATGACAAACGAACATCACATGAGATGTCACTGTCAATGTTTGGCAAAGGTCATTGTCAAATGTATTTCATGAGTGAACGCTCTGAAAAAAATTATATAGTCTGCACTAACTGTTTCCGGACGCTTGGTTGTTGATAGCGGATTGAACATTAAGATGTAAAAAAAAACCTTACACAAAAATTATTGTAATTATTTTAAAAGAAATCCAAAAATAAAGAGGTCCAGTTAAAAAACAAGCAAGAATTTCATTAATTATTTTGTAATATACGAGTGGCAGCCAGCCCGGCAGGTGGAGCGTTGATTTGTGAAGGGTGCCCGGCGAGAATGAGGGGAGCCGAAAACTGGACTTAGTGGTTTATGTTGGGGGAGACCTATAGACCTAGAACAGCGGACGGTTGCGGGCTAATGATAATGATGATCTACTGCTGTCCGTCTTGTTTCTGACACGAAGCAGTAAAACATTCCAACTTTTAAGTGGGGCAGCCCTAGAACTTTTTTTTTTATTGCTTAGATTTGTGGACGAGCTCACAGCCCACCTGGTGTTAAGTGGTTATTGGAGCCCATGTACAACTACAACGTCAATGTGCCACACACCTTGAGATATAAGTTCTAAGGTCTCAAGTATAGTTACAACGGCTGCCCCGCCTTTCAAACCGAAACGCATTACTGCTTCACGGCAGAAATAGGCAGAGTGGTGGTACCTACACGTGAGGACTCACAAGAGGTCCTACCACCAGAACTGAGATTTCCAATAGAACTCAAGGTGAAATTCACACTGTAGTGTCCACCACACTACACCGGTAGTGGAAAGCGTGCACAACCTGCGTGAGAAGAGGCGCGCAGTACATTTAATATCCGGGAACATAACAGCAGATCCCGCGACTAGGCTCCAGGAGTCCACCCAGATGACCCTTACCATCGCGGCGAAAGCGCGCAACCCGAAGGGGACGTACATCAAAGCCCTTAAGGAGATGGCCACAACAATAAAGGAGGCCACGGAAGATCTAGCTTCCAGATCGGCCAACGAGGAAACCCTGAGGCTGCAGGCACTCAGCGAGAGACAGGAGGCGGAGATTCTGCAGCTCAGGAAGGAAGTAGAGGACGTAAGAGCGGAAATGGTGCGCCTCGCTCAGACGACAGCGCAGCCCACTCCCGCCCCAACACTGCCAAACGAAGACGACGAGCGACACCTGCAGATAATCATGCGAGCAGTCGGGTCCATGTTGGACGCCCGACTCGCAGGTCTGGAGGCCCGTCTACTCCCAGAGCCTCGCTTGCGACCACCTTTGGCCGCTGACGCAAGAAGGAGGAGCAGAGAGAGCGAAATCGATCCAGACACTGCAGGTCTTGTGTCGGAGGCGACGCCGCCTTATGCGGCTCTGCCCCAGCTTGAGACCAACAAGAAAGTGAAGCCCAAGAAACAGAAGGGCAATAACAAGAAGACGACGCCGTCAGCTCCACCCGAGCCGCGCGCATTCCCTCCGGCCCCCGCTGCCCTTACGGTCAGTTGGGCGACCGTTGCGCGTAGAGGAGCACGGCCGAGAAGGGAAAAGGAGCCAGCACCGACGACCAACGCGGAAGGCCAACGAGACAGAAACCCTGCACCGCTCAAGCCTAAGAAGAAAGGTAGAAAGAAGAGACTTCGAGCTCCGCGCTCGCAGGCCGTTATTCTGAGGCTGCACCCGGAGGCCATCGAAAAGGGGCTCTCCTACCGGGAGGTGCTCGCCGAGGCGAGGGCCAGTATCGACGCCGGAGCCTTAGGGATCCCCATCGAGAAGGTCCGGTCAGCAATAACCGGAGCCAAAATACTCATAGTGAGCGGCGAGGACCAGATCGCGAAGGCCGACTTGCTGGCCGAGAAGCTCAAGGAGGTTCTCTCTTCCAAGAGAGTAACGGTGACAAGACCGATGGTGACCGCTGCAATCCGCATAAGCGGACTTGACGATTCGCTGACGGAGGAGGAGATATGCACCGAGCTTGCGCGCATCGGCGAATGCTCCGTCGATGCAGTCAAGGCTGGCTCTATCAAGCCCGGATCCGGAGGAATGGGCCAGGTTCTCGTTCGTTGCCCGATAGCAGCGGCGAAGAAAATTGTTACAGTGACGAAGTTGCGCATCGGGTGGAGCGTTGTTTGGGTCCACATGCTGGAGGCCCGGAGGCTACAATGCTTCCGCTGCCACGCGTTGGGCCATGTGGGTGCGCGGTGCCCGTCGTGGGTCGACCGCAGCCACGACTGCTACCGGTGCGGACAGACCGGCCACGTGGCATCCGGATGCACACTGGCACCGCGATGCGCCGTCTGCGCCTCCGCCGGGAAACCAGCGGACCACACTTCAGGGGGCAAGGCCTGTGCAAGGCCCCCGAGAAAACCGAGGAGAGAGGACGTCGCTGCACCCGCGGCCGCACCCGTTGCTGCAGACCGAAGTCAACTCGGCGAGACGACGACTCCGATGGACGTCCAGCCTCCGTCGGGCACAAGGAAGACCGGGGCTTTATGAAGAACCGGGCATGCCGATGAACCGAGGAGGAAGTCGTGAGGAGGAGGTCGTGAACCTCGGTTCGTAGGCAGTGAAGGCGGAGCGGGTGGTGCGGGCAGAAAGCCCCCACCCGGCTCCTGCAGGGGCCGTCGATTGCTGGGTGCGGGGGCGCCCGGTGCTCGGCACTAAGGTCCTGTGGGGTGGTGGTGCGCTGTGGCTCCGGTGCGCCCCTCACAAGTCGTGGAGATGAGAGGGGGAAGAAGTCCCCGGTGGCAGATCCCGCCCAACGTAACATTGGGGTTGGAGCCGGCGAAGGCGGGCCTATGGCGCGCACATGGCGGTACCTGGGTCCCTGCCCAGCCGGAGTGGAGGAGCTCGTTGGGGTTTAGTCGGTAGTCGTTAAGCTGGGCGGGCTTGGCGAGAGCTGAACTTAGCCCAGCGCGCCTTTCTAAAGGCGTAGTCTCCGTGGACCAATTGGTTGAAGGCGCGGACCTCGGTTCGCGACTTCTTCCTCTTTCTTCCACCGGAGGCGCGGAGTCCGACATAACCCGGTCCGACTCCCGTCGGCAGGGTATCCGTAAAGACTAGGATTCCCCAACGATACCAAAAAAAAAAAAAAAGATGGGAGGTGAGCTCTTTAACCCGTCTACACAATAAAAAAAAAACCAACCATTCGTTGGAGAATAGTAAAATCCATACATTATCAACTACAGAATCGTGCAGTATGAGCTGCGAGCAGGGGTGTGATGTGAGAGCTAGGCGGTTTAACGTTACACGAGGGGTCATGAAATAAAGGATATTTAATAAAAGGACGAGATTATGAAGAGCGAGGAAGGTCGTAATAATAATAATATTGTCGTCTAAAGTCTGTTTAATTTATTATGAACTAGCTGACCCGGCAGACTTCGTAGTGCCTCAATCGATAAATAAAAAACCTAAACTTCTGTATAAAATAAACTTAAAACAAACAAAAAGAATCCGTCCGACGGATGACACATCAAAGGACAACAAAAATTGTTATTTTTATTCAATTCCGAGCATTTTCATATTTATCTACTGTTTTAAACCTTCTCTGGACTTCCACAAATAATTCAAGACCAAAATTAGCCAAATCGGTCCAGCCGTTCTCGAGTTTTAGCGAGACTTATGAACAGCAATTTATTTTTATATATTTCAGAACGGGTGTTTTTTTTTTTTTTTTTTTGGTCAGGAGGAAATCGCCGGACTTCCGCCCTCCACTGGGGATAGAGGGCGGAGCATGTCAGAGTCGAACTGACTAAAACCTCCTGTCGCTCAACAACCAACGTCCAAACCTCGCACGAGACAGAACTCATGAAGAGGCAAAGGGGGGAAAGTGAAGCGTTTAGTGCGGAGCACATCTCTCCCATCACCCTCCCCCTCGGGACGCCGGACTGGCGGTCGTCGGCGCCACGACCACCAGCCCTCTCGGTCGGCAGGCTATCCGAAGCCCGCCTAGATGGCGCCGGTTAGAGTGAGCTATCCTACGGAATACCCCGCTGGACCAGAACCAGCGTGGGTCGAGGATAGCCGGCCTTCCATCACCCGGATGCTCTTGCGTAAAACGCGTGCAGAGCAGCTTGCACGTCGTCTTCTTAGGCCCCCCTCGCCGGTCCCCAGACCGACATGTGAGGGGGGACCCGAAACACTTAGAGGGCCAGGGCTTGGGCGAGGTCCGCCTCCCTGGCCCCCGCTCGACGGCGGCGGGATTGTGCGTCTCTCACGCGCCCCGCCGCCTCCTTCTGCGAGATGGTGCACTCGCAGAAGTCGAGCATCGCCTTCCACGACTCGTCGTCGCCGAGCATCGATGCCACAACACTCGGCAACGACAAGTCGTTTCCTACTTTTGCGACGAGGACACGGCGCCACCCCTCCCACGCGGGGCAGGCGACGAGCGTATGCTCTGCCGTGTCCAAGTCGCAATCACAATGGTGGCACTCTGCCGTCGGCTCGGCTCTGATCCGGTGCAGGAACTCACCGAAGCAACCATGCCCAGTGAGCACCTGCGTGAGCCGGAAAGTGAGGCGTCCTCTGTCACGATTCACCCAATCCACAAGGACCGGGCGAATCGCCTCGACGGTCCTACGACCGGCCGAAGGATCAGCCAGCCGCCTGGACCATGACTCCAGCACGGACCGCCGAGATTGGGCCCTCCGCGCTCTGACCACACTGTGGCTGGGACGCGCCACGCCCCGGGCGCGAAGGTCAGCCCGCCACTGATAGTCAGCGGCGAGCGCCTCCGCTTCCAGAGCCCAAGGCGGCGTCCCAGCCAGTACACACGCCGCCTCAAAGGAGATGGTGCGATAACCACGGATGACCCTGACCGCGATGGTGCGTTGCGGCCGTTGCAGCAGCTTCGCCACCCCCGCGGCCAGGGACTGGCCCCACACAGGCGCCCCGTATAGGGCCATTGATCGCACCACCCCCGTATAGAGACGGCGCGTCACCTGGTCAGGCCCCCCGACGTTGGGCAGAAGCCGGCTTAACGCGCCGGCCACCCCCAACAAACGAGGGACCAGGTGCTGAAAGTGAGCACGGAAGGTCCAACGACTGTCCAGAATGAGGCCGAGGTACTTCAACTGCACCCCGACCCCAATCCGGACGCCTCCAACCACGATATGGGCATCGACAGGTGGCACTCTCCGGGGCCTGTGGAACCACATGGCCTCGGATTTACTGAGTGCCACGTCGAGGCCCAATCTCCTGATTTTGCCGACGACATGCGCCACCCCAGCGGTAGCAAGACGGGCAGACTCAGCAAAACTCCCCCCCCGGGCCACGACCAACGTGTCGTCTGCGTAACAGATTACGCTTAGGCCCGGGAGGAGGGCACCCCTCAGTACCCAGTCATACCCGATATTCCACAAAAGGGGGCCGAGCACCGACCCCTGTGGAACACCGCGCACGACCGGGAACCGGTGCACGATCCCACCGTGTCCGGTACACGTGACCGATCTGTCCTCCAAGTAGGAACCCACCAGCCGGCGAAGGTAGGGGGGCACTCCGTGCCGTTCCAGCGCCCCCCCTATCACGGACCAGGGCAGGGTGTTAAACGCATTGGCGATGTCGAGAGACACCGCCAAAGCCACCCCACCCCTGGAGACGGCCTCCTCCGAGAGGGCCCGCACGCGAAGGATCGCGTCTACCGTTGAGCGGCCCTCTCGGAAGCCATACTGCTCCGCCGACAGATCGGGTCCCACCCTGACCAGATGCTGGATGATGCGGGCTGCCAGAATGCGTTCCAGCAGCTTGCCCACCTCATCCAGCAACACGATGGGACGGTACCCGGCGGCACTATCCGCCGGGCGCCCCTCCTTTCTCAACAGCACGAGTCTGCCCGTCCTCCACGATGAAGGAAACCGTCCCGACTCGAGGCAGGAGTTGTAAAGCCTCAAGAGTCGGTCCCCCAGGGCACCAAGAGCCAAGGCCCAAACCCGGCCATGGACGCCATCCGGACCGGGTGCAGTGTCCTTCGCGCACATTTTGCGCACGGCCACACGGAGCTCCGCCCCCGTTATATGGGGCACCTCGTCAGGGACTTCGCCGTCGTATTCCGGCGGCGAGTCCATAGCGGGAGCGACAAATCCCTCCCGCTCCTGCGGGAACAGCGTCGAGACGATGTCCCGCAGCTGCTGAGGCTGGAGACGCTCCGTGATCGGGGGGGCCCATGGGCGCATTTTATTGCGCACCATATGATAGGGCCGCCCCCACGGATCCTCATCCAGCGTCTCCAGGAGACCCTCCATGTGTTGATCCTTGGCTCTTCTGATGGCCAGCTGCAGTGCCCTCTGCGCGACGCGAAATACGGCGTGCAGCCGGGCCTCTGCCGCCGCGAACGCAACTGGATCGTTGCGCCGCGGCAGGCGGCGGCGGCGATGCCTGGCGCACTCGCGCCTCGCCCGAACGCACTCCACGCGGAGTTGCGCAATTTCGGGCGACCACCAGTACGCCTGGCGATTAGGAAGTCGAGGGCCGATCCGGGGCATCGACACATCACAGATGCGACGCATCGTGTCCCGAAACCACCCTGCCTCGCCCTCGACCTCGACCGGGTGTGGACGCATGGGCGCCCACGCCGCCACTGTAGAGGCTTCCATCAGGAGCTCCTTATTCAGGCGCTTCAGTGCCCACTTGGGGAATGACCGGGACGCACCACGGGGGTGATCCCCGAGGGCGTCCGCGACTGCGGAGCGGGCGGAGAGATCAAACCGAATATATCGGTGATCTGACAACGTCTCCGCCCCCTCCAAAACCCTCCAGTCGCGGATACGGCGCGCGATGGCCGGGCTCGCGAACGTAACGTCCACAATAGACTCGCCCTGCCACCGCACGCACGTTGCAACCGACCCTCTATTCAACAAACAAAGGCCGGCCGCGTTCGCCCACCTCTCCAGTAGCCTACCACGAGCGTCCGAGCGGGGGGAGCCCCATGCGATAGACTTCGCATTGAGGTCCCCCGCGAGAATCACTGGACGAGGAGCGAGGCGGCGAGCAATCGCCCCGATCCCGCCCAGGAAATGCCCGAACTCGACGGTAGGCCTGTTCGGAGAGAAGTACGCCCCGATCACGACGGTCCCTTCCAGCTGCACCGCGACGAACCCTTGACCCCTGGTCACCATCGCCAGGGGGGGGATCGCCGCGTCTCTTCTTATGACTATGGCCGCCAGGCCGCCGTCGTCCCCAAACCAGCAATCATTTGCTGGGGGAACGAAGTACGGCTCGGCGACCACAGCCACATCTATGGACCACTCCGCCATGCTCTGAGACAGCATGTCCTGAGCTCTGGCGGAGTGGTTCAGGTTTCCTTGGAGGAAGTGATAGGTGCGGTCCATTACTGTTGGACCACATCCATCGCCCCCTCCCCTTCACCACTGCCCCCGCCCTCCGGCACCAGCGCCGCAGCGGGGATTACAGTGTTGGCCAGTGCTCCTCTGGCCAACCTTCTCTTTTGCCGGCGCTTCGATTTTCGGCGCCGGTTGCGTTCGGTATTATTACCGGACGGGAAACACGCCTTGCCTCCCGCCCGGTGGCTTGCCCTGCGTCCGGCTGCAGCGCACAGAGCGCAATACGGGGCGGCCGTGCAGGACGCAGCTTTATGGCCCGGCTGGCCGCAGCGGAAACACAAA
Organism: Bombyx mori; assembly: GCF_030269925.1. Lineage (NCBI taxonomy): Eukaryota > Metazoa > Arthropoda > Insecta > Lepidoptera > Bombycidae > Bombyx > Bombyx mori. The sequence continues at coordinate 1,473,715 of NC_085128.1, forward strand.
CCGCTGCGGTCAACTGAGCTGGTGCACCTAGCGAGTCCGTGCCCCGTGCTGAAGCACCGGAGGCATCGCCAGGCACGTGGTTCTTGGAGACGCACGTGGGCCGCTATCCAGCCCACGCGCAGTCTCCCCGGATCCCCCGTCGATCTTCCCGGTGGAGGAGTGGCCAAGGAAGTGGCCGCCTCCACAGGGCAGCGCGCCCAAGCTGACCTGGCCCCGGAGTACCCTGAGCGAAGTTCGCCCACGGTCACGCTCTCTGGGGCACATCTCCCCTGGGCCGCTATCGCAGCTACCACCTCCTCCTTGGTGGCGCAGTCGTCCAGGCCGGTGATCCTAATCTCGGCCATCCTCACCGGCCTGTGCACACGCACCTCTTCCTCCGGCAACGCCACGCGGAGCGTCGCCACTAGTTTGTCCGCGATGCCAGAACTATCGGCACCGGGACACTCCAATAGCTTCGCCCCATTGGCTGTGTGCCGGAAGCGGAGGCCCTCCTCTGCCCCGATTTCTTCCAAGCTTACGGCCGCGCGCGCCCGGGCCATAACCTCATTATACGTGAGGCCCTTTTCGATGGCGGCCGGCAGCAACGTCACTACAACGGCAGCCGACCCCGCTGCGCGCGGCTTCTTCTTCTTGTTATTGGTCTTGCTAGCGGCCGGTGCTCGACCCTCGCGGGGAGCAGCCACGGCCGCCAGCGCTGTGTTTCGGGTAACAGCAGTCGGCGCTCGACCCCCTTGGGGAGCTGCCAGAGCTGCTGTCTGTCGCAATCTTTTGGTGCCCCGCTTCACCACTTCCGTCCAGCCCTCGTCCATGCTTGACGGGGGGGGAGGAAGGACACGGGGCTGAGGTTGGAATCGCGGGGCAGGATTCTGGGCGCCCGCACCTCTGTTATGCTGATTCCGGCTTCCACGTCGTGCCACCCTCGCGGATGGGGTAGAAGTGGAGGTCGGCTGGGTGGCCTGGTCCCGCGGGGCGGTCGCGGCTGTTGGTACAGGGACGCAATCTCTGGAACCAATCGACGAGCGGAGCATCTCCTCAAGGCCAGCCAAGTGTTTGCCGACCTCAACCGCCACCGCCCGCGAGATACAGGCCATCATTTCCTGTCTGCTTGGGAGGGCGTGATCCACTCCCCCCATTTCAGCAGCCATGTTATAAGGCCTCTGCGACCCTGCAGCACGTGGGGGCGAAAGAGGCGGCTCCGAAGACCTGGGCCGTGGCAGCGCCGGCCACTCGTCTACCATTCTCGCCAGCGGCGAGCGGATGTCCTCAGTCCTTAACCTTCCTGCCTGTATGGATGCAGGGGCGGCCGATATCCGGGAAGGCGGCGCAGGCCTTAACTCAACCCTCCGAGGGGGGCGAGGGAGCGCGGGAGTAGGCACGCGCGGAACAGGGGCCACAGAAGTGGGCGCTGGCATGAGCGCCGCCACACTCATCCCAGCCCGCGAAGGCGCGCTGGTGTCCATCTTCCTCACGGGTGGCTCAGAGCGTGCCGGCGCAGGCATCGGCGACAAGGGAGTCCCCTCTCGCAAGGCTGGGGAGTCCCCCAGAATGCGACTCTCCCTGGAGTCAAGCTGCGCTACGAGTTTGGACATGGTAGGGATCAGCTTCGTCCTAACCATAGCGGCTCCCTCCCGGAGCCTCTTCCGGTAGCTGCTGCCTGGCTCGGCGCCCTTGGCAGCCACGGTCGACAGCAACTTAGCCAGATTGACCAGGGCATGGTCGAGGTCGCGGAATGCCTCGTCCCCGCTAGCCAGGGACGCGGCCGACGTCGACATCGACTCCACCGACGTCGCCGGTGACACTGCGCCCCTCCTCCTCACTGGTGCCCACTGGGGTGCGGGCATCGTGTCTTTCGACGCGGCAGGCCCCGAAATCACCGGAGCCACCTCCTCGACGGCCATGGTCTTTTCCGGCACCTCGGTGCTGGAGGATGACGCACCGCCGTCGTCGGAAGCTGCTACGGGGATCTTCCTTCGGCCTCTCTTTTTCCCCGCCGATGGTTTGGTGGGGTTCATCGCAACCGATTCGCTGGCGAGCGCAGAGCGCATCGAGCCGGCGATCAGGGAGCGCATCGGTTCGACGGGAATTCCGCTGCCCGTCGCACAGCCTCCTTCATCTTGGCAATTGTTGCCCCCCCCAGAATACGTGGGGCAGCGTGCTTCCACCGAGGTGGAAGCACGGAGGGATTCTCCGCCCGACTCGCAGGCGGTACCCTCCTGGGGTACTAACTTTTCACAATTGGCCATCATCATTTGATCCTTTTTTATTAACCAGGGGTTTGGTCCCCTGGGATCTACGACACCCTCGGGACTGGAAACCCTCCAGCCATACATCCCATCGCCGGGTGTCGAGCTTGAGATTGGGGCATTTTTGAAGAGGTTTGCGTCCTCGCAGCTCCGACCAGTAAAGGCAGGAGCCCCCGTTCCCCATGACTGGGGTTTACGGTTTGGCCGACGGTGGCCGAGGCCTGTCCGTCGCCCACAACGCGGTGTGGAGCCACGCCGGCGAGCCGGTACCTCCCATATCTGGAAGGCTTTCCCCTGTAACCGAAGCCGGGGACATGGCAACCCGCAGCCGGAAGACACAAAAGTGCCGCCGGCTCATCAGGCTCCCGAGAGCCAACCCCTCATCCCCTGAATGCCTCCCTTTGCCAGTGCAAAGGGCGTGGGGAGAGAGTCCCTCGCTCTCTCTCAAGGAGCACCCGTGAATACGGAAGCAGCCAAGGAGAGCTGGGCGCAGTTCTCTTGGTCGCGGCGTCCCACACAGATTCCTCTGCACGCGATTTTAGGGACGCACGCTTAAGCCCCACCGCCACGACAAGGCGGAACTACATTCGGTGGGGAGAACGGGTGTATAGTATATTAGTCGGTTAGATAACGCGACTGGTATAGTAATAACGGTAAAAAACCTCAAGATTATTGTGCACTAAAGTTTGTACTCTAAAATAGGTAAATATGTTTAATAGTTATTGGATAGACGAGCGAACGTACTTATCTTGTGTTGTACCACCTGATATTAAGTAGTTACTGGTTGTCCGCTAGCGAAGTTGCTTAACGTGCTTATAGAATTAGGGGATGCATCTTCCCAATTAAAAAACTGAAGTAAAATTAGAACAACCGTTACTCCTGTTGTTTTTTTTTATTGCTCTTTTCTATATAAGAATGCATCAGTAACGAACTGTGTTGGATTTTCTATAACTAATCGTACTGCGTCCACTCGTGCGGACCCACAATATGTCCTATCAACATCAATGCCTAGAACTTAAGCATTTAAAAATGAAGACTTGACATCGCTTCAAGTGAAACACATAAAACATAATTTATGGAAGATGTTCAAAGTAGAGATGAAACAAGACGAGTTCATCCCGACGTTTATGTGGCCATAAACGTTTTACTGTAGCTTTGTCTGCGAAATATGAGTGCAATACGACATAACTAATTGTAGGTATACTAAAAAATACAGACCGCACAAAAATGAGTAATTATTACCATCCAGAGCTCTAATTTAAATTGCTAGTCTAAAGAACTAGCACAGTAATTAAAGGCTCTTGGAGCTTTTTGCTTTTGCTTCGAGTTGAGTAGGCTTCCACCTCTTTGGAGGACAGATAGACTCGTGCTGCTGCGAAATGAGGAGAGCCCGGAAACAGTCGCTGGGTACCATGCTGATCGACAATGACCTTACATGGAGTTCAGTTGGGGGACATTCTTCGACTCCACTTCCCTGGTCATTAGTGTGAGGTTTGACAACTATAATTGCCACGGATAGGGCTATTTGAGGCTATAGTATCAATCTTCTTTAAGGGAGTCAGCGACCACCCTGGTCTTTGGATATTTTCTTTTCTCGAGATCCTTTACTAGGTTTAAACGTTTGCAATTAAATTTTTGGTTTGAATTGAAAAAAAATTGCTTTGAAATTATCTGAACGCGATGTGGCAAGGATGGCTAAGTACACATTTTGTAGCTTACGCAGCGGCTTAGACCTCGCTTAATCGCGACCATTGCGATGCGTTATGCGAGCTATATGGTATCCTAGCCGCCATCCTAGCCGTAGACTTGTATCTTTATTGGGAAAATCCTGAATGGCTATATAAGATTTCATCTCGCTTCTTTTTCTCAGCTGATTCATTAATTTTCCACCATCAGCATTACGTTTCTCGTGGCTTCACAGTCATTAAAAGGGCTTGCTTGCTTCTGTAATCATATCTAATGACAAGGCCACTTTACTTTTGTTAGGCGATTGATGCGTTGATACGAATTTTGTTGGTATTATTAATAGGATGCGGGGGCTGTATTTTGGCCATTCGTTGACTACTTACAATCAGAGATTTCAAAGATGCAATCAGTCACCGAACTCTTTAATCATGACCCTATTTCCCACATCAATGGGGCTCTGATTGCAGATCCTTTAACTACAGGCAAACCTCAAATTTGAAAGCGGCGGATATTTACGCCCAACAAGAAAATTGTGTCGTTTGATGTGTATTGCGTTTATGAATAAAGATTAATTGGTGATTATTAAACCTAATAGAATAATGTGATGATATTATTTGTGGTGTAGCTGTAGGGATGGCGTTTTCTAATGTTTGCCATAATTATAGGTGTGTTCATAATTGGTTTTTTAATTTATAACCCAATAAAATGATAAGACTGTTGCCAAATTTGAACGCACTCTAGAGATTTTAAGCCTGCAATTGTTCTGGTGTACAGTCAATACTGCGTTTACCATAACGTCGCCTTACCCAAATTGTATTAGTAGTTAGCGTGGGTCGTCAATACACCTTTTTAAACGTTATGTATTTTTTTGTTTTGTATTTACTGTTCGCTATTCTGTTGCCGATTTCGCAGTAGGCAGCGGCTTGGCTCTGCCCCTGGCATTGCTGAAGTCCATGGGCGACGGTAATCACTCACCGTCAGGTATGTCGTATACTCGTCTGCCTTTTTTTTTTTTTTTATTGCTTAGATGGGTGGACGGGCTCACAGCCCACCTGGTGTTAAGTGGTTACTGGAGCCCATAGACATCTACAACGTAAATGCGCCACCCACCTTGAGATATAAGTTCTAAGGTCTCAGTATAGTTACAACGGCTACCCCACCCTTCAAACCGAAACGCATTACTGCTTCACGGCAGAAATAGGCAGGGCGGTGGTACCTACCCGTGCGGACTCACAATAGGTCCTACCACCAGTGGTTACGCAAATTATAATTTTAAGCCTACAAGAGCAATAAAAAATAAATCTTGGAAATCTTTCTCGAGAAGAAAAAAAAACCTTCAATGGAATCAATTGTGTCTTGTTATGCCAATTGTAAACCGTATCTGAATTTGTATTTCCTAAGCAAAAAAGCAAAGCTCATTTCTGGCGTCCCGCCCCGTTGTGTAGAAAATGCTAATGCTTTCCACTATTTACGAAGGTCAACTTTTAGCCTAATATTATGTAGCTATCGTCGCAAAACCACATTTATCCACTGTTAAATATCGATTTAATTATTTTTTTATGAAAATCGACCTAAAAAATTACTTTTAATGTTGCAGGTTAACATTATGCTATCTCTCTCTCTTTTTTCCTAGCTATTCATCCCAGACAGGGATGGGGTCAGCTTTTTTTTATTTTTCTCCCCCATTTTGCTCTGTCTTCGACGCCCTCCACCTTGTATAACATTAAGCTATCGTTTCAAAAAAATTGTATAATATTATTACTCGGACATACGGAAATTAAAAAGGAACTTTCCGACTTCGTTAAAAGGCAAAACCGGCGCCGCCTCAACTAGTTAATGAAAAGGAAAATAAAAAAAAAACACAAAGCAAACAAATACGCAAAGAAAAAATAAAGTATTGTTAATAAAATTGTCACGGGAGAGGGTGAAACTTAATTTCCTGTTTCGTCCGGTACTTAATAAGGAATGGGGACACTGAAAGATGAAAGAAGAATGATACTGGTTTTCATAAATTGGTTAAAGTATGTAGCATCGTGCTGCTGTGATAATTGAAGTCGTCGTGGCCTAAAAGATAAGACGTCCAGAGCATTCGTGTTGAGCGATGCACCGGTGTTCGAATCCCGCAGGCGGGTACCAATTTTTCTAATGGAATACGTACTTAACAAATGTACACGATCGGCTTCCACGGTGAAGGAATAACACTGAGTAATAAAAATCAAACCCACAAAATTATAATTTGCGTAATTACTGGTGGTAGGACCTCATGTGAGACCGCACGGGTAGGTACCACCACCCCGCCTATTTCTGCCGTGAAGCAGTAATGCGTTTCGGCTTGGAGGGTAGGCCGCCGTTATAACTATACTGAGACCTTAGAACTTATATCTCAAGGTGGGTGGCGCATTTACTTTGTAGATGTCTATGGGCTCCACTTAACGCCAGGTGGGCTGTGAGCTCGTCCACCCACCCAAGCAATAAAAAAGAAAGATTATATTCTTCTCAGTGGCTCCCTCATTGTTGAAGATCATGACTCTTATGTAGTCTTCATACGGTTTCTCTCCACCTATTCTGATTATTTTTTCCTCGTGGGGAGCTTCGTTCACCAGAATTTCTAGCTGCCGAGTCACTTAGCTGATCACTTTGAGCTTCAGCCTCTAGAACTTTTGCCTTCCATCCAAATCCAATATGAAGATATGAACATGGATATGAATAATTTTACATTAAGTTATTTAATATGCTAGTTAAAAGCTGTTCTTAATGGGTTCTTTCAGAGTACGACAATATTACTTTGTTGGTAAGTATTAGGGTGGTAGATATCATTTAGAAAGTGAACCAATAGGTAACACCATGTGATTCAGTTATACCGCAAATATATGTCTAAGTTCGGCAGAAGTGATGATTTTGTTTACAGTTAGAGCTTGAGCATTTCTGTTAATCAATAGAAATATAAAAAAAACCAACGAATTGAAAACAGTTAAACTAATATAAGTGTTAGCACTAAACTTGTTGATTTAACTCATCACATTGCTAATATGCGAGATGTATGGAAATGGTAGTGCAAGGTAGAGGGGGAAGAGGTCGACCGAAGAAGACATGAGTGGAGTGTGTGAAGGACGATATGAGAGAGAGAGGAGTGAGTGTTGAGATGACGGCTGATAAAAGAGAATGGAAGAGAAAAATTAGCTGTGCCGACCCCACCTAGTGGGATAAGGTGGAGAAAAAGAAGACTGCTAATATGCGTTAATCAACAGAGCATTAATTTATCCGATCCGGTAATTTCGATATTATCGCATTTGGTGTGCCACTAATTTTGTATAGAAGTAAATAAAGCTGGTTTTACTGTCGGAGTGCGTTTGCTGCCGTGTTATTTACCACGTTCGGGTTGTAGCGTCAGACTACACTGATTTACTGCTTCAGGAAGCTGAGCTTTTCTTCAAGACTTTTATTAAAGCAATAGCGTGCTTATCAACATTATTTAACACGTTCAACCTCGTGAGTGTGAGCAACCACATCTTTTTTTTTTTTTTTATTGCCTTTGTAGGCAGACGAGCATACGGCCCACCTGATGGTAAGTGATCGCCTTCGCTCATGGACGTCAGCAATGCTGGGGGCAGAGCCAAGCCGCTGCCTACCATAAGCCAAGCCGCTGCCTACCATAGCCAAGCCGCTGCATACCTCATTTCTGAATATTGCTACTGTGGCGCATCTTTTTTTCTCATACAAAGTTTAGCAACGTCTAAAAACGTCCCGCCGTAATACGTACATCCTGTGATGATTTTTTTAGGGAACGCGACGGTGAAGGCTATGAGAATCGAATGTGTTGCGGCGGATCACTACACTGTACATCAGTACATCAGATGAATGAGGGCTGAATTTTCGATTCGATTTTCTGTTTATTAATTATTTTAAGAAAACCCGAAACTATGGTGGTTCATTCACGATTCAATAATTATGAACGTTTGACAATTAAACCAGTTAAGCACTTTGACGGCACTAGAGTTCTACAAACAAATGCATAACAGAACACAAAGTCCAACAGCAAGGCGCGAAACAAAAACCTTTGTAAATCCATTAAATTTACCATAAAACGAGTGCGCTGGATGTATTATTAAGATATAACTCCAACGGTCCCGGAGATTCCTCTAAACGCACAGACAGTCATGATTTACGACGCGGAAGCTGCACTCTCATGTGGTTGTGACTTTACAAAGAATAACAAATATGTAGAGCTACCTTTATTTTAATGATCTGATCTTAAATAATTTATTGGAAGGTGAAGGTACGTGCAATGTGCAATGCCACATAAAATCGGTATAGAAGCAGGAGCTATTTAGTCGTTTGATATTAGTTTCTGCTTATAGACCTCTTAGCTACTACCGAATTTAGCTTTTTCATGGTAAGTCTTTTTTTTTATTGCTCTTATGGGCAGACGAGCATACGGCCCACCTAATGGTGAGTCCTTACCGTCGCCCATGGATTCCAACAATGCCAGGGGCAGTGCCAAACCGCTGCCTACCGTTAAGTACTCTCCACAAGCCTCGTTTGAAGAAGGATATGTCATACGGCTCGGGAAATAAGTCGTCGCATTCTTAGCCAATTGTCATCATCTAATCATTTCAACTAGAATTGTTGGCTCGGCTGTACCCTGAAATTGTCGATATGTACACGTGTGACTTTGGTCGTCCGCCATCAAGAAAGACCTAAAAAGTCATCTGCGCTCATAAAATCTATCCAGTCTTTCTTAGTATGAACAAAAAAACATCCAATTTTACCGCGAACCTCAAGCCGCTTCGTCTGAAGTGGAAATCGTTTCCATACATTGTTGCTTACAATCTCAAACTGCGGTTTAAGGGTCGTAAAGTTGCTGTACAGTCTGAGATGTTTTTAATACGCACATTTTCAATGGATGTGCTTTGTCACGCATGATGCACAGGTTCGAAAAAGGGCATGTCTAAAACGATGATAAGCTACAGACAGTGTTTTGGGGCAAAACTGGGTCATTGAGGCAATTGAATTCAGATTTCGACCACATACACATCTCAAGGTGGCATTTACAATATCATGTCCATAGGCTCAGTTCACCAGCTACAACGAACTTAGCTGAAAACTCATTTACTAACCTGGTGAAATTTTTTTAAAGAAAAAAAATTAATATTCTTCTCTTGATTTTACCGAATGCACCTTAATTACAACGATCAAAAATAGATATTTTAACTTTTTGTTTATTTTTTATTTTCTTCCTATTCTAGTGAACTCGGTAAATACACTATACGACTTATAGAATAGGCCAAGAGTTTTTAATAAATGTGCTATACTTATAGACTCACTTTTTTTTTTTTTTTTTTTTTTTTTTTTTTTTTTTTTTTTTTTTTTTTTTTTTTTTTTTTTTTTTTTTTTTTCCACAGGAGAAAATCGCCGGATCCCCACCCGCACGGCAGGTGGGGTATGTGGGAGTCGAACCTCACTAAAAACTCCTGCCGCTCCAGTCGGAGTTATTGAGACGGCGGGACAGGGTTTACGCAAAGCACATTACATCCATCCCGCCGTCCCCCAGACGCCGGACCGGCGGCCGCCAGCAACATGACCGCCGGTTCCCTCGGTCGACGGGCCAAGAGCCCGATTGATAGCGCCGCGCTACACCTTCCCCCGGAGCGGTCGGGGGAACGCGACCTACCACGCTGCCCCACGCCTAAGCTCCTCCCCGCACAAAGCGGGTGGAGCCCGAAGCTCTTAGGGGGCCGGGTTACGGACGGGACCCCGGTCCCGACCCCCTGCTCGGCGGCGGCGGGTTTCTGCGTAGTGAGGAGAGCTTTGCCTCACTCGCCCCGCCGCCTCCTTCTGCGAGATGGTGCACTCGCAGAAGTCGAGCATAGCCTTCCAAGACTCGTCGCCGCCAAGCATCGACGCCACGACGCCAGGCAGCGACAAGTCTGGTCCTATCTTTGCGACAAGGACACGGCGCTGCACCTCCCAAGCGGGGCAGACAGCGAGCGTATGCTCCGCCGTGTCCAGGTCGTGTCCACAATGGTGGCACCTCGTCGTCGGCTCAGCTCCTATCCGGTGCAGGTACTTTCCAAAGCATCCGTGCCCAGTCAGCACCTGCACCAGACGGAAGGTAAGGCGTGCTCGGCCACGATTCACCCAGTCATAAAAGACCGGGTAAACCGCCTCGACGGTCCGTAGACCCCACGTGGGGTTGGCCAACCGCCTCGACCACGATTCGAGCACGGACCGCCGAGAATGGGCCTTCCGCGCCCGCAGCTCACTTTTGGAGGGACGCGCCACGCCCAGAGCACGAAGCTCACTGCGCCACCGATAGTCGGCAGCGAGCGACTCCGCCTCCAGCTCCCATACTTATAGACTCATAGCTCGTATTTAGATTCCATTTATTCAGGCCAAACTGTAACGTTGTAAATTAGATGATTTGTATCAATTATTATTGTACTACTTTTGTTTGTTCATCACTAAGAAGAGGTTGTTTAACCGTCCGTATGGGTGTTTTGATTATTATTTTTATTTGGGATGTGGGCTCGTCCTCACGGCCCACCTGATGTTAAGTGGTTACCGGAGCCCATAGATATCTACCCTGAGATAATAGTTCTAGGATCTCAGTTTTTACAGTACAACGGCTGCCCCACCCTTCAAACTGAAACGCATTACTGCTTCACGGCAGAAATAGGCAAGGTGGTGGTACCTACCCGTGCGGACTCATAAGATGTCCTACCACCAGTAATTACGCAAATTGTAAGTTTGCGAGTTTTTATTCCACGCTGTTATTCCTTCACCGTGTAAGTCAATCGTGTACATTTGTTGAGTACGTATTTCATTAGAAAAGTTGGTACCCGCCTGCGGGATTCGAACACCAGTGCATCGCTACACACGAATGCACCGGACGCCTTAACCTTTAGGCCACGACGACTGCCAAATATTTAGAGTATGTCCTCTTTAGAAGCAGCAATAGCAGTTCAGAGAGACGGAGGACATATACATATTATCTGAAAGCCACACAGCCTGACGCAGACTTCTAATCATGTGATCTAAAATTTGGTTATTAATGCACATAAAAGCTCTATTAGGGCCTAAACTCGCGTCTATTATGTATGATAACCGAGAAATATTTGAAGCGATCCTGACATTGTACCATGAAGTCGTCGTGGCCTAACGGATAAGACGTCCGGTGCATTCGTGTTGAGCGATGCACCGGTGTTCGAATCCCGCAGGCGGATACCAATTTTTCGAATGAAATACGTACTTAACAAATGTTCACGATTGATTTCCACGGTGAAGGAATAACATCGTGTAATAAAAATGAAACCCGCAAAAATATAATTTGCGTAATTACTGGTGGTAGGACCTCTTGTGAGTCCGCACGGGTAGGTACCACCACCCTGCCTATTTCTGCCGTGAAGCAGTAATGCGTTTCGGTTTGAAGGGTGGGGCAGCCGTTGTAACTATAATTGAGACCTTAGAACTTATATTTCAAGGTGGGTGGCACATTTACGTTGTAGATGTCTATGGGCTCCAGTAACCACTTAACACCAGGTGGGCTGTGAGCTTGTCCACTCATCTAAGCAATAAAAAAAAAACTACCATAAGTCACGTAATGGTGATAAGGCTGGTTTGTGAGTGCACACGGGTAGGTACGGGACCACTGCTTTAACTATTTCTACCGTGAAACATTTCGGTTTGAAGGGTGAGCCATTGTATTGTAAACTAATATCTCAGGGTGAGCGGCGGAATTTACGTTGTTGATATCTATGGGCTCTGGTGACTTAACACCAGACGAGCCCTGACCTTATTCTCTAAAAAAAGTGAAGTAGTAAATAAGTGCTCTGAGGAATTGTTCGAGATGATACCGTCATCTCGTTTTTACTATCGCACCGCCCGCCACCGGAGTAGAGTTCATCCATACTACCTGGAGCCACGGCGGTCATCCACAGTGCGTTTCCAGAGGTCTTTTTTGCCACGTACCATCCGGCTATGGAATGAGCTCTCCCGCACGGTGTTTCCCGAGCGCTATGACATGTCCTTCTTCAAACGAGACGGCAGCGGCTTGGCTCTGCCCCTGACATTGCTGAAGTCCATGGACGACGGTAACCACTCACCACCAGGTGGGCCGTATGCTTGTCTGCCTACAAGGGCAATAAAAAAAAAGAAATTGTTGTTTTTGAGCATGACCGCGATTTAATGGTTATAAATAAACAAATAAGGCAGCCAAACTCGCACGCGTACAGTGTATAGAGTCGTGATTTAGCATTTAACTAGTTTCTTTGTTTCCCGTGGCTTCGTAATTAAAATGTATAATGTGTTAATTTGAATAAAAGGTCCGAAGTTCAATACCATTACGGCAACATGGCCCGTGTTAATGGACTATTCTGTATGTGTTATTTTGATACACATACATACATAAAACACGCATCCCGGTTGTATGGGCGAAAGTTGAAAGAATATTTGCGATTCTATTCAGAAACAGTTCATCTGATTCCTATCTCTTTCAACCCTTTTTTTATTGCTTAGTTTGGTGGACGAGCTCAAGGCTCACCCGGTGTTAAGTGGTTACCGGAGCCCATAGACATCTACAAAGTAAATCCGCCATCCACCGTAAGACATGAGTTGTAACTGATTTTTAACAGTACTACGGCTGCCCCGCCCTTCAAACCGAAACGCATTACTGCTTCACGGCAGAAATAGGCAGGTTGGTGGTACCTATCCGTGCAGACTCACTAAAGGTCCTACCACCAGTAACATGCAGGGAGTGTGCTTTTGGAACTGCTAAGATAGCTGAACGAAGTCCTACATAGATACACCTTTTGTTGAGATATTTCCGGGCCTCATAGAAGACACCACTTACAAAAATCAATCTTATAGATTGTAGATAGATAGTCTACTTAGTCATGTGGAGTTACAATACACGCCAGTTTTCAATATGTCCGTAATTGTTTAAGCGTTAATACAATTGCGAAAGTTGAAAATCGCGAACCATGACGTCACAAGTGGAACAACCCTAACAATGAAAGTTTAATGACATCAATCAATACAGAAAGTGCAAGCCTGGGAGGACGGAAGGGGCAAGGAGCAGGCAAGGTAAATAACAGGGTCGGCAGTGCGGGTAATTTACCAATTTACCCTAGATCGGGCTTACCCACGTATTGACTACTGACACGTGGAACTTGGGATTTATTTTGTGATTTAGACGATAAGAAACGGCATGCCTACCCACATGTCTACTCAAATTTGCGATGGCAGTCTCAAGAGGCACGCAAAAAACGACCAACAAGCAAGATGTGATAGTAAAATCAATTATATTTTTACTGGTCACTTACACGCATCAGGGCCGCTGTACCAGTCACTGGGGCAGACGGGGGTAAATTTACTACCCTAGCAACTTTTCGCATTGGACTATTGCTTGTAAATTTAGAGTTATAAACCTGCGACAAATAATAGGATCCAAATTAGGATATGCTCCCAAATTAGGATCTGTGCGAAGAAAAGCAGGGACTGATTGTACATACCAGTAGTGAAACCTCTAGTGAGTCCGCACGGGTAGGTACCACCCTGCCTATTTTTGCCGTGATGCGTTTCGGTTTGAATGGTGGGGCAAGCGTTGTACTATTCCGAGACCTTAGAACTCATAACTCAAGGTGGGTGGCGGTATTTACATTGTAGATTGCCTTTGGGCTCCGGTAACCATTAAACATCAGGTGGGCTGTGAGCTCGTCCACGCATCTATGCAATAATAATAAAAAATACTTTATTCGTTTTAACTCATGGTCGAATTGGTTGGTGTCCACTCCAGGTCAAACTGGTCGTGGCTAAGTAAATTCATCCTTATATTGTTATAACGATACGAACTATCATTAATAGAATATTCGAGTTTGTATCGAAATATATATATTATGAGAGTTTTAAAGCTCTAAAAGAAATCGACGAACTTCTGAATGAACGGTTAATTATTACGATATAAAATATAACAACCATTCCTAAAAATACTAATTACATATCTATACAAATAAATAAAATTGGAATGTCTGCTTGTAATAATATAATAACCCCTCTTTACTAAATGCGTAAGTATGTATACCACTGTACATATTATTATATCCAGTTTTTTTTTGTTTTTCTGTTCCAGCTAATCTCTGGAACGGCTGGACCGATTTTGACGAGACTTTCACTGATAGGTAGCTGATGATATAAGGAGTAACTTTTTTTAGACCAGCGATGTAACATCGCGGGACTCAGATATCAATAACAAAATTTAATGTTTCCGAAGCGAAGCGAGGTCGGGTCACTAGCTTAATATGATTTAAGTTAAAAATGATTACAATTTTAGTTTCCCAGCTTTCTCGTTTCAGTGACGTGGACGCCGTCGATGTGTATGCAAAAATCGTATTATACGCGACTGCAGTATGGAGTGACGCAAAAAAATCCATAAAAATGCTTCAATATTTCACGACTTACGTTGATTTCCCTTTAAGCCAATAGAGTAAAGACGACCGCTTGTTTTACGAGCAATGTATTTTGCCTACTACCACTCAATTTTGCAAGCCTTCGGACTTTGTCGATTTATCATCTTGTGAATCTTCCCTTTTTTTTTCCATCCTGTGGTGGTCCTCTGGTGGTAGCTAAAGCTTATTATAGCTTCTCGCAGACGGGTGTGATACTCCACATTCCTAATTCGATGACTCAGAGTAACTCCGAGCAAAGCCCTCTTCTCTGGTCTTTGAGTAAGTCTGAGCCTTCGGTTAACTCCCACAGTGGGCGACCAACATCTCAGTGCCACATTTCACTCATTGTGTTTACTGCACTGTTAGTTCATACAAAATTTGAAATTCTAAATAAATTATTACATACTATATGAAGGGTTCTTACCACAAGCATTACTGCTTTACGGCAGGGAGGTGGCACCTACCCGTGCGGACTAACAAGAGGTCCTGCCAGCAGTAAAAAGTATGTATAATACATTTCGTCATTAAGTATAAAAACTTTAATGATGCGAGAAAAGGTCTGTTGTCTGTACGTTGTCTGTACGCTTAGAAGATAATCGATAGAACAAAATCACTTTACCACTACTAGGACTTTTACCGAATTAGAGACGTATCAATACTCTTTTGTTTTATTTAAGGCAGATAATAGTAAAAAACACAAATAAATGGATCAAATATCTCGAAGGATGTAATAATCTTTTGTCCAGAGCACGTCTTGTGTACGATAATCTCCCTATTGTTTACGAGCTGAAGACGAAACAAAAGTAAACAAAACGTTATTCAATCTACCCTCGTGCTGTAAGCAATCACTTGAAGCTAGGGAGATAGTCGCGAGTCGGGCCAGGAAAAATACGAAAACTGGCAATGGCAAATAAAACAAAAACATATTCATTCAACGGTAGCTAGGTTCTAGAAATGCGTTCTGTGTTATTAGTATCGGAAACATAGAAATACAAAAACTAGTTCGGATTGGATAAGCTAGTTCTCACGGATCGTTTGGAACCTCTGGGTCTGCGGAGGGACTTCGCTTCTCTTTGTATTTTGTCTAGTGTGTTCCATGGGGAGTGCTCTGAGTAATTGTTTGAGATGATCCATTATCTCGTTTTTACCATCGCACCACATGCCACCGGAGTAGAGTTCATCCATACTACCTGGAGCCACTTCGTTCATCCACAGTGAGTTTCCAGAGATAGGGAGATTCCAGAGATTCCGGCTTTGAAATGAGCTCCCCTCCGCGGTGTTTCCCAAACGCTATGACATGTCCTTCTTCAAACGAGACTTGTGGAGAATATTTAACGGTAGGCAGCAGCAAGGCTGTGCCCCTGCGACAGTAACCACTCACCATCACGTGAGGTGTATGCTCGTTGACAAGGGCTATATAAAAAAAAATACGCTCAGAACCAAAATGCCAAATAAATATACAAATATATCAACAAATACACAGCGACAAGCAATCGAACAAGATCCTGTATCACAGTAGTCGGAATCACGAACCATTACTTCAATGAGGACATTAAGCAATAACTTTGGTGAAACACAGTCAACATTACTTGGCCTATCTGATTTGGCGACACTCGAAGGTCGGTCTGTTAATTATCAGGGAACCGCTGATTTCGTAGCTCTGCCTTCACGAGCGTGACTGACACGTCCAGAATCACGGCGACATTCTCCCAAAAACGTTTCGACAAACAAACGGAGGGACTTGTGACAGCAAATGTTTTATCATCCAGCCTCTTTGTATTGCTAATGGACTGGTCATTGACGGACTTTTTTGCTATCGAATTTCGAGCTGAGACTCCGGCGATGTCTTGTCAAATGATAGATGGAGCCAATAGGCATTTGATGAGAATAAGAATATCATTACTAACTGTTATGTTTGAAATAAATGTTAGTGTGTCACTGGCCGTCTTGAGTATCACTTGTCCCCATACACGCTAACACAACATTGGCGACGAGGTACCCACACTAAAAAAAATATAAAAAATGTCTTTCGGAAATTTAAGTAATTTCGACCATAATACGCAAACTTGGAAGACTTGGAGATGCAGACTCACACAGTGGTTCATCGCGAACGATATTAACGTGGTGAAAGATCCAGCAGGAGTCAAAAGACGGGCCATATTGCTTAGCACACTCAGCGAATCTACCTACAAACTGGCAGCTGATCTCGTGTTGCCTAAAGAAGTTCAAGAAGTACCATACGAAGATATAGTTAGTGCTTTGGACAACCATTTCACTCCAAAATCAGTGGGTTTTGGCGAGCGTCATCGTTTTTATGCCGCCACACAACTACCCCAGGAGACACCATCACAGTGGGCTGCGAGGTTACGAGGTCTCACTGCTCAATGTGACTTCAGCAATGTAGAAGAGGCATTAAGAGATCGATTCATTATGGGTATGCTGCCGGGCGTGGAAAAAGAAAAAATGTACGTGCAGGAGCTGGCCGGGCTGACCTTCGCCAGGGCTGTGGAGCTGACCGAGAGCTTGCGCAGCGCCCGCGCGGCTGCTGCTGCAAGCGCTGCTACCGAGGCTGTCGTTACAGAGCTGTACAAAATAGGCAAACGTTCTCCGACTAGGGTACCTCAAAGTGCAAAAGTGAAGTGTTCCGTGTGTGGTTATTCGAATCACAAAGCCGCGGAGTGTCGTTTTGCGAGTTACACTTGTAGGAAATGCAACGAAAAAGGGCATTTGCGCAGAATGTGCAAAAGAGTCAATTATGTTGTAACGGAGGAGAACGATGAAGGTGACGATGACGACGGTAAAATTTATAACATTCGATCTTTGCGAGGTGAACCATTAATCGAAGCCGTGTGTGTCAATGGTATCAGAATGAACTTTGAGATTGATAGTGGGTCAGCTGTTACCGTTATGTCCGTAGATACATATAACGAACATTTTAAAAACATTCCCTTATTAAGCACAAATAAGAAGTTACTAAGTTACTCGGGTGACGTGTTAGGTTGCGCCTTTCGCGCTCAGTTGTTAGTGGAGTGGCGGGGTCGCGCGCGCCAGCTCGACGTGTACGTGGTGCGCGACGGTGGACCGCCTTTACTGGGCCGCGACTTCATCGCGCAATTTCAACTGCAGCTAACGCCCGTATATAAATGTGCCACTACCCGAGACACATTGAAATTAATTCAGGAACAATATCCCGCTGTGTTCTCGGACAAGCTAGGTCAATTTAACAAATATAAAGTTAATTTGAGATTAAAAGAAAGTGCTCATCCTATATTTTTTAAACCACGGCCGGTCGCATTTGCTCTGCGTGAAAAAGTAGAAAAAGAGATAAACCGTTTGGTGGGACTGGGAGTACTCCGACCAGTCGAACATTCCGACTACGCGTCACCAATAGTCCCGGTACTGAAACGTGACGGTTCGGTCCGTATCTGCGCGGACTACTCTGTTACTATAAACAAGCAGTTAGTTGTAGAACAGTATCCGTTGCCTACCGTAAACGAGTTGTTTTCTAAACTATACGGAGGCCAGAAATTTACTAAATTAGATTTGTCTATGGCCTACGGACAGTTTTGTCTGGATGAAGAATCCCAAAAATTAACTTGTATCAATACACATAAAGGGAT
This sequence comes from Bombyx mori, assembly GCF_030269925.1. Lineage (NCBI taxonomy): Eukaryota > Metazoa > Arthropoda > Insecta > Lepidoptera > Bombycidae > Bombyx > Bombyx mori. Next base: position 1,491,706 of record NC_085128.1, read on the forward strand.
CTTCGCGTATACGCGTTTGGTGTTCGGGTTAGCTAGTGGGCCATCAATTTTCCAGCGAGCTATGGATACAGTGCTAGCGGGCCTGGACGGCACGCTGTGTTTATTGGACGATGTGCTTATAACGGGTCGCAATGACTCTGAACATCTTGAGAGACTGCATCAGGTCCTACAACGGTTGCAAGACGCAGGATTTGTTTTACAGAAGTCTAAATGTCAGTTTTTTCAAGATGAGATTAATTATTTAGGGTCTACCATTAATAAAGAGGGGCTAAGGAAATCACCCAATAAAGTGGAAGCAATATTAAAGGCCCCAGCGCCTACGAATGTTAGCCAACTGCGATCTTTCTTAGGCTTAGTTAATTATTATAGGAATTTTGTACCGAATGCATCTTGTATTCTCGGGCCATTGTACGAACTTTTAAAAAAAGAAACAAAGTGGCGTTGGTCTAAGTTACATAATAAGGCGTTTAATGAAATCAAGAAATTGTTAGCATCCGATAATGTATTGGCCCATTTTAATCATAATGCAACTATAATTCTAACTGTAGACGCGTCACCCAATGGATTGGGTGCTATCCTATCACAGGTGAGTTCCGATGGCCAAGAAAAACCTATCTCTTTCGCTTCGCGCACGCTTAACGACGCCGAGAAAAGGTACTCACAAATCCAAAAGGAAGCAACTGCGATTATATTCGGTGTTCGTCGATTTCATCAATATTTGTACGGCAGGTCAAATCCATTTATACTAAGGACGGACCACAAACCGCTTCTCTCGATATTTGGCCCACAACGAGGCATCCCAGAAGTCTCGGCAAACAGACTTCAAAGATATGCAATTTTTCTAAGTGGTTATAATTATGTAATCGAGTACGTGAAGAGTGCAGATAATAGTGCGGACTATCTGTCTCGTGCGAGTCTACCGGTCGGCTGGCCGTCTTGAGTATCACTTGTCCCCATACACGCTAACACAACACTAACTTAAATAGGATTAGATGATTACTAGAGCTATAAGCTTGAAAACTTCAGGTTTGCCTCTGAAAAATAAACTGTCTTCAAAAAGTCTTATCTTTCCGCAAAAAAAATCTCCAACTCTTCTAGCTCATTTTCTAGATCAGTCTTCGCAAATGTCAGTTTCTTAAAAGCTTCTAAGTTGAAATTTAATTACATTTAATTTTTATTTTCTTTCATACTCAGTTATATTGAACTATTTTATATTAAAGTTGCCGTATACTTTAAATTGCCCATCACCCTGTATTTGATTTGCCGAAAAAAGTTCATTAATGAGATAGGTACGTTCATTTTTGTACATGTCTTTTTTATCATTTGTCAATCATATTATTAAGTTAATTTTGTCTGTATATTCTTAAAACAAATTCCAAAATCATCTTTAAATAACGACTATCCTATCATTTAAATCGACTTTTGCTTTCTGCGAAAATGTAACGCGTAGAAAACCACGCGAGCTGACAACATTTCCTCTCCGACCAGATAAAATTTTAACACCACATGTCCAATATCAACACGCAACTCTGTATTTACGAAGCTATGTCCCCTACCTCCAAATCACATAACTCAAATATTTAATTCATCGTAAACGGAAATTAACATTCCCATGTCTCTTGTTAAATGGACCGAAAGTCCTGGATTTAATGCGTTGAAGGTATTAGGATAGTTTGGACGTATTATTCAGGTAGGTTCGAGTATGGCATGAAGCTTGCAAAGGGAATTTCGGGTCGGGATACGAGAATAAATTCTTGAGTAAACGTTGCGATGCGACGACAATGCTTGAAATTTGAATTGATTGACGATTGAAACCGAAACTTAGACTGCTATTAGAAATCCAAATAAAAAAAAAATATATTAACCTACTTTACTAAAAAAATGCGAGCCGTCACGGGACGCCTGGCAGATGTGAAACATCGACATTATTTTGTAAAAGTAATATGCAGAAAAGAACAGATTGTGATAGGAACTAAATATGTCATAATGATAAAATAAAATATTACGAAAAAATAATTTGTTTTCAAGTAAAACACAGGTTATGTGTACTGTAGTAAATAACACTGTATACACTACGGAGTATACACTATAGGTATCCGAGCTCAGTGTAGCGAGAGAGATGGCTTAACGCCGGATCGAGTGGGAGAGAATCGCACAGTCGATTGCGCATGGCGACGCGTCGCCACACCGTACACCCTACTGCATATACACTGTATATATATACCATCATATAGCGCGGCTACGCGTCGCCACGGCATGCGTCGCCACGACATACGTCGCCACGCCAGAAATCGGTTTTACGTGCGGCTATAGATGTTTCACATCAAAAGATGTACATGTCAGTGACGGGACAATGCATCTGTTGTTTAATATTACATACACTCCAACAGTACTCGCATATCTATTACAACGAGCCAATGGAAGATGCTTTTTTGTATCTTCTTTTGGTGTTTCTTTTACTTCATCTGTTTCTGGTTCTGTAATTTTCATTTTATTATCATAAAAGCATTTACACTAAAATTATGAGTGTCAAAAACTTTTTTTCTGCATTTTGATATGTATGTATTTTAAGCAATAGCATATACCAGAAGGAGCGTGGTTTATCAAACTATGAAATGAAAACTTACTATGGTTGTTGAATCATATAATTTAAAAGAACAATTTCAAAAGTAGTTTTTCTGGATTCCAATATTGGTATATAGCATTGCGTTAAACATAATATCTGTCTAAACCGTGACGGGTTTCACAGTGAGTGTGTTCCTGAAATAATTATAATTTAGTACTTCTCAGAATGTCTCATAACTCAACTAAATGGAGTAAGAACATGTCGCGGCGCAACTTCGGACTTTGAATTAGAATTCTTGTTATTAGTATTATCCGAACGAATGTAACATATCTAGGAAAATGGAAAACAGTCCTTAATATTAGGAACATATAGGATATTCTTGCCTATTTCGAAAGAAACCTAACACGTCGTATTTGAGTTTAAAATAATGTCTGTGACCACACAGACATTCAACATTTTAGGCTGATATTAAATAAGGATTGTTTCCAAATTTCCCCTTACTAATCGGTAAGATGCTTTTCATATGGTATGGATTTTGACTCAAACACAATATTTTCTTACGCGAATAAAAGAACAACTTCGTGTACAAGCCAGACTTATTAAAATGGACGGGTAGAGTACATTTGTAAGGTCAGTTCTTGTTCATTTCTGATGCGATCATACGTTTCTGTGTAAGGATGCCATATCAGACAAAGCTATTGAGGAATTATATGGTATGGACGGTGGTATTTCGATTATTATGCTATCATTAGTTTCCAGTAAGTGTTTAAGGTCTTGCTTATAAGGAGTCCATGGATACCCAATACTGTTGCTAGGGATGGACGAGACGAAAGTAGTAGCTGGAGTACTTACTCTCAATTTTAAAAATCGCATATGTGTGACTTCTGACTGATGTTAGATCCTGTAACCTTTTTACTGGTGCTAGGAAGTCTTGTGAGTCCACGCGGATCGGTACCATCATCCTGCCTATTTTTGTCATGCAGCAGTAATGCGCTTCGTTTTGAAGGGTACAGGGACAGTCATGGTACTGTTAAAACCGAGACCTTAGAACTCATGTCTTGAGGTGTGTGGTGGCATTTACGTTGTAGATGTCTACGGACTTAGGTTACCACTTAACACCAGGTGGGCCGTGAGCTCGGGTGAACGAATCTAAAAAATACAGGAAATTTCTAAAGGTTTTTTTTTTAAAATACTAATCTTTTTCGCCAGAATGACTACTGGAATCCTCAGCATTGAAACACTGCTACCCCTCGAATACATTTGGAGTCGTAAAGATAAATTTTAATCCATTAACTCTTCAAAGATCAGCTATTAAGAAATACATATTTTTACGACCTATCTCAGACATGGAAGGGGCGGTGCTCGAATGCACATGACTTTGGATCGGATCCAAAACGTGCGTCAGTGATAACCTATTACCATAAAAATACGTATGCTCATACAAAAAAACCAAGCTTTTACCTATTGTTTAGCCGTATTACAAATAGCTTTTTTTTGTCAGTCTACCTTGAGCTCGAAGTCTCAATTTGTATAGCATCTAAACTGATTAACTGACAATAAAATAAACAATCTCAAGTTCCAACATTAATAGATATCGATGCGCGCATACATACGCCGCAATGTACAGCTAAGCGTGCGCATACATTGCGGTACATTGATCATCCCTAAATAATACATTCTTGTTGAAACATTTCGTGCTCATTTTCGAAGCTACGACACGTTGCAAAGGAAGCAATGCACGAATACGCCCATACGTAAATTCAATTTACATACACTGATTGAGTCATCTCTTTTATAAGAGGAATTTACTCACAAGTGTTTTCACTCATATTTGCTTGCTGCGTTCAGTTAAAACGCGCATATCCTGTTCTCATATCTCATACTATACAAGCACTAACACATGTTTAATATTAGTGCAGGATGCCAAAATAAATATATTTTTTCAATTTGTATTCGCTAATATCTTCGCCAAAAATATTCCACATTAAAATTGTCAGCAAATTCGTTACAAAAATGGTACGCATTTATAATACCATTAGCCCAGAGAACTGCTCATAATAAATCTTTTAATATAGACTATTTAGAGAATTTCGTTTGAAGCAAATCGGGACTACCTCTAAAAGAGTTGGTACATTGTTTGACGGCCTAAATTCCAAGGCGTGCTATTTTTTTGCCGACATCTACCAGTCACTAGAAATGTCTTGAGAGTCTGATATTCAGTAGTCAGCGTCCCCGATCCATTAACGGTGCTTTTAGGCACCACAAGCACCGGTCACCGTCCTCGTCGAACCCGTCGCTTGCGACGAAGGGCTCGACGAGCGAATTAACCCATAGACACAGCCCACTAAGTTTTTCGCCGGATCTCCTCAGTGGGTCGCGTTTGCGATCCTGTGGTAAGTCAGTGTTAGCAACACTTCGGTTTGAGCCCCGTGAGCTCACCTACACACGTTAGGGTGAAGCTGAAATAGCCTCTCAAGGCTATCAGCATAGGTAGGAAAAAAAGTCAGCGTCTCAAAAATGGTTAGATGTTTTTTTCATTTTTATAAAGAATAGAATGGAGAATCTGCAGAAAAAGGCCCATTAGAATCGATAAGCCTTAAAAATTAATGTTATTTCGTCTGCAACCCCTTGTTTTTTCAAGGAAATTGCTCCGATCCGGGAACCCCGGGGACGACACTCGAACGCATTAAGTAAACTTTCTTTTCATTGCGTTAAGGGTGCAGTTTTGTTCTGTTGGTATTTGCGAACTTATGATACCTAGTTGTAGTCCTAACTTAGTCTGAATTTGTCCAATATTCAATACTGCCCCTAATAGAATTTGAAAAATTTAATTTGGGAACGATCAATATCAACAGTCGTAACATCAAATGTATGGTTTTTATGAAAGTTCTATGAATATGTATTTTTTTAAAGGGATTTTATTACTTGGTATTACCTTTAAGTCAAGTCCTATTTTAATTTATATACTTATTTTTATGAACAATGATATTAAGGAGTGAAATCAATTGAAATGAAGATGATTAATTTGAGACATTAATCAACTGGGATGAAATTAAATGAAATGAGATGAGATAATATGGGATGAAATATAACCTCAGTAAAATGGTGGATATTTACTGAGATTTTTTCAGTGGACTTTTTAGAGGATCCCGAGAAGTTACGTTCAGCAGCATTGTTTCATTTTCGCACATTTGTGCACTTTCACAGATATTAAACAGTTAATAAACCACCGTTATTACACATTTAAACCTGAAGAAACACTAAATAGACAAAATAAAACAAATCACACAACTTCACTCATCGCGTTCCCGCCAAAAAGCCATGAATATGTATCTGTGTGATCGGACCATAGATTAAGTACGTCAATAATATGATCCGTCCGCATATCGACTATTATTCTATAAATGCTTACAACCAGAGGTAACGTCCATACGACGGCTCTGCAGTCTGTGGGGTGTCCTAAGCGGCATTGTAGCCCTTCTTAACTGTGAGAGTGACAGTTCCGGGAGGTCTTCCATATTCCCCGTCGAGCTATTATCGTAGGTACCGCTTCGTTTCTGCTGCTCATCACAAAAAGTCAAGTATCCAAAAAGTAACCAAGTTACTCTTCGCCGCTATTGTCATAAAAGTATATTTCAAGTAGACTTATTTGATGAAACGCTCACACTACATCTATATCACGATGACGTCACTTCCTCACACTATTAAATCTTCGACATTTTCAGAGTTCCTGTGACAATACTCCCCCTTAAACGCCGAAGACAAAATCGTTGCATTATTAAATCGAAAACGTTTGATGTTTCGGAACAAACAAGATAATATTGTACGGCAACGTGCTTAGCGTTTTTTGTGTACCCAGCGAAGGGGCTCAATATTTCGGAAAAACTGTTTAACTTTCCAATTTAAGGTGGATCATTGAAGGTGAATCTGGAATAAGCAATAATTCCAAATTGTCCATTGGAAACCAACCGTGCTTGGAGTTTAAATGTACCACGATGCTTGTATCACGAGGTTTTACAGGTTCGATATAGGGCACGTATATCTTCTATTTCACGCGTTCATAAATACTCAAGATTTAAAGGTAAAATCGTATTTGTCATGATCGACCTATCGACAGATTTACTTGAGCTAGTCATTCAAAAATAAAATAGATTTGGATCAAGAATCAATAGAAACCATTAAAAGCATTTGCCTTTGCTAGAATGAATATAGCGTTGGCTAAAACTTGTAGATAAAGAGATCATCAGGGAGGATCCGTTGGGTAGATAGAATAATGAAAATCACAGATTGAAATTAAAAAGAGATAATAAGCCCCAACATAGTTTTTCTCTAAAGGTGTGTTTCTCTTTGAATGCCTCTCTTGCTTCTGTGAAAGAGTGCCTATGGACATAAGATTAGGCTAATAAAAACGTAGTAAAATGGTATTTTATAAACAAATACACACATACAGGACTGGTTAACAATCGAATGAATGCATTCTGCATCAGTCTAATGGGAATATTCAAGTTATTATATTGCCAGGGTCAACATCTGATTAACTTCATTAGATCTACTTATAGGCTATTCCGCGGCATCAAAAGCTCACCGTTGCTAAATTTGGATGATTGCAAAACACAAAATCGTTCTGAAGTGTTCTGATAAGCGAATTTTATGATGAGTAATTTTAACGAAAAGATTCGCCATACAGATCAAGTTAATAAGACCTGTTAAAACTAATTAGCATTAAAAAGCTGCAAGAGTTGATATTACTTTGATTTCGTTGAGCCAGAAACATTCAAAAGACAAGCTACCCCACAGCGAATAATTAAAACGCCACTCCACGTAGTCAAACGTCTATAAATATTCTTAAATTACCATTTTATTTATAAACCATCGTGTTAAAACTAGTAATGAAACAGTCTTAAGTATTTTTGTATGGACATTTATTAGTACGAAGCTATTACACACATTAGGGATACTTAGATTAGATTAGAAGACGGCTTAAGATAGTGTTTCGGGGTTTTAGTTTTATTAGTTTCGAGTAGGTACTTTAAAAGATATTTAGTTTTATTTTGGAGTTCATTTAAAAATACTGAAAGTTTCTCGAAAGAAGAAAGAAGTGCCCATTGGCTTATGTGTTACCGTTCCTGATTGTTGTTGTAATTTCAATTTTTTCGGTTTCTTCTTTTTTTCTATTGGCTACGGAATCCTAAAAGCGACAGATTTGAATTTGTTTCGCCGGTACTCATGAATATTAATTTCTCTTTTGCATGTTTATTTTGACTTTTGACATTAGTCTGTAAAACATTTAGGCTGAAATTAATGAATTTGAATATTTTCTAAATGACACATTTAATGTTAGACGTCTGAGGAGAGATTGGCTTTTTTTTATTCATGTTTCTGTAGATGAATTCATCCGATTTTAACTAGTTACCGGGCCTCATAGATATCATTAAGTCGTATGTTGCCATCAACCTTGAAATATGAGGTTTTAATTTTATTTCACAGCAACCCTCTCATTCTTCACTCCGGTACGCATCATTGTTAAAACATGCAGGATAATGAAGTCTATACTATGTTAAAATGTGTTCCCATGGAAAAGAGCTCTTTCAGGATTAGTTTGAGATGTTTGCGTCATCTCCTTTTTTTTCCTACCTAATCTGATAGCCTTGAGAGGCTATTTCAGCGTGACCTTAATTAGTAGGTGAGTTCATGGGGCTCAAACCTGACGACGTTGCTAACACGAACCCTAACAAGAGCCGTGTTTGTAGAATCTACCACCGGATCGAAAACGCGACCCACTGAGAAGATCCGACGAGAAACTCAGTGGGCTGTGTCTGTGGGTTAATTTACTCGTTGAGCCGTTCGGGTTCGACGAGAACGATGACCGGTCATCTCCTTCTTATCATCGCACTGTCTGCTCCCACAAACGTTGAACTTATTGTCACTGCGCCGTCAGACCCAGGTCATTTTTGACAAATCACACCGTTAACTGAACTGCTCTCACCATATCACCATATCACACTTCTCGAGCCTCGTAATCTTCTCCAAACGAGGCAAGGGCAAAGTGTGCGATATGGGAGAGAGAGGAGTGAGTGTTGTGATGACGGCTGATAGAATGGAAGTGAAAAATTTGCTGTGCCGACCCCACCTAGTGGGATAAGGTGGAGAATAAGAAGAAGAAGCATTGACGAATCATTAGTACTCAAATAAGATGTGAAAAGAGTCCTTTTTAGATAGTTTGCTGTGTCCTTGATTTCGCCAATACCACTGAACGACTTTCGTCTATTAGAATCAGGCGGGGTCTAACCTAACGGTCTAATGGGAAAAAAAGACATCCTTGGTGATTTATTATCATTTTGACAGTCGAAAAAGTGATAGTTTTTGATCGCCATAAATCAGGACCGTTTCCGAAAAGCGCGCGATGTGCACACTGGCTTATTAGGAAATGTCAATTTAGAACATTTCCTTCGAAGATGATATTAGCGGAGTGCGCAGGAGTGACGCGACGTCTGCTACCAATTAGGAGGGGCGGGTGACAAATGCGCACGCGTCGATTGAATGTACTGACGGCAATAGAAATGCTTATGTTCGTTTTAAAATTAGTTATGCGAACGCCTTGTTTTTTTTTCATCTTACCTAAGCTGATTGCCTTTAGAGGCTATTTCAGCTTAACCATAACTAGTAGGTGAGTCTACGGGGCTCAAACCGGAGTGTTGCTAACACTGACCGTAACAAGAGCAGTGCTTCGCAGAATCTACCACCGGATCGGAAACGCGACCCACTGAGAAGATCCGGCGAGAAACTCAGTGGGCTGTGTCTATGGGTTAATTCGCTCGTGGAGCCCTTCGTCGCAAGCGACGGGCTTGACGAGGACAGGGACCGGTGCTTGTGGTACCTAAAAGCACCGTTAATGGATCGGAAGGATCCGTAATGACGTGTTTTGGGCGACGTCGACTGTTTACCATTCGGTCTACAGGATCGGGTATGTAGTTTCCAGCGGCCACGACAAGAGGGTTCTCATGTCGTGCCGCCTTCTCAAAGTGAGTCGCCTTGTACACGCTTTGTGATGCACCGTGGAAAGCGAGATGAGGGCTGCCGACATGACCTGGAGTGATGTCAAGGAGGAAGCGCAAGACAGGGTCAAGATGAGACAGCCTGTGAGGGCCCTATGCACCAGCGGGATACCTTAGGACTGGGACTATAGGACTACGGTGGACCTATATGCCGGGTAATTCTAAGTGGTTTTTCCACGAATTAATCGGAAGAAATGTGCTTCACTACATAATATAAAACAAAGTCGCTTTCTCTGTTTCTATATCCATATGTATACTTAACTCTTTAAAACTACGCAACGGATTTTGATGCGGTTTTTTTAATAGATAGAGTGATTGGAGAGGAAGGTTTATACGTATAATAACATCCATTAAATAGTGGAGAAATCAATAATAAATTACAGTTTCCGAAGCGAAGCGAGGGCGGGTCGCTAGTATCGTATTTAACAAGGTTATGGTGATGGCACCGATACATGATTAATTCAGTCTGTGGAATTAGTCATGTATCGGTTCTTGGAGAAATTGGTGGTCACTGGAAAGGTCGAGGGCAAGCGACCAAGAGGCAGGAACCCGACCCGTTGGACGGACCAGATTCGTGCAGCCCTGGATACCACAGTGCACGATGCTCTGCACTCAGCTGCAGATAGGAACAGATGGCGGTGCACTATAAAAAACAAACTGTTTCAAGGCCATGACCACGACCCTCAGTAATGAGGAAACCGACGCAAGGAGGAGGAGGAGGAATTAAGTACACGCAGCAGATGCAATTAGTTGCGGCATACGTACATTTACAAATCGTTCTGGTCGAAAGATAAATGTTGAGCATTAAAATTTAAAAAAAAAAACAATGACATTTGCACCCGATGATACGTTCTCAAGCGCACGCAACGTCGCATTTGACTAATGATCAAACAGTCAACATGACATAAAGACAAAACCATTTAATTTGAATCGTACGTATCTTCTTTGTGTGTACATACATAAATAAATTGCGAAGGGATCGTGTGATTGCAAAAATAAAATTTATTTCACAAATGCTTTGGGTTGATTGTACTAACTTATCAACTGGTGGTTTCGGAGAATAATTATGAGCTGATGCTAGGCTCCTATGAATCTTGAGCATTCGTGAGCGCACTTCGGGCGACTTGGGCATGTGTAAATTATATTATTGTCGATTGCAAGAGGTCTATGTCCAGCAGTGGATGACTGTTCGCTGATGAGGATGATAAACAAAATAACTAAGGCCTACTCTTTATTACTGGCGGTAGGACCTCTAGTAAGTCTGCACGGGTAGGTACCACCACCCCGCCTATTTCTGCCGTAAAACAGTAATGCGTTTCGGTTTGAAGGGTGGGGCAGCCGTTGTAACTACACTGAGACCTTAAAACTTATATCTCAAGGTGGATGGCGCATTATGTTGTAGATGTCTACGGGCTCCAGTAACCACTTAACACCAGGTGGGCTGTGACCTCGTCCAACCAATAAACCAATAAAAAAAAAGTGTAATTGGATTATATTAAATTAAGCCGTGTAACCTATGCATATTCAGAAAACGAATATAACCCCATCTATCGAGTACTATTAGCGTTTATAGAATTTTATTCCCAATACGTTTTGTTTTAATGAAGTTTTTTTTTGTAAGGGCAATGAAGTAAATCTTGAAAACATGACGGAGGCCTATTTAGTTTTAATGGTATATACATACATCATTTTTTGTTGATATAATTTTTAATTTTCTTATTAAATAGACTGTAATAGTAAACTTTATGTTGTCACGGAAAAAAAAATGGACTTTTTGGAGTGAAGTTGTGTGATTTGTTTTATTTTGTCAATTTACTGTTTGTTGGTGGTTTATTAACTGTTTAGTATCTGTGAAAGTGCACAAATGTGGGAAAATAAAACAAAGCCGGACGTAAGTTCTTGGGATACTCCAAAAAGTCCACTGAAAAAAATTCAGTAAATGACCACAATTTTACTGAATTTATATAATCTCATCTTATTTCATTCCATTTCATGCCATGTTTCATATTAATCAACTTCATTTCACTTCATATTATCATTTTAAAATAAGACTTGACCTAAAGGTCTTAGTTATCAGGTCTAAAATCCCTTTAAAAAAAAGAAGAAAAAAATCTGCGTATGAACTTCGACACACGACTAGAGATATTTTTGCCATTGTGATGATCATTGAATATACAATTGGTAAAAGACATAAACAAACATATCTTATAACTACATAACTAAAAACATATAATATAATTTTAATAATTTAAAACATTCTTTTATATGTCGTTATATATGTATTGGTTAAAATGCCTTACATCAATAATACATGTGCTGCCATCTATTGTCACTAACTCTAAAGCCATTTAAGTTTAAAATATTCTGCTTACATAGCACTAACACAACTAATTTAAACAAGTTAAACTAAACTTAAAATTAATATCGTTAAAATAAATCACTAGAAACCAATATTTTTAATAATACGATGATTATCTAAATAATTTATTAAGTCACTGTCATCTATATGCAATTTTTGTACAATCAATATGCAGTCCAATAGAAAAATTAAGTAGACATGTAACTAATCTCGAAATTGAACATCAAGCAATTTTAAGTTATGTCCTTAAAGTCTGTGAAATGTATTCAATTGCAATAAAAAATGTAACGTTTTTTTGTCAAGGCTCTATTTTACTGTTCATAAAATTTTCATGACGGGGTCTCTAAGCGATCCTTAAAAAGTAAACCAAAAATAAAAAAATTACATGTGTGCAATTCACACGTGGTAGAAGTGAAACCTTCCAAAATTAAAATACAATTATCCTAAACGTCTTAAGTATATGTAAAATTTTGTCATTAGTAAATAATTGTAAGGTAGCGCCCTCTGTGAATTGATATTTTAATTTCACGTATAATCCTAAATTAAAATTCACTACAAGAGCTTTCATACACACGTTAGTATTAAAAAATCTCACAGATGGCGCTGTATTAAATAGTATGTATATTTCTGTCTCATTCTTTGCTGGCTTCATCCTACACATTTTTGTATTTGTGTCTCTTACCTGTCGTTTTTTCCGTTGCATCCGGTTTGAAATCACAACGATTCTAAAGATGTTTTCACTTCAAAAATCTCACAGATGGAGCTGTATTAAATAGTATGTATATTTCTGTCTCATTCTTTGCTAGCTTCATCCTACACATTTTTGTATTTGTGTCTCTGACCTGTCGTTTTTTCCGTTGCATCCGGTTTGAAATCACAACGATTCTAAAGAAATTTTCACTTCAATAAATAAATAGTCCTCGGTCTGATCCGGTGGTACAATCAGCGGAACACTGCTCTCTCGGTGTTAGAGTCGTGAGTCGTGGCCTAACGGATAAGACGTCCGGTGTATTCGTGTGAGCGATGCACCGATGTTCGAATCCCATGCGGGTACCAATTTTTGTATTGAAATACGTACTCAACAAATGTTGACGATTGACTTCCACGATGAAGGAATAACATCGTGTAATAAAAATGAAACCCGCAAAAATTATAATTTGCGTAATTACAGGTGGTAGGACCTCTTGTGAGTCCGCGCGGGTAGGTACCAGCGCCCTGCCTATTTCTGCCGTGAAGCAGTAATGCGTTTCGGTCTGAAGGGTAGGGCAGCCATTGTACTGTTAAAAAGTGAGACCTGAGAACTCATGTCTCAAGGGGGAATAACTGATAATTACTTAACACCAGGTCATCCCGCCCACCCACACATAAAAGTATTAAGTGGCGTCCTACCACCATGCACCATTTCAAAACGATTATCAGCAAATTTCATTATTATACATTTATACATAACAGTACTGTCCTGCTAAAAACAGTACGAATTGTCACCTTAAGTATAGTGTACTTAAGAAACGTCAGAGTCATAACTGAAAATAATATAGGCAAACATCTCTCAGCAGCCCTAAGTCCCATTGAAACTGGCCGGTGAAACTCCGAAGACAATTCTAATAGCCCTTAAGTACTTCACGATTGGAACAAACAGCTCCATGCCGTTGTCCACTTCTGTCGACTTTGTTATACTGAACCACTAAGTTATTTTTACGGGCGATTCAAACGAGATTCGACTTTACGATTTAGAAAATAACGCTGCTAGATTACAATGTGATTGTGTAATTATTGTTGTTTTGCGTCCGTGCCGTTTCCATGGTGACAGAATTATTATGACAACAGCAGGCTGTAGTATTTCAAACGAATTTCAATCACATACCTTTGTCATTAAAGCTGTAATGGAATGCGTAAATAAAGTTGCCAAAAATTTTCAATTGCAGGAATATTTTCTGCAACTTATTCTCTGTTTAGTTAGGAATTGATATTTTTCTATCTGACTGTATTGTTATATGACGTATAAATTACAAAAAAAAAAATGAGTACACACTTCTCAACAACTCTAACATATTCAATTCTTACTTGAGTTCTTGGTGCAAAATGGTAAGTGCATTCCCTAAGGCAATATTAAAATAGGTACCTAGAAATAAAACGAATCCATTTACGCTGGTTGAGATTTCTAGCTCTTGTCTCAAGATGATAGTGTTTAAATCTATGGGCTCCGGTAACCGCTTAAAGCCGGGTGGGCCGTAGGCTCGTTTATTCATCGTTCCACTAAAAAAGTTTTTATGGCAATTTTTATTTTTTTATTGCTTAGACGGGTGGACGATCTCGCAGCCCATCTGGCGTTAAGTGGTTACCGGTGCCCATAGACATCTACAACTTAAATGCGCTACACACCTTGACATATAAGTTCTAAGGTCTCAGTATAGTCACAACAGCTGCCGCATCCTTCAAACCGAAATGCATTACTGCTTCACGCCAGAAATCGGCAGGGTGGTGGTACTTACCCGTGCGGACTCACAAGAGGTCCTACCACCAGTCAGAATATAATAGACGCAATAAAAAAAATTAAGCCAATGTTCTCATACCTACCCCTCAAAATACCTTTAGGGTATCACACCTTGTAACATAATAATATATTGTTACACACGTTGGACTGTTGAAATTCTTTGTAAGTTTTCCTTGTTCACAAACTTTTTTTTTAAGAATTAAATCTTATTTTAAATATAGGGAATTATATTCTCCAACTCTTTCATTTGTTTATTTTCACTACATTCGTATCTTTTTATTTAGTATTTTTATCTTTATATTCTATTTATTATCTTTGTAGCTTGTATCTTTGTTGTTGGTAGCAATCTCGAGAGTTGACCGGTAAGGTAGATGGGAAAATACCTCTGGGGAACAGCCCAATACGTTGGTCCGACCAGATCCGCACCGCTCTTGATTCTAAATTTCACAACGCCTTCCACACCGCCAGAGACAAGAATAGATGGAGAAAGATCGTGCGTGCGAAGGTGATACAAAAGGGTGGTCACGACGAGGAATACGACGCAAGGAGGATTATCTTTGTTTCAGTCTAATTGTTTTATCTAATTGTCTGTTGCTTAAACAATAAAAATAATTATGGATTTCAATGTCCGAGAAGCTCAATGATAATTGTCTATTTGTTCGACTATCGCAAGTTACATTCGTATATGATTCCAGCTGCCAAGAGCTCTTGTACAATCTGGCTTCCTAGTAGCTTCCTAGCACTCAATTCTCATTTCCCAATGATTGATTCCAAATGATTCTTGTCCCCTGATGGTTTTCTAGAAGAGATCGCTCTTAGCGATAAGACCGCCAATTGTACTTTTTTGTGTTTAATGTGTCGCACTGTTTATTTGTTTTTTTGGTGTACAATAAAGAATACTCTCTCTCTCTCTCTCAGGGGACAGGGCTCCGGGTATTATGGAAATCCATATATAAGCAGCTATAAGCTGTGACCACTTTCCATCGGGTCGAGCGTGAAATCGAGTGACTGCGAATGCAAAAATATTGCATGTCAATGTTTAACAAAACAATTGAATGCAACGTTTACTGACTGTGCTGTTGCCGACATCCATACCGTTCGTGCCGTAACCATGGAAACGCATCCCCCGACCTACGCCACTCCGACGAAAACTTAATAAAACACTGACACCGCACACGTGGCAATTTAACTCTTAAACGCCATCGAAATAGTGCCGAAAATCGTGTGAAATCCTCATGCAGAAATAGAGTTTTCATCTCTCGATTATTTAGTAACACAATTCCGTTTGTGTGTTCGAAAGGAGAGAAAAACTTTGATGTTTTTCTTTTTTATGCATTCGCTTAACAATCTCTGGATACATTTTCGCGTTTCTAAGTCCCTATTGGAATGGATAGAAGTGTTTGGAGCATCGGTACAAATAAATTTCGCTAACGTAATTAGCGTAAAAAGTTCGACAGAGGTTGTCCTTTGAATTTGAAAATTCCCAGGCGCATTAAGAATATATACTTTTTTTTAAAGTAGAGATGAGCAGGCAAATCCGAAGCGCATCTATTTGTAAGTATGTGGTAGATGCCTTGAAAGTGATTAAGCTACCAAATACCTTTCAGATTGTTAAATAAGCAGTAAGCATATTATTATTTGAAGTCGTCGTGGCCTAAGCGATAAGACGCCCGAACCGTTCATATCGAGCGATGCGATGGTGCCGAGGTTCGAATTCCACAGACAGGTACAAATTTTTGTTATGAAATATGTATCTAACATATATAAGACTTCCACTAAGAAGGAATACCATAGTGAGGCATAGTGTAATAAAAATCGAACCAGTCAAAATTGAAAATTGCGTAATTGCTGATGGCAATGTACCTGCTTGCACGGGTAAACAAACGCCCATACCCTGTCTATTTTTTATATATTATGTTATATATACGCGAAGCAGTAACTAATGCGTTTTGTTCTGAAGGGTGATGTAGCCGTCATATTGAAATTTACCTTAAAATTCATACTTTTTTTTTTGTTTAGATGGGTGGACGAGCTCACATCCCACCCGGTGTTAAGTGGTTACTGGAGCCCATAGACATCCACAACGCAAATGCGCCACCCACCCTGAAATATAAGTTCCAATGGTCTCAGTATAGTTACAACGGCTGCCCCACCCTTCAAACCGAAACGCATTACTGCTTCACGGCAGAAATAGGCAGGGTGGTGGTACCTACCCGCGCGGACTCACAAGAGTTCCTACCACCAGTAAATACTACAAGCCGGATGGCGGTGTAACAGCAGATAGACCATGAGCTCATCCAAACAAACAGTTTTAAGTAATTCTACGACTCTCCAAAATAAAAGGAAACACTGAAATTATTTTGTGCTCTTTTCAGAAGCAAAAAATAAAGCTGTCCAAATAAATATACACTTTAAGTCTTTCACAGACATTATACATACGTTATTACAAATATTTACATTGTTAGTGAAAAAATGTACGCTTATCTGTTCATGACATGTTGTCAGATGCAATATTAACATTTTTATTCAGTTCACTTCCCCGTTTCGTCATGAGAGGGATCTCTTTGTATTTTGTACGGACGATGGGGTTGTTGGTATCGTCTGAAATAAAAAACACAGTTAGAATTACACTAGGCTTTATATTCCTTATAGACTTTGCAAAACTATTTATTTTACCAAAACATGACAAAACAAAAGGAAATTCAAACAAAACGTATTATTGCTTGAAAGCATTTTGAAAATTTATTGATTTTTTTTTATTGTGTGTGACAATATTTTCATTGACAATGGAGAAAGAGAATACTGTATTGAGAAAGACTGCGCTGTTTTTACTTATTGATTAGATGGGTGATCGAGCTCACAGCCCACCTGGTGTTAAGTGGTTACTGGAGCCCATAGACATCTACCACGTAAATGCGCCACCCACCTTAAGATTTAAGATCTCAATATAGTTACAACGAATGCCCCACCCTTCAAACAGAAACACATTACTGCTTCACGGTAGAAATAGACGGGGTGGTGGTACCTACCCGTGCGGACTCACAAGAGGCCCTACTACCAGTAAAAAAAATCATCATATCAAAGAGGTCATATCACCTATCAAAGAGAGCACTGACCTGGAAATTGTCTGGGAAAAGGAAGAGAGGCCGCCCCAGAACAACTTGGCGTCGCTCGGTGGCTTGATGTGCGAGGAGCTAGAACAGACTGCCCAAGACCGATGTAAATGAAAGGGTTTGATTCGAGCCCTACACCCCAGCAGAGGGTAATAGGAAAGAATGATGATGATTGACTTCATTAGAAAATGTCCGTAAAATGTTGAAAATGAATTTGTACGAAATTGTAAAGCTTAATACCATTCTAATCTAAATCGTTCAGTGCTCTCATTGAAACCTAAAGCATGTGTATGATTTCTATGGGCTTCAGTAGCCTTCTTAACTTCAGAGGGGTCGTGATCTCGTCCACCCATCTAAGTAATAAATAAATCTTTTAGAGTTTAAGAAATTACACATGGCAATTTATTATAGCCTGTATAGACAGCGATTATTCGGAACGTGGAGGATTCCAAGGAGCTAGCTAGGTGATTCAATCGTTCCGTTTTGTATGCCATGCTCATACGTAAGCTGTTTTTTTTTTATAAACGGGCGTTTATTTCTAGCGTTTTAAACGCTTGAGCAACGTTATGTATTTTTTTTTTAAATATACATTACGTAAAAAGGATTGTGTGGTTTTATGAAACCACGGTAAAAGTGAAACTTTTTTTCACATTATAGACATTTAACAAAACATTTTTGGAATAATATTCCATTAAGGGTATAAAAATCGCTTTATCAATCTTAATTTTATAATTAAGTTAAGGGAAATGATAAAAGTAGACTAAGTCTCCAACGAATCTTTTTATTGAACTCTGTGTCTTATTCGACATACATAATACTTAACAATTATTTAGATTATATACACATATTAAAAAAACAAACAAAATAGCGTGGAGCACTGGCACAAATGAATAACAGTCTATACACTTGACGGTCAGCTGCTGCGAACTATAGGCGCCGCCATATTGGCCTTGGCTGCTCTGACGAGCGCCTTTCACTTTATCCCTACTCCACGGCCGATCGTCACGCGACATGCAACACACAGACCAAATAGTTTGAGACGATGTAATAAAAGTTTAATTTAAAAAAAAATGTTCTTGGATCTAAAGCGTATTTTTATTGTTTACCGCTGGGAGGCACACAGCCTACCTGCTATTTAGTTTTGACGAGTCCACAGAAAATACAAACTGCGATGGCCATTTCGAGTAATAGTTGAATTATTTTTGATAGAAAGAAGGGATATTCCTAAGTAGTTACATATACACAGAGAAACTAGCTAAATATTTTCGGCTATATAATGAGATTTTTACAAGACATTTTACAAGATTGAAAGTAGTTCTTTTTGCAAGACTTAATAATGATTGAAAACAGTATTGAAAGATACATTAATAATTGAAATTAATCTTGCTAGATATATTAATGATTGAACCCAGTCTTACAATATTTAGACTTCAAGAGTTAAGATCTCAAAGGGTTATTCTTCATTTATTACCTACTTACTTATAGACTTCATTTACGTTGTAATTTTTATAGGATCCCACAACCACTTAACACCAGAATGGCCTTAAGTTTTTAATTTTATATTTTGTTTTGAACATTTTACTAAAGTATTCCAAGCGTGAAATTAAACTGTAAAATAGTTATAATATTCCTTTCAGCGTCTAAAAAATATCGGTCTGCATTCACCCGCTGCTCTTTGCCACGCCATTCCACTTTATCGAGTTTACTTGATATCAGTACATACTTTTGTCTGGCAGATTTCCTATCGACTGCATTTGTATGAGACGCCTCACTCCGAACTATTGCTAATAAATTTCAGAATCGTCCGGTGTACAGTTTTACTTTGCGTAGATAATATCGTTGGTGATCGGATGTGTTAAATTGTTTACTTATTTTGATGACTCGTTTTTAATGCGAACACGGTAACAATAAATTTTATTGATTACAGATAGTTTTTTTACACTAATTCTCGACCGATTTTGGACTGGATTTGATTTAAAGATGCTATTATTGCATGATCGGAGATCCCAATATTTCTAAGTCTGGAGTCGGTTAGAGGGCGATATATTTATATATTTACGTATTCAATTCGTAAATTTATGAGGAGTGATTACGGAAAATGATTGAGTCATTAAAATATCCATTGACATCCTTTTAGTTTACGTAGGGCCAGTTCATGATTTATTAGGGAATCAATTATTATTCTCGTGCATAATTATACCACATACTGATTCAAGAATCAAATTCACAGCATTCAGATATTATTCTTTTATATATGGTATCAAAAAACAGGGCTCTAAATCGAAATAATGATTCTAAATGAAAAACAATAGCTTATTATAATACATTATTCCAGAAAATGAAATGTACACACAAAATGCTAAACGATCTTATTTAAATAACAATTAATGAATTGGTTGAAGTAAAATTTAAAACTAAACAAATACCAAACATCTGAGCTAATAATGACTCTTTAATGACATATAAACCGAAATGAGTTACTTTCATTACAGTTGCAAATATGAAACACTTCGAGAGATTATCTGTTCTTCTTATACCCATAGTCTGGTCTATGGGTGTACAAGCTGATGATTACTATAGCTCTTACTACGGAGGCTTGCTGAACTCCGATGACGTTGCAGAATATACGTCGAACGGGACTTTAGCGTAAGTGCTACTGTTATTTTTAAAACCTACCTAATTATTGATAGCCTAAGGGCTATTCTAGCTATGCGCGGACGGGTACGTGAGCTCACGGGCTCGACCTGAAAGAATTTGCTCACACTAGTTCTAGTTTTTCACTGGTGGTAGGACCTCTTGGGAGTCCGCACGGGTAGGTACCACCACCCCGCCTATTTCCGCCGTGAAGCAGTAATGCGTTTCGGTTCGAAGGGTGGGGTAGCCGTTGTAACTATACTGAGAGACCTTAGAACTTATATCTCGAGGTGGGTGGCGCATTTACGTTCTAGATGTCTATGGGCTCCAGTAACCACTTAACATCAGGTGGGCTGTGAGCTCGTCCATCCATTTAAGCAATAAAAAAAAAAAATAGCAAGAACAGTTCTTCGAAGAATTTATCACCGGATCGAAATCGCGACCTACTTAGAAGATCCTGCGCTAAACTCAGGCTGTCTCTATGAGTGCTATTATCTGAAACTCTTTATGTATGTTAAGGTGGTGAATGTGGTATTTTTTTGTTTTGCTTAAGCTTGCAGCAAACCATCGTGTACAAATTGTATATGAACAAACAAACGGATCACCAAGATTTTCATAAAAATAACCAGTCTGCAAGTAAATTCTTGATTTAGGAGCGAAGTATTAAGAATCGAATGACTCAAAATCCGCATAACTTGAACGTATTATTTGCTGTATCTTCTATACAAATTCTGGAAGATGTGACCATATTCCATTTTCTTGTAAAGTTTGATATCTAACTTGTTGCAAAATTAATCTTAGTTTTCATTAATCCTTCCTGTTCGAAGAAAAGCCTGTTTTAAATAAATAATAGTTTAAAAAAAACTAACAAAATACGCTTTTATAGAAAATTCAACTAAAAAATAGAAAATAAATTTTAATAAATTTGAATTAAAAAGTAAGTAAGGAAAATTTATTTTATTGTAAAAAAGCGTTGGGTACTTTTCAGGAAATTATCAAAATAACTCTTCTACTCATATCTGTTCATAAAATATTTATAACTACTGATACCATGCATCCCACGCTTTTTTTTACAACAAAATCATTTTTGGAGTTTACTCCTTAAGAATCGATTTACATATATAGGCCCGGGGTATGAAAATTATGGGGACCAAAATCGTACTAGAGAGTATAGCATGTCACACGAAATGCGTTATGCGCCTGATTGGCTCCTGATTGCGTGATGCGTGCGCGCGCCAATCAGGAGCCAACGCGCGGCCGCGTTATCGCAGGTGACGCCGGGCTGCTGCGCCGGCAGTCCGCCACAAAGCCTCGTACTGATCGCGCGTTTCTCTCATTATTGTATTTTCATATATTTGTTAGTCGTTTGTTTTGTGTCTCGTTAATTTGTTAATAATCTGTAGTGTATCGTGTTGTCGTAATATAGAACTATTTCTCGTATTGTTTCGTTTAATTTACCGACATCGTTTTGCTTGTGGCCGGACGCCGTTCGGGTTCGATTCCTGAACGTATCAACTGTTAGTGGGTTGATACCCGAATATAACCCGCTACAAATCATTTATTAATAAAGCTTATTAAATATAAACAATTCCTTCTATCAGTGAATGGACAACTTATATATTAATTGTAAAAGTGAATTATATAGACTTACTTAATTACCGCATCCACGTGTTCCGCAACTCCCGGATCATTCTCACTAGAATACGTAACTTCCATATTTTACTGTATTCAACTGACACAAATTTATATTTATATCCAGTAAACTCCAGTCGTGCGTCGGAGCGGACACACACACTTTTTTTCTTACACTATTTTTAATTCAAATTTATTTTCTATTTTTTAGTTGAATTTTCTATAAAAGCGTATTTTGTTAGTTTTTTTTTTCCGGTCACCGTTCTCGTCGAACCCGTCGCTTGCGACGAAGGGCTCGACGAGTAAATTAACTCTCAGACACAGCCCACTGAGTTTCTCGCCGGATCTTCTCAGTGGGTCGCGTTTCCGATCCGGTGGTAGATTCTGCGAAGCACGGTTCTTGCTAGGGTTCGTGTTAGCAACGTCATCAGGTTTGAGCCCCGTGAGCTCACCTACTAGCCACGGTTACGCTGAAATAGCCCCTAAGGCTATCAGATTCGTAGGAAAAAAAAAAAAGAAAAAAAGTTAGTTTTTTTAAACTATTATTTATTTTTAATTTTTAGTTGAATTTCTATTTTTTCTATTTTTTTATATTGTATTGACATCGGTCCTTAATAAGTATACCAAGTTTCCACTTAATCCGACGTTTGGAAGGGGATCAAAATCATGTTCAAAAATTCCGGTACATAATAACATACATACGTCTGAAGCTAATAAAAGCATATTAAAAGAACTACTGCGGTCTATGTTTAACAGTACTTCAATTGTTTATAGAAATTGTACAAATGTGGTTAGTCCCTGTGATTCGACTGAAGGAAGGAGAATTGATGGAACGTGTAATAACTTGAACTATCCCAGTAAAGGCGCTACGAGAACTCCATATTTAAGAATCCTAGAAGCTGTTTATAATCATCCTTCAGATACAGGTAAGTAATTTTTTTAAATAATTTTCCATGCAGAGTGTACGGTGTTTTTATAAATTTAAAATGATTAAGTATTTATTGACCCTATGTAGCAAAAAATGTTTAGAAAGATAATATGCACAATGACAATGGAGAAAGAGAATACTGTATTAAGAAAGACTGCGCTGTTTTTACTTATTACTTAGATGGGTGGACGAGCTCACAGCCCACCTGGTGTTAAGTGGTTACTGGAGCCCATAGACATCTACAACGTAAATGCGCCACCCACCTTGAGATATAAGTTCTAAGGTCTCAGTATAGTTACAACGGCTGCCCCACCCTTCAAACCGAAACGCATACTGTTTCACCACAGAATTAGGTGGGGTGGTGGTATCTAACCGTGAGGTCCTACCACCAGTAATTACGCAAATATAATTTTTGCGGGATTGATTTTTATTACACGATGTTATTCCTTCACCGTGGAAGTCAATCGTGAACATTCGTCAAGTAAGTATTTCATTAGAAAAATTGGTACCCGCTTGCTGGATTCGAACACCGTTGCATCGCTAGATACAGATGCAACGAACGTCTTATCTTTTAGGCCACGACGACTTCTTCTCTTAGCCACGTGGGTATCATATTTTAATACATTTTAGCCATGTACCAATTTAAGGATCTCATAGCTGTTCTATTACTGATAGTTAACGAATGAATTAAGACTAGACCGCTTGTAGAAATTTCTCGCCACTTCGATTTGAAGATCGTATCGTATCGTAGAATAGCCATGATTACAATTAAGAATGCTTTCAGTATTCGATCCAAAATTGTCGGAGGACGGTGAAGAATTGACAGGAGCAAGAATTGTAAGAACAAGATTAGTGGCAGATGGAAGGGTTGAAGATGATATGTTCACTCACTGTGCCACGCACTTTGCTGTCTTCTTCGCTACAGACATAACAAACACAAGAGACACGAGTAAGAGAATTCCTAAATTGACCATTTGATTTTGTTATTCATTTTCTAAATTCATTAAAAACTAAACATGACAGTCGCCGTTTCTATAAAACACTGTCAGTAAGATGTCAATTGTAGTGTGTCATCATCATCGTCCTCATCATCATCGTCCTCATCATCATCGTCATCATCATCATCATCGTCATCATCAGCATCGTCATCATCATCATCGCCATCATCATCATCATCGTCATCATCATCATCGTCATCATCATCATCGTCATCATCATAATTATCCTGCCCCTCTCCCAGTCACCTGGGGTCGGCGCAACACGTTTTTTCCTTTCAATACTCCTCTATCATATACCATTTCTTCCTTTAAATTAAATTATATTTCATTTAAGCTAACTACGTATCTTGGAGGCCATTCTGCTGTGAGGAAGCTGGTGCATCAGATCCGATGTGTGCTCCTAACCTAGTTCCAGCCGATGATTACGTTCATCGATATTCTGGGATCAGGTGCTTGAATATGACCAGGCCACTCACATTCCAGACTTCTGGATGTCTTCCTATGACCACCACACCTTTAAGGGTAGGTGGGAATACATTCTCAAAAATATCTCTCACTCATAGTTGTGCAAATTTTTTTGCTATTTAATAACTACTACCGCATTTTATACTATGCAATTTTCTTAGCCCTCTAGACTCAAAGTCTGGAGCGGCATCTGCTTGTGATCTCTATGAGTTTTACTAACCACTTAAATCCACGTAAGTCGTAAGCTCATTCACCCAATTAACGTTTAAAGAATTAAAAAGCTTGACCGTGTTTCCCAAAGAAGGATATCATTAATGTTGTTACGGCTTAATTTTTAGATTGTAGATGCCACCCCATTATGGGACTTATCTCCAGTATACGGGAATACTGTGGAGCCCGGTCGAAGATCGAATGTTAATGGAACTTTGGCGATCGAAACCGTAAACGGAGTGGACTTCCCTCCAGCATGTAAGTAATCAAAAAACTTATCGCTAAAAGAGCAAAATCATCGATTCTAATTGGAAACTTTACACTTACAATTTTAGCTGGTGTTAATTTACTACTAGGAGTAAATTTCTTTGGCATCATCTTTTTCTGGAGATTCCACAATCACATTGCTCGTAAGCTGCTGGAAGTCAACCAGCACTGGACCGACGAGCAGCTGTTCAACACTGCAAGGGAAATCAATATTGCTAGCGGGAGCCAAATCTTCTACTATGAGTTAATGGCTTTGTTGATGGGTAAGCTTTTGATGTTTGATTTGATGTTGCGTAATCAAGCGAGGTATGAAATTTTGTGAATATTTTATGTAGACGGGCAGAAGAGCATTTTTTTTTTTTTTTTTTTTATTGCTTTGATGGGTGGACGAGCTCACAGCCCACCTGATGTTAAGTGGTTACTGGAGCCCATAGACATCTACAACGTAAATGCGCCACCCACCTTGAGATATAAGTTGTAAGGTCTCAGTATAGTTACAACGGCTACCCCACCCTTCGAACCGAAACGCATTACTGCTTCACGGCAGAAATAGGCAGGGCGGTGGTACCTACCCGCGCGGACTCACAACAGGTCCTACCACCAGTAATTACGCAAATTATAATTTTGCGGGTTTCACTTTTATTACACGATGTTATTCCTTCACCGTGGAAGTCAATCGTGAACATTTGTTGAGTACTTATTTCATTAGAAAAATTGGTACCCGCCTGCGGGATTCAAACACCGGTGCATCGCTTCAACACAAATGCACCGAACGTCTTATCTTTTAGGCCACGACGACTTCATACTTCGACGACAGCATACGCCAAAGTGGTCTTAAGCTCACAAATAGTACAATTTACAGCACAGCTTTAGTTCTGTGTATACATATAGATAACATAACGGCTATAGTGGTATCGAGAGATGCGACTATGCCGCTGATCAAATCGGACAGGCAGATAGTGCTTTGTGAGCCTGATAGTTACCACCATCCCACCTGTTTTCACCACGAAGCAGAAATGCGTTGCAAAAGGTGAAGCAGCCGTTGTAATACCATGGGCGGTGGAATTTACATTGATCAACATTAGAGGAAATCATGTGTTCCGGTTTCCTCAATGCTAAGGGTCGTGACCACCTCCCCGAAACAAGAGCTTATTGTGGATCACTCTACGTCATTTGTTCTTATCCGCCGCATCGTGGACTGTGGTGTCCAGAGTAGTTCTGGTGAGTCCAACGTGTCGGATTTGTACCTCGTGGTCTTTTTCTGTTCGATTCCAGTTTAATAGGCACCAAAGCAACAAAAAACAACAAGGTGAATGGCAGCATTCACATTGCGTTGTCTATAGGCACAGTTATAGTATATATTAGTAGCCATTTAACATCAACAAGATGAGAGAGTATACACGCGGACTTGCAAAAAGAATAATAAATCATCAGCCTGCCAATTATTGCGGAGAGGCTTTTACCTGATCTGGTTTGAAGACCAGGGCAGTCGTTATGATAAAAGGATAAACAACAGATCCTCCATCGCATCTAAGTTCGCACCTAAAAGTGTATCTCAACGTAAAGGCGCCACCCACCTTGAGATACAAGTTCTAAGGTCTCAGTATAGTTACAACGGCTGCCCCACCCTTCAAACCAAAACGCATACTGTTTCACGGCAGAAATAGGCGGGGTGGTGGTATCTACCCGTGAGGACACTAATACACATAAATATTATTTATGGATTTATTTTTGCAAGCTTCTTCGGGTTCAAATCAATTTCTGGCTAATCTGGTAATAAAAAGTGTTCGTAAAAATTAACAATATAATTATACTCCCCTCTACGGTGTTTCCCGAGCGCTATGACATGTCCTTCTTCAAAGAGCTTGTGGAGAGTATTAAGCGCTTGTGGAGAGTATTAAGCGGTAGGCAGCGGCTTGGCTCTGCCCTTGGCATTGCTGAAGTCCATGGGCGACGGTAACCACTCACCATCAGGTGGGCCGTATGCTCGTCTGCCTACAAAGGCAATAAAAAAAAAATTAAAAAAAAACCTCTTTCATTTTACGAACACATTATTTGCACCTTTTTTGTCATTTGCATACATATTATTTAAATGTAAATGTTTGAATGTGTTCAGTCTGGCCTTGCCTTGCTTCATTTATTTTACCAAAATTTATAACTTGTATGTCTATGGATTATGTATTTTATAACTTAACTTAATGGTATCTTAAAAATATGACGCTCGTCAAAAATTCTCTCAATTAGCATTTATCGTCTAATGTTTGTGTTTTTAAAATTGACGCCCCCCTCTGTGGGGAAACTTGACACTTTTAATCTTATAAACATTTTTAGAGACTCCCAATTATTATGGCGCTTGGAGAAAGTATACAATACGATTAAGCTGGTTAAAGCACAAATAGACTGATCTAGGCCAGTCTTCGGATCTAATGAAGTTCGAATAATTCATTTACAGCGAACCTTATGTGAATTGAGTTTTATGATCCGGTATTGAGTTTGAAAAGGTCAATCGTGATTATAAAACATGATATTGTTAGGAGGTTTCACTGCGTTCTCAAGAATGAAAAACATGAAAGAAGTGAAACTTCTTTTGCGGTGTATTGTACTGCGATTTTCTTC
The DNA here is from genome assembly GCF_030269925.1 of Bombyx mori. NCBI lineage: Eukaryota > Metazoa > Arthropoda > Insecta > Lepidoptera > Bombycidae > Bombyx > Bombyx mori. The sequence goes on from NC_085128.1 coordinate 1,519,043, forward strand.
ATTTTTCATCCTTAAATCATTTCTTTCTTGTAATAGGGAATGCTGTGTATCAGAGAAACGACCTAGCTCGCTTGGTCCTTTCCCTCTCTCCACGGTCGAATGGTTCGCGAGACGCACTGTCTATTTTCTCGCTCTCGCTCTTTCTAAATTGTATCTTTTTTCTCTAGCCGTAACGAATCTGCCGCAAGTTGAAGTTTCACTTCAAAAAGTCCTTGATAACTAAAACTCCATAAAAACGTCACTGAAAGCGGAAAACGAACACGTTGTACCCTATTGATGAATTGAGAGGCTTTTGAAGACCACAAAAACAGCTCGCGTGCTTTTTAAAATGTTTCTCAGAAGTGATAATATTCACGTTTGTAAGTGAACAGTTGGGTAACGGCATAGAGATTATCGTAATTTTACAACCATATTCACTCGACCTGGTTCACAGTAATAGCCATTTACCTAGGTGCTGGAGTCATGGTCCAGACGGCTGGCCGATCCTTCGGCTGGTCGTAGGACCGTCGAGGCGATTCGCCCGGTTCTTGTGAACTGGGTGAATCGTGACAAAGGACGCCTCACTTTCCGGCTCACGCAGGTGCTCACTGGGCATGGTTGCTTCGGTGAGTTCCTGCACCGGATCGGAGCCGAGCCGACGGCAGAGTGCCACCATTGTGGTTGCGACTTGGACACGGCGGAGCACACGCTCGTCGCCTGTCCCGCATGGGAGGGGTGGCGCCGTGTCCTCGTCGCAAAAATAGGAAACGACTTGTCGTTGCCGAGTGTTGTGGCATCGATGCTCGGTGACGACGAGTCGTGGAAGGCGATGCTCGACTTCTGCGAGTGCACCATCTCGCAGAAGGAGGCGGCGGGGCGCGTGAGAGACGCACAGTCCCGCCGCCGTCGAGCGGGGGCCAGGGAGGCGGATATCGCCCAAGCCCTGGCCCTCTAAGTGTTTCGGGTCCCCTCACATGTCGGCCTGGGGACCGGCGAAGGGGGCCTAAGAAGACGACGTGCAAGCTGCTCTGCACGCGTTTTATGCATGAGCATCCGGGTGATGGAAGGCCGGCTATCCTCAACCCACGCTGGTTCTGACCCAGCGGGGTATTCCGTAGGATAGACCATTCTAACCGGCGCCATCTAGGCGGGTTTCGGATAGCCTGCCGACCGAGAGGGCTGGTGGTCGTGGCGCCGACGACCGCCAGTCCGGCGTCCCGAGGGGGAGGGTGATGGGAGAGATGTGCTCCGCACTAAACGCTTCACTTTCCCCCCTTTGCCTTTTCATGAGTTTTGTCTCATGCGAGGTTTGGACGTTGGTTGTTGAGAGACAGGAGGTTTTAGTCGGTTCGACTCCAACATGCCCCGCCCTCCATCCCCAGTGAAGGGCGGAAGTCCGGCGATTTCCTCCTGACAAAAAAAAAAAAAAAAGGTATACTCTTTTGATTGTGAATAGTATTCCATCCGATTATTTCCTTCTCGACTCCTTTTAATGTCATCAGAATATTGGAAAGTATTGGAGTGAAAATGAGAAAACACATTAAATATTCATACGAGTATGACAGGTTCCAAATTTAAATCCGAAAAATCATCCAGAGAATAATAATGGGAGGAGATGTTCACGACACTAAGACATGCGACTCAGGGAGGAAGAATATATACTTCTTCAAAATACCAGAGTATATGGCCAATCTATGTTATTGCAGACTTTCTTAGTTAAATTTCTTTGATCATTCCTATGCGACATATGAACGGTTTAGTTTGGCATGAGCTACGATGACCACTCGTCATTGGGTGAGCCTTTGTAGGGAATAAAAACATAGTCAAATTACGGAAATCTCAAAAAAAAATCAGATAACATTTTCTTTCGAGTTGTTTTACTGTTTATGCCTTCAGCCATTATTTTTCGTTTTCGAATGTGTTTAAAAAAAAACTTTGTAATTTTTAGATCATTAACTTAGGACTTGGTGGATTACAAAGATCGAACGACATCATGACGAACGATCTAGCGAAGAATCGACATAGCGGCTTCCAATCCTATATCAAATACAGAGCCTATTGTTTTGGAGACAATATCGCTTCCTTTGATGATCTAAAGGGTATTATTGAAAAAGAGGTAATTGAAACATATATCATTTTTGTAATTGTAGAATAATTTATACCAGTAATTTAATTTTTGAGTTTATTAGCATTTAAAAAAAATTATAATATTGATAGATATTTTCATGTATTCTATTTTCGGCTAAATGACCATGGATAAGCCATAAACAGAAATAAATATCATAAAATCATTTAGAACTCATTTTTATTATTTTATTCAAAAAATTATTCAGAGCTAAATAAATTGTTATTTTGCAACAAAAATGAGAAAGTAGTATTTTAATAACAGACCTTTCGTTTGACTCACTCATCTTAAAAAAATAAGCTTGTTTTTATGTTTATAGACTATATGTATTGAAAATGGTACATAGTAAAATTTACGTAACAAGTAACGTATATACTTGCTGGTTTTTTTTTTTTTTTTGATAGCGCCATTTTCTTGTTTCTTTAAAGCGGTTAGTTGCCCTCAATTAAGAATAATAGTATTATTATTCGCCAATAGATGTCGGGAAGAGTCATAAAGTTGATTATCGATAAAGTTGATTATTGAAAATACGAATAAAACAACATTTTTTGATAATGAATCGTTACTAGATCGATTTATCACCCCCGAAATCCCCTGTATACTAAATTTTATAAAAATCGTTAGAGCCGTTTCCGAGATTCAAATTATATATCGACGCTTGAAAGGCAAACGTGACTAAGAGACAATAACTGCTTTGTACATAAATGATTGGCAATAACCATATTCGATGCTCAAAAAAAATATATTTCTAGGTCTATTAAAATCATTTCAATCCTACTTCTACTACGGCTAGATTCGCAAAAATAAATTTTGTTTTCAAGTATTTCAACTTTAAATTAGTCTACTGTAAAGTTCACGCATTGTCGCTTAGTCACGTTTGCCTTTCAAGCGTCGATATGTATATATACAAGAATTGCTCGTTTAAAGGTATAAGATAGATTATATTGAAAAGGGTACATAGTAAAATTTACATAACAAGTAACGTATATACGTATTATATGACATTTTTTACAGAGAATCGAGGCGTTAAAAGATGTTTATGCAAACGTTGCCGACATAGATTTGTTGGCTGGAGTTTGGGTGGAGATCTTCAAAGAAGGATCTCATGTTCCGCCTACATTCTACTGTATAGTCAAAGATCAGCTGCTTCATAATATAAAGTCCGATAGACATTGGTATGAGCGAGAAAAAAGACCTAATGCTTTTACTGAGGGTGAGTTAGTTAAAGTATGTTTTCTGAGGAATTGTTTGAGATGATTCCATCATCTCGTTTTTACCTTCGCACTGCCCGCCACCGGAGCACATCCACCACCTGGGGCCACTGCGTTCATCCACAGTGCGTTTCCAGAGATATTTTTGGCCACATACCATCTGGCTTTTGAATGAGCTCCCTTCCACGGTGTCTCCCGAGCGCTATTACATGTCCTTTTTCAAACGAGGCTTGGGGAGAGTACTTAATGGGTAGGCAGCGGCTTGGCTCTGCCCATGGCATTGCTGAAATCCATGAGCGACGGTAACCATTCACCATCAGGTGGGCCGTACGCTCGTTTATTAAGACATCTATAGATACGTGAACTTTTAAGAAATCAATTTTGGTCACAATCTGGTTACTTTAAATATTGAATACTTACCATAATTGGCTGTGACGTGGCACCAACATTAATGCAATCATCATCATCATCATTATTTCCTATTACCCTCTGCTGGGGTGTAGGGCTCGAATCAAATCCTTCCATTTACATCGGTCTTTGGCACTCTGTTCTAGCTCCTCCCACCAATAGCACCAATTATTTAAGTGGGTGTCACAAAAGGTGACAAAGAGATTCAACTTTATTTCATTTTTTTTTAATTAAAGATTACTGGTGGTCCGAATGCCTTTCCAGTTTCACCAGGACAGGTGGGCGAGCAAAGGCTCAACCAGGAGGGGTGAAATTTACCTGCGAACTTGTAGTGTCAATCAGCGTAATGTGATCGTCTAGCAGAGCTTACTGATGAAGGGGAATATAGTTTTAATTACACCCGGATTGAGACGCTGCATTATGCACACATTAACCCACAGACACAGCCCACTGAGTTTCTCGCCGTATCTTCTCAGTGGGTCACGTTTCCGATCCGGATGTAGATTCTCTGAAGCACGGCTCTTGCTAGGGCCAGTGTTAGCAACCACGTCAGGTTTGAGCCCAGTGAGCTCACCTACACGCCCGGTGGCGCTGATTTGGTCTCTCTAGACCATCAGCTTAGGTAGAATAAAAAAAAATACACTCTTTCTTCCAGCACAACTAGCTGAAATACGGAAGGTAACTGGGGCTCGGATACTATGTGATATTGGTGATTCGGTTACAGCAATACAGCCTTCAGTCTTCAAGCTGCCAGGAGAAGGGTATGATATTCTGTATCTGTTGACTTAAAAAATGACTTAACAAATGTTCACGATTCACTTCCACGCTGAAGGAATAACATCGTGTAATAAAAATCAAACCCGCAAATTTATAGTTTGCGTAATTACTGGTGGTAGGACGTCTTGTGAGTTCGCACGCGTAGGTACAACCATCCTGCCTATTTCTGCCGTGAAGCAGTAGTATATTTCGGTTTAAAGGGCGGGGAATCCAGGAACAGCCGTAGTTAAAAATGAGACCTTAGAACTCTCAAGGTGGGTGGCGGCATTTACGTTGTAGATATCTATTGGCTCCGGTAACCACTAAACATCAGGTGGGAATTGAGCCCGTCCGCCCATCTAAGCAATACAAAAAGAAAAGGTGACAGTAGCAAAAATTTACTGTACGCGATATTAGTCATAAATATTAATTATTCTCCGAGCTAGGAGAAATCGCCAAAGGCTAGAAGTGATTGGGGTAGTATGGAATATTTTATTTATGTGGCCAATTTCCTTTCTCCTTGCGATGTTGTAGTGCGTTGCCAACTAACATAAGCCTCAGATTTTAAGTGCTTACTTTCCCGAGATAAGTAGACAACAAGCTACCAGCTGGAAACTATTTAAATTCTACGTTAAATCTACCTGCCGCATGAGTGCAGTGATATAAACCTTATTTTGAGAAAAATAAGTATGTGTTTTGTATTTACTTATTCTTTGTTGTAGAAATAAAATTGTGGACTGCTCCGAAATACCGGATATTGACTACACAGCCTGGTCAGATAATTAGGTGAGATCTTTTTTTTGTTTTTTTTTTCTACCTATGCTGATAGCCTTGAGAGGGTATATCAGGGTTACCCTAAGCGTTAAGGTAAGCTCTCGGGATTCAAACCGGAGGTGTTGCTAACACTGGCTCTATCAAGAGCAGTGCTTCGTAGAATCTACCACCGGATGTAAAACGCGAACCACTGAGAAGATCCGGCGAGAAACTCAGTGGGCTGTGTCTGTGGGTTAAACGTGAGATGAAAAATGATATTGCACTCCACGCGGGTCTACGTAGGAAAATGAATAAATTTTACGATTGTCATTAAAAAAATTACAAAATAATTATTGTCTTTCAGAAATTGTTAGCGGCACATCACTTTTACGGAGAACACTTTTGTATTCCAATTGTACTTTCAACAATGAATAAAAATTTATTTGTAACTTGCGTTTATTATTCATGTTATCCCAATATTCTTATGTATGAACAAAAATCTATATATTAATACGTGAAGCAAAAACTTTATATACCTTTTTACGAAAATTGCGGGGACGGAGGAGTATGAAATTTTCCACACTTATAGAGAATATAGAGAAAAAGTGCACAATGCTAATATTTTTTTTAAATAATGCATAAAAAATACATTAAATCAATAAAGAAAACATTACACACACTACAGACCATGTATTTGACGCACACACGCATGCATACTATTTATTGTCAAACTTTTGTTCTTGACGTCTGTTGTCAAATTGAGAATAGATTAAATATTGTTTGTCTTTGTTAATATTTTTTATAGTGTAGTCTTGGCGAAACTTGTGATTATAGAAGTATAAAATACAATCATAATAGTGTACAAACTTACAATTCCAATTAATTATAGTCGAATTTCGACTACTGCGGGACTTCTAGTTTAAATTAAATCGTTAATTTGGATTCGACTATGTGTTACTGTTAATTCATAAGCCGTGTTTAAATAAAATATTAATAAAATATAAATAATCCATAAAAAACGGACAATGATTAAATTCGTGCCTTCGTAATAATACCTATTTTCAAAACCAAGAAATTCATTTAATTTCGATTTAGCAGTCCCAAATTTTAAAGTTATTCCGTGTTTTTTTTATTATCTTTTATTGCTTCGATGGGTGGACGAGCTCACGGACCACCTGACTTTAAGTGGTTTCCGGAGCCCATAGATATCTACAATGTAAATGCCGACAACCACCTTGAGACATGAGTTCTAAGTCTCAGATTCTACAGTACAATGTAAGCAGTAGTAATAACAAAAGGAGATAATGCCTGATGTAGACCGAACTCTTATCGCTTGATGGGACTATGCTCGTCTCAAGTATAGTTATATAGGCAATAACTATATTCAATGCGCAAAAAAAAAAATATTTCTAGGTCTATTATAATAATTTCAATCCTACAGCTAGATTCGTTAAAATAGAATTTCTTTCAGGTATTTCAACTTTCAATTAGTCTACTGTAAAGTTCACACATTGTCGCTTAGTCACGTTTGCCTTTCAAACGTCGATATGTATATAGAATCTATGATTTTCAAAATGGTCCCTCTCGACTCGCCTCCAATCTGACGATCACCGCCGCAATTTCTCGGTCAGCTTATAATTCACACACGAGCGCCGCATCTGTTTCTAATGAGACGTCACGTGTCCGAGCCTACAGGGTGTGTTAATTTCAGTTTTACTGTTGTCAATGGGAAATATAGGCAAGTATAGCAAAGGTAAAGTATAGAGGTATCGGCTATAAAAGCGTTGTAGAGTTGGCACGCGGTGTGTCAGTAACCGGAACTACTCAATGCGAAACAGCGAACCTGAAGCGAAGTGGAACAAGCGAATTGAGAGTTTTAAAGTGTTTGTGAAGTGTTTTAAGTGTTGAATACAGTTTTTAAGTTGTGCTTTGGTGAAATTTTGTTTATCCCGAATCCCAGCGCGTAATATACTTGATACTTGGATTTCGAGTTTCGAAATGGTGACATTCGCGTTTTATGTCTACGGTCCCCAGTCGCTGGTTGATACCGTGTGTCAATTTGCTCATCAGTCTCTTTCTGTAATGAAAAATAATAGGCAGTGCCTCCTATTTAGTCTAGAGGTCGATGGATGTTTTGGGTTATTTATTGACTCCGAAAATAATAATAAAAAGATGTGTGGTGTCGTGGGACACCGGATAGAACGAAGTTCCTTATTATAAAAATATTAATTTTAAGTTCTGTTCGAGGTATAAAGTAAATAAAACTGGAGATTTCGCAACAGCCCGCGGTCATTCGGTAACGTGCGAACTTATTGTGGTACACTTTATTCACGATTGTTTGCATAAGAGTTAGTGTATTGCGCAAACGAACGCTCTGAGATCGTGGTCAATGAATGATAAAAAAATATGTTATTTTTTGTACGTTATTACAAAGTTAAGTCGTACACTGTGTGCCTTACTAATTTGTACGTTATTACAAAGTTAAGTCGTACACTGTGTGTATTACTAATAAAAATCTTACGTTACGGACGTTTTTTCCCGGTTAGGGTACCACTCCGCATCGTCCCATAAGGAACTTCGTTCCAAAAAACGTAGGATAAATGTCGTCGTAGGATAAATGTAGGATAAACGTCGATAGAGTTGAGTTTGGCTATCGCAACATCCGCTAGTTAACGCCAATTATACCGCCTTCGTACGATCAGTATCGATTGCAGTTATGTTCGTTTTTAATTTATAAGAGTTCAACATTTTCGGATTTGTTATTCGCTCGTAAAAAAAAAAACTTTTGTAATAATCATGAAATTGGACTATTCTATTCTATCAGCCCATGGACGTCCACTGCTGGACATAGGCCTCCCCCAAGCCTCACCACAAAGATCGGTCCTGCGCTGCCTGAAATTGGACATGAAGAAATAATGCGAGACACGAATGTTGTTATAAAATGCATTCTAGAAAGTTTTCAATTCTGTGCCATTAGATCAGTGATTATCAAACTTATTTTTTTTACCGCCCCCTTTGAAAATCAATTATTTTTCAGCGCCCCCCATTTTTTATACACCCCTAAAACTTTAAAACCACAATTTCATTAATTTAATTAATAAATGTTGTATTGATTTTAGTAAATGTAGTACCACGTAGTACATAATTATGTATTTGTAGATGCTATTATTGTTTCTTCATATTATTATATGTCCATACATTGCTACAGAGCGTGTATTTACAAATTTGCAAAGTAAAAATGAATTCTTCTCATCAATATGTTTGTTTAAATTCAGAATCACCAAAATAAATTACTAGTTCACTGTACTATTACTATGCTAATTTATTAGAACGAAACTATTTTTGTTGAATATCTTTCTCATTAATATAAGATTCTCATCATAAGATAATTAAAAATTTATTAGCTAGAAATGGATCCTCCGAAAAGGACTTCAGAAGGCGAATCAGTATGGCAAAGAGAGCTATGTTCCAAATGGACCGTCTTTGGGCGGACAGAAACATCTCGAGGAATACCAAAAAGCCGCTCGTCACCTCCCTCGTCTTTTCCATTTTTCTCTACGGCGCAGAGACTTGGACCCTCAAGAAAGCCGATCGCCAACGCATCGATGCGTTTGAGATGTGGTGCTGGAGGAAAATGCTCGGGATTCGTTGGACAGAACACAGAACCAACGAATCCATTCTTACCGAGCTCAAGATTCCAATGCGCCTCAGCACTACATGCGCGCGGAGAAGTTTCGAGATCTTTGGAGATATTGCCAGAAAGAGAGGTGACAATCTGGAAAAGCTGCTGGTAACAGGCAAGGTATGCGGGAGAAGGCACAGAGGCAGAAATGCAATGCGCTGGTCGGACCAAATACGCTCCACTCCCAATACCTCAGTCCACTTGCTATCCACACAGCCGAGGACAGGCAGGAATGGCGCAAGATGATGCAGGAGAAAGTTATTAGAGGGGGCCACGACCCTCAGCACTGAGGATTATTGACGCAAGAAGGAAGGAAACTACGAAAAATAAATTAATATCATTTCGTATTATAGACAAATATGGGTAATTTTTCATAGAATTTTAGTTTATAATTTAGAACTGGTTCAAATAAAAACCGCCGCCTAAGTCAGCATTTTTATTATTTGTAATAATTAATATCTATACTAATATTATAAAGAGGAAAGATTTGTTTGTTTGTTTGTATTCAATATGCTTCGAAACTACTAAGCCGATTTGAAAAATTCTTTCACTATTTGGAAGCTTCACTATTCCCGAGTGACATAGGCTATAATCTTTTTTGAAAAAAATTAAGTATCCTTACTACAATTCCAATACTTTTAACACAAGGTGTAAAAAAAATTTCCTAAAATATTCTTTACGTCGCGTACCTACGAAAACTATTTATGATAGAATAAAATAATGTACTACGACTTTGTAGAAAACATTATTATTTACAAAAAGTGTCGCGACAGCATATGTCTATGTCTATATACAGCATATGTATATCTAACTATTATAGTTATGCCGCAATAAGTGTTCTTTTATTTAAAAAAATGCCTCTGGTAAGACACGGAGTGCCTCCCTACCTTCGCCGACTGGTGGCTTCCTGCTTGGAGGACAGATTGGTCACGTGTACTGGACACGGTGGGATCGTGCACAGGCTCCCGGTCGTGCGCGATGTTCCACAGGGGTCGGTGCTCGGCCCCCTTTTGTGGAATATCGGGTATGACTGGGTACTGAGAGGTGCCCTCCTCCCGGGCCTAAGCGTAATCTGTTACGCAGACGACACGCTGGTCGTGTCCCGGGGGGGGTTTTGCTGAGTTTGCTCATCTTGCCACCGTTGGGGTGGCGCATGTCGTCGGCAAAATCAGGAGATTGGGCCTCGACGTGACACTCAGTAAATCCGAAGCCATGTGGTTCCACAGGCCTCGGAGAGTGCCACCTGTCGATGCCCATATCGTGGTTGGAGGCGTCCGTATCGGATCGGGGTGCAGTTGAAGTACCTCGGCCTCATTCTGGACAGTCGTTGGACCTTCCGTGTTCACTTTCAGCACCTGGTCCCTCGTTTGTTGGCGGTGGCCGGCGCGTTAAGCCGGCTTCTTCCCAACATCGGGGGGCCTGACCAGGTGACGCGCCGTCTCTATATAGGGGTGGTGCGGTCAATGGCCTTATACGAGGCGCCCACGTGGGGCCAGTCACTGGCCGTGGGGATAGCGAAGTTGCTGCAACGGCCGCAACGCACCATCGCGGTCAGGATCATCCATGTTTATCGCACCATCTCTTTCGAGGTGGCGTGTGTACTGGCTGGGACGCCGCCTTGGGTCCTGGAGGCGGAGGCGCTCGCCGCTGACTATCAGTAGCGGGCTAACCTTCGTGCCCGGGGCGTGGCACGTCCCAGCCCCAGTGTGGTTAGAGCGCGGAAGGCCCAATCTCGGCGGTCCGTGCTGGAGTCATGGTCCAGGCAGCTGGCCGATCCTTCGGCTGGTCGTAGGACCGTCGAGGCGATTTGGTTCTTGTGAATTGGGTGAATCGTGACAGAAGACGCCTCACTTTCCGGCTCACGCAGGTACTCACTGGGCATGGTTGCTTCGGTGAGTTCCTACACCGGATCGGAGCCGAGCCGACGGCAGAGTGCCACCATTGTGGTTGCGACTTGGACACGGCAGAGCATACGCTCGTCGCCTGCCCCGTATGGAAGGGGTGGCGGCGTGTCCTCGTCGCATAAATAGGAAACGACTTGTCGTTGCTTAGTGTTCTGGCATCGATGCTCGGTGACGACGAATCGTGGAAGGCGATGCTCGACTTCTGCGAGTGCACCATCTCGCAAAAGGAGGCGGTGGGGCGCGTGAGAGATGCACAGGCCCACCCCCGTCGAGCGGGGTCCAGGGAGGCGGATCTCGCCCAAGCCCTGGCCTTCTAAGTGTTTCGGGTCTTCCTCACATGTCGGCCTGGGGACCGGCGAAGGGGGCCTAAGAAGACGACGTGCAAGCTGCTCTGCATACGTTTTACGTATGAGCATCCGGGTGATGGAAGGCCGGCTATCCCTGACCCACCCTGGTTCTGACCCAGTGGGGTATTCCCTAGGATAGATCATTCTAACCGGCGCCATCTGGGCGGGCTTCGGACAGCCTGCCGACCGAGAGGGCTGGTGGTCGTGGCGCCGACGACTGGCAGTCCGGCATCCCGAGGGGGAGGGTGATGGGAGAGATGTGCTCCGCACTAAACACTTCACTTTCCCCCTTTTGCCTTTTCATGAGCTCTGTCTCATGCGCGGTTTGGATGCTGGTTGTTGAGCGACAGGAGGTTTTAGTCGGTACGATTCCGACATGCCCCGCCCTCCATCCCCAGTGAAGGGCGGAAGTCCGGCGATTTCCACCTGAAAAAAAAAAACGTGTGGCTCTCGGGAACTGCGGCGGTAAAGTTATTGCATAGCATTTTTTATCAACTTATGAAATTATAATTAGACAATGATAATTTAATATTAAAACAATAATAAAACAAGACCACGCTATATTAAACCTTAATAAAGGCAAAACCTTAACTGTCCCCTTCACACTCATAAGCTAAACCGTGCGCGAGAGAGATGGGCAGACTTTTCATGATTCGCATGCAGTGTGACATCACGCCACGCGCTTATTCACAAACACTACCCAAGCGCAACGTGTGAATGTGTTGAACGCGAGCTACATGGTAGGCGGAGTGACGGGTGTTAGGTTTTTTTCGTTATGGAATTTCATGACTCGGTCGCCGCGCTCAAGGTCCGCGATAAAAGCTATGCAATAGTTTAAAAATGTATGAACTTGTATTTATGGACCTAGTGCTGTGTCTGTGAGAGTAGCACAAATTTGGTTTAAGCGTTTTCAATCCAGAAATTTTGATGTCAAAAATGCACGTCGCTCTGGTCGCCTTATTACGGATAAAATCGATGCCATTTTTGAAAAAGTGAGGCAAAATCGGCATATCAGTAGTTAAAATGTAACTGAAGAACTGGGAATTGACCACAAAATAGGTATGGCGCATTTGAAAAAAACTGGGTACACAAAAAAGCTCACTGAAAGAAACCTAATGAACCGTGTACTCATTTGTGATTTTTTATTACGACGTAATGAAACCGAACCATTTTTGAAGAAGCTGATAACTACCTAGTGATGAAAAGTGGATCACGTACGACAAGAACGTACGAGATATGTTGTGGTCAAAGGCCGGTCAGGCTTCACAGACTCTGGCGAAACCCGGGTTAACTCGCAACAAGGTGATGCTGTGTGTGTAGTGGAATTGGAAGGGCATTATACATTATGAGCTGTTACCACCAGGCAGAACCATCGATTCTGAAATCTACTGCGAACAACTGATGAGATTAAAGCAAGAAGTTGAGAGAAAGCGGCCGGAATTAATCAACAGAAGGGGTGTGGTTTTTCATCACGATAACGCTAGACCTCACACATCTTTAGCCACTCAGCAAAAATTAAGAGAGCTTGGCTGGGAGGTGTTAATGCATCCGCCGTATAGTTCTGACCTTGCACCTTCAGACTTCTACCTGTTTCGGTCTCTTCAGAATTCTTTAGGCAGTGTCAGGTTAACATCACGAGAGGACTGCCAAAACCAATTGTCGCGGTATTTTGATCAGAAGCCCCAAAATTTCTATAGCAATGGGATAATGTCCCTACCTAAAAGATGGCAAAAAGCTATCGAACAAAATGGTACCGACATACTTTAGTTAAATGTGAATAAACTATATTAAAAAATGTTGTGAATTTTCTTAAAAAATGCAAAGAAACTTTTTCCCCAACCTATTATTATATAGAAATAAAATAGTACAATGTTTACAATAAGTGAGCTGTTTAGGCTTACTATACTATACTATTTGACATTGGACGGTAATGGGTAAATTGTAAAAAATAATAATCTAAGACAAGTTTTTGAACAATAATTATATACGTATTTCCATTTTATATAAAAATTATGATTCTCACATCAGTAATTTCTTAAAAAATGCTAGGAAAATGCTTTAGAATGCCCTTATGTTAAAAACAAGAAAGAAAGTAAAGAAAACTTCAATTTGTGTTAGTTTACGTATGTGTAATATTTTAAAACTCTGCATGATAGTTTTTTTCTAATGTTTAAAATAATTTCTGGTGCAATGTAATTCAGGTAAAATTGGTCAAATTTTTTAACTATCATCGATCATGTTCCGCAGAAACTTGTTACAACTTGATTGCGTACGGTGTGTGGGCTATCCTTCGAAATCTATGTTAATTATTTTAAGTTTTTATAACATCATACAGGGTAGAAATATAAACTAATTATTCGTTATTGTGTAGTAGGTGAGTTAATTTTAGTAAAATTTTAAATACTATAAAGTAAATGAAATTACAAATTTTACAGCGCCCCCCTAACCCACATCAACGCCCCCATTTTTTCGTGGGCCCCTTAACGCCCCCCTCTAGGTTTCAAACGCCCCCCAGGGGGCGTTATCGCCCACTTTGAGAAAGACTGCATTAGATGAAGACGGTTTTTCGGCGGGAGACATCTCTGCCGACTATTTAGGCTTTTATTGCATTTATCCACATGTATGTATATAGTTTAAAAACAACATATCGGTTTTTAACTTCAAATTCAATTTTATAAACTTCGAATTAATGACTTGGGGACATATTATTATATTTTCATTAACATGTATTTTTTGCGTTTTCTTCTTTTTTTTTTTCTTTTGTTTTTTCTCTTTTGTTTTTTCGTTTTTCGTGTTGTTAATTTTATATGAATAATAAATAAGATTCTAACCTTTACTTTACAAAATTGAATTTGATATTTATAAAATTTAATTTGAAGCTATCAACCTATAACATTCTTTTCACAAGTAGACATTAGTATTTTACATTAACACATCGGTCATTTCTCCTTATTTCATTAATCGGATCCGATACGAATATTCTTTAACATGATCAAAGAAATTATAAATAAATAATAGTTTGAAAAAATTAAAAAATCTAACTAAAAAATAGAGCTTTTCAGGATATTATCAAAATAACTCATATCTGTACACAAAATATTTATAACTACTGATACCGTGCAACCCACGCTTTTTTTTTACAATAAAATCATTTTTTCTTACACTATTTTCAATTAAAATTTATTAAAATTTATTTTCTATTTTTTAGTTGGATTTTCTATAAAAGCGTATTTTTTTTGTTTTTTTAAACTATTATTTATTTTTCACTTTTTAGTTGAATTTAAATTTTTTAATTTTTTTTTTATATTAATTTGTCATTGGTCCTTAATAAGTATGCCAAATTCCGAGTTAATCCGACGTTTTGAAGGGGGTCAAAATCATGTTCAAAGATTCCGGTACATACAAACATACTAATATACTGAAGCTAATAAAAGCGTATTAAAAACATTATCATCTACACGTCATCCCATACTTCCTTAGACAGACGCTTTCTTCTTATAATTCGCACCACCGTCAATTGCTCAAAGCGCGGCGCCTGAATTTAATGAGCAACACGTGTCCAATGAACGCTTGCCCGTTATAATTAACTGTTACACGTCACTTACACGCATCAGGGCTGCTGTACCAGTTACTGCGGCAGACATGGGTAAATTTACTACCCTAACAGTTTTGCGCATTGGACTATTGCTTGTAAATTTAGAGTTATAAGTGATCTGCGACAAATAATAGGATCCAAATTAGGATATGCAGGATATGCAATTAGGATATGCACCCAAATTAGGATCCTGTGCGATGAAAAGCAGGGACTGATTGTACATACTAGTAGTAGGACGTCTTGTGAGTCCGCACGGGTAGGTACCACCACCCTGCCTATTTATGCCGTGAAGCAGTAATGCGTTTCGGTTTGAAGGGTGGGGCAGCCGTTGTAACTATACTGAGACCTTAGAACTCATATCTCAAGGTGGGTGGTGCCATTTTTTTTGTAGATGTTTATGGGCTCCGGTGACCACTTAACACCAGGTGGACTGTGAGCTCGTCCGCCTATCTATGCAATAAAAAAATAGAAAACATGTAACCTCTATACGATTAATCCTTAAAGAGGTTAATATGTTATTTATATCATTCTTCTATAGATGACATAAAATAGAATTTCGATTATTGAAACATTAGAACATTAGACATATAAAGAGCATTTTTGCAATATTAAAATATAAAAAGATATAAAAATAATGGTGAAGCAATAGCTTTAAATGTTGTTTCTCTTCATAAGAGCAACTCAATTGCTATAGTTTTACAAAGCTAAACTGTATTTTGATACAAATAAAATAATACATTATAAAACAACATTTCTACAGCTAGTTACCAAGAAAAATGGATAAATTGAAATTCGAGTTCATGGTTAAAGCCAATGAAGATATAAAACAAAATATAAATAAACATATTTTCAAACATAATATCTATTATAGAAAGATAGGAAAAAACGAAAAGATTGTACTAACTGAGGAGTTTAGTAAAAAAATTATAAAACATGTACATCACTACTATTGTCACATAGGAAGACGACAAATGGAAAATAAGATTAAACCCTTTTATCAAGCAAAAAATTTATCGGATAATATTAAAAAAGCTTGCGAAAATTGTGCTGTCTGTATAAAAAATAAATCTAGAGGACAACACAAATTTGGACTAATGTCTCACTTAGGTCCGGCTACATATCCATTCGAAATAGTGTCTATAGACACTATAGATTTGGGGGTTCTCGTTCAACCAAAAAATATTTACATCTGCTTGTAGACCATTTTACTCGTTACGCCTATATTCTAACATCCAAAACACAGAGTGCGCATGATTTTATAAAACTTGTCCAAAAAGTAACACCTGATTATAAAATTGACTTGATTCTATCAGATCAATATCCAGGCATTAACTCCAAAGACTTCAAAATTTTTTTAGAAAAAGAGGGTATACCTATAGTTTTCACTGCAGTAAATGCGCCATTTTCAAATGGATTAAACGAAAGGTTAAACCAAACGTTAGTTAACAAGATTCGTTGCAAGGTTAATGAAAGAAGGGACAAAATTGCTTGGACAACTATTGCTTACGAATGCACGGAAAGATATAACGAAACTGAACATAGTGTAACAGGGTTCTCTCCAAAATATTTACTGCAGGGAAAAAACGTTGATATTCTACCAGATGAACTGAAACAGAATATAACAGATAGTTATATATTGCGAGACAGAAAAATTGCTTTAGAAAATAGTATAAAATCTCATAATTATAATAAACAAAGGTTTGATAAAAATAGAAAACATTGTGAACTAAAAGTTGGTGATTTGGTATTTGTTGAAAACGGAAAACGATTAAACAGAAAAAAACTAGATGAATTGAAAATAGGACCTTATCAAATTGTAGACAAAATATCCAACACAATTTATAAAGTAAACACAGGTCATAGAAAGTCTGAGTCAAATCTCTTTCATATTACCAAACTTATTCCAGTAATGGAGTAGTATATTAAATAAGACTTTACAATTTTAAGGGGGGGAGATGTAACCTCTATACGATTAATCCTTAAAGAGGTTAATATGTTATTTATATCATTCTTCTATAGATGACATAAAATAGAATTTCGATTATTGAAACATTAGAACATTAGACATATAAAGAGCATTTTTGCAATATTAAAATATAAAAAGATATAAAAATAATGGTGAAGCAATAGCTTTAAATGTTGTTTCTCTTCATAAGAGCAACTCAATTGCTATAGTTTTACAAAGCTAAACTGTATTTTGATACAAATAAAATAATACATTATAAACATATTATTATATTAAGGTTTTATTAAATTCATCCTTAACTTGGCTACCTCAGAAAATAAAATAAAACTTCATTTGCATATAATATTTATTTGCGTAACGTAAAACAGTTAAAATTGAACAAAAACAATGGACGCCGTTAAAAATTACCAACAATATTAATTTAAACAATAACAAAGAAATAATGAACATTTAAAATTAAAGGAAAATCACTGAAATCAGTATGATTTTAAGTATTGGAAAAAAACGTGATTCGTTGCGATGCGTGTTACAGAAAATAATATAAAAATTAAGCTATGGCCGCAAGGAAGATTACGACTAGAAGGAAAAGCTTAGGATAATTTCATTGATTTTCAGTTTCGGAAACAGAAATGGTGTAAAGAATAAATGTGTCTGGCCTTTTTTTTCTTTCAAAAATACTCTTAATTCATATTTCATTAAAATCAAATAATTACATGGTATAGGGGTAGGTATGATAGAATAGAATATATTTGACAAAAATGTAAGTCGCGCTTAAAATATTCTTACCATTCGTTTGCATTAAAAAAAAAATCAACAACAATATTGTCCATATTGGTGGTTCTAAGTGATGGAAGACCTTTCCTTTCGTGGTAATTCCCCGAACGATTATCGCTTCAGAAAACAATGATTTGTTCGGATTTAGTAAATCTGTAAAGTTACGAATGTGTTGTTGGTTTTTTAGTTGCAGCTTTAAAATCATTAATCTCACTTAGATTCTTTCCAAGCAGCGAGATTCCATCTCGGGATTTCTTGGCAGCTGACCAATGGATTCCTGCGAACAATATGATACTTTATGTTTTTTATTGCTTAGATGGGTGGACGAACTCACCTGGTATTAAGTGGTAATCGAAGCCCATAGACACCAAAAACGGAAATATCGTGGCCCACCTTATTACATGAGAGCTAAGTTTCAGTTCTTATTTGTATTTATATGTATTTTGTATTTAAGATTAGAAATATTTTAAAGGTTTTTTTTTTATTGCTTATATATGCCCCAATAATAATGTCCATGTTTGTTTTTTCACAAATAGATGTATAATTACATATCATTGTGATGACCAATAGCATCAGAATCTGATTCGCTCCATGTTTTTATAATAACAATACATTTCACACCTGATCACACACATAAGATAAGGTAGACTGTTAGATAATGCCTATGGCATTAAGTCCGCCTTTATACTTTCTAGTATATGAAGTTATAAATAAATAATAGGTAGTGCAATATCACAACACGAAACTTTCGATGATGTGGCTTAGTGAGGTCCACAATACCTGTGAAAAAAGTTTGATCAGTATTTTTAGTAGACTAATATTTAATCTGGCCATAGATTACTTACGAAGCAGTCACTCTTTTAAGTGCCTCCCGTTGGATTCTCTCTACACCGTCACCAACTTCGCAAAGGAAGCCTGCAACTGTTGCTTTTCTTATTTCCGCCAGCTGAGCTATAATGTTTTAATAAAATCATCGTAAACGTTTATATTTGTTGTGTTTTGCTAATTTATATGTTTCAGCATTTTGGATTTTTTTTTTTTTTTTTTTTTTTTTTTTTTTTTTTTTTTTTTTTTTTTTTTTTTTTTTTTTTTTTTTTTTTTTTTTTTTTTTTTTTTTTTTATTGCTTAGATTGGTGGACGAGCTCACAGCCCACCTGGTGCTAAGTGGTTACTGGAGCCCAATAGACATCCACAACGTAAATGCGCCACCCACCTTGAGATACAAGTTCTAAGGTCTCGAGTATAGTTACAACGGCTGCCCCACCCTTCAAACCGAAACGCATTACTGCTTCACGGCAGAAATAGGCAGGGTGGTGGTACCCACCCGCGCGGACTCACAAGAGGTCCTACCACCAGTAATTACGCAAATTATAATTTTGCGGGTTTCATTTTTATTACACGACATAACTATGTATAAGTTAAGAGGCTTCCCCAACAAGCTTTGACTTTTTAAAATTTAAATTGTTTTATCTAAGGACCACTGAAGTGAATGGTCTCCCAACAAGGATCTATTAATTTAGAGTCTTAATGTAGTATTGTTTGTTTTGCTCTTTCCTCCTCCTTAAGGAACAGTGTTAAAATTAGCCCAATTTACTAAATCAAAGTAAACTAATACTGTTTTGTAAAGCTTATGCATAGATTGGTTAATTAAAACTAATATTGAATGCTTACCGACATTGAAAGCGTAGGGTCTGTCCGATCTCTCATACCAATGTCTGTCAGCTTTCATAGTGAGAGACAGTTGTTTGTTTATGATACAAGCTGCGGTTGGAGGAACGTAACCTCCCTCCATAGGTCTTTCAATCCAGATTCCTGCCAGGAGTTCCACGTCACCAGGGGTTTCGTAAATTTCTTGCAGACTTTCAATTCGCTGTAAAACACAAACAAAATTATTCCTAAACACAACGTGAACATGCAATTTTGCATTCCAGCAATGCAAAGAGGACTTTGCGCAGAGGTATTTTTTGTTTATAGTTAAGTCCCCACAATCTCACCTAGTCTAAGTATGTTCGATAAATAATATTACAACAGCCTATAGGTGTCGTTGCGAATACTTTCTTTTCCCGTATCATCTCTTGCTAAATAATGATAATAGACAAAAAATAGAGCAATAATGCCATATATTTGTGAACTAACAGATAATGTCTTCGTAGCCATACCGGATTTCGTATCTTGCAAATGTACAGGCAGATTCGACGGCGTTCCCGAGCAGAGTAGTGAGGGGAATTTGCGTGTATGGCATGCGGCATCACACAATGCCCAAGTTTAATTAAAGAATGCAAAGCAAGACAAGCGATATGATACAATATTTGCGACATATTATACTAGGACAGAGTGAGATCTTGTTACTAGTACGTACTAGTGAGCACGGAATTATATTCTGCGACCTTTCGAAATTCGATTTCTGAGGAAATTAAAGGTATTTTCGGTTAATGCTTGTTTATTATTTTGTCGTGAACTATGACTTCCATGGAACACTTAACAAGATGGAATTTTTGCGTCTATAAGCTCCGATAATAGCTTAGAATAAGATGTTACCGCGCTGTTGGCACTTCGTTTAAAGCAGTATTCAGGAGTAGGCATGTTATACTTACATCCATGTCAATGAATTTCAACATGTCTTTCCATGTTTTAATTTCGACATCATGGCACAGTTTTACGTAGTCGACGTAAGGTGGAATTTTGAAAAGCTGATTTTTCCTCAAATCCGCTGCTGTAAGGTCGGATGCTTTTTGCATTATTCCTAATCCCTTATCACAAATCTACGATGAAAAAAGAGAGAGTAGAGTATATATAAGTAGAGGTTCATTTTTAATCACCGGCATCGTATCAGGTGGTGTAGGACTTCCAATACTGAGCATATCTCGACTAGTCGTACTCGTCGATTCTCCCGAATTAAAGCAAATAGCTCTGTGTTAGGGATATTAAAAACCCTTGGAATGGAATATAAGAATTTTATAGTTATTTTGTACATTATTGAGTGGCAAATTTGTTTTATAGTAACATACACTTTTTGCATAACTTAATTTGCTGTGAAAATGTCAGTATAAAATAAAGCAGATACAACTGGTGGTACACCAATTGCGAGAACTTTAAGCCAATAAATATGTGATAAGGAAAAACTTAAGAAAAAAAAAATGATTTTGTAGTCCTAATGCCAAGATCTGTTTTAAATTACTAAACCAGATGATTAATTAAGTAACACTCACGGCCGGGTCTACAGCTCTATCATTATCTCCTCCAGCCTGATAGTAAGTTCCTCGTGTCATTTTTGCCAAGTTCTTATCTCTCATCAAGAAATCAGTATGTAAAGAGAGGTCTGTTACCATTTTTTTGCCCACGTACTTGAAATCCTCGTCGAAAAGTCTGAAAAAGTAAATTTTGTCCTTGTCCTTTACAATAAAGCATTGAATATAGCTGAGATGAAAGATGTGAGATGTAATGGTAAGCTGTCACTTTAGACAGGTCAATAGGTATGGGCAACTCGTTGCTTATGGCCAAGGATTGAGTTATTATTTCTCTATATTCGTGGAGAGTTTTTATGCCCAGTGGAAATCAAAGCAGAAATAGGCAATGTGTGGTGAAACCTACACCTAACGGCACACACACACACCCACATACACACACACACTCTCATACACACACTCACGCACGCACACACGCACACTCACACACTCACGCACGCACACGCACACACACAATATATCTTACAACTCGTAGAGAATACTCGATTATTCTACAAAAAATAAACCTGATCTTACGGGTCGTTTGCAACCTCTGTGTCTATGGAGGGATAACGTTAGATATTTGTAACGAAATAAATTAAAATGTTTAATTGAGAATAAGCAGTTAAAAATAGGTAACGTTTTTGTGTTCAAAAACCTTGAATATTCAGAAAGTAGTTTATATCTCTCAAATTTAAAAGATTTTTACTCACTTCAAATCACCCTCTGAAACCAAGTGGAACCATCTCAAAGCGAGGTAGTATTCGAGATAAGTAGCAGGTATAGACTCATCGTAAAGGTCTCTGTGTCCAGATTCAGAGTGAATCAGCTCATTTTTCAAACAGAATTCTTCACCTGTACATGAGTAATTTTTGTTTTGAAACCCTGCCTCCAAAAGAGATGGTATCAAGGACTTCACGACTATACCAATATATAGTTAGCCCATAGCCAACTTAATATTGTATAATCTATTTAATTGACTTCGAAACCAGACTAAGGTTAACGAATATGACGCTGATTTGTTACCGTCACATCTTGTTTGATGGAGTCCATTTTTTTTATTGCCTATCTATCTGCCAGTAGCCTTGATCGGCTATTCTGGCTTCAACCTGACTGGCTGGCGAGCTCACGGGGCTCAGTCTGAAATAATTTTCTAACACCTGCCCTAGCAAAAACAGTGTGTCGATGATTATACCACCGGATCAGAATAGCGGCCCACTGAGAAAATCCGATGAAAAGCTCAGTGGGTTGAGTCTTATGGGTTAAGTTACACGTCAAACTCTTTGTCGCTTTCAACAAGTTCCACGACAATGGTTAATGGTACTTTGAATGCCTAAAAGTAGATGTTTAGGCAACGGTGGTTGTTTCTTGTCCCTTCATCTGTATCAGGAATATACGACGGCTACGATAAGAGGCAACTAAAGTGCCCTGTCATTTTCTCGAACACGAGATCTAACTCTAAGTCGTAGAGAAGTTTACATTTATCATATACCCTGGAGGGAAATGTTGTGGAGGGGAGTTGTCCATAGAGCCAGGTAAGCACAACGGCTTCAGGTAATAACGTCACGGCGTCGGGTAAGACTTTACTGTCTTCGTTATTAAAAAAATGCTCGTTTGAATCGTGTAATTTCTATAGTAAGTAGGTAAAAAGGCGCAATATTAGAGCCAATTTCTACCAAATTAACAGTAATATTACAAGCTTACCGAATAGAGTTGGCAGCAATTCGTAGTAAACAAATTGGTTTGTTATTGCGATGTTAATGTCCCTTGCAGTTTGGAACAATGTTTCGTCATCCCAATGAGGATTGATTTCGTTTAGTTCTTTGGCGATCTTATTGTGTAGTCTCCACCACCACACGACCAACAATGTGACCGGCAGAATCGATGTTGAAACTAAAATAATAAATATTGATACTGCGAAATGATATTACCTTTTCACCATATCGCTTTTTTTATCCGATTTTTAATCGAGATGTTGTATCTATCTATGTAGTAGTGGTACCTATATGATAGTTTATCTTAGTACAGAAATATATCCAAGTCCACATTCAACTATTTATATCATCATATATTATGTGCAGTTAACTGAATTATTTTTTACCAGGGCCAAAACATTTCGTTTCTCCATTAGACGCGTCGTTTTGCAAGCATTTATTGCTGTGCGGTCCTTCTTGTGGGGGGAAGATGGTGCCATCGGCCTCTTGGGTCATCAGTAATCCGCCACTGTATGTTCTGTATTCTGGAGCCGGTTCGGTCGATCGGTAGATAGTCGATAAATCAAATAACGGTGTTGTGAATTCGATCTAAAACGATTTTCAAATAATTATGTATTATTATTAAAAGCGAACATTATATGGTTAGCAGTTGTGGCCTTAAGAGGAAATGAGGGTTCCCGCAATATTTTTTTTGTTATTGCTTAGATTGGTGTACGAGCTCACAGCCCACCTGGTGTTAAGTGGTTACTGGAGCCCATAGACATCTACGACGTCAATGCGCCACCCACTTTGAGATATAAGTTCTAAGATCTCCAGTATAGTTACAACGGCTGCCCCACCCTTCAAACCGAAACGCATTATTGCTTCACGGCAGAAATAGGCAGGGTGGTGGTACCTTCCCGCGCGGACTCACAATAGGTCCTACCACCAGTAAAGCAGTAGTTATAGTAGTTAGCAGTGAAGTATTGCGTCATTTCATGCTGTAAGACTTTTTTGTTCTGCGTCTTTAATATCTATATAATATAAATATATATATACATACATTTCAAGGTATACAGGTATATCGATCTCTGGTTCTTACAATACATCGAATTCTAGTTTAGAGAAAGGTGATCGTGTATAGCTTGTCCCCC
Source organism: Bombyx mori (assembly GCF_030269925.1). Lineage (NCBI taxonomy): Eukaryota > Metazoa > Arthropoda > Insecta > Lepidoptera > Bombycidae > Bombyx > Bombyx mori. Next base: position 1,542,615 of record NC_085128.1, read on the forward strand.
GGCTTTTATTATTATTATTACTACCGCTGTATCCTCTTCAGTCACGACTAACCCGTATCTAATAATTTCGTACAAAGCAAACGCATTTCTGTTCGACTGAGACAGTCTGACAAAAAGCTGTATTTAAAGTGGGCGAACATACTCTGTCTACATTCGAGTCAGCAAGGCAGCCATAAGTCTGGAACGATTTCGGTCGAGTGAGATTCAAGCAGCGTATACCAGAGAACCTATGGACAGGGTCGTCCTGGGGAATATCTATAGGCGTGCACATATAATTTGATTTTCCTTCCGCTGTGCAACAATTTGTGGTCTCCGTTAACAAATTCACTGAAATTATAAAAAAAAACAGGTTTTTAGCTGTTCTGTGCTAACCTAATTGGGTTAACCTTTGTAACTGGGTAGAAGAGGTAATGTACATTAGTATTAATCGTTAACGGATCTCATAGTCGTCATAAAGTAAATACTACTTACTTTGAGACAAGAAGTTGATTTTACAATTGCATCGATTGAGTGATTTATTGGTTCATCTAAATAATAAAATGAACGAAACCAATGTAAAGTATTCGAACTAAAATGAACAATGGGCGTCCTTATCCGCAGGAGAAATACCTTACAAACAACCATTTGATGGATAAGAATCATGTTAAAAAAGATATTAAATGCGGTGAAATTACCATTTGACAAAATAAAGTAATGTTCGTAATACTTTTTATTTTTTTTTATTGCCTTGTAGGCAGACGAGCATACGGCCCACCTGATGGTGAGTGGTTACCGTTGCCCATGGACTTCAGCAATGCCAAGGGCAGAGCCAAGCCGCTGCCTACCTTTTATATGTATACTAGCTGTACCCGTCCGCTTCGCTAGGCATTTAAAATTAACATTATTATTTCTCACCCCCACAAAGACTCTCATCATTAACGCCCCCGCAACTGGTGTAAAGAGTCCAACACTCATATAAATATTAGCCTATCCATTAAGTATCTGTATTTTCTACACGAATACCAAGTTTCAAGTCAATCGGATGCACGGTTCAGTAGTTATAATGGAACATCCGTAATAACCATTGTAGATTTACATAAATCAAATCAATCAAATCAAATCAAAAAAAATTTTTATTCAACATAAATGAAAATACATACTTGTTGAACGTCAAAAGAACTACCGCCAATTCACAAGAACTAGCCTCCGTCCTGAGAAGAATTGGCAAGAAACTCAGCGGGCATGTCTTTTTTTTTTTTAAATAAGAAATTATTATTTATTTATTTTTTAATATTAGAGTTTTTTTTTTAAATATTAATTTTTTACAATAAGTATTATAACGTAACAATTACTACAATATTGAAATGCCCGGACCGAGCAACTCATTCCCACTTTGTGCAATCTTTTAGATAATCATTGACTTTATAGTAAGCTTTATTGCACATATGTTCTTTAATAGTTTTCTTAAACCTATGTATATGTAGGTTCTGAATATCTTGTGGGATTTTGTTGTACACAGACAAACGCCCGAATGAATTTCTTATCTTATGTAACCTACTCATCGGCACAACAAGCTTGTGTTTGTTCCTAGTATTTCTATTATGTATGTAGTGCATATTAGTATAGATTTTATTATTTATTTTAATTTAAGAAATAGTATTTATATGATTTTAATAAAAATATTGACAATAATAACATAATTAAATTAAAGCCAGAAACAAAATTGTAAGAGATTTAGAAGATTACTCTCCCAGAAGAACTCGCTTGATTGTATATGAATAAGAGGTTCTACATATTTTTTATAGGAATGATAAAATTTATTTATTTGGAGGATATTCGGAAAATTACGAGCATTTAGCATTAGGCGTGTTAGGTAGTGGTGGTAAGAAGTAATAAGAATAGTTGGGAGCGGCACAGTTGCCAGTTATAAATGTCTAGATAAAATGCTCCTCTAAACACCACTGAACGGTAATTGATAAAACAAAAGCGACGAATGAGTAAATAACTGAAGTGAGAGATAAGATTTTATTGCCATGACAAAATTGGAAATATATGAGTTTGAGAAATTTAAATCATGAAACGTCTGAGGTGTATTACGACGGGTCTTGCCGATTGCTAACGAACTAAGGTTTCCGGGCTATTGCTGAAAATACAGAAGTATGAATATTTTGATGTCGAGCGTCCATACTCATTGCAGTTATTTGGAAAGTAGATTTTTTTACTTTGGATATTCTAATATTAATTTATAAAACAGAAAACAAACTCACCGGAATCATGGATTGAACCAAGGTCAGCAAATATGATTGTCGAGATAATCGCCAATAGTTGTGTGTATGAGAGGTCTGATGCCTTCCCTGTCTGTAAAATACGCTGCCTGACTTCCCGGGCAGATTTTAAAGGAGCTCCAGATGGAGAGGTTTCATCGTCTATAATGAATTGTATATTACAGTGATACAACAAATGGTAACACCACTACAACATAAATACTAAAGGGAATTGTTCGTTGAGACTTTCAGTTGCTTAAAGATGCCTATTTTTCAGGATGACGGATGACCTGGTATAGTGCTTATAGAATAAATAGTTCGTTGTGTGTTTCTAGGGAAGAGTTTTGCCACGTACCATAAGGATCTGGAAAGAGCTTCTTTCACCGTATTTATTTGGCGCTGTTGCATTTCCTTTTTTAAACATTTCACTATATGCTAAGCTGTATGCAGTAGCATGATTACGCCTTTTTTATTGCCTTTGTAGACAGACAAGCATACGTCACACCTGATGAAAAGTGGTTACCGTCGCTTATGAACGTCAGAAATGCCAGGGGCAGAGCCAAACTGCTGTGTTTCAAGTACTCTTCGCAAGCCCCGTTTGAAGAAGGACATGTCATAGCGCTCGGGAATACCGTGGAGGGCAGGAATTGACATTGCCACGTGACTGCATACCGCTGTCCATCTACTCCATCACAACCATACATCATCAGGTATAAAATAAGCTTTTCTGTCATATTTAAACAAAACAGGCATAATTCAGGATCACGATTTAACCCGGTCGGCGGTGTATCGCGTTCCGACCCGGCAGGCTGGTTCTGGCCCAGCGGGGTATCCCGGAACACCAGCGGCATCACCCGGACGGCGGAGATCGACGTCGTTGGTCGTCGACTAGCGCCTCGATGACCCGTCGGTCGGGCGTCCTCGGGTTGGCGCCGCGTGTCTGGTTGTAATGTTGGCCGCGGGAGCCCCCCTACTCTGACCTGGTTTTGACCCCGGACGGAGATCGGACGTCGGGTGTAGGAGTACAGGGAAGTTGTTTAGTGGGTGGGGCCCTAAAATTCCTTGGGCCCGCGGTCTGCTCCCAACACCTTGCAGATCGTCAAGTCCCACATACCCCGCGCGGGGACCTCGTAGGAGGTTTGGCCCCCGGCCCGAAAAATAAAATAAAAGAGGATCACTGATTTAGTTTTAAAGAGTATAATAAAATATCAGATCTCCGGCTACCTTGACTCTTTAACTCGATGGTTGGATTGGATGATGAGCATATTTGTGTTAGGTAACCGCTGTTCTTTTGTCCCATTTCAGGTATAAGCATTTAAGGTAGCGCTAGTTTATTTAATTAATTTACCTCCACAGTCGGCTTCGGGTAACAATCTTATCACAGGGGTATGGAATGTTCCTCTTGACGGATAGTCGAAATTACTGCATGAGCCATCTAGACGTCGTCTCTCATTGGGGTCGCAGGGGAGTTGAATGTCATTGGTGCAGTTACTGAAAGGCTTCGTAGTTTAAAAAAAGTCCTACTAATTTTTTTTTAATGCTTAGATGGGTGGACGAGCTCACAGCCCACCTGGTGTTAAGTGGTTACTGGAGCCCATAGACATTTACAACGCAAATGCGCCACCCATCTTGAGATATAAGTTCTAAGGTCTCAGTATATTTACAACGGCTGCCCCACCCTTCAAGCCGAAACACATTACTGCTTCACGGCAGAAATAGGCGGGATGGTGGTACCTACCCGTGCGGACTCACATGAGCTCCTACCACCAGTAATTACGCAAATTATAATTTTGCGGGTTTGATTTTTATTACACGATGTTATTCCTTCACCGTCGAAGCCGATCGTGAGCATTTGTTAAGTACGTATTCCATTAGAAAAATTGGTACCCGCCTGCGGGATTCGAACACCGGTGCATCGCTAGATACGAATGCACCGGACGACTTATCCTTTAGGCCACGACGACTTCAAATTCAATATACAAGCTTCATAAAGTAGGAGAATATATTTCAATTCTTTTTTTTTTATCCATACAAGCTTTCTTACCGTCAACGTATAATTTATGAAATATTATTCATTTTATTAGGTGTGATATAATGATAGACGTTTGAAAAAATAAAAGTGGAATTGAGCCGCATATCAGATAGAGAGCGCTAATGTGCTTATCCTTATTGTCGCTCACCAATACAAGATCTGGTGTTATCTCTCGGTTCGTCAGATGTCATGTGGAAATTTCAGTCTATAGGCACTATGCATACTGGCACCGAACTGTGTAAGCGATAGGAATGTTATCTACCCATGTGAACGAACAATACGTACGCCCCTTATAATTACAGTCAAACCTGGGTAAGTGAGAACTGGATAAGTAAGAAAACTCTATAAGTGAGAGTAATAGCAAGGACCCGTCATTTTAAGCTCCCAAAACCTCTATTAGCGAGAAACAGAAACCTCTGTAACAGAGAGTCGTTTTTCCTCATGGACCTCCGTAAGTGAGACTGCTACCTATCCTATACCTCTATAAGCGACAGCCGAGCTTTATTTATTTATTTATATTATTTAGGAGGAACAAATGACAAAACAAATTACAAATTTAACATCTGCTATTTTATGACTCATTTTTAACTTTCGTGGAACTTCCTATCATTGTTTTTGTATTGTTTTCTCGTGAATATTGAACCTATTCTATTTCGTGGAACTAAATAACGTTGTTATTTTATCGTATTCTTTTATTGCATTATTTTCGAATGGACACGTGTGCCTGTGTACCGTCCTGTTTGTCGGACTTACTCAGTTTATCGTTAATCAATTGCGAAGGAAAGTTCTGTTCTGCATCATGTAAAAACAGAAAATTAAAGTACTGTCATTAAAGTCATAAACTTAAAATAGTGAATGCATTTGAATGCGGAAAATCGCGAATCGAAATTCAGAGGGAGCATTAGCGAGAAACTCGGGTTAGTGAGAAACCTCTATAAGCGAGAATGAGATTGTGCTCCCTTGAACTCTCGCTTATCCAGGTTTGACTGTATATAGTTTTAATGAACTCGGCAGTCTTTGTTTGCCATCTATGCGAGTTTCTGGCTTACGTCCAGTGATTATCGAATCTCGTAGACGCAACATAATCTTCAAATAAAATCTAGATAATAATACCTCAAATACATTGGTACAATAGCGGTACCATTCAAGCAAAACGGATCGCAATAAATTATGTATCGCGGAAATAAAACTTTGTAACTTACTCTAAATTTTCCTGTTTGATGAAGTATTGGATCTTTTCATCAGTCGCTGGTAGACCAGAAAACGATTCATAGCGAACACCGGCGGTCAGCTTCAGAAACGCCAAGAAAACTAATGACCAGAGCATTTTTGTGGCCCAATTCTTCAATTCACAGGGCTTCGTCAATCTTACGTGCAATAATTAACAGAATTGTTCTTTTTGTCGATTTTATACTATATTTTGTGTTGTGAATTAATATTTATGCAGCTGTCGTCTCGTAATTAATATAAATTTCTATATTGTTTGCATTTTTTACTTTAAGATATTTAAAATTATGAAGATACCACACAGCAAAGCATTTCGTTTTGGACAGTTAATTATACCGCGATTTTACCTGCATTTAATTTGTTATATCGTATTTTCGCATTAAAAGTGTAAAATTTCGAAATAGTGTTAATATGTGGAATCATTATTAGTATCACCAGTGTTTTTCTCATAAATACGGTCAAAAGAGCGTAGTTTAGTTTTTTTTTTGTTTACGTATATTTTGATTACTAACAAAATTAATACATAATTTTATCTTACTTTAAAATACAGATAATGTAACCGATAAAAAATAAAAAAATGAATATGGCAAAGATGATTAATATTAAAAATATCACATGTTAAACCGTTAAAACGCTCTCCTGTAAAATTAGTCATTTTTGAGATTAAACAGTTTTAATGCGAGAAGACGATATAGGAGCGTTCCGTTTCGCGGGGCAACAGTAGCCAAAGGAAATGTGACTCAGGTCCGTGCGGCGACGACCCACCCCGCGCTACCCGCGCCCGCGCATCTATCGCACCCCCTAGTAGTACGCGCCAGACTCTGAAGCGGCAAACACGCGTCCCCGATCGATATCAGAACTGACAAACCGAAAGTCCCATGCCAGTCGGGCACCCAACATTAAAATATGAATTTTTTGTCGTAATTAAAGGAGGTTTCTAGTGAACCGCGTAGGTGGGTAAGTTCTTCACTGCTCGAAGTAGCCTTGTAGCCTCTTATTTGAAGGATGGGCCATTCGCCATACAATAAGGTAGACAGCAGCAACAGCGTTAATCCTTCAGAACTGCCCATTAATCTATGTATTGGGTACGCTACACAGAACTTCACGACCTCTCTTAAAAGCTCAGGCTTAGATAAAAAGATTCTGCCATCACGGGTCTCCAGTTTCATCAGCCGACTCTACTCAGAGAGATCTCTTGTATACACCTTGGAGCCGTTGTTTCACCCTATATCCTTCTTAATACGCACGGTTTTAAAACGGCGTAGACCTGATTTAAGAGACCTTGAGACCTATTTGTTGAGCTGCCAAGATTTACACGAATCTTCTGAAATCAACAAAACCATTCCGCGTTGTCCTCCCATGAGCTTAAGAGGAGGGTCTGAGAAATTTTTGGTTCTGTTTGTACGATGGGTCCCAAAAACTTTGGAATCGATTATATGTACAGCACAAGCCCGTCGTTATAATCGTCCGTAGATCCTCTTAGGCGATTCAAACGGTCTTGAAGTTCGAGCTGAAAGTGCCCAGGAGTTTGAATCTGAGTGCTGGACGGGGCGTTGATCTCATTAGTCTGAATCTCTCCAGCTTGATATTGAGATTCAATGTCTCTTGCCTATCAATTATTAATTCTAGTTTAAACCGTATTGATCACATTGATATCATTGAATATTTGCCTTTTTGTCATTTGCCATTTAGATATTTTTAGCACCCCCTGCCATGCCGTTACCTTGGCCGCTACTGTAGTCAGAAATAGTTAAGCTGCGGGGGCTGGGCGGCGATTTTGTTAATTGCAGCCAAGTCGGGTTGCCATAATAACCACGCTTGGCATGCGGATTGGCGATTGCCGTATGCTGTTATAATACTCGGAGAATGTTGGTGCCCATTCTCTGGAGCATCCCTTAGTCGCCTCTTACGACACCCATGGGAGGAGGGGTGGTGTTATTCTTTTACGAGGCCGCCACCACACGGCCTACATGACAATTATATTTTTAGATATCTGAAAAATATAGCTTTTGTTTTTTTTTTTTGTTTAAATGAGATTTTTGCATAAATGTTACACTAAACGGCTGGTGTTGCAACGCTACCGCTGCATGCTCGTATTCTGTCTTTCTGCATTGAACATTAAGCCTTGCAATTGTGTCACAGGCTCATTGAATTCCCACTGTTACCATTGTCCTGTCTTAGTAGTTTTATTTTTATTTATTTTTATTGCTTAAATGGGTGGACAAGCTCACAGCCCACCTGGTGTTAAGTGGTTACTGGAGCCCATAGACATCTACAACATAAATGCGCCACCCACCTTGAGATATAAGTTCTAAAGTCTCAAGTATAGTTACAACGGCTGCCCCACCCTTCAAACCGAAACTCATTACTGCTTCACGGCAGAAATAGGCAGGGCGGAGGTGCCTACCTGCGCGGACTCACAAGAGGTCCTACTACCAGAATCTTAAATATTATAATATTGACGAATGATTTCCAAATATTTTAAAACATTCACTGTTCCTTTTAGTCTTTTTTTGTAGACCTTTAAATTACACACAATTTTTTTAGATATATTTGTCTTTCAAACATCTTTGATATAAATAAATCAGCATCTTTTCATGTGGTATTGAAGCCAAAACGTAAAAATCTCATTCAGAATTAAGTTAAATTTGTTTTATTTTTATGCCCTACTCGTATTTGCTGCCCCAAATTATTATAAATTTTGATAATCTATACTAATAAATCTACAGTGATTTTTACGGATGTTCCGTTATAACTACTGAATCATGCATTCGATTGCCTTGAAACTTGGTATCCATGTAAAAAATACATGTACTTAATGAATAGGCTAATGTTTATATGAGTGTTGGACTCCCTACACCAGTTGCAGGGGCGTTAATGATGAGAATCTTTGTGGCGTTGAGAAATAATAATGTTAATTTTAAATGCCCAGCGAAGCGGACGGGTACAACTAGCCTTGGCTAAAAACCATTAATAAGGTATGGTATTTCATGTTAAGATTAAAAAAACGATTCACAATTTATGATAGGGCATAATTATTGTATTTTCATGTATACAATCGGTAATTGGTCACTAAGTGATTTTTCAAAAAGAAGAGGACGTTTTTCACTGTTTGCATTCCTTCCATGCATTGAAGTCCACTTCGGGCAATTCGTCGCAGCTCACCATCTTATTTCTGAAAAGAATAAAACGAATAATAAATATAATAATCTTTCTAATACGTTCTCTATAGCATTTTTTTTTATTATTCTTTATTAGAGCCATACACTTATTAGGTTAAGTTCTCTATAGCTATTTTATTCTGAAAAACGAATGATAAAGTACAAATACCTATATAATAATGTACCACGCAAAAACGGCCCAGTATTTGAAGGCTTTTAGTGTTAGGAGAATTTTTTAGTCAAGGAGGCCCTCATTCAAAGTAAAGTCTTTATCTTATTGGTAAGATTGGTGACTGATTATGGATCATTTGGTGTTGAATAATATTCTAAGCGCATATACATCACACCCCCGCCTATCTACATAGCGCCCTCAAGCAATTATACTTCTATTGATAGGTAGATGAACTGCAACCATGAGGTCGCAGGAGATTACTGCATGTTCACTAGCTATAACTGAAGCCGTTTTGAATTTCATCCATACTATCTAGAAGTGCTTACAAGATGTACAGTGCACAGATTCTTCCTATTCGTACACTCTCGACAGAGTGGTCGTGGTCATGCATCAGTCGGATCCTGCGATACCGATGATCTCGCGACGCGACGCCACCTGGCACGGTATTTCGCAGAGTGAGAGCAATTGTTTATGTTACAGCCTGGCCACGGGACATTCGCCGATGCGAATATTCGCGCGGTGCGAACGGCGAAGCGTCTAGCGACTAAAACAAGCGCATAGAAATGTACCTAACAAGCCACGCGCACCGGCGACCGGCGAAGCGACCGGCGAAATGTACCGGGCGAATCGCGCGATGCGGCGGGCGAGCAAAACAAATGCATGAATACGGACGGCGCGAGCCACGGAGTCGAGCGGTAGTCGCGGCGAATAGTGCAGTGATTAAATGAGTTTAGTTGTTTTCGCCGCGAAAAATTAACGCCGAAATTTTTATATTTTTTATTTATTTTTTATTTTATATTTTTAAAGTCGTCGTGGCCTAACGGACGTCCGGTGCAATCGTGTTGAGCGATGCACCGGTGTTCGAATATCAGGCGGGTACCAATTTTTGTAATGAAATACGTACTCAACAACACTCAACGTTCACGATTGATTTCCACGGTGAAGGAATAACATCGTGTGATAAAAATGAAATCTTCAAAATAATAATTTGCGTAATTACTGGTGGTAGGACCTCTTGTGAGTCTACACGGGTGGGTACTACCACCCTGCCTATTTCTGCCGTGAAGCAGTAATGCGTTTCGGTTTGAAGGGTGGGGCAGCCGTTGTAACTATACTGAGACCTTAGAACTTCTATCTCAAGGTGTGTGGCGCATTTACGTTGTAGATGTCTATGGGTTCCAGTAACCACTTAACACCGGGTGGGCTGTGAGCTCGTCCACACATCTAGGCAACAAAAACAAAAAAAAAAAAATAGCTGAAATACTAGCTAGACCAGCTATTTGGAAGTCTAGCCACCCAAAGTATTTCTCGTACTTCTTGTGGAATTCTCCATCTATAGGTATACTCCGATTCTTATTCAAATCATGTACTTCACAATCTTTTCCAAATAATAGGTCCTGAACCAAAAAACTATTAATTTGTAAGCAATATCGAGATAATTTCGATATAGACATTTCGCTGTCGGACTTCCTTACTAGTCGCGGCGGCGAACGTGAGTACCCGTGGCCTGCAAACGGTGCTGCGCGAATGGTCGCCTCGCCCACCGCTTCGCTGTTCGCACCGCCGATCCCCGTGGCCAGGCCGTTAGAGTGAGTCACAGATTTTATGAGATCGGTCCATCGTGTTGGAGATCGTCCGCGAGATCTTTTGCCCTCGACTTTCCCTTGCCCCACCAACCTCTCAATGGAGTCCTCATCACGAGTGATGTGCACAGATGTAAAGGTAATATTTTCCCCGTGTTGCGAAACTCTGGGACTAACACAGCCACATTGCTCCCTCAGCGCTACCATATACCATGTTCCTCTTGTCCCTTAGCACATAATAGGTTCGGGAAAAAGTTTTTCGCATTTTTTAAGAAAATTCACAACATTTTTTAATATATTTTATTTACATTTAACTAAGGTATGTACGCACCATTTTGTTCGATAAATTTTTGCCATCTTGTAGGTAGGGACATGATCCCATTGCTATAGAAATTTTGGGGCTTCTGATCATAATACCGCAACAATTGGTTTTGGCAGTCCTCTCGTGATGTTAACCTGACACTGCCTATAGAATTCTAAAGAGAAATAAATAAATACCACGAAAATTTGAATGAAAAGGAAATGTATACTCACCTCTCACTCCTTACAAGAAAAGGATTTTTTGTGATTTTAGTGATGCCGGGTGCTACACGGCACAATAGTTTGCCCATATTCGAATTTCTTATCTGAGACAGTTGTTCTGAAACAAACCCGCAAAATTATAATTTACGTAATTACTTACCTCTCGTGAGTCCGCACGGGTAGGTACTACCGCCCTGCCTATTTCTGCCGTGAAGCAGTAATGCGTTTCGGTTTGAAAGGTGGGGCAGCCGTTGTAACTATACTGAGACCTTAGAACTTATATCTCGAGGGAGGTGGCGCATTACGTTGTAGATGTTTTTTTTTTTTTTTATTGCTTAGATGGGTGGACGAGCTCACAGCCCACCTGATGTTAAGTGATTACTGGAGCCCATAGACATCTACAACGTAGACGCGCCACCCACCTTGAGATACAAGTTCTAAAGTCTCAGTATAGTTACAACGGCTACCCCACCCTTCAAACCGAAACGCATTACTGCTTCACGGCAGAAATAAGCAGGGCGGTGGTACCTATCCGCGCGGACTCACAAGAGGTCCTACCACCAGTAATTACGCAAATTATAATTTTGCGGGTTTGATTTTTATTACACGATGTTATTCCTTCACCGTGGAAGTCAATCGTGAACATTTGTTGAGTACATATTTCATTAGAAAAATTGGTACCCGCCTGCGGGATTCGAACACCGGTGCATCGCTTCAACACGAATGCACCGGACGTCTTATCCTTTAGGCCACGACGACTTCAAACGTCTACGGGCTCCAGTAACCACTTAACACCAGGCGGGCTGTGAGCTTGTCCACCCTTGTCATTAGCCTATCAATTTTCGGCACGAAGCAATCTGATACAAAAGGTGGCGTTTTACAATGTAACCGAGAATTCGTGCTCATCTCTCCAGGTGGGTGACATACATTTATATCTATATTTATAAAAATGAATTGCTGTTCGTTAGTCTCGCTAAAACTCGAGAGCGGCTGGACAACCGATTTGGATAATTTTGGTCTTGAATTATTTGTGGAAGTCCAGAGAAGGTTTGAAAGGTAGATAAATATGAAAATGCTCGGAATTAAATAAAAATAACAATTTTGTTTTCCCTTTGATGTGTCCCCCGTCGGACGGATTCCTTTTGTTTGTTTTAAGTTTATTTTATACAAAAGCTTAGGTCTTTTATTTATCGATTGAGGCACTACGAAGTCTACCGGGTCAGCTAGTAGTGAATAAAGTCATTGGGCTGGAGTTAGCCCACTGAGTTTCTCGCCGGATCTTCTCAGTGGGTCGCGCTTCCGATCCGGTGGTAGATTCTGCGAAGCACTGCTCTTGCTAGGGTCAGGGTTAGCAACTCTCCGGTTTGAGCCCCGCGAGCTCACCTACAAACGTTAGGGCGAAACTGAAATAGCCTCTCAAGGCTATCAGCATAGGTAAAAAAAAAAGGACTGGAGTAAACAATTAATGTTAGATGGGCGGCGCCCTTGTTCAGTCATCTATTTCAAAAAATCTGTCAACGTAAGAGTAATAAGCGACTTACATATAAACGGACAGAAATCCAAACTCATTAAATCTAGCACAGTCGGGTTAAATATTTATAAAAAAAAAGGAAGTAAATTTTATCGAGACATCATTAATATTAATAAATTTGACTTCGCTTGTTGATCATACGATATATTCTCGATACGGAAACATGTTTCGTATGCTAATATAACTTAACATAACAATAAAATAAAATGAGTAATTACTGTATTTTTTTATTTCTACGAATGTGAAATCAGTCTTAAGGCCCGGTGTTAAATGGTTACCGGAGCCTATCACCACTTGCAAGCTACCATCGATCCTGGGACATGAAGACGGGATCTCAACAGTAATGTGTGACGGTTGTCCTACCGGTGTATCCCGAGTCTATGACATGTCCTTCTTAAAACGAGGCTTGTGGAGTGTATTACGCAGTGCTTGGCTCTGCCCCTGGCATTGCTGATGTCTAAGGGCGACGGTAACCATTCACCATCAGATGGGCCGGATGCTCGTCTGCCTGCTAGGGCAATATAAATATATTATTATGGTCACGTTATTTGTATTTTACATCGGACCGCCACCAGTGGGTCAGAGGTGATCCAAGCTTCCTTCAATCACAGTATATCAGACGCATTAACAATGCGTATCCAGAGATGAGGGTTTTTCAGAGTTGACTGTACCTCTGGTATTACTGATTTCCTTTACCCGGTGATCATTCACTATCAGGTAGTCAGTATGCACGTCAGTCTCCGAAAGCAATAATAGATTAATAATATCCTCATCTATTTGCTACTTTAAACAAAAACTCATAATATAACATTTCGATTTGAAGGATACATACAAAAGTAGTTATTAAAATGTAATTGAATTTAGGTCTTATGTGCCAAGCAAGGATGTTCTAATCATATCGTAGTGTCTATGGACTTTGTTATCCTTTTAACCACATATGACCCATCATCTACCTATCTTAGTGAAGTTTCTTGTCAGAGAAACTTTTATTTATCGTCTTTATATTTCTTAGGTGTTTTGTTGGGCTTACCAGGTGTAAAAGCGTATGGTCTATTCCGCCTCTCATACCAATGCCTATCTGATTTTATGCTCCGCAGAAGCTGTTCCGCCATTAGGCAGTATAGGGTACCCGGGACACTTCCATCCTTTATTTTTCGCTCAGACCATAGCCCAGGCATCAGGTCTACGTCTTGTGCACATTTGTAAACTCTTCTAAGGCGTTTAATTCTCTGTAATTAAAGAATTTCTTAAATTAGTTTTATTCAATGTAGTGACATTACTGTCTGTCGTGGTGATTTTGCAAAGAAATAATATAAATACATAGGACCATTCCCTTCTCATCTTTGCTCGGTGTTATAGGGATATAGTAATAGAGAGATAAGAATAATTAAAAAATATACACATATATAAATCAACAAAAACTGAATTCCCAAACTATGCATAGTAGAAAATATCGTTGTAAATTAAAACCATACAAAACTTTGAGGTATGGTTACAAAAAAGGGCAAAAATAAAGTAAGATCAAGTTAAGATATCTAAGCGGCATTAGGCAATACCAAAGAAAAAGAAATAAGATTATAATTTAGATCTACTCTCTTCACTCCGCACCCACTCCTATTCTGACACATTATCATCATTATCAATAGCATCATCTACCACAATTAATTATTGCAGATACAATTTTTAATCCAAACTATTTAATCTAAGATGAATTATTTTTCTCGCCAATTCCCAAACGCCATTACAATATGAATTTGCTTAGCACATAGCCACATTAAATAGCTTTCGAATTAAAATTGAGTTTGAAAATTTAAGCTTATAATGTGAAGAAGAAGACAGAATTAGAGCTCACATCTTCATCCATCACTTCAAGAAGATCCTTGAAGGTTTTGAACTTCTTCTTTCTGCATACTTCCAAATAATCAACATATGGAGCGAATCCAAATAATCGTCCTTTTGCTACATCCGCAGCTGTAATGTCGAATGCATACTGCAACCCTCCCAAGCCAACTTCGGAGATCTACAACAGGTTTGTTCGTTATATTCCGTTTTAGCACCAAAGAGGTGAGCTAGTGCTTAAAACATGTTAACATAACCAATTCTTACTGGTGGTAGGACCTCTTGTGAGTCCGCTCGGGTAGGTACTACCGCCCCGTCTATTTCTGCCGTGAAGCAGTAATGCGTTTCGGTTTGAAGGGTGGGGCAGCCGTTGTGACTATACTAAGACCTTAAAACTATATCTCAAGGTGTGTGGCGCATTTACGTTGTAGATGTCTATGGGCTCCAGTAACCACTTAACACCAGGTGGGCTGTGAGCTCGTACACACATCTATGCAATAAAAATAAAAATAAACCCGATTCAAAGCATTATAAAATGTTATGTCGTAACTATAATTGACATAGTTTAGTTTTCTTGTTTTGCAGATTAGTTCATGACCGATTTTACGTCAAGCGGTTACCGGAGTCCTTCTTTAATGTGAAAAATGACCATTTTGAGATATGAGACAACATACAGCTGTCTTGATCTATTTTATATCAAGTATTTAAGTAAAATGACTGCCAATTTTTGCTGGTCCATACAATCATTAGAGAGTAAATAAACTATTCGCTTTAATGAGTATATTTTTAACTAGATTTTAATCTCATTTTTTATAAAACAAAGAACCTTTATATATGACTATTTCTTACAACATAAATGATAATTCAGGTATTTTAAAAACTACCATAAGTTTAAGTCCTGACGTATGCAGTCTTTTTGAGAACGTTTATAGCTATTTAACTAAGCCATATGCGCGTATTTTAATACCAACATCAGGATCCACAGCATGGTCCATAAATTTAGAAGTGGACTGCAAGAAACTACCACGAGCTATCTGGGCTTCATGGTCATTTTCAGGGAAGTATGCTGTTCTGGTGGTCAAATTGACCATAGGGAATGTCTTGAAGCACTTGTAGTTTTCATCGTACAATCTAGAATTAAAAGATAATGATAAATAATCCATATATCAGATGCATAATCCATGTATTTATTTATTATATAATATTTAAAAAAAATATAGCTAAAAGAATAACCAAATATGTTTCTACAATCAAAATCACATATAAGTAGAAAGTGAACAGAGAAGAGAAATTTAGAAATTTAAATTACAAAAAAACAAAAGCAACACAATACGCACATATATTTTTATACAGCTTCAGCTATCTTAAGACACTAGGTCGACGCTACATTTGTATTGGAGGTCAGTAATACGCAAGATGGTAGTACAAAGTCGTCCTAGCTATCAGCTACGACCCATCATTACAAACTAAATAATACTCGTAGGTAGATATTACGACAACTTAGTTACAACTTACAAAGGTATGAAAGCATCTGGGATCTAAAAGGTTTCGAGCTTATTGTATTTGTAACCATCGATTACACCATGGACCAAACCCCAAATGACATTGTTCATAGATTTCACTATTGAAGGAAAAAAAAACCTTTTAAAAAAACCGTTTCCGCAAAATTTCAAAATTTGCGCAATTGTTGAAGGTAGCGGGCATTCTGAGCCTATCCAGGCACGTATCTCTGACCTGTTTACTTTTGCCGCCAAACATTCACGCTTTTCAGTTTAAAGTGTAGGAAACACACAAAAGCAAAGAGAATTGGACCTTGTGTTTCACGAAGCAATTGTGTGTGAAGTGAGCATGTGTATGGTTTCCGGCAACCAGTGGACGATATGTATCTTGTCCGCCAATTGAGTGTAATAAAATGGAATGTCTGAAATCGGGTCACCGTTCTAATATGTGTTAGCTTCCGTAACCACATACTGCTAAACTTACTCAAGGGTCGCTTCTTGTGCAATGTGAAACCATCGTAGCACATAAGAATACTCGTCGGACATTTGTGGTATAATCTTCTCATCATAAACATCTCTGTAGCCTTTGTGTTTTGATATAACCCCGTCTTTTATCAGCCTTTCCATCCCTGAAAATAGAAGTTGTTGCGTAGACTTGATAATTCCTTGTTTAATTAGAGAATTCGGTGTTTTGTACTCAAAAATGTATATTTTGCTTCAAGGATCCGTTTAGAATAATTTCAGCATATCCTTTTACTAAAACAGTACCCATCGCCGAAGTAAAATCATCCTTCTTTAATGGAGTTTCCTTTCCTTAATGAGAAATCTAGCACTACCTAAATTAATTCATAAATAGTGAATTTCTTGACTAAGATGTCTTTCGGGTTCCAGACCGTCTTCCCCTTTGAACTAAAATAATGACGTTTACTTTAACTAAAAATACTATTCAACAAAATGAGATAAAAAATTGTTATTAATATTTAACGACAACTTATGAACGGTGACGAGCATAAAATAGCCAGTTTTTAAAGCTAAATATTGGGAAAATTACAAGAACATTCGCAAGCCTGTCAAATACCCAAAATCTGCTTACGTTGAAACTTATATTTTGCATTTATGAAAACTTACCAAACAAAAGAGGCAAAAATTGATAGTAATATATTTGTAAATAACCAGCTATCAGAATTTCTCTCGTCGTGTAGAAAATTTTATTGTCATCCCAACAGGGATTGATCTTCTCCAGATTCGCGGCCACAACGTTATGGAGTCTGTAGAACCATATGTGGAATATGTTCGAGCCCATAACGCCATTGGGCACTAAAAGAAAATGTGATAAAATTTTACCTTTCCTTTAATATCATTAACTAATTAATACCTTGTTTCAATTAGTTCATACATTATGGGACATAGCATGTAGAAAAACACATTTAAATAAATTACTTTCTATTCTCTAAATTTTTTTCCTACCTAGCTGAGAGCCTTGAGAGGCTATCTCAGCGTAACCTTAACTAGTAGGTGAGCTCACGGGGCTCAAACCTGACGACGTTGCTAACACGAACCCTAGCAAGAGCCGTGCTTCGCAGAATCTACCACCGGATCGGAAACGCGACCCACTGAGAAGATCCGGCGAGAAACTCAGTGGGCTGTGTCTGAGGGTTAACTAGTCTCTCCAATCTATTTTATAAACTAAATTTATTTTATCTTTGCAAACTCTTTCCTCCTCTTTTTCCCTTCTCCCTTTCTCCCTCTTTGAATTTATTTATCAAAGACGAGTTTAGAAACGGCTTCCACAGTATTGTGGCGTTTTAATTAAAATCCGATTTTTTTGGGCAATTTAGTATTTTTAATACGCTTTTATTAGCTACAGATGTATGTATGTAACGGAATCTTTGAACATGATTTCGACCCCTTTCAAAACGTCGTATTAACTCGATATTTGGTATACTTATTAAGTACCAATGACAAGTCAATATTTAAAAAAAAACTGA
Organism: Bombyx mori; assembly: GCF_030269925.1. Taxonomy (NCBI): domain Eukaryota; kingdom Metazoa; phylum Arthropoda; class Insecta; order Lepidoptera; family Bombycidae; genus Bombyx; species Bombyx mori. Next base: position 1,560,412 of record NC_085128.1, read on the forward strand.
AAAAGTTGAAATTCAACTAAAAAATGAAAAATAAATAATAGTTTAAAAAAACTAACAAGATACGCTTTTATAGAAAATCCTACTAAAAATAGAAAATTAATTTTAATAAATTTCAATTGAAAATAGTGTAAGAAAAAATTATGTTATTGTAGAAAATGACAACATTCTATGATACCATGGTATCAGTAGTTATAAATATTTTATGAACAGATATGAGTAGAAGGGTTACTTTGATAATATCCTGAAAAGCTCGCCGCGCTTGTCTTTCCTTTTTTTTCTATTTTTTAGTTGGATTTTCTATAAAAGCGTATTTTGTTATTTTTTTTTAAACTATTATTTATTAGTATTAATAGTTATATTAATAGCCTATGCAGATAGTCCCGAGCCTCAGTATTGAGGAAACCGAAGCGAGAAGAAGAAGATAGGTTCCACTGCCCCGTCTAAGCGCTGGCTACTTGTGTAGGCCTACAACACATCCTCTTACTAGCTAATGAGTCTATACAGCACTCTACGCCTACTACTGCCGCGAATCATTCGTAGTTTCAGTCTGAAGGATTCCCGGATTCGTTTTTCTTTATGGCTTAGTGGGCGGACGAGCTTACAGCCCACCTGCTGTTAAGTGGTCACTGGAGCCCATAGACACCTACAACGTAAATGTGCCATCCACCTTGAGATATAAGTTATAAGGTCTCAGTATAGTTAGTACGGCTAACCCACCCTTCAAATCGAAACGCATTGCTGCTTCACGGTACAAATAGGCGGGGTGGTGGTACCTACCCGTGCGGACTCACAAGAGGTCCTACCGCCAGTAAATTGATTTTAACCTAATCTGATTTTAACTTAATGTCGTAGGCCTTATATCAGACTATAGACTCTAAAATTTACTACAACTACGCAGCTTCGAAATGACAGTCAAAACTTACGATACTTGTGACATAATGTTTCTTTTGGCTTCTGATTTGCGATACAGGATCTTTCGTTTCCTGATAGTGGGTAAGTCAAACCGTTCACTAACTCAACCTTCAATCTACCTCCTTTGTACTCTCGGAAATCGTTGATGCCTCCAGGTATGTAATTGTAAATATTAGACAAATCAAAGAGTGGAGTCGATGGTAAAATCTAGAAACAGAAGAATAGCATCGCAGGCTCAAGAATTGCATTTATTTTATAAAATACGTTTTCATTCTGGTTTTTGACATTTTTTTCTTGTAAATGTAAGCTAGTAGTAGCGTTATAAAAGCAAACCTAATCAATAGAATTTCCCACATCCCTTTTTTTTGTTGCTTAACTGGGAGTTTAAAAGTCGTCGTGGCCTAACGGATAAGACGTCCGGTGCATTCGTGTTGAAGCGATGCACCGGTGTCCGAGTCCCGCAGGCGGGTACCAATTTTTCTAATGAAATACGTACTCAACAAATGTTCACGATTGACTTCCACGGTGAAGGAATAACATCGTGTAATAAAAATGAAACCCGTAAAATTATAATTTGCGTAATTACTGGTGGTAGGACCTCTTGTGAGTCCGCACGGGTAGGTACCACCGCCCCGCCTATTTCTGCCGTGAAGCAGTAATGCGTTTCGGTTTGAAGGGTGGGGCAGCCGTTGTGACTATACTGAGACCTTAGAACTATATCTCAAGGTGTGTGGCGCATTTACGTTGTAGATGTCTATGGGCTCCAGTAACCACTTAACATCAGGTGGGCTGTGAGCTCGTCCATATATCTAAGCAATAAAAAAAAAAAAAGTACGAGCTCACGGCTCACCTGATGTTAAATGGTTACTGGAGCCCATAGACATCGACAACGTAAATTCCGGCACCCACCTAGAAATATGAGTTCTAAGGTCTCAGTTTAATAGTACAATGGTGGTACCTACCTGTGCGGACAGTAAACAGAAATAGGCAGGGTTGTGGTATCTACCTCACAATTTTTCTTCAATAATTATTCCTCCCTCCGATATTAAAAAGTATTGCATCTTGACCGGGTGTATACCGCCAGCCTCACTATTCCCGGATGAATAAATTTTAATTTTCTTATGGACAGTTATATTACAATATTATTCAGATGTTGCCCACTAAGTTTCTCGCTGGACCTTAACAGTGGGTCGCGTTTCCGAACCGGTGGTAGATTCTGCGAAGCACTGCTCTTGCTAGCAACCAGTGCTAGCAACGTCCCCAGATTTGAGCTCCGAGAGCTCACCTACTCGCTCGGTTACGCTGGCATAGCTTCTCAAGGCTACCAGCTTAGATAATAAAAACGAAATTGATTTTGACCTCATATGTCATGAGCTCATAGGGACTCCGGTAAAAACTTAAAACCGGGTGGCCGTGGGCTCGTCCGTCAGTTTGAGAATAAAATTAAATAATAATAATAAAACTTCATACCCGGGAAGGCGTTGTTTTATTACTTCTGCACTTGAAATATTGAAAGGTGTAAGGACTGGTTAGGTTCATACATCGAACATTTGAGAACCGGTGGACGGGGTCATTCTCGTAGATCAAATTCGGGGTACACTCATCGTCGTATTTTCCTTTTTCCTCACAGCAATACGTTTTTCGTTTGAGATAATTAACTTAAAAAATTGTAACAAAAAAAAAAATCATAAATTAAATCAATATCTTGTTACGATTAGAGTCTAATAGAAAATATGAATTGTTTTAATATTAATAAAACATTATTTGGTAATGACGAAATAAACGGTATAAATGTTAATAAAATACCTAATAGAAAACCTCCTTCTTTTTGGGGATGGTTTAAAAAGATTACACTGTACTCATTTTAGATAATTTCTTCATCGAACTAGAGTTAGTTCGGCGAGAAAACTAGCCCATAGACACAACTAACTTAGTTTCTCGCCTGATCTTTTCAGTGGGTCGCGATTCCAATCCCCTGGTAGATTCTGCGAAGCACAGCTCTTACTAGGGCTAGTGATATAAAATTCTCTTAGGTTGAGCCCGTGAGCTCACCTACCCGTCCGCGCCTAGCTGCAATAAGCCCCTAGCCTACCAGGGAATAAGTATGGAAATGAAATTAATTCATTCACATAAAAATATATATTTATTTATAAATTTAGTTTTTTGGTTTTAAATACACAAGCCTATTTATGCAGCAAAGTTACGTTCTGCACAGACCAAGGTATAAGTCAAGATTGTGATTGCATTTCAATTTCTTAAAAACTAAACGAATTATTATTTTTAAATTAATAACTTACTAACATCCTGTACGCTTCCAATGTCGTTGAACATGAACAGTACAAAGTACGTGACCAATTGCGTGAACTTCGATGACGAAGCCTTGCCTTCTAACAATGTCTCATATCGTATAATTCTGGGTGGTTTTAATTCTTCATTCGTACCACATATAGATTTTCGGTTTCTGTAACCTAAAAAAAAGCATAATTTCAAAGATTAGCCCGCTGGGGTGTTGATTCTTATAATATTCTTTGACTTGGCGGTATTAGCTAGCGCTCGGGATAGTAATGCCAAGGGTCGTGGGTTCGGTTCGCACGTCTGGCAAACGTTTGTGTGTCAATAAGTTTGTTTGCTCTTTGTCTAAGTGTTCTCTATATTTGTCTATCTATATGTTTTCTATATCTATATTATATTTATATATTTGAACGTAGATATTATGTGTGTGGATCAGTCTCTAGTTCCCACAGGTGGAGGGTCCTAATTTCCGAGCTGGTTGCTTAGTAGATTAGCAAATTAGTAAATAAAATAAGTAGTAAATTTGTAAAGTTGTTTTTTTTATGAGCGAGGGATCGCTTGTGGCCCGGAGGCATTTCCGGTTTCACCAAGAGAGGTAGGCGAGCAAAGGCTCAGCCAGGAGGGGTGGGATTTGCTAACAGCTGCCCGAGCGCCGCCGAAGGAGACCTAACAACTCAAGAGCAACTACTACGCGAATGAATCTACTGCCGGATCAGAATCGCGACCCGGTGAGAAGATCCGGCGAAGAAACTCAGCGGGCTGATGCATGGGTTAGGTTGTACGTGGAATTTTTGACGTGACAACATCTTATAATTCGATGGAGCCGGCTGCACGCACGAAAAAACATGACTCATTGAGGCGTTCCATTTAAGGATTGAAGTGCAAGCGAGAGCGCGCAACGAGAGACAAAGAGGCTAAATCGGCCTCCGCGTTCGGCAGCGTTCGACATCTGTCTCTCTCCTACTTGAGTGAGCGATGCATCCGCGTGGACAGCTGCTATACAATAATACATTTACATGTTTTCGTCAAGTATGAAGTTCAGTGAAAAGTGAATGTGGTGTCAATTGTCCATACAAAATATCTATCAAACAAATAAAATTTAAATTTTGTTTTGAAAAATGAAACCATTCCATCAATATTTTCTTATGACGTTGTCACGTTGAACTATCGTCAGTAAACCGACTTTACAGACAACCGATTTTTTGTCGAGTTCGACTAATACGGTTACCGGTGTCCCTAAGCCACTTCCTAGCGTTAGAGCTGAAAACAATTGTAAAAGTTTTAAGATACCATCAGAATAAACAGGTGGTAGGACTCTGTAAGAAGGCGTGTGAATAGCTCCGCGCTGAGGGTTCTTCAGGTTGTTACAGGAACCATCGATCCTTCGTCTTTCATTTGGATCGCAAGGCGCGATTTCATTTGTACACATGCTGAAATTATAAAATATGTCCAATGAAAATTACAAGCCTTCATTAAGCTATAAAGTATCCATTAATAGCAGATATGTTTGGTTTTTTTTTTTTGATATGAAACATCTGTAGCCGCACGTAAAACCGATTTCTGGCGTGGCGACGCGTCGCCATGCGCAATCGACTGTGCGATTCTCTCCCACTCGATCCGGCGTTAAGCCATCTCTCTCGCTACACTGAGCTCGGATACCTATAGTGTATACTCCGTAGTGTATACAGTGTTGTTTACTACAGTACACATAACCTGTTTTATTTGAAAAATAAAAAATATTTTTTCGTAATATTGTATTTTATCATTAAAACATATTTATCCTATACTATATAAATGTCCTATCACAATCTGTTCTTTTCTGCATATTACTTTTACAAAATAATGTCGATGTTTCACTTCTGCCAGGCGTCCCGTGACGGCTCACTTTTTTTTTATTGCTTAGATGGCCGGACGAGGCTACAGGCCACCTGGTGTTAATTGGTTACTGGAGCCCATAGTCATCTACAACGTAAATGCGCCACTCACCTTGAGATATAAGTTCTAAGGTCTCAGTATAATTACAACGGCCGGCCCGCCCTTCAAACCGAAACGCATTACTGCTTCACGGCTGAAATAGACAGGGCGGTGGTACCTACCCGTGCGGACTCACAAGACGTCCTACCACCAGTAATAAAAAAAGCTTATAATAACCGAGGTCAAAACGGCAATAAGCTACCAATGTGAACGGCAACTATTTTCGTTTAGCACAAATATTCATTTAAATTAATATTCTCTACAATATAGGAGTGATATCATGTAGTAAAAAACATCCTAATTACTACAACAATAGATACAATGTATACTAATTAATTAATTTATTTTAGGCTCGTTTTAGTGGTCTCGTGGCACGTGCAAATGATTACTGTACCACGAAATTCGGGTTTGATACCCATACCAAATCTGAATCTAGGTAAAAGATATTGGATATACCGAGTCTAGATGTAGCCGTTAAAATGTGGTTAGCCGTTACGTATAAAATGGTGATTTTTTTATTTTTTTGGTGAGGAGGAAATCGCCGGACCCACCCTCCCCTGGGGATGGCAGGCGGGGTATGTAGGAGTCGAACCGACTGAAACCCCTGTCGCTCAACAACCCACGTCCGAGCCTCTCATGAGACAGAACTCATGAAAAGGCAAAGGGGGGAAAGGGAATCGTTTAGTGCGGAACACATCTCTCCCATCACCCTCCCCCTCGGGACGCCGGGTCGGCGGTCGTCGGCGCCACCAGCCCTCTCGGTCGGTAAAATGGTGGTAGCCGCTTTAGAACACAATGTAGATTTAGAAATAACTAGCCGTATTCGCCCGCTTCGCTGGGCATGTAAAATTAACATTATTATTTATTGTCATTACTATTAGGGAGTCCAACACTCATATAAACACTAGCCTATCCATTAAGTACATGTATTTTCTACATGGATACCAAGTTTCAATTCAATCGGATGCATGATTCAGTAGTTATAACGGAACATCCGTAAAAACCACTGTACATTTATATATTAGTATAGATGTCTCGATGTGAGCCGTGAGCCAGTCCACATATTTAGGCAAAAAAACGATAGGTGACGGCAATGGCATACAGATCGTCCATGGCTTCCAAATGACATTAACATTTTCGTGTATCATCGTGGGTTGAAAGATCCGGTGTATTTATATTAAATTAGTAGCATATGCCACTAAGCAATATGGCGTTTCGATTGGGTACGCTGTTAATTTTTTCCTATTTAAGCTGGTAGCCTTGATAGGCTATGCCAGCGTAAGCGAGCGAGTAGTAGAGCTCACGGGGCTCAAACCTGAACCACGCCTTTACACTTTACCGTACTATTTTACCGATTTACACCGCATGTATCAAAGTGGATGGCGGCATTCACTCTGGTAACAACTCAGTACGTGGAACGTGGGCTAATTCGTTTATTTCGACATCATGTTTTTTCTTGTTTTTTTTTTTAAAGCCTAACTAACTGAACTGCTTGATTTTGATGAAATTTTGTTGGACCAAACAGAAAATAAAAAAATAATATTTTTACTGGTGGTAGGACTTCTAGGGAGTCCGCACGGGTAGGTACCACCACCCCGCCCATTTCTGCCGTGAAGCAGTAATGCGTTTCGGTTTGAAGGGTCGGGCAGTCGTTGTATCTATATTGAGACCCTAGAACTCATATCTCAAGGTGGGTGGCGCATTTACGTTGTAGATGTTTATGGGCTCCAGTAACCGGTAACTTAACACAGGGTGGGCTGTGAGCTCGTCCACCTACGTAAGCAATAAATAAATAAAAATTTGGTAATGACGGAAACTGATAATAAACATTACTAAAATACTACCTAACAGAAAATTTTCTCCTTTTTTGTGGGGATGGATTAAAAAGGTTACCTGTGCTCATTTTAGATCATTTCCTTATCGAGCTCGAGTTAGTTCAGCGAGAAAACTAGCCCATAGTCGCAACCAATCGGTTTCTCACCGGATCTTTTCAGTGGGTCGCAATTCTGAGCGGGTGGTAGCTTCTGCTAAGCACTGCTCTTGCTAGGGCTAGTGTTAGCAAATTCTTTCAAGTTGGATCCGTGAGCTCAATTACCAGTGCGCACGTAGTTAAAATTACCCCCTAGCCACCAGCGAATAGGTAAAGAAATGAAATTTTTTCATTGAAATAAATACCTATATTTATTGATATATAATATTTAGTTTTATGGGTTTAAATCGAAATCAATGGATTTTCTTTTGGAATATCCTTATACCTTACCACACTGCCATACACCTACCTTGTTGTGCCGTACTTATCGAATTGATTCAGCTGCGGTCCAGTAGCTGGTCGCCCACTGAAGCTGTCATATGTGACAGCATTCACCACTCCAAACAGGAGTAGAATCCAAAACATTTTGACTGTTTCAAATTTTAATCAGCACCACGTTTTTATAACAATAGTCTTTATGCTAATTACTTATTTCGTGGTTTTATGAGCGTTTTAATTACATAAAAAAACAATACTATCTTTATACTTTCGTACTGGGTGTGCGTATCTAAGGTAAAAAAACCATTTTTATTACATTTTTTAAACGTTGATCTAGAAAATTCGTCGCATAACTAAAAGTTTTACAGCAAGTATTTTATCGAAGACAATAAAATTAAATAGTCTTCAACAATACACTAATAGTGAACATTTCCAAAGCGGGCTTGGGGACCCCGGTAACAGTACTCGTCGAACTCGACGAAGTTCGACGTGCAACCTAACCCATACATCAGCCCGCTGAGTTTCTTGCCGGATCTTCTCAGCGGGTCGCGATTTCGATGCGGTAGTAGATTCATTCGCGAAGCAGCTGCTCTTGAATTGTTAGGTCTCCTTCGGAGGCGCTCGAGCTGTTAGCAAATCCCACCCTTCCTGGTTGAGCCTTTGTTCGCCCACTTGTCCTGGTGAAACTGAAAAGGTCTACGGGACACCAGTAACCCTTCAGACATAAAAAAAATTAATATGCTTTTTGGAAGAACCCAAGAAGCTTCCGCCAGCGATTCCGCCAAACAGCAAGACCACGTCTTCAGCGCGGACCGCCGAGATTGGAGCCTTCGCGCATGAATCCCTTCTCCGCCGGGGTGCCGTTCCTCCCTATAGGGGGGTCGCTACGCTACGCGTGATCTACGGCGAGCACCTCTCATCACCTCTGTCTTCAGATCTCAGGGTGGCACCCCGACGAGCACGCCACCTCTGGTGGTAGGACGTCCATAACAAAATTAAAATCATACATCCGGGAATGGAATTAAGTTGGCGGTACACACCCGAGCAAGATGCAGTAATATTTAGCAGTCGGTAGACCGACGGTCCGAATGTAGTTTTTTTTTTTTTTTTCCTACCAAAGCTGATAGCCTTGAGAGGCTATTTCAGCGTAACCATGGCTAGTAGGTGAGCTCACGGGGCTCAAACCTGACGACGATGCTAACACGAACCCTAGCAAGAGCCGTGCTTCGCAGAATCTACCACCGGATCGGAAACGCGACCCACTGAGAAGATCCGGCGAGAAACTCAGTGGGCTGTGTCTGAGAGTTAATTTATTCGTCGAGCCCTTCGTCGCAAGCGGCGGGTTCGACGAGAACGGTGACCGGTGCTTGAAGTACCTAAAAGCACCGTTAGTGGATCGGGACGATCCGAGATGACGTGTTTTGGGCGACGTCGACTGCTTTCCATTCTGTCCGCAGGATCGGGAATGTAGTTACCGGCGGCCACGATGAGAGAGTTCTCGTGTCGTGCCGCTTTATCGAAGTGGCGCATCGACGCCGACTATAGATACTTACTAATGGACTCTAAGTCCAGGTCGTCATGGAGGTCGACTTTCCTGGCGAATGTTGTTGTTCGGCACTTGTATATATGCGAGCTTATCTTGAAAATGTCGTAAGCGAGATTCAGGCATCTGTCAAATATCTTGTGTTCTGTGATGGCTACCGCCACACTATTATGATTACCGTATAAAATAAAACTGTTAAAAAAATTAAACTAATACCTTATAACGTAATAAAAAACAAAACGATACATATATAATAAAAAAACGGTGGTAAAATTTGATTTCAAGTTACCGTTTGAGTTTTCGTGGCAATTAATTTATTCAATTTAAATTACGTATCAACGCGAATCACATTTGCTAGCTTAACGTCAACTCGATTGTAAGTGATCTCAGTTGGCCGCGGACTCTGCAATACCTTAACAATATTACTTTATTACTTAGTATAAATATATTATTATTATATTGGAACGAAGTTCCTTATGGAACGATGCGGAGGGGTACCCTAACCGGGAAAAAACGTCAGTAACATAAGATTTTTATTAGTAATGCACACAGTGTACGACTTAAGTTTGTAATAACGTACAAAAAATAACATATTTTTTATCACTCATTGACCACGATCTCAGAGCATTCGTTTGCGCAAAACACTAATTAACTCTTATGCAAACAACCGTGACTGAAGTGTACCACAATAAGTTCGCACGTTACCGAATGACCGTGGGTTGTTGCGAAACCTCCAGTTTTCTTTTCTTTATACCTCGAATAGAACTTAAAATTAATATTTTTATAATAAGGAACTTCGTTACTATCCGGTGTCCCACGACACCACACATCTTTTTATAAGTATATTACCTAGTCAGGTCATAAATTCTGTCACATGTTTAATGTAAAATAATTGAAACAAGTTTATTAATTATGTAACCATTCATATACCAAAATGAACTTAACAAAACATAGATTCTTATGACACTAAAGTTTATTCAAAATGACCTTCGTAATTTTGAATACAGGCCTTCAATCTGCGCGGCCAGTCGTCTATCGCAGCACGAACGAGGTCCATGTCAATATCGGCGGCTGCCTTAATCAAGGATGTCTTGAGTGAATCCAAATTGGGATGAGGCTTTGAGCACGCCTTTTCCTCCAAGTGTTGCCATATCTTGTAATCTAACGGATTCAAATCTTGACTGGAGGAGGGCCAGTCTTCGTGCCGGATGAAGTCGATTTCACGCGCCGCCAGCCAGTCTTGTGTGCTCTTCGCTCTATGAGCTGGCGCCGAATCTTGTTGGAATACCCAGTGCATTGAACATGGTATGAGAAACAGGTTCCACAAGGTTCGTCAGGACTGTATTTTGATACACAACTGCATTCGTTTTTACACCTTTCTCACAAAAATGTACCTCTGTTAAGCCCCAATAAGAAACTCCCAACCATACCATGAGCGAGGATGGAAAATGACCTCGTTGGACACGCGGAATACGGTTGCTCGCTTCTTCACTACTGTGTGCGTACACCTTATCATTTTGTTTGTTGTATCTCTCTTCTACGGTAAAAATTTTTTCATCCAAAAAAAGAATTTCCCGATATTTTTTTCCCGCGTACCGCTTCAGCAAAGCGCGGCATCTCTTCAGTCTCCGGTCCATTAGACGAGCATTCAAACGATGTCCTGTTTTTCTTCGATATGCCCGAAGCCCTAAGTCTTCATTTAACACCCTTTTCACCGTGGTTCTGCTTAACCCCATCTGAAGGGCCAACAGTTTCGGCTTACGTTTGGGATTTCTTTGAATTCGCGCCTTCACAGCTTTTATCACTGCTGGAGTCCTAACAGACCGAGGGCGAACACTTCTTGACCTGTCATCTACACTAGAGTCTTCATTGTATCGTTTGATGGTACGATAAACGAATCTTTTGGTTATATTCAAATATTTCAGTATGTTAAAAATTTTAATTGGCGCGTAACCGCAACGATGCAACGCAATAGCTGCAACACGGTCTTCTTTAAGCGTCCACTCCATATTTAAAAATCAGTAAAATTCTAAAAGTATACATTTTTATTTTCATGAACAATTCGAAATTCGAATTCAATAAACTTTTTTGTGGCCAGCATTCTAAAAGAAAAGTTTTTACTGTGTGACAATACTTATGACCTGACTAGTATAAAGGTATTGTATTAGTCTTGTTTTACTGTAAGTGTAAATGTAAAAGAGAATAAAACACATACCCAATAATTATAATCAACGTTTATTTATGAGTAATATTCTGGCCGCTTATGCTTTCGGTGTGTCAATGTTGATGTCTATGGACTCCCGTAATCAATTAAAACAAATGTCAGCCCGTCACCACATTACCTAAAACTATAATACAGTTAATAATATTTTCGACGAATAATTTAATTTAATTGTAAAAAATATTCTGTCAGTATACATAGTTCTATTACTAAATCATGTGTAATAAGTAACTTATAATTTGAGGATAGAATTCCTTAACATAAGTCTTAGTGAGTAGAAATATGTTCTATTCATTCACTAATTGCCAGGTGTACTGTTCATTGCATTTGAAGTCCTTCCAGGCTGCGAAATCGATGCTGGGAATAATCTCGCAGCGACTTATTCTGTTTCTGAAATAAAAATATAAGAAGTCGCTGATAGCAGAGTACATAGTTACTTTTCGCCTCATATTTATGTACCATTTGGTACCATTTGGTACAGAAAACAATTAAAACCCTACGGTCGTTTATTAACAAAACTTCGTTTATTAAAAAAACATTGCGAGAATATTAGAATTGAAGGTTTGATGAGCAGGGCAGCCGTTGTACTATAAAACTGAAACTTAGAAATCATGTCTCAAAGTAACTGATGCCGTTTGAATTGTTTATGTCAATAGGCTCCGGTAAACAATTAACACCAGACGTGCAGTGAGCTTCACTCATCTTGACAACTAGGAATGATCTTGGCGATAAGCTGTCGAGAAGAGATGAAAAACGAAAAAACAATGCAACAGTATGTATTTTTTTATTTTTTTGTATATATGTATATACGAGCTCACGGCCACCTAGTATTTAGTGATTACCGGAGCCCATAGGAAACACGACGTAAATGCCGCCAACCACGAGGCGTGAGGTCTATATTTCAAGTCTATGAGCCCTTTTCGGGTCATGGGCCAAACCTCCTGTGAGGTCCCCGGGGCGACCCCGAGGGGACCCCGAGGCCTAGGGGGCGCTACCCTTATACTGTGTAACGGGTATGCCACTCGCCAAACTGGAACGCATGACTGATCCACGACAGAAATTACCAGTATCGTGGTACCTACCAATATGTTCTTCTACTACGGTCTAGCATAAATGAAAGTAATAAATAATTTGTGGATTTTAATTTTTTCCGTCATGGAAATAATTCATGAACATGTGTGAGGTACGTCTTTAATTAGACAAAATGGCATCCGTCTGTGGGATTTGAATAGTGGCACAGTCGCATTGCTCAATTCAAGTACACCGGGCCTTTTATGCTTTACGCCAGGACGATTTACGAATTATTTCGAATCCGAAATACCGTTGTAATTGCAAATGGAATATTTTTCTAAAAAGCTAACATTACACGAAATTATGCATACCTTGAATGCGGTCTGAGGAACGCTTGAGGCTGTATTTCGGTGACCTTATCGCCAACGTCACAAAGGATTCGAGCTATACTAGCTTTCCTTATTTCGAAAAGTTGTTCTGGAATGAAAGTTACAATTACAATTTAATGCGGGACAACCGCGGGATACAGTACAAAGACTGATCCCGTGTTTACTGCATCCAGTTGATACCCGCGACCCTCAAAGAGCGGTGGTTAACCTTGTGGAAGACTTGCAAACGCTACATCTTTCCGTACGCGGTTTTCACACGAGAACACATGGGGACATGTCTAATATTAAATAATTCTTCTTCTTAGTCGTACACTTCTGTTCGTTTTATTGGTTGGTTGTGGCTTTTGGGAGGCTATCAAATTATAGATACTTACGTAAACTAAAGGCGTTGGGTCTTTCCGAGCTCTCGTACCAATGTCTATCAGATACAATATTGCGGACTAGCTGTTCCACTACCAAGCAGTAGAAGGTTGGCGGCACGAAACCACCTTTAATGCGCCTCTCAACCCAAATACCGGCCAAGAGGTCCATGTCTTCAACATCTTCGTACAAATCTTTGAGTATTTCGATCCTCTAAAACACAAATTTATCGTCAAGTTCGTTGGAGATTCCAAAACAGATATTTTTTCTTTAATTGAATGTGTTCTAGGTAAGATATCGGACTTTAGAGTCTAAATACCTGAGAATAAGCTCGTGTTAAAATTGTCTACTATCAAAAACAAAAACATTAATCGACTAAAACACATACTTTTCGCATTAAAAGTGTACAATTTCCAAAAATATTCGAAATTGAGTTAATATGCGGAATCATTTGGTATCACCAGTATTTTTCTCATAAATACTGTCAAAAGAGCGTAGTTTTCGTTTTTTTTTGTTTCCCTACTTATTTTGACTAGTATTAACAGAATTAATACATAATTTTATCTTTCTTTAAAAGACAGATAATGTAGCTGGTAAGAAATAAAAAATTAATGTTGCAATGATGATTAACATTAAAAATATTACATGTAAATTCTTTAAAACACTCTCCTGTAAAAAATTATTAAGTTTTGAGATTATACAGTTTTAATGCGAGAAGACGACATTTATTCAAACTCGCTCTCAAACTAGTTACTGGCTAATCGAGAAAGAATAGTTTTTTAATGAATTATAGTTCCTTCCTTGCATCATAAAAAAATCAAAATATGTAATATATGCTACCGACCTCGGGGTCAATGACTCCTTCCAGGTCTCCCCATTTTTTGATCGTTTTACCGAAGCAAAATTCGTGGTATTTAACGTAAGGCTGGAACCCAAAATATCTGTTCTTGGAGATGTCGTTTGTCATCAGATCTGACGCTCTTTGGTGAGGACCCAAGCCGATATCAACGATCTGAAAATAATAATATAAAATAACATAAATTAATCTCAAGAGACTTCGTCTTCTGCAATATCTATCATCGGAGGGAAGAGAGGAAATTTTAATCTGAGTGAAGTTCTTGAATCTGTGGAACGATTTAGTATTAATGCATTTGGTCCTGAGCTATGTTTAAAGACTTGTTTATCGGCAAATATTGTACCGAAAAGAACAAAAAAAACAAACCAGATAATTCGTTTAAGCATACATACATCAGGATCAGCTGTATGGTCAATATTAGCACTGCCTTGTCTGAAAGCTCCTTGTGTTATATAATCTATGTTATTGTCCACATCGAAGAAGCCTGTTCTCAAAGTGAGGTTCACTATCGGATACTGCTTGAGATAATATCCCTTTGTGTCGTACATTCTGAAAATTATCAAATTAAAATAAATTTAAGTAAATTTAAGTTCAAATGGTGGGTTAATCTCCATGTCAGTAGAACTTGTAGTATTTAAGTCAACAACAAAATGTTAGTATCAGATAGTAATTAGTTTTACTGTTAATCTGTCAGTCTGGAATATTTCGTTGGAACTAATTTTATTGTTAGTATCTTAAGGTGTGTGATTAATATGATTGATATTCAAGTAATTTTGATACTTTTTATTAAAAACAAATGCAGAGCAACCATTAACACAGCTTCTTTCTAACGAAACTATTTCAATTTCAATTTAATAATCGAAATAATTCAAAATGTTTATTAAAACATCTAATAATATGTGCACATTTAAAGAATTATTAAATTGAGATTAGTATTATCAAATAAAAATAAAAACTAAAAAATAAAAACTAAAGGTATATCAGAGGAAGTGTAAAAGTAGCCTCAGTGATTGATAAATTAAAGAGCAGACGGTTAGCGTGGTATGGACATGTGATGCGTAGAGAGGAGATGCATGTGACTGGGAGATGTATGGAAATGCTAGTGCAAGGTAAAGGGGGAAGAAGTTAACCGAAGAAGACATCGATGGAGTGTGCGAATGACGATATGAGAGAAAGGGGAGTGAGTGTTGAGACGACGGCTGATAGAGGAGAATGGAATAGAAAAATTCAACTTGGCGACCCCACCCTAATGGGGTAAGGTGGAGACAAAGAAGAAGGAGAAATAAAAAGAAGTAAACAGACTTAAGGGTGCCTTCCTGGACGCTGTGGAGCCATCGCAAGACGAACGGGTACTCGAGCGAAACTTGTGGTAGTATTTCAGGATTGTACGCATCTCTGTATCCAAATGAAGGCGATAATACACCATCTCTGACCAAATTTTCACGACCTGGAAAAAAATTTATCAGTATATTTTGACTCAAATACAGTGTGTTCACTGGAGCCCATAGACATCAAAATGGAATGCCAGACTCAGACGTGAGGTCATAAGGTACACTGTTTGTGAATATTGTAAATGTGTCATCAAGCAAAAAGTTAACACAGAAGGAGTATATTTTTGTATTTCACGCCTAAAGGATTAATTTTAGGTATATTTTATAATATACAACAATAGACAAACATGTTTGATTTTTTTTTTCACTTGAGTATTTTATGAAACCAACAAAAGCGTCACTTTCTGTTGTGAAACATGACAACTAAGATTACGTCCCCATGTCTCAAAAGCAGCGGTAAAAATCCTGTTGTGAAGTTTATCAGCCTAAATAATATCATAAAAACAGGTAAATCTTGAGATCCTAGGCTCCTATAGAGCAATAATAAACATATAGACGTTAGTGGTCTTGGGCATGGTGGTAATTATAATCAGAAGTATTTAAGTACAGCTTAAGCAATGTAACCTACCACACTGCTTAAAAATGTAAAACTAAAAAATCCAATAAAGAAAGGTATTTTATCATCCTTACCCAAGAAAAGAGGTAACAGCTCATAAAAATATATCTGTAGAGCTACAGCGATATTTATGTCTCTCGCCGTATTAAAAAGCGTATTGTCATCCCAACACGGGTTGATCTTTGCCAATTGTTCCGCGATGATATTGTGGTACCTCCAAAACCAAACAGCCATTATATTGACACTAGCAAGTGTATTGCTACCGTCTTCGGCTGTCGAAAAAGAGTATGATTCATAAAACCGTGGCACGTCGAAGGGTTATTATTAAAGTTCTCTAAATTATCTGTGTCTCAACGAGGAAAAGTTGTTAAATCACCTAGTGTAGCAGATCGAGACAGTACACTAGTAAATTTTGATTACTATGCTTTCATTATTGCGTAAATTTAAAAATTAAACTGATATAATATAAAACGGTCGATTCAATAGTTTTTTTGTTCGTTCATGTTTGGCTCTTGATTATTTACCTTGATGTAGTTGAAGTTTTGGAGAGTTGTTGCTTTAGGGATGATTTTTGATAAGCCATACTTGAAATCTTTTAGCAATACTATTTCTTTTTTTAATTATAGTATTCATAACATTTCATGTCGTGAAGTCAATGGCGGATCCAAGGGGGGGGTCATGGGGGTCATGACCACCCCCTGAGCTGGTTCCAGGACTTAGGTGGACCACTAATTGAATATAATGATTTTATTTATATATTTTGTCACCATACAGATTTTATGTTACTACAACATACCTTTAATATATAATTAATTTAATATAATATAATAACTTTGTATAATGGCAAACGTTTGGGAACGAACGCATCTAAATTTGACTATGTGACCCCCTCCTGGCGCCAAAGCTGGATCCGCCCTTGCGTGAAGTGATTCTAACATTTACTCACACACAAACATCAAACGTCTCGGAAATATATAATATTTTTTTTATCATAATGGCCATAATATATGAGACAAGATCTGTTGAAAAGCGAATGATTGTCTAGTAAACTGGAATGAGGATAATTCCGAATGAATTGACGACTTTGACCGCTAAATTTCGTGTTTATCAAAGATATCAGGTCAACAAACTCAACTAGAAAACTAAGTAGCAAAATTCACTATAATAATATTCGGCTTTCGATGAATAAATATTTTTTAATGCGACAGAGACATTAACATTATTCAAATTGCCTTTCGTGTTTGTAAATTTCATTAACGTTTTATAGCTAAAAATAAAAAATAAAAACATTCACAGTTTATTTCGCTAAAACATAGCAACATCGTGTGACGTGAAACGTGGCTAAATATCGATTGATCGATACATTACTGTGTGCTGATGCCAGAATGACACTTACGTGTTGCATGACATCTTGTTTCTCTAGGCTTGTCGTTTAATAAGCAAAGGTTAATTTGAGATTTGGTGCTTGGAGGCCAGATTCTTCCATTCGAAATCTCATACTTCAGTAAGCCTCCTTTGAATAGTCTTCCTTTTGCCAAAAGCGATTTCAGATCGCTTCCATATAACATCGAAAGGTCCAGCAGAGGTGTCGATGATGTGATCTGTCACGAAAAAGGTGTTTGATATTTTACCTTCAATGTATTTTAAATGTAAGCTTTACTTGTAACAGCTAGATAAGTAAGTAAGATATATAAGAATGATATGTTATGTTATGTTATGTTGTGTTGTGTTGTGTTATTTTGTGTTATGTTGTGTTGTGTTGTGTGTTGTGTTATGTTGTGTGTTATGTTGTGTGTTGAGTTGTGTTGTTTTGTGTTGTGTTAATTTGATGTCATTTTTGTCTCACTAAATAGGTTTCATGGATGTATATGTTTTAATCTCTGTGTATGATATAGAAAATAAATGTCTTTTAAGTAGTGCCTTTATCGCATGCATAAGGTCACAAATAAAGTTAGGTGCAAAAGATCACAAATATAAAGCCGTCGTGGCCTAAAAGATAAGACGCCCGGTGCATTCGTATCGACCGTTTGCCGGCTGTGCCAGTGTTCGGATCCCGCAGGCAGGTACAATTTTTTTCTAATGAAATACGAACTTAGCAAATGTTGCGGAATTACTTTCACGGTGAAGGAGTAACATCGTGTGATGAAAATTAAATCCGCAAAAATAATGATTTGCGTAAATACTGGTTGGTGGTAGAACGTCTTGTAAGTCCGCACGGGTAACCACTATCCTGCATATTTCTGTCGTGAAACAGTAATGCGTTTCGAATCGAAGGGTGAGATATGAATGGTGAGGATGATTTATGTTTTTATGTCTATGGTCTCCAATAACTTAACTCCAGGTGGACGTGAGCTCATTCATCCATGTAAACAAAAAAGTGTGTCCCGTAGTATAGGTGACTAAATACTCGCTCGGATGTTATTTCTGACAGTGTATCTCGTTGAGTAAGGAGTATATCTCGTGTCCATTACATACCCTTTCTGGAACTGTTCCATTTTTCACACAGCCAGTGGATTGGAAAGACTCCGGTCGCGTCATGTTCAGACACCTGATGTCTGAGAAGCGGTGCACCGGATCATCATCAGGTATTTTATTCTGTACGCAATCTCTATCAGTTTTTCCTTTGGCCGTACAGCAATATGGCTTCCATATAATATATTTTACTGTTGAACATTAGAATTTCAGATAAAATTATACTGGATAGTTGTGAACATTATTCTCGCTTTATTTTCACTATTGCGTTTTTGCGAGAGTGGGATACTAAATAGCAGTGCAGCAAGTACACCTTAAAATTGACATTCCCATCTCATGTTTCGAAATTGTTAGTACCATTTGTAGGCTGGAGTAATCACTTAACAACATGTGATCCGTGAGCTCGACTACCGATCTTAAAAAACAAGAAACGAATTTAATATAAGTGTGGTCTAGAACTAATTACCAATGCTAACTTCAAATTTGCTTTTATACTTTTCCGGATATTGATATCATTTTTAACTTGATTTTATTGGCTCGGTATGTTTTTTTTTTTTTTTTTTTTTTTATTGCCTTTGTAGGCAGACGAGCATACGGCCCACCTGATGGTAAGTGGTCACCGTCGCTCATGGACGTCAGCAATGCCAGGGGCAGAGCCAAGCCGCTGCCTACCATAAAGAACTCTCCGCAAGCCTCGTTTGAAGAAGGACATGTCATAGCGCTCGGAAAACACCGTGGAGGGGAGTTCATTCCAAAGCCGGATGGTACGTGGCAAAAAAGATCTTTGGAAACGCACTGTCGATGAACGCAGCGGTTCCAGATAATATGGATGAACTCTGCTCCGATGGCGGGAGGTGCGATGATAGAAAGGAGATGAGGGAATCATCTCGAATAATTCCTCAGAGCATTCCCCATGGACCATGCGGTATAAAACACAGAGAGAACCGAAGTCCCTCCGTAGACCCAGAGGTTCCAAGCGATCCGCGAGCGCAGGACTATCGACCATCCGAACAGCCCGTTTCTGTATGGAGTCAAATGGAAGTAGCTGGTATTTGGGAGCCCCGGCCCAGAGGTGAGAGCAGTACTCCACGCGAGGTCGGACCTGCGCTTTATAAAGCGCAAGTCTCTGTCCAGGCGTGAAATACCGCTTCGCTCTGTTGAGAACTCCCAACATTTTAGAGGCCAATTTGGCTTTACCTTCCAAATGACTCCGAAACTGGACATCGCTCGAAATATCGACCCCCAGAATCCCGATACTCGCGGAAAGCTGCAGGGATACTCCTTGAAATTCCGGCGCCATGACAAAAGGGTCCTTCTTCGCAGTGAACGCGCAAACCTGTGTCTTCAATGGGTTGAACTGAACTGAATTCAGTTCACCCCACTTGGAGACCCGCCCCAGAGAGTTCTCCACTTCAGACACAAGTTTTAATCGCCTCTCGTGTATAACGCTTCGAGAGAGACTCTGATGGCCGATATATCGCGCATCCCCCGTGCTGTCATCCGCATAGCAATGCATGCCATCAATAGATAGCATGTCATTGATATGCAGTATGAAAAGCGTGGGGGAGAGCACCGAACCTTGTGGAACACCAGCGTTGATGGTCATGGTATCGGAGCAGCAGCCGTCGACGACAACTGCGATGCTCCGTCCATCCAAAAAGCTAGTGATCCACTTGCAGAGTCCCTCAGGGATCCCGTATGCTGGAAGCTTCGATAGAAGTGCCCTATGCCAGACCCTGTCAAAGGCCTTCGCGATGTCAAGGCTCACAGCGAGAGCCTCGCCCTTGCTTTCCAAGGCTTCAGCCCACCTGTGTGTAAGGTATACAAGAAGATCGCCAGCTGAGCGACCATGACGGAAACCGTACTGCCGGTCACTGATCAGCTGGCGATCCTCAAGATACTTAAGAAGTTGGATGTTTATGATTCGCTCCATCACCTTGGAAAGCAAGGAAGTTATCGCGATAGGTCTGTAATTCGAGGGGTCCGACCGGTCACCCTTCTTGGGGATAGGGTGGACATGAGCAGTCTTCCATGAAGACGGAACCCTGTTGGTATTGTACGAGAGGCGATATAGACGCGTTAGCGCGGGTGTCAATTCAGGGGCGCATGTTTTTAGAACCACTGCGGGGATGCAATCTGGCCCACTCGACTTATGGACATCAAGAAGCCGAAGCTCCTGCCTGACCGCACGCTGTGTGATGCGAATCTCAGGCATGGAGCTGTCACACCGGGAGATGTTGGGCGGCGTGGCTCCCCCGTCATCCAAAGTCGAGTATGAGGCAAAGAGCTTGACCAGAAGGTCAGCCTTCTCCTTCGCACTATGAGCCAGACTGTCATTGGACTTACGCAGTGGTGGAAGGCTTGACCTGCAGAAGTTACCTTCTGCAGCCTTAGCCAGCGACCAGAAAGCACGGCTCCCAGAGGGATAGCTATTCAGTCGCTCGCCAATTCTGGCAACGTGCTCCGACTTCGCCTTGGCAATAGCCCTCTTATAGGACCTAGAGGCGGCGTTAAATTTCCGCCTTTTCTCCGAGATATCAGGATCCCGGCATCTCCTAGCAACATTAAATGCCACGTATGCAGACCGCTTGAGGCGTGCAGCATCCCTACTGGCTTTATTATACCAGGGTTTGCTGCGACCCCCAACGGGCACCTCAGAAGAAGGAATGAATAATTCCATTCCCTGAAGCACCACGTCTTTAAGTCGGTCCGCACAGACGTCAGGATCATCGGAGGAAAAGCAGAGCCGCCCCCATGGGTAGGATGCGTAAAATTCACGCATTCCATCCCAGTCTGCTGACCTGTACCGCCAAACTCTTCGAAACCCGGTCGTCGTTCGACGACTAGGACGAGAGAGTGGTATGGCAGCACGGATAAGGCAGTGATCAGACGATCCAAGTGGAGCGTCGACCACCACACTGTATCCAGCTGGGTGAGTAGTCAGCAGAAGGTCCAACAAAGAAGGCTCGTGCCCCTCAATGTCTGGGACACGGGTGGGCTGTGTCACCAGTTGTGAGAGGCCGTAGGACAAGGCGAAATCGTAGGCAGCCCGACCCGGGAGGTCAGTGGTTCTGGACCCCAACCACTCCTGGTGATGAGCGTTAAAGTCACCAAGGACCACCACCTCCGCAGATGGGTACTGCTCAAGCACGCGGTCAGTCCCCTCTTGTACATGCTCAAACAGAGCTGACCCCGCATCACTGCTGTGAGACCTGTACAGGCAAGCGTAGACTCGGGTGCAGCCCCCATAGTCCACGCGTAGCCACAAGAGGGACAGGTCCCGTTGCTCGAGGCCCCGAAGCCGACGACAGCAGACATCCTCCCGGATAAACACGCACACCCCGGCTTTACGCAGGAAGGTGTGCTCCAATACGTAGCCGGGGTATCCGAGGTACGACGTATCGTCTGGGGCAGATATCTGCGTCTCAGTCAGGAAAAAGAGGGCAGGCTGCGCCGTCTCAAGGTGGTGATGTACGGCGTCAAGGTTACTGTGTAGGCCCCTGACATTGCTGAAATCCACATTAAACGTGGAATGGGGATCCGCCGAAAAAACTCTTTTTCTTTTGTCGACTTTCATAATTTTAGTTGGAGAGTAAGGATTTGGAGAGGTAGGATGCTAGAGGTGAGATCAAGGCAATACCTGAATAAAGCGCAGGGCACAATGAACACTCGATCCGGGGTTGCGCGAGAAGCTGACGCAGGGCATGGAAGGGCCCCCAGTCCACCCTGCATACGATCGCCGGGATCCACTCCGGTCTCCGACTCCGGCACGACGACCGCATGGCAGAATTTTACACCCGTTGGCGGGACAGCTTCCTGGGGCGGAGTTTAGTTGTGACACCCAGGTTCAGGTCCCCTACTGACCGGCGGGCGGCGGCAGGCACCGTTTCACTGGGTCTCCCTATACCCCCGTCAGCAACCCACGCCCCGCGGACTTGCGCGCACGTTTGCTCTGCATGTTCCAAGTATCACCAAGACTCACCCCCAACAAGGACGAGGAAAGGAAAGGAATAGAACTGGCTCTCCAACCCACATGCCGGAACACAGCTAGGCTATTTGGCGGCAGACTCTAGTTGGAGGGTGGTCGCCAGCCAGTCGGACAAGGTCCTACCACCGATTGTGTTTTCGGCTCCCGTTTAGCACCACCCAGGGGTTACTTGTAGGGAATCGCGGGTTAAACCTACGGAAGCGGGAAGCATCAACCCCCAAATGTTTGTATGATTGTTTGTACATATTTAACTGAACCCTTGAAAGTCATTTTCTTCGACTTTATTACGTCTAATTAACTTGAAAATGTTGCCTTCAATACAATAATATTATAAGATCACTCTAATACTTTAACCAGTATCACACCCAGCTTAACCCAGTACAAATAGGATTTAAAACGGTTTTTAAACTACAATACATACATTTTTTATGGCGATTTGGTTTGAAGAGGATTTACCATAGCGGATCATGAATCTAACCAACTTATAAGTTAATAAGTACATAGTTATGTATATACATGATTACCTGTATCATGAAGAGACACTACATCAGCAGACATGAAAACGAAATCATGAATCGCTAGTTGAGTAAACAATTGGCTGGAAACCTTGCCCACACTCCACAGATTGGTTCTTAAATACCTTGGAGTGGGCATAGCATTTCCGGATTTCGCCGTTTTCGGTTCAAAATCTGTTGATAAATAAGCTTTTTACAAATGAATTAGTATCGCCGGATATTCTCCGTGAGTGGCGATTTCGATCGTCTTGATGCCCTTGCTAGGGCCTGTTTTAGAAAAGCCGTCAGAGCCCGCATGCACGTCCGATGAAGCTAGGATAACACGTCGAAGCTAGTAGCATAGTTAGGCAAAACAGGAAGGTTCCACTATCCTGGTCGTTTCTGTCCTGATCCATCACGGGTTCCGATTTGACGCTTGGCATAGCCGTTACACGATACATTGAGGATTTCGACCTCATATCTCCAGGTGGGTAGAAGCATTCAAGTTATGATGCATATAAACCTTTATAATCACTTATATGTATTATTATGAAACTAGCTTTCGCCTTTTCCACGCGCACGGAGTCACAACTCCGTCCGCGTGGAATAGTTACTTTGGCATAACGCAATATTTTACCCCCACTTCATTTACGTAGAAAGTGAAAATATTCTTGAATTATAGAATATTAAGGAGCTATTTAAACCACTATTTTGAAACATTCTTTATTGGTGCTCCACTTGTAATTACCTTACCGTGATATTATATAGCCTGTAAGCCTTCCTCAATAAATGGGCTATCTAATACTGACAGAATTTTCCAAATCAGACCAGTTGTTCCTGAGATTAGCGCGTTCAAACAAAGAAACTCTTGAGCTTTATAATACAGTTTACCCTATTTCATTACCACGTTTTTTTTTTCCTACCTAAGCTGATACCCTTGATACCTTGCTGATACCTTGCTATTTCAGCGTAACCTTAGCTAGTAGGTGAGCTCACGGGGCCCAAACCGGAGTGATGCTAACACTGACCCTAGCAAGAGCAGTGCTTCGCAGAATCTACCACCGGATCGGAAACGCGACCCACGAATCGAAACTCAATGGGCTGTATCTATGGGTTAATTCGCTCGTCGAACCTTTCGTCGCAAGCGACCGGTGCTTGTGATACCTAAAAGCACTGTTAATGGATCGGGAAGATCCGTAATGACGTGTTTTGGAATGACCTTTATCGTAAACAGCTGGTAGGACTCTGACGAATGGAGTATGACTGGCGCCTCTGGTTGGGTGTTGGAGATTATTGCAGGAGCCATCAACCCGTCGGCCTTCGTTCGGGTCACAAGGTTCGAACTCTCCGACACACCAACTAAATAATACATAATACTATGGTTGATAAAGTTGGCGTTAAAGTAGCAGAATTACATATGGGCGCTATGAATTAATTTGTGTGTGTAATTTATATAAATATTTTCATTGCTTAAATGGATGGACGAGCTCATAGCCCACCTGGTGTTAAGTGGTTACTGGAGCCCATAGAATCTATGACGTAAATGCGTCACCCACCTTGAGATATAAGTTCTAAGGTTTTAAAATATACTTAGTCTGGCCATAAATACTGTTACAATTAAAAATAAACAAAATATTACCTTTGAATTTGGAATCTGTCATTTTAATATGATTGCTTATTAAGTTCTCATTTTGGCGCCAATACATTGTACAATATTTTGCGATATTAAATTGGAGTGGGGTGATAAATAGAACCGAGTCGCTGTGATTGCATTACACAAAGTACCTAGGTATGGAACCAAATGCAATTTTTAAAACTCTCCATACGCTTGGTATTAGTAAAATGTTTGTGTACCGGGCTATTAATAGGTGCAATAAGACCTCCTCTGTTAGTGACAGAAAAAGATCTGGCCGTCCACGTAGCGTTCGTACGAAAAAGGTGGTCAAAGCAGTAAGAGAAAGAATTCGAAAAAATCCTGTCCGAAAGCAAAATATTTTATCTCGGGAGATGAAGATAGCACCTAGAACCATGTCGCGTATTTTAAAAGATGACTTAGGACTTGCAGCCTATAAAAGACGTACTGGTCATTTCTTAACTGATAATTTAAAAGAGAATAGGGTGGTAAAATCGAAACAACTACTGAAGCGGTACGCAAAGGGAGGTCTCCCTTTGCGTACCGCTTCAGTAGTTGTAGAAATAGAAAAATTTTGTTTACGGATGAGAATTTTTTTACAATTGAGCAATTGAGCTCACAACTGAGCTCTAAGGAACCTTCCCAATCGGTCGACAGAGTGCAACGTGGGCACTATCCGACTTCAGTGATGGTTTGGTGGGGTATCTATGAAGGAGTGACTGAGCCATACTTTTGTGAAAAAGGTACCAAAACATCTACACAAGTGTATCAAGATACCATCCTTGAGAAGGTAGTGAAGCCCCTTAACAACACCATGTTCAATAATCAAGAATGGTCCTTCCAGCAAGACTCGGTGCCAGGTCATAAAGTTCGGTCTACGCAGTCTTGGTTGGAAACGAACGTTTCGGACTTCATCAGAGCTGAAGACTGGCCGTCGTGTAGTCCCGATCTTAATCCGCTGGGTTATGATTTATGGTCAGTTTCAGAGAGTACGGCTTGCTCTAAACGTCATGATAATTTGGAGTCCCTAAAACAATCCGTACGATTGGCAGTGAAAATTTTTCCCATGGAAAGAGTGCGTGCATCTATTGATAACTGGCCTCAACGTTTAAAGGACTGTATTGCAGCCAATGGAGACCACTTCGCATAAGCTTTTAATACTTTAAATTGTTTTATATTTGTGTATTAAACTAACACACTGTAGAAGTAATAAATGTTATTTGCAATAGAATCTTTTTTCCTTTGTCTCAGTATTTATGGCAAGACTAGGTAGTTACAACGGCTGCCCCACCCTTCAAATAGAAACCCATTACTGCTTCACTTGAGAAACAGGCAAGGTGGTGGTACCTACCTGTGCGGACTCACAAGAAGTCCTACCACCAGTAATTACGCAAATTAGAATTTTGCGGGTTTGATTTTTATTACACGGTGTTATTCCTTTAGCGTGAAAGTCAATCGTGAACATTTGTTAAGTGTGTATTTTATTAGAAAAATTTGTACCCGCCTGCGGGATTCGAACACCAGTGCATCGCTCAACACGAATACACCGGACGTCTTAACATAGTTACAAAAAACGTTTTAAAAATAGCATAATCAAATAAAATTATACTAATTAATCACGAGATCAATGATCAACTTATTTAAATATGTAGAAGAAAAAACTTACAAAGTGTTATTCGCTTTGTCGTGTTGTTTCACTTCATCTTTACTAATAACATTACCCGTGTAAGAATCATAAAATATGCAATTAACTGTAACGGCGAATAGAGATAAAAAAACAAAAATAATCATATTTTTTTTGCCGACACGTCCTTCTCCGTACAAAATAAGCTGTTACTGAAAACAGATATTCATTCTCACATCCTAATATAACTTTGTGTGACCATTAAGCTTTAACAAAACTGGTTATTGTAATCTGTATGTTGATAATCTATATATATAAAAATGAATTGCTGTTCGTTAGTCTCGCTAAAACTCGAGAACGGCTGGACCGATTTCGCTAATTTTAGTCTTTAATTATTTGTGGAGGTCCAGAGAAGGTTTAAAAGGTTAGGTAAATATGAAAATGTTCGGAATTAAATAAAAATAACAATTTTATTTTTCCTTTGATGTGCCCCCTATCGGATGGATTCCTTTTGTTTGTTTTTGTTTATTTTATACAAAAGTTTAGATCTTTTATTTATCGATTGAGGCACTAAGAAGTCTGCCGGGTCAGCTAGTTTAAGAATATACTTAGTCTGGTCATAAATAATGTTACAATTAAAAATAAAAAATAAATCTATTGCAAATAACATTTATTACTTTTACAGTGTTTTAGTTTAATACATAAATATATAAAAAATTAAAGTATTAAAAGCTTATTCGAAGTGGTCTCCATTGGCTGCAATACAGTCCTTTAAACGTTGAGGCCAGTTATCAATAGAAGCACGCACTCTTTCCATGGGAAAATTTTTCACTGCCAATCGTACGGATTGTTTTAGGGACTCCAAATTAACATGACGTTTAGAGCAAGCCGTACTCTCTAAAACTGACCATAAATCATAATCCAGCGGATTAAGATCGGGACTAGATCATGGCCAGTCTTCAGCTCTGATGAAGTCCGAAACCTTCGTTTCCAACCAAGACTGCGTAGACCGAGCTTTATGACCTGGCGCCGAGTCTTGCTGGAAGGACCATTCTTGATTATTGAACATGGTGTTGTTAACGGGCTTCACTACCTTCTCAAGAATGGTATCTTGATACACTTGTGACGATTTTTTGATACCTTTTTCACAAAAGTATGGCTCAGTCACTCCTTCATAGCTAATACCCCACCAAACCATCACTGAAGTCAGATAGTGCCCACGTTGCACTCTGTCGACTAATTGGGAAGGTTCCTTAGAGCTCAGTTGTGAGCTCAATTGCTCAATTGTAAAAAAAATCTCATCCGTAAACAAAATTTTTCTATGACCTCCCTTTGCGTACCGCTTCAGTAGTTGTTTCGATTTTACCACCCTATTCTCTTTTAAATTATCAGTTAAGAAATGACCAGTACGTCTTTTATAGGCTGCAAGTCCTAAGTCATCTTTTAAAATACGCGACATGGTTCTAGGTGCTATCTTCATCTCCCGAGATAAAATATTTTGCTTTCGGACAGGATTTTTTCGAATTCTTTCTCTTACTGCTTTGACCACCTTTTTCGTACGAACGCTACGTGGACGGCCAGATCTTTTTCTGTCACTAACAGAGGAGGTCTTATTGCACCTATTAATAGCCCGGTACACAAACATTTTACTAATACCAAGCGTATGGAGAGTTTTAAAAATTGCATTTGGCTCCATACCTACTTTGTTTAATGCAATCACAGCGATTCGGTTCTCTTTATCACCCCACTCCATTTTAATATCGCAAAACATTGTACAATGTTTTGGCGCCAAAATGAGAAAACTCAATGAGCAATCATATAAAAATGACAGATTCCAAATTCAAATGTAATATTTTGTTTATTTTTAATTGTAACATTACTTATAGCCAGACTAAGTAATTCTTAGTTTAAAAAAAGTATTTGCTTTCGTGGAAACGCTACGCTTTGATGTAATTACATCGAAGGAATAGTAATACTGTAACACTATTGCGTAAACGGCAAGGTCCAGCTTATTGAGAGCCCTCACGAATACGTACCACGATCTTTCTTATTTCTACCGCGAACCTATCCGTCAGTTCCGGATTGAAACAGAGAGACCGAAGTAAATAAGTTCGTATGAGTCTTCGACATTATGTCCGATCCATCCAACTAGGACTAAAAATCAATTTATGATTCTGCTTAGCTTGGGATGGAAGGAATCCGGTTGGCCCAAAGACCTTATTGCTTAACCAGCATGAATGGGCATTGAGAGCTAAACGAGGAGAAGTTTCCTATCGACTGCCATGCGCCCCCTGAGGAAGTCTTATAGGTGAAGAGCATAATACAATCGGATTTTTTATATTTTATATTTGCTTTGTGGGCCGACGAGCATAGTGAATGGCTACCATATCTTGATTTGCATCCATCTGATAGTGAATGGTTACCACATCTGGATATGGACTGTGGACGAACGCAGTGGTAATATTGTTTTTGTTGTTTTGTTTTGTTGTTTTTTTTTTTGTGATGGCTCAAATATTACCTAGGTTTACCTTGTTGTTATAATATGTAATATTTTACCCGCGCCATGAACGTTATAGAATTTTTTCGATCAAATTAAGCATGGTCATTGTTGGGACATCACCAAATCCATACCAAATATCCTGTTATAGTTACTAAAACGTTAAGAGAGGATTTCGTGGCATAAAAATAAATAAATGATGGAAATTTATAAACGTCCTTGGTTGGTTATTTTTAGAATTTTAAAGCAAATATTCAATGGGAATTTGGTAAATAAAATATTAATCAAGCAACATTTTCATGACAGTCGTTCTTTTAATAACTGCGTTAATAACTTATCTACCGATTCCCCTCCCCTTCTCCAAGCAATTAAATTCGAAACTATTGTTGAATTCGAAACTATAAACTAAGTGATAAAATGTCTTCATTTCTTCTTATTAAGGAAGTATGAAAAATAAAGTAAATGACGCACATACGTGAACGTTTAGATAGTTAATATACAAGGTCAACGCTGCCATTGTGTGACGTCCACGTCATTTCGGATCCTCCCGATCCACTAACGATGCTTTTAGATACCCCAAGCACCGGTCATCGTTCTCGTCGAACCCGTCGCGATGAAGGGCTCGGCGAGTAAATTAACCCACAGAAACAGCCCACTGAGTTTCTCGCCGGATCTTCTCAGTGGGTCGCGTTTCCGATCCGGTGGTAGATTCTGCGAAGCACGACTCTTGCTAGGGTTCGTGTTAGCAACAACGTCAGGTTTGAGCCTCGTGAGCTCACTTACACGCTCGGCGACGCTGATATGGTCTCTCAAGACCATCAGTTTAGGTAGGAAAAAAAAAAGTATGACGCACTGGGTAGTATTGGACTTTCCATGCATTTATGCTATCCAATGCTATTTTTAGGTGGATAGACGAACTTATTGCACTCACGGTATTAGGGGGGTCATTGGAGGCGTCGTGTCCCATATACCCAGGCGCCGCATGAGGCACAGAATCTTCGTAGGAGGTTCGGCCCTTTGTTTCGAAGAGGGTTGTTTGAGTCGATAGATATTAGAACGTGGGTGCTGCTTTATTAGCAGCAGAAAGGTGCGGACTTATAATACCAGTATGAACACATAGTATGACTTTCTGAATCGAGTCAGAATTTGGGATTCCCAACAAACTTGCATTCTTAATACACACGTAGAAAACATTTCAATGACCACTTTAATTAAATACGAGTTTAAGGTCATAAATATCTTATAAAATTAAGTAAAATAAAATTAAGATAATTTAGGGCGGATTCGACCAAACTTAAATTTAAACTCGAGTAACTATACGAGGAATAACCTATTCCATGATTTTAATCTCGAGTAAATTCATAGTCGTTTTTCCACGTATACTTGCGCTAGGAATAACAATACGCGAATAGCAGAGTGAATGGTGAACAAAAATAAAATCCGGCAAATAAATGTTGTTGTTCAACGGCATAGTGTAAGAGCATACAAATCGTCAACTCGATTTTGCCGTATTTTAGTGTGAAAAAGTAGCTGTTGTGTAAGATATCCAGCTGTCAAACGTATTATTTTTATTTCTTGTTTGTTTGAGGGAATTGTCAAGTTTTGTCGTGTGGTTTTATCTTTTTTCGTTTAAACGTTGCATTCAGACTATTAATAATCATTTAGTGCATTGCGTTGACTTGAAATTAAAACAGAATAAATATTTATGAAATGACAGAAATCAGATGTTGGACTGACAGACGCCATTACTTTATTCTAGGAATAGCTCCGTTATTCCGTGCGAAACGGCGGTATAGTAACAATTCCCGAATAGGCCCACTATTCTTAGAATTGTAGTTGGTAAAACGTAAAATTGATTTACTCTCGATTAACTGACGAGTTATTCTAAGAATAAGATTTACTCTTGTTTGGTCGAATCGACCCTTAATTGCATAAATTATATTATAGCGTAGATTAAGATCACGTTTGCTTCTAAAACTATGCGTTTTATTTACAAAACAAAACAGGATACTTGCGTTTTGCAAGGTAATTATGTTATTTTTAACTGTGTTC
Organism: Bombyx mori; assembly: GCF_030269925.1. Classification (NCBI taxonomy): domain Eukaryota; kingdom Metazoa; phylum Arthropoda; class Insecta; order Lepidoptera; family Bombycidae; genus Bombyx; species Bombyx mori. The sequence continues at coordinate 1,590,925 of NC_085128.1, forward strand.
ACTGAATGGAAACATACAGGGTGTAGAAAAAAAAAACTTCAGAGGTGTCAAGGGATACCCGGATGGAACGAAGTTCCTTTCGATTAATTAGTGAAGGAATTGTATTTTTTTTTTTTTAAGTTGTAATAATAAATTACGGCATTATGAAGAAGAAAAAAACAATACTATGAACTAAATTACTATTGTTGAAACGCTATCTCGAGAAACTGTACTCATTACGCGGACCAATCGGATACGAGCAATGTCACGCGATAAGCGCCTACACGTTGATTCGTCAGAATGACGGATCTAAAAAGTGTCGTGACAACTTTTCGTAAGAATTTTTTCCGTCTAGCCCCCTTTCACAACGCGCGATAAGGAACTTCGTTCCAACTACTGTGATTTGAATTAGCCTACCCTGTACAACGATGTTTTGTAATAACTGTTAGTCTCATAGGGGTCGCAATTTCATCTGTTTCTCTACTCCCCATTTCTAACTCCTCAACCTTGATCTTAAGTAAAGTAGTGTAAGTTGCGAACTTGCTTACTTAGGTACTAGAAGTTGTAAAAGAAATGACAAATAGTCTACTGATTAACTTTTTGATTTTCCTACCTGATAGTCCTAGCTGATAGTCTTGAGGGGCTATGTCAGCGTAACCCTAACGTGTAAGTGAGCTCTCGGGGCTCAAACCAGGAGGCGTTGCTAACGCTGGCCCTAGCAAGAGCAGTGCTTCGCAAAATCTACCACCGGATCGGAAAAGCGACCCACTGAGAAGATCCGGCCGATAACAATCGGTACTCATTGTCGGCACGATGTTCATGTCGTACAAAACATACGTCACATACTTAGCTGCTTAAGGTGTATTTATTAGTTTAACTGTATTTTGAACGAAAATCGTGTAATTTAAATTAAATGCGATTTAATTGGTAAATTGTTTTACCTGACTGGTAAATCAATTACTACTAGGTACGGACGGAAAATTAATGAATTTTTAATAGATTTTCTGTAAAATTTAATGCAATCAACGAAATTCATTTTTTCCCTACCTATGCTCTATTTCAGCCTCTCCTTGACGCGTAGGTGAGCTCACAAGGCTCAAACCGAGAGTATTGCTAACACTTGCCTTAGCAAGAGCAGTGCTTCGCAGAATCTACCATCGGATCGGAAACGCGACCCACTGAGAAGATCCGGCGAGAAACTCACTAGGCTATGTCTATGGGTTAATTCACTTATTGAGCCCTTCGTCGCAAGCGACGGGTTCGACAAGGACGGTGACCGGTGCTTATCGTACCTAAAGGCACCGTTAATGGATCGGAAGGATTCGTAATGACGTGTTTAGGGCGACGTTGAATGTTTACCATTCGGTTCACAAGATCGGGTATATAATTTCCGGCGGCCACGACAAGAGAGTTTTCACGTCGTGCCGCCTTCTCGAAATGGCGCAATGATGCCGACTGTATTTACTTACTAACTGAGTCAAGCTCCAGGTCATCATGAAGATCCACGTCCCTTAGCAACCATGGTGTTCCGACGGCTATTCTGCAAAAACGGGATTCAATAACTTGAAGGGGTGTCAAGTTGGTGCGGGCCGTGTGAGCGAACACTACGCTTGCATTGGCCATGACGGGGCGTATGCAAGTTTTTTTTTTTTTATCTCTTTGATGGGTGGACGAGCTCACAGCCTACCTGGTGTTAAGTGGTTACTGGAGCCCATAGACATTTACAACGTAAATGCGCCACCCACCTTGAGATATAAGTTCTAAGGTCTCAAGTACAGTTACAACGGCTGCCCCACCCTTCGAACCGAAACGCATTACTGCTTCACGGCAGAAAATAGGCGGGGCGGTGGTACCTACCCGTGCTCACAAGAAATCCTACCGCCAGTAATTACGTAAATTATAATTTTGCGGGTTTCATTTTTATTACACGATGTTATTCCTTCACCGCGGAAATCAATCGTGAACATTTGTTGAGTACGTATTTCATTAGAAAAATTGGTACCTGCCTGGGATTCGAACACCGGTGCATCGCTTCAACACGAATGCACTGGATGTCTTATTCTTTCGGCCACTACGACAATAAAAAGAGAGAGACTTTTGTAGAGTGTCACCGTATTATGAAGGGACAAGTTACTTCGCTTGCGAATCATGGGATAGAGGCGTCCTAATATGAAGGCAGCACGGTCGCGTACCGTTTTATTGTAGGGTCGGAACATCATCCCTTTGTCGAAGTTGAAGCTGTACTTAGCAAGTAACTTTGTTAAAATTGTTTATTTGAATACCTCATGTATATCTGCGGATATTCTTACAAAAAGTTTGCCTAGTGTTAATTAAGCATTATAATTTTCGGTAGGAGTTAGGCAAAAGAAACAAATGCAAATTGTATTTTTAATTTGTAAATGGAACAAATGTTTTTGACTGAGGATGTGACTTTGAATATAAGAAAAATATTGTTTTTTGTATATATTTTGTATTTTGTATATATCATCATCATCATCATCATCATTATCCTGCCCTTCTCCCAGTCACCTGGGGTCGGCGCAACATGTTTTCTCCTTCCATACTCTTCTATCATATACCATTTCTTCGCTCACTCCCCTCCTACCCATATCGTCTTTCACACAATCCATCAATTTCTTCTTAGGTCTACCTCTTCCTCTAAATCCTTCCACATTCATAGTTAACACTCTCTTTCACATTCATAGTTAACTGTATTTTGTATATATATTGAGTTTATTTCAATGATTGGTAGTATTAAAATATTGTTTTGTATGTCATTGAAATACAACTAACGCCATTCTACTATTGGCTATGATTGTACTAAGTCTATGTTACGTACAAAATAAATGTCCGTCTAAAATCAACCTTTACCGCGTTTTGTTATTCGTGAGTAATAATAGGGGTTAAAGTCTGAAATTTGCCTTTTTATTGTAACTAGTGGTCCCGCAGTGGTCGAAATTCGACTATAATTAAGTGAAATTATAAGTTTGAAGCATTGGGGAAGGCCTATGTCCAGCAGTGGGCAGATAAAGGCTGATGATGATGATGATGATGATGATAAGTTTGAACATTATTATGGTTATATTGTCAAAGACTACTACTATAATCACAGATTTCGCCCAGACTACACTATAGACAAAGAAAACAATATAAACCTATTTTCAATTTGACCACAGACTTTAAGCAATAACTAAAGTTTGACAATAAACAAAGAGTATAATAATAATATACATATGCGTGTGTATCAAATACATGGCAGTGTGTGTAATGTTTTCTTTATTGATTTAATGTATCTTTTATACATTATTTAAAAAAAAAAACATTAGCAGCCTGCACTTCTTCTCTATATTCTCTATAAGTGTTTGAAATTTCATACTCCTCCGTCCGCGCAATTTTCGTAAAAGGGGTACAAAGTTTTTACTTCACGTATTAATATGTAGATAGGCGCTTCGAATTGACATAGAACCTTCATGGTTTGGGATTTTCGAGTGAAACTTTTTTCAAATGGTACCTATGAGGTTTTTCTTTTAAAAATGTGCATATATTCGACTTTCAGTGGTTTTTTTTATTCAGCGTAGACAAGAAGGATGGATACTTCGGAAACTCGAGTGATTTTTGAATACGAGTTCCGACGCGGAACTAACGCTGCAGAAACAGCTCGCAATATCAATGGTGCGTTTGGACAAGGAACTGCTGCTAATGAACGCACCGTGCAATTTTGGCTTAAACGATTTCGTGATGGAAATTTCGATTTGAAAAACGAACCACGTAGAAGAAAGATCGCCCACATATGTGAATAACAATGAATTGAAAGAGATGGCGGAAGCCGATCCGAGCCAAGCTACCCAGGAATTAGCGGCATGGCTTAACGGTACCTTACCAAAAATGTTGACTCATTTGCGTCAACCAATAAAATAAAAAATATGAAAAATGGGTGCCTCATGATTTGACTGATCTGCAGAAAGAAACGCTTGTTGAAACTTTTGTTGCCTTTTTGAATCCATTCAGAAATGTAGGAATATTGGATCGAATTGTGTGACATGTGATGAAAAGTGGATTCTTTAAGATAACCGTAATAAAAAGGTAGTGTATAACTGTTTCGTGGTCTCAGCATGGCGTGATTCACTATAGCATTCTCCGATCTGGTCAAGCAATAACGGAAGATGCCTACTGTGCCAAACTCCGAACAATGATAGCAAAACTTGCAGTGAAACAGCCCCGACTCATGAATCGATCTTCACTATTATAGTCTCAAGTACAGTTACAACGGCTGCCCCACCCTTTAAACCGAAACGCATTACTGATTCACGGCAGAAATAGGCAGGGTGGTGGTACCTACACGTGCGGACTCACAAGACGTCCTACCGTGTCGTGATGAAGTGATATCCTTACATAGAGCCCTGTGAGAGTGTGTGAAGAGCCCTCCTCTCTTTCGGGGGCTGTCTTGATTGGAATGAAGGATTTTACCCACCGCACTAGACTAACGTCTATCTTTCGGCTATAACTAAAGCACCACACATTACCAGAACCTATTTTCAAATTCTCATATTAAAGTTCTCTCCTCAGTGGTAGTACTCATTGATAGAACGTCTTTATTAGGATCAACAAGATGCCGGCATTAGTAAGATTTTTAAGGAAATAAAAAAACTTTTTAAAAATAGACTTAAATGCATCATTACGTTCTTTATTTTATCTACTTTTTGTAGTTTTATTATTGGCCGTAATAGGTACTTAATCAGTATTTTTTTATATACATTGAACATTGATTGAACAAAGCAAATTTTATTATCAAGGTGAAATAAAAATTTAACATTTCTTTCACTAAAAACATTTTTCCTAGTCCTAGTGTGGTTAAGGATAGCAGATATCAGGAATTAATTCCTACTAGTATTGTCATCTGTCCTTGGTACGTAAACAAATTTTTAAGGTACTGCCAGAGGTTTGGTTGGTGAAAATTACTTTCAATAATTTGTTTTTAAATACACATTATATGAGCCTAAGCGTAGTTATAACCATCTTATGTTACGTAACAGCTGCGTACGTTATCTAGAGAATTACTATTGATCCTACTACCATTTGTATATAGATGGATCAATAGTAAATAATCTAAACATGGGAGCTGCTATTTTTAACCCACAAACTGAAAATTGTATGAAGTTCATTATTATCTCAGATGTACGAGTGTCAATTATGCACATAGGACTACTGGCCATTTTAGAATCTATATCATATGCTAGCTCAGTAGACTCTGACAATTTTGTAATACTTACTGATTCTCGTAGTTCGGTGCAACACTTAAGCCTTTGTCAAACAGAACGCGTACTTAGCGCCGCGTACTTAACGTCGCGCTCTTTTCATGTCACACAAATTGACTAGATGAGCCCAACGCTCCTTGACGCAATGCATTTGCCAAATCATAGTGCCTTTTGATAGCAGTGTGAAAATTTAAAAGCATTAAGAAATCGAGTGATTCAGATGTGGCATTGTATAAGCATGGATATTTTCTAACTATTTATATCATTTTTTCGGGCATTATCTAGTATTTTAATACACATTCACTCCGACGCTAAAATAAAATTTGTAAAAAATTACAACGCCTGACGTCAAAGCGTCCTAACGCCGCGACAGAGCGCTGCGTACTTATAGCGCTAGGGCTTTGTTTGACGGTATGTTACCATAGTTGTACAACACATCTCGGCGTCATAGCGCGGCGTCAGTTTAGCGTTCTGACGCGCGCTAATTACGCGTTCTGTTTGACGAAGCCTTTAAGCCGATGCGTTTATGGTGATAGGGGTAATCCAATTTCTTATACTTTTTTTTTTTTTTTTTTATGATTGAGAAATTACTGGTGGCCCAAAGGCCTTTCCAGTTTCACCAGGACAGGTGGGCGAGCAAAGGCTCAGCCAGGAGGGGTGGGATTTGCTAACAGCTGCCCGAGCGCCTCCGAAGGAGACCTAACAACTCAAGAGCAATTGCTTCGCGAATGAATCTACTACCGGATCGGAATCGCGACCCGCTGAGAAGATCCGGCGAGAAACTCAGTGGGCTGATGCATGGGTTAGGTTGCACGTCGACCTCTTTGTCGAGTTCGACGAGTACGGTTACTGGGGTCCCTAAGCCTGCTCCTAGTATTAGAGCTGAAGGCATCTAATGCAAAGGTTATTGGATCTGATGGATCCGTAAGGACGTGTCTAGGGCGTCGACGGTGACTGGCTCCTGCATGATCAGGATTCGGTGAGTAGTCAGCGGCGGCAACGATAAGGCGATTATCATGACGCATAGCCTTATCGAAGTACCGTTCCGACGCTGACTTCATGTATTTCTGGATTGATTCAAGGCCCAGGTCGTCGTGTAGGTCAACGTTCCTCACGAACCACGGAGCCCCGACGGCTAACCTGCAAAAGCGGGATTGTAGGGATTGGAGGGTGTCTATGTGTGTGCGGGCTGCGTGAGCGAACACCACACTCGCGTAAGTCATGACGGGCCTTATGCAAGTTTTGTAAAGTGTCACCTTATTCCGAAGGGACATTTTACTCCGCTTACAGATCATGGGATAGAGTCTGCCGAGAATGAATGCGGCACGGTCGCGGACTGTTTTTATGTGTGGGCGGAATGTCATGGATGCATCCAGGGTGACTCCCAGGTACTTAACCTTCCTGACCCAGGGTATAGGTTGGCCGAAGAGGGTGATCGGGGGAGTGATATTTCTCCTCCTAATGCGGGAGGAAATAAGCGGTGAGTTTCCCCTTTGAAATAACACTGCTGTGCTTTTCGCCGGGTTGATGTCTATGCGCCATTTTCGGAACCACTGTCCGAGGGCTAACGCTGCGCTCTGGAGTTTACTCGCGATTAGGGACTTGTTTCTACTTGAGTAGTAAACGGTTGTGTCGTCAGCGAATAAGGCTAGCTGGGTCGGCGGCGACCGGGGAATATCATTAATAAATAAACTAAATAGGAGCGGTGAGAGAACAGAGCCTTGCGGCACTCCAGCCGTGAGTGGTCGCGGGGAGGAGCGGGTTCCCTCTACTCGATATCGAAAAGAGCGGTTAGACAAGAAGTCCCGTATGATGAGCACGAGACTATCCGGCACGCCCATGTTGAATAGTTTGAAAATCAAACCGTTGTGCCAGACTTTGTCGAACGCTTTTGCGACGTCGAAGAAGAGAGCTCCCGTGTATAACGGTTTTGGTCGATTAAGCCCCACAAGAATGTGCTCCGTGAGGCGGTGCACCTGTTGAACGCATGAGTGATTTGTACGGAATCCGAATTGTTCATCGATGAGAATGCCCTTGGATGAGACGAAGTCTCTGAGGCGTTTGTAGAGCAGACGCTCATACAGTTTGCCTAGAGACATGAGGAGGCTAATCGGGCGGTAACTCGTCGGATTATTTTTTCGTTTACCGGGTTTGTGTATGCCGATAACGTCCGCTTCTTTCCACACTGTGGGAAAGATACAGTTAGCCATAGCGGCATTGAAAATAGATGCCAACATCACGATGAGTTGGACGGGTAAAAGTTTAATAACGCGGTTAGATATACCGTCGGAACCGGGAGCCTTGCGAGGACGTAGGTCTTTGATTAGGTCTTTAACTTCCATTGAGGTGACGGGCGGTAACGCGTCCAAGGCTGGCAAGGAGGCTCTGCGTTCTACCTCACTGTCTACTAATTCTACATGAACAGGGTCCGCGGATTGAATGCTGGGCATGCACTGGGCTTGCAATGTATCGGCCAGCAGCTCTGCTTTTTCGTCATCATCGAACGCCGCGAGTCGGCCTGAGGGGCCTACGAGGGGGGGCATAGTTACTACCGTATCCGATTTGAGAGTACGAGCTAAGCGGTAGTAAGACCTTTGGGAGGGCGCGAGTCCTTCTAAGAAATCAGACCATCTGGCATCTCGGACTTCGGCGATGCGAGACTTTACGTCGCGTTGTAGGGCACGCATTCGAATACGATTTTCCGCGGTAGGATACCTATCGTACGCACGGATCGAGGCATTCTTAGCTCTAAGGAGTTCCCTAATATCGTCGGGCAATATGAAGCGGTGAAGGAAGTCCTCCGCTACAACTTGCTTCGATGACCTATCTAATGTCGAGGTGATGTGTGACGTTACGATGTCTATGGCTTCAGCGGTATCCTGAGGAGACGGGATAGAGTCCGGACTAAACGGAAGCGATGGTGGATCAGATTCAGCCAGGCTGATGCCCAGCGTGTGCCAATCCACCACAGTCCTCGTGACGGGAACGGAATCGGGAGCGCGACCGAGCTTCATAATGACGGGACGATGGTCTGAATCTAATTCTGAAACTACTTCAATCGAATGTAAGCGCAGAGTTACGTTTTTTAATAACGCTATGTCGAGTATATCCGGGCGATGCGCGATATTTAGCGGGTAGTGAGTCGGGGTCAGCGGAGCCACGATATCGAAGGCGAGATCATCGACTAACGCGTCGAGGCGCCTGCCATTAGGGGTTGAGGTGTGAGAGTTCCACCTGACGTGTTTACAATTTAGGTCACCCGCCAGAATGACAGAGCTTCCCATGCCGAGCAGTGCCTCGATATCACTACTTAGAACGATTTTATCCGGTGGAAGATAAACGGACGCGATAATTTCTTATACAATTATTGAGCAGATGTATAACTTAAAAGCGAATGGTAAAGAAGTGATATTGCAGTGGATACTCTTTTACTGGTGGTAGGACCTCTTGTGAGTCCGCACGGGTAGGTACCACCGCCCCGCCTATTTCTGCCGTGAAGCAATAATGCGTTTCGGTTTGAAGGGTGGGGCAGCCGTTGTAACTATACTGAGATCTTAGAACTTATATCTCAAGGTGTGTGGCGCATTTACGCTGTAGATGTCTATGGGCTCCAGTAACCACTTAACACCAGGTGGGCTGTGAGCTCGTCCACACATCTAAGCAATAAAAAAAAAAAAAAAAAAAAAAAAAGGATACCTTCTCACATCGGTTTGTGTGGCAACGAAAGGGTGGATAAGTTAGCTAAGGAAGCTAGTGATGGTGTACCATAGAACATAGTTCCTAATTATACCGATTGTGTCAACTTAGTAAGAGAGGAATGCCATCGTCTATGGAAGGTATATTTCGATGAAAGGTCTTTGGAAAAAGGGGTGTGGTACAAAACAATTCAAAGTCTACCATGGAAAACGCCATGGTTTGATTCTTGTAACCTTAATAGAACCACCCTAGTGACTGCTTTTAGACTTCGTTCCGGGCACATCCCACTCAATAAATTTGCTCATTTAATGGAGAAGGCTCCTGATCTCAAGTGTTCAGTTTGTGATGTAGTGGAAGATGCTTTTCTCATTATGATGGAGTGTGCGCGGAACGATGATCTGAGACAAAAAATCTTTGCAAAATATACAGATTTTCAACAAGTTGGAGGTGTAAATTACGCATTAGCCTCTCCGGAATCCGAAATGGTTAAGTCACTTTATAAAATAGTTTTGGTAGGCCTTCAGAGACGATAACAGTTTCCTTTAATTTTTATATAATTTTTAATAAAACTAGTTAATAAAATAGTAACATTACAAAACAAAAAGTCAAATCAAAATAATTTAACATAACTCAACCCACACAGTACATTTTTATATAATTATTTTCTCACTCTCTTTTGTTGCACAACAGAGTGTCATATTCACTGGGTGAATAATCTCCTAAAGATCAATCAATCAATCAATCGGAATCAATCAATCACGCCCGGTCGGGGTCAGCATACATGAAAGATACTGAAAATCTTTGGTGCAAATATGCATGATATCGGAAGGGTAGCTGCTATGTTTGGTATAAAAGTTAGCGTGTCACCGACCATCTGGCTTATCACTTGTCGCTAACAAAACAAAACAGTAATAATCACTGAGCTTATTACTTCCGAGATTGGAACAGAATCAAATCTAAAAGAAAGAATGTCACAGCCTTTACACGCGAATACTGAGATTTTACACGGATATCTTAGAGCGTGTGGTGTCATCCACTTCGAAAACCACATAACACTTAAAAGGCAGTGATTTCGTATGCACATACACAAAAAAAAAAAAAAATAATGTGTTAAGAACTTACTGGCGGTAGGACCTCTTGTGAGTCCGCACGGGTAGGTACCACCACCCTGCCTATTTCTGCCGTGAAGCAGTAATGCGTTTCGGTTTGAAGGGTGGGGTAGCCGTTGTAACTATACTGAAACCTTAGAACTTATATCTCAAGGTGAGTGGCGCATTTACGTTGTAGATGTCTATAGGCTCCGGTAACCACTTAACACCAGGTGGGCTGTGAGCTCGTCCACCCATCTAAGAAATAGAAAAAAGCCTCGCATTAACTAATATGATTAGCGTATAAAATAAAATTGTTAAAAAATAAAACGAATACCTTATAACGTAATAAAAGACAAAACGATACATATATAATAAAAAAATTATAAAGAGGAAAGATTTGTTTGTTTGTTTGTTTCGAATAGGCTCCGAAACTACTGGACCGATTTGAAAAAATATTTTTCCATTAGAAGCCGACATTGTCCCTGATGAACATAGGCTACTTTTTTTAAAAAAAAAATTATTTTTTTTGTTTGTTTCATGTGTGTTTTAATGTTTCCGAAGCAAAGCGAGGGCGGGTCGCTAGTATATAATAAAAAAACAGTGGTGAAATTTTATTTCAAGTTACCGTTCGAGTTTTCGTGCCAATTCATTATTCAATTTAAATTACGTATTAACACGAATCACAATTTGTTAGCTTAACGCCAACTCGATTGTAAGTGGTCTCAGTTGACCGCGGACTCTGCAATACCTTACTAATATCACTAACTTTATTTAGTACTAGCGACCCGCCCTCGCTTCGCTTCGGAAACATTAAATTTTATTATTGATAGTCGAAGCGCCATGTTGCGCGCGGTACGACAATAACTGCGGGTGACGTCGCGGGGCAAAGCTAGTATAAAAAAAGTAGCCTCAGTTACTCCTTATATCATCAGCTACCTATTAGTGAAAGTCTCATCAAAATCGGTCCAGCCGTTCCAGAGATAAATTTATTATTATATTATAAGGTATGGTATAAATCTTGTTTTACTATAAAATTTAAATGTAAAAGAGAAATAAAACACACACCCAATACTTATAATCAAAGTTTATTTGTGGGTAATACTCTGGCCGCTATTATGCTTCCGGTATGTCAAGGTTGATGTCTATGGACTCCCGTAATCACTTAAAACAAACGTCAGCCCGTCACCGCATCATCTAAAACTACAATTAATCGTTAATAGTATTTGCGATAAATAATTGAATTTAATTGTAAAGAATATTTTTTCAGTCAGTATACATAGTTTTAATACTATATCATGTGTAATCCATATATTAATACGTGAAGAAAAAACTTTTTACGAAAATTGCGCGGACGGAGGAGTATGAAATTTTCCACACATATATAAAATATAGAGGAGTGCAAAATGATAATATTTTTTAAAAATTATGTATGTAATACATTAAATCAATAAAAAAAAAACAGTACACACACTACCACGTATTTGACACACAAACACGCATATATACTTTTTGTTTATTGTCAAACTTTTGTTATAGCTTAAAGTCTGTGGTCAAATTGAGAATAGGCTAATATTGTTTTATCTTTCATATTATTTGTCTATAGTGTGGTCTTGGCGAAATCTGTGAATAAAGAAGTATCTTTGACAATAGAACCTTAATAATGTTCAAACTTATAATTTCAATTAATTATAGTCGAATTTCGACTACCGCGGGACCACTAGTAACTAAATTATAATGTGAGGATAGAATTCGTTAACATAAGTGAATAGAAACATGTTCTATTCATTTACTAATTGCCAGGTGTACTGTTCGTTGCATTTGAAGTCCTTCCAGGCTGCGAAATCGATGCTGGGAATATTCTCGCAGCGACTTATTCTGTTTCTGAAATAAAAATATAAGAAGTCGCTGATAGCAGAGTACATAGTTACTTTTCGCCTCATAAATGGTACAGAAAACAATTTAAACCCTACGGTCGTTTATTAACAAAACTTCTCTGACAAGTAAACATTGCGAGAATATTAGAATTGAAGGTTTGATGAGTAGGGCAGCCACCCACGAGGCGTGAGGTCTATATTTCAAGTCTATGGGCCCTTTTCGGGCCATGGGCCGAACCTCCTGTGAGGTTCCCGGGGCGACCCCGAGGGGTCTCCGAGGCCTAGGGGGCGCTACCCTTATACTGTGTAACGGTTATGCCACTCCCCAAACTGGAACGCATGACTGATCTACGACAGAAATTACCAGTATGTTCTTCTACTACGGTCTAGCATAAATAAAAATAATAAATAATTTGTGGATTTTATTTTTTTCCGTCACGGAAATAATTCATGAACATGTGTGAGGTAATTAATTAGAAAAAATGGCATCCGCCTGCGGGATTTGAATACTGGCACAGTCGCATTGCTCAATTCAAGTACACCGGGCCTTTTATGCTTTACGCCAGGACGATTTACGAATTATTTCGAATTCGAAATACCGTTGTAATTGCAAATGGAATATTTTTCTAAAAAGCTAACATTACACGAAATCATGTATACCTTGAATGTGGTCTCAGGAACGCTTGAGGCTGTATTTCGGTGACCTTATCGGCAACATCACAAAGGATTCGAGCTATACTAGCTTTCCTTATTTCGAAAAGTTGTTCTGGAATGAAAATTACAATTTAATGCGGGATAACCACGGGATTCATCACAAAGACTGATCCCGCTGCATCCAGCTGATTCCCGCGACCCTCAAAGGGCGATAGATACCTTGTGGAAGGCCTACAAACGCTACATCTTCCGGTACGCGGTTTTCACCCGAGAAATTTTCGGCCCCAGCGGGACATATCTAATATTAAATAATTCTTCTTCTTAGTCGTACACTTCGGTTCGTTTTATTGGTTGATTGTGGCTTTTAGGAGGATATTTAATAATAGGTACTCACGTAAACTAAAGGCGTTGGGTCTTTCCGAGCTCTCGTACCAATGTCTATCAGATACAATATTGCGGACTAGCTGTTCCACTACCAAGCAGTAGAAGGTTGGCGGCACGAAACCACCTTTAATGCGCCTCTCAACCCAAATACCGGCCAAGAGGTCCATGTCTTCAACATCTTCGTACAAATCTCTGAGTATTTCGATCCTCTAAAACACAAATTTATCGTCAAGTTCGTTGGAGATTCCAAAACAGATATTTTTTCTTTAATTGAATGTGTTCTAGGTAAGATATCGGACTTTAGAGTCTAAATACCTGAGAATAAGCTTGTGTTAAAATTGTCTACTATCAAAAACAAAAACATTAATCGACTAAAACACATACTTTTCGCATTAAAAGTGTACAATTTCCAAAAATATTCGAAATTGAGTTAATATGCGGAATCATTTGGTATCACCAGTATTTTTCTCATAAATACTGTCAAAAGAGCGTAGTGTTAGTTTTTTTTAGTTTACCTATATTTTGACTAGTATTAACAGAATTAATACAGAATTTTATCTTTCTTTAAAATACAGATAATGTAACTGGTAAAAAATAAAAAATAAATGTTGCAATGATGACTAATATTAAAAATATTACATGTTAATTCTTTAAAACACTCTCCTGTAAAAAATTATTAAGTTTTGAGTTTATATAGTTTTAATGCGAGAAGACGACATTTATTCAAACTCGCTCTCAAACTAGTTACTGGCTAATCGAGAAAGAATAGTTTTTTAATGAATCCTTCCTTGCATCATAAAAAAATCAAAATATGTTATATATGCTACCGACCTCGGGGTCAATGACTCCTTCCAGGTCTCCCCATTTTTTGATCGTTTTACCGAAACAAAATTCGTGGTATTTAACGTAAGGCTGGAATCCAAAATATCTGTTCTTGGAGATGTCGTTTGTCATCAGATCCGATGCTCTTTGGTGAGGACCCAAGCCGATATCAACGATCTGAAAATAATAATATAAAATAACATAAATTAATCTCAAGAGACTTCGTCTTCTGCAATATCTATCATCGGAGGGAAGAGAGGAAATTTGAATCTGAGTGAAGTTCTTGAATCTGTGGAACGATTTAGTATTAATGCATTTGGTCCTGAGCCATGTTTAAAGACTAGTTTATCGGCAAATATTGTACCGAAAAGAACAAAAAAAAACAAACCAGATAATTCGTTTAAGCATACATACATCAGGATCAGCTGTATGGTCAATATTAGCACTGCCTTGTCTGAAAGCTCCTTGTGTTATATAATCTATGTTATTGTCCACATCGAAGAAGCCTGTTCTCAAAGTGAGGTTCACTATCGGATACTGCTTGAGATAATATCCCTTTGTGTCGTACATTCTGAAATTTATAAAATTAAAACAAATTTAAGTAAATTTAAGTTCAAATGGTGAGTTAATCTCCATGTCAGTAGAACTAGTAGGATTTAAGTCAACAACAAAATGTTAGTATCAGATAGTAATTAGTTTTACTGTTAATCTGTCAGTCTGGAATATTTCGTTGGAACTAATTTTATTGTTAGTATCTTAAGGTGTGTGATTAATATGATTGATATTCAAGTACTTTTGATAATTATTATTAAAAACAAAATCAGCCTTAACACAGCTTTTTTCTAACGAAACTAATTCAATTTCAGTTTAATGGTTGAAATAATTCAAAATGTTTATTAAAACATCTATAAATTTACAATTGAAGAATTATTAAATTGAGATTGGTATTATCAAATAAACACTAAAGGTATATCAGAGGAAGTGTGAAAGCAGCCCCAGTGATTGATAAATTAAAGAGCGGACGGTTAGCGTGGTATGGACATTTGATGCGTAGAGAGGAGATGCATGTGACTAGGAGATGTATGGAAATGGTAGCACAAGGTAGACGGGGAAGAGGTTGGCCGAAGAAGACATGAGTACAGTGTTTGTGAATGACGATATAAGAGAAAGGGGAGTGAGTGTTGAGATGACGGCTGACAGAGGAAAATGGAATAAAAAAAATCGTTTTGCCGACCCCACCCTAATGGGATAAGGTGGAAACAAAGAAGAAGGAGAAATAAAACGAAGCAAACAGACTTAAGGGTGCCTTCCTGGACGCTGTGGAGCCATCGCAAAACGAACGGGTACTCGAGCGAAACTTGTGGTAGTATTTCAGGATTGTACGCATCTCTGTATCCAAACGAAGACGATAATACACCATCTCTGACCAAATTGTCACGACCTGGAAAAAAAATTCTCAGTATATTTTGACTCAAATGCAGTGTGTTCACTAGAGCCCATAGAAATCAAAATAGAATGCCAAATTCAGACGTGAGGTCATAAGGTACACTGTTATGAATATTGTAAATGTGTCATCAAGCAAAAAGTTAACACATAAGGATTATAGTTATATTTCACGCCTAAAACTAATCCTGTTTAAGGTATATTTTATAATATACAACAATAGACAAACATGTTTGGATTTTTTTTCACTTCAATATTTTATGAAACCAACAAAAGCGTCACTTTCTTTTGTGAAGCAAGACAACTAAGATTACGTCCCCATGTCTCAAAGGGAGTGGTAAAATTCCTGTTGTGAAGTCTATCAGCCTAAATAATATCTTAAAAACAGGTAGATCTTGAGATCCTAGTCTCCTATAGAGCAATAATAAACATATAGACGTTAGTGGTCTTGGCATGGTAGTAATTATAATCAGAAGTATTTTAGTACAGCTTAAGCAATGCAACCTACCACA
This sequence comes from Bombyx mori, assembly GCF_030269925.1. NCBI lineage: Eukaryota > Metazoa > Arthropoda > Insecta > Lepidoptera > Bombycidae > Bombyx > Bombyx mori. The sequence continues at coordinate 1,606,635 of NC_085128.1, forward strand.
CTGCTTAAAAATGTAAAACTAAAGAATCCAATAAAGAAAGGTATTTTATCATCCTTACCCAAGAAAAGAGGTAACAGCTCATAAAAATATATCTGTATAGCTACAGCGATATTTATGTCTCTCGCTGTATTAAAGAGCGTATTGTCATCCCAACACGGGTTGATCTTTGCCAATTGTTCCGCGATGAAATTGTGGTGCCTCCAAAACCAAACAGCCATTATATTGACACTAGCAAGTGTATTGCTACCGTCTTCGGCTGTCGAAAAAGAGTATGATTCATAAAACCGTGGCACGTCGAAGGGTTATTATTAAAGTTCTCTAAATTATCTGTGTCTCAACGAGGAAAAGTTGTTAAATCACCTAGTGTAGCAGATCGAGACAGTACACTAGTAAATTTTGATTACTATGCTTTCATTATTGCGTAAATTTAAAAATTAAACTGATATAATATAAAACGGTCGATTCAATAGTTTTTTTGTTCGTTCATGTTTGGCTCTTGATTATTTACCTTGATGTAGTTGAAGTTTTGGAGAGTTGTTGCTTTAGGGATGATTTTTGATAAGCCATACTTGAAATCTTTTAGCAATACTATTTCTTTTTTTAATTATAGTATTCATAACATTTCATGTCGTGAAGTCAATGGCGGATCCAAGGGGGGGGTCATGGGGGTCATGACCACCCCCTGAGCTGGTTCCAGGACTTAGGTGGACCACTAATTGAATATAATGATTTTATTTATATATTTTGTCACCATACAGATTTTATGTTACTACATACCTTTAATATATAATTAATTTAATATAATATAATAACTTTGTATAATGGCAAACGTTTGGGAACGAACGCATCTAAATTTGACTATGTGACCCCCTCCTGGCGCCAAAGCTGGATCCGCCCTTGCGTGAAGTGATTCTAACATTTACTCACACACAAACATCAAACGTCTCGGAAATATATAATATTTTTTTTATCATAATGGCCATAATATATGAGACAAGATCTGTTGAAAAGCGAATGATTGTCTAGTAAACTGGAATGAGGATAATTCCGAATGAATTGACGACTTTGACCGCTAAATTTCGTGTTTATCAAAGATATCAGGTCAACAAACTCAACTAGAAAACTAAGTAGCAAAATTCACTATAATAATATTCGGCTTTCGATGAATAAATATTTTTTAATGCGACAGAGACATTAACATTATTCAAATTGCCTTTCGTGTTTGTAAATTTCATTAACGTTTTATAGCTAAAAATAAAAAATAAAAACATTCACAGTTTATTTCGCTAAAACATAGCAACATCGTGTGACGTGAAACGTGGCTAAATATCGATTGATCGATACATTACTGTGTGCTGATGCCAGAATGACACTTACGTGTTGCATGACATCTTGTTTCTCTAGGCTTGTCGTTTAATAAGCAAAGGTTAATTTGAGATTTGGTGCTTGGAGGCCAGATTCTTCCATTCGAAATCTCATACTTCAGTAAGCCTCCTTTGAATAGTCTTCCTTTTGCCAAAAGCGATTTCAGATCGCTTCCATATAACATCGAAAGGTCCAGCAGAGGTGTCGATGATGTGATCTGTCACGAAAAAGGTGTTTGATATTTTACCTTCAATGTATTTTAAATGTAAGCTTTACTTGTAACAGCTAGATAAGTAAGTAAGATATATAAGAATGATATGTTATGTTATGTTATGTTGTGTTGTGTTGTGTTATTTTGTGTTATGTTGTGTTGTGTTGTGTGTTGTGTTATGTTGTGTGTTATGTTGTGTGTTGAGTTGTGTTGTTTTGTGTTGTGTTAATTTGATGTCATTTTTGTCTCACTAAATAGGTTTCATGGATGTATATGTTTTAATCTCTGTGTATGATATAGAAAATAAATGTCTTTTAAGTAGTGCCTTTATCGCATGCATAAGGTCACAAATAAAGTTAGGTGCAAAAGATCACAAATATAAAGCCGTCGTGGCCTAAAAGATAAGACGCCCGGTGCATTCGTATCGACCGTTTGCCGGCTGTGCCAGTGTTCGGATCCCGCAGGCAGGTACAATTTTTTTCTAATGAAATACGAACTTAGCAAATGTTGCGGAATTACTTTCACGGTGAAGGAGTAACATCGTGTGATGAAAATTAAATCCGCAAAAATAATGATTTGCGTAAATACTGGTTGGTGGTAGAACGTCTTGTAAGTCCGCACGGGTAACCACTATCCTGCATATTTCTGTCGTGAAACAGTAATGCGTTTCGAATCGAAGGGTGAGATATGAATGGTGAGGATGATTTATGTTTTTATGTCTATGGTCTCCAATAACTTAACTCCAGGTGGACGTGAGCTCATTCATCCATGTAAACAAAAAAGTGTGTCCCGTAGTATAGGTGACTAAATACTCGCTCGGATGTTATTTCTGACAGTGTATCTCGTTGAGTAAGGAGTATATCTCGTGTCCATTACATACCCTTTCTGGAACTGTTCCATTTTTCACACAGCCAGTGGATTGGAAAGACTCCGGTCGCGTCATGTTCAGACACCTGATGTCTGAGAAGCGGTGCACCGGATCATCATCAGGTATTTTATTCTGTACGCAATCTCTATCAGTTTTTCCTTTGGCCGTACAGCAATATGGCTTCCATATAATATATTTTACTGTTGAACATTAGAATTTCAGATAAAATTATACTGGATAGTTGTGAACATTATTCTCGCTTTATTTTCACTATTGCGTTTTTGCGAGAGTGGGATACTAAATAGCAGTGCAGCAAGTACACCTTAAAATTGACATTCCCATCTCATGTTTCGAAATTGTTAGTACCATTTGTAGGCTGGAGTAATCACTTAACAACATGTGATCCGTGAGCTCGACTACCGATCTTAAAAAACAAGAAACGAATTTAATATAAGTGTGGTCTAGAACTAATTACCAATGCTAACTTCAAATTTGCTTTTATACTTTTCCGGATATTGATATCATTTTTAACTTGATTTTATTGGCTCGGTATGTTTTTTTTTTTTTTTTTTTTTTTTTTTTTTTTTTTTTTTTTTTTTTTTTTTTTTTTTTTTTTTTTTTTTTTTTTTTTTTTTATTGCCTTTGTAGGCAGACGAGCATACGGCCCACCTGATGGTAAGTGGTCACCGTCGCTCATGGACGTCAGCAATGCCAGGGGCAGAGCCAAGCCGCTGCCTACCATAAAGAACTCTCCGCAAGCCTCGTTTGAAGAAGGACATGTCATAGCGCTCGGAAAACACCGTGGAGGGGAGTTCATTCCAAAGCCGGATGGTACGTGGCAAAAAAGATCTTTGGAAACGCACTGTCGATGAACGCAGCGGTTCCAGATAATATGGATGAACTCTGCTCCGATGGCGGGAGGTGCGATGATAGAAAGGAGATGAGGGAATCATCTCGAATAATTCCTCAGAGCATTCCCCATGGACCATGCGGTATAAAACACAGAGAGAACCGAAGTCCCTCCGTAGACCCAGAGGTTCCAAGCGATCCGCGAGCGCAGGACTATCGACCATCCGAACAGCCCGTTTCTGTATGGAGTCAAATGGAAGTAGCTGGTATTTGGGAGCCCCGGCCCAGAGGTGAGAGCAGTACTCCACGCGAGGTCGGACCTGCGCTTTATAAAGCGCAAGTCTCTGTCCAGGCGTGAAATACCGCTTCGCTCTGTTGAGAACTCCCAACATTTTAGAGGCCAATTTGGCTTTACCTTCCAAATGACTCCGAAACTGGACATCGCTCGAAATATCGACCCCCAGAATCCCGATACTCGCGGAAAGCTGCAGGGATACTCCTTGAAATTCCGGCGCCATGACAAAAGGGTCCTTCTTCGCAGTGAACGCGCAAACCTGTGTCTTCAATGGGTTGAACTGAACTGAATTCAGTTCACCCCACTTGGAGACCCGCCCCAGAGAGTTCTCCACTTAGGCAAAACAGGAATCGCCTCTCGTGTATAACGCTTCGAGAGAGACTCTGATGGCCGATATATCGCGCATCCCCCGTGCTGTCATCCGCATAGCAATGCATGCCATCAATAGATAGCATGTCATTGATATGCAGTATGAAAAGCGTGGGGGAGAGCACCGAACCTTGTGGAACACCAGCGTTGATGGTCATGGTATCGGAGCAGCAGCCGTCGACGACAACTGCGATGCTCCGTCCATCCAAAAAGCTAGTGATCCACTTGCAGAGTCCCTCAGGGATCCCGTATGCTGGAAGCTTCGATAGAAGTGCCCTATGCCAGACCCTGTCAAAGGCCTTCGCGATGTCAAGGCTCACAGCGAGAGCCTCGCCCTTGCTTTCCAAGGCTTCAGCCCACCTGTGTGTAAGGTATACAAGAAGATCGCCAGCTGAGCGACCATGACGGAAACCGTACTGCCGGTCACTGATCAGCTGGCGATCCTCAAGATACTTAAGAAGTTGGATGTTTATGATTCGCTCCATCACCTTGGAAAGCAAGGAAGTTATCGCGATAGGTCTGTAATTCGAGGGGTCCGACCGGTCACCCTTCTTGGGGATAGGGTGGACATGAGCAGTCTTCCATGAAGACGGAACCCTGTTGGTATTGTACGAGAGGCGATATAGACGCGTTAGCGCGGGTGTCAATTCAGGGGCGCATGTTTTTAGAACCACTGCGGGGATGCAATCTGGCCCACTCGACTTATGGACATCAAGAAGCCGAAGCTCCTGCCTGACCGCACGCTGTGTGATGCGAATCTCAGGCATGGAGCTGTCACACCGGGAGATGTTGGGCGGCGTGGCTCCCCCGTCATCCAAAGTCGAGTATGAGGCAAAGAGCTTGACCAGAAGGTCAGCCTTCTCCTTCGCACTATGAGCCAGACTGTCATTGGACTTACGCAGTGGTGGAAGGCTTGACCTGCAGAAGTTACCTTCTGCAGCCTTAGCCAGCGACCAGAAAGCACGGCTCCCAGAGGGATAGCTATTCAGTCGCTCGCCAATTCTGGCAACGTGCTCCGACTTCGCCTTGGCAATAGCCCTCTTATAGGACCTAGAGGCGGCGTTAAATTTCCGCCTTTTCTCCGAGATATCAGGATCCCGGCATCTCCTAGCAACATTAAATGCCACGTATGCAGACCGCTTGAGGCGTGCAGCATCCCTACTGGCTTTATTATACCAGGGTTTGCTGCGACCCCCAACGGGCACCTCAGAAGAAGGAATGAATAATTCCATTCCCTGAAGCACCACGTCTTTAAGTCGGTCCGCACAGACGTCAGGATCATCGGAGGAAAAGCAGAGCCGCCCCCATGGGTAGGATGCGTAAAATTCACGCATTCCATCCCAGTCTGCTGACCTGTACCGCCAAACTCTTCGAAACCCGGTCGTCGTTCGACGACTAGGACGAGAGAGTGGTATGGCAGCACGGATAAGGCAGTGATCAGACGATCCAAGTGGAGCGTCGACCACCACACTGTATCCAGCTGGGTGAGTAGTCAGCAGAAGGTCCAACAAAGAAGGCTCGTGCCCCTCAATGTCTGGGACACGGGTGGGCTGTGTCACCAGTTGTGAGAGGCCGTAGGACAAGGCGAAATCGTAGGCAGCCCGACCCGGGAGGTCAGTGGTTCTGGACCCCAACCACTCCTGGTGATGAGCGTTAAAGTCACAAAGGACCACCACCTCCGCAGATGGGTACTGCTCAAGCACGCGGTCAGTCCCCTCTTGTACATGCTCAAACAGAGCTGACCCCGCATCACTGCTGTGAGACCTGTACAGGCAAGCGTAGACTCGGGTGCAGCCCCCATAGTCCACGCGTAGCCACAAGAGGGACAGGTCCCGTTGCTCGAGGCCCCGAAGCCGACGACAGCAGACATCCTCCCGGATAAACACGCACACCCCGGCTTTACGCAGGAAGGTGTGCTCCAATACGTAGCCGGGGTATCCGAGGTACGACGTATCGTCTGGGGCAGATATCTGCGTCTCAGTCAGGAAAAAGAGGGCAGGCTGCGCCGTCTCAAGGTGGTGATGTACGGCGTCAAGGTTACTGTGTAGGCCCCTGACATTGCTGAAATCCACATTAAACGTGGAATGGGGATCCGCCGAAAAAACTCTTTTTCTTTTGTCGACTTTCATAATTTTAGTTGGAGAGTAAGGATTTGGAGAGGTAGGATGCTAGAGGTGAGATCAAGGCAATACCTGAATAAAGCGCAGGGCACAATGAACACTCGATCCGGGGTTGCGCGAGAAGCTGACGCAGGGCATGGAAGGGCCCCCAGTCCACCCTGCATACGATCGCCGGGATCCACTCCGGTCTCCGACTCCGGCACGACGACCGCATGGCAGAATTTTACACCCGTTGGCGGGACAGCTTCCTGGGGCGGAGTTTAGTTGTGACACCCAGGTTCAGGTCCCCTACTGACCGGCGGGCGGCGGCAGGCACCGTTTCACTGGGTCTCCCTATACCCCCGTCAGCAACCCACGCCCCGCGGACTTGCGCGCACGTTTGCTCTGCATGTTCCAAGTATCACCAAGACTCACCCCCAACAAGGACGAGGAAAGGAAAGGAATAGAACTGGCTCTCCAACCCACATGCCGGAACACAGCTAGGCTATTTGGCGGCAGACTCTAGTTGGAGGGTGGTCGCCAGCCAGTCGGACAAGGTCCTACCACCGATTGTGTTTTCGGCTCCCGTTTAGCACCACCCAGGGGTTACTTGTAGGGAATCGCGGGTTAAACCTACGGAAGCGGGAAGCATCAACCCCCAAATGTTTGTATGATTGTTTGTACATATTTAACTGAACCCTTGAAAGTCATTTTCTTCGACTTTATTACGTCTAATTAACTTGAAAATGTTGCCTTCAATACAATAATATTATAAGATCACTCTAATACTTTAACCAGTATCACACCCAGCTTAACCCAGTACAAATAGGATTTAAAACGGTTTTTAAACTACAATACATACATTTTTTATGGCGATTTGGTTTGAAGAGGATTTACCATAGCGGATCATGAATCTAACCAACTTATAAGTTAATAAGTACATAGTTATGTATATACATGATTACCTGTATCATGAAGAGACACTACATCAGCAGACATGAAAACGAAATCATGAATCGCTAGTTGAGTAAACAATTGGCTGGAAACCTTGCCCACACTCCACAGATTGGTTCTTAAATACCTTGGAGTGGGCATAGCATTTCCGGATTTCGCCGTTTTCGGTTCAAAATCTGTTGATAAATAAGCTTTTTACAAATGAATTAGTATCGCCGGATATTCTCCGTGAGTGGCGATTTCGATCGTCTTGATGCCCTTGCTAGGGCCTGTTTTAGAAAAGCCGTCAGAGCCCGCATGCACGTCCGATGAAGCTAGGATAACACGTCGAAGCTAGTAGCATAGTTAGGCAAAACAGGAAGGTTCCACTATCCTGGTCGTTTCTGTCCTGATCCATCACGGGTTCCGATTTGACGCTTGGCATAGCCGTTACACGATACATTGAGGATTTCGACCTCATATCTCCAGGTGGGTAGAAGCATTCAAGTTATGATGCATATAAACCTTTATAATCACTTATATGTATTATTATGAAACTAGCTTTCGCCTTTTCCACGCGCACGGAGTCACAACTCCGTCCGCGTGGAATAGTTACTTTGGCATAACGCAATATTTTACCCCCACTTCATTTACGTAGAAAGTGAAAATATTCTTGAATTATAGAATATTAAGGAGCTATTTAAACCACTATTTTGAAACATTCTTTATTGGTGCTCCACTTGTAATTACCTTACCGTGATATTATATAGCCTGTAAGCCTTCCTCAATAAATGGGCTATCTAATACTGACAGAATTTTCCAAATCAGACCAGTTGTTCCTGAGATTAGCGCGTTCAAACAAAGAAACTCTTGAGCTTTATAATACAGTTTACCCTATTTCATTACCACGTTTTTTTTTTCCTACCTAAGCTGATACCCTTGATACCTTGCTGATACCTTGCTATTTCAGCGTAACCTTAGCTAGTAGGTGAGCTCACGGGGCCCAAACCGGAGTGATGCTAACACTGACCCTAGCAAGAGCAGTGCTTCGCAGAATCTACCACCGGATCGGAAACGCGACCCACGAATCGAAACTCAATGGGCTGTATCTATGGGTTAATTCGCTCGTCGAACCTTTCGTCGCAAGCGACCGGTGCTTGTGATACCTAAAAGCACTGTTAATGGATCGGGAAGATCCGTAATGACGTGTTTTGGAATGACCTTTATCGTAAACAGCTGGTAGGACTCTGACGAATGGAGTATGACTGGCGCCTCTGGTTGGGTGTTGGAGATTATTGCAGGAGCCATCAACCCGTCGGCCTTCGTTCGGGTCACAAGGTTCGAACTCTCCGACACACCAACTAAATAATACATAATACTATGGTTGATAAAGTTGGCGTTAAAGTAGCAGAATTACATATGGGCGCTATGAATTAATTTGTGTGTGTAATTTATATAAATATTTTCATTGCTTAAATGGATGGACGAGCTCATAGCCCACCTGGTGTTAAGTGGTTACTGGAGCCCATAGAATCTATGACGTAAATGCGTCACCCACCTTGAGATATAAGTTCTAAGGTTTTAAAATATACTTAGTCTGGCCATAAATACTGTTACAATTAAAAATAAACAAAATATTACCTTTGAATTTGGAATCTGTCATTTTAATATGATTGCTTATTAAGTTCTCATTTTGGCGCCAATACATTGTACAATATTTTGCGATATTAAATTGGAGTGGGGTGATAAATAGAACCGAGTCGCTGTGATTGCATTACACAAAGTACCTAGGTATGGAACCAAATGCAATTTTTAAAACTCTCCATACGCTTGGTATTAGTAAAATGTTTGTGTACCGGGCTATTAATAGGTGCAATAAGACCTCCTCTGTTAGTGACAGAAAAAGATCTGGCCGTCCACGTAGCGTTCGTACGAAAAAGGTGGTCAAAGCAGTAAGAGAAAGAATTCGAAAAAATCCTGTCCGAAAGCAAAATATTTTATCTCGGGAGATGAAGATAGCACCTAGAACCATGTCGCGTATTTTAAAAGATGACTTAGGACTTGCAGCCTATAAAAGACGTACTGGTCATTTCTTAACTGATAATTTAAAAGAGAATAGGGTGGTAAAATCGAAACAACTACTGAAGCGGTACGCAAAGGGAGGTCTCCCTTTGCGTACCGCTTCAGTAGTTGTAGAAATAGAAAAATTTTGTTTACGGATGAGAATTTTTTTACAATTGAGCAATTGAGCTCACAACTGAGCTCTAAGGAACCTTCCCAATCGGTCGACAGAGTGCAACGTGGGCACTATCCGACTTCAGTGATGGTTTGGTGGGGTATCTATGAAGGAGTGACTGAGCCATACTTTTGTGAAAAAGGTACCAAAACATCTACACAAGTGTATCAAGATACCATCCTTGAGAAGGTAGTGAAGCCCCTTAACAACACCATGTTCAATAATCAAGAATGGTCCTTCCAGCAAGACTCGGTGCCAGGTCATAAAGTTCGGTCTACGCAGTCTTGGTTGGAAACGAACGTTTCGGACTTCATCAGAGCTGAAGACTGGCCGTCGTGTAGTCCCGATCTTAATCCGCTGGGTTATGATTTATGGTCAGTTTCAGAGAGTACGGCTTGCTCTAAACGTCATGATAATTTGGAGTCCCTAAAACAATCCGTACGATTGGCAGTGAAAATTTTTCCCATGGAAAGAGTGCGTGCATCTATTGATAACTGGCCTCAACGTTTAAAGGACTGTATTGCAGCCAATGGAGACCACTTCGCATAAGCTTTTAATACTTTAAATTGTTTTATATTTGTGTATTAAACTAACACACTGTAGAAGTAATAAATGTTATTTGCAATAGAATCTTTTTTCCTTTGTCTCAGTATTTATGGCAAGACTAGGTAGTTACAACGGCTGCCCCACCCTTCAAATAGAAACCCATTACTGCTTCACTTGAGAAACAGGCAAGGTGGTGGTACCTACCTGTGCGGACTCACAAGAAGTCCTACCACCAGTAATTACGCAAATTAGAATTTTGCGGGTTTGATTTTTATTACACGGTGTTATTCCTTTAGCGTGAAAGTCAATCGTGAACATTTGTTAAGTGTGTATTTTATTAGAAAAATTTGTACCCGCCTGCGGGATTCGAACACCAGTGCATCGCTCAACACGAATACACCGGACGTCTTAACATAGTTACAAAAAACGTTTTAAAAATAGCATAATCAAATAAAATTATACTAATTAATCACGAGATCAATGATCAACTTATTTAAATATGTAGAAGAAAAAACTTACAAAGTGTTATTCGCTTTGTCGTGTTGTTTCACTTCATCTTTACTAATAACATTACCCGTGTAAGAATCATAAAATATGCAATTAACTGTAACGGCGAATAGAGATAAAAAAACAAAAATAATCATATTTTTTTTGCCGACACGTCCTTCTCCGTACAAAATAAGCTGTTACTGAAAACAGATATTCATTCTCACATCCTAATATAACTTTGTGTGACCATTAAGCTTTAACAAAACTGGTTATTGTAATCTGTATGTTGATAATCTATATATATAAAAATGAATTGCTGTTCGTTAGTCTCGCTAAAACTCGAGAACGGCTGGACCGATTTCGCTAATTTTAGTCTTTAATTATTTGTGGAGGTCCAGAGAAGGTTTAAAAGGTTAGGTAAATATGAAAATGTTCGGAATTAAATAAAAATAACAATTTTATTTTTCCTTTGATGTGCCCCCTATCGGATGGATTCCTTTTGTTTGTTTTTGTTTATTTTATACAAAAGTTTAGATCTTTTATTTATCGATTGAGGCACTAAGAAGTCTGCCGGGTCAGCTAGTTTAAGAATATACTTAGTCTGGTCATAAATAATGTTACAATTAAAAATAAAAAATAAATCTATTGCAAATAACATTTATTACTTTTACAGTGTTTTAGTTTAATACATAAATATATAAAAAATTAAAGTATTAAAAGCTTATTCGAAGTGGTCTCCATTGGCTGCAATACAGTCCTTTAAACGTTGAGGCCAGTTATCAATAGAAGCACGCACTCTTTCCATGGGAAAATTTTTCACTGCCAATCGTACGGATTGTTTTAGGGACTCCAAATTAACATGACGTTTAGAGCAAGCCGTACTCTCTAAAACTGACCATAAATCATAATCCAGCGGATTAAGATCGGGACTAGATCATGGCCAGTCTTCAGCTCTGATGAAGTCCGAAACCTTCGTTTCCAACCAAGACTGCGTAGACCGAGCTTTATGACCTGGCGCCGAGTCTTGCTGGAAGGACCATTCTTGATTATTGAACATGGTGTTGTTAACGGGCTTCACTACCTTCTCAAGAATGGTATCTTGATACACTTGTGACGATTTTTTGATACCTTTTTCACAAAAGTATGGCTCAGTCACTCCTTCATAGCTAATACCCCACCAAACCATCACTGAAGTCAGATAGTGCCCACGTTGCACTCTGTCGACTAATTGGGAAGGTTCCTTAGAGCTCAGTTGTGAGCTCAATTGCTCAATTGTAAAAAAAATCTCATCCGTAAACAAAATTTTTCTATGACCTCCCTTTGCGTACCGCTTCAGTAGTTGTTTCGATTTTACCACCCTATTCTCTTTTAAATTATCAGTTAAGAAATGACCAGTACGTCTTTTATAGGCTGCAAGTCCTAAGTCATCTTTTAAAATACGCGACATGGTTCTAGGTGCTATCTTCATCTCCCGAGATAAAATATTTTGCTTTCGGACAGGATTTTTTCGAATTCTTTCTCTTACTGCTTTGACCACCTTTTTCGTACGAACGCTACGTGGACGGCCAGATCTTTTTCTGTCACTAACAGAGGAGGTCTTATTGCACCTATTAATAGCCCGGTACACAAACATTTTACTAATACCAAGCGTATGGAGAGTTTTAAAAATTGCATTTGGCTCCATACCTACTTTGTTTAATGCAATCACAGCGATTCGGTTCTCTTTATCACCCCACTCCATTTTAATATCGCAAAACATTGTACAATGTTTTGGCGCCAAAATGAGAAAACTCAATGAGCAATCATATAAAAATGACAGATTCCAAATTCAAATGTAATATTTTGTTTATTTTTAATTGTAACATTACTTATAGCCAGACTAAGTAATTCTTAGTTTAAAAAAAGTATTTGCTTTCGTGGAAACGCTACGCTTTGATGTAATTACATCGAAGGAATAGTAATACTGTAACACTATTGCGTAAACGGCAAGGTCCAGCTTATTGAGAGCCCTCACGAATACGTACCACGATCTTTCTTATTTCTACCGCGAACCTATCCGTCAGTTCCGGATTGAAACAGAGAGACCGAAGTAAATAAGTTCGTATGAGTCTTCGACATTATGTCCGATCCATCCAACTAGGACTAAAAATCAATTTATGATTCTGCTTAGCTTGGGATGGAAGGAATCCGGTTGGCCCAAAGACCTTATTGCTTAACCAGCATGAATGGGCATTGAGAGCTAAACGAGGAGAAGTTTCCTATCGACTGCCATGCGCCCCCTGAGGAAGTCTTATAGGTGAAGAGCATAATACAATCGGATTTTTTATATTTTATATTTGCTTTGTGGGCCGACGAGCATAGTGAATGGCTACCATATCTTGATTTGCATCCATCTGATAGTGAATGGTTACCACATCTGGATATGGACTGTGGACGAACGCAGTGGTAATATTGTTTTTGTTGTTTTGTTTTGTTGTTTTTTTTTTTGTGATGGCTCAAATATTACCTAGGTTTACCTTGTTGTTATAATATGTAATATTTTACCCGCGCCATGAACGTTATAGAATTTTTTCGATCAAATTAAGCATGGTCATTGTTGGGACATCACCAAATCCATACCAAATATCCTGTTATAGTTACTAAAACGTTAAGAGAGGATTTCGTGGCATAAAAATAAATAAATGATGGAAATTTATAAACGTCCTTGGTTGGTTATTTTTAGAATTTTAAAGCAAATATTCAATGGGAATTTGGTAAATAAAATATTAATCAAGCAACATTTTCATGACAGTCGTTCTTTTAATAACTGCGTTAATAACTTATCTACCGATTCCCCTCCCCTTCTCCAAGCAATTAAATTCGAAACTATTGTTGAATTCGAAACTATAAACTAAGTGATAAAATGTCTTCATTTCTTCTTATTAAGGAAGTATGAAAAATAAAGTAAATGACGCACATACGTGAACGTTTAGATAGTTAATATACAAGGTCAACGCTGCCATTGTGTGACGTCCACGTCATTTCGGATCCTCCCGATCCACTAACGATGCTTTTAGATACCCCAAGCACCGGTCATCGTTCTCGTCGAACCCGTCGCGATGAAGGGCTCGGCGAGTAAATTACCACAGAAACAGCCCTTTTTTTTTTTTTTTTTCAGGAGGAAATCTCCGGACTCCCACCCTCCACTGGGGATGGGGGGTGAGGCATGTCGGAGTCGAACCGACTAAAACCTCCTGTCGCTCAACAACCAACGTCCAAACTTCGCATGAGACAGAACTCATGAAGAGGCAAAGGGAGGAAAGTGAAGCATTTAGTGCGGAGCACATCTCTCTCATCACCTTCCCCCTCGGGACGCCAGGCCAGCGATCGTCGGCGCCACGACCACCAGCCCTCTCGGTCGGCAGGCTGTCCGAAGCCCGCCTAGATGGCGCCGGTTTGAATGGGTTATCCTACGAAATACCCCGCTGGGTCAGAACCAGCGTGGGTCGAGGATAGCCGGCCTTCCATCACCCGGATGCTCTTACGTAAAACGCGTGCAGAGCAGCATGCACGTCGTCTTCTTAGGCCCCCTTCGCCGGGCCCCAGACCGACATATGAAGGGGACCCGAAACACTTAGAGGGCCAGGGCTTGGGCGAGATCCGCCTCCCTGGCCCCCGCTCGACGGCGGCGGGCTCTCACGCGCCCCGCCGCCTCCTTCTGCGAGATGGTGTACTCGCAGAAGTCGAGCATCGCCTTCCACGACTCGTCGTCGCCGAGCATCGATGCCACAACACTCGGCAACGACAAGTCGTTTCCTATTTTTGCGACGAGGACACGGCGCCACCCCTCCCATGCGGAGCAGGCAACGAGCGTGTGCTCCGCCGTGTCCAAGTCGCAACCACAATGGTAACACCCTGCCGTCGGCTCGGCTCTGATCCGGTGCAGGAACTCACCGAAGCAACCATGCCCAGTGAGCACCTGCGTGAGCCGGAAAGTGAGGCGTCCTCTGTCACGATTCACCCAATCCACAAGAATCGGGCGAATCGCCTCGACGGTCCTACGGCCAGCCGAAGGATCGGCCATCCGCCTGGACCATGACTCCAGCACGGACCGCCGAGATTGGGCCCTCCGCGCTCTGACCACACTGGGGCTGGGACGCGCCACGCCCCGGGCACGAAGGTTAGCCCGCCACTGATAGTCAGCGGCGAGCGCCTCCGCCTCCAGGACCCAAGGCGGCGTCCCAGCCAGTACACACGCCGCCTCAAAAGAGATGGTGCGATAACCACGGATGACCCTGACCGCGATGGTGCGTTGCGGCCGTTGCAGCAACTTCGCTACCCCCACGGCCAGGGACTGGCCCCACACGGGTGCCCCGTATAAGGCCATTGACCGCACCACCCCCGTATAGAGACGGCTCGTCACCTGGTCAGGCCCCCCGATATTGGGAAGAAGCCGGCTTAACGCGCCGGCCACCCCCAACAAACGAGGGACCAGGTGCTGAAAATGAGCACAGGAAGGTCCAACGACTGTCCAGAATGAGGCCGAGGTACTTTAACTGCACCCCGACCCCGATCCGGACGCCTCCAACCACGATATGGGCATCGACAGGTGGCACTCTCCGGGGCCTGTGGAACCACATGGCCTCGGATATACTGAGCGCCACGTCGAGGCCCAATCTCCTGATTTTGCCAACGACATGCGCTACCCCAGCGGTGGCAAGACGAGCAGACTCAGCAAAGCTCCCTCCCCGGGCCACGACCAGCGTGTCGTCTGCGTAACAGATTACGCTTAGGCCCGGGAGGAGGGCACCCCTCAGCACCCAGTCATACCCGATATTCCACAAAAGAGGGCCGAGTACCGACCCCTGTGGAACACCGCGCACGACCGGGAACCGATGCACGACCCCACCGTGTCCGGTACACGTGACCGATCTGTCCTCCAAGTAGGAGCCGACCAGCCGGCGAAGGTAGAGGGGCACTCCGTGTCTTTCCAGCGCCCCCCCTATCACGGACCAGGGCAGGGTGTTAAACGCATTGGCGATGTCGAGCGACACCGCCAAGGCCACCCCACCCCCGCAGACGGCCTCCTCCGAGAGGGCCCGCACGCGAAGGATCGCGTCCACCGTTGAGCGGCCCTCTCGGACAGAAACAGCCCACTGAGTTTCTCGCCGGATCTTCTCAGTGGGTCGCGTTTCCGATCCGGTGGTAGATTCTGCGAAGCACGACTCTTGCTAGGGTTCGTGTTAGCAACAACGTCAGGTTTGAGCCCCGTGAGCTCACTTACACGCTCGGCGACGCTGATATGGTCTCTCAAGACCATCAGTTTAGGTAGGAAAAAAAAAAGTATGACGCACTGGGTAGTATTGGACTTTCCATGCATTTATGCTATCCAATGCTATTTATGGGTGGATAGGCGAACTTATTGCACTCACGGTATTCGGGATCATTGGAGACCATCGGGTCCCATATACCCAGGCGCCGCATGAGGCACAGAATCTTCGTAGGAGCTTCGGCCCTTTGTTTCGAAGAGGGTTGTTTGAGTCGATGGATATTAGAACGTGGGTGCTGCTTTATTAGCAGCAGAAAGGTGCGGACTTATAATACCAGTATGAACACATAGTATGACTTTCTGAATCGAGTCAGAATTTGAGATTCCTAACAAACTTGCATTCTTAATACATACGTAGAAAACATTTCAACGACTACTTTAATTAAATACGAGTTTAAGATCATAAATATCTTATAAAATTAAGTAAAATAAAATTAAGATAATTTAATTGCATAAATTATATTATAGCGTAGATTAAGATCACGTTTGCTTCTAAAACTATGCGTTTTATTTACAAAACAAAACAGGATACTTGCGTTTTGCAAGGTAATTATTTATTTTTAACTGTGTTCACTGAATGGAAACATACAGGGTGTTGAAAAACTACTGTGATTTGAATTAGCCTACCCTGTACAGCAATATTTTGTAATAACTGTTAGTCTCATAGGGGTCGCAATTTCATCTGTTTCTCTACTCCCCATTTCTAATTCCACAACCGTGATCTTAAGTAAAGTAGTGTAAGTTGCAAACTTGTTGAACCCTAACTTGTAAGTGAGCTCTCAGGGCTCTAGCAAGAGCAGTGCTTCGCAAAATCTACCACCGGATCGGAAAAGCGACCCACTGAGTCTTCTCAGCCGGATCTTTCCGGCGAGAAACTCAGTAGGCTATGTCTATGGGTTAATTCACTTATTGAACCTTTCGTCGCAAGCGACGGGTTCGACAAGGACGGTGACCAGTGCTTGTCGTAGCTAAAGGCACTGTTAATGGATCGAGAGGACCCGTAATGACGTAATTAGGGTGACGTTGAATGTTTACCATTCGGTTCACAAAATCGGGTATATAATTTCCGGCGGCCACGACAAGAGGGTTTTCACGTCGTACCGCCCTCTCAAAGTTGCGCAATGATGCCGACTGTATATATTTACTGAGTCAAGCTCCAGGTCATCATGAAGATCCACGTTCCTTAGCAACCATGGTGTTCCGACGGCTATTCTGCAAAATCGGGATTCAATAACTTGAAGGGGTGTCAAGTTGGTGCGGGCCGTGTGAGCGAACACTACGCTTTCATTGGCCATGACGGGGCGTATGCAAGTTTTTTCTTTTTTTATTGCTTAGATGGGTGGACGAGCTCACAGCCTACCTGGTGTTAAGTGGTTACTGGAGCCCATAGACATTTACAACGTAAATGCGCCACCCACCTTGAGATATAAGTTCTAAGGTCTCAAGTACAGTTACAACGGCTGCCCCACCCTTCGAACCGAAACGCATTACTGCTTCACGGCAGAAAACAGGCGGGGCGTTGGTACCTACCCGTGCGGACTCACAAGAAGTCCTACCGCCAGTAATTACGCAAATTATAATTTTGCGGGTTTCATTTTTATTACACGATGTTATTCCTTCATCATGGAAATCAATCGTGAACATTTGTTGAGTACGTATTTCATTAGAAAAATTGGTACCTGCCTGGGATTCGAACACCGGTGCATCGCTTCAACACGAACGCACTGGATGTCTTATCCTATAGGCCACTACGACAGTAAAAAGAGAGAGACTTTTGTTTTTTTTTTTTTTTTTTATGATTGAAGGATTACTGGTGGCCCGGAGGCCTTTCCAGTTTCACCAGGACAGGTGGGCGAGCAAAGGCTCAGCCAGGAGGGGTGGGATTTGCTAACAGCTACCCGAGCGCCTCCGAAGGAGACCTAACAGCTCAAGAGCAGCTGCTTCGCGAATGAATCTACTACCGGATCGGAATCGCGACCCGCTGAGAAGATCCGGCGAGAAACTCAGCGAGCTGATTCATGGGTTAGGTTGCACGGCGAACTCTTTGTCGAGTTCGACGAGTACGGTTACCGAGGTCCCTAAGCCTGCTCCTAGAGCTGAAGGCGTCTAGTGCGAAGGTTATTGGATCTGATGGATCCGTAAGGACGTGTCTAGGGCGTCGACGGTGACTGGCTCCTGCATGATCAGGATTCGGGGAGTAGTCAGCGGCGGCTACGATAAGGCGATTATCATGACGCATAGCCTTATCGAAGTACCGTTCCGACGCTGACTTCATGTAATTCTGTATAGATTCGAGGCCCAGGTCGTCGTGTAGGTCAACGTTCCTCACGAACCACGGAGCTCCGACGGCTAACCTGCAAAAGCGGGATTGTAGAGATTGAAGAGTGTCTATGTGCGTGCGGGCCGCGTGAGCGAACACCACACTCGCGTAAGTCATGACGGGCCTTATGCAAGTTTTGTAAAGTGTCACCTTGTTCCGAAGGGACATTTTACTCCGCTTACAAATCATGGGGTAGAGTCTACCGAGAATAAACGCGGCACGGTCACGGACTGATTTTATATGCGGGCGGAATGTCATCGATGCATCCAGGGTAACGCCCAGGTACTTGACCTTCCTGGCCCAGGGTATGGATTGACTAAAGAGAGTAATCGGGGGTGTGAGATTCCTCCTCCTAATACGGGAGGAAATCCGTGTGGAGCTTCCCCTCTGAAAGAGCACCGCAGTACTTTTCGCTGGGTTGATGTCTATGCGCCATTTTCGGAACCACTGTCCTAGGGCTAGGGCTGCGCTCTGAAGCTTCTTCGCGATTAGGGACTTGTTTCTACTGGAATAGTAAACAGTCGTGTCGTCGGCGAATAAAGCTAAATGGGTCGGCGGCGACCGGGGAATATCGTTAACGAATAAGCTAAATAGGAGGGGTGAGAGGACAGAGCCTTGCGGGACTCCAGCTGTGAGAGGTCGTGGGGAGGAGCGGGTTCCCTCGACTCGATATCGAAAAGAGCGGTTCGACAAGAAGTCCCGTATGATGAGCACGAGACTATCCGGCACACCCATGTTGAATAGTTTGAAAATCAAACCGTTGTGCCAGACTTTGTCGAACGCTTTTGCGACGTCGAAGAAGAGAGCTCCCGTGTATAACGGTTTTGGTCGATTAAGCCCCACAAGAATGTGCTCCGTGAGGCGGTGCACCTGTTGAACGCATGAGTGATTTGTACGGAATCCGAATTGTTCATCGATGAGAATGCCCTTGGATGAGACGAAGTCTCTGAGGCGTTTGTAGAGCAGACGCTCATACAGTTTGCCTAGAGACATGAGGAGGCTAATCGGGCGGTAGCTCGTCGGATGATTTTTTGGTTTACCGGGTTTATGTATGCCGATAACGTCCGCTTCTTTCCACACCGCGGGAAAGATACAGTTCGCCATAGCGGCATTGAAAATAGATGCCAACATCACGATGAGTTGGACGGGTAGAAGTTTAATAACGCGGTTGGATATACCGTCGGAACCGGGAGCCTTGCGAGGACGTAGGTCTTTGATCAAGTCTTTAACTTCCATCGGGGTGACGGGTGGTAACACATCAGAGGGTGGCAAGGAGGCTCTGCGTTCTACCTCACTGTCTACTAATTCTACATGCACAGGGTCCACGGATTGAGTGCTGGGCGTGCACTGGGTTTGCAATGTATCGGCCAGCAGCTCTGCTTTTTCGTCATCATCGAACGCCGTGAGTCGGCCTGAGGGGCCTACGAGGGGGGGCATAGTTACTACCGTATCCGATTTGAGAGTACGAGCTAAGCGGTAGTAAGACCTTTGGGAGGGCGCGAGTCCTTCTAAGAAATCAGACCATCTGGCATCTCGGACTTCGGCGATGCGAGACTTTACGTCGCGTTGTAGGGCACGCATTCGAATACGATTTTCCGCGGTAGGATACCTGTCGTAGGCGCGTATCGAGGCGGTCTTAGCTCTAAGGAGTTCCCTAATATCGTCGGACAATTTGAAGCGGTGAAGGAAGTCCTCCGCTACAACTTGTTTCGATGACCTATCTAATGTCGAGGTGATGTGTGACGTTAAGATGTCTATGGCTTCAGCGGTATCCTGAGGAGACGGGGTAGAGTCCGGGCTAAACGGTAGCGATGGTGGATCAGATTCAGCCAGGCTGATGCCCAGCGTGTGCCAATCCACCACAGTCCTCGTGACGGGAACGGAATCGGGAGCGCGACCGAGCTTCATAACGACGGGACGGTGGTCTGAATCTAACTCTGAAACTACTTCGATCGAGTGTAAGCGCAGAGTTACGTTTTTTAATAACGCTATGTCGAGTATATCCGGGCGATGCGCGATATTTAGCGGGTAGTGAGTCGGGATTAGCGGAGCGACGATATCGAAGGCGAGATTATCGACTAACGCGTCAAGCCGCCTGCCATTCGGGGTTGTGGTGTGTGAGTTCCACCTAATGTGTTTACAATTTAGGTCGCCCGCCAGAATGACAGAGCTCCCCATGCCGAGCAGCGCCTCGATATCACTGCTTAGAACGATCTTATCCGGTGGAAGATAAACGGACGCGATAACGATCGGCGCGTGTCCCGTCAGTGAGATTCGGCACACTGATGCTTCGATATTAGCGAGCGCGGGAGGATCGAGTGGGACGCAATGCAGGGCTCTTCTATAGTAAATGACGGTACCACCACCACGAGCAGAGAGCCTGTCGTTCCTGACCATGTTATAGTTCGCGATTTTAGGGTCACGGCGCGCGGGCTTAAGTAGGGTCTCCTGCACTAAAAAGATATCAATTTGATGGTCACGCAAAAAGTCAGAAACCTGATCACGCTGATTTGCGAGACCGTAAGCGTTAAAAAATCCTATCGTTACGGATAGGGGCTTTATTCTACTTATATACGCCATTGATTACCGGCGGAGTGAGGGGAGGACGTACGTATTTAATGACGCGTATACGTCGGCGTATTCTTGCACAACGGCGATAAAGTGTTGTGCAGTGGAGGCAGAGCGAATGGCGTCGCCCAAAGCGTTAACGCGCTCAAAGTTGATCGACTGAAAGAAGTCGATCGCTAAAGCGAGATTGTCGGACGCGGTCGGAGGGCAAGTCGCGGGAGAGGGACGAGTCGCGGGGGCGGGACGAATCGCGGAGGAGGGAGTTGTAGCCGTGTTCATGTACGGCAGCGGTTTCGCCCAGGCCGAGACACTGGGCACCGGCGCCGGAACGAACGCTGGCTTAGCCTGCGATACAGAGGGTGCCGAGGCTTTGATGTCTGGGCCGGAAGCTCGGAGGCGGTTTTGGCGGGCGACGCGGCGATTTATTTTCGGGGCTCGGGGGCATCCGCGGTAATTTGCGGGGTGACCCTGTGTTCGACACAGGACGCAGCTAGGCGGTTCTGTCGCGGTTTTTTGATCGCGAGTGCATAGGGCCGTGGCGTGATCGCCTAAGCACTTGACGCATCGGGGGCGCGCGTGACAGTTACGGGAAGAATGCCCGTATAATTGGCAGTTATGGCACTGGCTAGGTGTGCCTTTCTTGTGTGGGGTTTCGACTGCGATTCCGGAAAGGCTACAGACCGTTCGGATGTTGAATATTTGCTTACCCTCGGGGGTAGGCTGGAGGGCGACGAGAACCATATTATATGGCTCCCTTCCGCGGCCTGTGTGCATGCGGTGTACGGAGTTAACCGGTAGGCCTTGTTCGAGAAGGTCGGCCTTGACGAGCTCGGCATCCAACTCTTTAGGGATGCCACGTATAACGGCACGGAGTTCGCGCTCCTCCTGGAGCGTATATGTGTGGAAACTTATACGCTCCTTACGGAGGTAAGAAGAGAGGGCCCTATGGTCGTCGGATGTTCGAACCTTAATTTGAATGCCGTTCGCGAGGTTACGGGCATTCGTAAAATTGATATTTTTGGCCTTAAGGGCCAGGGAAACTCGTTCCCAAGCTGCCTTCTCTTGAAGGATTACCGGGGGAGGGGTCTGGGCTTTATTTTGTGCCACCGGACGCGGCGACGGAGTGGCACGGGCTGGAGGCGCAACGGGAGTCTGAGGGCGGGGGCGCGACGCGTTCGCGGCTTTGCTAATTTTAGCGGCCGCGGGAGCTCGAGACTCCGCGGCACGCTTCTTACCCTTTTGCACCAGGGTGAATCCATCCGTCGATGAGGCGGGAGCGATGTCGACCTCCATCTCCGAGTCAGAGTCGGAGGACGAGGAGGCGGGCGCAGGTGACCTACGAGTAGGTGTTTTGGACGGCGCGACGGAGGCCGCGGATGATCGCGCTGCTGGAACGGTGACCACGGCGGACGACGCAGCAGTTTTACTCGCCAGTATAGGCGACACGGGAACGGCAGGCACGACGGAGGCTGCGGTGCTCGATGCAGAAGCTTTGCACGCAGGTACAGGCGACGCAGGAGCAGCGAGCTCGGTGGAGTCCACGAGAGGGCTCGCAGTGTGATCGGCCTTGAAGGCCTGAAACTCGGAAGTGAGCTTTGGGTAGCGAAGCCGGAGAAATTCCGCAAATACAGCGTCCATGATGTCTACGTGCCCAGGTGGGGCTACCCTGGGTCTTAGAAAACACTCGCCTTGCGGCGAGGCCCCAACTTCTCGGACCTGAGCGGTTCTATTGAACACAGGTGGCGATGCGGCACGATTACTGCAGGACAAAGAAAAATCACAACAAAACGGAAATAACAAAAAGAAACAAAACAATTAAACACTTCCAGGAAGACAGTTTGTCGGCAGATGTACCACGAACACAGAAATAACAAAAGGAAACCAAACAAATAAAAACTTCCAGGAAAAACACTTGGTCGGCAGATGTACCACGAACACAGGCCGCGCGAACAATGGCCGAGCTAACAAAAGCCGGGCGAACAAAGGCCGGGCGATCGAGTGGTCGATGAGCACGTCCGCGCGTGACGGGTGCCTCTATCGGAATGAGACTTTTGTAGAGTGTCACCGTATTATGAAGGGACAAGTTACTTCGCTTGCTAATCATACAAAGGCGTCCTAATATGAAGGCAGCACGGTCGCGTACCGTTTTAATGTAGGGTCGGAATATCATCCCTTTGTCGAAGTTGAAGTTGTAGCAAGTAAATTGGTTAAAATTGTTTATTTGAATACCTCATGTATATCTGCGGATATTCTTACAAAAAGTTTGTCTAGTGTTAATTAAGCATTATAATTTTCGATAGGAGTTAGGCAAAAGAAACAAAAGCAAATTGTATTTTTAATTTGTAAATGGAACAAATGTTTTTGACTGAGGATGTGACTTTGAATATAAGAAAAATATTGTTTTTTGTATATATTTTGTATTTTGTATATATCATCATCATTATCCTGCCCTTCTCCCAGTCACCTGGGGTCGGCGCAACATGTTTTCTCCTTCCATACTCTTCTATCATATACCGTTTCTTCGCTCACTCCCCTCCTACCCATATCGTCTTTCACACAATCCATCAATTTCTTCTTAGGTCTACCTCTTCCTCTAAATCCTTTCACATTCATAGTTAACACTCTCTTTCACATTCATAGTTAACTGTATTTTGTATATATATTGAGTTTATTTCAATGAGTGGTAGTATTAAAATATTGTTTTATATGTCATTGAAATACAACTAACGCCACTCTACTATTGGCTATGATTGTACTAAGTCTATGTTACGTACAAAATAAATGTCCGTCTAAAATCAACCTTTACCGCGTTTTATTATTCATGAGTAATTAATAGGGGTTAAAGTCTGAAATTTGCCTTTTTATTGTAACTAGTGGTCCCGCAGTGGTCGAAATTCGACTATAATTAAGTGAAATTATAAGTTTGAAGCATTGGGGAAGGCCTATGTCCAGCAGTGGGCAGATAAAGGCTGATGATGATGACGATGATAAGTTTGAACATTATTATGGTTATATTGTCAAAGACCACTACTATAATCACAGATTTCGCCCAGACTACACTATAGACAAAGAAAACATAATAAACCTATTTTCAATTTGACCACAGACTTTAAGCAATAACTAAAGTTTGACAATAAAAAAAGAGTATAATAATATAAACATATGTGCGTGTATCAAATCCATGGCAGTGTGTGTAATGTTTTCTTTATTGATTTAATGTATCTTTTATACATTATTTAAAAAAAAAAAACATTAGCAGCCTGCACTTCTTCTCTATATTCTCTAAGTGTTTGAAATTTCATACTCCTCCGTCCGCGCAATTTTCGTAAAAAGGGGTACAAAGTTTTTACTTCACGTATTAATATATAGATAGGCGCTTCGAATTGACATAGAACCTTCATGGTTTGGGATTTTCGAGTGAAACTTTTTTCAAATGGTACCTATGAGGTTTTTCTTTTTAAAAATGTGCATATATTCGACTTTCAATGGTTTTTTTTATTCAGCGTAGACAAGAAGGATGGATACTTCGAAAACTCGAGTGATTTTTGAATACGAGTTCCGACGCGGAACTAACGCTGCAGAAACAGCTCGCAATATCAATATGTTGCGTTTGGACAAGGAACTGCTGCTAATGAACGCACCGTGCAATTTTGGCTTAAACGATTTCGTGATGGAAATTTCGATTTGAAAAACGAACCACGTGGAAGAAAGGTCGCCCACATATGTGAATAACAATGAATTGAAAGAGATGGCGGAAGCCGATCCGAGCCAAGCTACCCAGGAATTAGCGGCATGGCTTAACGGTACCTTATCAAAAATGTTGACTCATTTGCGTCAACCAATAAAATAAAAAATATGAAAAATGGGTGCCTCATGATTTGACTGATCTGCAGAAAGAAACGCTTGTTGAAACTTTTGTTGCCTTTTTGAATCCATTCAGAAATGTAGGAATATTGGATCGAATTGTGTGACATGTGATGAAAAGTGGATTCTTTAAGATAACCGTAATAAAAAGGTAGTGTATAACTGTTTCGTGGTCTCAGCATGGTGTGATTCACTATAGCATTCTCCGATCTGGTCAAGCAATAACGGAAGATGCCTACTGTGCCAAACTCCGAACAATGATAGCAAAACTTGCAGTGAAACAGCCCCGACTCATGAATCGATCTTCACTATTATAGTCTCAAGTACAGTTACAACGGCTGCCCCACCCTTTAAACCGAAACGCATTACTGATTCACGGCAGAAATAGGCAGGGTGGTGGTACCTACACGTGCGGACTCACAAGACGTCCTACCGTGTCGTGATGAAGTGATATCCTTACATAGAGCCCTGTGAGAGTGTGTGAAGAGCCCTCCTCTCTTTCGGGGGCTGTCTTGATTGGAATGAAGGATTTTACCCACCGCACTAGACTAACGTCTATCTTTCGGCTATAACTAAAGCACCACACATTACCAGAACCTATTTTCAAATTCTCATATTAAAGTTCTCTCCTCAGTGGTAGTACTCATTGATAGAACGTCTTTATTAGGATCAACAAGATGCCGGCATTAGTAAGATTTTTAAGGAAATAAAAAAACTTTTTAAAAATAGACTTAAATGCATCATTACGTTCTTTATTTTATCTACTTTTTGTAGTTTTATTATTGGCCGTAATAGGTACTTAAACAGTATTTTTTTATATACATTGAACATTGATTGAACAAAGCAAATTTTATTAAGGTGAGCTAAAAATTTAACATTTCTTTCACTAAAAACATTTTTTCTAGTCGTAGTCTGGTTAAGGATAGCAGATGTCAGTAATAAATTTCTACTAGTATTGTCATCTGTTCTTGGTACGTAAACAAATTTTTAAGGTACTGCCAGAGGTTAAGTGGTGAAAATTACTTTCAAAAATTTGTTTTTAAATACACATTATATGAGACTAAGCGTAGTTATAACCATCTTATGTTACGTAACAGCTGCGTACGTTATCTAGAGAATTACTATTGATCCTACTACCATTTGTATATAGATGGATCAATAGAAAATAATCTAAACATGGGAGCTGCTATTTTTAACCCACAAACTGAAAATTGTATGAAGTTCATTATTATCTCAGATGTACGAGTGTCAATTATGCACATAGGACTACTGGCCATTTTAGAATCTATATCATATGCTAGCTCAGTAGACTCTGATAAGCTTGTAATACTTACTGATTCTCGTAGTTCGGTGCAACACTTAAGCCTTTGTCAAACAGAACGCGTACTTAGCGCCGCGTACTTAACGTCGCGCTCTTTTCATGTCACACAAATTGACTAGATGAGCCCAACGCTCCTTGACGCAACGCATTTGCCAAATCATAGTGCCTTTTAATAGCAGTGTGAAAATTTAAAAGCATTAAGAAATCGAGTGATTCAGATGTGGCATTGTATAAGCATGGATATTTTCTAACTATTTATATCATTTTTTCGGGCATTATCTAGTATTTTAATACACATTCACTCCGACGCTAAAATAAAATTTGTAAAAAATTACAACGCCTGACGTCAAAGCGTCCTAACGCCGCGACAGAGCGCTGCGTACTTATAGCGCTAGGGCTCTGTTTGACGGTATGTTACCATAGTTGTACAACACATCTCGGCGTCATAGCGCGGCGTCAGTTTAGCGCTCTGACGCGCGCTAATTACGCGTTCTGTTTGACGAAGCCTTTAAGCCGATGCGTTTATGGTGATAGGGGTAATCCAATTTCTTATACAATTATTGAGCAGATGTATAACTTAAAAGCGAATGGTAAAGAAGTGATATTGCAGTGGATACCTTCTCACATCGGTTTGTGTGGCAACGAAAGGGTGGATAAGTTAGCTAAGGAAGCTAGTGATGGTGTACCATAGAACATAGTTCCTAATTAAACCGATTGTGTCAACTTAGTAAGAGAGGAATGCTATCGTCTATGGAAGGTATATTTCGATGAAAGGTCTTTGGAAAAAGGCGTGTGGTACAAAACAATTCAAAGTCTACCATGGAAAACGCCATGGTTTGATTCTTGTAACCTTAATAGTACCACCCTAGTGACTGCTTTCAGACTTCGTTCCGGGCACATTCCACTCAATAAATTTGCTCATTTAATTGAGAAGGCTCCTGATCTCAAGTGTTCAGTTTGTGATGTAGTGGAAGATGCTTTTCACATTATGATGGAGTGTGCGCGGAACGATAATTTGAGACAACAATTCTTTGCAAAATCTGTATTTCAACAAGTTGGAGGTGTAAATTATTTATTAGCCTTTCTGGAATCCGAAATGGCTAAATCACTTTACAAAATAGTGTTGGTGGGCCTTCAGAGACGATAACAGTTTCCTTTAATTTTTATATAATTATTTTGTTACTCTCTTTTGTTGCACAACAGAGTGGCATATTCACCAGGTGAATAATCTCCTAAAGATCAATCAATCAATCAATCGGAATCAATCAATCACGCCCGGTCGGGGTCAGCATACATGAAAGATATTGAAAATCTTTGGTGCAAATATGCATGATATCGGAAGGGTAGCTGCTATGTTTGGTATAAAAGTTAGCGTGTCACCGACCATCTGGCTTATCACTTGTCGCTAACAAAACAAAACGTCGTGGCCTAAAAGATAAGACGTCCGGTGCATTCTTGTTGAAGCGATGCACCGGTGTTCGAATCCCGCAGGCGGGTACCAATTTTTCTAATGAAATACGTACTCAACAAATGTTCACGATTGACTTCCACGGTGAAGGAATAACATCGTGTAATAAAAGTGAAACCCGCAAAATTATAATTTGCGTAATTACTGGTGGCAGGACCTGTTGTGAGTCCGCGCGGGTAGGTACCACCGCCCTGTCTATTTCTGCCATGAAGCAGTAATGCGTTTCGGTTTGAAGGGTGGGGCAGCCGTTGTAACTATACTGAGACCTTACAACTTATATCTCAAGGTGGGTGGCGCATTTACGTTGTAGATGTCTATGGGCTCCAGTAACCACTTAACTCCAGGTGGGCTGTGAGCTCGTCCACACATCTAAGAAATAGAAAAAAAGCCTCGCATTAGCTATTATGATTAGCGTATAAAATAAAATTGTTAAAAAATAAAACGAATACCTTATAACGTAATAAAAGACAAAACGATACATATATAATAAAAAAACGGTGGTGAAATTTTATTTCAAGTTACCGTTCGAGTTTTCGTGGCAATTCATTATTCAATTTAAATTACGTATTAACGCGAATCACAATTTGTTAGCTTAACGCCAATTCGATTGTAAGTGGTCTCAGTTGACCGCGGACTCTGCAATGCCTTACTAATATCACTAACTTTATTTAGTACTAGGCCCTCGCTTCGCTTCGGAAATATTAAATTTTATTATTGATAGGCGAAGCCCACCATGTTGCGCGCGGTACGACAATAACTGCGGATGACGCCGCGGGGTAAAGTTAGTCTAAAAAAAGTAGCCTCAGTTACTCCTTATATCATCAGCTACCTATTAGTGAAAGTCTCATCAAAATCGGTCCAGCCGTTCCAGAGATAAATTTATTATTATATTATAAGTATATTATAAGGTATGGTATAAGTCTTGTTTTACTGTAAAATGTAAATGTAAAAGAGAAATAAAACACATACCCAATAATTATAATCAACGTTTATTTATGGGTAATACTCTGGCCGCTATTATGCTTTCGGTATGTCAAGGTTGATGTCTATGGTATCCCGTAATCACTTAAAACAAACGTCAGCCCGTCACCGCATCATCTAAAACTACAATTTACCGTTAATAGTATTTGCGATAAATAATTGAATTTAATTGTAAAGAATATACTGTCAGTCAGTATACATAGTTTTAATACTACTAAAGGTCCCGCAGTAGTCGAAATTCGACTATAATTAATTGGATTTGTAAGTTTGTACACTATTATGATTGTATTTTATACTTCTATAATCTTAAATTTCGCCAAGGCTACTCTATAAAAAAGTACTAATAAAGACAAACAATATTTAATCTATTCCCAATTTGACCACAGACGTCAAGAACAACATTTTGACAGTATGTGTAATGTTTTCTTTATTGATTTAATGTATCTTTTATGCACTATTTAAAAAAAAAATTAGCACTGTGCACTTCTTCTCTATATTCTCTATAAGTGTGGAAAATTTCATACTCCTCCGTCCGCGCAATTTTCGTAAAAAGGGATAAAAAGTTAATTCTTCACATATTAATATATAGATATCATGTGTAATCCATATTATTATATTAATACGTGAAGCAAAATTTTTTTACGAAAATTGCGCGGACGGAGTGGTATGAAATTTCCCAAATTTTTTTAATTTATTGCTTAGATGGATGGACGAGCTCACAGCCCACCTGGTGTTAAGTGGTTACTGGAGCCCGTAGATATCTACGACGTAAATGCGCCACCCAACTTGAGATATAAGTTCTAAGATCTCAGTATAGTTACAACGGCTGCCCTACCCTTCAGACCGAAACGCATTACTGCTTCACGGCAGAAATAGGCAGGGCGGTGGTACATGCCCGCGCGGACTCGCAAGAGGTCCTACCACCAGTTCACAAGAGGTCCTACCACACTTATATAGAAAATATAGAGAAGGAGTGCAAAATGATAATATTTTTTAAAAATTATGCATTAATAATACATTAAATCAATAAAAAAACATTACACACACTACCACGTATTTGACACACAAACACGCATATATACTTTTTGTTTATTGTCAAACTTTTGTTATAGCTTAAAGTCTGTGGTCAAATTGAGAATAGGCTAATATTGTTTTATCTTTCATATTATTTGTCTATAGTGTGGTCTTGGCGAAATCTGTGAATAAAGAAGTATCTTTGACAATAGAACCTTAATAATGTTCAAACTTATAATTTCAATTAATTATAGTCGAATTTCGACTACGGCGGGAGCACTAGTAACTAAATTATAATGTGAGGATAGAATTCGTTAACATAAGTGAATATAAACATGTTCTATTCATTCACTAATTGCCAGGTGTACTGTTCGTTGCATTTGAAGTCCTTCCAGGCTGTGAAGTCGATGCCGGGAATATTCTCGCAGCGACTTATTCTGTTTCTGAAATAAAAATATAAGAAGTCGCTGATAACAGAGTACATAGTTACTTTCCGCCTCATAAATGGTACAGAAGATAATTAAAACCCTACGTTTGTTTATTAACAAAGCCGCTCTGACAAGTAAATATTGCGAAAACATTAGAATTGATGAGTAGGGCAGCCGTTGTACTAAAAAACTGAGACATAGAAATTATGTCTCAAAGTACATAGCTGATGCCGGTTGCATTGTTTATGTCACTTAGCTACGGTAAAGAATTAACACCAGACGTGCGGTGAGCTTCACTCATCTTGACAACTAGGATTGATCTTGGCGATAAGCTGTCGAGAAGAGATGAAAAACGAAAAAACAATGCAACAGTATGTATTTTTTTATTTTTTTGCATATATGTATATACGAGCTCACGGCCACCTAGTATTTAGTGATTACCGGAGCCCATAGGAAACACGACGTAAATGCCGCCACCCACGAGGCGTGAGGTCTATATTTCAAGTCTATGAGCCCTTTTCGGGTCATGGGCCAAACCTCCTCTGAGGTCCCCGGGGCGACCCCGAGGGGACCCCGAGGCCCAGGAGGCGCTACCCTTATACTGTGTAACGGTTATGCCACTCCCCAAACTGGACCGTGTGACTGATCCACGACAGAAATTACCAGTATCGTGGTACCTACCAATATGTTCTTCTACGGTCTAGCATAAATAAAAATAATAAATAATTTGTGGATTTTAATTTTTTCCATCACTAATAATTCATGAACATGTTTGAGGTACGTCTTTAATTAGAAAAAATGGCACCCGCCTGCGGGATTTGAATACTGGCACAGTCGCATTGCTCAATTCAAGTACACCGGGCCTTTTATGGTTTACGCCAGGACGATTTACGAATTATTTCGAATTCGAGATACCGTTGTAATTGCAAATGGAATATTTTTCTAAAAAGCTAACTTTACAAGAAATTATGCATACCTTGAATGCGGTCTGAGGAACGCTTGAGGCTGTATTTCGGTGACCTTATCGCCAACGTCACAAAGGATTCGAGCTATACTAGCTTTCCTTATTTCGAAAAGTTGTTCTGGAATGAAAATTACAATTTAATGCGGGATAACTACGGGATACATCACAACGACTGATCCGGTGTTGACTGCATCCAACTGATTCCCGCGACCCTCAAAGGGCGATGGTTTACCTTGTGGAATGCCTACAAACGCTATATCTTCTGGTACGCGGTTTTGCACCCGAGAAATTTTCGGCCCCAGCGGGACATATCTAATATTAAATAATTCTTCTTCTTAGTCGTACACTTCTGTTCGTTTTATTGGTTAGTTGTGGCTTTTGGGAGGCTATCAAATAATAGATACTCACGTAAACTAAAGGCGTTGGGTCTTTTCGAGCTCTCGTACCAATGTCTATCAGATACAATATTGCGGACTAGCTGTTCCACAACCAAGCAGTAGAAGGTTGGCGGCACGAAACCACCTTTAATGCGCCTCTCAACCCAAATACCGGCCAAGAGGTCCATGTCTTCAACATCTTCGTACAAATCTTTGAGTATTTCGATCCTCTAAAACACAAAATTATCGTTTATTTCGATGGCGATTCCAAATTGGATGCTTTGTCTACAATAGGATATGTTCTATCTAGGTAAAGTATCAATCAGACTTACAAAAAGCAAAAAAAGTACAAAATACTTATCGACTAAAACAAATGTAATAAAATATGAAAACTCGCTCTCAAAACAGTTACTGATCAATCGAGAAAGAGTAGCTTTTTAATGAATAATGATTCCTTTCTTTCTGACGCAAAAGAACATTAAAGTGTGTTATATATGAAGTTATATGTGAAGTGTAATATGGATGCAAAATCTGAAGTAAATGAAGTAAATAAATAAAAATAAATATGCTATAGACCTCGGGGTCAATTACTCCTTCCAGGTCTCCCCATTTCTTGATAGTTTTACCGAAGCAAAATTCGTGGTATTTAACGTAAGGCTGGAATCCAAAATATCTGTTCTTGGAGATGTCGTTTGTCATCAGATCTGATGCTCTTTGGTGAGGACCCAAGCCGATATCAACGATCTGAAAATAATAATATAAAATAACATAAGCTCAAGAGACTTCGTCTTCTACAATATCTATCATAGGAGGGAAGAGAGGAAATTTGAATCAGAGTGAAGTTCTTGAATCTGTGGAACGATTTAGTATTAATGCATTTGGTTCTGAGCCATGTTTGAAGACTAGTTTATCGGCAAATATTGTACCGAAAAGAACAAAACAAACCAGATAATTCGTTTAAACATACATACATCAGGATCAGCTGTATGGTCAATATTAGCACTGCCTTGTCTGAAAGCTCCTTGTGTTATATAATCTATGTTATTGTCCACATCGAAGAAGCCTGTTCTCAAAGTGAGGTTCACTATCGGATACTGCTTGAGATAATATCCCTTTGTGTCGTACATTCTGAAATTTATAAAATTCAATGAAATTTAAGCAATTGCATTATTCACTATTTCGAATTGTGGGCTAATCTCCATGTCAGTAGAACTGGTAGGATTTAAGTCAACAATAAAATGATAGTATCAGATACTAATTAGTTTTACTGTTAATCCGTCAGTCTGGAATATTTCGTTGGAACTAATTTTATTGTTAGTATCATAAGGTGTGTGATTAATATGATTGATATTCAAGTGCTTTTGATTAAAAACAATTGTTATTAAAAACAAAAGCAGTCTTTAACACACCCACTTTCTAAAGAAACTAAATCAAATCCAATTTAATAATCGAAAAAATTCAAAAATTTTAAACACCTATTATGAAATTCACAATTGAAGAATTATTAAATTGAGATTGGTATTACCAAACAAACTGATAGCGCAAGGTAGACGGGGAAGAGGTTGGCCGAAGAAGACATGAGTAGAGTGTTTGTGAATGACGATATGAGAGAAAGGGGAGTGAGCGTTGACACGACGACTGGTAGAGGAGAATGGAATAGAAATTTTCGTTTTGCCGACCCCACCCTAATGGGGTAAGGTGGAAACAAAGAAGAAGGAGAAATAAAAGAAGTAAACAGACTTAAGGGTGCCTTCCTGGACGCTGTGGAGCCATCGCAAGACGAACGGGTACTCGAGCGAAACTTGTGGTAGTATTTCAGGATTGTACGCATCTCTGTATCCAAATGAAGGCGATAGTACACCATCTCTGACCAAATTGTCACGACCTGGAAAAAAATTAATCATTATATTTTGACTCAAATACAGTGTATTTACTAGAGCCCATAGACATCAAAATAGAATGCCAAACTCAGACGTGAGGTCCTAAGGTATACTATTTGTGAATGTTGTAAATGTGTCATCAAGCAAAAAGTTAACACAGAAGGATTATAGTTGTATTTCACGCCTAAAGGATTAATTTTAGGTATATTTTATAATATACAACAAAGACAAACATGTTTGGATTTTTTTTTCACTTCAATATTTTATGAAACCAACAAAAGCGTCACTTTCTTTTGTGAAGCAAGACAACTAAGATTACGTCCCCATGTCTCAAAGGGAGTAGTAATATTCCTGTTGTGAAGTCTATCAGCCTAAATAATGTCTTAAAACCAGGTATATCTTGAGGTCCTCGGCTCCTCTAGAGCAATAATAAACATATAGACGTCAGTGGTCTTGGCAGTTTAATACATTCTGTTTCATAAAATAACGAAGATATTTATTCACATATAGTTCGGTGTTCTTGGGAAATTAATTATAATCAGAAGTATTTAAGTACAGCTTAAGCAATGCAACCTACCACACTGCTTAAAAATGTAAAACTAAAGAATCCAATATAGAAAGGTATTTTATCATCCTTACCCAAGAAAAGAGGTAACAGCTCATAAAGATATATCTGTAGAGCTACAGCGATATTTATGTCTCTCGCTGTATTAAAAAGCGTATTGTCATCCCAACACGGGTTGATCTTTGCCAATTGTTCCGCGATGAAATTGTGGTGCCTCCAAAACCAAATACTCATTAAATTGACACTAGCAAGTGTATTGCTACCAATATCGGCTGTCGAAAAACAGTATGATTAATAAAAGCTTAGCATGTGGATGATACTCCAATGATTATTATTAAAGTTCTCTAAATTCTCTTTTTCTCAACGAGAAAAGTTGTTAAATCACTTAGTGTAGCAGATCGAGACAACGCACTAGTAAAATTTGATTATTATGCCTTCATTATTGCGTAAATTTACAAATTAAACTGATAAATAAAATGATTGATTCAATGGTATTTTTGTCCGTTCATGTTTGGCTCTTGATTAATTTACTTGATATAGTTAAAGTTTTGGAGAGTTGTTGCTTCAGGGATTTTTTTTTTATAAAACATTTGGCTTATTAGCAATACTTGAAATCTCTTCTTTCTTTTTTTAATCAAAGCATTTCACATGTGTCGTGAAGTGATGTTAACATTTATTCATGCACAAACATTAAGTGTCTCGGAAATATTTAATATTTTTTTAATCATAATAGCCATAATATATTAGACAAGATCCGTTAAAAATGAATGGTCGTCTCGTAAACTTGAATTAGGATAATGCCGAACCAATTGACGGCTTTGACCGCTAAATTTCGTGTTTATTAAAGTTATCAGGTCAACAAACTCAACTAGATGAATTAAGTAGCAAAATTCACGATAATATATTCGGATTTCCATAAATAAATATTTTTTTATGAGCCAAAGATGTTAACATAATTCAAATTGCCTTTCGTGTTTGCAAATTTAATTACCGTTTTATAGTTAAAAATTAAAAATAAAAACATTCACAGCTTATTTCGCAAACACATAGCAACACCGTGTGACGTGGGAACGTGGCTAAATATCGATTGATCGATACAGTACTGTGTGCGAACGCCTGAATGACACTTACGTGTTGCATGACATCTTGTTTCTCTAGGCTTGTCGTTTAAAAAGCAAAGGTTAGCTTGAGATTTGGTACTTGGAGGCCAGATTCTTCCATTAGAATTCTCATACTTCAGTAAGCCTCCTTTGAATAGTCTTCCGTTTGCCAGTAGCGATTTTAAAACGCTCCCATATATCATCGATAGGTCGATCAGAGGTGTAGACGATACGATCTGTCACGAAAAAGGTGTTTGATATTTTATCTTTAATGTATTTTAAATTATTACAGCTTTACTTGCAACAGTAAGTTAAATAATTATTAATCAATAGTGAGTAAGCTACGAATGATATTTACACATAAATACCGCAGGCAGGTACTAGGTAGTAGGCTCAGCCCCCGGCCCAAGAAAGAGAAAAAAAAAGGTACTAATTTTTCTGACGAAATACGTACTTAGCAAATATTGAGAAATAACATCCACGGTGAAGGAATAACATCGTGTAATGAAAATCAAACCCGCAAAACTTATAATTTGTGTAAACACTAGGTAGGGGGTATGGCAGAGTGTTTTGTGAGTCTGCACAGACAGCAACCACTACCCTGCCTATTTCTACGGTGAAACTATAATGCGTTTCGAATCGAAGGGCGAAGCAACTGTTCTACTGTGAGACTTTGAACTCATCTCTCTAGGTCGGGAGTGGCTTTACCTTGTTTATGTCCATGGGCTCTAATAACTTAACACCAGGTAGACGTGAGGTCGTTCATCCATCTATACAAAAAAGTGTGTCCCGTAGTAAAGTAAAACAAGCTTGTTGTGCCGATGAGTAGGCTACATAAGATACGAAATTCATTCGGGTGTTTGTCTGTGCGCCTGTACAACAAAATCCCACAAGATGTTCAGAACATATCAGAACTACATATACATAGATTTAAGAAAACTATTAAAGAACATCTGTGCAATAAAGCTTACTATAAAGTCAATGATTATCTAGAAAATTGCACAAAGTGGGAATGAGTTGCTCGCCCCGGGCATTTTAATATTGCTATAATTGTTACGTCATAATACTCATTGTAAAAATGAATATTTAAAAAAATAACCTAATATTTAAAAAAAAAAAAAAAGTAAAAGGCATGCCCGCTGAGTTTCTTGCCAATTCTTCTCGGGACGGAGGCTAGTTTTTGTGAATTGGCCGTAGTTCTTTTTGACGTTCAACAAGTATGTACTTTCATTTATGTTGAATATTTTTTTTTTTTTTTTTTTTTTTTTTATTTGAAAGGTGAATAAATACTTGGATGTTATTTGACAGTGACAGTGCCAGACAGTGTT
The DNA here is from genome assembly GCF_030269925.1 of Bombyx mori. NCBI lineage: Eukaryota > Metazoa > Arthropoda > Insecta > Lepidoptera > Bombycidae > Bombyx > Bombyx mori. The sequence goes on from NC_085128.1 coordinate 1,642,381, forward strand.
ACGTCATTAAAGAAGGAGTGTATCTCGTGTCCGTCACATACCCTTTCTGGAACTGTTCCATTTTTCACACAGCCAGTGGACTGAAAAGACTCCGGTCGCGTCATGTTCAGACACCTGATGTCTGAGAAGCGGTGCACCGGGTCATCATCAGGTATTTTGTTCTGTACACAATCTCTATCAGTTTTTCCTTTGGCCGTACAGCAATATGGCTTCCATAAAATATATTTAACTGTTGAACATTAGATAAAATTATACTGGATAGTTGTGAACATTTTTCTCGCCATTAGTGTTAGTAGTTGTAGTTAGTGCCATTTGTAGGCTGGGGTAATCACTTAGCAACATGTGATCCGTGAGCTCGACTACCGATTTTAAAAAACAAGAAACGTGTGGTCTAGAACTAATTCCCAATGCTAACTTCAAATTTGCTTTTATACTTTTCCGGATATTGATATCATTTTTAACTTGCTTTTATTGGCTCGGTGTGTTTGTATGATTGTTTGTACATATTTAACTGAACCCTTGAAAGTCATTTTCATCGACTTCAATACGTCTAATTATCTTGAAAAATTTGCCTTCAATACAATAATATTATAATATCACTCTAATACTTTAACCAGTATCTCACCCAGTTTAACCCAATACTAATAGGATTTAAACTACAATACATACATTTTTATGGCGATTTGCTTTGAAGAGGATTTACTATAGCGGATCATGAATCTAACCAAATTATAAGTTAATAAGTACATAGTTATGTATATACATGATTACCTGTATCATGAAGAGACACTACATCAGCAGACATGAAAACGAAATCATGAATCGCTAGTTGAGTAAACAATTGGCTGGATACCTTGCCCACACTCCACAGACTTGTTCTCAAATACCTTGGAGTGGGCATAGCATTTCCGGATTTCGTTGTTTTCGGTTCAAAATCTGTTGACAAATAAGCCTTTTTACAAATAAATTGATATTGCCGAATATTCTCCGTGAGTCGCGAGTCCAATCCGGTGATGACGTCGATGCCCTTGCTAGGGCCAGTTTTAGAAAAGCCGCCAGAGCTCGCATGCACGTCCGGTGAAGCTAGGATAACCCGTCCAAGCTAGTAGCATAGGTAGGCAAAACAGGTAGGTTCCACCATCCTGGTCGTTTCTGTCCTGATCAGTCACGGGTTCGGATTTGACGGGTGGCATAGCCGTTACGCGATACATTGAAAATATCGACCTCATGTCTCCAAGTGGGTAGAAACATTCAAGTTTTGATGCATATAACTTTATAACTACTTATCTAAATGTATTATAAAAAAATAAAAACATTCCATATTTAGTTTCATAAAAGATGATAAACACTAAAGAACCTCCATAGCGTCAAATGCAGAAAACTGACCACTTTTCAAGATTCACTAAAACTTGATCAGAACTGTAGTGTCAATATCTGTACAGTTTACCCTATTTCATTATCATGTTTTTTATTTTTTTTACCTACCTAAGCTGATACCCTTGAGAGGCTATTTCAGTGTAACCTTAGCTAGTAGGTGAGCTCACAGGGCTCAAACCAGAGTGATGCTAACACTGGGCCTAGCAAGAGCAGTGCTTCGCAGAATCTACCACCGGATCGGAAACGCGACCCACCAAACGAAACTCAGTGGGTTGTGTCTGTGGGTTAATTCGCTCATCGAGCCTTTCGTCGCAAGCGACGGGTTCGACGGGAACGGTGACCGGTGCTTGTGGTACCTAAAAGCACCGTTAATGGATCGGGAGGATCCGTAATGACGTGTTTTGGGCATTATCACGAAGTATTAGACTATACTACCTTTATCGTAAACAGCTGGTAGGACTCTGACGAATGGAGTATGACTGGCGCCTCTGGTTGGGTGTTGGAGATTATTGCAGGAGCCATCAACACGCCGGCCTTCGTTCGGGTCGCAAGGTTCAAACTCTCCGACACACCAACTAAATAATACATAATTCTATGGTTGATAGAGTATGCGTTAAAGTAGCAGTATTATATATTATGTACGTGGTATTTTTTTAATCTTTTTTTTTATATAGCTTAGATGGGTGGACGAGCTCACAGCCCACCTGGTGTTAAGTGGTTACTGGATCCCATAGACATCTACGACGTAAATGCGCCACCCACCTTGAGATATAAGTTCTAAGGTCTCAGTATACTTAGTCTTGCCATAAATACTGAGATAAAGGAAAAAAAATTCTATTGCAAATAACATTTATTACTTTTACAGTGTGTTAATTTAATACATAAATATAAAACAATTTAAAGTATAAAAAGCTTATTCGAAGTGGTCTCCATTGGCTGCAATACAGTCCTTTAAACGTTGAGGCCAGTTATCAATAGAAGCACGCACTCTTTACATGGGAAAATTTTTCACTGCCAATCGTAGAGATTGTTTTAGGGACTCCAAATTATCATGCCGCTTAGAGCAAGCCGTACTCTCTAAAACTGACCATAAATCATAATCCAGCGGATTAAGATCGGGACTAGACGACGGCCAGTCTTCAGCTCTGATGAAGTCCGAAACGTTCGTTTCCAACCAAGACTGCGTAGACCGAGCTTTATGACCTGGCGCCGAGTCTTGCTGGAAGGACCATTCTTGATTATTGAACATGGTGTTGTTAAGAGGCTTCACTACCTTCTCAAGAATGGTGTCTTGATAGACTTGTGCCGATGTTTTGATACCTTTTTCACAAAAGTATGGCTCAGTCACTCCTTCATAGCTAATACCCCACCAAACCATCACTGAAATCGGATAGTGCCCACGTTGCACTCTGTCGACTAATTGGGAAGCTTTCTTAGAGCTTTGAGCATAAATACGGTCATTTTATTTGTTAAAATGTTTCTCAATTGTAAAAATTTTCTCATCCGTAAACAAAATTTTTCTATAACCTCCCTTTGTGTACCGCTTCAGTAGTTGTTTCGATTTTATCACCCTATTCTCTTTTAAATTATCAGTTAAGAAATGACCAGTACGTCTCTTATAGGATGCAAGTCCTAAGTCATCTTCTAGGTGCTATCTTCATCTCCCGAGATAAAATCTTTTGCTTTCGGACAGGATTTCTTCGAATTCTTTCTTTTACTGCTTTGACCACCTTTTTCGTACGAACACTACGTGGACGGCCAGATCTTTTTCTGTCACAAACAGAGCAGGTCTCATTGCACCTATTAATAGCCCGGTACACAAACATTTTACTAATACCAAGCGTATGGAGAGTTTTAAAAATTGCATTTGGCTCCATACCTACTTTGTGTAATGCAATCATCACAGCGATTCGGTTCTCTTTATCACCCCACTACATTTTAATATCGCAAAATATTGTACAATGTATTGGCGCCAAAATGAGTAATGAGCAATCATATAAAAATGACAGGTTCCAAATTCAAATTTAATATTTTGTTTATTTTTAATTGTAACAGTATTTATGGCCAGACAAAGTAGTTACAACGGCTGCTCCACCCTTCAAACCGAAATGCATTACTGCTCCACGGCAGAAATAGGCGGAGCGATGGTACCTACCCATGCGGACTCACAAGAGGTCCTACCACCAGTAATTACGCAAATTATAATTTTGCGGGTTTTTATTATTATTACACGATGTTATTCCTTCACCGTGGAAGTCAATCGTGAATAATTGTTAAGTACGTATTTCATTAGAAAAATTGGTACCCGCCTGCGGGATTCGAACACCGTTGCATCGCTATATGCGAATGCACCGGACGTCCTATCCTTTAGGCCACGACGACTTTTATATAATAAATATATAATATAAAACGACATAATTAAAACACGCTAATTAATTGTTGTTGTAAATATTGTCCAGAAAATTACTCAAAGACAGCAACAATAAAAACATCGCCATATTCAATTACGTTGGACAAACAAAGTTACAAAAAACGTTTTAAATATAGCATAATCAAATAAAATTATACTAATTAATCACGAGATCAATGATCAATTTATATAAATATGTAGAATAAAAAAACTTACAAAGTGTTATTCGCTTTGTCGTGTTGTTTCACTTCATCTTTGCTAATAACATTACCCGTGTAAGAATCATAAAATATGCAATTAACTGTAACGGCGAATAGTGATAAAAAAACAAAAATAATCATGTTTTTTTGCTGACACGTCCTTCTCCATACAAAATAAGTTGTTACTGAAAACAGATATTCATTCTCACATCCTAATATAACTTTGTGTGACCATTAAGTTTCAACAAAACTGGTTATTGTAATCTGTATGTTGATAATTTAAGAATATAATTCTTAGTTTAAAAAAGTATTTGCTTTCATGGAAACGCTACGCTTTGACGTAATTACATTGAGAGAATAGTAATACTGTAACTATATTGCGTAAGCGGAAAGGTCCAGCTTATTGAGAGCCTTCGCGAATACGTACCACGAACTTTCCTATTTCTATTATCAATATTGTCGTCCATAATTATTTCCTATTTCTGCCGCGAAGCTATCCGTCAGTTCCGGATTGAAACAGAGAGACCGAAGTAAATAAGTTCATATGAGACTTCGACATTATGTCCGATCTATCCAACTAGGGCTAAAAATCATTTTAAGTTTCTGCTTAATTTGGGATGGAAGGAATCCGGTTGGCCCAAAGACCTTATTGCTTAACCAGAATGAATGAGCATCAAGACCTCAACGAGGAGAAGTTTGCTATCGACTGTCGAGCGCCCCCTGAGAAGGTCTTATATGTGAAGGGCATTTGCTTCCCGTGTGCATCTATTTACAATCGGATTCTTTATAGTTTTTATTGTCTTTGTGGGCCGACGAGCATAGTGAATGGCTACCATAGCTGGATTTGCATCCATCTGATAGTGAGTGGTTACCACATCTGGATATGGACTGTGTACGAACACAGTGGTAATATTGATGGACTCAGCTTCCTGGAATAGCCTTCCTTTTATTTCCGTCAATTTGAAAATTTGGATCGAAGCATTAAGTTACTTACATTTGAGTGATTCAAATCGAAAACTTTTTCTAATGTAGACTGTTTTTTTTTTTGTAATGGGTCAAATATTTTGAAGACGTCGTGGCCTAACGGATGAGACGTCCGATGTATTCGTGTTGAGCGATGCACCGGTGTTCGAATCTCAGGCGGGTACCAATTTTTCTAATGAAATACGTACTCAACAATTGTTTACGATTGATTTCCACGGTGAAGGAATAACATCGTGTAATAAAAATGAAACCCGCAAAATTATAATTTGCGTAATTACTGGTGGTAGGACCTCTTGAGAGTCCGCGCGGATGGGTACCACCACTCTGCCTATTTCTGCCGTGAATCAGTAACGCGTTTCGGTTTGAAGGGTGGGGCAGCCGTTGTAACTATACTTGAGATCTTAGAACTTATATCTCAAGGTAGGTGGCGCATTTGCGTCGTACATGTCTATGGGCTCCAGTAACCACTTAACACCAGGTGGGCTGTGAGTTCGTCCACCCATCTAAGCAATAAAAAAAAAAATTACCTAGGTTTACCTTGTTTATAATATGCAATATTTTACCCGCGCCATGAAGGTTATAGAATTTTTTCGATCAAATTAAACACGGCCATTGTTAGGACATCACCAAATCTGTACCAAATATTATGTAATAGTTACTAAAACTTTAAGAGAGGATTTAGTGGCATAAAAACAAATAGATGATAGAAAATTATAAATGCTCTTGGTTGAGTTTTTTTTTTAGAATTTTAAAGCAAATATTCAATGGGAATTTGGTAAATAAAATATTGATAGCAACATCTTCATGACAGTAGCTTTAGTAGCTTTAATAGCTGCCTAAATAACTTATCTACCGATTTCCCTCCCCTTCTCCAAGCAATTAAATTCGAAACTATTGTTGAATTCAAAACTATAAACTAAGTAATAAAACGACTTCACTGGTCACGCGTATTGTTTTATATTAAGGAAGTATGAAAAATAAAGTAAATGACGCACATACGTGAACATTTAGATAGTTAATATACAAGGTCAACGCTGCCATTGTGTGACGCACACGTCATTTCGGATCCTCCCGATCCACTAACGATGCTTTAACCCCAAGCACCGGTCATCGTTCTCGTCGAACCCGTCGCGACGAAGGGCTCGGCGAGTAAATTAACCCACAGACACAGCCCACTGAGTTTCTCGCCGGATCTTCTTAGTGGGTCGCGTTTCCGATCCGGTGGTAGATTCTGCGAAGCACGACTCTTGCTAGGGTTCGTGTTAGCAACAACGTCAGGTTTGAGCCCCGTGAGCTCACTTACACGTTCGGCGACGCTGATATGGTCTCTCAAGACAATCAGTTTAGGTAGGAAAAAAAAAAAGTATGACGCACTGGGTAGTATTGGACTTTCCATGGATTTATGCTATCCAATGCTATTTATAGGTGGATAGGCTAACTTATTGCACTCACGGTATTAGGGGGTCATTGCATACCATCGGGTCCCATATACCCAGGCGCCGCATGAGGCACAGAATCTTCGCAGGAGGTTCGGCCCTTTGTTTCGAAGAGGGTTGTTTGAGTCGATAGATATTAGAACGTGGGTGCTGCTTTATTAGCAGCAGAAAAGTGAGGACTTATACCTAGTCAGGTCATAAATTTTGTCACATGTTTAATGTAAAATAATTGAAACAAGTTTATTCATCATAATGAATATGAATGGTTACATATAACCATTCATATACCAAAATGAACTTAACAAAACATAGATTCTTATGACACTAAAGTTTATTCAAAATGACCTCCGTGATTTTGAATACAGGCCTTCAATCTGCGCGGCAGTCGTCTATCGCAGCACGAACGAGGTCCATATCAATATCGGCGGCTGCCTTAATCAAGGATGTCTTGAGTGACACCAAATTGGGATGAGGCTTTGAGCACGCCTTTTCCTCCAAGTGTTGCCATATCTTGTAATCTAACGGATTCAAATCTGGACTGGAGGAGGGCCAGTCTTCGTGCCGGATGAAGTCGATTTCACGCGCCGCCAGCCAGTCTTGTGTGCTCTTCGCTCTATGAGCTGGCGCCGAATCTTGTTGGAATACCCAGTGCCTGTTATTGAACATGGTATGAGAAATAGGTTCCACAAGGTTCGTCAGGACTGTATTTTGATACACAACTGCATTCGTTTTTACACCTTTCTCACAAAAATGTACCTCTGTTAAGCCCCCATAAGAAACTCCCAACCATACCATGAGCGAGGATGGAAAATGACCTCGTTGGACACGCGGAATACGGTTGCTCGCTTCTTCACTACTGTGTGCATACACCTTATCATTTTGTTTGTTGTAGCTCTCTTCTACGATAAAAATTTTTTCATCCGAAAAAAGAATTTCCCGATATTTTTTTCCCGCGTACCGCTTCAACAAAGCGCGGCATCTCTTCAGTCTCAGGTCCATTAGACGAGCATTCAAACGATGTCCTGATTTTCTTCGATATGCCCGAAACCCTAAGTCTTCATTTAACACCCTTTTCACCGTGATTCTGCTTAACCCCATCTGAAGGGCCAACAGTTTCTACTTACGTTTGGGATTTCTTTGAATTCGCGCCTTCACAGCTTTTATCACTGCTGGAGTCCTAACAGACCGGGGGGACCACTTCTTGACCTGTCATCTACACTAGAGTCTTCATTGTATCGTTTGATGGTACGATAAACGAATCTTTTGGTTATATTCAAAATTTTCAGTATGTTAAAAATTTGAATTGGCGCGTAACCGCAACGATGCAACGCAATAACTGCAACACGGTCTTCTTTAAGCGTCCACTCCATATTTAAAAATGAGTAAAATTCTAAAAGTATACATTTTTATTTTCATGAACAATTCGAAATTCGAATTCAATAAACTTTTTTGTGGCCAGCATTCTAAAAGAAAAGTTTTTACTGTGTGACAATACTTATGACCTGACTAGGTAATACCAGTATGAATACATAGTATGACTTTCTGAATTAAGTCAGAATTTGGGATTCCCAACAAACTTGCATTATTATTACGTAGAAAAAATTTCAGTGACTACGTTAATTAAATACACCTTAATTAAATACGAGTTTAAGGTCGTAATTATCTAATAAAATTAAGTAAAATAAAATTAAAATAATTTAATTGAATACATTATAGTATAGATAAAGAGCACGTTTGCTTCTAAAATTATTTATAAAACAAAACAGGATACTTGCGTTCTGCAAGGTAATTATGTTATTTTTAACTGTGTTCACTGAATGGAAACATACAGGGTCTTGAAAAACTACTGTGATTTGAATTAGCCTACACTGTACAACAATATTTTGTAATAACTGTTAGTCTCATAGGGTTCGCACCTTCATCTGTTTTTCTACTCCCGATTTTTAACTCCTCAATCCTGATCTTAAGTAAGGTAGTGTAAGTTGCAAACTTGCTAACTCGGGTACTAGAAGTTTAAAAGTAATGGTAAAGTACGCTTAAATTTTTGATTTTCTTACCTCAGCTGATAGGTCTTGAGGGGCTATTTTAGCGTAACCCTGACGTGTAGGTGAGCTCTCGGGGCTCAAACCAGGACGCGTTGCTAACACTGGCCCTAGCAAGAGCAGTGGTTCGCAGAATCTACCACCGGATCGGAAACGCGACCCACTGAGAAGATCCGGCCGATAACAATCGGTACTCATTACTAACGCATCGTTACGTTGCTTATAACTTTTACTATCTAATAAAAGACAGAATATTTCTGGAGGCACGATGTTCATGTCGTACATAACATTGATGAATTCAGGTCCAAATATAGTTATTTTGTAAATTGCCGGTGGACCAGCAGGTACTTTATACAATACGTAGGAATTGTATACATTACCTAGGTAAAGTATATAAGTATATACTGGAAAATAATATTTTAACATTTCATAAATTACCTTAACGGTTTAGATGTTCTAAGCATTGCTAGGTATTGTATATAATACCTGAATTAAACAGATTGCCAGTAAAATATACATATGTTAGAAGTATTTTTATCATGCTATGTACATACACTGTACATTTTTATGCTGTATATATTGACTGATAAGGGTAAGGGGGTAAGGGGGGAGAACGGCAATATCTTCTAATCGGCCCCAAACGTCAACCTCACCTGCCCGTGGTGCCCCCCTGCTAGATAACGAACGAGGACTTGGCGACCGAGCTGTGGCGGTATAACCCTAACATCTGGCTGGGTAACCTACCAGAAGAGGCTTCAGCAGCCTGGAAATCTAAATAATCTCCAAAAGGACTGGTGCAGAAGGCAAGGGGAAACCACTGCAACTAATCTTCCCAAGAAAGTCGTTACACAAAAAAAAATACGAGATGAGATATTGACTGATCGGAAATATTACTACCAAGAAAGACATTAATGTTATCTTTTATTTTTTTTACGAAAATAAATTCAAATGGGTTTGATAAGTAATTAAAACGATTTTTTTTTGCAATACATAAAGATAGCAGTGGCGTGGCGGCGGCAGTTGGCAGCATTTACGTTGTAGATGTCTATGGGCTCCAGTAACCGCTTAACACCAGGTGGACTGTGAGCTCGCCTACACATCTAAGCAAAAAAAGAAAAAAAAAAGCGTATAGGAATAACGAAATAAAACCGGTTAACAAACAGGGAAGAACATGGCATTTACCTGTTACTTACTAACCTATATTTAGACTGTAGATTAAAAACAAATTTCGAAGTATTGTATGCGTGCGAGTATTGCAGAAACCTAAAAAAAATACTAGATTACCGTATTTTTATGCACGCCACTGCACGAGTTTTGAAAGCTAAAGCCGAGCAGTGTTGACACCAAGTTAATCCCGAATTTGCTCCGCTATATATCTTTGGGCCTAGTTTAATATTTGGGCTCATCCCAAGGTAAACCAGCCACGTCGGGTTCGCGTTTAATAACTGTGTGTTTGTCGAAGGATTTTCGGCGCGAAATGTTTTTATTGCAACGTCGAAATTAATGCTTAAACTTTGAGATTCTCGTTGACATTTTTCTGGCATGTCTCTGTAATAATACGAAATGATAAAATCTGTGAAGCATAATAATATTATTATGGACGTTTGATCCAATTTCCCTGTCCTACTTATTTACCTATCATTATTAGCATTTTCTTGAATTTCAAACGAATAATATTATTATATTCTAATTATCTCCTGTTCTTTCAAATCTATATTATTATCAACACCCTAATTTTACTATTAAAAAAAATATATAAACGATATAACCTAGACAGAAATCACTTTAATTATAACCAACAATGTAAATTAACTAAGGTTAACAAAATGCAACTAAATCTTGACAACAACTAAACTTTGACAATAATAACTTTGAATAATAAATACAACGATTGTGCAACGATGTGAACGTCCGTCCGTCCCGACTGTCGCAAGCAAAAGAGAACGATGCCTTGCGCCAACGCGCCTCGAGCCCAAACGCGCCCCTCCAACAACATCTCGCCACGCGCCCTCCCGACATCACACCATCCTTGACGTCACTTAGGCCACGCCTCCAATGTCATCATCATCTTCTAACACGGCCTCTCCTGACGGCGGAGCGTCCTCGCCCGCATTAATAGGTCCGTCTAGAGGTACTATGTCGTCATGGTGGTGTGATGGACCGGCAACAATACCTTCCTCAGAGCTATTCTCATCACCTAAAAATAGATTGTTTGCATTAAAAATGACACACAGAAATGCAATATTATGTTGCTGACCGTTGGGAAGTTGTTGTTCAGTGACAATTTCCGTAGCATGTCTTCACAAATTCTTCCAGTGGCAGAGCCCTCAGGTTGCCCGAGACAGTGACCGCAGTATATCTCAAAATAAGTTAATTTATGCAGTGGCAGAGCCCTCAGGTTGCCCGAGACAGTGACCGCAGTATATCTCAAAATAAGTTAATGTCTTATTGTATACAGTGGCAGAGCCCTCAGGTTGCCCGAGACAGTGACCGCAGTATATCTCATAATAAGCTAATGTATACAGTGGCAGAGCCCTCAGGTTGCCCGAGACAGTGACCGCAGTATATCTCAAAATAAAACAGTTGTCAGAGCCCTCAGGATGACCAACAAGTAGTAAAGACCGGCTTCATTTATGCCAGTTAAATGACAAAAAGAAACAAACCCAATTACTGTTACAAATTATGCTCACACTCGAAAAATGCGGTGCACACATCCGGCGTCCACTCTCCGTGCCACGCACTTATAAATTCGGCAGCAGCTTTCGTGGTCTTCCCAAGTGAGCCAGAAAGAAGCTTCAGTTCATAACGTCCATGTGGCAGCGCACGCACTATTTTGTACGGGCCACGCATACCAGAATCCAGCTTTCCAACAGATTGGCTATTCTTATGCACGAAGACCACGTCGTTTTCATGGAAAGTACGCGGGGGTTTGCGCCGTTCATTTACTCGAGTGTCCTGCTGTTTTCGGTTTTTGTCCAGCAGTTGAGAAGCTCTTTGTCGGGCAAGCTCGCGTAAGGTTTCTCTGTTGGCACTTGTTCCTTCTAGAGCCACATCGCGTACAACGGAACGAATGACGGGCGTCACAGCATCGCTACCAATTAACAAATATAAAGGTGAATATTGAGTGGACTTTTGTTTCGTAATGTTCAGGGTGAGCTGCAGTTTCCACAAAACTTCTGACCAATTTTCGTTTCTGAAATTTACCTCCACACGAATCATATTAAGAACTGTTCTGCAATATCTCTCAGCCTGACCGTTACTCTGGTGCATCTCTGGCGTTATAAAGAATAAATTACTACCTACGTCTGATACCCATTGTCTAAATGATCTATTTTCGTACATTCTACCCCTATCGGTTACAATCTGCCTAGGTGCACCAAATAAAGATACAGCGTTTTCAAATACTAATTTTAACTCTGTTGCATCCTGCTTACGCATAGGATTTAGTAGACAGAACTTACTATAAGCGTCAATTATCAAGACAACAAATTTGTAACCGTTCGATTCGGGAAGAGGACCCAAGACATCACTATGTACCGTGTCAAAGGGTACGTCCGGTTTCTTCCACGACTCGATCGGCTGCAAGGGTTGACGTGGTATTTTTTTGTGTGAAAGACATACTATACAATGGCGTACATATTTACGAACAAATTGTCTTAGACTAGGAAACCAAAAATGGTTTAATATTAGATCAAGCGTCTTATCTACTCCAATATGATGATGCTCATCATGAAAGATTCGTAACAAACTGAGGCGATGTCCTCTTGGAATATAACATAATAATTTACTAGGTTGGCCAACAGAATCAAATTTATAATAAAGAACATCATTTTTAGTTACATAGCGTGTCTCATCTAATTCACCGTTTTGTAACTTTTGTATTAAATTCCGAGTTTCTTCATCAGCACTCTGTGCTATCTGTGCCCAGTTATGCGGTCTACCAATTTCACAAACATTTATAGGATTACGACTTAGATAGTCGGCATGAGATAGCACAGCGCCCTTACGATACTCTAACGAAAAATCATAATCTTGTAAGTAGATCCACCACCGAGCGACTCTCGGTAGTAAATCTTTTTTACGTTGGGTAAGCTTCAAAGCGTTGCAGTCTGTAACTACCTTGAAATGTATACCTATGAGGTAGTGCCTGAAATGCTGCAGAGCCTTGACCACAGCGAGTGTCTCCAGCTCATAGGAGTGATAGCGTGGTTCGGCGCCTTGGGTAACTTTACTAAAATATCCCACCACGCGTTTATTATTATTCCCATGAGTCTGAAGTAAAACAGCTCCATACCCTCGAGAAGAAGCATCAGTGTGTACTTCTGTTAATAATGATGGATTAAATATATTGAGGACAGGTTCACTGGTTAAACGCGTAATTATATACTGGCGTACTTGTTCCTGTTCATCACCCCATTTAAACTCAACACCTTTACGAAACAGATTAGAAATACAAGCTGTCTGCAACGAATATGCAGGAATATAGCGCCGAAAATAACCCGCTAGACCTAAAAATTGTCTAGCTTGTTTAACATTACCAGGCTTCGGGGCTTTTGTCAATGCTTCTACTTTATACGTACTCGGCCTAACCTGACCATTGCTGATAGTTCTGCCCAAATATTCAATTTCGTTAGCAAGAAACTTGCATTTTTTTAAATTAATTGAGAAGCCCGCCTTAGTTAGTGTTTCAAAGATTTCACGCAGAGTATTTAGGCCTTCATCAATGGTCTGACTAGGTATTAAAACATCATCGATATAGATTAAAGCCCTCCCTGTCTCACTAAAGGCTTTCAGAGTATTAGTTATAATACGTTGATAAACAACCGGGGCATTAGCTAACCCGTAGGGCATTTTAAGGTATTCAAAATGACCTTCGGGTGTCACAAAGCCGGTTTTGTGAATGGAGTCGTTTGCTAAAGGAATCTGGTGGAAACCAGTGGCCATATCGAGGCTTGTAAAATATTTTGCGCTACCTAACCGGTCAATGTGATCGTCTATTAACGGCAATGGATAGCGATCCTTCACAGTATTCGCATTAAGAGCCCGAAAGTCCACGCACATCCTGTCACTGCCGTCCTTTTTCTTAACTAGCAATATCGGACTCGAGAACTCCGATTCAGACTCCCTAATCACACCTTTATCAAGAAGATCCTTAATAATTTCTCTAACGCGAAGTTTTTCGCTAAATGATAATTTGTAAGGTCTGTAAACAATAGGAGTTTCATTGCTGAGTCGAATTTGCATGGATCCAGTTGTAACAGTACTGGCCGCGGTACCAGTTATAAGGTATTTTGAAAATTTTCGTACCAAAGCTAATAATTTATTTTTTTCTTCACCTGTTAATGAAGTATTCACGGTACGGATTGAATTAAGTTCAGTTGTCTCCGCAGTAAAAACCTTTTCTACCCGAGTTAAGCGCTGTATGCCCTTTTTCCTAATATACGTGACACCTTCCCGATTCAAAACGTCAGTACCGATTATGACTGGGGTATTCATGAACTTGTCACTAACAATTTGAAAGTCTATTTCTAGCGTAATTTCGGGAAACTCAACTGTCAAAGTAGTACAATAGCGAGATTCAGTGTCACAGTCACCCATTCCTCGTAACACGCAAAATGAGGGTACTCGTTTACATTGAAAATGTTTTACAATTGATTCAGACATAAGCGAGACTGTGGATCCACTATCTATCAGGATATCGACTGGTACACCCTGTACGATCGCAGTAGCTATATCATTTTTTCTATAGTCATTTACAGTATCACGGCAAAAATTCACGTTAGATTTTCCACGAGCTTCAGAACGCTGCTTAAAGAAACACTGCTCTACTTTATGGCCCAGCTTTTTACAAAAAGAACAAGGTTCAGGCTTCTGCACAGAGGAGCTGGCAGCGGGTACAGATGTGAATCTATCATTCACAGTAGGCGAACGTTTTCTCGTTCGCTTAGGGCAATTCACTTGTCTATGGCCAAATGATCCACATACGTAACAACCGGTTCTACTAGAACTATGCTCTCTTTTACGTGATGAGAATTGTGTATTATGAAAGCGACCAGCGACAGTACGAGTATTATGATTTGTTTTTGTTTGAGGTGTTGGTTTTACATATATGGAGAAAAACTCAACTAAATCGTTAGGCAATAACCTCGCGTTTGTAGCGGCCACACGAATTTGTGGATCAACGATACCCCGGATCACTATTGCTGAAACTAATTCGTCACTAAGTCCATTTACTATGCGAAGACGCAATAAAGATCGCCTAACATATTCCGCGTATGTAGGATAGTTGTTGGAATCGGTTTTCATAACATCAAAAAGGATATTTGCAACATCTACCCGACGGGGACACAACGGCTTAAACTCGCGTTTAAAATTAGACCAGCTACGGTCATTGGTGACCCATTCATTTAACCACACACGAGCATCGCCTTTAAGGCAATTACCAATATGAGATAAGCACTCCCTATCGGTCCACCTATAAATGACACGTGCATGATCAACTTCATCACACCAAACATTAATATCATTTAAATCGAGATCAAAGTTTGATATATAAATATGGTTCGGCCTTACCAGATTCAATTCATTAATTGCGCTTACAATTTTACCGGCTACCTCGGCAGCGACGCAATCGTCAGCGGAAACTCGTGGAACCGGCGTAGGCACCAATGGCGGTGTCGTGCTTTGCTCAGAAGCCAGAACCACGCACGGCACCACAGCACTGCCCGCCGATCCCGATGACTCCACCGCAGGCTGCCTCTCAACAACAGTCGCTATACCAGACCTTGAATTGTCTTCCAACGCATTCAGGCGAGATACAATCGCTTGAAGTTGTTGGTACAGTCCAGGATTCGGAGAACGTTCACGTGTTTTATTATTTTTACCTCTACCTGTACTTGACTTTGACATTTCGACTTTGTTTTAGAACAATGTTTCAGAATAGCACAGTAGGCTTAAGGATACACACAAAGATATGAAAACTTTATGCGTATCCCACTTCTGATATTATCAACACCCTAATTTTACTATTAAAAAAAATATATAAACGATATAACCTAGACAGAAATCACTTTAATTATAACCAACAATGTAAATTAACTAAGGTTAACAAAATGCAACTAAATCTTGACAACAACTAAACTTTGACAATAATAACTTTGAATAATAAAATACAACGATTGTGCAACGATGTGAACGTCCGTCCGTCCCGACTGTCGCAAGCAAAAGAGAACGATGCCTTGCGCCAACGCGCCTCGAGCCCAAACGCGCCCCTCCAACAACATCTCGCCACGCGCCCTCCCGACATCACACCATCCTTGACGTCACTTAGGCCACGCCTCCAATGTCATCATCATCTTCTAACAATATATACAAAAATGAATTGCTGTTCGTTAGTCTCGCTAAAACTCGAGAACGGCTGGACCGATTTGGCTAATTTTGGTCTTGAATTATTTGCGGAAGTCTAGAGAAGGTTTGAAAGGTAGTTAAATATGAAAATGCTCGGAATTAAATAAAAATAACAATTTTGTTTTTCCTTTGATGTGTCCCCCGTCGGACGGATTCCTTTTGTTTGTTTTAAGTTTATTTTATACAAAAGTTTAGGTCTTTTATTTATCGATTGAGGCACTTAGAAGTCTGCCGGGTCAGCTAGTTAAAATATAATTTTGGGAATTCTGACGAAGTATTGGTTAATGTTCTCCCGTAAAGCTCCCGAGACTTAAACCGCGATTAAGACTCCGACTTATCTTGATGTCGCTCTGAATTGGCGCCAAGCTAAAACCAAATGGGATCTGAAGCCCGTCTTCTCATTTACAACAGTAAAAAACCTTTTTACCGCTCTTACCTCCTGTTGATTTATGATATTAAATATCATAACTATGTAGTTACAACATCTATTTCAATAGACATGTTCATTGCTTTTTTAAATAAACGGGTAAATTGTAGGCATGCTTTACCGATGTTACAGCTGCATAGAATAATAACATTTTTAATGAAATGCCTGGCTTACGTTGAGAGTGCCTTATATGTAGTATATCGAAAAAGGTAGTCTACTAAGTTAAAACTTAGATAAACGGATGCATAGAAAAACTATTTTTTATTCCCCTTGTAGGCAGACGAGCATACGGCCCGCCTGATGGTGAGTGGTTACCGTCGCCCATGGACCTCAGCAATGCCAGGGGCAGAGCCAGGCCGCTGCCTACCGCAAATTATTAACGCCTAACGAATTTTGAAACGAAACAACAAACAATTGTTTCAAGATATAATTTCCAAAGTGTCTGGATTACGTTATAGTTATGAAATTCAAACTGGTTACATTATAAAAAAAATGCATTATTAAATCATTACGACATATTGGGATGGTACTATTCTTGGGTACATTTCGCGGCACATTTTTATGTGACAACAACTTTTTATTTTTTATTTTTATTGCTTATATGGGTGGACGAGTTCACAGCCCACCTGGTGTTAAGTGGTTACTGGAGCCCATAGACATCTACAACGCAAATGCGCCACCCACCCTGAGATATAAGTTGTAAGGTCTCAGTATAGTTACAACGGCTGCCCCACCCTTCAAGCCGAAACGCATTACTGCTTCACGGCAGAAATAGACAGGGCATAAAACATAGTTGAATTAATGCTCTTTTAAAATTGATGATACATCGATTAGTATAGATTGGAAATCCAAAAAGTTAACGATCGCATGATCGTAGCGGTACTATAAACTATGTATAAAATATTAAACCAGTTCCCGGAAATATCATGTTATAATAGCGAAATTATTTAGAATGTTTATGAATATTAAATTTATTTGGTAGTAAAAAGATAGCCGTTATACAATAAAATTTGATCTTGTGCTTCGATATTACATTTGTCAACTGTTGACTGATGGGCTAGAATTAGGACAAATGATTAACTGAACTAGTGGTCCCGCAGTAGTCGAAATTCGACTATAATTAATTGGAATTGTAAGTTTGTACACTATTATGATTGCATTTTATACTTCTATAATCACAAATTTCGCCAAGACTACACTATAGAAAAATATTAATAAAGACAAACAATATTTAATCTATTCTCAATTTGACAACAGACGTCAAGAACAAAAGTTTGACAATAAAGAAATAGTATGAATGCGTGTGTGCGTCAAATACATGGTAGATGTGTAATGTTTTCTTTTTTGATTTAATGTATTATTAATGCATAATTTTAAAAATATATTAGCAGTGTGCACTTCTTCTCTATGTTCTTTATAAGTGTAGACAATTTCATACTCCTCCGTCCGCTCAATTTTCGTAAAAAGGGATACAAAGTTTTTGCTTCACGTATTAATATATATAGGTATATAATAATAAAGAATCGACATCAGAGAATGAACATTGGTGATTAAGCGTTTACTGAGCTTAGGATGAGCCCAGTTGTTGTAATTGTCGTTATTAACTCACACACTTGTATTTTAGAACGCTCGAGAAGTACAACGCCATCTATTGTCTGATAACAGAAACACACAATACTCGACTTTTGTGGAATATTGTCGACTATTCTAGGGATTTCGTCTCGACTATAAAAGAGTTGCAGAGATGGCACGCAATCAGTTAGTAATCAGTTCGAAGCGTACTAGCGAACGGATCACATGAAGCGAAGCGGAAGAAGCGAATTGGGAATTTTAAAGTGATTGTGAGTGTTCTAAGTGTTGAATACAGTTTTTAGTTGTACTTTGGTGGAACATTTATTTATCCCGAACCCCAGCGCGTAGCAATACTAATAAAATATTCAAACAGCGTAATACAGTAATCGATGCACATTCGGAGGCATTGCTGCGTTTGTACGTGATAGTTTCGCATGAACATCTGATTTTATCTTTGAATACAAGCGAATAAATATTTATTGACGGTTTTTCTATATGCAAGGCTTGACAGAGGTCTGGGTCCAGCAGTGGACGTCTGTGAGCTGAAAGGGAGAGAGCGTGAAAGAGAGAGACGGCTTTTCAAGAGTAAAGAGGTGTTTGAGCAGCATTCGAGATTTGTAGACCGGCTAGTAGACAAATCAATTATAGGTACATAGTTTTAGTATAATTATACATTTAAGGTAAATTGCAAAAACACACGTTACATCTTTTACCCTTTTTATTCGCTTGTAGTCTAAGAGGCTATTCCAGCTACGCGCGGACGGGTAAGTGAGCTCACGGGTTCAACCTGAGAGAATTTGCTAACACTAGCCCTAGCAAGAGCAGTGCTTCTCGGAATCTACCATCGGATCGGAATCGCTACTGACTGAGAAGTTTTGGCGAGAAACTCAGTGGGCTGTGACTTTGGGTAATTACATTTTACAGGGCGTTGAGCAACGCCAACTCTGTTAGTGGTAAAATAATAAAGAAATAACCAATAAAAGATTAGATTATACACCATACTCACCCGCTTTGTTGGGTATTTAAAATGAACATTATTATTTATTGTCATTATTATTAGGGAGTCCAACACTCATATAAAGATTAGCCTATCCATTAAGTACATGTATTTCCTACTCGTATGCGTGGTTCAGTAGTTATAACGGAACATCCGTAAAAACCACTGTGGATTTATATATTAGTATAGATTATAACTACGATGTTCGGTGTACGGTCTACAGTGTATAATCCCTTGCGTGCTCTTATATCAAGCGATTTGACTGTGCTTTTATTCCAGTGCAGCAGGCAGGTAGCAATTTTTATAATGAAATACATACGTCGCTCATATTCACAAATTACTTCCACGATGAAGGAATTATGTGATAAATACAATAGAAACACTTGAAATATCTAAAATTAAAATATAATAATTTGCGTTATTACTAATGCCCTACCATTAGTCTTATGCATAATGCGGTAATTCATTCGGGTTTGAAGGATGGGATAACCGGCTCCGGTAACCACTTAGCACCAGGTGAACTGTGAGCTCGTTCCCACGCGTCTACGCAACAATATCCGTTTTTCGCCGAATGGGTAGTGAGCCCGTTGACAATCGTTCACGAACAAATCGTAAAGGCTCAAGTACATCCAAATGTGTATCTAGATAGTTGAGAATATTTTAAGCAAGCACTTGGGTATATCACATAAATCTGCTTCACAAGAATAATAGCGTAACGAAGACGCCAAAATCCCTTTTGTTGAAGTCACAAATAAACACCCACTGATAAATCAGTTCAAGTACGAAAACACACAATCTGCCAGCGGCTCTCAAATGCTTATGATATAAGTATCTAACAATTATCATAAGTAAGTTTAAAACAGCTTTTTTTTTATTATTGCTTAGATGGATGGACGAGCTCACAGCCCACCTGGTGTTAAGTGGTTACTGGAGCCCATAGACATCTACAACGTAAATGCGCCACCCACCTCGAGATATAAGTTCTAAGATCTCAGTATAGTTACAACGGCTACCCCACCCTTCGAACCGAAACGCATTACTGCTTCACGGCGGAAATAGGCGGGGTGGTGGTACCTACCCGTGTGGACTCCCAAGAGGTCCTACCACCAGTGATTACGCAATTATAATTTTGCTTAAATTTATGATGTCACCGGACAGTATTAATAAATTGGGCATTCAGGTAAGCAGGGTTCATATTTAAAAGAAAGATTTATCTTTTCGGCGCGAAAGTATATTACAAAGAAAGGCCTTGCGGTGAATTGTTTTATTTTTGTTCTTCTAAAAATGTAAAATTTATAAATAATTATTAACCATTTAATTAATGTTTATTTTGTAAATTTACGTAAATGTAAAAAAATATACAGAACACAACTCTTCTTCTTCTTGTCAAAAGAAGCAGAGAATTCCGGCATACTTACTATGAGATATGTGAACATGAGGATTTATATTGCCCTATAAGAAATACGAGCGTACGCTCCACCTAATGGTGAGTGGTCACCGTCGTCTATGGACTTCAGCAATGCCAGGGGCAGAGCCAAGCCACTGCCTACCATTAAGTACTTAGTAAGGATAGGATTAGATAGCCGTTAGTAATTAAGATTAAGCCCTCATATCACAAGATGAGCAGATGAATTAAAGTTAAGTCGTCGTGGCCTAAAGGATAAGTCGCCTGGCGCATTCATATCGAGCGAAGCGTCTATGTCGGTGTTCGAATCCGAAAGGCAGGTATAAATAGCATTGTGGAATATAAATCAAACCCACATACTGGTGGTATAGCGTGTAGTAAACCCACACTGGTAGGTGCCACCGCCGTGTTCATTCTGCCGTGAAGCAGTTATGCGTTTCGGTTTGAAGCGTGAGGCAGCTGTTATGCTATAAAAAAGACTGAGACTTCCAAATCGTGTCTCAAGGTGGCATTTACGTTTTGATGCTTATGGGCTCATAAGCCCACTGATGTTGAGTAGAGACCGAAATCTACTCAACATCAGTGGGCTATGAGCTCGTCAATTCATCTAAGCAATAAAATCAAAAATATAGTAGTGTACTTGATCTTATTACATCTGAAACATGGATAAATGCATCACATGACGAAAGAAACACTTAAAAAAACAAATTCATCCACAATTCTGCCAGTTTGATTTTTCATATCGGCATCCCAAAACTTTGAGTATCGCTGTAACAGATTTACGATCTCAATAGACATCCAACAGTGCAACATGGCGCCTTAAATTATCTTTATTGCGCTATCATCAAGTTAATATTGAATCGTAAATAATAAAAAGAAAATCAGATGATTAAAGAAAATTGTAAGTTCTGCGTCTACATTTTTTTTATCGCTTAGATTGATGGACGAGCTCACAGCCCACCTGGTGTTAAGTGGTTACTGGAGCCCATAGACATCTACAACGTAAATGCGCCACCCACCTCGAGATATAAGTTGTAAGATCTCAGTATAGTTACAACGGCTACCCCACCCTTCGAACCGAAACGCATTACTGCTTCACGGCGGAAATAGGCGGGGTGGTGGTACCTACCCGTGCGGACTCCCAAGAGGTCCTACCACCAGTAAAACATTTAAACACCTGTGTTTTAACGATGGTTAGTTACAAGTTTTTATCATATTATTTTTGTTCGTCTCCTTAGTAAATGCAACACTAATACGTGTAGCTAAATAATCTTGTTAATGCACCACGAAAATTTTATTTGACGATTATACCTTCTTCAAAGATATATTGACCGGTATTTGGAATGTGAGCTTACTAGGTATTGTCACTTACATATTATTATTATGTTTTTACTAAACGTGAATCATAATTAAATGTTTTAAATTTAAATTTAAGAATATACTTTTCAGTATGCTTTCTTTTTTATGGGTTTTATGTTTTCAATTTTGTAAAATGCATGTATTCAGAGTGTGAATAATACTAAAGTCATTACTCTGATACTTATTACGCACAAATGTGCTTTAATTTGATAATGAAATCATTTCTTAAGGCATAGGTCTTACCAGATTCCTTCAAAAATGTTGGATTCCTTACCTTTGGCATCTAGCCTGGTGCCACTGTCTTTCTAAGTATATCACAGCATCTGTTCTTCTGACGTCAACTTTCCCTTTCCTCTGCTTATTTTCGCTTTAACAGTCTGACTCTACTTATGATTTCCATTTATTTTGGTTCGTTGTTTTGTCAGAAATTCTTACACAAGGCATATTTTTCCATCATTATTTAAACTTGAACACTTGCACTTTCATTTTGTAAAAATATTGTTAATTCTAATTATTTTCTAGCCTACATATACAATATACATAGTCATTGACTGGCCTGAAGGCAGAGTCTAATGTGAACAGATTATTGATTTGAAATAGGTACGGTAGGGTTTGCAAATAACATAGATAATCTGCTTTTTGTGTGTTCTATAAATACTTATCCGCAAAAGTATTTCGTCCCACTAAATCAAGCAAACACTTATGTCACTTACATTGGATATTAATTCATCTACGGAGCTTGGAAAAATCTGGTAAATCTTTAATACCACTCCATTTGAATTTCGCCCCCAACTCTTAGGTCTTAGAGCGTTAAATTGTTCGATTGCCATCGTTTTACAAGTGGCGATCAAATTGAGATACGTAGCGACACGTGCTGGTTATTGGCGCACAAGTGTTTGGACAAACTGTAATATTGCTTATTTGTGCGGAAAACCTCTTAGGTCAGGGGTTATCGAGCGGTATATAGGCCAATAATGGGAAAGAATGACTTCGCTGAATGTATCCGATTCGTCTGATCACCCTAGTTCTACGGAAATTGTTTCTTGAACGGTTGCCCATCTGATTTATGGGAGATTTTTCATTGTGACTTTTTTGGTTTTTTCGGATTTTAGGAGTGGATTGTGGAAAAGTTTATTTTAGATAAAGAAAATAATTGTTAAAACATTTGTGAATCACCTGTGTTGAGGCAGCATTGCACTCAGCAGCTGCATATCGCCTTTCTTTACATTTTCAATCAGTCTCGGACATAATCTTCGGAATCAAAAAATACTGTCAGATAATCTTCACTGTAAAAAAACAGGTCATATTGTTTGTACGATTGTAACACGATTCTGTGATAGCAAGCAGTAATACAACTTTCGAATTTTCTAGAACATCTTAAAATTACTTACCTACTACTTTGCATCAGAAATAGGTACAGTGTACCGGACAGCTCGCAATACATTTAATATTTTTCCAATATTATTTCTTTAATATTCAACATAAAAAATCAACACACTCTGACAGACGGATCTACAACCGCTTAAACATAAGCAAACCAACCATTTTCATTTTCATTAAACGATATCAAACCGAAATGAGACGGTGAACAAAAAAAAACCCTCAACTTTCGTAAATGTAATAAGAAATACATCAAAATGAAAAACTTTATCGACATTCATTAATATAACATGAAAAATGATAGCCCAATTCAAGGGAGCGTTAGCGAGTCATCTTATTGGCCGGCTATTAATCAAATGTATTGAAAGATATCAATTTTATTGGATCGATGTGCTACATTATTCTTACTGGGTCATCGTGTTTTTTTAACTTTTACTTCTTGTCCAAGCGAGTTTTAATGGATATACCAGTTAGTTCTCGTACATTTAGAGTTAGGTGGGGACAGGAGCGCATAGATTTTGCGGTAGGCAGCGGCTTGGCTCTGCTCCTGGCATTGCTGAAGCCCATGGGCGATGGTAACCACTCACCACCAGGTGGGCCGTGTGCTCATCTGCCTACAAGGGCAATAAAAAAATAAAAAAAAGATTAAGCAAAGTGAATACCAACATTTTGTCAAAATGTATACAAAAGACATATTTGAAGTCACACATACATACCAAGCTAATACGGTATCATAGTATTAAAAAGAGTTAAATCTATACGTGATGTTATTCCATCACAGTAAAAATATTAACAGCTCTATTATTGAATGAAATTTCGCTTTCGTTAAGTCATTTAGTCTGTTTTTTTAGCTGATATAAAGCTCTGACGCCCGATGGTGCTAACAAATACATGAAGCTCATCATCATTTCTAACTGATCTAAATAATGAAACTAGTTCATTATCAGGTATTAAGTTACAAAAATTAACTGTGGTAGGAAAATCGGACTTTTTTAATCAGCAATACTATGTATGTTGGAATTCTACTCTTTCTTTCTATCTTTTAAGCTTCGCTTTCTAGGTCATAAAAATTGTGCATTGACGTACGACTGAGAAGAAGAAGAAGAAGATCCTTACATCTTATTATCCTTAAAAGTAAAGATCAGCTTTGTCCGTCGCAACGACGCCCACAAAATTTTATTTAAAGAGACTGACAAACATCCGTTTCATCCAGCTTCCCGGCTAATAATTTCGCAGCTCATTGCGGACGGAACATGAGCGTGGAGTCAAAGAGCCGATCAATGGTCCGTGACGTTTCTGACGTGATTCATTGACGTTTATTACTCACTTTTAGTGTTTCAAACTACTCATCCATATAGCTCTGCTTAGTTAGACAGACATTGAAATTGTTTTTCTCTTATTACAGCTATATGCGTCGCCTGTTGCTAGTCGTAGGCACATTAGCGAAGAAATGTTTGAACTTCAACTGTACTTCCCTGCCCAGTGTCCATTGCTGCTTAGATGGGTGGACGAGCTCACAGCTCACCTGATGTTAAGTGGTTACTGGAGCCCATGGACATCTACAACGTAAACGCGTCACCCACCTTGAGATATAAGTTCGAAGGTCTCGTATAGTTACAACGGCTGCCCCACCCTTCAAACCGAAACGCATTACTGCTTCACGGCAGAAATAGGCAGGGTGGTGGTACCTACCTGCGCAGACTAACAAGAGCTCCTACCACCAGTAAAAAAGTCGAATGCACATTGGCGCAAACATTTGATCTTCAATTGTACATGCCCATTGTCCACGTGTATTTTGCAATACGTTAGACACTTCAGGCGTTCGTCAATGCTGAACTCTACTCACGTAGATCTTTGTATAACTGTGTAAAGTTTAAAAGACACGCTGTTTCGTCTCCGTCTTCAAAAAGCAGCCTGCTAACGTTATCAGTCTACTGAACCATGGTTAATCATGGAGGGCAGCTGAATTCACGTTGCTATGGTTAAAGACTTCGATTACTGCATAAGATGGTCTGTATCTTAAAAAAAACCCAAGATTCCGGGTACTACTTAGCATCTAACTTGCCGTGAACTGATTGATTTGTTCGTGAATAAAAAGGCACTTAAAAAATAACAAAAAAAATTAAGGAAGCACTGACATCAAAATACGTAAGCATGAGACTCCAACAATGAATTTGGTAGATTTGGGATGTTTAACGACGGAGGGAAGATCTTCCACCGAGCGGGTGATATTGCTCGGTAGACCGACGGTCCGAATGTTGTTGTTCGGAACTTGTATATATGCGCTTTATCTTGAAAATGTCGTAAGCGAGATTCAGGCATCTGTCAATTATCTTGCGTTGTATGATGGCTACCCGCCACATCACTCCCCTCCGAGACTGGAGGTCGTGTCATATTTAGTTATCGTTGTCCGTGCTGAGATTAGCTTGCAAGTGCCAGTGCTGCTCGAAGTTTGCGGTGAGTCGAAACTGAGCTTGAATGCTGCGTGGTTGTCGCTAGTGCTGCTCGAAGTCTGTGGTGAGTCTAGACTGAGCTTGAATGTTGCGTGCGTGTCGTGCGTAGTCCATGTGATGCAGAGCTGCCACGCCGGAGATGTGTGACCCCAAGCGTTGATGATCCGGTCGTGGGCTGCGATGAACTGTAGCGGCGTGATGAGGCAGTGTGGGTGCGTGCCGTAGGACCAGGAAGCGCGGTGAGTCGGCTGCGATGGTCCTGTTGAGGCTGCGATGCTGGCTTGCTGTGGGACAACTGTCCATGACGTGCTTTTATCTGCGAGAATGCGGGGATTGTGGTAGCCGAAGTTCTTGATGCACTGATGATGAATCAGAAGGTTGCGTGTTCACATCTCGTCGCAGGTCACCAGTTTGGGGATAAGCGACGAAAGGGAAGATCTTCCACCGAGCGGATGATATTGCTCGGTAGACCGACGGTCCGAATGTTGTTGTTCGGAACTTGTATATATGCGCTTTATCTTGAAAATGTCGTAAGCGAGATTCAGGCATCTGTCAATTATCTTGCGTTGTATGATGGCTACCCGCCACAGTAGATAATCCTATAACTTTCTTATTATAGGCTCCTTTTAAGCAATAAAAAAATAAATAATTAAAATATGACTTTTGATGCTGCTGGATGGCAAAAACGAAGTTTGCTGTAAGATTTTTGATGTAGTTTTTATACTTATTCTGCAGAAACCCTTAGGGTAACCTCGTTATTTGAAGACCAAACAGATTTTTCTCAACGATGATATATTTTGGCCCCTTCCTGAATTCAGGTCGGCACTCGAACCTCGCTCCTTCAAAAAGGAACCCTTCCTGTAAATTCGAGAGGGTTCTTTTCATGTCATAAGGTTTCTCTTCTCTTGAGGCCGCAAAGTGATTTTTGCTTTTCTTTTGCTCGAAAAGAAATTCGTGTTAAGTTCTTTAAGGTTTCCGTAATTCTATGATGGTTCCCTAAACTTGGAATTGGTGATTGGATTTCAGATAAAAGGTTTTAGCCGAAAAAGTTCTATTAGTGAAGACAAACTGTATGCACTTTACTAAATAGATTTTGTAGTGTTTGAATCATTATTGCTTGATTAGTACAACGCAACGTGTCACAAAAAAATTTTCTAGCAATTTTCCTACGTGAAAACCGACGTGTGAAAGAGATCGCTTATAGCGATAGACATCATTCGCTCATTGTCCTAATTGTTTCAGCTTATTCATTAATTTCCCAAATAACATAATATGTTTTGGTGTTCAATAAAGTATAATAGATTTTATTCTGCTCTGGGTTTTCCTTTTCTAGTCTAGCTTATCTTGGCTTTCTCTTTATAGTTCTAAGCGCGATAGTCTTTAGGTCTTATTCGGCTAGAGAATTGGTAGTCCGAAAATAAGGCAGCTTATTGGGAGTCCAAACGATACTAGATGATTATTTTTGTTGCTTAGATGGTTAAACGAGCTTACAGCCCACCTGGTGTTAAGTGGTTAATGGAGCCCATAGAGCACATCTACAACGTAAATACCACCACCCACTTTGAAATATAAGTTCTAAGGTCTCAGTATAGTTACAACGGCTGCCCCACCCTTCAAAACCAACACGCATTACTGCTTCACGGCAGAAATAGGCAGGGTGGTGGTACCTACCCACGCGGACTCACAAAAGGTCCTACCACCAGCTAGAATCTCTTGATTATGATAAGCTTTTTACTGCCTACAAAAGTCAATTGGTGCCAAAATTTACCTGAGGACTCTCGAGACAAGAATAACTAACCAGTCCCCCAATACCTCAATCGAGATTAGAGCTCAAACCTCAGGATATAGTATTCGGAACAACAATCTATATATTAATACGTGAAGCAAAAACTTTGTATCCCTTTTTACGAAAATTGCGCGGACGGAGGAGTATGAAATTTTCCACACTTATAGAGAATATAGAAAAGAAGTGCACAATGCTAATATTTTTTTTTAAATAATGCATAAAAGATACATTAAATCAATAAAGAAAATATTACACACACTACATACCATGTATTTGACGCACACACGCATGCATACTATTTATTGTCAAACTTTTGTTCTTGACGTCTGTTGTCATATTCAGAATAGAATATTGTTTACCTTTAAGTATTAATATTTTTTTATAGTGTACCCTTGGCGAAATTTGTGATTATAGAAGTATAAAATACAATCATAATAGTGTAGAAACTTACAATTCCAATTAATTATAGTCGAATTTCGACTACTGCGGGACCTATAGTACCAACAAATACATCAGAACATCAGTAAATCAGTTTAAACAGCTAAAAGCAGACACTACAAAACTGTGCTACGCTTTCATGCAAACAACGGATTCATAACGCTATCACTTAATCGAATTATTAATTAGCGTTGTGCTCTTACAAACAGCAGGGCTCGACTGATTAACAATGACCAATTTCATAAATGCATTATTTGCTGTGTGTCTGGATTTGAACGTTTCATTTCGTACTGAATTATCAATCTGTATCGGAATCAACGTTTTTGGTATTTGTGATTAAATCGTGGCGTGTGAATATCATGTTTTTATTTTCTTTAGATAGCTGTATATATAGTCGTTTTTATTATGTATTTCACGGCCGTCTGGTGTAGTGGTAAGTGACATGGTCACTACACAAGGGGGTCGCGGGTTCGAATCCCGCCAAGGGAAGATATTTGTATGATAAATATAAATGTCTTTTTCAGGGTTATGGGTGTATATTAAATATATGTATGTGTATAATAAAAATCTTACATTTATATCCGTTATCTGGTACCTGTAACACAAGTTCTTTACGAACTTAGCACGGGACCAGTTAACGTGGCGTGATTGTTAGTAAATATTATTTAATATTGTAATATTTATAGCAAAGTTATAGAGACAATTCATATTATACTTGCACTATCTAATAAAATATAATCAATGTTTGTTTGTTTGGTCGTATTTTACGCGTTAGCATACCGTTCATCCGATTGAGATCAAACCTTGTCGACTTATTGCTTGCACTTGCGTACAGGTTATAGACATTAAAATGAGAACGCGACATTAATTAAATAAAATAACTTAAGAATACTCGTATGTGTCAAACAGCGAAGCGTCACAAAGAATTTTAGTTTTAAGATTTTTTCATTGTAATCAATATTTTGTGTATCCGGTAGGATTAAATTTTTTACCGATCTGGGATGAATGATCTTAATTATTCCGGATTTCGCAATGAATCTCATTTCTAATCGCTGATTTGAATTAATCACGAAATCAATGGTTAACAGAATCGTTTCAATCACCGACTGTATAATTTACGGCGGTTAAATCATTTCAGTTCATTTCCTTCAGATCGTTAATTAAGAATCAGTGACTGCGGTTTCCTTATTAGGGCAT
Source organism: Bombyx mori (assembly GCF_030269925.1). NCBI lineage: Eukaryota > Metazoa > Arthropoda > Insecta > Lepidoptera > Bombycidae > Bombyx > Bombyx mori. Next base: position 1,671,251 of record NC_085128.1, read on the forward strand.
GTCCATAGTCCATAGCGTACAATTAAATAAATGTGTGTGTGTGCAAGTCACACAAGGTAGAAGTGAAACTTATAACATATAAAAATAATCGTAAGGGTCAACCACCCCAGGGGAACCGCCTGCATGATCATTGTATCCCGACGCCAGGTAGGTATGATACAGCTAGAGAAATACGAGAACGTCTATCAACTGTGTAATATCTCGTCACCGCGATTCAGGAATTATTGAATTTACGTGCAGCGACATCTGTTGATAACAAACTAAATAAAAATAAAGTAGACATGGCGCGTAACGGAAGAAATTAAAATGGCGCGTAACCGAAAAACGTTACATACGTTTTTTCTTCCCTACGTCGATAAAAAAGTTTCACTTTAATAAGCCACATATTTTACAATTAAGATCGGAGATGAAAAGTGCGAGACGAATATTTGCCTCAATGCTATTATTGTTTGTACGTGAAATTCCATGACTCCGTTATTTTGTTTTCAGTGAACTGACTAAGGTGTTTAGAAATTAGGAGAATTACGAGATAAAGAATTGGCAGAGACCATAAAGTAATTTGTCAGCAGTTTCTTTCGTAGAACATGGGCTTCAGTTTCTGTGGGCAATTCTCAGAGACTTAGATGACCGCGAAGAACAATGTGGCGTTTGTTACTAGGGAATTCATTAATTTATTTATAGTTTGTTCACTTCGGGGTAATTTTGGTTTTGTCACAGATTAGATTTGTTATGCAGCTGTCTCAAGCAGGTAAATTATACCACCGGATAGAATTTGAATTATTTATATAGGTACCATTATTTATTATATTTATTTTTATCTATCTATCTATCTATCTATCTATCTCCCCCAAGCTTCGCCACAGCGACTGACCCTGCGCTGCCTGCATTTAGGGAATGAAATCATATTATGTTATTATTCTGACATCCGTTACTAATATTTACAGCTACCCCCAATTCACAATTCACTTCGTACGAAGCGGTTATTGTAAACACCAAATTCACATCTCTTGAGAAAAATGCGTAAATCTCAGTTAGTGTAACTTGTTAATAAAAACACTAGTTTGCTCTTATATACATGTTTGCTTAGTGAAAGAAACCGAAAGGTCGCTGGTACAAGTACCTACCGACTACACAGTGTGTGTGTTTCCCTCGGTCTATTACAAATAACACAATTTTCTATATTAAAAGAAGAATTTGTTGGGAGTATATTATTATTATAGCTCCTTACATATATTCAAGCGAAAGAAAATTGAATTTCAATATGAATAACTCCTAATTTCGTGTCTTCCCTGAAACCGGCGACGTTTGCTTTCCTTCCACTACATTACCTGCGCGGAGATTAGCTGCCGCCGGCCGACTTACTGACCCGAAAGCTATTTTACCGTCGGAGTTATTAATACACAGGTACCTAATAATATATAAGGAGGATTTTTTTCTTTAGATAAACCTACAGAGTAACCAAATGTATACTTTTTCTTTTTTTTAAAACGTATAAATATAAAACCAAAAATGCCAAATCCAAAACACTTAGCATCAGATGTGTAAGCTCGTCTACCTTTAGTATGCTGCTGCGCAATATAATGTCAACTTTAGTTAAAGAAAATTCTGAAACTGCCGATGTCTAAAAGCGTCGGTAAGCGGTGCCCATTAGGTGGGCCGTAGGTGGTCTACCTTCCACGGCAAAGGCAGCAAAAAGCATATGATTTAGTTAGCTGCCTACAATCCTACTGTGCAGCAAGTTGTCTCGCCAACGACTTTCATGCTGAAAGAATACATCATTTAGTACAATCATTAGTACATCATTTACCTACAAATTTTAGCATTGTCTTTTTTTTTTATTGCTTAGATGGTTGGATGAGCTCACAGCCCACCTGGTGTTAAGTGGTTACTGGAGCCCATAGACATCCACAGCGTAAATGCGCCACCCACCTTGGGATACAAGTTCTAAGATCTCAAGTATAGTTACAACGGCTGCCCCACCCTTCAAACCGAAACGCATTACTGCTTCACGGCAGAAATAGACAGGGCGGTGGTACCTACCCGCGCGGACTCACAAGAGGTCCTACCACCAGTAATGTGTCTGTGTGGTTAGTATTTTAATTATTTTAAAACATATAATTATGTATTTGTTTCACAACGTAATTATAGGTGACCCTAATTTGGGACAGATGGCATGATGGATAAAACAAAATGATTTAAATGGCTTGTGTGTACCAGTCGCATTTCAAGTTATCTGTCAACGTAAAAACAAAACATTCCTACGTTACAAAGTCTTAATATACATTCAAAGCAAAGCAAATGATTCACAGTACGTTATTACTAATATTAAAACGCACCCTCTTCCCTTCACACACGAAGGCAAAAAGGACATTTTTAATCTAGCTGAATCTTTTAGTCGTCAGTGAGATATTAAAACTTAAACAAAACCTTTTGTTTACGTCCCCTGTTGTCGCAATCTTCCACACCCACCCCTTTGTGGAAAAAAAAGCGCAATTATTTGTCATTTTTTCAACAGCTGCGCTTCTGTTTGTACTCTTATGGATTAATTGTGTTAATGATCATGGAGAAATAAATCTATTTTATGTACGGTAACTGAATTTCAATGCGTTACACAATATGTAGACACGATAATTTATTAAACTCCCTTGATAAGTCGTTCTTCTTCTTCTCCATCGCTCCCTCATTACTGAGGATCGTGACTCCGTTTGAGCTTGTCGACTGCCAGTCTCCATCGGTTCCGGTCAGTTGCCTGGTGAAGTGCAGCGCTAAGTGGTCCGCTGGTTTGCTCAGAGATCTGGTCGGACTAACGTTACGGATCCATCAGATCCATAGATTATACACTTGTCGAACACGTCCCACTCGGTAAAGAGTTCGAAGTGCAACCTAATCTAAACATCAGCCCGCTGAGTTTCTCGCCGGTTCGGATCACTGAACCAACTAAGAATATTTACTCACATAATATACTTCGATATAATTAGTAAAAATAATACGATATAACAATTACTGTATACCTATTATCGTGGACATATTTCAGTTTTCCAGTGTACAAATCAATGATAAAATACCGTTAAAAATATTCTTTATACCGCATAAATATCCACAGTTAATAACCAATGTTTCATTCATTCGAAAGAAATCAAAAGCCACTTAAAACTGACTATAATATTGGGTATCCCTATAATTACGGTAATATCGTGAGTAAAATGACAGCATTCCGTTTATTAATGGTCGAAGGGAAATCCAAGGCGATTAGAAGGAGTCGATCGTCTATGGATATTATGGGCTTTTAATATTTTTGATGCTATTAAAATGATAAATATTATTACATTCGATTGGCATACTTGCTTTGTAATTTAAGAGTTGGTTTTTTTTTTTTTTTTTTATTGCTTAGATGGGTGGACGAGCTCACAGCCCACCTGGTGTTAAGTGGTTACTGGAGCCCATAGACATCCACAACGTAAATGCGCCACCCACCTTGAGATACAAGTTCTAAGGTCTCAAGAATAGTTACAACGGCTGCCCCACCCTTCAAACCGAAACGCATTACTGCTTCACGGCAGAAATATGCAGGGTGGTGGTACCCACCCGCACGGACTCACAAGAGGTCCTACCACCAGTAATTACGCAAATTATAATTTTGCGGGTTTCATTTTTATTACACGATGTTATTCCTTCACCGTGGAAGTCAATCGTGAACATTTGTTGAGTACGTATTTCATTAGAAAAATTGGTACCCGCCTGCGGGATTCGAACACCGGTGCATCGCTCAACACGAATGCACCCGACGTCTTATCCGTTAGGCCACGACGACTACATTTTTGTTACAGTTTTGATGGTCAGACGAAAGAATGACTCGCTTAGTATTAAAAAGTCACTGAAGACCAAAGAACACTTTGCTTTGAAAGGATGACTGTCTTATTTCTCTATCTTCAATCAAAAGTAAACAAAGAAAAGTTAAGATGTCTGACTACTTCTGTCTATCACCTTTTAGATCTGACTGTAATTAGATATGTAATTATTTGGAGCTTAATCAGGAATAGGTCATCGCTGAAAACTCTTAAGCTTTGTTTCACAAATCGCCTGCACGGAATTTTAGTCAGTACCAGAAATACAGAGTCAGCCAGACTACTTCTTCATCATCTTTTTTATTTATTTATTTTTTTCTTAGACGGGTGAACGATCTCACGTCCCACCTGTGTTAAGTGTTTACTGGAACCCATATACATCTACGACGTAAATGCGCCACCCACCTTGAGATATAAGTTTTAAGGTCTCAGTATAGTTACAACGGCTGCCCCACCCTTCAAACCGAAACGCATTACTGCTTCACCGCAGAAATAGGCAGGGTGATGATACCTACCTGTGCGGACTCACAAGAGGACCTACCACTAGTAATTAAGCAAATTATAATTTTGCGGGTTTGATTTTTATTACACGATGTTATTCCTTCATCGTGGAAGCCAATCGTGAGCATTTGTTGAGTTATTTCATTAGAAAAATTGGTACCCGCCTGGGATTCGAACACCGGTACAATGCTCAACACGAATGTACCGGACGTCTTATCCCTTAGACCACAACGACTTCTAGACGATCTTGAGACGAGGAGTACAAATTTCATTTACATAGTATAATAGCCGTCCGAATAGTTCAAATTTGACTGCTTGGGAGCAGAAACAGGCAGGGCAGTGGTACCTAGTAGTGGGAGCTTTTAATACCGGCTGTACATTGTAGACTCAGAATATTAATTTGTATATTTTCTGAATAGCAACGTTTTTGATCAACTTTACCGATTCTTGTCAATGATGCAACTGCGTTCTAAGTCCATGGTAAAATTACGAATATTAGAAAGTGCCTCTTAAGCTTACATGTATCGTATTATATCAATGTAATATTGAATACAAAACTTTTTTATTTTGCAGAGTGACTAGTTGATTATCAGGATCATACACTAAACCATGGCCTCAGATTGAGTATTTTGCAATAAGCATCGCAATTTCTATATTGTAAATAAAACTCAAGTTGATATTTCAGGGTTGATCTTGAACCTTCGGAATTTTTCCTCCAGCGAAGATTAAATCATAAAATCCTAACATTGCTCAACTCAGTTTAACAATGAAGTAAAGGAAAAATTTCAAAGTGAAATGCGAACATCTGTCGCGGACGCCGTGATTCGACTCAAGAATTCCCGGGGACAAATTTATTCTGTCCCTTATAGAGTAAATTACAAGAAATATTGTCAACGCCAACTGCTCCCAAACTTCCGACGGGCTTGATGGAAACAAATTGGTGTTTTCTTTGTGACAAAAATGTGGAATTTTCTGGTGGAGTACAAGGGTTTCGTGCTAAGTGTGATAGATGAAAAGTCTGCGGGACATTTGATGAAGGCTTTGTATGGTTCAGCAGAAGAGAATCGTAGAGAAGGTTTGAAGGAAATTTATGGTTGATTAAGTTATCGACTGGGCTTATCCTGAGTTATGAAACTTTGCTCTTCCAGATTTTCAGATCTCATTCTTTCTCAATTGTATTTTAAACATCAAAAATACGAGATTTCACTATAGATATTTGGGATAGTATAATATTTTTTTGACAAATTAATATTGGTATCGAATCTAGAAATAATATGTATCTATGCTGAAATGCAAATATTAAAACAGCTTAAACAAACAAAATAAATAAAAGGAGAAAAACATGTTGTTTAAAATAATATTAAAAAACTTCACATACAAAGGTCGTAAGCTAGGGTTGCCTCCGGTGTTTTGGATACAGCAAACAAAAACGGAACGAAAAAAAATACACCAAAACCCTTAACCGCAGAAATTTTAAACGAATTAAATCATTTTCACGATTTCAATACGACTTTAATACACTTGAAATTACAGTTCTGAGAAGTCGTTCGAACGATAGTATCGGTTGGATGGTTGTTAGAAGAGTAAGTATATCTCTAAACTAATCAAAATGTTTTACAATATGTATATTTATTACTGTTAACTCATCTTCTGCATTCTTTCCATCAATCAAGAACGAAGAAGCTACAAAATTTAAATCTCCAAACTAGATCGAACATCTAATTATATTTCCGCGCGGGACTTGCACAATGACGTCCTTTGTCCTCTGTAACGAGACTGCACTATCGGATGCCTGCAAGACTTTGTGAAACTTTAGCTCAATCGAAATGACGGAGATTTCGCTGGGACGTGAACGAAATCTAAAATTGCATTGTGACTACGTTTAATACAGGTTTAAGTTCTTACGAGTCTTTGTTAAGCGAATCCAATAGCTGGGATATTCTGCAGTTCGAATAATTCACCTTGTTTTGAAGGGAAAATGTCCCGAACATTTTACATAAGTATTGATAATCAGAAGGCAACGAAAGGGTAGGTTGCAACCTCGAATACAGCTGTCAACTATTTTTCTATTTATTCATAGCCTTTCCCTACCTGAATATCATAATTCTCTGCACCAGACGGCACCAAGCATGAACTTCTTCTTTTTATTTTTATCAGCCCACAGAAGTCCACTGAATGAGAGATGGCACATTGAGCGTAGTAGAACTTCTTATTTGGTATCGACGGTATATACAGAAGTCAAGCTGGTATTATGCACCGGTGTAATATACCGTTTTGCAATCAGATGCGGCTATTACGCTGACGAAGCTTTGTTGTAGCATCTATTTTGGTCATTGTTGTCCAAAAGTCAGTTAGGCCCTTTGGTTGGAGGCTTCATGATAGTAGCTTTAGAACAGTCGAAGTTTCTTGGGCTCGTGGTGAATGGCCATTGCAGGTTCTTCGCTCCGTCCAAGTGTCCATTCTGTTCCGGCCCCTGGCTGACCTGTCACCAACTAGATGTCTACAAAGAAGAATCTAAATGTAAGCAAAATTTCCTAGTAAATATTAAAACAGTTTTCCTTTGTCCGTTTTCCGGAAGCTGGGAAGGCTTAAAGCCGACGTTAAAAAGACGACGAGAGACGAGTGATAGTGAGGAGCCACAGAAAAGAACCAATAAACTACTCGAGGCTTGAAGTTTAATTAAATTTCGTATTGTCTTAAATTTTTCGGAACAGAGCATAAGCGGTTGACGTTTTGAAGAAACTTAAATTAAAATTTACTTGTCTGTATTTATCTTGTAGCATCACATAACATCAACAAACTAAACATTTAATAAAATTTCATGAAATGATTGATGATTAGCGTAATTATTATGAAACCAGCAAAGCTTAGAAATTATCGTAATACTCGCAGTTTTGTCTTGGAGAAAGTGGCACGGTACGATAACCCTCTTTTCGCGGTTGCCTCGAACTAAATATCCCAGATGATGGAACAACACAAAGCCGCCTTCGTTTTATCAGATCATCCCGATGCACTCTAGGTATAGGCACTCCAAGCACCGGTCATCATTCTCGTCAAATTCGTCATAGAGTGCAACGTGCAACCTAGCTCATAGACACAATCCACTGAGTATCTCATGAGGCGTTCTCAGTGTGTCATGATTCCGATACGATGGTCAGCAAAGTAGTGCTTTTGCTTTGATCCGGCAGTAGATTCAGCGAAGCACTGTTTTTGCTGGGGCTAGTGTTAGCAATTCTCTCAGGTTCACTCCGTGAGCTTCCTAACGGTCTACGTGAAGTTGGAATAGCCTCTTCGGCTACCGACGATTAGGTAGAATTTTTGTTATCTTGCTAGAATTAGTGTTTGCGGATTCACTCGTGTACTTACCTACCACTCTGAGAGTAGCTTGATTAGCCCTTAAGACAATTGCTCGTTCTGGTTTAAAGGGACTAAGGTGGGGCTAGGCTTAAAAAATGACCTTATGTTTCAATGTGAGCGGCGTGTGTGTGATGTGGCATGGGCGTGGTAATGTCGATAGGTTCCAATAGTCACTCAGCATCAACTAACCTATTGGCAAAACTACACCAATATTCTTAATAAACTAAAAAAAATCGCAGTCTCTCCTAACTTTCGCTCTATACTTAAACTGAGTTATCGCTATACTTCGCGAACTTCAAAGTTGTTCGGTTCACCTCAACCAAGGCTGAAAGGCTTAACATTTAAATTTCTTCATTAATTTTCAACTAAGGCAATGAAATATGATTTAATTTATTTTTGCGCTCCAGATTTTATTCTCGGCTTGAGTCAATAATATCTTTATCGAAGCTGTTCCGTTTAATTTCGGGTCTGGTTGTACTTGGCAAATAGACACTTTCCTCTAGCACAGGGTAAGCACGGTATTTTGGATTTAAATCAAAGATTACCTCTTGCTACCCAAGCAATCCGCGATTCAATTCCTGTGTATTAATATAATGGCAATCCTTTATAGACTAAGGTACAATACGTCCATCCAATTGGTAAAACGTGTAGTAGACAAAGAAAGACCGCACCTATGGGTGTGACTGTGTTTTGAATAATCTATAAACAAAAAAACGACATTTATTGCAACAACAGTATGAAAGAATTTTAAGGTTAACGAATTTTAAATAATTTTAAGGTTGTAATATATTAAAATTAAATTCCTTATCCTCGTTCCCTGGTAGCTGAGAATCGTGACTCTCTGATTGCCGTCGGTGGGCTGTCACCGGCCCGATGGAGAATTGTACTGAGAGGTATCTCTAAGCTTTTTCGATACCAGTTTAGATTTTCATCCTTCTGGCTTCTTGCGTTCAATTTTTGTCATTCACCATCGGATGCTAGACAGCGTCTTAGCTTCCTTGACGCCCTTGTTATTGTTGATGTCCATGAGCGATGGTAATCACTCACCATCAAATAGATCGGTGCTAAATCTGGCTGCATGGGCAATAAGAAAATCCGCTCGATATTATGGAAACTCTAAAGTAGGCATATTTCAGACAAAATATTTCAGGAAAAATTTGGTATCATTCTTTATAAATTATAATTTAAATTGTTGACTTCTTCGAAAACTAAAGTAGTGCTAGCAAAAACTCCAAGCTAGGCAACTTATTTGTATTCTATACTCGTTTTGTTCGCGTGCCCCGAATTCATTTTAATACCAGACTCGGAATGATTCCTGAAAGTACCCGCATTTTGTTTAAATTGTGTATTTAAATTTAATGCTTTTTCGCATATTTACTGCTACTAATATAGAAAAGTTACTACGAAATGCATAAATTTATGGTGCTATTAAAGTAAGATCAATTAAGATAGGAGCTTTATTCTAACAAACCGAAGTCATACGGGATCTAGGGTATAGAATGTGGAAAAGTGTACAAAAAAATAAAATACAAATATGATCAGAAACTTCGTTATGTGTTCGTATTTTTTACAATACACCGCATCATTTAATCTTGGGGATGGTCAATGATAGTTGCTTCTAAGAGTTGAAATTCTGCGAGATGCTTCCAAGCATTTCCATTTAAACTCTTAGCACTTTCATTCCATATCATAGTGTGAGAAAACGTATTGATTGTTTATTGATGGAATAGCAAATAGATGTATTTTCTTCTGTATTTTTCAGATACACAGCAACCCTAACAAACGTCTTCATCTGCTTTCACGAGCCATCGCCAGTCTTGTTTTTTTAGGGATTTTCGCTTAAGCCCGGGTTACGTTTTTATTTTTACGCCGATATGTTTTATGGGATATTATTGCTACTGAATAATACGATTGGCGATTTAGCGAATGCTTTGTAAATATATTTAGATTTTTATTACATTAAACAGCTTTGCTGAATAAAGAACAGATCGGGGCTTGTGGTAAAAGTCTATGTTTAAATGTTAGGGCATAAGCTGTTATGTAGAGATCTCCTTAATATAATTTCGTGCAGTCATAACACATAGGGGCGACTACTCCGTGGTCGGCCCCGACGAACCCACGCACGTCCCGTCCGCCGCGCGATATCAGCCCGATGTACTGGACGTGTGTGTTCATAAGGGGCTACGGTGCCCCGTAACGATCGAGGCACTGTACGACCTGGGTACCCCCCATCTCCCTATCCTGGTGACACTGGGTATGGGGCTCACCCGGGTTGCGACCTCGCCCCTACGACCGAAGGTCGACTGGGAGCTCGTTAAGAGACGACTGGTCGACCTTCCTGTAATTCAGGACCCCAACACCCCTGAGGGGGTCGACGACGCGGCGGTCCGCCTTGTCGACTCCATCAGGGGAGCGATCGACCAGGCGACGACTCTTGTGCCCAGCGGCGGGCCCAGAGGTATACTCCCGGCCCATCTGAAAGCGATTATTCGCCGGAAGAGGGGCCTGAGGAGGCTCTGGGCGACAACTCGTTGTCCCAGGATCAAGCGCGAGCTTAATGAGTTGGAAGCGGAGTTGGCGGCGAAGATTAGCTCCTTTCGGGGCTATGCGTGGGAGGAACGGATTGAGGAGGCCCGTGAGGACCCCTCTTCCGTGTCCCTCCACCGACTTTGCCGCCAGCTCTCAAATCGGCCTGCCCCCACTTGTCCACTTGTGGACGAGAGGGGCAACCGATGCTTCTCGGCTCAGGCCCGCGCCGATGTCCTGGCCGCAATGCTGGAGCGGCAGTTCGCTCCAAATGACTCTGTATCCTCAGAGGCCGCATTCCACCAATCGGTGGAGGAGAGCGTAGCGAACCTACTCTCCTCCCCGGTGCCACCGTTGGGAGATGATGATTTCATCACTCCCAGCGAATTGCGCCTCTCCATCAAGCGGATGAAGAGGCGCAAGGCGCCGGGTGAGGACGGTATTCCCTCCCTCGCATTCTTCCACTTCCCTGAAACGGTCGTGTCATACATGACACGGCTGTTCAATTCCATTCTGTCCACAGGACACTTCCCGGGAATTTGGAAATTGGGCAAGGTCATTGCCTTGCCCAAGCCCGGCAAGGATAGGAGAAATCCCTCCAGTTACCGTCCGATCACCTTGCTGTCGCATGTGGGCAAGTTGTTTGAGCGGCTGCTGCTGAGAAGGGTGTCGCCGCACATCCTTCTCAGACCCGAGCAATTCGGGTTTCGCAGCGGTCACTCGACAACGCTGCAATTGGTCCGCGTTATGCATCACTTGGCGGATCGGTCCAACGCGCGCCAGTACACGGCCGCAGTCTTTCTCGATATCGAGAAGGCCTTCGACCGTGTCTGGCATGCGGGACTGGTTCACAAGTTGTTGCAGAACACGGACCTCCAGCACGCCTATGTGCGACTGCTGGGGTCGTACCTGGAGGGAAGATCCTTCCTTGTCGCGGTCGAGGGCGCCAAGTCGTCGGTGCGCCCAGTCACGGCCGGAGTTCCTCAGGGGAGTGTCCTGGCACCACTCCTCTACGCTCTCTATACCAACGACATTCCCACGCTTGAGGGCAACCTCCAAGCGTGGGAAGTGGGAAGCTACTAGAACCCCCTTCTATGGTAAGATAGTCGGCTTAACCGGAGTGATATGAGAGTGCTCATAATGAGTGCCCCCATGGGACTGAGCTGTCCACACTCGTCATTTCCCCCCACATTGTTGGGGTGCCCCCTTATGGGGACCCATTTCCCACCCCGTTGGGTGGACCACTCCCCCTCATGGGGAGTGACTATACGTCGGTCCCTCCCCGCGACGGCCTTCCCCTCTTGGGGAGTTCTTAGCGGGTGAGCGCCAAACTAGTGCCGCGGCCCCCCCTCTGATTTGTAGAGGCGGGGCTGCGGCATGGGGCCGGTGGCGGGCCCCTCGTCTGCTGTCTGTTGCCCTGGCTCTTGTATATAGTATGTATTTAGTAGTATAGTTAGTTGTAGTTAGTTTAGTTAGAATTAGTTAGATTGTAAAGGAAAAAAAAAATAAAAAAAAAAACCGAAGCCAAGGACAGCAGCCGGCGCCGGGGTGCCACCTCCGCGGGCATCAATCCGTCGCTTACATCAAGCTCATCGTATTATGTATATGTATATATTTTGTCGATGTGGAGTGCGCCGAACGCGCATACGAACCCCCTTCCCATTCCCCCCTGCATCAACTCACCCCTGCCCTATGTGGTAGGGAGCTTCTGCCCGGGCAGTGGGGTTCGCCCCGAGGCCCGTTCCGTGCCCCCGTAAGGGGGTTCGACGACCCTTCTTCTTCTCTTCAGTCATAACACTATGAGTATTAATATTTCGCAGAGAGCCACCTCCAAACCTCCTTGACACAACGAAAGTCAACTAGAAGAAAAAGAATGCCTGAAATAAGGAATTTAGTTTGCAATTCGATCTTTTCGTAAGTTTATATGAACGATCTTCGAGATATAAAATAAACCACTGCAAAAAGTAATTTTGGAATAAATGCTACAATCCTTATATACTGCTACTAGAATATTAGCCTTTAGCAAAAGGCGTACCTTGAGTTTGTCATTTGTTTCTTTACTTCGACTTAGGAAACAAATCGAGGGACACTAAAGTGGAGGAGATTTGAAATTATGAATTCAATTAGAATCGAGAGAGATTGTAGATACCGTGTGCTGTAATATCTGCTGTTGTTAGATCTCAAACTGATATAATTTGATTGAAAAGGCCCTCAGAGCACGGATGCCATGACGATTTGTATACATTGCTGAAATCAGCAAAGTGTGGCATAATAGCGAAACAAACTTAGATCCTTCGGGAAACAAGCGGCTCGCGTGATTGAATTAGTTTGTGTTTGTATCGCGTGAACATTGCTAAATTCGAGGGGAATTTCCGTAGTTTTATGTGTTATTTTTTACGTGTGCACCCCCTTTGGGATCAGGTATGATTTGTTCCAATCATAAGTTCCTCATAGTGCAATTCTCTTGCGAGTTTCTTTCGGGATGAAATTGAAAACGTTATTGAGTTGACATGTAACGGGTTTCTTCGGGACTTGACGCTTTCACAAGCTTCAGCTTTTGTTGTTTTATTAGAATAGACGGGTTGTCAAGTGTCGCGTTAACTGATCACTAAAGTCCAAAAATATTAGGGTAACCGTGCCAATATGGTCTCTAAATACAAAACACGTTTAAAAGTAAGAAAATTATTTTTGTCATTCGTCCATAGTGGTTTTAAAAGAATGAATGGTCTCCAAAGCTTATAGACAACACGAATGTCATTAGTTAGTATGAGAAAAAGTGTTAGTTGCACTCAGTTGCGTCTGTCCGAAACTCAAAATTATTTCGTGATAGTTAAAGGTTGAATATACCAGCAATAAAACCATTAAAATGAAATTTGAAACCAACCGGTAATTTGATTTATAATATACGATTTTATATTTATTTCAATAAATTGTAAACATTTGTGAGGTATCTACGTAATTATTTGATAATTTAGATAATGCGAATGATCTGTGGAAAGCGTTTTTATTTTAAACAATAACGTAAGTTGATATAACAATCCCTGCTCGACCGGTTTCCTGAAAGAATTTCGACATTACCGGGTAAGACTTGGCGAGAGTGGTAATATCCGGTTACAATAGCCCAAGGGGTCGCGAGACTAAATAAATTAACCGCTATAAGGGATGTGACTTCGGATATGTAAGAAATTCTTATAGGATCGCTTATAGGTTTTTTTTTTATTTTATTGCTTAGGTGGTTGGACGAGCTCACAGCCCACATGGTGTTGAGTGGTTACTGGAGCCCATAGACATCCACAACATAAATGCACCACCCACCTTGAGATATCAGTTCTAAGGTCTCAAGTATAGTTACAACGGCTGCCCCACCCTTCAAACCGAAACGCATTACTGCTTCCCGGCAGAAATAGACAGGGTAGTGGTTCCCACCCGCGCGGACTCACAAGAGGTCCTACCACCAGTAGTCTGGCCTTTTTTACCACAATTAGGTAAAGAGGTAACTGTATAAAATTGTTGGATGTGAAAATGTGGAATTTTTTTTTTTATTTTTTTTTATTGCCCTTGCAGGCAGACGAGCATACGGCCCACCTGATGGTGAGTGGTTACCGTCGCCCATGGACTTCAGCAATGCCAGGGGCAGAGCCAAGCCGCTGCCTACCGCTTAATACTCTCCACAAGCCTCGTTTGAAGAAGGACATGTCATAGCGCTCAGGAAACACCGTGGAGGGGAGCTCATTCCATAGCCGGATGGTACGTGGCAAAAAAGATCTCTGGAAACGCACTGTGGATGACCGCAGTGGCTCCAGGTAGTATGGATGAACTCTACTCCGGTGGCGGGCGGTGCGATGGTAAAAACGAGATGCCGGTATCATCTCGAACAATTCCTCAGAGCACTCCCCATGGAACATACGGTACAAAATAGCTTAGCATAAAAAAAAATTGCGAGCTTGTTTGTCCATTTAAGCTAAAAATACCTACGATAAGGAAAGTCAACATCTAGTGAAATGAAAAAAAGATATCTGGTGTCGTGGGACACCGGATAGGAACGAAGTTCCTTATTATAAAAATATTAATTTTAAGTTCTATTCGAGGCATAAAGAAAATAAAACTGGAGGTTTCACAACAACGTCATTCGGTAACGTGCGAACTTATTGTGGTACACTTCATTCATGGTTGTTTGCATAAGAGTTAGTATATTGCGCAAACGAACGCTCTGAGATCGTGGTCAATGAATGATAAAAATATATTTTATTTTTTGTACATTGTTACAAAGTTAAGTCGTACACTGCGTGCGTTACTAATAAAAGTCTTACGTTACGGACGTTTTTTCCCGGTTAGGATACCCCTCCGCATCGTCCCATAAGGAGCTTCGTTCCAAAAGTACAGTATGTGGTTTCATTTCGATTTATAAATTCGTGTATAAACTACCCAAGGCAAACCTTTCCTCACATCATTCAAAATGTCTGGCACCGCGAACACGTGTACCGTAAACAAACAAAATTCTTCAACAATCAATGGAATACCTCTCTGCTTGCCCCAAACAAAACTAACAGGCGTGAACATCCAGTTGTGACATGAACACAAGCGTGAAACCTCTCGCACCCGATTTCGATCATTACCCAAAAATAAACCTCCCTTTGAAGTTTGAAACAATAACAGAACAGCGGCGCGGTGACATTCGGTGTTCTGTTAATAATGTAAAAGCATGAGTATACACCCAACGATAGTCGTTACAGTGGTTGATGGATATTATAAGGCAATAAATAATAGTTTAAAAAAACTAACAAAATACGCTTTTATAGAAAATCCAACTATAAAATAGAAAATATTTTTTACTATAATATTTGAATTAAAAATAGTGTCTCTTCTTTTTCTCCACCTTATACCAATAGGTGGGGTCGGCACAGCTAATTTTTCTCTTCCATTCTCTTCTATCAGCCGTCATCTCAACACTCACTCCTCTCTCTCTCATATCGGCATTCACACACTCCATCCATGTCTTCTTCGGTCGACCTCTTCCCCCTCTACCTTGCACTACCATTTCCATACATCTCTTAATTATATCTCAGGATATTATCAAAATATCCCTTCTACTCATATCTGTTCATAAAATATTTATAGCTACTGATACCATGCTCCCGCGCTTTTTTTGCAATAAAATCAGTTTTTCTCACACTATTTTTAATTCAAATTAATTTTTTATTTTTTAGTCGGATTTTCTATAAAAGTGTATTTTGTTAGTTTTTTTAAATTATTATTTATTTTTCATTTTTTAGTTGAATTTCAATTTTTTTAATATTTTTTCCATTTTATTTTTAATATTAAATTGTCATCAGTCCTTAGTAAGTATACCAAATTTCGAGTTAATCTGACGTTTTGAAGGGGTCAAAATCATGTTCAAAGATTCCGTTACATACTAACATACATACGTCTGAAGCTAATAAAAGCGTATTAAAAATTTACCCTCTTTTTAATTTCTGGGATGTTAAGCTTGAAAGGGCCTGAACTCAGTGTATTTTAATTAAGTGCTCGTTGTTGGCACTACAATGTAATATTAATAGTATGTAAGACAATGTAGTGTTTTTATAGTACCATCAACGCACGATAGGTAGCGCCTGAGGAGTTTCAACTATTATGTGTTGTGAGAATACAGACAAAAATCAGATAGTACATTTGTTTATGAAGTCATGTATTTATTTATATTGAACATTTAGTGTTTTATGTTTGAGTGGTGGTTCACAAGTGGTAGTTCGTATTGTAAGTCTGATTGAGCTGTTACAGCTGTAATATGGCATTGCACATCTCTACCCCACAACTGTAATACAGTGTGAAGGGAGACAGCCTAAGGCTACTCAATTGAGACTTATATCTCAGTTTTCTAGCTCGATGGCCTCACTCACATTATTTTAATATGTAACAAATATAAACCCTCAATTATTGAATATTTGATCTATTCAGCGCTTCCTTTTTTTATTACTTACGTACTACGTCTTCACTCTCTTTCTTGTTTCTATAGAATTATATTCTTCATCGTCTCCACCCTATCCCACTAGGTGTGGTCGGTACAGCGAATTTTCCTATCCCATTATCTTCTATCAGCCATCTCAACCCTCACTCCTCTCTTTCTCGTGTCCTCATTCACACACTCCATCCATTTTTTCTTCGGTCGACCTCTTCTCCCTCTACCTTGCACTACCATTTCCATACATCTCCTAGTCACATGTATCTTCTCTCTACGCATCACATGTCCATACCACGCTAACTGTCCGCTCTTTAATTTATCAATAACTGGACTACTTTCTATAGAATTATATTAATTAAATAAATACATGTATAGTTTGTTTTCAGTAGCTTGTCGTCTGTTCAAGCCTTTACGACACGTGCCATTAGCACTTCGTCCGCTTGTCTGTTGATTTGACGACAAAATTACGATTTCACAAGAACAATACAAAAGTCTTAAAGGAAATATTACGCTCAGTGAATTTAGCCGGTGCGGTTTCGAGTTAATTTGTTGACGTTTTTACCGAGTTTTGAGATTCACTTAATGTTCTTAACAGGAATCTCGGTAGTAGATAAATTTTGAACGAAATGAGACAAAAATTGTAGTCACAACGCTGGCAATTGAATCAGTTTTTTTTTACTCTAATACTTCTTAAATAATATGACGTCACAGTACGCGGAAAAATTAATCTATTGGCTAGTGCACACCGCAGTTCCAGGTAACAGAGATGCACTCAACTCTAGAATCGGGTTGTTTGATGGAAAACAAATGATGGCCAGATCATTCGGAACACTTCCAATAAATCTATATTACAAAACTAGAGAAAGGTTTCTCAGTAGACTTAGCAGCTCCCAATCGTAAGCCGAGTAACCAGGATTATCGATAATCCACCTAGGTCTCTTCATGAAAGGCTCTCAAGTAATAAAGCGTTCAATAGAACCTTCGTTTCTGAGCACGACGTGAACGAAGAGTTAATGTCTGTCTGCCCAGAAATTTAATATATGAAAACACAAAAACACACCCAAAGGTACATCTGAAAGTAACGTGCTCCCTGAAATTAAAGAACTGACGTACAGTTACGAACAAAGGGCTACCCGTAAGCCGGGTACAGTCCGGGTAATCGTTTAATTAGGTGCCTCCGAGTTAAAGAATTAGAGCCGGCTCATTCGGGATTACAGTTTGTCACAGCACGAAGTACGGTTATTGGAGAAGTCTATTTATAAAGTTTGTTTGTTTTTTTTATGATTGAAAGTTTACTGGTGGCCCGAAGGCCTTTAGTTTGTTTGTCTGCTGGGGCGCATTGTTTGAGTTTAACATAGATATTGCAGTTTAAAATGAGGTTACAGTTGTGTTAACTGTGCACAGAGTAGCGTTCTTTGAGTAGCGTTGTTTAGTATTCTATATACTGCGATGACCATCCGGCGTTTACTAGCGATACAGCATAATGTAAGCCACTGCCATTCTAAGTCTATTTTACCCGTAAAACAACCATTTATGATTTATGGATGGGCCATTATGCAATGTAACTGACACTTCAATCCCATGACACTCGGTAGGAGTTGACATTCACTCTGTGATGGCTTTAGTAACGGCTTATTTAATACCATTTGTGCCGGCTATAAAAAGATATAAAAGTTTCCACTTGTACTTGTTGTTTCTTCTTCTCTTTCTTCTTCTTGTCTTAATCATTTTTGGTCTGGTCCCTTTATCGGAGCATTCGTGACTGCAATAATGGCGCTGTAGAGTGAGAGTTAGCGTTCTCTTTAATATTCGTTTTATAACATCGTGTTAGCAGACGAACAGTTCAACACCGACATGCCCCGCCCTCCATCCCCAGTGGAGGGCGGAAGTCCGGTGATTTCCTCCTGACAAAATAAATAAATAAATAAATAGCAGACGAACAAATGAGTATTCGTGAAGCCCATCTGGTGAAAATATTACGGGAAAAGCACTGTAGATAGACGCTGTGGTTTCCGTTTCCGTGGTTCGGAAACGTAAAATACCAATATGTAGCAGTTTTTCAGTCGCGATATTACAGCCTTTTTGATACGAGAAACAAATTTTATTGATTTTGTGAAAGACGGATCCTGGAAAAACACTGACGACCTTCCATTATTATTTGACATCACCTCACGAGTAATCGAATGAGTCGCTGATTGAATCTGCCGCTCTCGAGGGAAATAGTTCCCTCGAATCAACCCTTAGTTAATGGCACGGAACTTGCAGGAAAAATATTAGACTTAGTAACAGTTTTTGAACGATAGAAAGGCTATAATCATTTATACGTCAAAAAAGTTTTTTTTATTTTATTGCTTATATGTGTGAACGAGCTCACAGCCCACCTGGTGTTAAGTGGTTACTGGAGCCCATAGACATCTACAACGTAAATGCGCCACACACCTTGAGATATAGTTCTAAGGTCTCAGTATAGTCACAACGGCTGCCCCACCCTTCAAACCGAAACGCATTACTGCTTCACGGCAGAAATAAGCGGGGCGGTGGTACCTACCCGTGCGGACTCACAAGAGGTCCTACCACCAGTAAGAGGTCCTACCACCAGTAAGTACTGCCAATACAAGAACCGTAGTAGC
Organism: Bombyx mori; assembly: GCF_030269925.1. Taxonomy (NCBI): domain Eukaryota; kingdom Metazoa; phylum Arthropoda; class Insecta; order Lepidoptera; family Bombycidae; genus Bombyx; species Bombyx mori. Next base: position 1,690,069 of record NC_085128.1, read on the forward strand.
TGCTCTTATTACTTTTGTAGATCAAGCGTGAATCTTAAAATAACGTAAAAATCTGTCGAGCTATTCATTAGCGAAACTGAATTTGCAACAAAGATTTGATTTACTCGTGGTGCTACTAGAGAATGTAAAATTACTCATACATGGCAGTGCTGTTTGTACCTTGATGGTAGGAGAAACATGCGCTCCCGTTTCGATGTTTAGATAACTTTTAATATGATGTTGAGACTTCCAACTCATGCTGATTTAACTAACCAAATCTATAAGGAACATCCAAGTACGTGATCATACTTTTCCTGATGTTAATTGGTTAGCTAACGAAGTCAAAGAGTTTGTTAGCGATGAAGTCAAAATGTCAATGCCTTCATTTAGAGATGTGGTCGAAATCTCAATTATGTGGTTTCTTCCATTGTTCGACTTATTCATGCATTTTTCGTGTAAGGTACGTAGGATAGATACTCTGCACTAGGGTTTTAATAGGGGCAGCTTTTTACCAAAATATAACGTGAATCTTGCTCATCCCATCATACTGAAAATTCAAATCTTGTGATGTGAACTTTGGTTCTCATGACATCAAAACAGGTAAACAAAATACGGTACATAAAACGCTAAGGTTGAACAAGAAACACATTTAAATACATTAGACAACGTAATCGTCCATAAATCATTTTTTTATCTTAATCCAATATTTCCGATTGGCTTCGAGGAAATGCAGGTTCTTTCATGGTTACGAGAAAAAAAAAATACAATCTTGAGATTTTTGTACCGAATTGCTCGACAATACCAAGATAAGTTTATATCTTAATATATCTAATATAGTTCTTACGTCGACGAGCTTAAGGACAATGCAGGATGCCAAGATATCTTTGCAAGAAACAGGGTGCCAGAAATGTTGCGTTCGATGAATAGGAAATTATATTACGAAATGGGTAAGAGATATTAGAATAGATAGGATTTTCCAATAGCGAAATGAGATGTTTTTCCCTTTATTTACCGTCACTCTTGTTTTTGTGAAATTCAAGTAAGCATTCGCGATAAACATTTTACTGTTTGTTTGATTTTAATAAATCCTTTTAGGGTGTTGGAATCTTTTATCCACTGTTTTGTATAAACCTTTTTTGGTTCGATTTTTTTGTAATGAATACATTTTTTCAGTTGATTGTTGATTAAAAAAAACTTAACAGTACTACATGGGATTAATTGCCTCGATTGGAAGACACATAGACAGTTAATACCTATAATTTTTAAGGAGGACACTCAACAAACTTTTTCTATAGCTTTGATGGTTGGACCAGCTCACAGCCCATCTGGTGCTAAGTGGTTACCGGAGCCCATAGACATCTACAACGTAAATGCCGCCACCCACCTCGAGATATGAGTTTAAAGGTTTCAGTTTTTACAGTACAACGACCTTCAAAACGAAACGCATTACTACTTCACGGCAGAAATAGGTGGGGTGGTAACTACTCTTACGGACTGACAAGACGTTCTACCACCAGTAATTATGCAAATTATATTTTTGCGGGTTTGATTTTTATTACACGATGTTATTCCATCACCGTGGCAGTCAATCGTGAACATTTGTTGAGTACGTATTTCATTAGAAAATTATTGGTACCCGCCTGCGGGATTCGAACTAAGACTAAGTGTCGAACCCAAGCCCGTACAATTCACTCACTAAGCACTACAACGACGAGAGACAATTAACTACCAAGAGTATGTAATAGTTTAGTGCTAAACACATTACTGTAACGACTTTGTGTAATAATATAATTAATACACTTACTAAAGTGCAAACAGATTGGAACCAATAAAAGGTAGGTAAAAATAATTTAAGTAAATTTTATTTACCTAATCACCTATTTTCTTTTCTATATTATTATGTTGTCACAGTGGGCCTACTATTAAATGGCATAACCGATAAATAGCATACGGGAGTGATACTAATATGAATACTATGGCATGAGGTTGAAGCATCAATTTGCGTTGTATAACTATGCCAGTCTTCAAAGCTCGTATATTTTTATTTGCAAAGTCCTAGGACTCAACTCAATTTATATACAGGCGGACCTGTGGAATCAAACCACAAATTTTTTTTAAGGGATTTAAGACCTGGTAACTGAGACCTTTAAGTCATGTCTTTTTTTAATTTATATTCATATTTTTATGAAAAATGATAAAATGGAGTGAAATGAAATGAAGATGATTAATTTGAGACATTAATCAACTGGGATGAAATTAAATGGGATGAAATATAATCTCAGTAAAATGTTGGTCATTCACTAAGATTTTTTTCAGTGGACTTTTTGGAGGTCCCGAGAAGTTACGTCCAGCGGCTTTGTTTCATTTTCCCACATTTGTGCACTTTCACAGGTATTAAACAGTTAATAAATCACCATTATTACACATTTAAACCCGAAGAAACACTAAATAGACAAAATAAAACAAATCACACAACTTCACTCCTCGCGTTCCCGCCAAAAAGTCCAAACCAACTAATACATTTCAAAATACCCCTACCGCCAATTCATAAATATAATCGTGCAGTTTTTCTTTTTTTTTTTTTCATTCTACGTCGATGTTTGTTTTTGAGCCAAAAATATTTCAATACACAAAGTTTGTATTGGATGGTGCCCGTCGATCCGGACAACCCTTTGCGATGGATATTCTAACTGCCCTCTCCAATATCCGAATATTAATATTCCGATGCAAGATTAAAAGTTACCGTTTTCTTTGGAAAGATAGATTGGTTTTTTTTTTTCATGGATTTTGCAGAACGTTTTTTTGTTATTTCTTTTAAATATTTTGTTTTATCGCCTTTATATTAGAAGACTGAACTGCATGGATTTCTGTTTGAAAAAGAACAAAGCCTTAAACTAGCCATTACCTTTGCCCCTTAATTAAAACCTTAACAAATAGACTTAAAGATACTTTTTTTTTTAATAAATTTGTGTTGGTATTTCAAGAAAAAGCAACTTTCTGATTCTCGTAGAGGTACATTTAGAACAAATTGGCTTTTCGAAAAGCAATACCAACATGAAATAGCCGCTAGCCTCCAGAGTTCAGAAGTGGCTTCACTACGAAATACGGCAATTACCCGTAGAGCACCGTGTCACACATCCTGCTGACTCTCAAACGATTTAGTGATGGACTAAATCTTCTCAAATACTATCGACAATATATCTTATGAATAAATGTTTAGTGTGACTTTGTGACGGATTGTCGATTGGAGATCGCGCAGCGGAAGACGTAACGTGGGACGCCCCCTGGCTAAGTGGTGCGATGACCTTCGAACGGTGGCTGGCAAGAAGTGGATGAGGAGAGCCGTAGACCGGGCTCAGTGGTGTGGATTGGGAGAGGCCTATGTCCAGCAGTAGATGACTGTGGGCTGATGATGATGATGATGTGACTTTTTTGGAAGATTATTTAGTAAATTATTTAAAGCCTAATCATAGTTATCGTGAAATTACTGACATTAAGTTGTCGCTAGTTAACTATCAATTGTAAACACTGCACAATACATTAAATGTAGTGATTTCGTAGGTTTTATCAACTCTTTTAGGACTTACTGTATCCAAGTATCATATCGCAGTTCTATTAGTGATCACAAAGAATATAAAACATTAAAAGAATGTGAACTCATAAAATAAATTTGGAGTCAAACCTTAAATTTTCTGTGTTAATGTAGCCTATAGAATTGACTTAAAGAATTATAATGCAAACAAATATAACACGCTAGAGGCTCAATATACTAGATATCAATTATTTAAATGATGGTTGTTGTTATTATCTAACGAAACCAACTATTACTATATTATATCTAGGGGTGAAAAGCCTTAAGTAATATTTTTGCAACTTTAAAGGAGAGCCAATTAAAGTTTAAAATTTGGAAAAAATATCATAACAAAAAAACTTCTCCAGCTATTTGAATGGGCTAAACTTAATTGAAGTTCAAAATAAAAACATCGAATTGTTGATACTAATCTATATATATATAAATGAACTGCTGTTCGTTAGTCTCGCTAAAACTCGAGAACGGCTGGACCGATTTGGCTAATTTTGGTCTTGAATTATTTGTGGAAGTCCAGGGAAGGTTTAAAAGGTAGATAAATATGAAAATTCGGATTCTTTTTGTTTGTTTTAAGTTTATTTTATACAAAAGTTTAAGTCTTTTATTTATAGGTTGAGGCACTACGAAGTCTGCCGGGTCAGCCAGTATCCAATAAAACACACCATAATAACAAAGATATATGTTGCGTAATAAGCAAAATATCGCTTAAACCAGATAGCCTTTCATTCCTCAATATCATGTCGAATAACCGAGATTATTTATGAAAAAAAATCGATTTTCTTCCTTCGTCCCATCACTAATCAACCGTTAAACGTCAGACCTGTCTCAGAGAGGTCGTAGGTCTCAAACACGCTGCGGTCTAATGACCCGAGCTTACTCGACTTCAACCTTATACTTCACTTCACACACAGGTGTACTGAATTCTCTCGCTGCACCAACCACTAAAATTAATTAAGTCGGTGGTGTTAGAATCCAATTTGGAGGCACTGATGTCTTGGCGTTCCAAATAACATTTGATTTGGACCGGTTGCAGTTTACAATTAAAGGTGCTTTTCCGTTTTTGATTGATTACTAATTGAATAGAGAGCTGTTTGAAATTCCGGCTTATTTTATTTATTACACTCTGGATATTTTGAATACTTCATAATTTTTATCAATAAGTGTCTTTCTTATGGCTACCTGATTGTAGCCAGAGTTGTTCTTCGAACTTATTGAAGAGGAATGAATAGCTGAAACAAAAATAAATTATAGTTTAAAAAACTCACCTTTTAAACTAGCTGTACAGTAGAAAATAATTTACGATAATTAAAAAAAATAGTGATTAATTAAAAAAATCATGTTGACATGAAAAAGCGAATGAAAAAGAAAATTATCTATTTTTTCTTTTTTATTCTTAAATAATGATCATTTTGTAGTAACGAGGAATCGGCTCTTCAGTGTATCATTTGTAAAAAAACATAATTAGGTTATTCTATTATTTATTACGTAATTTAACCATTTCATCCAGTGCATCACCATTACATAGAAATCTCCCTTTCCCTGGAGAGAGTCCAAGTGTTGTTGTTCGGAACTTGCAAGCATACCTTAAAAATGTCATAAGCGAGATTCAGGCATCTGTCAAATATCTTGTATTGTATGAAGGCTACCCGCCACAGAGTTGTGACAAATGGACAAAAAAAGCTTCCTAAGCGTTTCCGCTTAGGTAGATATGCAGATATTGGATGCCAATTGGGAATGTTCACTTTACACCAATTAATATAATGGGTATAAAGAGAACCTAACAAAACTAGGCAAGCGGCAGAGCTGATGTGTCCTGATTATCTACACACACACACATAGTTATTTTCTTGTACAGCATAAAATGTAACAAAGTAATATGAAACGCCGGCTATGAGCCTCATATGACGTAAGGGGACAATCCCCTGCCACCTTTTTCATTACGTTGCGATTCACTAAATATGAATCTCCTAAAAGATTTTTGTTTATGTTATTACTTCAGAATTGGTTTTCTTGCTTCGCTCTTGTATGAATAAATTTCTATAGCCCCTGTAACCGTTTGAAAAATTCCAGGCACGCACAAACATTGCAACGTTAATCTGTTTACTTTAGGCTAATTTATTATCTCTTATCTAAAGCATGTACCTATCAATACCGTAATCTCATGTGGGACGAAATCTCCGTGAGCTAATCACGTTAACGGAGCCTTTTATCACATAACCTAGATGTTTATCAGTGATGTATGTTGTTGTTTTAACTCGAAGCTCACAAAATTTTAAGACCTCCTTAACTTCTGATCTTGCGGTAGTGAATTACGAAAGTTGATGCAGGTTTTCTTTTAACATCAGATATTTTTAATTGTAATTATGTCGTATTTTTTATTCCATTTTTTTTTTACATTATTTGCATTTTTTTTATTTTATATAAAATATTGTTCAACATTGTTTTCTGATTTGAAATAGTTCCTATCCGAAAAAAGATCTTTCTAACCAATTACGCAATAATGAATGAAGGTGAAAAGTTCAGTGTAATACTTTTAAATTACCTTTATTACTTCGGGTTTCAGTAAAGCGTATTTATATTTTATATTTTGAATAATAATTATAAATTTATTAAGATCATGTTTTCAACTATTGAAGTCGTCGTGGCCTAAAGGATTAGGAGCGATGCATCGGTGTTCGAATCCCAGGCGGGTACCAATTTTTATGTAAGTAGAAATACGTACTCAACAAATGTTCACGTTTGACTTTCCCGGTGTAGGAATAACATCGTGTATTAAAAATCAAACCCACAAAATTATAATTTGCGTAATTACTGGTGGTAGGACCTCTTGTGAGTCCGCATGAGTAGGTACCACCACCCTGCCTATTTCTGCCGTGAAGCAGTAATGCGTTTCGGTTTGAAGGATGGGGCAGCCGTTGTAACTATACTCGAGACCTTAGAACGTATATTTCAAGGTGGGTGGCGCATTTACGTTGTAGATGTCTATGGGCTCCAGTAGCCACTTAACATTAGGTGTGCTGTGAGCTCGTCCACCCATCTAAGCAATAAAATAAAAAAAATCTTATTTAACAGTAAACAACTGTAATATATGACAATACTAGTATAGACCATACAGAACCACAATGTTGAAAATAACAAGTCTTGAATCGATTCCCATTAAGACTGGTCTTTTACCAATTACTCTCGAGCAAAACGAAAATGACAAATAGCTTTTAAAGGATTTAAGACATTTTAAAATGGGTATTGCAGACACATCTTTTGTTCATTTCCAATCTAGACTGTCGTGCGGTAGCACATAAGAAAGTCACATGAAAGCATTAATTACTTAGCCATTGGAAACTGCAGAATCCCAGCGTTAAGCTATAAGAGTTAGCGATGGAAGATTCTTTTTGAAATCGACGTTCCATTATAACAAGTCTTTAGTAAGACATAATCATTTGTTCAATGTCGTGTAATATTTATTTCATGCGTTAAGATTCTTAATTTTTCGTTTCTGGTATTGTTACTCTTGGACCACAGACCAGTGAAGAAGGAGGAAGGGGAAGGAGGAATGGCGGTTACTTTTTAATTATCTTTGAAGGCATGTGTCCTAAATTATCAATGGTTATCGTCACTCATGGAGAGTAGAAATTACTAGAACACATCCTATAGACTATTCATATCCCCTTTGAAAAGAAAATGTTATAGAACACAGTAGTAATGTGTTTCTCATTCCGTCATAGGAAATAGATTGTGACTCTTGTGAGTCCGCACGGGTAGCTACCACCACCCCGCCTATTTTCGCCGTGAAGCAGTAATGCGTTTCGGTTCCAAGGGTGGGGTAGCCGTTGTTACTATACTGAGATCTTAGAACTTATTATATATCTCGAGGTGGGTGGCGCATTTACGTTGTAGATGTCTATAAGCTCCAGTAACCACTTAACACCTGGTGGGCTGTGAGCTCGTCCATCCATCTAAGCAATAAAAAAAAAATTTAAATACATACCTCTAGTATAAAGGATCATCAAAATTTGGCTATTGCAAAGTCTCTGTTAGCTAGCATCTTCTACCACACACCACGACCAGTCCAAGACCACAAATGGATGGAGTCCATTTAATCTCGTGGGATTTAATTGCACCACCTTTCGATTCGCCGCCGTAACGCCGACCATTTATTGAGAACGCGATTTATTGACCAACTCCAATGAACTGGACACTCATCCAAGGTTTCATAATTTTGGATATTTTCGGTACAGTCTTGTGTTAAAAATTGGGATCAGTTGTAATTATTGATAAATGACATACTATAAGATGTTTAACAACATTTGAAGATGAATTGTTATTGCACTACGAAATAGCCGCATAAGCTGCAAAAAGTTAAAATAATTTTCTTCAATATATTTTTGTATTTTTATGAATCAAAATATTATTATGCAAACACGAATCAATAAATAAATGATTGAAGCTGAAAATAGATTTCCATATTGTTAAAATAGAATTAATTTAAATTTAAAATTTATTGCCAGCCATACATAAATTATATTTCAAATGGCCAATACTGTAAAACTGCAACTTCATAGATAAATAGACCTATTATTAAGCTGGCAACAGAATGTATTTCAATCAATTTTTCGCATTATAATTATTACACTTCTAGCTTACTTGCAGGCTGTGGTAGGCATTTATTAATAGTTATTGTTGATTTGGTTATATTTCATATACAGAGAGCGTTCAAAAGTTGAAAGTAACGAATAGTTAATTAATTCCTATGTTATACCTACCCACAAAATCCGATAGTAAATAGTTTTTTTTCTTCTTTTTCTACATATGAGTTGCCCAAACAAAAAAAAAAAACTTTATCCACTTTTATTTCGAGACGAAAAGCCAATCAATTAATGCCGCATGCATTAGAATTTCCAAGGGGAGAATTTCCGTGCGGTATTTTTCGACTGCGATAACACGAAAAGTCAATTCATATTGCTGCGGAAAATGGAAAACATGCCAACGAAAGTCGACGGTCGCCGTCGATATTTTTGTGAATACCCAAAATAGTATATTCGCAAAACGGGAAAGTTTAAATTTTGCTTCCTTAGTTTTTATAAATCAACTAGCTGACCCGGCAGACTTCGTAGTGCCTCAATCGATAAATAAAAGACCTAAACTTTTGTATAAAATAAACTTGAAACAAGCAAAAAGAATCCGTCCGACGGGGGACACATGAAAGGGAAAACAAAATTGTTATTTTTATTTATTTTCCGAGGATTTTTAAACCTTTTAAACCTTCTCTGGACTTCCACAAATAATTCAAGACTAAAATTAGCCAAATCAGTTCAGCCGTTCTCGAGTTTTAGCGAGACTAACGAACACCAATTCATTTTTAAGTATAGATATCGAGATTTTCTGTTTTCTGATGCGGCTTGTTTCTCTTCATTGTGGTATATATTTTTTTAATACAATTATTATGGTGTATTAAATATTTAGTAATAGAAACGGACATTTTAATAAAATACCAAAATAATGCTCGAGCGTTGCTATATATTTTGCAACATATATTTTTATAATTAGTTTTGGTGGAATTTGGAAATATTTTTGAGCAGCATCTTAATGAACATTAGAGATTTGGCAAAGTTTAGATCAAATGACCATGCAAGATAATAGTAGAAGTAACATTAATATTTAATTTCGCTTTAGATATTATTATGTAGTTAATCAATCAAACATATATATATATATATATTGTAATTATTGTATAGTCCAGAGGTCAGCAACCTGTTTAAGTCGCAAGAGCCAAAAATTACAATTTACAAAATATCAAAGTTTTTAAAGAATCAAAATTTTTTTCTTGCCAACAACAAACAGTACTTGCACAAATATTTTTTTTTATTAATAAATACTAATCTAATTATTCATAAGAAAAATATCTATTTAGTCTTATATAAGTAGTGATTACAACAAATTAGATAACATGTATATACATGGTATTATTACATAATCATATTTAACTAAAAAATTCACATTTACTTACAACAATGGGCTGAGAAACAGAAATGGTCCAATTCTCTTTAGTAGATTCTTCTCTTCTTGTTTTTTCTCCACCTTATCGCACTATGTGGGGTCGGCACAGCCAATTTTTCTCTTCTATTCTCTTCTATCAGCTGTCATCTCAACACTCACTCCCCTTTCTCTCATATCGTCATTCACACACTCCATCCATGTCTTTTTCGGTCGACCTCTTCCCCCTCTACCTTACACTACCATTTCCATACATCTCCTAGTCACATGCATCTTCTCTCTATGCATCATATGACCATACCACGCTAACCGTCCGCTCTTTAATTTGTTGCTTACCAGTTCGTTCAGAACAATTTTTTAATGTTTTTTTTTAAGAAATAAATAATTGCGTATGGAACTAAAGAGCCGCAGTTTCATATCAAAAGAGTCACATCTGGCTAGCGAGCCGCAGGTTGCCGACCCCTGGTATAGTCAAAACTTCGATATCGTCTTTTAGCCAGTTTTTAGCGGGTATTTAAAAAATTGAAATAAAAATAGCTTTATAATTATAAAAATATATTCTTAAACAATGTTTTTACTAAACTGAAACTAATCAGTGCTAATAGTTACGAATATAGCCAAAAGAACAAATAAAACAAAAATAACAGAGAGATGATAAACATATCTCAATATTTTAAAATATCGAGTAGACCAAAGCATATTTTATTTATTACTGAAGACTATATATAGTAGTTTGCAATTTGATAATGGAACATTTTAATTTCCAATTCCTGCAATCTTCACAAAATAAATTCAAAATCATTACTGGTCTAATTCTAAAAGGTAGATTCTCACGATAATCAAAATTGACGAGTAATTGAAGACATATGCTAAGCCGCCCGGCTGCGACTAATTACGCAAGAAATACCCTCCGAAATAAAAAAAGACCAGAAAATTATTAATTAATATAAATCGGGCGCATGTGTGAAACGGCGTCTGTAATTATGATTTATAGCTTCGAACGAGGGTAGTTTTTTGTGATTGTTACCGAGAATTTACTGGTTTCTCGTTTTGTCGTAATTTATTTGAGGAAATACTATCGGATGTGATGACGCACGTGGCTGGCGATCAATTCAAATGTTTAATACAAATGACATCTTTTATGACATAAAAAAAAAAACACGTGTGGCACTCGGGGACTGTCACCGTAAAGCTATTGCATCGCATTTTTATCAACTTATGCAATTCTAATTTGACAATAATAATTTAATATTCAAACAATAATCAAATAATACCACGCTATACTTATAAACATTAACAAAAGCAAAACATTAACTGTCCCCTTCACACTCATAAGCTAGACCGCGCGAAAGAGAGATGGGCAGACTTTTCATGATGCGCATGCAGTGCGACGTCACGCCGCGCGCTTATTTACAAACACTACACGAGCGCAACGTGTGAATGTGTTGAACGCGAGCTACATGGTAGACGGAGTGGGAATGTTAGGTTTTTTTTTTCCGTTCTCCCCCCGGTGAAGGTCAAGGGGTGACCTGAGGGGGTGAGGTCGCGCGGCGCGCTATCAGCACTCTAGCGCGCTGCCGTGGAGTGGATAGAGCGACCGGTTGACGGTGTATCGCGTCCCGACCCGGCAGGCTGGTTCTGGTCCAGCGGGGTATTCCGGGACACCAGCGGCACCGTCTGGGCGGCCCGACGGGCTGCCGTACCGAGACGGCCGACGTTTCAGAGCCTTCGATTCGCCTCGAAGGCTCCGTCGGCTGGGCGTCCTTGGGGTGAGCCGCGCCGTCTGGTTGTAGTGTTGACCGCGGTAGCCCCCCTACCTCATCCGGGTTCTGACCTCGGAGGGGATCGGACGTCGGGTGTAAGAGTGCAGGGGAGTCGTTTAGTGGGTGGGTCCTAAAATCCTTGGGCCCGCGGTCTGCTCACAACACCATGCAGATCGTTGAGTCTCACATACCCCACGTGCCCCTTTTGCGCGGGGACCTCGTAGGAGGTTCGGCCCTCTACCCGAAAAAAAAAAGGTTTTTTTCTGTTACGGAATTTCTTGATTCGGTCGCCGCGCTCAAAAAAAAAGTTAGGCAATAGCCTTAAAAAGGAATGCTTAAATTGTTATGTTACGGTTGTCTTCTAAACGGAGCTTGTGAATGAAGATTTCGTTGAACTTGTGTTTTTGTTGTTATTCAATAATAGTTGGCAGGAGTATTAAAATTAAATAAATAACACATTTACCTAATTACTCATATGGATCCCATACTACCCAAGTATATACCATTGGCCAACTGACTAGTGTTGTGAAGCATCATTTGCTTAGGCTTGAAAGGTAGCACAGTTGATATCTGACAGACCTTACGACTTAAAGATGAGAGGTATTTCAGCAGTGCTGTCTATGGACTTCTAAAATTATTTAATAACAAGTAGCTTGTGATTTCGAACCATGAGTCATCCATGAGTGTCGCTCTTCAGAAAATAATCAATATAAATTTTCCTTGTATCGCCTTAGACAAGCCGTTTGAACTCATTTATGGTAGACTGATATTAAGCTGCGTAGCGGACACAAAGAACGTATCGCCTGTTTGAAAACACAATGTTGTTAATTACGCGCTACCGTATAGTACTCATTGGCTTTTATTTATTTGCAAAGTGTGTAATTTAAGCCAGTATGGGTAGGTACCATCTTACGCATTTTTTACCACAAATCATGTTTTTGGGTTCAATATTCGGATATGTATAAATGAGAATTCATGTGTGTGTGTGTTTTTTTTTTCGTTGTTGTTGTATATACACCCATATATGCGACAAGCTCTAGCAATACGACAAGACTGACGAGCTCACAGCTCACCTGGTGTAAGTGGGTACCGGAGTCCATCGATATCTACAACGTATATACCGCTACCGCCACCCTCCAAACCGAACCGCAATACTGGTTCACGGCAGTGGTACCTACCCGTGCGGACTCACAAGACGTCCTACCACCAATAAAAGCCTTTTGTTTATTTATTCTGTAATATTTAAATTTCCAATCTAATATACCCCCAAAACACCTAATGGTCACAAAGGTGTCTAACTGTCCATCAACCCGTTACCTACCTGACGTTCGTAATGAAACAAACCCAGTAGGGTCAATGTGACCTCCATCAACAATTTTCTCCTAATTTCGCGTCCAACCCTCGCCTGAAATGGGTCACGAACGACACAAATTAATCCATTTAAAATACATGCAGAATCCAGTCTAAAAGGACGTTGAATTAATAAAACTGGCGCTCTGTTCGCGGGGCCGTCCGTATGTGGACTGGATTTCATTTTTGGTTTCTCTTGTGGCGTTGAAAGGGTTTAATGTTTACGTTTTAAACAGTCGCGATGAACATCGTTTTGTTTATAATTGCATAGGTAAGAACCACATTTGGATATAAAATACGAGGATGAGACGAAGTAAAATTGTGTACTGATTTTTCTTTTAATAGGGTTTTTGTTCGAATATCGGTAAAGTAACTCAAAGCATGACTTTATTATGTCATAAAACTATTTATTGTATTCAGATTTATTTTTTTCGAACGCTGGGTATGATGATCGTCATAAAAACTATAAATTGCATAAAGTATAATAGTGTAGGAAGCTTAAAGACAAAATGGAAGATGTTCCACCGAGTGGGTGATATTGCTCAGTACGGTCTGAATCTTGTTGCATCTAGTATAGATGCAAGCTTATCTTGAAAATGTCGTAAGCGAGATGCAGGCATCTGTCGAATAGTTAGCCCACTGATTTTCTCGCCGGATTTTCTCAGTGGGTCGCGTTTCCGATCCGGTGGTAGATTTTGCGAAGCACTGCTCTTGCTAGAGTCAATGTCAGCAACACTCCCGATTTAGGCCAGTGAGCTCACCTACACGCCATGAAGATGCTGAAATAGCCTCCCAAAGCTATCAGCATAGGTAGAAAAAAAAAAATCAAATAGCTTGTATTGTATGATGGCTACCCGCTAAAAATCCTAAGAAAAGTCTACATAAAACATGATTTGTTAACATTTTCGCGTCATAAGACAATTCCAAAACTCATCGAGCGTTAAATCCAGACGTCTCATTGTCTCATCTCAACTTTCTCATTGATTGTTTGCTTTAGAATCCGTTGAGAAAATCTTAAAGACAATGGCGGCCGTTGTCACAATTTGGGTTAGCCGGGTTCAACCAACCTTTCGTCTCGCGGGACATACGATCCTTCATCTAAAGCGGCCTTGATAGAGACTTAAAATATGTATGCATTACATTGCGCGATCGAATAGCGTTTCAGAAAAGTTATGTTCTAACATCATAACATCTAAAGTCCTCTAGGACTTTGCTATAACTTATGGAGATTCTAAATATTATCAAGTCTTCAAGTAATCGGCATTGGTATGTCGAAAGCCTGTCGGGATAAGTACCACTGTCTTGTCTACCTAGAAGCAATGATCAATAAAATTTACGGGGAAAATCAGGTATTTCTAAATTATTTCAGAAGAGGTTTACAATTTGGTGTTTCTTTTGTAGAAAACTCGTATTTAGACAGCAACGGTCTGATTACCATTGACCGTATAACGAATTGAATGTTAATTAAAACTAGAGGCATTGTAACAAAATCAATTTTAAATTATCAAACTTTTTTGTCAACACTATGGCAACGTGATACTACAGAAACTCGACGTTTACTCAGCAAACACAATACACAGTCTATTGACTATTCTTGTTCCCATGGTATGGGTTTTTATTTTTTAATTTTGCGTTTTCTATAAAAAGGAAGCGTGTCGTATTTCAAAAAGGGGTTCTTCGAGTTCCTTTAAGTTTTCGATTGGGTTTTTAGTTATCATGTTACGGTAAGGGTTTTATGTCATTATTAGAATTATGTATATTAGATTTATATTAGATTTATATTATATTTAGATTTATATATGTCGCCGCAGCGATTTTTAGAAACTTGATTTTAAGTTTATTCATTATAAAATTATTGTTTAAATTATTTATTGACGATTTGTTGATTTGTGAACAATGTCGCAATGTCAATGTCGTTAATAATTAGGGGTTGTTTTACTACGAGGCCGAATTCCTTTAACTACTTCCATTTTTTGTTAAAATGGTGGTAGTCACATTTATTGTGATTGGTCAATTCTAGACATGAATTACTTTCGCTGATAGATTATTTTAGTGCTAATATTTTAAAATCAATCGTAATAAAATCAAATCAATTTAACAAAGTAAAACTGCATCGATTACCTTAATAATTATTTTGTAAAAATATTGTGGGTAACTCTAAATGTTATGGTGTTGAACAAATGGTATAAAAAGGGAGTGACCTGCGTCACACCGACACTTTTGCTCCAGCTCTCGGAAAGGAAACATTGTGAGTACAATCTATGTCTGTTTTTAAAAATGTTCAACTAGGTAAATTCTTGTGTTCATAATTAAAAGTTGTAGAATAATTATTATGACTTATTTCTCATTAAGTAAAATTCCTCTGCATACTTTCCTTCTAAGCTACGGTTTATTTACTCATTTGTATTTCATGTAAATTACATACACTGAAATCACACTTTCCCTTTTATTTACACCCATAATAACCTTGTAATCTTGACATATATATTGATGATTTTATTTTTCTACTACTTTAGTGTTATTCTGTTTTTTTGTTATTGAGACAAAATTCATCAGTGCCATCACTAATAGGTAACAAAATCTCATATAAAGGCGTAATTGTTACCGAAAATTATATTAGAAATTTTTAGTCAATAAAATAAATATCATGGCGATCGGAATTTGTTCGTCAGAAAAAAATTACTTACTGCTATAATGCTCACATTTAAAAAGGTGTTCTCTGATGATGGAAAATTTTCAAAAATGGATTCTTAATTTTTTCACAGCATTGTTTTGTGCTGAAGACTCCCCAGATACAAAATCAACTATTATTTTTCTGATAAATATTATATACTAGCTGACCCGGCAGACTTCATAGTGTCTCAATCGATAAGTAAAAGACCTAAACTTTTGTATAAAATAAACATAATACAAAAAAAGGACTGTCCGACGGGGGACACATCAAAGGAAAAACAAATTTGTTATTTTCATTTAATTATCAATGAACCTCACCTTTGAAACCTTCTCTGGACTTCCACAAATAATTCAAGACCAAAATTAGCCAAATCGGTAAAGCCGTTCTCGAATTTTAGTGAGACTAACGAACAGCATTCATTTTTATATATGTAGATAGATAATTAAATTATTTAAATATTTGATCTTCGCTAGTCAGGCGCGTTCGTCAACGAGCAACAAAACGGCGTTGTCATGACAGCTGTCAAGCCAGAGCGGCGCCGGGCTGTCACTTTGGCGCTTCTCCAAAATTCGCAACAATTTTATTGTTTCGGTTATGCTATTTCGAGATGCAACTCACTATACACTATCGCTTTCACATTTTGCGATGGGGTGTTCTGTTTAAGGTCTCATTACAGTTGATTATTGGAAAAAAATTAATACGTAATTAAAACTACTTATACGATTAAATCTATTTTTCCGTATGATTTAAAATAACAATATCGATATAATATATTAACGAAATTACTGCTTCACGGCATAAATAGGCAGGGTCGTGATACCTACTCGCGGGGGCTTACATGACTTACCTACCACCAGTAATTACGCAAACTATAATTCTTGTGGGTCTGATTATTATTATCACACGAGGTTATTCCTTCACCGTGGAAGATATTTATGAACATTTGTTAAGTACGTGTCTAGTATATCATTAGAAAAATTGTTACCTGTCTGCTGGATTCCAACATCATCACAGTCATTCGATACGAATGTACCGAGCGTCCTATCCTTTAGATCATAACGACTTCAAAAGGCATGAGTGAGTTGAATAAATTGATACACCAGTGGTACCTATCTGAGTGGCTACAGAAAACTCCCCAATCTATATATTAATACGAGAAGCAAAAACTTTGTATCCCTTTTTACGAAAATTGCGCGGACGGAGGAGTATGAAATTTTCCACACTTATAGAGAATATAGAGAAGAAGTGCACAATGCTAATATTTTTTTAAAATAATGCATAAAAGATACATTAAATCAATAAAGAAAACATTATTTGAGGCACACACGCATGCATACTATTTATTGTCAAACTTTTGTTCTTGACGTCTGTGGTCAAATTGAGAATAGATTAAATATTGTTTGTCTTTATTAATATTTTTTTATAGAGTAGCCTTGGCGAAATTTGTGATTATAGAAGTATAAAATTCAATCATAATAGTGTACAAACTTACAATTCCAATTAATTATAGTCGAATTTCGACTACTGCGGGACCTCTAGTATAGGTAATTAGGCGATAATAGTTTGATAAAATTATGGAACAAGTTTCTTATCGAGTCTAAAATAACCGACAGTGAAGACAGAATAAAGGGTAGGCTTTCCAAAGCCAATGCAATTGACCTCATGTCTGAAGGTAGCGCCCAGCTTGTCCGTACTCCTGGTATTACTGACGTCCATAACCACCTAATACTAGATCTTTGCTAGTCTTACCCGTAGAATAATAACGCAAGGGTATAATACCTATGGCAACATAACCCTACTTACAACATTAACAAAAAAAAAACTTGGTAGCTACTATGCCTTGAAGTAAGGAATAAACAAAGAGAAACTGGGAAACAATCTAGTGTGTGTCCCTGTCATTATTTTTCTTATCAATACAATTGTTTTTCACGAAAAATCTTTTTTTTGCCAAGATAATTTTGTTTGCGCGCATTTTATTCAAATTTCAGTCACCATCACGGATCGTGTTATGCAAAACGTAACAAAGCAACTTGTGACAAGTCCGTCAACTTTGTTTGTCGTTCTTGGCTCCGGTCTCGCATTTCGCTATTCAGTATTCCAGAACGATTCAAAACAAACGGAAAGGAGGATAATTTGAAATGAGTTTTTTTTTTTTCTCTCTTTTAGACACTTTATAATGACTGCTTTTGAAAGTTTGGCTCTTTGTTAGAAATGTCGTTCATAATTATTAAGGTTGCCTCGCGCGCGTTTGTGATTTTTACGTAGAAGCAATTTATTGTTAAGCTACGTTATAAGAATACAATACAAAAGCGAAACAAAGAGGTTGAACGTTTTGTAAGCTATTTTGAATTTATTATTATTTTCTTTATTCGTAGGATATGTTGAACACTTGCACCAACGAGTACCAGCCACTATATTGCCTATTTTATACCATATATATATATATATATTTTATACCTGTTTTGAATTGCAATCCAGATTGTTATGTTAAACATTTAAACTTATAATTTCTTTGGTTGTAATTTGTTTTGTGCATCAATAAAAAGAAAATAAAGGAAATAAAGCAATCGAACGGTGTGAGAAATAGTATAGCTATTTACAAACACTAATATTTGATATCTATAAATATATATAAAAGAAAGTTGTGTTAGTTACACTATTTATAACTCAAGAACGGCTGAACTGATTTGGCGGAAAATTGGTGGGGAGGTAGCTTAGGATCAGGAAAAGGACATAGAATACTTTTTATCACGTTTCTGTGGGATGTGACATTAAATGTTGTATAACAAAACGCAACAGATATGGAATAACAAAACGCAACTGACAGCTAAACGTAATGTAGTTTATGGTTAATTATAGTAGAATTTTGAAGTTGACCGGTTGATGTGTTTATTTCGAGTTTCGATTAGCTTATTGTGCCGAGATATGTAATCATTAAGAAAGCCATGCCGCGATCAACACGATCAAATCTTTCCCGACGAAACCGTAATGCAACTAGGATTCGAAACTTTGCGAGTGAAAGGACTGAAGAAGAACAAGAAAATATAATAATAACTAAAATACATGGCCAATAAAGAATTAAAATACTTGCTTTTTTAATTTATTTTTAATTTAAATTATTCATCCAAATAAAAAGTTGACCTTGATCAAAAGTCTGCTCATTTATTGCCTCTAAGGCGGAACATTTAATAGACCATGCGTGCTAATAATCTTGTTTTAAGCCCACAAAACACAAGTATAATTACAAAATATTAAGTACAAATTTTTACGACTAAATTAACCCAAAATCAAATTCCAGACGCTGTTGCGTACATCAAATCGAGAAAGGTCATTTATTTTAATTAAACGCAGACTGACAAAACGTCGGGCTGACTTACAGTTATACAAATAAGAAGCTATATTAGTACGAGTAAACATCAATGTGTCTTGTAACCACAAGCGATTGCGGTAAAACACTCGGTGTGTTCAAATCATTTTGATAGAAACGCGCCAAAAAACTACTAATAAAACTATTATTATAATAAAATCCTAATTCTGAATAACGGGTAAGTTTGAATACGAATTATATCAGAGGAAGTGTGAAAGTAGCCCCGGTATTTACCAATTAAAGAGCGGACGGCTAGCGTGGTGTGGACATGTGATGCGTAGAGAGGAAATGCATGTGACTAGGAGATGTATGGAAATGATAGTGCAAAGTAGAGGGGGAAGAAGTTAACCGAAGAAGACATGGATGGAGTTTGTGAATGACGATATGAGAGAGAGAGAAGTGAGGGAGATGACGGCTGATAGAAGAGAATGGAAAAGAAAAATTTGCTGTACTGACCCCGCCTAGTGGGATAAGGTGGAGAAAAAGAAGGAGGTAAGTTTGAATCCGAATATCTATAAATAGTTTATATAGGATTGGCAAGAATGGAATGTATGAAAAGAGTGTAAAATGTGAGTGAGAGAAAATGGTAAGAAAAAGAAAAAAGAACGACAGATAGAATGACAGAAAAAAGGAAGACGGCGAAGGCAGACTATAATACACTGAATATTTGTGAAAACGAAATTATTTATGAATACACTTAATATTTATTACTAGTGGTAAGACCTCTTGTGAGTCCGCATGGGTAGGTACCACCACCCCGCCTATTTCTGCCGTGAAGCAGTAATGAGTTTCGATTTGAAGGGCGGGGCAGCCGTTGTAACTATACTGAGACCTTAGGACTTATATCTCAAGGTGGGTGGCCAATTTACTTTGTAGATGTCTATAGGCTCCGGTAACCACTTAATACCAGCTGGGCTGTGAGCTCGTCCTCACATCTAAGCAATAAAAAAAAAGACGATTGAATGAGCAAGGCGTAAAAAAGTGACAGATAATTTTTAATTATTATAATACCGAGATTTCAGAGAATAACAATAAAAGTGCAACAATGGAATAATTTTATTTTATGTGCCACGATCTCAATTTTATATTAATACTAGCTGACCCGGCAAACGTTGTTTTGCCATATATAAGATTTCTAGGGAATTTCTAGTGTAGAAAAAAAAAACTAACTTATTGTAAGTATGTAAGGATATGGTAGATGAGTGAAAGAGGCATGTAGCGCTGTGAACTATGAAGGAATATAAAAATAACAATACCTCATTCAACCACATAATGTCTCAATATAACAAAAAAAAAAATTGTCCAAAAAATAAAAAATAAATCTTAGGGGTGGACAACCCTTATCACTTAAGGGTATGAAAAATAGATAGTAGCCGATTCTCAGGCTTACTAAATATGCATAAAAAATTTCATGAGAATCGGTCAAGCGGTTTCGGAGGAGTATGGGAACGAACATTGTGACACGAGAATTTTATATATTAGATATATTTTGTATAATATTAAGAAATTAAAACTAATTTCGAAACTGATTTCTATTTTCAAATTGGTCATTTAATTATTTGAAGCACGTTGTTTTCGCAAATACGGATATGTTAAAACATCTCATTGTTTTCTTGTCTTTTTCTGTCGTGGCCCAGAAATACAGCTCAAAGACTAAATAACGTGTCCGGACGTTTGACGCGTTTCCGTTTAGCAAATTTTGATTTGAAACACGAGCCCAAAGAACGCTCCCAAGCACAATTCAAAACAAATAAATTGTTTTCACACACATACAAAAGCTTTCCAATTCGCGTGCACACCACCTAATCCAGGAAAAGTTTCGTGACTACCTCACAGTATTTCGGTTTCATTAGACATCGTAGGCTGGAAAACTACCATTGAAATGTATATCGATGCTTGAAAGGCAAACGTGACTAAGTGACAATAACTGCTTTGTACATAAATGATAGGCAATAACCACATTCGATGCGCAAAATATATATATATATATAATTAAAATCATTTCAATCCTACAGCTAGATTCATTAAAATAGAATTTTTTTCAAGTATTTCAACTTTAAATTAGGCTACTCTAAAGTTGTCGCTTAGTTTGCCTTTCAAGCGTCGATATATATTATCAAATGGCTTGGCTCTGCCTCTGGCATTGTTGAAGTTCATGGGCGACGGTAGCCACTCACCATCAGGTGGGAAATATACTCGTTTGTTCGTCAAATGCAATAAAAAAAAAGTGGTAATTACTAGATGAAATAGACACGTTAATATGCTCTGTCGATTTATGTCACGGGTTACAAACCCTACTACTGCTGTTATTACAAATGCATTTGAGACTCACATTAAAAGTGTAATGCCAATATCGTATATTTGTGTCCGCCCTGCTTCGTTGTCTTAGCTAAATAACGAAAATCATATAAGTTTCGATTAGCTTTTTTTTTTAAAGATAATAATAATAATAAATATTTAATAACAATCACGCCACGTTAATTGGTCCCGTGCTAAGTTCGTAAAGAACTTGTGTTACAGGTACCAGATAACGGAAGTTAATGTAAGATTTTTATTATACACGTACATATATTTAATATACATCCATAACCCTGGAAAAGACATTTATATTTATCATACAAATATCTTCCCTTGGCGGGATTCGAACCCGCGACCCCCTTGTGTAGTGACCATGTCACTTACCGCTACACCAGACGGCCGTTATACTTTTTTTATTTATTTAAAATAAGTAAGTTAGCTTTGAAACATGTTGGACTAAAACAAAATGTTTACAATTCACACGCAGTGAAATTGAAATCTTCAAAAGTATTCTATCTAGTCCTCTCGCAGACTAAATACAGATTTAAAAGTATATCTTTTTTTAGTGTAGCTTCTTCGTTTCATGCAGTCTCATATACAAACATTGCTAAAAATATTTCGGTCGTAAAAGTTTGATAAATAGATCTTGTTTAGTCTTTTACCGCAGGATTTAAAGTAAATGAAATTGAAATCTTCAAAAGTATTCTATCTAGTCCTCTCGCAGACTAAATACAGATTTAAAAGTTTATCTTTTTTTAGTGTAGCTTCTGCATTTCATGCAGTCTCAAATCACAACATTGCTAAAAAGATTCCAGCTATAAAAGTTTGATAAATAGATCTTGTTTAGTCTTTTACCGTAGGAGTTAAAGTAAAAGTTTCACTTAGTTATTAGTTTTGATAAATAAGCATAAAGCTCCGAGTGAAAGCTTATTTGTGTAACTGGCGTCACTCGTGCCATTCGGTAGTTGCAACTTGTACATACATGGACACTGAAAATCCTTTTGTTAACTATAGACAAGTATTTACTATAAATAGATAATTTTCACTTAATGCTACAGTTTGAATTAAATAAAGAAATGCACATAAAAAAACACCCATATAGTTTTTAAAGGATATCGTAATCCAACGACGATTGAGTATATAAATAAATATTAAATTGTGGATCTCTCATTATCAAATAAAAGTTGCTGTTTTGTTTTTGTTGCTCTTCGCAAAGCTTTTTTTACAAGCATACGACCCATCAGATGGAGTGGTTAGCGTGACTCATGGATGTCAGCAATGCCAGGGGCAGAGCAAAGACGTTTCCTACTTATCTCTATCTCTAAGCTCTATCAGCTTCATTTGAAGAAGATTATGTTCTAGCCTTCGATCAACAATAGTAACTATTGTTGATCGAAGGTTCTAGCGCTCGAAAAACACCGTACTGCGGAACTCATTCCAAAGCCACATGCTTCGTGGCCAAAAAATATATTTGGAAACGCATATATTTTTTTTATTTTTGATGTTAATGCACTGTCGATTGCACCTATAATTGAGGTGACATCTGCCATGAACTTTTGTCAGTTTGTCAATGTTTAGTATTGATGATCACTTTGTTGGTGCAACTTATTAAATAAATAAATAAATAAATAATCATTGTGGATGAACGCAGTGGTTCCAGGTTGTATGGATGAACTCTACTCCGGTGGCGGGCGGTACAATGGTAAAAACGAGATGATGGTATCAAATAATTTCTCAGTGCACTCCCCATGAAATTATACGGAACAATACACAGAGAAAACCGAAGTGTCTCCGTAGACCCAAAGGCTCCAAATCTGTTAGAATGGGATTATCGAGAATCCAAATCCAAATTCAGTCAAAGTGAAAGTAGCTGATATTTGGGACCTCCAGCCCAGAGCTGGGAGTAGTAGTACAACAGGCGAGGCAGGACTTATGCTTTGTAAAGCACAAGTTGGGACATGCACGACCACCTGTTAGCAATCCCGGTTGAACCATCAAGCTCAACAACCAACAACCCGTCCTAGTTGAGCTGATCAAAAGATCAACGGGTCAAAAGAAATTATTCCAACTTTAAAAATAAAAAAACACGATTTTACTACATATTTGCGGAAGTTTTTAGTAAGCACATGTAAATTTACGTATAGTCGAATTTTAAGAAGGTATCGTATTATGATCGTGCCCCAGAAACGTGCAAACAAACAGCGGCAGTAGAGAAGTGTACAGTAAACACGCGTTGCGTTTTACGTAATTGAATGCTAAATGACTTGATGTACTGTTTATATCTATACGACTTGTGTAAACGATTACCGATGTTTAATTGGATTCTGTCGAGGACTTTTTCGTTTAACATATAAAATTTTAATTTATTTAGACGAAGCTTTTTTCGGTTAGTGCCGGATTTCGAATGTAGAATCTTCTTTTTTTTTTTTGTTGCTTAGTCGGGTGGACGAGCTCACAGCCCACCTGGTGTTAAGTGGTTACTGGAGCCCATAGACATCCACAATGTAAATGCGCCACCCACCTTGAGATATAAGTTCTAAGGTCTCAAGTATTGTTACAACGGCTGCCCCACCCTTCAAACCGAAACGCATTACTGCTTCACGGCAGAAATAGGCAGGGTGGTGATACCCACCCGCGCGGACCCACAAGAGGTCCTACCACCAGTAATAGTCTATAGGATTGAAAGCCACTAAGCAACTTCAAAAAAAGTTCTTCCAGATCCTTAATTTGATTCTATCTATCTCTCAGTCTACAGACGTCCACTACTAGATATAGGCCTCTGCAAGCTTCGCCACAACCACCGATTTGATGGAACCAGTACATGAGATGCCACTATCGATGGAAAAATTCACTTTGTTGTTTCACAAATCGGCCAAGGTATCCCATCGCTTGGGCTCATAGTTTAGAACTTGCTATCTATGCATAATATATCCACTTGAAACACACATCTTTCGTTACTGTCATGGTCCACTTTTGCAATTTCATCTTTATTCCAGAGCAGGTTTGATTTTGAACAATTAACCTCTACTAGTACCATATTTTCCATGTACAATACCTTCCATTGAAGCATCAAAATCGATAGAGCACGTCCGAAATCACTGTAAATTTCCATCCTTCTATATCCTGTACAGGCTTGTTGGGACAATGGCGGCCAATTAGTGGCAGCATGTAACGCCCACTAAATCGCAAACGCGGTCTCTCGGATACACTACGGAATTATGCAGACGCCCGATAGAGAAACAGGAAGACTAATCTGCTATATTTCGTACTCTGTGGTAAAATGTTGTAGCTTATTTACATGTCAATTTGTGCTCGTTTAAAATATACAAATACAGGCAAGGATTTGGGTTTGGGAAGATGCTAGATGAGACTGAATTCTGGGCGGTCGCGTTATATCCTGGACAATGGGTAGATCTCGGGTGTTTGGAGAGTTCAGGGAAATCGTTTAGTAGGCTGACTTCAAAGTTCCACATACACTACGTGACGTACGGGTGTCTCGTAGAAGATACGACCCTCACCACCAAAAAATTTCTTTCTGAGTTATTGGTCACCGCGTTGTATGTGTAGTACCTACTACCATTAAGTAGAACTTCCGTTATAAAACATTAAACTCTTGTGGTATCACGTTACGGTATATATAGGCTCCCGTTACAGCTTAGTTTTAGTGGGACGTAAGCCGGTTCGTTTGTCTATTAAAACAGCTACGTATTGTTTATAGATCGCCGATAATTCACCACTAATATATATGGTAACATACAAAATTAATTGTTAATAACTTTGGTTGAAATTTGAAACATTACGTTTTTGATAAAACTATAGTTTTTATTAGTTTTTGGGGATAGCTGCAAAAGAAAGATCTTCCACCAAGCAGGTGATTTTTCGCGGTAGACCAACGACCCGAATGTTATTGTTCGGAACTTGTATATAAACAAGCTTATCTTAAAAATTCAGGCATCAGTCAAATGTATTGTGTTCTGTGATGGCTACCCGTCACAAATTTACCGCTTAGTGAGATTAACAACATATCACTTCGCAATCCCTTCCTTGCAGGTCATGCGAAAATACTTAACATTGATATAACGCATCCTATTCATAAAAAAAAGAAACCATTCTATGTAGGACTATATAGAATTTCTAATTTAATCAAGATGACTACTACTAAGAAAATGTGAATTTAAATCATCCAAAAACATACTATTTCATTACAACCAAATAATATATTCCAAACTGTACGCGTAATTGTTTCGCAGAAGAATACATTAGTAGCTGCATTGTGGAGAGAAAATCCACTACAGCACGATCGCAAAATCAAAATTCAATTTCAGTAGAACTACTGTTTACAATCTAAACGTCACGTTTCAGGACCCTGATTATAATTAAACCAAGATCAATTCTAAAGCTAATTTCTCATTCAATACTTTATGACGATTCAATTTTACAATTGCAATGATCACAACTTGAGTGCAATCACCTTGAAATGTGAGGTTAACATTGGAATTTTTTAATGATTATCCCACTTTTCAAAACGGAACGTGAACGCATCGACAAATAAGCTGGATGGTGGTTTGGTCATAAATACTTTCAATTCCCTTTTTTTTTTTTTTTTTTTTTTCGGGCCGGGGGCCGAACCTCCTACGAGGTCCCCGCGCCTAGGGGGCGCGCGGGGTATGTGAGACTCAACGATCTGCAGGTGTTGAGAGCAGATCGCGGGCCCAAGGATTTTAGGGCCCACCCACTAAACGACTCCCCTGTAGGAGTGGGTGATATAAATCGTATATAGATTCAATATCTATATATCGCAGCAATATCGTTGAATCCGATATCGCCCCGCACGAAATCTATATATCGATATCAGCCGATACACGATATTGCTCGATGTGATGCGCATCGCCATATCGTACCGATTCGTGAATCGAAATCTATATTTCGATATCAGCCGATACACGATATTGCTCGATGTGATGCGCATCGCCATATCGTACCGATTCGTGAATCGAAATCTATATTTCGATATCAGCCGATACACGATATTGCTCGATGTGATGCGCATCGGCATATCGTACCGATTCGTGAATATCAGCAATATTCGTTTGGTTCGTATCGAATCGGCCAGAGTGAGTGAGCGCACGATAGGGATATCATGTGATGAATGAAACAGAAACAGGCATTATCCATACAATTGTAAACCTTATATTTAAGTCCATATGTCTGTAGATTATTCTTAGCGTATCAGCAGGATACAATTAAGGAAAGAAGTTTCAACTTTCGACCCTAACTTGAATGCAGTATAGCCTATTTGCATCGTTGAATTTAATTTCACGCGCTTTGACCTTGAACTAGAATTTTTGGACAAGTGTTTATAAATACTTAAAAGTTTTTTGTGTTTGATTTTTAAAGTACACATTTTTCTATTTTTAGTTGAATCCAAATAATTGAGTTTATTTCTTGTGTTTGTATTAAACTTTTGAAATCTACACTCTTTTGGTATATTTTGTAATTTTAAATTAAGACACAAAATACTAAAAACTGAAAATAATGTAGCCAGTCCTAAGCCTGGTAAAAGCATGAAGGAAAGTTTTTTTGATATTTTTATTTTCATGTTCTTTTTATTATTTTAAGATCATATTCTAAATTGATATCAGAAAACCAACCGTATAACGTTGACTTAAATCTATATCTACTACGATATTATATCAGCGTATCGTTTCAAATCTCAAATATCATGAATCGAGAAAATCTACTAGCATCCATCAATATATAGATTCAGAAAATATATAGATTCAATATCCGATATTGATCCTCGATATATAGATACGATTCGATACGCGGCAAAACCGATATTACCCACTCCTACTCCCCTGCACTCTTACACCCGACGTCCGATCTCCGTCCGGGGTCAGAACCCGTTCAGAGTAGGGGGGTTCCCGCGGTCAACACTACAACCAGACACGCGGCGCCACCCCGAGGACGCCCGACCGACGGGTCGTCGAGGCGATAGTCGACGACCAACGACGTCGGTCTCCGCGGTACGGCGGCCCTACCAGGCCGCCCGGGCGGTGCCGCTGGTGTTCCGGGATACCCCGCTGGGCCAGAACCAGCCTGCCGGGTCGGAACGCGATACACCGCCGACCGGGTTGCTCTTCAACAGTATGTTCGGCGACGACAGCGACGACGAAAATGCGAACCGCATCGCAGTCCGCAGCCGCCGACGCGCCGTCCCGTCCTCCTGGTGCCAGCGCGCTAGAGTGACGGTAGCGTGCGGCGCAGCCTCAACCCCCTTAGGTCGCCCCGTGACCATCACCGGGAGGAGACTGCCTCCTCATAGGGGCTGGAGCTGGACAAACGCCCTCCTCCGAACCCCGGCTCGACGGCGGCGGCACGGCGCCGAGAGGGAAGAAGAGCTCTCCCTCTCCCGTTCCGCCGCCTCCTTCTGCGAGATGGTGGACTCGCAGAAGTCGAGCATCGCCTGCCAGGACTCGTCGCTGCCGAGCATCGTAGCCACGACGGTCGGAAGCGACAAGTCCGGTCCTATTTTTGCAACGAGGACGCGGCGCTGCTCCGCGAAAGCGGTGCAGTACGCGAGCGTGTGCTCCACCGTGTCCTCGTTGCAGCCACTGCAGTGGTGGCACTTCGGCTTCGGCTCCCTCCGGGCGACGAGGTGCAGGTAGCGACCGAAACAGCCGTGTCCCGTGAGCACCTGTGTCGCTCGGAAGGTGAGACGTCCTCGGTCGCGATTCACCCATTCCGAGAGGACCGGGCGGATCGCCTCGACGGTCCGTCGCCCGTAGGCGGGGTCCGCCAGGCGGCGAGACCACGCCTCGAGCACGGCACGCCGAGATTGAAGCTTCCGCGCTCGAACTTCCGCCGCGCCGGGACGCGGCTCCCCCCTGGAGCGGAGATCGCATCGCCACGCGTAATCCGCAGCGAGCGCCTCCGCTTCCAGGTCCCAGGGAGGCGTCCCAGCTAGCACGCACGCCGCCTCAAACGAGACGGTGCGGTATCCACGAACCGCCCTGACCGCAATCGCGCGCTGCGGACGTCGCAACGCCGCAACGTTGTCGCGGGTCAGGGCGTGGCACCACACGGGAGCCCCGTACAGTGCCATCGACCGCACCACCCCCGTGTAGAGGCGGCGCACCACCAAGTCAGGCCCCCCGACGTTCGGCAACAGCCGACTCAGCGAGCCGGCAGCCGCCATCAGTCGGGGACCTAATCTTTCAAAGTGAGCGCGGAAGCTCCAACGACCGTCCAGTACGAGACCGAGGTACCGCAACCCGGTTGCCTCGATCTCGACGCGAACGCCTCCGATCACGAGGTGGGCCCCCTGAGGCGGCGCTCTCCGGGCCCCGTGAAACAACAGGGCCTGGGATTTATCGAGCGCCACCTCCAGACCCAGCCTTCGGATCCTGCCGATGACGAAGGCCACCCCCGCGCAGGAAAGACGGGCAGACTCTCGCAAGTCCCTCCCCCGGGCCACGACCAAAGTGTCGTCCGCGTAACAAACTACGCTCAGACCCGGAAGAGGAGCACTTAGGGCGCTACGCAGGACCCAGTCGTAGCCGATGTTCCACAAGAGAGGGCCAAGGACCGACCCCTGTGGAACACCGCGCTGGACGGGGAAGCGGAGCACCGCCCCACCGTGCCCGGTGCACACGACCGACCCGTCCTCGAGGTAGGACCCGATCAGCCGACGGAGATACGCAGGGACGCCGTGATACTCCAGCGCCCCTGCGATCACCGACCAGGGCAAGGTGTTGAACGCGTTGGCGATGTCAAGGGACACCGCCAGTGCAACCCCGCCCTGGCCGACAGCCTCATCAGAGAGGGCACGCACGCGCATCACCGCGTCGATGGTCGAGCGGCCCTCCCTGAATCCGAACTGCTCCGCTGACAGATCGGGACCCACCCCCGTCAGATGCTGGACGATGCGGGCGGCCACCACCCGCTCGAGCAATTTTCCAGCCTCGTCCAGCAGCACGATGGGACGATATCCCGCAGGTGAGTCCGCGGGGCGTCCCTCCTTCCTTAGCAGAACAAGTCTGCCCGTCTTCCACTGCTTCGGAAACCGTCCCGACTCGAGGCAGGCTTCATAGAGCCGCACGAGTCGGTCCCCAAGGGCACCGAAGGCCAAATCCCAGACCCGGCCGTGAACACCGTCAGGGCCGGGGGCCGCGTCCTTCCTCCGCATCCTCGACACGGCCGCACGAATCTCCTCCTCCGAGATGCTCGGAGGGACCACCTCAGCAGGGGCATCACCGCTCACGCTACTGCGTGGTGGCGCGCCCATGGAAGGGGGCTCGAAGCCCCTCTCCATCCGCGGGAACAGCCCGGAGACAATCTCCCGCAGCTGCTGAGGCTGGAGACGTTCCGTCACCGGGAGCGCCCACGGCCGCAATTTCTTGCGGACCGTTTGGTACGGGCGCCCCCAAGGATCTTGGTCAAGCGTCTCCAGGAGCGTCTTCATGCTCTGAGACTTGGCCTCGCCGATGGCCCGCCGCAGTGCCTCCTGCTTCTGACGGCAGTCGGCATGCAGGCGGGTCGCCACCTCCGCGAAGTCCGCATCGCGAAGGCGGCGACGGCGGTGGCGGGCGCTTCGGCGGCGCGCCCGCACGCACTCCTCTCGGAGGAGCGCGATCTCGGGCGTCCACCAATACGCACCGCCACGCGGAGCGCGACCGCTGACCCGGGGCATCGCAGCATCGCAGACGCGACGCATCGTACCCCGGAACCATTCGGCCTCCAACTCCACGTCCACTAGACGCGCGGGCATCGGCGCCCACGCAGCTACTGTGGCCGCCTCCACCGCAAGCACCTTGTTCAGGCGCTTCAGTGCCCATCGCGGGAATGACCGGGGAGCACTACGCGGGAGCTCCTCCTCGCCGCGGGCGTCTTCGGCCGGCGCGTTCAACGAGGTGGAAACGGAGAGCTCAAATCGGACGAACCGATGATCCGAGAGCGTCTCCGCCCCCTCGAGGACACGCCAACCACAGACACGGCGCGCGGCGGACGGAGACGCGAACGATACGTCCACGTGTGATTCCCCGTTCCACCGCACGCAGGTCGCGACCGAACCTCTGTTTAGGAGACAGAGGCCGGTCGCGAAAGCCCACTCCGACAGGAATTCGCCACGCGAGTCCGTGCGGGGGGATCCCCACGCCGTACATTTAGCGTTGAGGTTCAATTCCCTAACACAAGTTCATAATAAGCATAATTAATCATTAACCCATAGACTAATAATCGTCGTGGCCTAAAGGATAAGACGTCCGGTGCATTCGTCTATTGCGATGCACCGGCGTTCGAATCCCGCAGGTACCAATTTTTCTAATGAAATACGTACTTAGCAATTGTTCAAGATTGACTTCCACAATAAAGGAATAACACCGTGTAAAAAATATCAAACCCATAATTATAATTTGCGTAATTACTGGTGGTAGGACCTCTTGAGTCCGCACGTGTAGGTAATACCGCCCTGCCTATTTCTGCCGTGAAGCAGTAATGCGGTTCGGTGTGAAGGGTGGGGCAGCCGTTGTAACTACTGAGATCTTAGAATTTATATCTCAAGGTGGGTGGCACATTTACGTTGTAGATGTCTATGGGCTCCACAGGTTTTTTCAAAGTTTACCCGCAAAGACTGCCCGCATCCAAGACATTCCCGTGATCCTCAACCACTCAGGTCTGGTTGCAACACTAATTATCATATTTAACTCGTCTACTACCCTGTAGGTCACCGGTGCCCTACGCGACGTACTGGAGTATTTAAAACCCACATAAAAATCACAAATAAAAACAACATTATTCAATTTAAAATATTCAAATATAAACTGACCCTAAGAATTGATAAACGAAGTCAAAATTCAGAACCTGTCCAATTCCGTCCTTCCAATTTAGATACAACAAAACGTTTCCTAAGACTCATCTCGCGCCTCAAGGATTAATTAGAATTGTAAATGACCCAAAGAAAGTCCCGGTATCACTCTACTTAAGTTCGTATCAAAATATTTGCAGAAAACAATCCTTTTGAAGATTAACTCTTGAATCGGCACGCAAAAGGAATAATAATTGTTGTTGTTTATTGAAAACAATCCTTTTGCTCTCGGCTCTGCTTGTTCCATTAACTGATTTTAGATATATTTGGCAGACCACGATATGACTACAAATAAATAATTATAAATTTGCAATGATTCTAGAAGGGTAAAACTTTAAATGGCTCGTGACGTTATAAGTGCTAAGCCCAAATGAATGGTTCTAGAAGAAAAAGAAAGAATAAGTATTTCTAATTTAATTGTGATTAAGTGAATGAAATGAACAATTTACTTCCGAGCCTCTTGAGAAATTCAATTCCAAGCTGGTTTGTTCGTAGACTTTATACATTCGGATTTTTGTAGAGACTACTTCGTCCACAGCCCAACACAATATGTTAAGTGCCAGGCATATAGCTATTATATTTAACAGTGAATGCCATCAAGTACAAGTGTGGCTAAACTCAGTGATCACAGGCTTGAGCCAGTTAATCAAAACAAACAAACCAACAAACAAATTTAATACATCCTATTAAATACTTGGGATTAATAGCTTTCGAGTTATT
Source organism: Bombyx mori (assembly GCF_030269925.1). Classification (NCBI taxonomy): domain Eukaryota; kingdom Metazoa; phylum Arthropoda; class Insecta; order Lepidoptera; family Bombycidae; genus Bombyx; species Bombyx mori. Next base: position 1,721,665 of record NC_085128.1, read on the forward strand.
ATGAAGACAAATCAGCTTACCATTTTTGCTATAGATTGCCTCTTGCTTATTGTTTTTGAATATCGCAGGCATCCGAACGAGAAATTACTTTCTCTTTGTGCCGTCGGGGATTTTGAATTTCTTTGATTTTTTTCCCGTCTTTTAAGATGCTCGAAAAGGAAGCGGAAGTTACTCACTGTATCTTTGAGGTCTTCAATAATTAAATACTTTTACCGATTATTAGATTTCGTTTGATCCATTTATTTTATCTTTTGAGCCACGTCTACAAGGTCTTTTCTAGGGTCATTACTAATCGTCTCGCCCGAAGGCTTGATGAATGCCAGCCACCGGAGCAGGCTGGGTTTCGAAAGGGTTACAATACCGTAGACCATATTCACACCCTCAGACAGATTATAGAAAAGTCTACAGAATATAATCTGCCACTTTGCGTGGCTTTCGTGGACTACGAGAAAGCCTTTGACTCTATCGAGACCTGGTCAGTTCTGGAATCCTTACAGCGATGCCAGATAGACTATCGCTATATCGAGGTGTTGAAAAGTCTATACGAAGCCGCGACGATGACCGTACAAATCCAGGATGGCCAGTCTAGACCTATCAAGCTGCAGCGGGGTGTCCGACAGGGAGATGTTATATCTCCGAAACTGTTCACCGCTGCACTTGAAGATGTCTTCAAGACGCTGGACTGGAAAACATGTGGAATCAACGTCAACGGAGAGTACATGTCACACCTTCGATTTGCCGATGACATAGTCTTAATGTCGGAATCGCTGGAGGACCTCAGTCGTATGCTCAACGATCTCAATGCTGCTTCCCGATGCGTGGGACTGCGGATGAACCTTGACAAGACGAAAGTCATGTTCAATGATAAAATCGTCCCGGGCCAAGTTACCATCTCGAATGCAGTCATTGAAGAGGTAAAAGACTTTGTCTACCTCGGTCAGGCTATCCAGCTTGGCCGGGGTAACTTCAATACAGAGATTGAGAGACGCATACGACTGGGTTGGTCGGCATTTGGGAAATTCCGTGCAATCCTCACCTCGCAAATTCCTCAATGCCTGAAGACAAAAGTCTTTAACCAGTGCATTCTCCCCGCTATAACCTACGGCGCGGAAACCTGGACACTGACGGCAGGGCTGGCCCATAAGTTAAGAGTCGCACAGCGGGCGATGGAGAGAGCTATGCTAGGTATTTCTCTAAGGGACAAAATCCGGAACGAAGAAATTCGACGGAGAACCAAAGTCGACGACATAGCTCTCAAAGTTAGCAGGCTGAAGTGGCAATGGGCCGGTCACATCTGTCGAGCCAGCGACGCCAGGTGGGGGAGGAAAGTCCTCGAATGGAGGCCACGGATGGGTATAAGGAGCGTGGGGCGTCCTCCAACCAGGTGGACTGACGACTTAGTGCGCACGGCGGGAAGTCGTTGGATGCGGAAGGCGGAGGACCGCATTATGTGGAAGGCATTGGGGAAGGCCTATGTCCAGCAGTGGGCAGATAAAGGCTGATGATGATGATGATTTATTTTATACTAGCGGCCCGCTCCGGCTCCGCTCGGGTCAACAAAAACTTCAATGATATTTGACGTAGTTTTATTTTTTTAAATAAAAGAATAAAAATTCAAAGAATGAAGAATAAAAGAAATAAAGTTAGACATGTGCTACCGCGACACTTTTTGTAAATAATAATGTGTTCTACAAAGTCGTAGTCCATTATTTTATTCTATCATCAATAGTTTTCGCAGGGCACGCGATGTAAAGACTATTTTAGGTAATTTTTTTACACCTTGGGCTTACTTTATTGGAATTTTAGTAAGTATCCCTATTTTTAATCAAAAAAGATTATAGCCTATGTCACTTGGGAATAGTGTAGCTTCCAAACAGTGAAATAATTTTTCAAATCGGTTCAGTAGTTACGGAGCCTATTCAATACAAACAAACAAATCTTTCCTCTTTATAATATTAGTATAGATTCTTCTTGTTCTTCTCCTTTATTGGAGATTTAAAGCTGGCACGAAACAGCTGGGAAAGTTTTTCGAACGATGTCGCAGAAATTATCACAGCGATAATAATTATAAAAATGAAGCTGGAGTCCAAGGATTTGTTTACTAATGCACCGCGTTATAATGATACACAGACCTGGCTAACCTTGTGTTTAGTAGTTGCTGGAGCCAACTAGAAACACGAGATGCATTAATTGATGCAAATGTTAATTAAATTGCAATACTAATATCCCACACTTCATAGTCAAAAAAGAAATCTAAACTATATATAATGTAACTAATAGAAAATATCAGATACACAGACTCGATACAGACTTGAATATTTTACATTGTGTGCAGTATTTGACAATGTCTGCCATACGTTTGCAGAGCCCTCGAGACGATGATCAATATTTGCCGACGATGCAGTAATCGTACTACTGGATTCAAAACTGGCGCTGTGCTAGGATCTTGCAATTTAAAAATAATATTATTAGTTTACTGATACCCATTCTAACTGGCGTCATCTAGGCAGACTTCGGATAGCCTGCTGACCGAAAGGACTGATGGTCGTGGCACCGACCGACCGCCGGCCTGGCATCCCGAGGGGGATGGTGACGGAAGAGATGTGCACTAAACGCTTCACTTTTCCCCTTTGCCTTTTTATGAGTTCTGCCTTATGCGAGGTTCGGACGCGGGATGTTGAGCGACAGGAGGTTTTTACTTTTTTACATACTACATGGAGCCACTGCGTTCATCGACAGTGCGTTTCCAGAGGTCTTTTTTGCCACGTACCATCCGGCTATGGAATGAGCTCCCCTCCACGGTGTTTCCCGAGCGCATGTTCTTCTTCAAACGAGGCTTGTGGAGAGTATTAAGCGGTAGGCAGCGGCTTGGCTTTGCCCCTGGCATTGCTGAATTCCATAGGCGACGGTAACCACTCACCATCAGGTGGGCCGTGCGCTCGTCTGCCTACAAGAGCAATAAAAAAAATACAGTCCAGACCACATCTTGTAACAATGTGACATTACAGTATTTTTATTTGGTACTTACACCTGGTTTGTCTTCGAATAGAGCAGGGAGAGCTTTTGATAAAACGTCTAATGTTTTAGGTTTCTTTTTTTTATTTCTTATAAAGACATTTTATTATAATAGCTGAGTACTTAAACGATCACGTTAATTTCTTTCACCACTAACACTTTCATAGCAACACAGTTGCATTTCCTCTACTAAACCACTTCCGCAACCTTAGAATACAATGAAAATAATCGGCTCGAAAAGCTTGAGACATTCCCGACAAAAGCTCGGAAACACGTTTCACGACACTACAACGTCACCAGAGCTTTATTTATTAACTTACATTTTAGCTAATGTGGACGCGTTGGAACTTAAATCTTGTTGAATTGTTGCGAGCAAAGTTCCGTTGTACCATATTTGTGGCTTTAAGTGGAAAATAGACTTTAATTCGGATGATAAATTTCTAGTGAGAATTGATTAAATATAAGCTATTTAAATCCATCACTGTCTATGGTGTCTAAAATCCATCACTGTCTACATCATCGCTATCGTCTTATGGGACGATGCGGAGGGGCACCCTAACCCACAGAAACCCGTCTACACACTTCACTTGCATAATGGTGAAGAGAGCAACTACATTTATCCATTTTTGACTAAAAGTTTAGTGTTTTTTATTTACAAAACGAATTACGAAACAAAAAGCTTCATTTTATTAATAATCTCCACTTCAAAGCATTCAATTGAAGCATTTTTCGGATAGCAATATTTTAATACGCTTTTATTAGCTTCAGACGTATGTATATTAATTAGTATGTCTGTGTGTAACGGAATCTTTGAACATGATTTTGACCCCCTTCGAAACGTTGGATAAACTCGAAATTTGGCATACTTATTAAGGACCGATGACAATTCAATATTTAAAAAAAAATTGAAAAAATTTAAAATAAACTAAAAAATGAAAAATAAATAATAGTTTAAAAAAAATAAAAAAATACGCTTTTATAGAAAATCCAACTAAAATATGGAAAATATTTTTTTTAATAAATTTCAATTAAAAATAGTGTAAAAAAAAATGATTTTATTGTAAAAAAAGCGTGAGGTGCATGGTATCAGTAGTTATAAATATTTTATGAACAGATATGAGTAGAAGGGCTATTTTGATTATAGCCTAAAAAGCACCTAACGTTTTATTATAATAAAATTATTTTTTCTATTATTTTTTTATAGCACAAAATGCTCAGATTTTAAGGAAGTTTACATAATACGGTCGAACGTATAACGAAACAAAAATTATAAATTTTAGTGATAGGTATATATTGTTAAAATACCTTTATTAAACAAGTAGTGTGCGGGCAATGTCCTTTAAATCCAAGAATAGAGGAAATTACAGAGCACCAGCGAATAGCGTTTTCAGAATGTGTAATTATGCGAAACTAACATATGCGAGGCGTCACCGTTTAAAATAGAGTAATTTATACCGTAATTATACGAACGGGTCGCCCTGTTTGTTCCAGGCTTGCTTTGCTAGAAGTTTTCCTTTGAATATTATGCTATATGTCTGGTTTTTTCATAAAATATCATGAACTAATACGGTAAACTGTACAATTATTTTAACTATAATATTCTGGTGATAATTAATACTGAAGACATGGTATGGTATGATATACTAGTGGTGGAAGGACCTCTTGTGAGTCCGCACGGGTAAGTACCATTCGCCTATTTCTACCGTGAAGCAGTAATGCGTTTCGATTTGAAGGGTGGGGCAGCCTTTGAGACTTTAGAACTTATATCTCAAGGTGGATGGCGCATTCACGTTGTAGATGTCTATGCGCTCCAGTAACCACTGAACAGGCTGTGAGCTCGTCCACCCATCTAAACAATATAAAAAAAAAGATATCACAACTTCAATTTCTTCAAACATCGATTCTAGGAAACGATGTTTCTAAATCTAAATTATACAAAATTTACAGTAGTCAGACCTTTAGAGGCGGCGTTCCAGACGATAAACTATAAATTCAAGACTGTGTTGAAGACTATAAGACGTTTTCCCGATAAGTGTACAGCAAGCTTGCGACTGTAAGCAGTAAACTCAGGTGTCTCCGAGTCGACCAGACGAACGTCATGTAAAATTCAACGTTGAATACAATCGATAGCATTCGTTTGAAAATTTCCTCCGTGGTTGTTGTTCTTTGAGTTCAAAAGACCTGAAATATTAATAGTCTGTCCTTCTAGTCGATACATGAGGGTGGTGACAGTTGGGTGGTTGATAGCCCTGGCCACTTCCACTTACACTTACTATCTATTTACAACGTACTAAACTTGACTCACGATTTCACCCGCTTTAAAATTGTGATTCGGAAGGATATGGACACGTAGGATTTACAAGATAAAAAGTTTTTTGTGTCACTCTCGGATAAATAAGCTACCTGTCTTATATTAACGGTTGCCATGTCAACGTGTACTGCTATGCACATGCTCATAGATGAAAAATCTATTCTGGGTAATCCATTCTTAACGAATGATTACATCTTAACAAGAATATTTGTGCTATATGTTAAGTTTATTAAATTTATTTTACTGTTCACTGGTGGTAGGACCTCTTGGGAGTCCGCACGGCTAGGTACCACCACCCCGCCTATTTCCGCCGTGAAGCAGTAATGCGTTTCGGTTCGAAGGGTGGGGTAGCCGCTGTAACTATACTGAGACCTTAGAACTTATATCTCGAGGTAGGTGGCGCATTTACGTTGTAGATGTCTATGGGCTCCAGTAACCGCTTAACATCAGGTGGGCTGTGAGCTCGTCCAACCATACAAGCAATAAAAAAAAAATATGTGGAAATTTAAATCGAATATTTTATATCTTCGAATTAGAATTCAATGAATACCACTATTCCCAAAAACATACAGTAAATATTCACCTAATCTGTAACTAGCTAGCTTAATGTCCACAAAACATTAATCTGTTCATGTTTCAGTATTAAATTCCGTATAACCACTATTATACCGACCGCACAACACCGTAACACTGTTATGCCTTAAGTGGAGACTATAACTTAAAGAGGATTATGATTCTGGTGACGGGTATTTTTGTTATAATAAATATTTTGACAAACGATTCTCAAAATAAGGATGTTCCTTGAGTTTTATGATCGAAAAATGTTACATAGAGTGTAAAATAGACACAAATTAATTAAATTAGTTAATAATAAACTGGTTATATAATTTTAGTATTAATGAGAAAGAAGGTTCAGGAAATTGTAAAAGAGCAAGCCGGATCTTGTTGAGAACATACATTCTTCAACTGATTCAGTGGTGCAGCATTAGCAACCCTGACTATGGCGCCAAGGGTCGCGGGTTCGATACCCACATCGGGCAGACATTATTTTATGATCAGGTTTGCTTGCTCTTTGTCTGGTTATTTATTATCTATATATATTTAAACGTATGTAAGTATATTTGTTAGTCTCTAGTACCCATAACACAGGGAACCCTTAATTGGGGCCGGATGACCGTGCCTGATTTGTTTTCAATTATAATTAATTATTTATCCCTCGATTTAAAACGAAATGCATAATAAAACGTTACGAATCTGATACATTAGTTGTCTATGCTGGTGCAAGGGATTAGGGTAAGCTAGCTTAGATATCATCAATGTTCTGCTGTGAACAGTGTACGTACCAGATTGAAGGGTGCGAAAACTATTGTACTATACAATTCGGACTTCGACTATAGCTCGCATGCTGACGGTATTCATGCCATGATGTCTATAGGTTTCGGAAACTACTTAACAACGAGTAGGACAAATAAGCCAAGAATGTAAATGACTGCACCCCTGCTATTAAAAAGCAGGCTTTCATCAAAGACAAAGAAAATGACAAAGGTGTTCCGAAATTTCTTCCAATACCATATGCAGCTTTATATTTATATGTAATAATTTTTATTAACGGCAAAATAAATTATAGAGGTTCCTAAATGCAAGTGGCCTAAGCTTAGTCATTATGGAGCAATGAGGTTTAAGTTTTCATGAATTTGAATTTGAGTAAGCAAAAAACAATACGCGCATAAATAATGTCTACAAAATCATCTGTTATCTATGGCTGAAACTATGGATAGGCCGGTTTTGCAACATTTTTTTAATATATTTTAAATAAATTAACATAATTATAAGCATGATTATGAAAAATTGTGGATTAGGTCACTATTGCGCTGACGACCTCTTAATTATATTAAAAAGAAAGAAAAAAAAAACGCTAAACGCTGTTCATTCGTAAACGTATGAGTTTGGAACGATTGGATCGATTTGGCATTTATTTTTAAATGTTTGTAATGATCCAAATAAAGCTTCTGCTCAAAGATAGATGTTTCAAATTTGCAAAAGCTTTATAGTGGTATACGGTAAACACAATTCTAAGACTTGCAGTCGAATTCGTGGTGCATCAGATTAATTAGCTTTCTTAGCATACACAAGTATGCAAATACATCTACATCCAACGTGATTATTGCTGCCCATTTCATATTATAAATCCTCATGGGAATAATAGTCACTCTTACCTTTATATTAAACAATTCTAACCATAAATTCGTATTGATATTAGGTTCTAACTAGGTTAGAACTTTACTGTACCTACACTGCTTTATATAAAGATGTGTGTTTAAGGCCTAAGGCTGAAATATTTTGCTGCTTGTCGAATAATAAGCAGCTTAGATTAGTTAGGATTTCCATTCAGTGCTTTGCTTTGACAATTTCTTTAATATAATTCAACCACCATTGCTTGTACCTAATTTATATTGTCTTTAAGTACCAATTTGCCTTGCATTGCCTTGAGTAACAAAGAGAAGATCGCTAGACCATCAGCTCATGTGAGCTTTGCATCCCACTGCAGCCACAATCAGCAAAGCTCACGAGAAGCATTACAATAGTAATAATAGAGCATCGAAATATGAACCCTAGCCAATAAATACTTCTATGAGTATTGTAACAAATTACGAAATTGTTTAGCTAGTTATTTTAACGCCACAATACATCATATGCTTACGAATCTTAATGCGATTGAAGGGAATAAACATAAAACCTTATCTCGAGTTTTCGATACAGAATCAGCACGACTTAATCTAGAATCGAACGTAAGAGCCAAGCTTTAAGCTTTTAGAGGTTGAAATTGAGTTGACGCTTCATATAAAATTGGTGCGTTTTTTTTTCGTTTAGTTTCATGTATAAAAATTGTGTTCTCTTACGGTTTTTCTAGTCATCCATGATAATTAAAATTGGTGATTTACCTTTCCCGGTGACTAGACTTTTTGAATCATTTCTACTATTTCTTAAAATAAGAGATTCCGTTGCTCTCGAAGTTTCTATAGATATTTTCATTACACGCGTTTAAAACGTCTATTTGAATATTGGATATTCAACTTTTTTTTTGTTTTTTTTTTTTATTGCTTAGATGGGTGGACGAGTTCACAGCCCACCTGGTGTTAATTGGTTACTGGAGCCCATAGACATCTACAACGTAAGTGCGCCACCCACCTTGCGATATAATTTCTAAGGTCTCAGTATAGTTACAACGGCTGCCCCACCATTCAAACCGAAACGCATTACTGCTTCACGGCAGAAATAGGCGGGGTGGTGGTACCTACCCGTGCGGACTCACAAGAGGTCCTACCACCAGTAGAATACTGTCCCATATCTTGTAACATTAGTCGGTCCCAACGTACAGTTAAGCATTAAATAATATTGATAGCTTCTATCCATCTCTTTCTGTTCAGTACGTCATACTGACAATCAAAATTTGATTAGCCAATCACAGTTACACCAATTTTTTTAACGACGATTTATAAGTCGAGCCTTGAAATTGTATTTGGCTTAAGCGACATTTCGCTTCATACGCGACATTTATCTTTAGTAATTAATGGTGCGTTTTATTACATACTCGCTGACCCGGCAGACTTCGTAGTGCCTCAATCGATAAATAAAAGACACATCAAGGAGACACATCAAAGGAAAAACAAAATTGTTGGTTTTTATATAATTCCGAGCTTTTTTTATATTTTTTCACCTTTTAAACCTTCCCTGGACTTCCACGAATAATTCAAGACCAAAATTAGCCAAATCGGTCCAGCCGTTCTCGAGTTTTAGCGAGACTAACGCACAGCAATTCATTTTTATATATAGAGACTAGCATCAACAGTTAGATGTTTATAATTGAACTTCAATTAAGTTTACTCCATTCGAATAGTTGAAGAAGTTTATTTGTTAGGATTTTTTTTTAAATTTTAAACTTTAAATGGTTCTGCTGTAAAGTTGCAAATATGTCGCTTAAACAAAATAATCGTTAACACCTCGAAATATAAACCTTAGTTAAAAAAATTGGTAGTGATTTCCCTCGAAGTAATTCCCCGCTACCCGCTACCGCCTATCACTTCCACAGCACGTAAAGCATCATTACTGCCGCCCACAAACACACACCTCGCGCTGCTTACGAGCGAAATGTCTTCTTTAGCGAAACACGATACCTTCGCCTTTTATTGGCCGCCTCCGTTGTTTTGTTTGGCCTTTAAACATTCTGATGCGAGAATGCGAGTCGATTACTGTACTGTCGTCTAAAAATTTATAGCCGTTTATATTTATTGTGAGGACTTGTTAATGGATATTTAACGAAAAGCAATTTTAGTTCTGTAACGTAAATTTTGGATTATTATCGTATTAAAGTGCTCGACAAACTCATTTAAAAAAGCCGTTACCTCCGACAAAGGAAGCTTATTGGGGTTTTAACTTGAGGCTAGTTGCTAAGCAAAGCAAACCACTTAACCGTACTGGCATATTGACGTAATAATATTGTGCTCATAGCTCCAGTAATCCTTTGAAAATAAAGTCAATATGTATCTATCGTAAAATGTATGATTAAAGCAATACATATAAATTTATCCAATGGTAAAGCAGTTTCATCAATAACTAATCACATAGCGCCCCGCGGATTGCGCAAATGCTAGAATTATATCGTCTCAATATATTTCCATAATAGTTACAGTAAAATCTCTATATCGGCAACTATTAGGGAGACAGCGTCAAAACGTGAACATAAAATTTTATCTGTTTATTTGAAGTCCATTTTGCAAATCAGATCACGCAAATAGATACACAGTTTTCCAACTATTCAAATTTTATAGTAGTATTTATTTAGTAGATTCGTGGGTTTTTGCTATAATAATATGATTGTGTATGTCATATCTAGTTAGCGTAATATCCAAATGTAAATGAAACACCATAGTCGTCAGCGACCACGAAATATGCAAAACATTAAAAACGACAGAAATAATAAAAGAAAAGCGGAATAAAAGAAAGACAAGAGGTTAAACACTAAAAAGTAATTTCAATTTAATCAAACGAATCAAAATCTAATACTCAAAATTTCGTTTCGATTTTCTGTAATGTTAATTGATGATTGTATTGGTGATTGGATTGATGATTGATTTGATGATTGATTTTCCGGAATATGATATTCTAGAAGTTAGGTATCAGTTAAATGGAAATCGCGACAAATCGTAATTTCATTTTCAGTTTCACTGTTAGTTCCTTTGTGATACATACAAGATGATTGTGTTGATGATTGTATTGATGATTGATTTGATGATTGATTTTCCGGAATTTGACATTCTAGAAGCTATCTAGCGTAGATAGCCCTTCCACAAGGTGGGCCGACGACCTATTGAGGTTTGCGGGGATCCGCTGGATGCAGGCAGCGCAGGACTGGTATTTGTGGCGAGGCTTGGGGGAGGCCTATGTCCAGCAGTGGACGTCCATGGGCTGATAGAGAGAGAGAGAGAGAAGCTATCTGTTAAATGGAATTCGCGACAAATCGTAATTTCGTTTTCAGTTTCACTGTTAGTTCCTTTGTACATTTGTACATTCACGTCTCTAATTCACTTGTTCTTCTCAAGGATTTCCTGTTCTTAAAGTTTTGAAATTTTTCTAAATACATTTTGATTAAAGCCCTAAATTTCACCATCATATTTTGTCACCTGTTTCACTAAAACAAATTAAATTTAATCTATCTAGATTGAATAATAAGCCGAGTGATATGCCTAAAAATCAAATACCCTTCATACTGCATAAATCTAAAGCATCGCTGTCTTGAACCGCGTTAATTGATTTTGTATACCCCTAAAACAATCACCACGTTCCAAGCCTTAGTGTATTTGGCCTACTCATGTGAATATGTCATGTATCTATATATTAATACGTGAAGCAAAAACTTTGTATCCCTTTTTACGAAAATTCCGCGGACGGAGGAGTATGAAACTTTCCACACTTATACAGAATATAGAGAAGAAGTGCACAATGCTAATATTTTTTAAAATAATGCTTAAAAGATACATTAAATCAATAAAGAAAACATTACACACACTACATACCATGTATTTGACGCACACACGCATGCATACTATTTATTGTCAAACTTTTGTTCTTGACGTCTGTTGTCAAATTGAGATTAAATATTGTTTGTTGTTGTTGATATTTTTTATAGTGTAATTCTGGCGAAATTTGTGATTATAGAAGTATAAAATACGATCATAATAGTGTACAAACTTACAATTCCAATTAATTATAGTCGAATTTCGACTACTGCGGGACCTCTAGTTGATTTTTAAAAGTTGTTCTTTTGACATATTACCTAGTATGATGATACATAATCTAGCTACTGTTAACATCAAACGAATCCTTTAAACACTAAGCCTCTTGCGTATTCCTGTCGTAAAGAAAATAATATATCATAGGATAGCCCTTATTCCAATGAAATAGAATCATAATTTATAGTTTCGTAGTTACTAACCAATCTACAAATCAAAACAAATGTTAGTGGCTGTATTATTATATCAAAACAAACAAACATGGCCGCCGTGGCCGCATTCCAGCTACCGATTGTACTAAAATCGATAAACGCTTAATCAATTTGCAAGTAACACAACTCGGATACGATATCTCGAGTTGAATTTATCTCGATGAAATATTCGCAATACGATTTTAAATTATTCACGACGCTATTCGAGTTCGAATTTTGTCTTCGGTTTTTGAAATTGTATAATAATATTTTATCTTATCTCTCTAATTCATATTCTCCTTATTAGTAGCATTTCAAAATCGATTCGACACTTGCAAATTGTTATTTTATATTTGTCCAGTACTCGAAAAAATATGCTTAATACTTAAAATATATGTGGCATATTCAAGGGTCTCACACACAATTTCTCCTATGTGATCGAAATGATGTGTATCTAAAACACAAGTCGAGAACGATTACATTTTGATTCTGAATAACAAGCATCTCCAATAAAAATACTGACATAGTGACAAAACCACGTATGTAAGAAAAGATTTGTCGAATGCAGCGTGGGCCTGCGACGTTTGTAAGATGAGTATGACATCTTAATACATTCGAATTAATATATTTGCTAAAACGCATAAATGGCATAAATGGCAACTGTTTTTGTTTACCTCTATTATAATTATTTATAACTAGCTGACCCGGCAGACTTCGTAGTGCCTCAATCGATAAATAAAATACCTAAACTTTTGTTCAAAATAAACTTAAAACAAACAAAAGGAATCCGTCCGACAATGGGACACATCAAAGGGAAAATAAAATTGTTATTTTTATTTAATTTCGAGCATTTTCATATTTATCTACCATTTAAACCTTCCTTGGACTTCCACAAATAATTCAATACCAAAATTAGCCAAACCGGTCCAGCTGTTCTCGAGTTTTAGCGAGACTAACGAACAGCAATTCATTTTTATATATATAGATTTAAAAAATATAATAATCTTTTTATTTTTAAGTAATTATTTATTATATTATACCCTCTACTAAATATTGCATCCGTATTTTTCTTTTTTCTTTTGTGTTAATGTTTCGTTGATTAATTAATTTCATTTAACAATCGATTACAGGAGTGAGGAGTGCCATAATAGCACTATGTATTTTATATTTATGGCTTACCGCAAATTTTGTTGGCAATTGTTAAGATAAAATTTGATTATTAAAAAAAGGGAACGACAAATGAAAAATGATTAAGATATCGATATTAATGGTCGTTGAAGATGCCTTTTAATAGCGTCACACAGGTTACAAGATTGATGTACTTGAAAATATCGGTAATGTCGTAAACAAATAGTGTTATATTTTTTATACTCATCTTTGTTATATTTTAATACTCAACAAATGTTCACTTCCACGGTGAAGGAATAATATCGTGTAATAAAAATCAAACCCGCACTGGCGGTAGGACCTATTGTGAGTCCGTACGAGTAGGTACCACCGCCCTGTCTATTTCTGCCGTGAAGCAGTAATGCGTTTCGGTTTGAAGGATGGGGCAGCCGTTGTAACTATACTGAGACCTTAAAACTCATATCTCAAGGTGGGTGGCGGTATTTACGTTGTAGATGTCTATGGACTCCAGTAACCAGGTGGGCTGTGAGCTCATCCAATCATCTAAGCAATAAAATATATATAATGATATTAAGTTAGACTGTGAATATAAGGCAATCATTGACGAACCTTAATCTCCCAATAGTCTAACAATATACTCAATAAAACTTCCACACTACAAAATTCACTTAACCACCTATGAAATTACACGCGTCTTAAAATCCACGTCCGATTGAGCCATCATTCTGAACCACCTACGTAGAATCAGATAGACAGCGTAACTAACCAACTTAGCCGCCTTGTACGACTGGAGATTAATCTATCTAGCGACAAAACAGGATGCTGTAAGCTTATCTTGATGATGTAATGCGGTGATCATGAGAACCGATCAATGTTATTGATAAATTCGATGTGGAAGCAAATTTTTGTGCCGACTTTGGAAATTATGGAGGCTGAACTTGAACTCACGATCCAGTGTTGCTTTAATGGATCTCATACCATCCTCCATATTCCAAGAATACTTTACTCTATTTAAAAACAAAATGAAAATCTCACAGAAACAGTTTTAGATATTTGCATAGTCTGAGTAGAGCTATCACGGTCTTTAAATAAGAACAAACGAATACATATATAATAAAAATTACTATTACGATTTAATTTTATAATTTAAATTTTATTAGATTTTATATTATTGTTACGCGCTGGGGCTCGGCATAAATGAATGTTCCACCAAAGTACAAATTACAACTGTATTCATCACTTAAAACACAGACAGAAGACTTTAAAATTCTCAGTTCACTTCTTTCGATTCGCTACAGTGATCCGTTCACTGTTTCGCTTCGAGTAGTTCCGGTTACTGACTGACTGCGTGGCATCTCTGCAAAGGCTTTATAGTCGAGACGAAATCTCTAGAGTTATGGAGAATATTCCACACATTTAGAGTATTGTGTTTCCGCTATCTGACAATAGATGGCGTTGTACTTCTCGAACGTTCTACATGCTAATAGATCCTTCGATATTCGTTCCACTTGTCGTCGATAGACGGCGTTACTCTTACCTGCGTAACAATATTATCATTATATTGTTTCTGATGTTTAAAATATATTAGATACATTCTTGGTCACAGATGACTGGAGGACCGAAGAAAATACAATATTCCTCGCATTAATTTTACCATGTAAAGTATTTTATAGGTCTAGTAAAACATATAATTTAAAACCACATAAAAAACAAACCTAACCTCCTATAGCTTCACAAAGAAAAGCTAACGGTGTTCGAGGCTTGTGGAAGCGTGAATTTTTTATGGTTTAGGGTTCCGGCAGACCCCTTAGGAAAACACCACCTTCTCAGGGAAGACTAATAAACGTCAATTGTGTGTGGGTTGCGACGTTCGAAAAAACGGATGTGGCATTTGTAAAAAAAACTAGTAATTACCATTTAAAATAGAAACGTAAAACTTTTTTTAAATCGGTAGACGAGCTTACGGCCAGCTTAATGTTAAGTAGTTACGGGAGCCCATAGACATCTACAACGTAAATGCCGCGACCGCACTTGAGACATGATTTCTGAGTCTCACTTTTGCAAAACAACGGCTGCGTTACTGCTTAAACCCCGGTTTGCGACGCATTACTGCTTGGCGGTAGAAAGAGATATGGTGGTTTTACCCACCCGTTCGAGACCACATACCCTTGCCGCAGTAAGCTTTAAAAAGTGCGTAATTTAATAATACGTACAAATAGACTTAAGCGTTAAATAATTTAAGCAAAATAGTTGTTGGATGCTTGTTAGCGGAATTTACGTTGTTAATGTCTATGGACTGCGTGCGGTATCCACTTAACAGCCGGTCACCTCGTCTAAGCAATAAATAAAATATGTATGGTGTCGTGGGACACTGGATAGGAACGAAGTTCCTTATTATTAAAATATTAATTTTAAGTTCTATTCGAGGTATAAAAAAAATAAAACTGGAGGTTTCGCAACAAGCCACGGTCATTCGGTAACGTGCGAACTTATTGTGGTACACTTCATTCACGGTTGTTAGCATAAGAGTTAGTGTATTGCGTAAACGAACGCTCTGAGGTCGTGGTCAATGAATGCTAAAAAAATATGTTATTTTTTGTACGTTATTACAAAGTTAAGTCGTACACTGTGTGCATTACTAATAAAAATCTTACGTTACGGACGTTTTTTCCCGGTTAGGGTACCCCTCCGCATGCTGGAGTCATGGTCCAGGCGGCTGGCCGATCCTTCGGCTGGTCGTAGGACCGTTGAGGCGATTCGCCCGATTCTTCTGGATTGTGACAGAGGACGCCTCACTTTCCGGCTCACGCAGGTGCTCACTGGGCATGGTTGCTTCGGTGAGTTCCTGCACCGGATCGGTGCCGAGCCGACGGCAGAGTGCTACCATTGTGGTTGCGACTGGGACACGGCGGAGCACACGCTCGTTGCCTGCCCCGCATGGGAGGGGTGGCGCCGTGTCCTCGTCGCAAAAAATAGGAAACGACTTGTCGTTGCCGAGTGTTGTGGCATCGATGCTCGGCGACGACGAGTCGTGGAAGGCAATGCTCGACTTCTGCGAGTGCACCATCTCGCAGAAGGAGGCAGCGGGGCGCGTGAGAGACGCACAAGCCCGCCGCCGTCAAGTGGGGGCCAGGGAGGCGGATCTCGCCCAAGCCCTGGCCCTCTAAGTGTTTCGGGTCCCCCTCATATGTCGGTTTGGGGCCCGGCGAAGGGGGCCTAAGAAGATGACGTGCAAGCTGCTCTGCACGCGTTTTACGCAAGAGTATCCGGGTGATGGAAAGCCGGCTATCCTCGACCCACGCTGGTTCTGGTCCAGTGGGGTATTCCGTAGGATAGCTCACTCTAACCGGCGCCATCTAGGCAGGCTTCGGATAGACTGCCGACCGAGAGGGCTGGTGGTCGTGGCGCCGACGACAGCCGGTCCGGCGTCCCGAGGGGGACGGTGATGGGAGAGATGTGCTCCGCACTAAGCGCTTCACTTTCCCTCCTCTGCCTCTTCATGAGTTCTGTCCCATGCGAGGTTTGGACGTTGGTTGTTGAGCGACAGGAGGTTTTAGTCAGTTCGACTCTGACATGCCCCGCCCTCCATCCCCAGTGGAGGGCGGAAGTCCGGCGATTTCCTCCTGACCAAAAAAAAAACCCCTACGCATCGTCACAACTTCGTTAAAAAAAAAAAAAAATTGTCATGTGATATTGTAACATCCAAAGGCATTATTTCGTAGTTCAAGCTCCGACAACCATCTGCTCGTTCTCAAGGGAGCGCATTGTAGACGGAAGGAAAATCTAAAACTGTAGTAAGTTAGTACCAACCGGGGCTTTTAATTTATATGCGAAGGCATTTAGTATGCATTGACATCGTAGCGATGTTAATTTTTAAAGCTAGCCTCGAGTTATTTGTAATAGTTTTAGAAATAAAGTATTCTATGGCCTTTTGTGTGAGGTTTAATTAAAATTTATGATGTGCTGTATGGTAGTCCACGATGCAGCCGAGGGTAGACAATAGATGGCTCAAGATAGTTTCGCTCCAATTACAAATTTTGATATCAGTCAAACTTACATACTTACTTACTTACTTACATAACTTTATACGTGAAGCAAACACTTTTACTCATTTTTACGAAAATTAGCAGACGGAGAAGTATGAAATTTTCCACGCTTATAGTTAATTTTTTTTTTAAATATGCGTAAATATACATAAAATCAATAAAAAAGTACATACACTATCATGTATTTGACACAACACATATTATTGTCAATCTTTTGTTATTGCTTAAAGTCTGTGATCAAATTGAGAATAGATTAAATAAGTTATAAGCGAATTTCGATTACCAGGCGATCACTAGTATACATTAATGTACATTAGCCGGCTTGTTGCTTAAGGCACTCTCTACCAGACAATCAAGAATGATGTAGAAAATAACATGGTAGGTGTATTGGTTGAATAATTCGTATTTTGCGATGCACCCGTGTTCGAATCCCGCCGTCAGGTACCATTTTTTCTAATGAAATATAATACGTACTTAATAAATGTTCACGATTGACTTCCACGGTGAAGGAAGAACATCGTGTACTAAAAATCAAACCCGAAAAATAATAATTTGCGTAATTAAGTACCTACTGGTGGTAGGACGTCTTGTGAGCTCGCACGGGTAGGTACCACCATCCTTCCTATTTCTGCCGTGAAGCAGTAATGCGTTTCGGTTTGAAGGATGGAACAACCATTGCACTGTAAAAATTAAGACCTTAGAACTCATATCTCAAGATAGGTGGCGACATTTACATTGTAGATATATATGGGCTCCGGTGACTACTTAAAATCAGTTGGGCCGTGAGCTCCATTGTTGGGCCGGAGTAGAGTTCATCCATACTACCTGGAGCCACTGCGGTCATCCACAGTGTGTTTCCAGAGGTTTTTTGCCACGTACCATCCGGCTATGGAATGAGCTCCCCTCCACGGTGTTTCGACAGTATTAAGCGGTAGGCAGCGGCTTGGCTCTGCCCCTGGAATTGCTGAAGTCCATGGGCGACGGTAACCACTCACCATCAGGTGGGCCGTATGCTCGTCTGCCTACAAGGGCAAAGGGCAATAAAAAAAAAGCTCGTCCATCTACTTTAGCAATAAAAAATAGTTTTCGGATCAAGCAGCGTAATTTTTACTGTTACCAAAGTATGGTTTTTATATCGAACCGGAATTATTTATTAGAACAATATCCATTAGGCGATGCAATATCCGTCAGGTTTTTGCCTACATCATTGTCTCAGTCGATAAAGCTCCCTTACGCCTAAACTTTTTTTAATTCTCTAAGTAGACTTGCTTGGTCGTTATTAGTATATCCGTCGTCTTCTATCGTACAGCATTTAATGCTAGTGTAAGCAAGACAGTTATATGTGCAAAGATTAAAATTGATCGTGTGGACATTGCCCCTTATCAGAGGACGTCTTGATTGATTCTTCATCAATCTTGGTTTGCGAACTTTTGTTTTTCGTGGAATCATGTACCTACTTTATTATTTAGAACTCTTAACTTGTTTTTAAATATATAGTTTTCGATATAGATCGTTATCGATAATTAGATTATGGTATAAAATATTATGTAGAATATAGTTAATAAATTATTCGCAGTCAGCAGCTTGCTCTTTTTTATTGCTTAGATGTGTGGACAAGCTAACATTCCACCTGGTGTTGAGTAGTTGCTGGAGCCCATAGACATCTACAACGTAAAGGTCGCCACCCAATTCGAAACATGATTCCTAAGGTCTCAATATAATTACAGCGGCTACCCCACCCATCAAACCGAAACGCATTACGGTTTCAGGGCAGAAGTAGGCAGTATTGTGGTACCTACCCGTGTGAACTCACAAGGTGTCCTACCCCCAGTAAAATATAATAACCCGTTAAAGTCCACTTATTTATGAAAAAAAAAAGTTGTGATGGATTTAGGTCTACTGGTGCTATCGCGTAGCATGAGCTTGACAAGGTACCTACTATTGTCCTTTCTATTTCTGCCACGAAGCATCCATGCGTACAGGGGAGGAACTGTTGTTACTGAACATCAATTTTAATTTCGACCTCTTGCCTCAAGATGGATGCATTTGCGTCTTGTTTATAAACTTACGATAACGTAAAAGTCAGCTTGTTCATCCAATTAGGGCAATTAAAAAGAGGGACAAACTTAGGTATAAGTCGATATTTTAATAAGTGTATTGGTGGTAGGACCACTTGTGGTTCCTAGCGAGTAGGTGCCACCGCCCGCCTATTCCTGCCGTGAAGCAATAATGCGTTTCAGTTTGAAGGGTGAGGTAGCCGTTATAGCTATACTGAGACCTTAGAACTTGTAGCTTAAGGTGGGTGGCGCATTTACGTTATAGATGTCTATGGGCTCCAGTAGCCACTTAATACCAGGTGGGTTGTGAGCTCGTCCACCCATCTCAGCAATAAAAAAATAATAAAAAAATGCACTACAAATTTCCACCATAAACATAAAAATGCTCAGTGTTCCTAAGTTTAAAATTAATACAAATAAATCTCCAAAAAAAGGAAATGTTCTACAAACGACATTTACAAGACACGACAAATCGTTACAAGACAAAAATAATCTATGACATGCTTGGTGTCGTGTCGTATGTAAATACATGTTGTACACAGCTTAGATTAAGAGAGAGATGACGATCTTCACATTATTTTTAAATGTGAAAGTTCGACTACGTATTTTTTTATTTCAAGTAAGTTCATTATCCAGAATGTTTAGACGGGTTTACACGGCAACGACGGTACGTAGTAGGGACGTATTACTTTATTATTGAAATAATTGAATCCAGGTATAATGGCATCCCAAAGATAAAGATACATACCATCCAAAGATAAAGTCGATATATCGACGTCTTATTCATCAGGCCTTCTTAAAATAAAAAAAATAAAAACAATCCATCGAATTGGCAGAGCCCCTCGCGTTGTTTACGTTTCTAAGTCTTGCCTTTTATAAATATACTGTTGATAATAAAAAAAAATGTGTGCGTGTACTAGTGTACACACGTAAGAAGTGAAACTTCTTTATGGCCTTATTTTTCGAAAAATGATCTACATGCAACTTTCTAGAAATTGGTTAAATAAAGTTAAATTAGATAAAGTTTAAACAAAAGGATTTTATTATCATAGACATGAATACAAAAAAGTTAAATTAGATAAAGTTTAAACAAAAGGATTTTATTATCATAGACATGAATACAAAAAAGATGGCGCGTAACGGAAAAATGTGACGCGTAACCGAAAAATGTGACGGTAAATTTTTTTCCAACGCCGATAAGGAAGTTTCACTTCAAAAACATATTAGTGAACGTAAAATGACTTTAGAAAAACCTAATAATATACATATCGGATATTCTAATTATAATATAACCTTGAAATTTAGCACATCTATAAAATTATTTGATTGAAAAGTCACTATGATTTTTGAAATGAATTTAAGTGATCATACTAATTCAGTCGCAACTGTGGCGATTGCCCAAACAAACGGAAGGTGTTATGCATGTTTCATTATAACCAACCAAGTGTAGCACATTCAAATGAATATCGTCACATTATTTTAAATTTCTCATACATATTTTAACGGTGCAATGAGAAAGTCACGTTTTTAATATACATTCTATTTGGTCGCTCAGTATTTATTTACATTTTATTCGACCTGTCCGCTCTTTGAAACTGTTCTAGAAAAAAGAGTTACACAATAAATAAAATCCATCGGACACTTTAAATTGATAACAGATAACAGGACGGAGTGAATGGAATCGTTACCAAATCTCATAATTATTTAATTTAGCCTTTGATTCTTCAAAGATAATCCGCGTATCTCATTATTTTTTATATATCTTATATTTTAATAAACCTTACTTCGAATTTTAGGATCACAGCTCTTCATCATGAGCTCCTTTATATTTATTGCCCGTGTAGGCAAACGAGCATACGACTCACCTGATGGTAAGCGGTTACCGTCGCTCATTGTACCGCAACTATTTGTACCGTATGTTCCATGGGGAGTGCTCTGAGGAATTGTTTGAGATGATATCGTCATCTAGTTTTTACCATCGCACCGCCCGCCACCGGAGTAGAGTTAATCCATACTACCTGGAGCCACTGCGGTCATCCAAAGTGTGTTTCCAGAGGTATTTTATGCCACGTACCATCCAGCTATGGAATGAGCTTCCCTTTACGGTTTTTCTCGAGCGCTATGACATGTCCTTCTTCAAACGCGGCTTGTGGAGAGTATTAAGTGGTAGGTAGCGGCTTGGCTCTGCCCCTGGCATTGCTGAAATCCATGGGCGACGGTACCCCCTCACCATCAGGTGGACCGTGTGCTCGTCTGCCTACAAGAGTATTAAAAAAAATGTACGTCAGGAATGCCAGGGGCAGAGCCAAGCCATATATTATTCCCAACATCTTCACGTCTTCCTTAGGACACTGGAGCGCTGGTAATAAAATGTATTGTGAGCTCGCAAAGGCTGTTACAGGTTTGTCTCCAGGCAATCAGGCGTTCAGTTTCAAGAACAGAGTAGTCATTTTCATTTACATTCGAAATTTAATCGAAGAATTTATATTAAGTGGTCTTAGGATTCAGAAATCACATAATCCCATATAAACTATGAGGGATTCAGATTTAGAAAAAAAAAAAACTTTTCGACAGTTAGATTAATACGTTAATCTAAAATCAATTACAGTTTAACCAATTCGTATCTAGATATCGTTAAGTTTTGTATTTTTTTTTTTGTGTAAGCGGCTTACGTTTGTTCGTATGATGTAAAATTTTATGGACTCGAGGTAGCGGTTTTGGTACTCAAGAGAAAGCGTGTTTAATAATTTTAGGTGG
Source organism: Bombyx mori (assembly GCF_030269925.1). Taxonomy (NCBI): domain Eukaryota; kingdom Metazoa; phylum Arthropoda; class Insecta; order Lepidoptera; family Bombycidae; genus Bombyx; species Bombyx mori. The sequence goes on from NC_085128.1 coordinate 1,743,460, forward strand.
GAGCGTTAAAAGAAATAATCAGATTTTTTTTATGTGATTATTGTTTGTTCAAATTGTGCGTGATATGAGTGATTTTGTTAGCGGACCTTATATTAGTTTGACGTTCGAATCGGTATATGACAATTTGCTCATCAGACCACATGTCAAATTTGCTTCCATGACATAATTAGTGGAAGGACGGGTTTTTCATGACAATAATTTGTTTCGAAGATCACAAAATCGACTTAAAATTAGTAGGTACATACTTAGTAATGAGAATTCCCCTGCTGGCTGAGCCTTTGCTCGCCCACTTGTCCTGGTGAAACTGGAAAGGCCTCCGGGCCACCAGTAATCCTTCAATCATAAAAAAACCAACTATGAGGTGCTTTGTTGCGGCCCTGGCTATTGGGGTCGTGGGTTCGATTCCCACATCGGGCAAATATTATGTGGTGAACAGGTTTGGTTTCTCTTTGTTTATGTTTTTATTATCTAAGTAGCCGGGCCATAAATACTGTTACATAAAAACTTTTCGTTTTTTCAACTTCATAATTATTTTGCATTTGAAACATGTATACTATTTTAAAAATTTCTTTCGATTTTACGCCATTTCACATATTTTTGCGTGTTCATTATCAAATTATAATATGGAAGAGAAGATACAATATCAAATCCATCTTGTGTTTTTTTAATACCTGCTCTCAAAGTCTCGATTCTCAAGTGTAATTGTTATTCCATCCTTCCCATAAGTGCTTCCCGGAAGAGTTAGGCACGACACTGGCTCCAACCTGATTTATAAAATACTCTGAATATAACCAATTTATGAATATAACTCGCTCCCGTTAAAGCGCAAACACAATGATAGCAACCTATACAGTTACTACTAAATTGGGTTGAATATTACATTCGTCACGGGTAATAATTCTTATTATTTAACGCTTTAAGCTCATTATGCCGTGACGGCACCCAGCTTTTGTCGAAGCACATCAAACGAAAAGAGCCTAAAATCTTAGATTCAATATATCCATTTCTATGAAGTATTAATCATTGAAATATAAGCTGTATTCGTATCGCAAAAAGTGTCCACATTTGATTGGTAAAGAAATGTTAGTTAAGACTGTTTTCGTAATATCAAAGGCTACCGATAAATGACCACTTTTGAAATTGTTCCTTTTTCGGTTCGACTTTAACACGCCCGTTTCTACATTGTTTCTGGGTGGGTTTTAGCAATACTTATTTTTTTTCTTGCCTGCTTTATTAAATTGTAATTATCTTTGGATATTTAAGGTTTTAATTATGAAAGCTATAATTAATAAAGTGGAAAAGAAATTTTGTATTTTCGTTGTAGTTTATATGTAATTTAGTTGTTTTGTTTTATTTATCTCATACGTAGATTGTGTTTGAACCAACACGAAGGGGTTACTGTGGCTTAGGGTCATCAGTAATGTCAGGGGTGCAGGCCGCCTCCTACCTAATCGATCTGCTATTAAAACACGTGAATTTCACATTGATGCGAGTGCTCGAATAATAATTACATTACGGCCTAGACAGGAACGTATGATTTCTTCCATAATTCTTGTCTTAACTGGGCTGTTATCTTCTATAGCGTCAGCGCGCTGAGTTTCTTGTAGTAGATGCTCTAGCAAAGCACTTTCGCTTGAGCTGTTAGACATTTTTTTTTTATAGATTGGTGGGCGAGCTCACAGCCCACCTGGTGTTAAGTGGTTACCGGAGCCCATAGACATCTACAACGTAAAGGCGCCACCTACCTTGAGATATAAGTTCTAAAGTTTCAGTATAGTCTTTTCTTCCGAGGGCGCTCCCTTATCACCTCCCGTTTCCCTTATGGCTGAACTTTGGATTTCGTACATCAGTCTAAGGAGCAAGCACCGCGATTGGTCCTTTCTAAAAAATAAAGCATGTGCATAGCATGCCTGTATCATATAACAATAGTTCAATTCTGTAGACGTCACGACCTTTTGATGTAAAGTAATAACAAGAGTCTATAGACAAGGAGATTGCCACTCTTGAGACATAAAAAATTGGTTATTCGATTATTATTTGGATGTAATTATTTATTATTTGGATGTATTATTATTTGGATTAGCAATGAATTTACAATCTAACAGGCTTATTCTAGACTCAAATTTCTCTATTCCAGCCTTAACGAAACACATTTTTTTTTTTCACTTCGTGGAATCTCTTCAATCTATGACCAGTCGTGAATCTGTGACCTATCATGCAGACAGACAGGTGTAATTAATACCTTTAATAAACAACGTGATAAGATCTCTCGCTGTGTTTGGCATAAAACTTTACAGTTGCAATTACTCAACAATGCCGTAAATGGCATCATAACAATAACTTCCACGCACTGAATGTCGTTTAAGCGGAACGAAATGCTTGAATTTGTGTTAAGAGATAAATCTCGTGTTAGAAATTGGCCAACGAATGTCGGTGTCAAGTTTTCCTTTGAAATACGTGATCATTAAAATATTTAGTCTTTATACCTTCTCTTTATCACGGATCGTTTGGAACCTCTGGGTCTGCGGAGGGACTTCGGTTCCCTCTGTATTTTATACCGTATGTTCCATGGGGAGGGCTCTGAGGAATTATTCGAGATGATGCCATCATCTCGTTTTTACCATCGCGCCGCTCGCCACCGGAGTAGAGCTCATCCATACTGCATGGAGCCACTGCGTTCATAGACAGTGCGTTTCCAGAGGTCTTTTTTGCCACGTACCATCCGGCTATGGAATGAGCTCCCCTCCACGGTGTTTCCCGAGCGCTATGACATGTCCTTCTTCAAACGAGGCTTGTGGAGAGTATTAAACGGTAGGCAGCGGCTTGGCTCTGCCCCTGGCATTGCTGAAGTCCATGGGCGACGGTAACCACTCACCATCAGGTGGGCCGTATGCTTGTCTGCCTACAAGGGCAATAAAAAAAAACCTAATTAAAAAAATGTATATTAATGTGGTCACTGATCAAGAGAAAACTTTGAACTCGTACAAAAATATTAAATTACATAAAAATAACGGTCAACGGTATCGTTACTAGAAGATTTTTGAACGCAGTAGTTAGCGGCTCTGACGCTGCGCTAAGGGTCGTGGGTTCGATTCCCACATCGCGCATACATTCGTGTGATGAACAGGTATGTAAAAACATATAAGTATGTAATGCGTTTCGGTTTGAAGGGTGGGACCGACGTTGTAACTATACAGAAAGCTTTGAATTTATATCTCAAGGTGGGTGGCGCATTTATGTTTTAGATGTCTATAGGCTTCGGTAACCACTTAACACCAGGTGGACTGTGAGGTCACCAAATATATAAGCAATAAATAAATAAAAAAATAAATAGTTTTCCATTTCTATGAACGTTTAATTAAAGCACTAATTAATATTTGAAGTAATACATTGTTTACATCACACACAACGCCGCCGGCGACCCGACGTCCGGAACGGAGGTCTTTCCACACAAACTCGGTGTGGTCCTTCCGCCCATAGCGATAGCGGTCGTGTGAGGTCACTGTATAATCTTTGTGTACTTGTTATATTCAATTTTATTAACAATAAATCTGTTAGCCGTCGCAAAATAGTCAGATTTCATCTTCAAAACTAAATATCTTCTTCTTCTTCTTCTCCATCTTATCCCACTAGCAGGGGTCGGCACAGCTATTTTTTCTCTTCCATTCTCTTTTATCAGCCCTTATCTCAAGATTAACTTCTCTCTCTCTCTCATATGGTCATTCACACACTCCATCCATGTCTTCTTCGGTCCACTTCTTCCCCCATCTACCTTGCACTACCATTTCCAAACATTGAAATTGACATTGAAACTGAGTGATAACCGACTGGCAACTAAGTCAGCTATCGCCGATCAAACTATTGGACTCCTGATACTGATTGAACCGGACTACTAATTAAAATTTAGGCATTAGGCGCTTGAACTTCGAGCAACATTTAAGCAAAGAACTGCGATTAAATAAATGTATAGTCGAAGTACCTAAATGTGGCCCTTATGATTGAAGCCTGACACAAGGAGCATAAGTGAATCCTAATTGAAATCAATAACAGTCTAACATGTCAAAGCCAAACGAACATTACGAATTTTATTAGTAGGTACATATTTTCATGATCCTGTAGTCTACAGTAAGGAAATATTTTGTTGGAATACAGCTCTTGGATTTATTAAGCTCTTAATCATTGATTCTTCTATCGATTTCTTATAAAAATAACGAAGAAACTGACAACTTCCGTGTATTCAGACATTGCCCATATTGATACAAATACCATAAGTAGCTCACAACTTAAGCCCCAATCCATGCTGTTAAATAATCTAATGTATATATGTACACAGTTTCTAGCTAAATTCCGAAATCAGACATTAACTGTCATCCAAAAATTACCATTTAAATCCTTAGGTATATAATGTAAGTTAGATTTGCATTGGGTAACTTACACTTCCTTCAAAGCGCCTGTATGGCCTTTAGCTACATAAAAGTTGCAATAGTAGTAATCAGTGATGACACGAATGACGAGAAAAATCAGTGGCTTACCTGAGCGTCAACCGAAAAGGATTAAATACTCCGATGTAATTATTATTTCGTTACATAACTAAACTTGAGACCTTAGAACTTATATTTCAAGGTGGGTGGCGCATTTACGTTGTGGATGTCTATGGGCTCCAGTAACCACTTAACATCAGGTGGTCTGTGAGCTCGTCCACCCATCTAAGCAATAAAAAAAAAACATTGATTGCCGTGCAAGAATTAATAATATTAATATAATCTGTCTTGGTTTTCGACAACGGCACCCATCACTTCCATACATCACTAGGCCAACAACCCTCAAGACTAGAACAAACATTGGAGATCGGTTCCAAGCAATTAATCCTATGCAACATTACTTAACTAAGTTCGTAACGCAAATACTGCTTGTGAAACTGGACCAACATTGGTGAACTCAAACAGCACAATCCAAATCAAATCAAATCAAAATCAAAAAAAATTTTATTCAACATAAATGAAAGTACATACTTGTTGAACGTCAAAAGAACTACCGCCAATTCACAAGAACTAGCCTCCGTCCTGAGAAGAATTGGCAAGAAACTCAGCGGGCATGTCTTTTTTTTTACATATAAAATTATTATTTATTTATTTTTAATATTATTATTTTTTTAAATATGAATTTTTTACACTGAGTATTATAACGTAACAATTACTACAATATTGAAATGCCTGGAGCGAGCAACTCATTCCCACTTTGTGCAATCTTCTAGATAATCATTGACTTTATAGTAAGCTTTATTGCACAGATGTTCTTTAATAGTTTTCTTAAACCTATGTATATGTAGGTTCTGAACATCATGTGGGATTTTGTTGTACAGGCGCACAGACAAACACCCGAATGAATTTCGTATCTTATGTAACCTACTCATCGGCACAACAAGCTTGTGTTTGTTCCTAGTATTTCTATTATGTATGTCCGACTGTTTAGGAAACTCCTCAATATGTTTACGAACATACATCAAATTTTCAAAAATGTACTGGGATGGCATAGTGAGAACTTTAATTTCTTTAAATTTCTCCCTCAGGGATTCCCTTGAGTGCATGTTATAAATAGCACGTATAGCTCTTTTCTGCAGAATAAATATCATTTCTACATCGGCCGCATTGCCCCATAGCAAAATGCCATAGGACATGACACTGTGGAAGTAACTAAAGTAAACTAAACGAGCCGTGTCCGCGTTTGTTAACATTCTAATTTTTTTTACTGCGTACGCTGCAGAGCTGAGCTTACTCGCCAATTTATGAATATGAGGTCCCCACTGCAGTTTGGAGTCCACTGTTATACCAAGAAATACGGTTGACTCAACAAGCTCCAATGATTCCTCAGAAACAATTACATCACTATCCACTTGTCTCACATTTAAAGATGGTTTAATACATTTTAAAGTAAATTTAATACATTTAGTTTTCTTACTATTCAATAATAGGTTATTGATACGGAACCAATGAACCACACACGAAATCGCATCATTCACTTCGTCATAGACTTGTAGTTGTCGTTTAATTTTAAATAATAAAGATGTATCATCTGCGAATAATACGACCTCGTGTCGGGACTCAATAAAACTAGGTAAATCGTTTATATATATTAGAAATAAAAAAGGACCCAAAATGGAACCCTGAGGTACACCCATTTTCAACAAGGTGCCTGAAGATCTATTACCTTTCACATCTACTGTTTGTATCCGTCCTGATAAATAGGAAGTAATAAGTTCCAATGCACCATCCCTAATACCATAGTGATGTAGTTTCCTCACCAATGTTTCATGTTCAACACAGTCAAATGCTTTGGATAAGTCACAGAAAATTCCAAGACAATCATGCGATTCCTCCCAAGATTTAAAAATATTTTTGACTAGATAAGCACCTGCATCAGTTGTAGAGCGACCCCTGGTAAACCCGAATTGTTTATTATGAAGCAGGTTATTTGAATTAAAATGTTCTAAAAGTTGGGTCAAAATAATTTTTTCAAAAATTTTACTCAACGTAGGGAGTACTGAAATAGGTCTATAGTTAGAGGGGTCATCAGTACTACCAGATTTAAAAAGAGGAATCACTTTACTATGTTTCATTAAGTCAGGAAATACACCACACCTAATACAGTCATTAAAAATACTAACAAGATGAGGAGCAATAATGTCTATTACAGACTTCAAAATCTTTACTGATATTCCCCACAAGTCAGCTGTATTTTTTACATTAAGGCTATTAAAACTTTTTATTATACTGCTTGAATTAATTTCCTTAAATTTAAAAATTTCATTACATTTGTTGACATGTTTATGCAATAATATTTCAGCTGCTGTGGGGGATGAATTTAGAGAAGTGGTAGTTGAAACTGGAATGTCAGAGAAAAACTTTTCAAAAGCATTAGCCACATCTTCATGACTAGTTACCAATTTATCATCTATTTTTAATGAGAATTCTTGGTGGCTATTTCTGACTTTTCCACTTTCTCTACCAATGATGTTCCAAGTCATCTTTATCTTGTCAGGGGCATTTTTTATTAAATCACTTAAATGTAAAGATTTTGCCGCTAAACAAACTTTTCTAAATAGTTTTGAATAGTTCCTGACATATTGATGAAATGTTTCATCATTATTATAAGCTTTTTCAGAGTACAGATCATATAACTTTTTTCTACTCTTGTACACTCCGGTGGTGGCCCACTCGCTGAACACGGTTTTGTTTTTTAATGTTACAGTTTTAGGAATAAATATATCAGTAAAGACCAAATTAATTCTCTGAAACATATTCTGGTATGACAAATTTGGGTTTTTGTTATAAATAATTTCTGAATGTTCTTGCTTAATATTATTTCTAAACTTCTCAATTCGTTTTTTATTAATAGGAACAATCACAAGAGTATTTTTATCTTTAGGATTCATATTAGATTCAAAAGACAGAAATTGTCCACTATGGTCTGATGTTAACTGATTAATAATTTTTTTGTTAGTCGGTGTTACATTTGTAAATATGTTATCTAAACATGTTGCCGATGTGGTCGTTGTCCTAGTAGGCTCTAAAAATAAGTTTGGGAGGTTATATGACTTTAACAGTGTTCTGAATCTAATAGTGGTATTTGTGTTTTCTAAAAGATTAATATTAAAATCACCACATACCAAAATTTGTTTATTAGAGACAGAAAGCTTTAGCAATACATTTTCCAAAATATTTTCAAAAGAATCATATAACGCATCAGGAGGTCTGTAGACGCAGACAACGATGAGGTGCTCAAGCTCAACACAGGAAATTTCAATAATTCTCTCAACAGAGAGGGCCACTACATCCTTTCGTTCCTTACATTTCAAACATTTACTAACGAGAATCAGTGAGCCACCGCGAATAGCGTTCTCTCTGCAGAAGGAACTTGACAACTGGTGATCATTAAAATTAAACAATAATTCATAGTTTCTAAACCAGTGCTCAGTGACACAGAATACATTAATATTATGCATATTTAAAAACATTTCAATTTCTAGCTCTTTACCCATCATCCCTTGTAAATTTTGATGCACCAAATTGAATATGTTAATAATTGAAACGTTAACGTCTTTTGATGGGTATAATCTAGTTGGTGTATTAATTGATTTGTAATTGCAAGAGTGTGACTCCTTTGTCTTACTAATTAATTTAAATTGGAAGCAGATTCCAAAGTCTTATAACATGTCATATCTTTTTCCTGCTCAATAGAAGCAGGTATTTTTTTAGCTAAATTTATAGCTAGGAAATTGTGTATAAAATAGTGTAGCGATGTTGCTACTTGTCTAAAAAACATTCGATTCTAATCGCGACAACAATCATCGTCTTGATCGTTCTCTTTGTCAATATTTGAATGGATTTAACAACCGAAATTAAGTCTATACAAATAGAAGATAATGACATATTACATATCATATGGATATGTGTGTATGTTTTCAATAGACTCTAAAACGGCAGGATCAATTTCGATGAAATTTTTAAGAAATCTTCAGACTGACCTGGCGGGTGACCCTACATATAATACGGTATTGGTCGAATTAAAGTCAAATCACTACGTGCCCGTGTTTGATTAGTATACTATATTTAATTTTATGGGTACAACTTTGTTAATTGCATGGCGCGAATTGAATCATTAATAAAAAATAAACATGCTGTGTAAGGAATATCGATTATTCTGAGGTTATTTTATGGAACCGCATTTAAATACGGGTATGCTCTAGAATGTACTTGTCTAAATATATGAAAATCAATTATTGCGTGTTAATCTTTGAATATACTTGAGAATAGCTGAATTCATTTGAATATTTTTTGGGTTGTCTACTTTAATAAGGTTGAGAAATATTTTAATTTAGGATAACCACAAGGGGTAAATGGCATTTGTAGCGTTTCATTTAACAGTGACGACTGGCATAACTGATGTTCATTTCGCGTTTTTTATAAAATACAAGCGGCCCGCTCCGGCTCCGCTCGGATCTTTAACAAAAATTTCAACGATATTTAACGTTGTTTTATTTAAAAAAATAAAAGAGCACTTATTCCGGAATAACTATAGTAGTTAGACATATGCTGTTGCGACACTTTTTGTAACTAATAATGTGTTCCATAAAGTCGTAGTATGTGATTTTATTCTACGAGTATCATCAATAGTTTTCACAGGGCACGCGATGTAAAGATTAGTTTAAGTAATTTTTTTACACCTTGGGTTACATTATTGGAGTTTTAGTAAGGATCCCAATTTTTTTCAAAAAAGATTATAGCCTATGTCACTCGGGAATAGTGTAGCTTCCAAACAGTAAAATAAATTTTCAAATCGGTTCAGTAGTTTCGGAGCCTATTCAATACAAACAAACAAATATTTCCCCTTTATGTTATTAGTATAGATACAATTATTTTATTGTAAACACAGCGTTTTCTATTGTTCTCTCTACGTATTTGATAATATCTGAGAATATATTTTATAATCGATCTCAAATGGTACGAGTTAAACATAGCACATTACCATTAGCATTTACATTATCGAAATAAAAATCCTGAAAAACTACGCAATTTTAGTGGTAGCCCTGGCATCCTTGAAGTAACGACAATTAACACATTGAACACACATTAAGGTGTGTGGCTTTAGGACAGGACCGTCCTCTGCAAATGTTGGTATAATATACTGCGCACCCTTCGCGAAATATTGTGTTAGGACACCTGCTCTATTCAACAATTAGAATTTGAGTTCTGATGGTTAATGGAGTTTAAATGGGACAGTCTCTTTGTTGTTTGTTAACATGTTTTGTTTTATTTTTAGAATACTCTCTAGTTTATATTCCACTCATTTAACTAGCGTACCACCAATAGGTCTATACTGAGTATTTATCGGATTCAGTTTTAGGCCACGGTCATAATCATGTCATAATTTTTTTGTGAATACTCGACATTCAAATGAAATTGAACTAATTTTAATTTTAACCTACCCATTCGCCGGTATCTTAAGAGGCTATTTCAGCTACGCCTCGACAAGTAGGTGAGCTCACGAGCTAAACCTGAGAGGATTTGCTAACACTAGCCCTAGCAAGAGCAGTGCTTCGCACCACCACCGGAATCTACCACCAGATCTGAATCGCGACCCATTGAGAAAATCCGGCGAGAAACTGAGTGAGCTGTGTCTATGGGCTAGGGCCGAATTAATTATAATTTGTATAACTCATCTTCAGCATCGACTTTGCGCTCTTTCACTATCTTTAGGGCTGTGTTCATCACAGCTGCATCCTAACTGATTAAATTGCCAAAACACAAGGTAACAGTTCTATAGTACGATTTTAATAATTACATTATTAGTATTTCTTTGTGTAAAGTAATTAAACTGTTTGTCATAAGCGACAATCCAACGAAACGACTGGTCGCTTCCGTCACGTCTGACACGACTGAGGTGGCCCCACTCAAAGAACAAAAATGTAGAGTGGTAAATAAAATTACAAATAATTGCTCAGCACAAATTGGTTTACGGCAATAATTCAGAAAATTGCCTTAGTTTTTATATTTTTAATATGTAGATGGGTTTTCAAGGTCCCTTCTCAACTGATCTTAAGTGATTATCGGAGCTGATGTTACCATCTATCCCTGAGCGATTAGAAATCGTGAATGTGGCTGTGCAGCTTTATTTGAAGCATAAAGCGCGGTTTTTGATTGCATTTAATTAGATGTTTAAATGTTTTTGTTTAGATAAATTATTCATTGGAAGCTTATAATATGAAGGTTCAAGGTTTCTCAGGTCATAACTAATTAGCACACTATATTTTACAGTACCTTGACCGCTTTGTATTATCCAATTATTTGCTTTCTATAAGTGGTTGATATGCTCATGTCCTTATTAGTAGATAACGATTTGTACCTATGGTACTTAGTACTATTGGTACTTCACTAAATGAAGGAAACCAACAAACAAGCTCAGAGAATTATGGCATGCGTCCGGACTAAATTAGTCAGAAGTATAAGACGGTATATGAAAAAATATATACGTGAAGCAAAAACTTTGTACCCCTTTTTACGAAAATTGTGCGATGGAGAAGTATGAAATTTCCCACACTTATAGAGAATATAGAGAAGGAGTGCAGAATGTTAATTTTTTGTTAAGTATGCATAAAAAATACATTAAATCAATAAAATAAAACATTACCATGTATTTGACGTGTGTGTCGCCTGCATACTATTTGTTTATTGTCAAACTTTTCTTATTGCTTATAATCTGTGGTCAAATTGAGAATAGATTCAATATTGTTTGTCTTTATTAATATTTGTTTACAGTGTAGTCTTCGCGAAATCTGGGATTATAGAAGTATATTGACAATAGAATCTTAATAGTATACAAACTTATAATTTCGGTTCATTATAGTCGAATTTCGACTACCGGGGGACCACTAGTACATATAGTTGTGGTAAAGCACGGCAAATATCACTATAGTGTCTAACAAAATTAGGAGACGAAGAAAATGACTGTCTATTGTCAACACGTTTTGTCTAAAGTACCAGCTATCGCTTGTCGGGTTTCTAGGGGTATAAATCTGTCATCTGATATAAAACGTCACATCTACTGATAGCATACTCTATCCAAACACCCGCCTTCTCGCCGCCAGTGCTGAATGTCGGCGCATTTGATGTGAACGCGGCGCGTGCGCACGGAAACCTATTACAAAACGTCAACTTTACGATTTATTAGAATTTCGAATGCGTGGTTCTTTTTTATAAACACTCGACAACAATAGCAGTAAAGTTATTGGTTTTGAAATTCGAACTGGTCACTTCTTAATCCCTAGCGCCTCCGTTATTATTTAGTTCTCTCTTTAAGATTGCTTTGCTTGTGTGAAACCTCTCATAAAGTCTAAGTAGGCCAGTGGTCCAACTTCTCTAAACGAGGTAATTTTCCAATTCGAGGCACCTTGACTGCGAATTGGAATTAAATTTTGACTCTAATGCGGTCGCTTTGGAACACAAAATTAGCGTTAGCGCTTTCAAATAATAATTACAGGGTAGGTGTTTTGGACATAAAGGAGACGGAAAATCTTGGGCCAAAAATGTAATAACTTGGAATGTAGTCTAAAAAATTTGTCATATTTTTTTATCTAAGAATATAAAAAATCACCTCAATCCTCTTTCTGGGACCGGAGAAAAATGAGAAAGTTAGTTTTTGTCGGTATAACGGTGTGATCGATTTAATTAATCGATTACAGGATTATAAAAAGAAAAACATTGCACTAGGTAATTAATGAAAAGTAATTAAATAAGCGATTTATACTTGTTGTATACAAGTGCGGTATACGCCGGATTTAATTGCGATTATATACATAAATGAAGAAAAAGTCTATTATTACTTAGCAAAGTAATATGATTATCGATTTCAAATCGATTAAAATCGATTGTATTTTTGATAACAGCTTTGACAGTAAGCTGACATGACGTTTGTTCATAGATTATACAATTATTTTTTGGCGCTTGTTGGTTTTTTCTGCTCTACTCGTTTTGTATCTTTGACGCATTTTGAGTGTGCATCTATCGGGCTGTTTTTATATTTTCAACGATCACTGCTTTATTATTACGGATTCCAACTCTGCCAGCCTTGTATAATTGCTTCTACACACTACACTGGACACCGAAGATCGCTCACACGGTTGACTTGAAATTGTTGCATTGGATACTGTTGGAATTATGGATCGCTGTGTGAATTGTGGGATAGCAATTCCATATTCCATACCTGATATATATCATTGATATTCATTCATAATATGACATTTAAAAGATTATCCAATGGATATAATAAACATTTACTTATGCTTAAATAAGTTATTATTCAGCTCTTTTAAAGAGATTGTAACATAACCTAACTTTTACTAAATCTTTACTAACTCGGCTCTCAGATTGAGAAAACTTTTATAATTTTCAGCAAGGTACTGATAAATCTGAATCTATTAATTCATATTAGTTTCATCACGTTACATTCGGGCCCAAAAATGTATGTAATCGTTTCAGTCTCCTTTCATCCCAAACTACAAATCTTGCCGCGTAAACTCCAACATTATCTACATAGTCTTACTTCATCATTCATATTCACTCCAAAAACTAGACTAATAGTTGTTCCAACATAAATAGAGCTGAACATATCAATTCTCAGGAATATGCATTACGCCCTACTGAATTAGATTGGGCAACTTCATTCACTTAATTGACAAACAGCGCTAATGGCCGATGACAATAGTAATTGCGCATGCACGCCCCCATGCGGGCCAGATATATTGGGTGAGAACATAATTAAGAATTTTTTAAAGCTGCTTAGAGTTCTTTTGACGTAGTGGTAATCAGAAAATTGAAACCAAAAAGAAGATAATGTTTTGAGTTTTTCTGAGGAAAGTAAAGTTTTTACAAACCAACTCCTCTTGTTAATGATTCATATTAACTAGCTATAGTTCAATACATTTTTTGGCCTGTCTAGTCGCTAATAGCCAAAGGGGATACTCCAGCTTAGCGTAGACGGGTACATGAGCTCACGGGCTCAACCTGAGAGAATTTGCTAACACTAGCCCTAGCAAGAGCAGTGCTTCGCAGAATCTACATTCGGATTGGAATCGCGACCTGAGAAAAAGGTCTACCGAAAAACTTGGTCGACTGTGTCAATGAGTTAGTTTTCTAGCCGAACTCTTCGTCATAATCGACGAGTACGAGGAAATTGGTTGGTTTGGTAGCGGTGTTTTTTTTTTTTTTCGGGTTGAGGGCCGAACCTCCTACGAGGTCCCCGCGCAAGAGGGCGCGCGGGGTATGTGAGATAGAGTCCACGATTGGAACTTTCTCTCCCAGTTTGAGATGTCACATCAAATTTTCAATTGAATTTATTTTCCTTTATTAGATTTCTTTTCTGGCTAAATCCTAGTACGATGACGGTCTCTTTACTAATGTTATTCCAAAATATACATTTCTCGAAATAAAATCCCGAAAGAAAAATCTGTGACGGTTTTATAGGCTCATTACGCACACGCGGGGTATATCATTTACCATTTACACAATAACAGCCACTCGATTACTGTCATTGTCATTTTGACGTCCATGCGTATTTTTTATTATCAGACGATTTAAAGCAATCCTCTAGAATCACGCTGATGTGATTGATCGATCGGGTGACATTGCAAAGATGAATAATGGTATTGAAGTGGCCGATTTGTGTTTTAAACTTTATTACCAACGAGCTTCTGACTATAATTTCATAAAAGCAAATAAACAAAATCTACCTTGCATTTTTGTAATAAGTAGTGGTCGCCCGGTAGTCGAAATTTGACTAGAATTAATTGAAATTAGAAGTTTGTACACTATTGAGATTCTATTTTCAAATACTATTATACTTCTATAATCACAAATTTCGCCAAGACTACACTATAGAAAAATATTAATAAAAACAAACAATATTTAATCAATTTTCAATTTGACTACAGACGTCAAGAACAAAAGTTTGACAATAAATAAATAGTATGAATGAGTGTGTGCGTCAAATACATGGTAGTGTGTGTAATGTTTTCATTACTGATTTAATGTATTATTAATGCATTTTTTTTTTGTCAGGAGGAAATCGCCGGACTTCCGCCCTCCACTGGGGATAGAGGGCGGAGCATGTCAGAGTCGAACTGACTAAAACCTCCTGTCGCTCAACAACCAACGTCCAAACCTCGCATGAGACAGAACTCATGAAGAGGCAAAGGGGGGAAAGTGAAGTGTTTAGTGCGGAGCACATCTCTCCCATCACCCTCCCCCTCGGGACGCCGGACCGGCGGACGTCGGCGCCACGACCACCAGCCCTCTCGGTCGGCAGGCTATCCGAAACCCGCCTAGACGGCGCCGGTTAGAGTGAGCTATCCTACGGAATACCCCGCTGGACCAGAGCGTGGGTCGAGGACAGCCGGCCTTCCATCACCCGGATGCTCTTGCGTAAAACGCGTGCAGAGCAGCTTGCACGTCGTCTTCTTAGGCCCCCCTCGCCGGTCCGCAGACCGACATGTGAGGGGGGACCCGAAACACTTAGAGGGCCAGGGCTTGGCCGAGATCCGCCTCCCTGGCCCCCGCTCGACGGTGGCGGGATTGTGCGTCTCTCACGCGCCCCGCCGCCTCCTTCTGCGAGATGGTGCACACGCAGAAGTCGAGCATCGCCTTCCACGACTCGTCGTCGCCGAGCATCGATGCCACAACACTCGGCAACGACAAGTCGTTTCCTACTTTTGCGACGAGGACACGGCGCCACCCCTCCCATGCGGGGCAGGCGACGAGCGTATGCTCTGCCGTGTCCAAGTCGCAATCAAAATGGTATTATTAATGCATAACTTAAAAAAAATATTAGCATTGTGCACTTCTTCTCTATATTCTTTAAAAGTGTGGAAAATTTCATATTACTCCTTCGTCTGCGCAATTTTCGTAAAAAGGGATACAAAGTTTTTGCTTCACGTATTAATATATAGATGGACAATGTTTCTGTCTCGTGTATCCAATAGTCGGCAAATAAATAATATTATTGTCTATTAAGGTATCATAGTCAAATGAATGTAGTACCCTTAACCCAAAAATATGTAATTTAATCTTTGCTTCATTGATCTGTTCGAATATCACAGTATTTTATTGTGGAGACTAGTTGTCGCTAGAAAGACAAAACGCATAAAGTTTTATAATGGAGCAAGTCCGTAGCAAATACACAAAAATAATAGAACTGTATTGTAGCTGAAGGGAGCAGGTTAAAAAAGTTCTACTACACCAAACCTGTAGGGTAATTTTTTTACCACTTCTTCTTTGTCTCCACCTTATCCCACTAGGTGGGGTCGGCATTACGATTTTTTCTATTCCATTGCCTTCTATCAGCCGCCATCTCAACATTCACTCCTCTCTCTCCTAACGTCATTCACACCTTCCATCCATTTCTTCTTCAGTCGACCTCTTCCCCTACCCACCCACCTTGGTTTGTTACCACTATAAGCGATTACGCAACCATGATTATGCAACCTGCCTGGTGATGGCTGCTCACTGTCACTTAGCCGCTCTTTTTTTTTTCTACCTAATCTGAGGGTCTAGAGGCCATGTCAGCGTCGCCGGGCTAGTACGTGACCTAACGGGGCCCAAGCCTGATGAACCCTAGCAAGAGCAGTACTTCGCAGAATCTACCACCGGATCGGAAACGCGACCCACTGAGAAGATCCGGCGAGAAACTCAGTGGGCTGTGTCTATGAGTGTTAATTTACTCGCCGAGCGCTTGCGAGCAACGGGTTCGACGAGAACGATGACCGGTAGTCCCTCAGCAATGTCTGGAGTATAGCTAAACCACTGTCTAACACCAAGTATCCTCAGATATCTTCACAATTGATATAAAGGTTTCCCGCTTGGTTTTTATTTGAGTGAATAGTGACGTGACGCATTAGTGTGACTTGATTTTAAATTAAAATAAAATTAAAAAAAAAAATTATTCATTTAGAAAATTATCTGCGGAGACAGTAGCAGCGTAATAATTACTATTCGAATATTACTGGTGATTTGACTTATGTAACAATTTTATCTTTTGTGGCACCACCTTCGATCAACAATAGTAGCTTGTTCTATAGTATAGTAAATAGTTACTATTGTTAATTGAAGGGCATCACCAAAGAAGCCATTGAATGCATTAAAGAGGTACCTTTTAAGTTTTGAGCGCATTAATGTCTGTTTGTCTGTTTAGTCTTGTAGTTAATTCTTATTTATTGATGTTAGAATAAACTAGACAATAACTAAGAGTGCTTAGCGAGGCTAAACAAAGTACATCGCTAAGCCATCGTGCCCGCCCTCATAAACTATAAGCTGGACAAAAACAAATCATCGCGCGACAGATACAAGATAACCGATTTCGAATGCATCGTAAATCTGAGCGTGTTACAATTAAACGAATGTCACGTTAAGGACGAGAAGCACCAGGAATTTAATTCAATTGGCCGCTATTTATGGTCATGCTTTATTAACTGTTTAGCAATCTGTGAAAGTGCACAGATGAGAGTACATGAAATAAGCGCTAAGCGGACTAAGCTTCTCGTGCCTTTCAAAATGTCCACTGAAAAAGTAAGTAAACAACCACCATTTTACTAAGAAAATCAACCATCCAATCGCATCTAGTTTCATTTCATTTCATTCTAATCCATTAGTCTTTAATTAATCAGTTTCATGTCGTTTTACTTCATTTGATTTTCCATATCAGAATGTAAGAAGGAAATATAAGGCTTAAAGGTCTCGTTGCCAGGTCTCGATTTAAAAAAAATCATTTTATCTAAAACGAGGGCACATTGTATTGATGTAGTTCATCTGAATCTGTAAGATTTACGTAGAATATTTGTCAGATAATTACTAGGTCGTTTCGGTTTGTTATTATAATAAGAAAAATATCCTTATATGCGAGGGGGGGGTAGAATTCCAAAAGCATCATTACATAGCGAATAAATTTCACGAATATCCAAAACGGCATCTGAATTCAAACGACGAAAACAATAACACGTTTGATTGATTGCACGATATATTTTAAACAGATTCATAATAATATTCTCTTTGTTCGGTTCAAAAAGAAAGCAAGCTGTAAAAATAAGATCAAAAGTGACGCGAATAAACATTGTCGCCGATGCTAATAATTCTTATCCGTGTTTCCTGTCTTAATCATCATCTTGAGAACAGAAACAGTATATTTGTTTGAAGTTTTCTTTTTCTGCGAATTTTTTATCGCCAGAATTCGCTTTGATAAATAATGGGCTTCAACTAAATCATTTCTGATAATTGGAATGTAATTCGAAATACAGTTTTATTGGGACACTATATCAAATTTAAAAACAACCAGAGACTATCTTATTTGCTTAGAGTTCTATTGAACCGGTTCGGATTGTGTGTGGTTAGTTCTAAGTTGTGAGTTTACCTGGTATCCGAAACAAAATAAAATTTTAGTTTAGAGAAAGTGGAACTTATGTTAAAGAAAACTGTTGTCATGTATTGTCATGTTCAGTTTTGATAATAGAATGACACGTTCTATTTTTAAGAGAGTTGAATTACCAAGAAGGCAAGCTCTCAATTGCGGAATCCATAGACTAGCCTAGGCCATCGTAGACTATAAACAAAATGTCGCCACCTACTTATGACATTTAATTGGAATCACAATTGTATTTTACCTTAAGGATCTCGCTATCAAACCAGAAATATGTGATTAAAAATGAAACACTACATTGGTATCAACTTTTGAGAATTCAGAATAAGTTACACCATCAATAATTACTCCAACTCCTCAATTCTTATAGGTTTCATGTTCGTTCCAACACATTCGATACCAACAGTTATCTTATTATTACTATAATAATTTATATTGTCCTTAAATTAACACCTTGGTATCAATAGATAAAGTATTCACAAAATAAACAGAAAAAGCAGAACTCGCTGTGCTTATTTTAAGTCTGAATTGCGTTTTACATTTATCAATCAAACTAGACATTTACTAAATATTATTACTAGTGGTCCTGCAGTAGTCGAAATTCGACTATAATTAATTGAAATTATAAGTTTGAGCATTACTATGATTCTATTGTCAAAATCTATAATCACAGGAAAATATTAATAACGAAAAACAATATTTAATCTATTTTCAATTTGACCACAGACTATATAAGCAATAAGAAAAGTTTGACAATAAACAAACAGTATGCATGGTAGTGTGTGTAATGTTTTCTTTACTGATTTAATATATTATTAATGCATAATTTTAAAAAAGTATTAGCATTGTGTCAAAATTAAATACATGGTAGTGTGTGTTATGTTTTTTTTATTGATTTACTGTATTTTTATGCATTAATTTATTATGCAAAAAAAATATGAGCAATCTGCACTTCTTCTCTATATTCTCTATAAGTGTGAGAAATTCCATACTGCTCCGTCCGCGCAATTTTCGTAAAAAAGGGTCCAAAGTTTTTGCTTCACGTATTAATATATAGATATAGTTCCAAACTTACATTACTATATAAAAATTAAAGTATATAGTACATACAAGCTAATGATTAAATAACGTACTATTTAAAAATCGATTCTTCCGTGCGAGTACAGTGAGACCTTAACAGAATCGATAGACTTTACGAGTTGTTCAATGTAATTGGAACGTCAGTCGATATTGATCGATTTAAATCGATTGTACCAATATTATCGATATGTATCCAGTTACTGTACTCGGGTACAAGCATCGGCTTTACATATTAATTCATTTCGTTTGACGTTTTACAAGTTTATTTGTTGAGTTAGGTTTCTTGTGCACGTTTGTTTTGACGTCATAAAATTTAGAGATGAAGTGTTCACGATTAACGAAAAAGATCGTGTCGTGTGATGTAAAAAGTACGCCAAAATTTTTACTAGTTATTAGTCTCGACGTGGATAGTGGCGCTCAATTTGTGATATCTACGGATAATAATGTAGCCTTTGATACCAGATTAACTACGGGACTACGCGTTAAAAAAAAGAGAGACAAAGTCTAAGAAAGAAATAAAAAGCCAAGAATTCATACTTCAATCACAGCACCTTTAGATATTTTTTTACAAATCGTGACGCTGTTCACCCTCACTGGTTTTTGTAAAACTATTATATTTATATCGGATTCAACCTATTCATTGACAAGTATGCTTGCAGACAAAAAAAAAAATCAATTTTATCTTCTTCTTTTTGGAACGAAGTGCCTTAGGGGACGATGCGGAGGGGTACCCTACCAGGAAAAAACGTCCGTAACGTAAGATTTTCACTAGTAATGCACACAGTGTACGACTTAACTTTCTAATAACGTACAAATTAGTAATGCACACTGTGTACGACTTAACTTTGTAATAACGTACAAAAAATAACATAATAATATTTTTATATCATTCATTGACCACGATCTCAGAGCAATACACTAACTCTTATGCAAACAACCATGAATGAAGTGTACCACAATAAGTTCGCACGTTACCGAATGACCGTGGGTTGTTGCGAAATCTCCAGTTTTATTTTATTTATATCTCGAATAGAACTTAAAATTCATACTTTTATAATAAGGAACTTCGTTCCTATCCGGTGTCCCACGACACCACACATTTTTTTTATGACAATTAATTCGGACGCGACCATGCATTTTATTCCCAGGTTAACCCAATATTTATTTCAATCAAACAGATTTTGAGAAAATGTTGGCCGCTCCCCACTGATGTCTACTCCGCTTAACATCGACTGCACTATTATTAAAGTTTTAGAAGTAAACTTGAAGTTGGGCGGTGAACAGATAGCTTTAAGGGCTTCACTTAACTTTTTATCCAACTGCGCAACTACACGTTTTTCGGACTGATTCTGTGGCTTCAATATAATGCTCACTAAGTTACAATGGTACCGCATTTTTTGCATACAATGAAAGTCACGATTCCAACTGACAACAACGACAGACCAATAGATATTCAGATAGTTTCGATGAAAAAAGAAACAAACAAATATCGGAATAGAAATGTGGCCTCAAAAATTTCAATCTGTGACATGGTAATCGTCTTTTCATCTATCTATCAATGTCACTTATTCACTCAATAAATATTCCAAGGACTTTGTTCAATGTCTGTGAAGACACTTCGGTTCTCTACTTCCGATCTATATATCTATCTATCTATACATCGAATGCCTAGATGAGACGTTAAGTTTTTAAAATGGTCAAGTCTTACTACTTTCTTGTTTTTTCTTCATCTAATCCTAACTAACACTGTCATTAGACGCCTTCAGCTCTAGCACTAGGAGCAAGCTTAGGGACCCCGGTAACTGTACTCGTCGAACTCAGCAAAAAGCTCGACGCGAAACCTAATAGATCAGCCCGCTGAGTTTTTCGCTCGAAATTAGGAATACTTTTTGAGATTACTACCAAGCTAATGACAAAACTAACATTTGAATCTCACATAGAGTATTTAAAAATATCGTCTAAAGTAACTCTTTGAATAAAAGCTCTTATTTTATTGGAGTCCTGCGACGTTACTGCCTGTGGCGTTAGTTAAAAGTGTTTATTTTATTATTACAAACAGACAATCCAATTTTATTTATTTGTATAGATTAAGGCTTCCGAGTTCCGCTTAATATACAAAAGGGTCTGTTTTAAAGTGCAAAGGAAAAGTTACCTTTTTGCTGGTCACAAATTTACTAATATTTTCTTTTTAATCTCCGATGATTTTTCTCGTCAAACAACCAACGATCAACTTTTGAAGTCGTCGTGGCCTAAAGGATAAGACGTCCGGTGCATTCGTATGTAGCGATGCACCGATGTTCGAATTCCGCAGGCGGGTACCAATTTTTCTAATGAAATACGTACTCAACAAATGTTCACGATTGACTTCCGCGGTGAAGGAATAACATCGTATAGTAAAAATCAAACCCGCAAAATTATAATTTGCGTAATCACTGGTACATTGTAGATGTCTATGGGCTCCAGTAACCACTTAGCACCAGGTGGGCTGTGAGCTCGTCCACCCATTTAAGCAATTTTTTTTTTTACGTAAAATGCACCGAAATGATCTTACTCTAAAAGCGATTGCTTAAAAACCCCGTTATCTCCGTCTGCTATCAGCCTGCACGGGCTATCAGTACTTTAATACTGGCGCGGAGTAATTAAGCAATCTAGTTTGAATCATAGTGCAGTTTTTTCGTTTTTTTTGTGACGCCTCATGATATCTTGTAAGTCTTATTGCAATGTAGTTAAGGCTATTCCACGCTCAAGCTGAAAAGCGAGATTACTTTTTGACGGACATATATTAAATGCGCACTACCGACACTCATGACAATAATTAACGGGATAGATATTATTAATAATAAAAAATAAATTTATTATAAAATAAATTAAATTGTCTGCAGACAGCTACAGCGTCAACTGTTAATGTCCAAACTGCAAATTAAGGAAGCGTCAAAATTTCAAGTTGCAGCCGCGCTGGTATGAAGCACATTGAACTGGACCAGAAATATTGTATGTGTATCATCTTCAAGTATGTTTAATGATGTTCATGGAAATCAGTGCAATGCGAGTAGCTCTCTACCAATATTGGTACTCATGGAACACCATAATAATAATAAAGCCCGTTTATTTCCAATCCATAATAATAATCGTTATTACACGCGATTTTATATATACTAGGTAATTTCTTTCATTTTCTTTTACTCGCTATCGTTACTTTCTTCAGTACGATTAATCGGAACCCCTTCTTGGGTAAAGGCCTCCTCCAGCCAGAACCCTCCACAAATACCACAATCCTCCTGGAACACCACAGAAAGGAGTAAAGTCAGAACCAGTGACAATAATGATGCTTCATAGCGCACCATGTGTATATGAGCACAGTAGCTTCACTTAGCAAGTATGGCTTCTCATGGCTTATATAGCATATTGAATAGTTTCCGCTTGACATAACTCCACAACTAAATACGCTAGAAGGTAACATTTCCAAGAGCACTTTATACATCTGTTGACAAAAAAAAAAAACAATTTCCCTCAAAAGGTACAATTTTATTTTATTTTTACACGCCATTCGAACCCTTCTTTGAGAACTGGCAACAACTGGCATCCTACGGGAGCACAGGACTCTTTTGAAAGCGTCGGAGCATTAAATAAGTAGGAGAAAGCGAGCTATTCATGCAGCGATTAAGTATGAAGTTACTTAAGAGTACTTTAGCTAGACTCTTCTGGATAGGGATGTCAAGATATTTAATACTAAGAGCCATTTTCAGTTACAAACAAACTAATTTAATGGTTTAGTCTTCTTTTATTATTGGTTAGGTGGGGATTGAGCTTACGACCCAACCGGTATTTAGTGGTTACCGGAGCCCTTAGATATCTACAACGTAAATGCCGGCACCCACCTTAAAGCATGAGTTCTAAGGTCTTAGTTTTTACAGTACAACGGCTGCGTCACCATTCCTAACCGAAACGCATTACTGCTTCACGGCAGAAATAGGCAGGGTGGTACCTACCTGTGCCGGCTCACAAGACGGCCTACCACCAGTAATTACGCAAATTATAATTTTGCGGATTTGATTTTCATTACACGATACTATTTCTTCACCATTGAAAGAATTTGTGAACATATTATTATGCTTAGTACGTATCATATTAGAAAAAATTGCATTTGCCTGCGGGATTCGACCACCGTTGTATCGCTTGATACGAATGCACCGAACATCTTATCCTTTAAACTATAACGACTTAGTCTTATGATTATTATTTCATTTGTGGACGTTTACCTTTTGGTTTGACAGTTGCTCGACTGGGAACTTCATCTTCGTGTACTATAAGGCGGCAAACATTTCGTTTCTTCATCATCTCTTACTCTTCTCGATCTTCTATAAAACTTCTTTATCGCACTTTGAATGGGACACTTTATTGTCCAAGAGCTGGTCTATTCACCTCTGACATCAGTGTTTATTTCTACGCTTAGATGAATGAAAGAGAATAAAAGTCTTTAGAAGACAGTAGCTGCATGGAATGCGCGAAGTGTCTATACATTATACACAGACGCTGTAGAAGAGCGTATTTAAGGTTGAACGAATTAATTGTTTTTTTTTTAAATATGACATGCCAGTCCAGTAGTAGTTTGAATTCCGCTTATGAGAGGGCGAGTTCATGATTGTCACTTAACATAGGGGAATATATATTTTCACAATAAAGGTTTATCTATGTGTAAATAAAACGAGCCTATTTTTTGCAATCAATGGCAGGACACTCTGTAAGCTCGCGCCGTGATTGATTTTTTTGGTTATATAGATGGGTGAGCTCGCGGCCAATCTAGTGTTAAGTGGTTATCGGAGCCCATAGAAAGAAGAGTTCTAAGATCTAAGGTCTAGTACTAAGTTATGCGCACTATTTTTACTAGGTCCAGTATTGGTAAAAACAGTGCGTACTCACTGTGTTTGAAAAAAACAGTTGATACTACATGTCTATATTGTGGGGACGAGTGATTTAGTTCTAGCGATGACACTCAAAAAATTACTAGAAGGACGAAAGACAGAATTGTCTGATTCTATGGTCCTAACCGCAGTCTTCAGTCTACCGGTGATCCTTATAGCCCTTGCAACAATCCTAAATATTGGGAATTCAAAGATAGATATCGTATTAAGAAGCAATTAG
Organism: Bombyx mori; assembly: GCF_030269925.1. Lineage (NCBI taxonomy): Eukaryota > Metazoa > Arthropoda > Insecta > Lepidoptera > Bombycidae > Bombyx > Bombyx mori. Next base: position 1,767,640 of record NC_085128.1, read on the forward strand.
ACAGTAGCGTAGTACAAATTAACACTGATGACTAATACATTTCTCGAGGTTTGTTGTAGTGTTAATTGCACTTCTTTCTTCAATCTTCACACTGCCAGAGTCTCTGACCTTGGATGAAGATCAAATTTTTTATATATATTTTATTGGTTATATGGGTGGACGAGCTCACAGCCCACCTGGTGTGAAGTGGTTACTGGAGCCTATAGACATCCACAACGTAAATGCGTCACCGACCTTAAGATATAAGTTCTAAGGTCTCAAGTATAGTTACAACGGCTGCCCCACCCTTCAAACCGAAACGCATTACTGCTTCACGGCAGAAATAGGCAGGGTGGTGGTAACCACCCACGCGGACTCACACGAGGTCCTACTACCAGTAAAATGTCGGATGAGACAGCTCCAACGGAGTCATTGATGGGCAGAGTCCAAAAAAACAGCTATGGGCTTGCAATCTGCTCCCAGCATCAGCGCCTCTTAAGCGGGAAAACCTCGCATAAGGCTTCCAGCCCTCCTCGCACCCATAAAAAAATCGCTGTCCACTAGACCTTAAGAGTGAAAGTAGGAATCGAGCGCATGAAATTTCTTGATTGCAATTAAATTGATCTTCATGGAATTTTGGCAGAACTGTGATACGGTGCGTGTGGCGGGTAGCCATCATACAACACAAGATATTTGACGGATGCCTGAATCTCGCTTACGATATTTTCAAGGTAAGCTTGCTTAAATACTAGTTCCGATCAACAACATTTGGTACAAGAGTTCGACGTGCAACCTAACCCATGAATCAGCTCGCTGAGTTTCTCGCCGGATCTTCTCAGCGGGTCGCGTTTCCGGTCCGGTAGTGGATTCATTCGTGAAGCAGCTTGAGTTGTTGGATCTACTTCGGAGGTGCCGGGTAACTGTCCCACCCCTCCTGTCTGGCCTTTGTTCACTCACCTGTCCTGGTGAAATTGGAAAGGCCTCCGGGCCACCGGTAATCCATCAATTCAAAAAAATAAACAAAAAAATACATTAGGACCGTCGGTCTACCGAGCAATATCACCCGCTCGGTAGAAGATCTTCCTTTCGTCATAAACCACAGCGCGGACTCATAGTGCCTTACCACGAATTCTTATAGGACACGTCTATACACTAACCCAGTCCTTGACGAGCGCCCGCTAACAATACCCGTGACCTCACGAGCAAATACTTACTAGCGTTGTTTTACTTGCGCGCGTGTTCGATTCAACTGGTATAAAAGAGACGGCTTTATAGCTAGTGTATTATTCTGTGCTGTGTTTTCCAAATGAAGTTTTGTAAGTGTTTTTTTAATTTCCTTTTCATTTGTATTTTAAAAGGACAATCCTTGCAAGTACATAGCGTAGATTAAAATATCCATCACAAGCGGAGGCTTAAATATGTAAATCCATATATATAAAAATAAATTGCTGTCCGTTAGTCTCGCTAAAAATCGAGAACGGCTGGACCGATTTGGTTAATTTTGGTATTGAATTATTTGTATAAGTCCAGAGATGGTTTTAAAGGTAGATAAATATGAAAATTCTCGGAATTAAATAAAAATAATAATTTTGTTTTTCCTTTGATGTGTCCCCCGTCGGACGGATTCCTTTTCTTTGTTTTAAGTTTATTTTATTCAAAAGTTTAGGTCTTTTATTTATCGCTTTATCGAGTCTGCCGGCTCAACTAGTAATATATAAAAAAGGTGTTCTGATTTATTTACCAAAGAGTTACAGGGCTCCGTGCGCTGTCTTCGTGATATTACAATAAGCATTTTTTCTCCTTATCACATTAAGCAATTAATCAACGTAAAAACTAACCATATCTATCGACGTGATAAAAAAAAATGTTAATTACATCTCGTAATCTTTGTGCGCAGAATATGCAAGTCACACAGATTTGATTGTTCCGTAATTTATCTGATGCCTTCAAAAGACGTGAAGGTATTTTAAAGATTAATTACGAATATGTATTGGCCCATTGTGTTTTGGAGTTTTTTTTTGTGCTTGGATTTTACGGTAAAGGTCATCTAAGATAGTTTAGAAACGTACATAAGTTCATTAGGGGTTTGCGAAGGGGCGTATTGACAGTCTTAGCGAAGAGATTTTGGCTGGTGAAGTGTTGTGAACCAGCCTGGTCATGGTATTTAGCTGCGATTCCACGTATTTCTGCCACGAAGTTGTGCGTTTTACGGCTTGAAGTATCGAAAACCGGAAAATAACTATATAAAAACTGGTAACAAATCACCCACGATCACCTGCTCCAAATTAAGATTCCCTGTGTTATGGATACCAGATACAGACATACAAATCTATATACGTTTAAATATATACATATATAGATAATACATACCCAGACAAAGAGCAAACAAACCTGTTCATCACGCGAATGTTTACCCGATATGGGAATCGAAACCACGACCCTCAGTGCTAAAATCATGGCCGCTAATTACTGCACCACCACATTTGGGATCTTGACGTCACATCTGCTAGTGTGTCACATTCACGCTCCTCTGTAAATAGCTCGTCTGCTATAAAAGAAACCATCGTCCTCTGAACCTTTAGTTCTCATTGAACACAACTGGATATCTTCGTGAGAAATATAAAAATCTACGAAGCACAACACTATTTTGTTCCCCAGCTGGTGGTAGGACGTCTTGAGAGTCCGCACGGGTAAGTACCACCACCCAGTCTATATCTGCCGTGAAGCAGTAATGCGTTTCGGTTTGAAGGCTGGGGCAGCCGTTGTAACTATATTGAGATGTTAGAACTCATATCTCAAGGTGGGTGGTGACATTTACGTTGTAGATGTCTATGAGCTCAGGTAACCACTTAACACCAGGTGGGTCGTGAGCCCGTCCACCCATATAAGCAATAAAAAAAAGTGTGTGTGTCCGCTCCGACGCACGACTGGAGTTTACTGGATATAAAAAATTAAACGAAACAATACGAGAAATTATAATTGTCGATGTTACAATTAATTGACTTAATAAAGATCGTAGTAAAATCCGGCAAGCAATTTTGAATTAAACAAAATTATGTTCTATTAACATCGTTACGTGTAACTCGATATTGAATCTAAATTTTGGGTTCCAATTAATATCAGAATAATCGGCTGATCATTTAATACAAGGAAACTATAACGATTGAATTTGATGAGTGCTTCTCATAAAGTAAGATTTACTTTTAGTGTGGTTTCGTGCTTTAAGGTTTTTTTTGGAGTTTACTCCTTTAGAATCGATTTACATATATAGGCCCGGGGTATGAAAATTATGGGGACCAAAATCGTACTAGCATGTCACACGAAATGCGTTATGCGCCTGATTGGCTCCTGATTGCGTGATGCGTGCGCGCGCCAATCAGGAGCCAACGCGCGGCCGCGTTATCGCAGGTGACGCCGGGCTGCTGCGCCGGCAGTCCGCCACAAAGCCTCGTACTGATCGCGCGTTTCTCTCATTATTGTATTTTCATATATTTGTTAGTCGTTTGTTTTGTGTCTCGTTAATTTGTTAATAATCTGTAGTGTATCGTGTTGTCGTAATATAGAACTATTTCTCGTATTGTTTCGTTTAATTTTTTATATCCAGTAAACTCCAGTCGTGCGTCGGAGCGGACACACACACTTTTTTATTTAATTCCGAGCATTTTCCGAGACTTCCACAAATAATTCAAGACCAAATTTAGCCAAATCGTTCCAGCCGTTTTCGAGTTTTAGCGAGACTAACGAACAGCAATTCATTTTTATATATATAGATAGATGGTAAGAGGATATTTTATGTACTCTGTATAATTGCTTTGTAACTCCATTTTGTAAACGTGATAAGGACTGCTTGCTGCAATATTCGGTATCACCTCCATCTCTATGTATCTCTGCTCTATCTGTCTCTGCAGGGTTGAACACATCAAGTGTACTCGTATCGATTCCATTATGTAGACGTTTGCAGCCCGTAAGTGTAAGTACCGATTTTTGCAATCCTTCCTATCAGCCCATGGACGTCCACTGCTCGACATAGGCCTCCCCAAAGCCTCGCCACAAAGACCGGTCCTGCGCTGCCTGCATCCAGCGGATCCCCGCGAACCTCAATAGGTCGTCGGCCCACCTTGTGGGAGGCCTAACCACGCTACGATTTTTGCAATACTTCACACATATTCACAATAAACCGTTAACATCGTCCAATAAAACCAAAAGAAAAGCAAAAATTATAATATATCTAATAACTGGTAGTAAGTCAACTTATAAGCCTGTAATAACCGTGGCGGTTAGGCCCAGCCTATATGAAGGTCTTGTCTATCACGGTACCATACAATTAAAATTGCGACGGATTCAAGATGGATGGGTAACCACTTTGCATTAGGTAGGCCGTGAGCTGGTAACACCCGATTCTACAGCGAATTAATTTTACACTTCGATTTGAATACTGCTAGAGTCAATATACTACCAACGCATTAGAGATTTGAATCTTGCCTCCCAAGGTACTTACCGCCATTCGCGATGCAGTATCAATGGGATTTAATAGTCGCTTAATATCAGATGGGCTTTGTGATTGTCTGCCGATAAAAACCAGCGATCACAAGATTGTAATGAAACAATATTACATAGGGCCTTCATATTTCCAAGCAGTACGTATATAGGTTACTTTGCATAGTAATTAACACGGTCGTGTGGCCTTCCATATCCCATTGTGTTAACCGCGTTAATTGTATCACGGAGTCGAAGCTCGGGTTCATATGCAATGATCGTAAACAATTTAATAATGAAACTATTAATGGTAAGTTCCTTCGTGACTTGGTATTGTTTAATATTACTAGCTTTGCACGGGCGATTTTGTCCGCTAGATAATACATTATCTACAAAGTACTTTGAGATGTTTCCATTGTGATTAAGCCATTTTTGAGACGAAATTTCTTATGGGACGATACGAAGGGCTACCCTAACCAGGAAAAACGTCCGTAACGTAATATTTTTATTAGTAATGCACACAGTGTATGACTTAACTTAGTAATAACGTACAAAAAATAAGATATTTTTTTATCATTCATTGACCACGATCTCAGAGCGTTCGTTTGCGCAATACACTAACTCTTATGCAAACAACCGTGAATGAAGTGTACCACAATAAGTTCGCACGTTACCGAATGACTGTGGGTTGTTGCGAAACCTCCAGTTTTATTTTCTATATACCTCGAATAGAACTTAAAATTAATATTTTTATAATAAGGAACTTCGTTCTTATCCGGTGTCCCACGACACCACACATTAAGTTTTTTTTATATTTACAAGAGATAATTAGAGTATAGCTTCTTCGTTACCTGCTCTTTATAATAGTGATCTAAGCCGGTGTGTGATTTAGATGAAACAGGCGGCAAAACCGAGAGAGCTAGATTATATTAAATACATGGCATTTAAAGGTTGGGTTATTTTGTCCCTGTTCTACTTATGACGTTATTGTTCTAATAACGACGACAGACTATTAATTGCAAACTATATAATTGATATTATATCTAAATCTATAAGGCGGCATCGTGGCTTTTTTAATTTAATTTCGATAAATTAGCTTAAAAAAAGGTTGAACACTAAAAAAATAGCTTTTCTTCAAAACAACATGACAACATTACCCGTGTGCGGGTAATGTGGAAGCAACCGAAGGAGGACCAGATTGCATTGTCATGACTTTTGATCAACAACTTTTTTATAACATAAAAAAAATACTTTTATTTCGAGACATCATATTCTCATACTGTGTTAGTACTACAAATAACTTACGGAGTATGTTATTATTTAAGTAAATCTAGATACATGCAACTTGATGAACCTACCCAGGGTCGTTTCATCCAGCCATTCTATCTACTATCAATATACACATTTGTTATGTCCATACATATTCTAGAATCATGATATCTTTCAGTTTTTCGGTTGTAAGCTTCGTAAAAGGTTATTTAGACCAACGCCGGTGGCCTAGCCCAAATATTTTTACATCAGATAAAAAAGGTCAAGTAGTGTATAAATCATTCGAAACTGTAATTCAATTATAATAAATTGAACAATTTATAGAACGACCAATAAAGATAATATCTCTCGTAGCCCTATCATTAAGCTATCGACGTTAAACACAGCAGCAAAAAGTCAGCAAATCGTTACAGTATCGAAAAATATAGTTATTATATTTAGCGTACATAAATAAAAAGGATACTATTTTTTTATGAATTTCAAAGAACGTTTACGAAACCGTGTTTAATTAATTTGACTTTTAATTCGATTGTTTTAATTTAATAATTACTGGAGTGTGTAGGCATAACAACGCCAAAGCTACCACCCACGTTAAGACAATTCCAAATGGCCCAATTCCAATTGAAGTTACAATTCTAAGTGATATTAAAATAACGCCTATTACGAACTTATTTCTGAAAACCAACTAGGCTTTAAATTATGCAGACAGATGTAGCTCATTGCTTATCTGGTGTTAAGTAATTACGCAAAACACAATTATTGCGCATTTGATTTTTTATTACACGTTGTTAATCCTTAATCGTGGAAGCCAATCGTGAACATAAGTTTACATTCGTATTTTAGCTATTTTTATGTATAAGAAAAAATTGTACTTACATGCGAAATTTCAACAATATTGTCGCGTCATTTCATGCACCGGACGTTTTATTTTTTAGGGTACGATGACTGCCAATTTCTACTGCTTGCAGCAAAAGAATATCTACCAAGTCAGTTCCACGTGACATAATCGCCCCCCTAATTTCAGCTGTGCACTAATTATGCATTTTAAGGTTTTATTGTGTGAGACTTTACTGATGGTAGGATCTCTTGTGAGTCCGCATAGATAGGTACTACCATCCTGCCTGTTTCTGCCGTGAAACAGTAATGCGTTTCGGTTTGAAAGGTGGAGCAGTCGTTGTAACTATACTCGCGACCTTAGAACTTATATCTCAGAGTTGGTGACGCATTTACGTTGTAGATGTCTATGGGCTCCAGTAACTTCTTAACACCAGGTGGGCTGTGAGCTCGTTCATCCATCTAAGCAATAAAAAAAAATTAAAAACCTTTGACCTCGCATGTCAAGGTGGGTGGCGATATTCATGACCTGGAATAAGACGACGGCTAGAGTGCCATCTTTGTTTTACTGCAGAAAAGGGCTGAATGATGCTACGAATTCCTTACTTGGATATCTTCATGTTACTTACTCTGCCAATAGTAATCCTTATAAGTCAAACAAAAGAGGCTTTATGAAATCGTTTCACGGCAACTAAGTGGCAATAGCTAATATAAATAAACTTAAGTTCCGTACATTGTTAGTTTGTAATAATTTTGATCACTGACTGAAGCCATTGTTGGAAAGTAATGAGAAAGGTGCAAGGGATAGCAATACTGTAATAAAGCCACCACAAGCCACCAATGTCAATATAGCCACCAATGTCAATATAGCCACCAATGTCAATATAGCCACCGATGTCAATATAGCCACCAATGTCAATATAGCCACCAATGTCAATATAGCCACCAATGTCAATATAGCCACAAATGTCAATATAGCCACCAATGTCAATATAGCCACCAATGTCAATATAGCCACCAATGTCAATATAGCCACCAATGTCAATATAGCCACCAATGTTCAATATAGCCACCAATGTCAATATAGCCACCAATGTTCAATATAGCCACCAATGTCAATATAGCCACCAATGTCAATATAGCCACCGATGTCAATATAGCCACCGATGTCAATATAGCCACCGATGTCAATATAGCCACCAATGTCAAGGCAGCCTCGAGAAAGCAAGAAACTTAACGGATACTCGCAGCAATGAATCCGGAATTAATTGTGATTTTTAGCTTTGATGGGCAATTGTTCTTTATAACCGATAAATAGCACTGACACAGACGGAGACTTAGGACTCATATCACAAAGTGCGTGACGGAATTTGCGTGCGTTGTCGATGTCCATGGACTCCGATAGCTAATTAACACCGAGTGGGCTGTTAACTCGTCCACCTATCTAAGTAATAAATAAAAAAAGATGGATTAAGTAAATCATGATATTTGTGGTTTTCTCACTCCCATCATTTATTACCTTGCCAAGTTTTTAACATAGTAATTCTGAAAAATTATCCCAAAAAATTTATGGCAAATCCCGCCATTAACGAGTTATTCCTGGACATAAACAAATTCATGTACCTAAGGTGTCAATTATTGGTATGAAAATATTTTCTTTTATTTCATAAAATGATTAGCTTATTAATTAATAGCACTTAACCTATTTACTTACCTATTTAATTCAATGAATGATTTTACTAAATTCAAATAAAAGACATTTACAGAAAATAAAACCTAACTGACTACAAAACATAAATAGACTTTCAAAACTATATCACGTCCGTCAAATACTTCATATGAGTGAACAATATTCCTACCCTAATTTATTCCCCTCACGGAGCATTCGCCCTTGGACCACTGAACCCTAAAACAGTTGGCATGCAGACCACATGCAGACATTGAACTCTGATCAATCGTTACTGAATTACATTGTACTTTTTCTATATAATTATATCGATTTTATTAATCGAGTGAGCTAATTTTTACCTTAAACTTAGTCCAACACAATACAAATCTACTTAAGCGCGGTGAATGTTCGAGCACGCTAATTAATATATCCAATTCATTTCACATCTAGATAAAATATAAATTTATTTTTTTATTGCTTAGTAGGGTGGACGAGCTCACAGCCCACCTGGTGTTAAGTGGTTACTGAAGTATAAACATCTACAACGTGCCACCCATCCTGAGATATCAGTTCTAAGATCTCAGTATATTTATTACGGCTGCCCCGCCCTTCAAACCGAAACGCATTATTGCTTCACGGTAGAAATAAGCAGGGTGGTGGTACCTACCCGCCCTGACTCACAATAGGTCCTATTATCAGTAAACATGAGTGTTATGAGGACTATAAGCCTGACACGAAGGTACTAGGCTTCGAGCATGACCCCCTATATTAAAGTCGTCACCACTGATCGCTGAATTAGGCAGCCAAAATTTAGATCAGAGATTCAATGAAACGTGTGATTGAAAAGGTGTATTTTGTATTGCAAACATAATTATTGCATTAAGATTTGTTTTTTTATCAGAATACGGTGCTTCCTATTTCTGGCGTAAAGCAGTCAGCGTTTAGGTTTAAATGATGATGTGGCTGGTATTTATCTCAACTGAGACTTCCACTTCTCTCGAGATGAGTGGCGGGTTTTACTGTATGATATCTGAGGCTTTCGATAACCAGGTGTACCGTGAATTTCTTTCAACATAAACAAATCCTCATCATCGTGAATATCATCGTTACAAAGAATTTAATTACTACAGAATACATTGATAACATAAACTTTTAATTCAATAAGCTAATTTTTTAAAGCTTTACTGGTGGTAGGACCTCTTGTGAGTCCTCACGGGTGGGTACCACCGCCCCGCCTATTTCTGCCGTGAAGTATTAATGTGTTTCGGTTTGAAGGGTGGGGTAGCCGTTCTCGAAGTGGGTGGGGCATTTACGTTGTAGATGTCTATGGGCTCCAGTAACCACTTAACACCAGGTGTGCTGTGAGCTCGTCCATCATCATCATCATCATCATTTCAGCCTGTCTGCTGTCCACTGCTGAACATAGGCCTCTCCAACTGATGTCCAGTGCGGCCGGTCCGTTGCCACCTGCATCCAACGTGACCCAGCAATTTTCACCAGGTCGTCGGTCCATCTGGTAGGTGGCCGTCCCACACTGCGTTTGCCAGTACGTGGTCTCCACTCGAGGATCTTTCTGCCCCATCGGCCGTCCGATCTTCGCGCTATGTGGCCAGCCCACTGCCACTTCAGCTTGCTAATCCTACGGGCTATGTCAGCAACTTTGGTTCTTCTACGGATCTCCTCATTTCTGATTCGATCTCGTAGAGAAATACCAAGCATAGCCCTCTCCATAGCTCGCTGCGCGACACTAAGCTTCCTGAAAAGATCCCTTGTGAAGCACCACGTCTCGGAACCGTAAGTCATCACTGGCAACACACATTGGTTGTACACCTTTGTTTTTAGGCACTGAGGGATTTTGGACGAGAACACATTTCTTAATTTACCGAACGCTGCCCAGCCGAGTTGGATCCGCCTACTGACCTCTCTCTCAAAGTTGGACTTACCTAATCGGACTACCTGTCCCAGGTATATATAGTCGTCTACAACTTCAAGAGTAGAGTTCCCAACGGTAACTGCGGTGGGCTTAATATGGACATTGAACATGATTTTCGTTTTATCCATATTCATTTTAAGGCCCACTCGTTGAGAAACTCTATTGAGGTCTCCGAGCATCTGTCCCAAATCTTCCAGCGACTCAGCCATGACTACTATATCGTCAGCAAATCGAAGGTGTGTGATGTATTCGCCGTTTATATTGATGCCAAATCCTTGCCATTCCAGAAGCTTGAAGGAATCCTCTAAGGCAGCGGTAAACAGTTTCGGGGATATGACATCTCCCTGTCTAACTCCTCTTTTAAGCGTGATTTCCTTCGTGCAATGCTCCTGTACTCGGACTGACATTGTGGCGTTATTATACAAGTACTTCAACACCTCGACATACCGATAGTCAATACGGCATCGCTGGAGAGATCTAAAGACCGCCCAAGTTTCGACAGAATCAAAGGCCTTTTCATAGTCCACAAACGCCAAGCATATGGGCCGATTATACTCTTCGGTCTTTTGTATAATCTGCCGCAGCGTATGTATGTGGTTTATGGTGCTAAAGCCTTTTCGGAAACCGGCTTGTTCGATAGGCTGAAAGTCATCGAGCCTGCGTTCGAGACGGTTCGTGATGACTCTCGAGAACAGCTTATAGACATGGCTCAGCAGTGTTATGGGCCTGTAGTTCTTCAATAAGGATTTGTCGCCTTTTTTGAAAAACAAAACCACAACACCCCTGTTCCATGCCTCCGGCGTTTTCCCTTTGAGCAAGGAGGAATTAAATAGCTTCTGAAGGACTTTCAGTACCGGCGTCCCGCCCGCTTTCAAAAGCTCTGTGGTGATTCCATCCTCGCCCGGCGCCTTGTTGTTCTTGAGCTGTTTGAGGGCCATCCTAATCTCGTACAGGCTGATGTCCGGGATATCCTCGGTATAGTGTCGGGTTAACTTGGCTCTAGGGTCTGTAACCGAGCTTGCAGGCTCATTGGATATCGAGGTGTATAACTGCCCATAAAATCTTTCTATCTCCCGTAGTACCTCGGCCTCATTCGACGTTACACGTCCATCTTCGGTTTTCAAATTTGTCAAGTGGCTCTGCCCAATAGACACGTCTCTTGCAAAGACTCTGGAGCCTTGGTTCCGCTCAATAGTTTCCTTAATACGTTGTGTATTAAAGGAGCGTAGGTCGTGTCGCATGGACTTCGTGATTTGTCTATTGAGCTGCCTATATGACTCAGCTTCCTCAGAAGTTTGGAGTGTCATAGAACGTCGGCTAGCCATGAGGTTCCGGGTGTAGTCAGATAATTTTTGAGGTCTATTTTTGCGGTGGGCTTTAAAATTCTTAGACCCTACCATATGGACAGTTTCCACCAGCCTGCTGTAGATATCATCCACTGATAACTTGCTGTCTAGTCCTTCGAAGCGATTAGATACTTCGAGTTGAAAACTCTCGGGGTTTTGAATATGTGCATTTGGTGGTCGGAGCGTGGACTTCATCAGACGCGATCTTTCCAATCTGACATTAATACTCAATATGGCCCTTACAATTCGGTGATCGCTTCCGGTTTTTACTCTATGGATCACAGAGACATCGTTGAATATCTGTCTACTGGTGCTCATGATGAAATCGATCTCATTTTTGGTTACACCGTCGGGACTCATCCAGGTCCATTTCCTGTGAGGCGGCTTCTGGAAGAAAGAATTCATCATATAGAGTCCTTCTTTCTCCAGAAAGTCGGCCAACCTCTGTCCTCTGGAGTTCCGCTGCCCATATCCAAACTGACCCACTTTCAACTCATCATTGCTTCTACAACCCAGCTTTGCATTAAAGTCTCCCATAACAACAGTAAAATGTGTTTTGGAGCTATGTATGGCCCTACTGACGTCCTCATACAAAGCTTCTACCTCATCGTCTGGGTGTGTCTGAGTAGGAGCGTAAACCTGTATGACCTTCAATGAATATCGTTTCGATATTCTGAGTATCAGGCACGCTACCCTATTCGAGACGCTCCCGACGGATACAATGTTGTTCACGAGAGACTTGTGGACGATAAAACCAACACCACCTTGGGACTTCTGCTCTCCCTCTCGGTAAAAGAACAAGTGGCCGGACTGCAAGGTTATCGTATCCTCTCCCTGTCTTCGGATTTCTGATAAACCAATGACGTCCCAGCGCAACTTGTCCATCTCTTCTTCCAACTCGACAAGCTTCTCGTCCAGCCTCAGAGTGCGCACGTTGTGTGTTACCAGGGCCAGTGGTCGTCGTTTTTGGGGGTGGTAGCCGTGTCTCTGCCGGGGATTCTTAGCACCCCCTACCCCGCCGTTACCGTGACCGCTACCGTAGACAGGAATAGCGGGGCCGCCGGGGACTAGGGGCCTGGTTTCTCTGTTACTATTCATGGAGGTATTTAGCCTACTGTACCACGCTGGCTAGACGGGTTGGTACAGGGTTTAATTTCGAGTTTTCCTTCTCTTGCACTGATGTCTTGTGCATATTCCCATAGTCGGTTCTTACGACTCCCTAGGATAGTATAGGGGTGGTGACACATTGTATTCTTACTCCGTCACCACACGGATCCTCCACGGAGCTCGTCCATCCATCTATGCAATAAAAAAAAATAAAGAAATAAGTCCAGTATTTGTAAAAACAGTGCGTTCTCAATGTATTTGAAAAAAGCCGGCAGCCGTTGTAATTATACTGAGACCTTAGAACTTATATCTCAAGGTGGGTGGCGTATTTACGTTGTAGATGTCTATGGGCTCCAGTAACCACTTAATATCAGGTGGGCTGTGAGCTCGTCCACCCATCTAAGCAATAAAAAAAAATCTATTACAAATTAAAACACGTGAATTGAAACTACACAGTTGATATAATAAATAATAATAAATAAATAAATATTTACTAACAATCACGCCACGTTAACTGGTCCCGTGGTAAGTTCGTAAAGAACTTGTGTTACAGGTACCAGATAACGGAAATAAATGTAAGATTTTTTATTATACACATACATATATTTAATATACATCCATAACCCTGGAAAAGACATTTATATTTATCATACAAATATCTTCCCTTGGCGGGATTCAAACCCGCGACCCCCTTGTGTAGTGACCATGTCACTTACTACTACACCAGACGGCCGTTGTTATTAATAACAACGAGTCAACGCCCTGCTACCGATATCTGAGCTATGTTAATCTTGTCACCACTTTATTCGCATTCCATCTCGATTTATTGAACATTGCCACTGTTTAGGTGCAGTTTAAGAACAACAATTTATTGTATTTAATAAATACTCATTTATTATTAAGGCGTTGACGAAGCTGTATTATGCGATTCTTTCTTTCTTAGATTTCGCAAGTTTAATTTGTAATTTAGGACGAGACGGGGAAATTAGATAAATTTGGTAGGCAGTGGCTTGGCTGGTAGGCAGCGGCTTGGCTCTGCCCCTAGCATTGCTGACGTCCATGAGCGACGGTGACCACTTACCATCAGGTGGGCCGTATGCTCGTCTGCCTACTTTTTTCTTTCTTCTCTCTTTTCGTAAGGGAAAACACACGCCTCAAAAAGGGTCGAATACTCCAATAAACTCTTCGTTTTTTTGAAGCCTGACGAACGAACACAGGGCCCTCCTGTTGGTGAGCGGTCAACGGTGCTTACAACATTCATATTGTATACTCATTAATTAATATATTCGATAGGTACAACGAGACACGAACATTACTTGTTACTCGTCTTCTAAATTACTGCCAAGACAAAAGAAGAATATTCTGTAATAAAAATCAAAATTAATGATATTAATTATAATGGGTACAATTACCAGTTGTAGGTAGGCTTATTTGCCACGTACCACGTACCTTCAAACGAGACTTGTGGAGAGCATTAAGCGGTAGGCAGCGGCTTGGCTCTGCCCTTGACATTGCTGAAGTTCATGGGCGACGGTAACCACTCACCATCAGGTGGGCCGTATGCTCGTCTGCCTACAAGGGCAATAAAAAAAAGGTTATATAGTAAACACAAATGAACAGGCACCTCATCTTCCTCCTTGCGTCATATTCCTCAATGCAGGGTCGTAAACACCCTTCTATATCAATTTCTCTCGCACGATTTTTCTCCATTTACTTCTATTTCTGGCGACGTGAAGCGCGTGGTGTAATCTGGAATCAAGAGCAGTGCGGATCTGGTCTGACCAACGTATTGGGTCGCACCCTCGAGGCCTTTTCCAATCTAATTTACCAGTATCACGGCTTTTTCTGTCACGAAGCAGTCACGTGTTCTTACTGGTGGTAAGACCTCTTATGAGTCCACACGGGTAGGTACCACCGCCCTGCCTATTTCAGCCGTGACGCAGTAATGCGTTTCGGTTTGAAGGGTGGGGCAGCCGTTGTAACTGTACTGAAACCTTAGAACTCATATCTCAAGGTGGGTGGCGGAATTTACGTTGTAGATGTCTATGGGTTCCAGTACCCACTTAACATCCGGTGGGCTGTGAGCTCGTCCACCCATCTATGGAATAAAAATAAAAAAGACGTATCCCATTTTGTAGTAGGGGACACTACAAATAAGATTTTTTTTTTTTTTTAATTTTTTTATTGCTTAGATGGGTGGACGAGCTCACAGCCCACCTGGTGTTAAGTGGTTACTGGAGCCCATAGACATCTACAACGTAGACGCGCCACCCACCTTGAGATACAAGTTCTAAAGTCTCAGTATAGTTACAACGGCTGCCCCGCCCTTCAAACCGAAACGCATTACTGCTTCACGGCAGAAATAGGCAGGGCGGTGGTACCTACCCGCGCGGACTCACAAGTGGTCCTACCACCAGTAATTTAGACATGAAAGTGGATTGTGATGTTCATTGTAACATGAATGTCTCAAAATGATTTACATTTTTACCCTGGGGATACCGTAACCACTTAAAACAAGATTAATAACACGCAATATAAAGAACAGTATTCTTCATTTGATTATTAAAGAACAAAAATACTTATTTACCGCACATTTCCAAACGCGTTCCCGACTCCATTAATATTGCCCAACAACAACGTTACGCCTCTACCGATACCCGCTTTATCTTCACACGTTCGACATTTGACTCCTGTTATCCAACTAGAAGTGTCAGACACGTCATTATTCTTATATCTTAATGTAGAAGTCGCAATTAATGCCAGGTTGTTTGTCAAGAATGTGTGAATTTAATAGCGTCGGAACATTCGTCCGAATGTATCACGTGCATCTTTTTCCAATCGTTTCTTGTTTGACGAGCATACCTTGTTTTTAGGTCATCACTTTAAATTTATATCGGTAGCTATTAGAGATAGAGAGTTAGAGATAGAGAGAGAGGGAGAATTCTTTATTGTACACCAAAAAAATAAATAAACAATGCGATACAAAAAAAGTACAATTGGCGGTCTTATCGCTAAGAGCTTATATATTATCGGTATCAATAACATTTCCAGGGCTTGTTTTTAGGCAAGTTTTGAGCAAAACCTTTCGGAATTCTGGTCTACCGAGCAATAATACCTGCTTGGTAGAAGATATCTTCCTTTTGTCGTTTCCTTGTGCGTAAATCGCTTCTTATTCAATCCCCATTATTGATGTAGTATTTGTTTCGGTTTTCGCGAGTTCTAGATATAATTAAAACATCACTTACGATTTTACGACGCGTCCTTTTTTGAAATTGTCATTTTTAAAATTTCTGTTGCTTAGAATACCTTTTAATTTACATGATCACGGAGATTAGGCCGCAAAAGTACTTCATAGGGACGTCTTATGTTACTTGCCAATTTTAGAATTAGGAGGTAAATATAGATAGATCTTTTTGGGCGTATTATTTCTAGTATTTTTGGTCCTCAACCTCCCATTAAGTTTCTCACCGGATCTTCTCAATGGGTCACAATTTCCATCCGGTGGTAGGGTCTGCGAAGCACTACTCTTTCAAGGGCTAGTGTTAGCAAATTCTGTCAGGATGAGCCCGTATCCCAGGACTATTCCATGGATCCATGCAATGGAATAGCCCCTTAGGTTATCAACGAATAGATAGGAAAAAAATCATCAACGTTAATAGTTATTAGAAATATCAGAGGCACAGCCAAACTACCGCCGATCACTACTTTGCCACTGGTCATTAATTAATTAGACACATTCCTACAAGGAAACAACTTTATCAATATTCTACGCACAATTCTACAATCGCAATGGTTACATTTGCACTACAACATTTCCACATAATTAACTAATTAATCCTTTAAATAGACACTTCACAGCTGCCGATGATGTCAACAAATCATTATGTAGCTTGGTAAGTGAAATGGCGCCAATACATTTCTATTGAATCAATAATTCATAATTCTAGATTGATTTTTGTTCCCTTTCTGTCAGCGCTAATTAAATGAGCGTCGCGTTTATTCGACTTTGATTTAATGTGATTTTGAAATGTCTTTTGTAAAGGATCTGTTTAGCGTGTTCAAGATTTATTATTTGATAAAGGTCAACTTTTTTCCTTGAAGCAAGAATTATCAAAGCAAAGTTTTATTTTTATTCTCTTGCCTGGACGTCTAGCAAGTCTATTTAGAGAACTTAAAAAAGTTGCGGCGTAAGAGGCCTTATCGATGAAGACAATGGTGTAGGAAAAAACCTGATGGATGGATATTGCATCGCTTAATGGCTATTGTTCTAATAAATAATTTCGGTTCGATATAAAAAGTACGCTTTGGTAACTGTAAAAAATTAAACGGTTTGATCGGGATTAAGCCTTTTGTGGTCCATAGCTGAGCGAACGAGCTAATGTCCTATCTGGTATTAAGTGGTTACCGGAGTTCATGGACATCTGGTGGTAGGACCTCTTGGGAGTCCGCACGGGTAGGTACCACCACCCCGCCTATTTCCGCCGTGAAGCAGTAATGCGTTTCGGTTCGAGGGGTAGCCGTTGTAACTATACTGAGATCTTAGAACTTATATCTAGAGGTGGGTGACGCATTTACATTGCAGATGTCTATGGGCTCCAGTAACTACTTAACACCAGGTGGGCTGTGAGCTCGTCCATCCACCTAAGCAATAAAAAAAAAAAATAGAAAACATCATAAAGCTATTGCCGTCAACCACCTTGATAATGTATAAGATCGGTAGGTACTTCAATAAAAAAAAAATCTGCCAGACTGCAGGATTTGAACACTGGCATATCAATACGAGTACCCAGACGTCTTATCTCTTAGGCCACGAGATACGTCGTCCAGCTGTCGTGCAGCTGGATGGGAAGGGTTGCTCCGTATTGTGAAATTTGTTACTAAAAGCATGACGGCCACGATTACTCTGCCAAGAGTGTAGCGACGAAGAAGAAGAAGGTATACTTAAGGTGAGATAAGATCATAGTGCGACACTTGAATGTATGTCGTCACTTGCTGATATGTCCCCATGGCTTGGGGCCATCATCTTGTTGCGAAGAAATCGTTTAATAAACTATAACTCTTTTCCCGAGGGCTGTGACAGAGTAACTTTTGATAATTTATCTAGATATCCCAACAAAACGACACCAAAGATATTCTAATAAAATTATTCCCCGGAAACGAATTGTTTCTTCGTAATAAGCCGAGCAATAAATTCTCAATCTTCGAGATGATCAAAACAACAGAAAGGCAAAGTTTTGTCTGACGTAAAATTGTTGTGGGCCCGTCAAACGACTGAATTGTCGACTCGGCCGGTATTGTACTAAGTTCGCTAACTTGAAAACTTGACTGGAGTTAAGTAGGGCGCTTAGCTTTCGAGCTATTTACCGAAGCTTTGAATGTTCGTACCTCGGATTAAGTCGTTATTACTTTCTGCAGGTTTGCATACAATAAACAAGATAGTCCGGCCATCTTTTCATTTTCTTAAAGTCTAATGGCCGTAAATAAACTTATTTTGTAATTAATAACATATTCTAGAGAAGAGAAACGTATATTAGAGTTTAAATTTAAATGCACCTTAAAGATAACACGCGGTTTTGGAAAGATGTAAATAGCCACTGTACAGATTTTATAAATGTATGAGATATGTTCACGAAAAAGGGTGATTAGGTAGATCTATTCATTTATACATTTTTGAGACGATTCATTCTTTTCAAAGATTTAAGTTGACAGACATTTTTTATGGCGCCTTAAGCAGATGTTTTTTTTAAGGAAATTACCAAATACAAGAGGAGTTATTGTGAAATTTACCGAAGATCTTTAAGTGGGCAAATAAGGTAAGCTGTTTTACGCATTCAAAACCAAAAGTCGTCGTGTTTTAACCAAATCAGGAACGACATACGAAAACGCTATCTCATTATGCGGACAGTGTGAGACGGCCCTTAGACAAGGCCAGTTTGTTACGTAGTTAGCCACGACGCCGAGGGAGCGCTAATCTGACAAGTAACAAAGCAAAACAAGGTACTGTCCGAATGAGATCGATTGGCTAACAAAAACATAATGCTGCAATATCACTTTGCATTCTATTTTTTTTTTATAGCTTAGATTGGTGGACGAATTCACAGCCCACCTGGTGTCACTGGTTACTGGAGCCTATAGACATCTACGACGTAAATGCGCCACCCTCCTTGAGGTTTGAGTTCTAAGGTCACAAGTGTAGTTACAACGGCTGCCCCACCGTTCAAACCGAAACGCATTACTGCTTCACGGCAGAAACAGGCAGGGTGGTGGTACCCACCCGCGCGGACTCACAAGAGGTCCTACCACTAGTAATTACGCAAATTATAATTTTGCGGGTTTTATTTTTATTGTAAGATGTTATTCCTTCACCGTGGAAGTCAATCGTGAACAATTGTTAAGTACGTATTTCATTAGAAAAATTGATACCCGCCTGAGATTCGAACACCGGTGCATCACTCAACACGAATGCGCCGGACGTCTTATCCGTTAGGCCACGACGACTTCATGAAAATAAGTCAATACAAAATCAATAGGATTCTTCATACTGATTGAAATTGCTTATATTACTTTTTTTAAACGAAGTAAAACAATTTTAGCTATCGTGGTTACATATGACACATGATGACTACAAAAGCTATAATAAAATAAAATAAACTTAGCATATTATGTAGATAATACGAAAAAAAAGTATAGTGTTGGTATAATCATTAGACAAGTTTTTTTAATGATCGACGAGCGATTTATTTGAAATTAAAGCAAAAGACCTAACTATAATTATTAATTATGTTAAAAAAAGGGTGCGTGTACTTATATACGCGCGTAAGAAGTTATACTTTATTTTTATTAAATTTATTTCTTTTTTTATTTATTTAAATTTTAATCAATTTGAAAAAAAATCGATTAAACAACATCCTCAAACACGCATATTGGACATCCCTTTTCTTGATATCGTATATTCTGTTAATTTTGTGTCACGGTGCACGCTCATCGTAAAATTTCATTCTCATCAATTTTTCATAACGCGCCTAAAGAAGTATAACTTCAAAAAGTGTTTTTAAATCAAACTAACGAGCCACGCAAAGCTACGATTATATTGCTGGTCAGCGGATGCAGAACAATTTCACACCAATGCTACAAAAATATCTGATAGCTACCTAATTAACATGACGTCTATTCTTGGGCTAGTTACACAAACGACCTCCCGTCATTTGGCCGAGTAAGTTTCAATTAGGACTTCCCTGAGCTAAGACCGCAAAGGATAAAATCTTGTGCAGTTCAAGTAACTTGGCAAATGAGACCTCGCCCTTTCCTCTGTTAATGCCTAATGGTTAATGTTGTTTACAATATTAATCGTAAATTTTTTTTTTTTTTTTTTATTGCTGAGATGTGTGGACGAGCCCACAGCCCACCTGGTGTAAATATTTAAATAATACTATTACATCATAGCCCGCGACGTAATTACTTAGGAAGTTTGTAGGAAAAAGCAATGTCCCATCTACTATATTTACGAGTAGCCAAACTAGAATTTTGTTTTAGTCTATGATTAAAAAAAGGTCTCTCGGACTCACTGGTTACCTGTGGTTTGTGTTGATGTCCGTGTGCCACTATATGTAAAGGAAAAAAAAGTACATACCTAATGAGCGGAAAGGTTTATTTTAATGATACCAAAAAAAGACCTTTGTCAACAAAGTTTATATTTATATTTTATTGACATTAAAATAAGCGATGAAAATTAGCGCAAGTGTGAACACTTCATAATATCAACTTCAAGAACATTGTTAGCATAATTTTCCCTGCATATTTGAATCTTTTTGGTGATAGTGATGTGCTCGAATCGATATGAACTTTTCAATGAGTAATATTATTGTGAAGGTCTCACTAAATTTTTAATAATTAGAGATCATTGTAATAGATCCAAATATTAATTATTAGCCTAATCCTAAAAAAATTTACAAAGATAAACTGTACGTAGACATTTCCGAAAAGCTTAAAAATATACGTAGTATGGATCCTAAAATTGAACTTGCGACCCCTTTATTAAAAAGCGTTGTTTGTAAAACCCACATGGAAGACAGCGTATCGATACTAGTTTCTATAACAATGATCGTTTACAAATTTGAATAAACCAGGGTCTCCCTAACCTTTGCTTAGATGGTTCTCCGGCCTAACATTATTTCCATGCAATACCTTTTTATTTTGTTGTTATCGCGAAGGTTCATACGCGAATAATTTCAGTTAATGTTTATGATACTGTTACCTAAATAAAAGATGTTTTCGGTCCAGTGTTATGTTTTTTTTTATTGCTTAGTTGCGTGGACGAGCTCACTACCCACCTGATGTTAAGTGGTTACCGGAGTCCATAGACATCTACAACGTAAATGCCGCCACCTACCTTTGAGATATAAGTTCTAAGGTCTCAGTTTTTAAAGTACAATGGCGGCCCCACCCTTCAAGCCGAAACGCATTAGACTTGGTCGGAATTGATAAAAGTCGTGTATATTTTTTGTTGTATAGTTCTTTTCGTTGCTTATCGTATATTTCTCTTATTTAAGTTATGAGGAATCTGTGTAGTAATTTAGAAATAATATATCTTGTAATTTTCTTATTTGCACTTTATTATATATTTAGAAAATATTCTCTGTTTATCTCCTGTGTTGAAACTGCATTCCGAATAAGAGTTCGAAGTCATAACGATTTAAAAACGCTGTGAATATGTACATACTTACTTGAACAAACAACATTGCAATTTTATAATGTACAAACTGATATAACCTAAATTATACCAATTCTTATCAAAAGAACTTCCTTCATTATTTCGAGTTATCAATTTTATAATTGCATCAAGCTCGTGAAATGGTCGAAATCAGATATTTTTGAAGTTATACTTCTTTAGGCGCATTATCAAAAATTGATGAGAGTGAAATTTTACGATGCGCGCACACCGTGACACAAAATTAACAGAATGAAGTTGCCCACTAAATCGCTCATTACAATACGATCGACGTAACTTGGTGTGTCTGAATATAGCCGCAGGTGAACTTTCGCGCATGTACACTCGTAAAAAAATGTGTTATTAGCATTCATTTTTCATAACATAATTAATGACAAAATTATTATTTAATATAATTCGTACTAAATATTATTAAATTATTAACGTTAAATATTTATTATTCATTATTAAATATTGAAAAAAAAAGAAATAAATTTAATAAAAATAAAGTATAACTTCTTACGCGCGTACATAAGATTTCAAAATAATTTTTAAATTGAAATTTCTATAAGCGGACATTTTCTACATGAGCATCTGATTTAGACTAAAAGTAACGGCTAAAACCGATCTCAAGACGATATAAAACAATAGTTAGCGAGCAGGAAGTAGTAACAGCGGAGTTATCGTAATGAAATGAAATGAGTCACACGACCCATTTAGTAGTTCGCAGAGTCGCCCACGAGTCTTGTGGCATTGTTTAATTGCTTTCAGAACTTTATCTTGTCCTGTTGTGTGTTCGTTATGAGCGAAATATGTTTCGAAATTTAATAAGTGATAGATTATTGTCTATTTACTTGATGTGAATTGCCAAAGTTATACCCTAATGTCCTATAATTTAAGATTAATGTAATTAATAGTTTAAGAGATACTGTTGCTTAATATAATTATTTGCAAAAAACCGTATCATCAATAATTAGGAAATGAATGGATTACATTTCACAAATAGCATTTATATTTTCTCAAATGTTATAATTATTAAATGTGTATTATAAACTATATTTTCAGAAACTTCATGTTAAATTATTTTGATTTGTTATATTATAAAATTAAAGTGGCAAAAAAATGACATTAAAAAAAACTATATTTTCAAAAACTTCTAATTTGATTTCTATTATAATTTCCAGATAAGACCTTCAATTTTAAGCTGTGAGAAGAAATTAAATTAAATGTTCATCTCGACTGGTCTTGTTGATAACAGAGAATAAGACTTCTTGATAAAATTGTCGGAACACTTACGCTGAATTTTAGATCCTACAAATATTTATATTGTTGAATAATACTTTTGTCCAAACATTTGTGTTTGCCGAAGACCGCTGTAGTCGTGTAGATAATCCACAGGGTCGGAAGTAACCGCTTCACCGAAAGGTGAAATATTTGACACCAAGTGAATAAAGCATCCGATAATAGAGTTTTTGAAGGCCTCTATCGAAAGCTTTCGCCACAAAACGTTATCAATGCTGTGAGACATGTTAACGGAATAGTGTGACAATTTATTTTTATATTAAAGATAGACATATTTGGTTTCTCTGGAATTTATTTTTAAAATGTCTACGTATTCTACAAAGTTTATGGTTATCATGTACATATTAATGCTTAGTGTTATGAAAAATAAATTGATTGTAATTTGACTATTTAATTCAAGTATATGTATATCGACGCTTGAAAGGCAAACGTGACTAAGCGACAATGCGTGAACTTTACAGTAGACTAATTTAAAGTTGAAATACCTGAAAATAAAATTTATTTTAACGAATCTAGCTGTAGGATTGAAATTATTTTAGTAGACAGAGAAAAATTTTTTTTTTGCGCATCGAATATGGTTATTGCCTATCATTTATGTACAAAGCTGTTATTGTCGCTTAGTCACTTTTGCCTTTCAAGCGTCGATATGGATGGAGAATATATCGAGTTGTACCAGTACTGCTAGTAGTAGTCTAAAAGTCTCAGATCCTCTTAACACTACGAAAGACGAAAACTGTATTGGCTTCATTACAGTGAGAAGAAATAAAATGCGTGAACAAAACTTTTTGACAAATAGGCAGCGTTTAGTTCAATACAAACATCGAAGTAAATAGGACAAAGAAATTAATCGCTACAAATAAATATTGTACAAGAACATTCTCGATAAATAACTCAATCATCTGTCCTCTTAACATCCCATCATGACGACAAATGATAACTGACGTTTCGGTATTAAGTTGACCAGTTTATTTAGAGTTCGGGCAATTGTTAATTTCCTTCAATGAGCTAATGGACCAAATCCTCGTCGTTGAGTTTATAATTGGTTGATTGGACGTGCATTTTGAATAATCTCGCATTCGCTTTCGCTTTGACCTACACTTAAATTACTCGGTTAAATTTAAATCGTTTAGAGTGATGACTATTTTAGTTAAAATCTGTCCAAATGTGAGGTAGTTATAAATTAGTAGGTTTCTAAAATAAACATTGTCTATAAATTCGGCCCACGGCTGGTAAAATATGATTCGTGTTTAATTCGCTGCGTTGAATTGTTCAGATCTACAAATCCAACCTTACTCCCTGACAAAAATTGAAGACAAACTTAGAATTTTTAACCTCTCCTCAGTTTCATCATGTCAATGTACTATGAAACCAGTGAAGATACTACGTTATTTGATCATTTCGTCCTGTATATAGAAAAGTGTCTACTGACAGTAAGGGCCAAATCAAACAATAACACAATATGAGGTCACGGAGGACTAGTTAATAAACTAACGTGATCATTTTAACATTATAATTGAATACTGGGCGATAATTAGTGTAATCCAATACTTAATTAGTGTATTCGTATAATAACAAAAGCTGATAATATAAAGATATAAAGTAAGCTGAGAGCTGAAAGCTGAGAGCTGAAAACTATGAAGGATTATTTTGCTTACCAACTATTTGACCTGTTTAACATTACAGAAAAAACGCATAGAAGGTGTGTTTTATTAACTGATATTATTACTACTCATAGGCATGATAATAGATCTACCTATATATTAGTGGTAGAGCCGGAAACTCTTATTACGATTACAACTAACTACTTAGGTACCTTTGTAAAAAGCAGTTGTATATGAATAGAACTAAATACGTGGTTCTTGAGCTTGAGCAAGCAGGATCAGATCAGTCCGTGTCCTTTGCTATAGATTACAGGTTCACAATTGCATTTCAGTCACAGAATACAATTTGTTTTATCTTTCAAATCGAAACTTATGACTGCCTCGCAGCCAAAACAGGCAGGATTTACCGGTGTGAGCCTTTGATGCTATGCAAAAATTAAATGTAATCACCCTCTCAGCTCTTCAAAGGTTTTTGTTTATACTACC
This sequence comes from Bombyx mori, assembly GCF_030269925.1. Taxonomy (NCBI): domain Eukaryota; kingdom Metazoa; phylum Arthropoda; class Insecta; order Lepidoptera; family Bombycidae; genus Bombyx; species Bombyx mori. The sequence goes on from NC_085128.1 coordinate 1,792,349, forward strand.
ATCCAACATTATATTGTCATACATGTTTTAAGTACATTTACATATTTTTTTAACATAGTAACAACATTCTAATCAAAGAGAATACCGATATAAAACTATTAGTAATATGGCGTCCATTACCATTTAACGGCACTGACCGACTGACCTTTAAGCACTGATATTAACAGCTTCAAAACCGGCCCTTGTACGCTTCGGAAATTCCTTTTTCTCATCAGACCTTTTACTGCCTTTTAGGGCACCGATAATGCCCCGGAACCCTCTCATTAGTCTGATGGATAACTATCGTAAATGTTTTCATTCGAAACCGATTTTAATTTATTAGTATTGCATGTCGTTTGAGAATAATTAATGACTAAACAAGTTAATATCTAAAATTTAACTGTTCTATTATTTTCTATACCAAACGCTATGAATATGTCATGCTTTCAAATCATGCCATAACTTCGGTTGTTCTCTTTCCGGGCTATTTCGTTGGTAGTATAAGGAGATATCCTAATTACGTTCAGACTGTTAGGTGAGTTTCAACCTGAAAGGACTTGCTAACATTAACTCTAGCAAGAGCAGTGCTTAGCTGAATCTACCACCGAATCGAAATCGAGACCCATTGAAAAGATCCGGCTAGAACCTCACTGAATTGTATCTATGTGCTAGATTGCATATCGAACCCTTCATCCTATAGACCAGTGCTTGGCGAGCCTAAAAGCACCTAGACTGGATCTGGAAGATTCGATTAGATGTACTTAGGAAGACGGCCGCTTTGTAATGTCCTATCGTCTGGGTCGGTCATATAAGTAGAGGCGGCCACGATAAGGTTATGGTGTTGCGCCGCTTTTTCGAAGAAGCGTTCGGACGCTGTCTCCAGATACATCGATTCTAATTGGAGGTCGTCGTGAAGATCTACATTCGTGATATACCACGGTCCTCCTACAGATAACAAGTGTATAAAATACTACTTAGGACATATACACCACTATACTTTAGGACATTCCTAAACGTAAAATGTTATATAATTGTTTTGAAATTTAAGAACACACTAATAAGTATGGCAACACAGTTAGTTGCAGTTGCACAAAAAATCTGGTCATACGTGCACGTGTACATCAAGTACATCAAGAAATAAAAATCCTTCGCTCTGAATCTAGTTTCTATTAAAGCTAGCACACGAAAATACAGTCCACACTCTAAACACCCCCAATCGTAAATTACGAGCATATTCAGTACAATACTGATGTAAATAAATAGAGCCACAACTTTAGTTCACAGCAAAACACATAAAATATATTGCTAAATCGGATATTACGTGAACAAGTCGCCTCGTCAAACGTTGCCTATATTCATGAAAGGGGTCGGGACCGGGGTCTCGTCCGTAACCCGGCCCCCTAAGAGTTTCGGGCTCCACCCGTTTTGTGCGGGAGGGAGCCTAGGCGTGGGGCGGCGTGGTAAGCCGCGTTCCCCCGACCGCTCCAGGGGAAGGTGTAGCGCGGCGCCATCAATGCGGGCTCTTGGCCCGTCGACCGAGGGAACCGGCGGTCGTGTCGCTGGTGGCCGCCGATCCGGCATCTGGGGGACGGCGGGATGTATGTAATATGCTCTGCGTAAACCCTGTCCCACCGTCTCAATAGCTCCGACTGGGTTCCCACCCGGTCCGGGGTAGGGCGCCGGCTGTGAGCGGCAGGAGTTTTTAGTGAGGTTCAACTCCCACATACCCCAACCGCCGTGCGGGTGGGGATCCGGCGATTTTCTCCTGTGGAAAAAAAAAATATTCATGAAAAGCAGCTTATTTTCTCGGTTGAAAGCGAAGGTCAATGATGGTAATAGTCAAGGTATAGCTGGAACGTATCAAATTGAATATGGGTAGAATGCTTAACTGGGAGATGGATTAACGAAGAAAATTAAATTTTAATATTTTATTTACCACATTTTTATGGAAAACAGAAAACACAATATTATAGACAGTAATACTTAACTCTATAGATACTTACAGAACAAAATCATAATAGGGATAAATTAAATATCAGTCTTGTGGCCAAATACAAAAGGTTTAAATTCGTTCTAGAGCTAAACTATAGATCAACAAGATTTATGAAAATTACGTAGTTTGATTAACATCAAACAAGTTTATACTGTACTAGATTTTATAACAAAAAAAAACGGAATTTCATACAAAAATAAACTACTTCAATTTCTAAACAATCATATGAATGCAATGAATTGAATTAGAATTGAGTGAATTTAAACAAATGAATTCTTTATATTAAAAAAAAATTTTTGTGCTATGAATACAGAAATCACATACCCATTTAAGAACAGCAAAAATATTGGCAAAGTAATGCTGATGCCTAGCAAGAGCACCAACCTTCAAACCAAGTGACCTAAAAATCATCAAACACCACAATCACAAATACCTGCCACGTTTCTCCGCAACGACAAACGTTGAATTGCCTTATATTTGCATACTGTATTTTATTCTCTTCCACAACGTACTGCAATAAAACGAGACATGAAAATCTATACTAATATTAGAAAGAGGAAAGTTTGTTTGTTCGTTTGAATCGAATAGGCTCTGAAACTAATGAACCGATTTGAAAAATTCTTTCACTGCTTGGAAGCTACACTATTCCCGGGTGACATAGGCTATAATCTTTTTTGAAAAAAATTACAAAATCCTTACTAAAACTCCAATAATGTAACCCAAGGTGTAAAAAAATAACCTAAAATATTCTTTACATCGCGTGCCTTGCGAAAGCTATTGATGATAGAATAAAATTTGTTGTTTGTTGTTTAAAATGTACTACGACTTTGTAGAACACATTATTATTTACAAAAAGTGTCGCAATATCATATGTCTAACTGTTATAGTTATGCCACAATAAGTGTTCTTTTATTTAAAAAAAAAATAATAACGTCAAAATTAAATATCGTTGAAATTTTTGTAAAAGACCCGAGCGGAGCCGGAGCGGGCCGCTAGTAAAAAAATGAAGACAAGAAACCATCTTTCGCGTTCATTTCGACGTCACGGTCTGTATGTAGGTGTACGGTATTACGTACGTGAATATTCTCTTGCCGCGAAATAAACTCGAAATTTCCATGTAAATCGCCGAGAGGATGATTCCAGTCTGTCAAAACTATGTGGACTGGTAGTCCAGGCGTAGGGTTGGCAATACTGTTATATTATGCCTCTCAAATTAATAGCTCCTAATTCAATGGCATTATGAATTTGCCGTTAATTACTTTTTTCCTTTTTTCATTTGATCATTTATTGAATTAATTTTGGTACTTAAAGGTGACTTCTGAATAGCAATTCGTAATACTATTAACGTTAATTGTACGAGGGTCCGTAAAATCTCCGATGAACTTATCCAACAGAGCACAAAAGAAACAAACAGCCTGACGATTTGAATTCATTGAAACATTTTGTTATTAAATTACAATTGAAGAAATCGTAGCTTTTATAATGAAAACAAGCATGAGACATGAAACGTTAAAACAGGCCATAAAAACTGGTCTGTGGAAGGCCTAGCCAAGATAAAGTTAGATATTTTTCTACTCGAAAGTTATAGTGATTTTCGGTCAAGGTTGATTAACTTCAGACCTCAGGAAGAAATGAAACGGATAATTCAAGACATATACATATAGAAAAATACATTAGTACCCAACTGAAACATATTAATTAGGCTTCAGTGACCACTGACTCTCTAAACTACTCTAAAATATTCGAAACATTAAAAAAGTCAATAAAATGTGAGATGAAACCTGAAAATCGATTTTAATTAGTCGCAGACGACTCGCAGAATCTGAAGGATATAGTAAAAATATGATGTTAAATTATAAATCAAAATATTTGGCTTGGGTGTTATCGTTTTCAGGTTTTCAGTGAAAGCCCTCGGGCCTGAGTGAGTTTCGGCAGCCCTGTGGCATGCATGGCGAGACACAATTGCCTTCTCACATATTCAGCGACCTCCGAACGTAAGGTCCTATGTATTATGCATGCCAACTGTATATTTGAATCAATCTATATCCGGTATGATACTATCCAAAAAACTACTTGCATAATAAGGGTCATGGATGTTACGCCCTTCGTTGATCGTTTGAAACTCAGTTCTTTTTACACGCTTTATATTAGCTTCACTTGTATGAATGTTTGTATGTTTGTAACTTAGAAGTTTGTAACTGACTCCTTTAGACGCGGTTTTGACCCACTTTAAACGGCCAGATTTCATTCAAACACTGTAAATTTATCGAGGATCGACGACAATACAATATTAAAAAAATAATTGTAAAAAAAATAATTGAAAAAAAATATTGAAAAAATTAAGATTCAACAAAAAGAGATAATTAAAATTAAATAATAGTTTAAAAAACATAAAAAAAGCTTTATATAAAATTCAACTAAAAATGGAAAATAAATTTTCATAAATTTAGTTATTTAGTTTAATAAAAATAGTGTAAAAAAAATATATTTTATTGTAAAAAAGCGCTCTATTTTTTAGTTGTATTTTATATAAAGCGTGTTTTTTAGTTTTTTTAAACTATTATTTATTAAAGGATCAACATGTATTCCTTTTAGCAGGTTAGCTAAATATTAGGTTGAATTACTTGAATTGTTTTTTATTTCTTTTTAAATAGTGTCTCCATTGAGAGTCATTCAAAACAAATTATTCCAGCACTTCTATTCTGTAATTTCCATTAACTGGAGAAATTTGATACATTTTAGCTAATCTATGATTATGTTAATAATGCGGGTTATGAGGGTAACAAGTATCATTTCCTAAATCATGTTTTGGGGATGCTTAAAAGACAAAGGGAAAATCTTCCACCGAGCGGGGTGATAATGCTCGGTAGACCGACAGTCCGAATGTTGTTGTTCGGAACTTGTATATATGCAAGCTTATCTTGAAAATGTCATAAGTGAGATTCAGGCATCTGTCAAATATCTTGTGTTCTGTGATGGCTACCGCCACAATGTTGTAATCAACGAAAAAAATGATGATGACGTCACACTTTTTGAACGTCACCTAGGTAACCCTCTGAGATTCGTCCTTAGAAATGTCCAATTACAAATTGTCTATTGATGACATCGTTACAACGTTACATAACAATAAAGCACGATGCCAATACTCTTGAGCATCAGTCAATATACTGTACCGTAATATAAAATAGGGTCCTACCAAGAAAATCCTGTTTAAGCCACGTATGGTAAATTATGTTTAATCTGGCCCTCCCTCCGGATCCGCCATAAAACCCTTGTCCTATAATCGTGCTATCATCTAGAGGGAGTAAAGCGAGTCGGCGATTAACAAATGCTTGCTAGAGCGTACATAAGCGGCAGATAAAATGGCGATAAGAGTATGTTTCCATTGCTTGTGCTAAAAAAAATTTTGAAATAATTTCGTAACTGAAAAGATTCAAGTTTGGGCAATGATTTTGATGGTTAACATGAGACGGTCGCAGAAAATGCAATCTATCCAACTAAAATCGGCTAAAAGTTAGTGCAAATTTTCATACAAACCTAAAAGTTTTTCGTGTAATAAAAAACAAACCAGCAAAATTATAATTTGCGTAATTACTGGTGGCAGGACCTCTTGTGAGTCCGCGCGGGTAGGTACCACCACCCCGCCTATTTCTGCCGTGAAGCAGTAATGCGTTTCGGTTTGAAGGGTGGGGCAGCCGTTGTAACTATACTGAGACCTTAGAACTTATATCTCAAAGTGGGTGGCGCATTTACGTTGTAGATGTCTATGGGCTCCAGTAACCACTTAATATCAGGTGGCCTGTGAGCTCGTCCACCCATCTAAGCAATAAATATATATATATATATATATATATATATATAGATTCTCACGGTTAAACAGCAGCGTATATAAAAATAAAACATAATGCATCCGGTGTACTCGACTGCGTTAACGTTGTGATATTCGCGAATATCACCTAATAAAATGCTAAATAAACGGATACAATAAGAAAACAGCCGTAGAATATCGTTACCATCCTCGTCCGCTGTGTATACGGGAATATGAATTCAAAAACAAGTTTCGAATATAAAATTGTAATATAACCGACCGTGTGCATGTTCCATTTACATTCAACGACTTTTTAATATCATTTCGTTCTCAGCAAAACTAGTTGGAGACTCATTGCGAATTCACAATTTATATGCAAAACTTAAACGGTAATTATTATTTATTAAGCTGCCCTGAAGTTCAAACAATCAAAGGTTGGTAAAGGTTTCTGGAACGTATTTGATGCTGACCGCTACCATTAACTACCAAACCTGACTCAGCTATGCCTGTGGTATTTTTGATGTCCATAAGCATTGATCATCACTCACCTTCCGTGGCATAGACAGGCAAGCGTCTATTAAGGTACCATAATAACTAAATGTTCAGGGTTTTTTATTTATTGCGTAGACTATACTGAGATCTTAGAACTTATATCTCAAGGTGGGTGGCGCATTTACGTTGTAGATGTCCATGGGCTCCAGTAACCACTTAACACCAGGTGGGCTGTGAGCTTGTCCACCCAACCAAGCAATAAAAATAATAATTAGGTATAGTCAATAAGTCACGATTCCTATGATAAGTACCGACAAATTTGCGCAATCTTGTTAAAATACCTAATATTATTGTATACATATTTACAAAAATTGGATGATATTGGTCTGCGAAATGAAAGTACATATTTTTACGACATGTGAAACCGCACATAATCACTTTAGCACTTTTCAAATATCGCACACAAATAATAAGAATTATCGTTTAAGTTTCCGTGAACAAGTGAAACCAGATAGCTTGTTGGCCCTTAAAGTATTTGTTTGGACAACGATGCAACTGTTCGATGTATAATCGTTGGCGCTAAAACAAATTTCGTATGCAGCTGTGTTGTTATTAAGTAAAAGCAACTAAATCAATGCAATAAATTAAATCACTACATAGTATAAAACAAAGTCGCTTTCTCTGTCCCTTTATCCCTATGTATGCTGAAATCTTTAAAACTACGCAGCGGATTTTGATGCGGTTTTTTTAATAGATAGAGTGATTGAAGATAAAGGTTTATATGTATACTAACATCCATTAAATAGTGGAGAAAACAATAATAAATTACAGTTTCCGAAGCGAAGCGAGGGCGGGTCGCTAGTTAAAAATATAATAGAATTCATTTTGCGTTTTATTTGGTAGATGAGTCGACAGTCTGGTTGTAAGTGGTTTCATGTTAACGGCAGTGGCATATGTGATATTTTAGAACAAGCTATGGCCCGTAGACAGCTTGTGACAACCGAGTTTACCGGTGGTAGGACGTCTTATGAGTCCGCACGGGTAGGTACCACCGCCCTGCCTATTTCTGCTGTGAAGCAGTAACGCGTTTCGGTTTGAAGGGTGGGGCAGCCGTTGTAGCTATACTGAGACCTTATTATTCATCTCAAGGTGGATCGTCCACCCATCAATGCAATAAAAAAAAAGTTTAAGGCATGAGCTAAAAATTTTAATTGTAGAGTAATACGCTTACAGCTACCATTTGAAATTAATAAGTAAGTAAGAAGTTTATTTATCCCTTAACAGGCATATAATTTTTATTTGAGTTTAGCCAAATTCATTTATATTAGGTTTCCAGTAATTTTAGACATATCAACTTTGGATCTAGTCATAAAAATTTGAGTCCACAATGAGCTGAAACATTTTACACATCCGACCAATGAAAATAAAATCTTTGGAAAACCTACATTCACACAAACTTCTATTCGAATTGAAAAACAACAAATTGCCAATGGCGATACCAATTGTTATTAACTGTAACGACTCGCAATTGTACAATCGATCGTCGCAGTTATAATTTATGTAATAACCATTAATGTTCCGAGACATGTTTGTAAACGTTGTGCAAGTTTCTTATTGAGGCTTACATATTTATGATACGACTGTTATCTGTTTATGTGCGTTGTATTACAATTACGTACTATTATCTATGTAGAATAGGGATCGGAGCGCATAATATAAAACTTTCACTGTTCCAAAATCTTATGTAATAATAATTAAAAATTAATTAGCACTTTTATTACGCCTATCTCATTTTTTAACCGTCTTCGCCATCTTCTTTCTTCTGTCATTCTGTTTGTCATTCTCTTTTCCCATCTTTTCCCGTTCCACCCACCTGGTGTTTAGTGGTTACTGGAACCCATATACATCTACAATGTAAATGTGCCACCCACCTTGAGATATAAGCTCTGAGGTCTCAAATAGAGTTACATCGACTGCCTCACCCTTCAGACCAAAACGCATTACTGCTTCACGGCAGAAATAAGCAGGGCGGTGGTACCTACCCGCGCGGACTCACAAGAGGTCCTACCACCAGTAATTACGCAAATTATAATTTTGCGGGTTTGATTTTTATTACACGATGTTATTCCTTCACCGTGGAAGTCAATCGTGAACATTTGGTAAGTACATATTTCATTAGAAAAATTGGTACCCGCCTGCGAGATTCAAGCACCAGACGTCTTATCCTTTAGGCCACGACGACTCATATCTGGATCTGTTTCAAAACCTGTAAGACGATTATTTATCCAACACCACTTAACCTCAGGAAGCTGTGAGCTTGCTCACCTACCTAATAAAAAAAAAAAGAAAAAAAACAAACAGTTTGTGTTTCACTAACAAAATGACAGTCATCACATCTTTTTTTTTTTTTTTTTTTTTTTTTTTTATTGCCCTTGTAGGCAGACGAGCATACGGCCCACCTGATGGTGAGTGGTTACCGTCGCCCATGGACTTCAGCAATGCCAGGGGCAGAGCCAAGCCGCTGCCTACCGTTTAATACTCTCCACAAGCCTCGTTTGAAGAAGGACATGTCATAGCGCTCGGGAAACACCGTGGAGGGGAGCTCATTCCATAGCCGGATGGTACGTGGCAAAAAAGACCTCTGGAAACGCACTGTGGATGACCGCAGTGGCTCCAGGTAGTATGGATGAACTCTACTCCGGTGGCGGGCGGTGCGATGGTAAAAACGAGATGCCGGTATCATCTCGAACAATTCCTCAGAGCACTCCCCATGGAACATACGGTACAAAATGCAGAGGGAACCGAAGTCCCTCCGCAGACCCAGAGGCTCCAAACGATCCGTGAGAATGGGATTATCGACAATCCGAACGGCCCTCCTCTGTATGGAGTCAAATGGAAGAAGCTGGTATTTGGGAGCCCCGGCCCAGAGATGGGAGCAGTACTCCACGCGAGGCCGGACTTGTGCTTTATAAAGCAAAAGCCTTTGTCCAGGCGTGAAGTACCGCTTCGCTCTGTTGAGGACTCCCAGCATTTTGGACGCCAACTTGGCTTTGCCTTCCAGATGACTCCGAAACTGGACATCGCTCGAAATCTCGACCCCAAGTATCCCAATACTCTCGGAAGGTTGCAGGGATACTCCTTGGAATTGCGGCGCCATGACAAAGGGGTCCTTCTTCGCAGTGAACGCGCAAACTTGTGTCTTTATCGGGTTGAATTGAACCAAGTTCAATTCACCCCATTCGGAGACTCGCCTCAGAGAGTTCTCCACTTCAGACACAAGTTTAGATCGTCTCTCTTGCACCGCGCTCCGAGAGAGACTCTGATGGCCGATATATCGCGCATCCCCCGTGCTGTCATCCGCATAGCAATGCATGCCATCAATAGACAGCATGTCATTGATATACAGGATGAAAAGCGTGGGGGAGAGCACCGAACCTTGTGGAACGCCAGCGTTAATGGTCATGGTATCAGAGCAGTCACCGTCTACAACGACCATGATGCTCCGCCCATCCAAAAAGCTAGCGATCCACTTGCAGAGACCCTCGGGGATTCCGTAAGATGGTAGCTTCGACAGAAGTGCCCTATGCCAGACCATGTCGAAGGCCTTCGCGATATCAAGGCTCACAGCAAGAGCCTCGCCCTTGCTCTCCAAGGCTTCAGCCCACCTGTGAGTAAGGTATACGAGAAGATCGCCAGCTGAGCGACCGTGACGGAAACCGTACTGTCGGTCACTGATCAGCTGGCGATCTTCAAGATACTTCAGGAGTTGTATATTTATTATTCGCTCCATCACCTTGGAAAGCAAGGAAGTTATCGCGATAGGCCTATAGCTCGATGGGTCCGACCGGTCACCCTTCTTGGGGATAGGGTGGACGTGGGCGGTCTTCCATGAAGACGGAACCCTGTTAGCGCAATAAGAGAGGCGATACAGACGCGTTAGCGCAGGCGTCAGCTCAGGGGCGCACGTTTTCAGAACCACTGCGGGGATGCCGTCTGGCCCACTCGACTTATGGACGTCCAGGAGTCGGAGTTCCCGCCTGACTGCACACTGTGTAAAGCAGATCTCCGGCAGGGAACTATCACACCGGGGGATGTTCGGTGGTGTGGCACCCCCGTCGTCCACGGTCGAGTTCGAGGCGAAGAGTTTGACCAGAAGGTCAGCCTTCTCTTTCGCACTATGGGCCAGACTGTCATCGGACTTTCGCAGTGGTGGGAGACTAGACCTGCAAAAGTTTCCTTCTGCGGCTTTGGCGAGCGACCAAAAAGCACGGCTCCCAGAGGGATAGCTCTTTAGTCGCTCGCCAACTCTAGCAACGTGCTCCGACTTCGCCTTGGCAATAGCCTTCTTGTAGGACCTGGAAGCGGCGTTATATTTCCGCCTTTCCTCTGAGATGTTAGGGTCCTGACGTCTCCTGGCATTATCCCATGCCACGTATGCGGACCGCTTGAGGTGTGCAGCATCCCTGCTGGCATTGTTATACCAGGGTCTGCTGCGACCCCCAACGGGCACTTCAGAGGAGGGAATAAACAATTCCATCCCCTGGAGCACCACGTCTTTAAGACGGTCCGCACAGACGTCAGGATCAGCAGAGGAAAAGCAGAACCGCCCCCATGGGTAGGATGCGTAAAATTCACGCAATCCATCCCAATCTGCTGACAAATACTGCCAAACTCTTCGATACCTGGTCGTCGTTCGACGACTAGGACGAGAGAGTGGTGTGGCAGCACGGATAAGGCAGTGATCAGACGATCCAAGCGGAGCGTCGACCACTACACTGTATCCGGCTGGATCGGTGGTCAGCAGAAGGTCCAACAGAGAAGGCTCGTGCCCCTCAATATCTGGGACACGGGTGGGCTGTGTCACCAGCTGGGAGAGGCCGTAGGCCAGGGCGAAATCGTAAGCAGCCCGACCCGGTAGGTCAGTGGTTCTGGACCCCAACCACTCTTGGTGGTGAGCGTTAAAATCTCCAAGAACCACCACCTCCGCAGATGGGTACTGCTCAAGCACGCGGCTAGTCCCCTCTTGCACATGCTCTATCAGAGCTGAACCTGCATCACTGCTCTGGGACCTGTACAGGCACGCGTAGACTCGGGTACAACCCCCATGGTCTACGCGCAGCCACAAGAGGGACAGGTCCCGTTGTTCGAGGCCTCGTAGACGGCGACAACAGACATCAGCCCGGACGAATACACACACCCCGGCTTTACGCAGGAAGTTGTGCTCCAATACGTAGCCGGGGTATTCAAGGTACGAAGTATCATCCGGAGCAGATATCTGCGTCTCCGTCAGAAAAAGGAGGGCAGGCTGCGCCGTCTCAAGATGGTGGTGTACGGCGTCGAGGTTGCTGTGTAGGCCCCTTACATTGCTGAAATCCACATTAAATGTGGAATGGGGCATCGCCGACAAAACCCTTTTCCTTTTTTGTACTGTCATGTTTGATTTTTTTTTGTTTGGAGAGTGGGAATGGGTGGGGTAGGAAGTTCGAAGCGAAATCATGACGATACCTGAATAAAGCGCGGAACACAGTACGTGCTCGACCACGGGTTGCGTGAGAGACTGACGCAGGGCATGGAAGGGCCCCCAGTCCACCCTGCGTGCGATCGCCGGGATCCACTCCGGTCTCCGACTCCGGCACGACGACCGCACGGCAGGATTTTACACCGGTTGGCGGGACAGCTTCCCGGGGCGGAGTTTAGTAGAGACACCCGGGTTCAGGTCCCCAACTGACCGGCGGGCGGCGGCGAACACCGTTTCACTGGGTCTCCCTATACCCCCGTCAAACAATCACGTCCCGCGAGCTCGCACGCACGTCTGCTCCGCATGTTCCAGGCATCATCAAGATTCACCCCGAACAAGGAAGAGGAAAGGGAAGGAATAAATAATTGGTTGGCATTACACCCTGGGAGTATAACTTTTGCGGTATAAGAGTGCTGTGTGACCCATTTAGTATTAAGTGGTGCAAATTTTCATTGCAATTCGATTAGCTTTGGAAATCATAGAGGATAAAACGCATAATTATTATTTTTATTTAAACATACAGAATTCTTAATGGCGTGATTACCTGGACTCAAACCACCACTTCTTCTTCTTGCTTCGGTTTCCTCAATACTGAGGGTCGTGACCACCTCCTTGCAACAAGAGTTTATTCCCGATAATTCCAAGCCATTTACTTCTATCTGCCGCCGAAACCACCACAAATCACCACAACGTAAATCAATTCAAATATAAGTTTAAAACCTCATTTGTTGTTTAAACCCACCCTTTAAACTATAACTCATGGTCACTTCATGACAACATAGGTATGGTGGCGGTACCTAGTCGAGCAAGCTGACAATTACAAATCGAATACGAACCTAAATATTATAATATATTCTTAGAGAAATGAGTGAACACCTTCACACCACATTTGTCTACATGTACCTACTATTTTTGTTTCATGTTTTAGCCGGGAAGTAGTCGTGCATTTGTTTTTTTATCAGAGGAATTGAGAAAGTAGCCCCGGTAATCAACAAATTAAAGAGCGGGCCGTTAGCGTGGTATCGACATGTGATGCGTAGAGAGAAGATACATGTGACTAGGAGTGTATGGAAAGGGTGGTGCCAGGTAGAGGGGGAAAAGGTCGACCGAAGAAGATATGGATGGAGTTTGTGAATGACGATGAGAGGAGTGAGTGTTGAGATAACGACTGATAGAAGAGAATGAAAGGGAAAAATTAGCTTTACCGACCCCGCCTGGTGGGATAAGGTGGAGAAAAAGAAGAACAGGATTGAGAGATTACTGGTGGCCCGAAGGCCTTTCCAATTTCACCACGACAGGTGAGTGAGCACGGGCTCAGTCAGGTGAGTTGGGATTTGCTAACAGCAGCCCAAGCGTCGTCGAAGGGACTTAACAACTCTAGAGCAGCTGCTTCGTGAATGAATCTACTACCGGATCGGAATCATGATCCCCTGAGAAGATCCCGCGAGAAACTCAGCGGGCTCTTGCGTTTGTCTAAAATGCTCAGCACTTGAGACCTCCACCTGAGTTTCGTGAGCACCGGAAGTCGCTGTATGTTGTTTATAAGACACCTTTTCTCACTAGGTGGAATGTTAGCTCATCTAATCATCTATTGCAATGTATAATAAAAATAGTATATAAAATCCATTAGCTTTCATCCACTTAAGCACACTTAGTGATGCTCTGGAAGTGTGTTTATAAATAATAAAACACTACGAACGTGTGTTAATACCTTTATTTTTTTTTTTAAGCTAAGTACATATACCTTTGTTAGAGCGAATAGCAGCAATATCCAATTTTGTGTTTGAGACAAACAGTAAGATATGGCGTTTTGTATTTTACTTAGAGTCTTATTAACCTTTTCCTGGTAGAAACAGTAAATAGGTGCATTTATTAATTTTTTATTTATTTTCTTTAGACTTCTCAAAGTCCTCATCTTAGAATGATCGGTGGATTGTAAACAAAGAAGTACATAAACATTCAATTCGTAGTGACGGTTGTTTACCGACTTTAGAATATTGAGGTTAATGTCGTCTAATTTTGTTGGAAAAATGTTTATTGGCTTTTATTCAGTCAGAAAGTTTAAGTCTTATCTATTTCAATTTAATATGCGTACATTTAAATTTATGTCACATTTTTTTGTGTACCTTTTAATTTTCTGTATCTTTCTATGATATTCTTCTTTAAAGAATAAGTAAAGATAAGAATAAGTATTATATGTATGTATGTATGTATGTATGTGTGTATGTATGTATGTATATGTGCTTGTGTATATATGTATGTATATACTTTTTTGTGTATGTATTTGTAACTTAATATAAATTTCATTGCACCTACCACTATTCGCTCTGCACTACCTTTGGTTGACTGGTAGAGAAAGCCTTAGGCATTAAGTCCGCCAATGTAAATCTTACATGAAGTGTAATAAATAAAAAATAAAATAAAGAGATGATGTTGCCAATTTCTACAAAACGTTTCGTCATGAAACTTATCACTTACCATCAGGTGACCCGTCTGGCTCGTTTGCCACTCGTTGCTATAAAAAAAAAAATGTTTAAACTATTGAGCAGCTGCTATGGTAAACAGTAAAATAGCAAATACACAAAATTCGGTATCAAGGATTAAAATCTGCCATACTTGAACTCCAAATACCTCACCTTTATTACATATTATGAACTATATTTTTGTATTAAGCTCAATCTCTTATTACTTGGATCGCGTTAGGTGTATTGTTTGCGATACTCATTGTTATCGATTCAATGAACGTAGTTTTTTTCATCGAATTCTTTTTCAAGTGTTGAGTATGAATGATTTATTTTTATCATATCCCTATTTGTTGTTTGTTGAGAGTCTAAAGTTGTGTTGTATTTAAGTCTTTGACTTCATCTTTATAATCGTCGATTGACATGTCAGATCAGTGGCTATACATTAAAAAAATATTTTTTAATTAAGTGAATTAAATGCTTACGAATGCTTAAAGTGGCTATTAGAACTTTATTTTTATACTAGTGACCCGTCCTCGCTTCGCTTAGGAAACATTAAACTTTTTCTCCTACCTACGCCGAAAGTTCGATTTTCCTCCCGCTGTACAGGAAAGAAAGTGTGACTTTTCCTCCTGGGTACTGACAAGTGCGCATGCGCGTTATTGTCTACGTCTGCTCTCACGCACCTAAATTTCTCCCTTGATGCACAATATACTATTACTAGAGGACCCGCAGTAGTCGAAATTCGACTATAATTAATTGGAATTGTAAGTTTGTACACTATTATGATTGTATTTTATACTTCTATAATCACAAATTTCGCCAAGACTACACTATAGAAAAATATTAATAAAGACAAACAATATTTAATCTATTCTCAATTTGACAACAGACGTCAAGAACAAAAGTTTGACAATAAATAGTATGCATGCGTGTGTGCGTCAAATACACGGTATGTAGTGTGTGTAATGTTTTCTTTATTGATTTAATGTATCTTTTATGCATTATTTTAAAAAAATATTAGCATTGTGCACTTCTTCTCTATATTCTCTATAAGTGTGGAAAATTTCATACTCCTCCGTCCGCGCAATTTTCGTAAAAAGGGATACAAAGTTTTTGCTTCACGTATTAGGTAATATATAGATTATTGATAGCAGAGTCCCGCGACTAGCCGCTAGTTCATTTCTATTTATTTAAACTTTCACTAAGCAAAAGTCAGTACGTCAAAATGTATTCAGATGTTATTAATGTGCATTTGATCACAAATATATTTACGGTTTAAGGGACCGAATAAATCTAGATTTGTCATGTCACGTCTCATTGTATGAACGATTGGTCGTGTTTGCTATAATTTCATTGCGCTGATTATTTCTTGGGTTTTAGATTAAATATTAGTTTCTATTGTTGTATATGAGCAGACCACTCAGTAGTGAGACATTAGGTCGAGCTGTCTTTTTTATATGAATATATCGTCTTTTCGCATTAAAAGTGCACAATTCCCAAAAATATTCGAAACTGAGTGCGGAATAATTTGGTATCACCAGTATTTTTCTCATAAATACTGTCAAAAGAGCGTTGTTTAGTTTTAGTTTTTTTTTAAGTATATTATTTTATATTTTTAGTATATAGTATATTTATATATTTTTAGTATTTAGTATAGTATTTTTAGTATATATATTTTGACTACTATTAACAAAATTTATACATAATTTTATCTTACTTTAAAAGACAGATAATGTAATTGGTAAAAAATAAAAAAAATGTTGCGAAGATATATATTTTTGTTATTGTTTAGGTTTGTGGACGAGCTCACGGCCCACCTGATGTTAAGTGGTTACTGGAGCCCATAGACATGAACAACATTTATGCCGCTACCCACCTTGGCATATGAGTTCCAAGGTCTCGTATAGTTATAACGGCTGCTCCACCCTTTCAACCGAAACGCATTACTGCTTCACGGCAGAAATAGGCAGGGCGGTGGTACTAACCCGTACTAAGCAATAAGCTTCGATCATTCTTATTAATCGAACAAGATAAACGTAGACAATGCGAAAAGCTCAGATGTACATCACAATTACAGAACTGTCTACCCTAAAGCAATAGCTATTATCGCGCTACTAATCGATTTGAACCCCTCCGATAGTACGAGATCGGTTGATCGTCCGTTTTATTTTATTGTTGTAACCCACACGACTCGATTTGACCCCATCTTTAACACTATAACGACAATTTTAAATATTCACTCGTACGATCCTTATTGACAGGCGACAGATGCGTTTTTCGCGAGAAACTTGCTAGTTAACTTAGCATGTTTTCTGAAAAGGGGTTAGTTCGTGTCATGTTTGTTAATTTTGAGAAACGACTACATTGATGTTAGTGTTGTGTAATAAAATTTATTTTATTAAAACGATTTCGTATTATTATTTAATAAAAAACCTTATATATGTATTTATGTTTTTAATTCGAAATACGTTAGTCGGGTAAACGTAAGTAAACTCATTTAAGAATTACGCTGCTTCATTAAATGCTCATTTAAAATTGAATATTTCATCTAAAGCTATATGATTTTAATTTTCTCTGATTTTGTATAGTAAAAAAGCTTCAATCCTAATTCATACTGCAGCTTTTAAGTCTAAGCTGCTTGCAATTTTTTTTCCTTAGATGGGTTGACGAGCTCACAGCCCACCTGGTGTTAAGTGGTTACTGGAGCCCCTAGACATCTAGAACGTAAATGCGCCACCCATCTTGAGATATAAGTTCTAAGGTCTCAAGTTACAACGGCTGCCCTACCCTTCAAACCGTAACACATTACCTACTGCTTCACGGCAGAAATAAGCAGGGTGGTGGTACCTACCCGCGCGGACTCACAAGTGGTCCTACCACCTGTAATTTTTTTGGAATTTAGCTATACATATTTCGCAAAACAAACCGCAATACTGCGAAAAAAACCAGCAATTATGCAGAGCCATTCACTGCAATGACAACGGCATCCCACTGAAAGCGCGATACTACATCAAAGCGAAATTCATTCTATTAACTTTATTTCAATGAAGCCACGTCACGGTCGCGCGTAAAAAACCACCAATAATAAAATTATCGGCGAACCACCGGGCTATTAAACGCAGGCCGCCCGTGAAATATACGTGCTGCTCCCGACTAGTTACGTAGTGCTCCGAAAGCTGCTATATTACACAAGAATAGCGGACGCTGAAGCGATTTGCAACAAAATTAAGAAAATTAAAATTTTCGGGCAATGAGTTTTGTGAGCTCCAACACTGCAGTATTTATCATCAGATTCTTCATACTACTTACGTAAACTTAAACTTAGAAACGGGTTTATTTCGGTAGCTCCACTTTTTTTTTCTACCTATGCTGATAGCTTTGAAAGGCTATTTCAGCTAGAATCTAACACCGGATCGGAAACGCGACCCACTGAGAAAATCTGGCGAGAAACTCAGTGGGCTGTGTCTGTTGGTTAATGCTCTCGCCAACCCCTTCGTCGCAAGCAACGGGTTCGACGACGACGGTGACCAGTGCTTGTGGTACCTAAAAGCACCGTTAGTGAATCGGGAGGATCCGTAATGACGTGTTTTGGGCGACATCAACTGTTTACCATTCGGTCTACAGGGTCGGGTATGTAATTTCCAGCGGCCACGACAAGAGGTTCTCAAGTCGTGCCGCCTTCTCAAAGTGATAGATAGCTCCACGACGGCACATCTTTGTTTTATTTAGCATTTGGAGTCCTGTCTCCCGAGCTCATGCATGAAAGTCTCGCCTGAAGCAGCATGAACATAGCCAATTTTGAGGTATCATTTACAAGCAAGAACGTTATAAACTATAGTACCTTATTTAAAAGAAATGTATAATTCATTTGGAAATTTATCAAAACGTTTCTCGAATTTTGATAAAAAAGTCATTTTATTCTATTCATTTTATTCCTAATACCAGAACCTGATCCTTCAATCGTTACACTGCAGCTTTTTTTATTGCCCTTGTTGACGAGCATACGGCCCATCTGATGGTGAGTAGTTACCGTCGCCCATGGACTTCAGCAATGCCACTGCCTAGCGTTGCCAAGTTGCTGTTTCAACTTATTCAATACGACAGCTACCTTATCGATAGAGCTCTTGATATTTATGCTTACTTTATGCATAGTGCCTGCGGAACATTCTCAGCCACGGCGACCACCAAGCTTAATTCATTTAGTATGTAAAAATGTTTGGGCCACGTACGTATCTACGTTCAAATTAAATTTACATCTAGTTTGTTTGTTTCAGGTATAAAATAATTTTAGATTAATGAACGTAATACAATATTTCGGCTACCGTTTTCAAGTAAAAACAAATTTCGGGGTCTGCAATTATTTAACATTGTGGTTTCGTCGGTCAAAAGTAGGTTCACTGTAACAAATTAATATTTTTCGGTAGCTCGTACCGTTAGGACGGTTAGCGTGGTACGGACGTGTGATGCGTAGAGAGAAGATGCAGGTGACTAGGAGATGTATGGAAATGGGAATGCAAGGTAGAGGGGGAAGAGGTCCACCAAAAAAGACATGGATGGAGTGTGTGAATGACGATATGAGAGAGAGAGAGAGGAGTGACTGTTGAGATGACGGCTGATAGAAGAGAATGGAAGAGAAAAACTCGCTGTGCAGACCCCACCTAGTGGGATAAGATGGAGAAAAAGGAGAGGAGTTCGTACCTCTATTTTTTTATAAAAATAGAAGCACTAATATTGTTTGTTTTCAATTAATTGGCGTATAAGTTTGAACCCGTCACGAATTTTCTTTTTTTTGGGGGTCAGCGTTGGTTATCACGCAACGGAAAGAGCCTGGTTAAAATATCTGACACGCGCTAACGATATTTCTAGAAGTTTACATACATTATATGTATTCAAATTCCCAAAAAACGATATTCGGAGAGTCTCGCCGATTTGTTTTTTTTTTGTTCCTTAGATGGGTTGATGAGCTCACAGCCCACCTGATGTTAAGTGGTAAGAGTAACGTGAATACCATTTACCTTGAGATTTCAAGTTATTCTTCGTGACAGGATGGACATAGCAAAACTTACAAACGAAATTCGCAATTTAACTTTTATATAACCTATTAATATTCCAAATTAATTTCAAACAAACACCCACGTACACACTCGAACAAAAAAAATACTCCCAATTAAAAAAGCATTTAGCACTTGGCGCACGCGACAAACAATTAAAACTATGAGCTCAAATAAAACATAAAAATCCACGTACGTACAGGGAGTCGCCCCTTCCCCCCGCGGCGGGGCACGCTTCGTTCAATCGACAAATGAAAAGTCGCCTTCAATTAATTAGCGACGGAACCCTTGCATTCGACCGTGAGAAACCCGTTCGGCCTGGTCCAAATGAAAATTGGTTGATCATTGCAAAATACACAGGACTTTAACAATCAAGGGGTCTAAAAACTGATGACTTTGACTACAGCATAAGCGAATGATTATCGAAGGACCGATATTGATGACTTTTGATCTCAAATCCAGTCACCTGGGCGGTAAATTGTCCACGTGTCGGAATCAAAAATCTTAGAAAATCTGGTTACTGTTTCTCTACCTCAAATATCTCCCATTTTTGTCTTAGAACAGCCCAATTTTGTTGTATAGAATTGTGAGGCTCTTGTGTTATTTCCTTGTTGATTCCTTGAGGTCTATCTAATTATTCTAGTCTTGTAAGGGCATGGGAGGCACACGACAGAAGAATATCCGGAGCTGTCATCGACCTTCGCTATTAATCCTCGTCTGTCAATGTAAACGTATTTACTATAAAATGTAAAAAGAGATCAGATAAAAATACAATTTCATGGTATCAATTTAATGAATGATTTAGTACGCTAGTGTGTTAGCGTGTAATATTGGCGTGGTCACTTTAAGTCAAAAGAGGAGATAATTGTTCGGGCTTTAGGAGACAAAATATTATTATAAAAAATACATCATGCACTGGTCCAAGGTTTCCGGTAGCCACAAAAACCTACGCTCCTTAAGTGTTATTACATACTTCGTACCTTGAAGCATGAGCCCAATTTCAATTGCATCATTTAATTGCTCATCCACTCATCCAACTAGAAAGCCTGATTCTTTTGAGATAAAAATCTGCTCTCTCAAAACACTCAACCCATCTAACCCATCTAAAAGTATAAAAATAAAAAGCTCTTTCGTTGACCGCTATATTTTATGACTTACAACACACCGTATTATCGACTTTACCAACTTTATAATGAGTTCGTCAAGCCTTTAAGAGACGCGTTGAAAAGATAGTAACGAACACAAGAACGTTATTGATTTAACTTGAAACAGGATAATTGTGTGAATTCAATTTGCTGAACTTACTTTTTGTTAAGTTTAATAATGGTGACGTCACTTCAGATGAACATGCAGATAATGTGCCTTAACCAAAATATGATTTTGAAGCTTATAACTTTTTCAACCCATCAGTTGAAGTTAAGTTTTAGTCAGCCCGCGATGCTAATAAAGTTGAAGTCATTGTGTAGCCCAATGAATAAAAAGGGTATGTTGTGAGATAGCACAAGCAGGTACCACTCTATCCGGCTTGTTTCTACTGCGGAGCGGAGAGAATCAATTCGAATTTGACGGATGATACAGCCGCTATCTAATAAAATAGAAACTTTGTGCTTTTGTTTTAAGGTAGATTTTTGCAATCATCTTCTGTCACCACCAACTCCACCTGATGCCAGATTTTGGGCTCGATGATTATTTATGTTGGTAATTTAAAAAAAACCGGTTGACTATTACGTTAATGAGGCCAGATTAAAAAGATAAATCATACATCATCAAACCAGTCTAAGATTCTCTTGGACTATTCGCCATGCAGATCGTGCAAGAGAAAGCGATACAGAAGATTGGCCACGACCTTCAGCATTGAGGAATACGATTCAAGGAAGAGACTGCGCATAAAATAAACTTACGAGCCGAACAGAGACTTGAATATAGTTTTCTAATATCACTTGTACCCTATATTGAGATGCCAGTTTGATTTATTCCTGAGTACATAATCTTTCTACAAACCGCAGCGTTATTAACATATACTCGTAGAAGGGCCATAAGTGTAATATGGCTCGTGGACGTTAAAGTACTGAATTATAAATAATGTATTTTTTTTAATAAATTGAAAATGAGTCATTTGGTGAAATAGACTTGGAGATCACTACAGTTTTTTTTTAATCTCTTGTTTCAATAAGATAAAGCATGACAATGGAATGGTTTCTGCATAAATCCCGGTAAATGAAAAAAATTATCTACAAGCAAGCTATTGTAACTAGAACTTATATTAAATTATTCCACTGAATATGAAAAAATATGCGAACCACTTCATATTCAGGTTATCGACATATTTTGAACACGAGCCCAAAAATTATTAATACTTAACGACAACAGTAGCGAACGGATTATCTAATACTTTCGCATGTGTTCCTAACTGATATCTGATATCAGGAGTGGTAATTTATCGATACGGCTGATATTACATTTGTACAGTGATATCGAATGCAGATACAGGCTTAATTGAATTTCGACCAAATTACCGAGGGAAGGGGAAATTGCAAAGTACATTCAATTTGGTTATAAGCAACTACTTGATTCTCGAAATTAAAGCAAACAGAACGAAATACCCGGTAAAATATATTACACAAATAACTTTAAACGTAGCATTTACACATAAAGTAGGAAGATTAGACATCAAGAGAACATTCGAAGAGAGAACGTCCCCCCCCTTTCAAACTGGAATGCGGCATTTCGCGGCAGAAATAGTCAGGGTATGATACCTATTTTTTATTGCTTTGGCGTGTCGATGAGCTCACAGCCTACCTGGTGTTAAGTGATTACTGAAGCCTATAGACAAAACGCATTACTGCTTCACGACAGAAATAGGCAGGGTGGTGGTACCTACCCGTGCGGACTCACAAGAGGTCAGACCACTAGTAATTACGCAAACTATAATTTTGCGGGTTTGATTTTTATTACACGATTTTATTCCTTCACCGTAGAAGTCAATCGTGAACATTGATTGGGTATGTACGTATTTCATTATTACGCATTAGTAATCTGGGATTTCAACACCGGTGCATCGCTCAACACAAATGCACCGGACGTCTTATCCACTTAGTCCACGACGACTTCAAGTCGTGTGAGCTTTCAATGTATTCTTCCACCAGTTATTCTGAAAAATTAGCTTTTTTTCCAGATAAATTTTTATAACGCGTTGTTATTGTGGAGTTCGTTTGTGAAGATGTGGTAAAGAAGTAAGGGAGAATCGACATTCCCAAGATGAGTTTACATACATTTATATACAAGTTCAGTTATAACAACAATGAACAATACCACGATGGACCGTCGGTCCACAGACCAATATCACCCGCCCAGTGGGTGAATTTCTTTTTGTCGCTACCTCTGAAAACTAAACATTTTAAACCATTTGAAATTTGGATAGATAATCTTCAGAGGAATCGAAATTAATTTGATCCTTCCTCCAAACAAGATTATCTCTTTTGTGAGACAAAGAAAGTATATTCCATGAAACTGAATTATCATTCCGAGCACTCGCGAGCTAGTTACAGATATGACGTGTTGGTAATCAACAAGCTGTCACGTAACAGTACACGTCACGTCATGCGAGCAACAGCAATTTGCGGCAGCAATATGAAGCATTTTCGTTTTTCCTAATTGAAATATTTTAACTTGTATCTTGTAAAGCTTATCACCGCTTGAACGTTACTAAATTAATCACTCGTTACGTTGTGTCACTATTGGGTCTTTCATGCGGTGAGACACAAATAATCTAGGTCGTTGTTTACGATAATCTCATCTCCTTTTACTATCGCACCGTCCACAATCCGAGCAGAGCTTACCCATACTACATAGTATGGATGCTCTAACTCTGCTACTACTCCTTCATCCCGATGTGTTTCCAGAGATATTTTTGTCAGGTATCATCCACTCTCCAATTGTGTAATCTAAACGCTAAGATATGTCTTTCTTCAAACAAGCCTTAAGAAGAGCCCTCAAAAAAAAAATTCAGTGGTTTGACTGTGTCCCTGACTGACCGTCAGATAGGTCGTATGCTAGTTTTCCTATCGATTTCGATCGATCCGATAGTAGACTCATTCTCCTTTAGAGGCACCCGGGCCGCTGTTAGCAAATCCCACCTCTCCTGGCTAAGCCTTTGCTCGCCCACCTGTCCTGGTGAAACTGGAAAGACCTCTGGGGAACGAGTAATCCCTCATTAATAAAAAAGTTTGCCTGTATGTGTATAACAGTAATAACATTTTATAACAATTAAAAAAACTTTCTAGTTATTAGGAAACTACTAACAAGCTAAATCTATCACATGTGTAATGTCACCTCGTCGTTAGGGCGAACGAGTAATTTTCTTCAATTAAAACACATCACTGAAAAAATAACTTTTTTTTCTGAAGTTGTTGTAATTCTACGTAAATAATACATTAAATATTATTTAATCTTACTGTTTTGCATCGAACAGTAAAATTCAGAAGCATTAACAATGGGCTATCACGCGTCATGTAACGCCATGTCACGTCATTTCATTTAGGCGGAAATTTGCGGTAAACTTCCTCATGCTTTTTCTGATATTGAATCATAACGTGCACTGACATCTTGGCTGTGCAGTTGACAAGTACCTTAGAAACCCTTTCTGACACGCCGTGAAAATGGAGCGTGAATAATCCTATTAGATGAGGTGGATATTCTTCGTTTACCTTTCAATTTAGTAAGGGTTTTGGGACTAATGTAAGCACCCAAAATTCTTATTTAGTTTTTTTTACTGATACTTCTTAATTAGATTATTTAATTGCTTCCAACCTTAAAATATTTATAAACTTTAATGGCTACGTTCTTTTTATCGACCCTATTATTGAGCCTCGGCTTGGCATAAAATTTGTGGTAGAACGACAGTTTTTTTTTCCTACCTATGCTGATAGCCTTGAGAGGTTATGTCAGCGTGTAGGTGAGCTCTCAGGGCTCAAACCGGAGGTGTCGCTAAAACTGTCCCTAGAAAAAGCAGTGCTTCGCAGTATCTACCATCGAAACGCGACGCACTAGGAAGATCTGGCGAGAAGCTTAGTGGGCTGTGTCTGTGGGTTAATTTTCTCGCCAAGCCCTTTGTCGCAAGTGATGGGTTCGGCGAGGACGGTGACCGGTGCTTGAGGTACCTAGCCAACGACCTAACATAAAATACAGTCCGCTATACCCGACAACTAGGGGTGCGCCATACCCGACAACGCAGGGTGCGCCATACCCGACAACTCAGGGTCTACCATACCCGGGTGCTCAGAGTGCGCCATACCCAGTTGCTCAGAGTGCGCCATATCCCGTTGCTCAGAGTGCGCCATACCCGACAACGCAGGGTCACTACCCGAAACATTCACGGTTTAAAAGTTCGAAAAACAAAATCTTGTTCTCGCTAAAACTAATCTTCAGAGTACAAAATCGAACGCTACGTAACTACGTGACGCCGGTACGTAACGTAAACGTAAATTGCGTTGTCACGCGTATCGGAGTGACGTGAGTTTTGATACCGCGACATGCCGGTTAAGCTCGACGCGGTTCTAATACACTTCCGAATATGTTGGCCGGTTCCGTGTTACGGACGCGGAATTCCGGTTGATGGCTCGTCATATGCATCGGTTGAAATTAATCGAGTTGACTAATGTTTTGGAATCGCAGTTGGAGTGTCAATTAATTGGATAATTGGCAGTTTATCATTAGTTAAAAGCTTAGATTTAATAGACACGACAAAATAGTTTTCGTATAATTGTTTATCTATAATATGATCTACCAATTTTTTTTAATCCTTTATTTGGAGCGTGTAGCGGAATAAAATTATTGTTTATTTTTTATCTCGAAATATAGACTAACTATACACACATCAGGTCTCCCATAGATACAACACAGTGAGTTTGTCTCAGGATCTTCTCAGTGGGTCGCGGTTTTGATCCAGTGGTAGATTCTGCAAAACACTGCTCATGCTAAGGCTGGTGTTAGCAAGTTCTCTCTGGTTGAGTTAAATGAGTTCACCTATCCACGCGCGCGTAGTTGGAATAGAAGAAGTTGGAAGCTTAGAAGAAGCTATCAACGATTAGGTACTGAAAAAAAACTAAAACGACTTTTCTGCTACCTTCTTTGCCTTTGATTTGTGCATAACAAAATGCTAGCATTATTTTCCGCCGAAGAATATCAATATGTTTCATTTTCGATTCTGAATAGTAACTATGTGTTCCCATGAATATACACATCCAATTCAGACGACAGCAACACCCGTCCACTGGCCATGATTAAAAATGAAATGTAATTTACCACCCTCACCGTGGCCGGACATAAATCAGCGCGAATGTATGCCAAGATTCGGGCTACCAAAACAAACACATAAAAAAACGGAGGGGGGGGGAATGCAATTTGCATATGGAAACGGCAACATATGTGACTCGCGTCTATAGACGTAGCGTGCCGGCCATACCTATGTCAGTATAAACACGTGTTTTATTAGTGCACCGAACATGACACCGCACAAAAAGTTGTTCAGTGATAAAAACTTGATTTTCGCGTTCGTTTAGAAGTCAGACGTTGACGACCATACTGTCTGCTTGATAGTAAATGGTTACCGACAAATACCTAATTTGAATAATAAAATACCACAGCGTTAAGCAAAAATCGAAGGGAGAAGTTCATTTCATAGAAATTTGAAGAAAATAGAAATTTTAATAGAAATTTTAAAAATTTTAAGAAGGTGTTTCCCGAGCGCTATAACATGTCTTTCTTCAAACGAGGCTTGTGGAGAGTATTAAGCCGTAGGCAGTGGCTTGGCTCTGTCCTTGGCATTGCTGAAGTCCATGGGCGACGGTAACCACTCACCATCAGGTGGACCGTATGTTCATTGCGTGATTGTTAGTAAATATTTATTTATTTATTTATCTCCCTACAAGGGCAATAAAAAAAAATCTAATATATCGTAAAGTAATTGTTATGAATGCTTTCACATATTTCATGGCTCAGTCAAGGAAAGCTACTAATTCTTTTAAGCTATTCATAATACATATATGATTGCTACACCACGTAAGACATCAACGATGAAGGAAAAATATCTTGTCCGTAAAGTAAGATAATAACGACAAAATTGAAACATCGACCTCCATTTTTTATTTATTATTGCATAGATGAGTGAACTCACGGCCAACTTGATGTTAAAGAATTACATTACAATGCGAATGCCGCTACCTACTACCGCTAATAATTTTAATAATTTATTATTTATTAATATTTAAATGCAGCGGCTAGCTTCCTATAAATCAAAACTTGATGATAAAGAAGAAATTTGTCTTGATATAATTATATATCAATACTTCATAATTATATTATATTTTCCTACCAAACCTATAATAACAGTCGTGGGATGTAAACAAATAAACCCAACATCCTATTACATCAAATCGAAACATGCAATTTCTAGAATAATAATATATTGTATAATCACTAAAAACTATGCACAATTCGTTATACCGAAGTCAAATTCATCTGGGGTCGGAATAAAAGCAACACTTCATATTTGTTATTACGAGTGTGGCTCGCGGGAGGGAGCCATTCATATTCAAATCACTTTCAAATCTACAACTATTATTATGCCAGGCCCATTGTACCGGTCCTTAGGGACCTATATCATTATTCCTTAGCGTCCTTCGAATCACTCCCAAAGTATTGTGCGCCGCGGCTGGACGCAGCGCGTGGGCCAAATCGTCACGAGGGTGATTCGAAATCGCTTTGTATCAATTTACAAGGCATTCCCCATTCACACTGTCACAATTTAAGTATATTTTACGGTATTACAAAGCACTTAAAATTATAGTTTGATTTACGTTTGAGCGGAATACGTTTACAGCGAAGTCGTATCGTTGTGTTACGAAATAAAAAAAAGAGTTATAGAAATCTGAAGGTCCACGAGTAATAAAATTCGTAGTGGATAAACGTGAATTCATCGGCTCCTTTATGCTGTTATTTATGTGATGCTAAAACATTTTAATGTTTCGTTAATGTTTTGGATTCGATGCTGGTATCGGACGGTCTAATGCGTGAGGCGCCTAGATACCGGAGTGCCGCCATCCGTCCCCGGCCATAAACTTGGCCCGGACAAACACCCTCCCCCATGCAGTTTTTTTGTTTTTTTAAATAACCTTGCTCTGTTTTGTCAGGATTCGGGGTTTTATGTTTCAAAATATTGACACGATCCGTGTTATTTGCGGACGCGATGTTTATATTACCGAAACGCGTTGAGGCGGAATTGTCATCGAGGTCGTCCAATTGATGGTTGGGTCTATTATGGTTGACACGTGTTATTGACATGGACAGTCGAAGGTATGGCTGTCTGATGTTAAGCGGTTTTAGAAATCCATGTAAAGCATGCTAATGTTGCCGCTTGTCTTGAGAAGTGACCAATTGATGAACCAACCGGCTTTTTACACGTCTTTATAAAACTTATTGAAAAATATATTAGTATATAGTTCAGGTGAATGCTACTTTATCTACATACGAAATAAAAGGACTCGATGTTCAAATCCCGAAAATATTTTTCAATATTTGTAAGGAGATATATATGATCGACTTCCACTATGAAGGAATATAATCGTTTAATAAATATCTAAGCTCTAAAATATAATTTTGTCAAAGGTTCCCTGATAGGGCGTCAGCATGGGTATCACTATTACTGCCGCGAATCATGTCAATCAAGATTTCCGTTTTGAAGAGTGAGGTCAGTTTTTGGACAATACAAATGAGGCTTCGATCTCATGCCAAAATTTTTATTAATATTTGTGGTAACGACTTATCAAACGGTTGGTCGTTAGCTTGTTCTTCTATCTATGTAATAAATAAATTTTAATAAATTTGATTTAAAAATATTGTAAGAAAAATGATTTTATTGTAAAAAATGCGTGGGGTGCATGGTATCAGTGGTTATAAATATTTTATGAACAGATATAGGTAGAAGGGTTATTTTGATAATATCCTCAAAAGCACCCCACGCCTTTTTACAATAAAATATATTTTTCTAACAAATTTAATACAAATTTATTAAAGTTTATTTTCTATCTTTTAGTTGGATTTTCTATAACAGCGTATTTTTTTAGTTTTTTTAAACGATATATTATTTATTTCTCATTTTTAGTTGAATTTCAATTTTTTAAATTTTTTTTAAATATTGAATTTTCATCGATCTTTAATAAGTATGCCAAATTTCGAGTTAATCCGACGTTTTGAAGGGGGTCAAAATCATGTTCAAAGATTCCGTTACATACTAACATACATCTGAAGCTAATAAAAGCGTATTAAAAATTATGAAATCGTGCACAATTTCGAGTTATATTTTTGTTGCCTTGGTATACGAACGAGATACGCACCTGATGGTCACCGTCGCTCAGCCATACCAGAGACATAGGCAAGCCGCTGCCTACCACTCAGGACTCTCCTCAGATTCGATTGAAGAAGAGTATGTCGTAGCGCTCAGAAAATACCACGAAGGAAAGTTCAACCCAAAACCAGATGTAAATTAGCCAAAAAAAAAATTATCTCTGGAACTCACTTTGCTTGAATGCAGTAGTTCTGGGTAGTGTGGATGAACTTCGCTTTGGTGTCTAGTGCTGTTATAAAAATTAATAGTTGATTGGATCATGTCAAATATTTCAATCAGAGTACTAATAACTGTACAACGTTTTTAAGTACCTCATTTTATTGGAACAAATGCGCGAATATAATCCACATTATTTCGATATTCATTGCACTTCGGATATATAAATCAAGCAAAAGTGACGCTTATAAAGAAGAATGTTTAACTAAACAAAACAAAATATTTCAAAGAACGATTGATCTTTAGCAATGCGCATCACGTGTAACTGGCACTACATAGCTGATACCAACATTTATAGTTCTAAAAGCCCATGATTCTACATTATAAACGCATATCGCTCTTCCGTTTATGGTGTTAGAATGATAAATCCAGGATATGACAATGCCAAGACCATTGTCTCCGAACTAACAATGATGAGACGAAACAAAAAAGAGAAACGGCTGAGGGGAATAAATCTAAATCGCATTTGGCCCGCGTTCTTTTTGTACATGTAGCTTTTTGTTTGTGAATTCGTTCACAGAACTGGTTTGAAGATTACGGTCGTGCAGGGTGTTGGAAACGCTGTGAGACTGGTAATTTCTAACACCATAATAGTTATGATTTAGGTACTGATGAGATATGGTGGATATTGTAAGCCCGATCAGTTGAACGTTACCATCCCGCCTATTTCGGAAACAATTTTTACAGCAAGGCTAGGATAAGCATAATCTTCAATTCAATTGAGACGTCGACCTCATATCTCAAGGTGGGTGGGGTCAATCACGTA
Source organism: Bombyx mori (assembly GCF_030269925.1). Taxonomy (NCBI): domain Eukaryota; kingdom Metazoa; phylum Arthropoda; class Insecta; order Lepidoptera; family Bombycidae; genus Bombyx; species Bombyx mori. The sequence goes on from NC_085128.1 coordinate 1,822,040, forward strand.
ATGACGTTCATTCCATTATTTACCATCAGGTGAGTAGAGAGCTCGTTCGCTCTACCTTGCAACAAAAAAAAACCTTTTTGAATGTTTAACTCGGTTAATGTTTTTGGGAATCACAAAAAATCTCATAAACAACGAAAGGTTAATGTCGCCAGCCGCCTAAGCCCTAAGCTGGGAGCCTTGAGAAGCTATGCCAGCGTAACCGAGCAAGTAGTAAATAAAGCCTAATTTATGGATTAACAAGTTTTCTTTAGTATTAAACTACATGTTATGAAAGCTGAGCTGAGTTGAAACTGAGAATGATCTGAATATCAAAAAGTGGTGAGGATTGTCACAATCATATATGTATTAGTATTTATGCAAATCTTGAATGTTGATTTTGACTGAATAGGTTTGTACGTATAGAATTGTGCAACCACAAAAAAAAAAAAAAAAAAAAAAAAAAAAAAAAAAAAAAAAAAAAAAAAAAAAAAAAAAAAAAAAAAAAAAAAACAATATGAATGATGTAATTAAGTTTCAATTTAGTTTGCGTACTATCCGTAAAGAAAAACTGTGTGTGGTTGCAACGACATTTATTGTGCGACTGACTTCACTTTTGACAAGTAAAAATATAGTAATTAGCAAAGAGTATAAGGTTAGTAACAACATACCGCCCACCAAAGGACTACTAAGTTCTTTCTAAATCTATTGCACTAATTACAACGTCAAGGTGACTTCAAAACAATATTCTACAAAACGAAATAAAGGTTGCTTAAATACTAGACATCATAATACAATATGCTTAACTTGCGACTTAGTATAATATTGCTACAGTGACATTGGTAGAGAATCTTGACAAAATTACAAGATGACTTTTCACCGAGTGGAATCCACCGGCAAACGACATAATTTTGTTATTGATCTTGCCCTTAAGATCCAATATTTTGATCTGAGATAACATAGCATTAACTGAATCCCTCCATGTAGTGTCTTGATATGGGCGTCAGCAACGATCAAGTGTACTAGGGTGTTGTCATTTCCAAGAATAATTAGGTGTTTTCGGTCATCAGGTAAGTTAGTATGTTTAAGGCGACCGCCCACCCTGATGATATGATTCTCATCCAGGTATGGGTTTAGCGATCGTAATTTACTTTTTCTTCTAACTTGTTTCTTATCTCTTATCCAATATATTTCTTCTTTGAATTCTTGTTGTACTAACTTAATGCATGTGATAAGCGCCTCTTCAAATTCTTGTGTAGTTATTTCCTTGCTCGTACTTAAATTACTTTTGTATCTTAGAAATCTTTTACAGTAAATAATAGTTTTTAGTAATTCTGGTAACGTATCAAAATCTTCAAGCTGAGCGGTTAAAGGTTTTAATTCTTCTGCATTGTGGTAAATATTTAATTTTATTGGTTTCATTTCTAATTCTGTTTCCGTTATTCCTGGCTTACTGTATATTATTTCTTTTTTGAATAACCACTTGGGCCCTGTCCACCACAACTCTCTCTGTTTCAAGTTCACCAGCAGCATGCCTCGCGACCCGATGTCTGCAGGATTCTCTTCGGAAGCTACATGGAACCATCGATGTGTGTTTACATTCTCTACAATTTCTACGACCCGGTTCGCCACGAATGTCTTCCATCTATGAGGATCACCAGATAGCCATGCAAGAACAATTGATGAGTCTGTCCATGCATAGATGTTAGAAGTGGGTATACGCATTGCATTTTCTATTTGCTTAAGTAACTTTGCTAATAACAGCGCCCCACATAACTCCAGGCGTGGTAGAGACACGGTACGGAGTGGTGCCACTCTAGTACGGGCAGCTAATAGATTGGTGAATACTGAACCATCTTCCCTCTTCACACGAATGTAAGCTACCGCAGCATAGGCTTTCATGGAAGCATCGCTGAAACCATGAACCTCGATGTTTTCCATCTGTGTGCTTACTGTGTTTAGCCATCTTGGAATACCTATCTCTTTTACATGTTCAAAGTCTTCTCTAATTGTCAACCAATCGTGTAACAGCGATTGGTTAATCTCGTCATCCCAGCCAATCGGTTCTAGCCATAGCCTTTGTATGAGTATCTTAGCCAAAATTAAGCTAGGGGCGATCCATCCCAGTGGGTCAAAAAGTCTTTGAATATCAGATAGTATGCCTCTCTTTGTAATACTGCTTGACCTTGCTGGTAAGTTAACTTTGTACTGAAACTGATCTGTGCCCAGGTTCCAGATCAAACCTAGGGCTTGTACATTTCCATCCAATTTAAAATCCAATTGTGCTCGAGATGTACGGTTGTTTGGTTCTATAGATTTCAAAAATTCAGCAGAATTGGATGACCATTTTGATAATACAAATCCACCTTTCTGTAGAATATTATCTACTTCTTGTGCTCTCTTTATGGCTTCAGGAGCACTGCTCTCCCCCGACATTAGATCGTCCATGTAAAAATCTTCTTTAATAATTCGAACAGCCATTGGATGATTTCGACCCTCATCGTCAGCTACCTGGTGAAGCGTTCTTACAGCCAGGTGAGGAGCCGCCGCTGTACCAAATGTAACACGAAGCATACGATATTCTTTAATAGGGTCTGTATCATTCTCTCTCCACAAAAGGCGTTGATATCGATCGGCGTCTTCTTCATAAAGTAATATTTGCAGGTACATCTTTTGTATATCACTTGCATAGCAAACACGATGTAATCTCGATCTCATAAGTATGTTCCTTAAGTCCTCTTGCAGTTGCGGACCTACAAGCAATTCATCGTTTAGAGAAACGCAGTTAGAGCCCTTCGCTGAAGCATCAAATACTACGCGTGTCTTAGAAGTTTCTCTGTCTGCGTGTACCACGGCGTGATGAGGTAAGTATACTGATTTTCTCTCATTTATTTCATTCTTAGGTATTTCTTCCATGTAGTTAGCTTTTATGTATTCTTGCATGACCTTTGTATAATCTTCTTTCAGTTTAATTTCTTTCTTAAATCTTCTTTCTAGATGAAGTAACCTCTTTCTAGCTATTTCTTTCGTATTTCCTTCAGTCGAAATTGGATTCTTTGTATTAAATGGCAGCCTTACTAGATATCTTCCTTCACTATTTCTCGTATGTGTGCTTTCATATATTGTTTCACATAGCTTTTCTTCCTTTGTTAATATTCTCTTTTTATCATTGTCAATTTCCCAGAGGGATTTCAACATATGATCTATATGGACTTGATGATGAAGGACCAGAAATGATTCATTTTCACGGTTATTATCGATTTCTCCGAAGAGGATCCACCCCAGGTTGGTTTCTTGGGCACATGGAGAACCTGGAGGGCCCTTAATAAGTGTTGGTTGCACAATCTGTGCATACTCTTTAACACCAAGAAGTAAGTCTATCGAACCTGGTTGGAAGTAGTCTGGATCTGCCAGGTTGAGTCCTTCTAGATGTGTCCAATGTGTGACTGTTACAGCTTTGGAGGGGATCTTCGTGGTCAACTGCTTACTCATAACATATGCTTTTATATTGATTTCGAAACTTGGATTCCAGCGGGAGCCAATCTTAAGTTGAACCACGGGATCAACATTAGTCCTAGTAGATCCTACCCCGATGATACTTCCTCTCGCTGATTGCCTGGTAAGTTTGAGCATTTGAGCCGCCTTCTCGCTTAAAAATGAAGCCTGCGAACCTTGGTCTACTAGCGCACGAAGAACAACGGTTTGGTTATGTTCGTTCCTCGCTAAAACCATCGCTGTGGCTAGTAGTGCTGTGCTTTGTTTAGTACAGTGATGTGACGCCACCATGCTATTTATAACCTCTTCTTTCTCTTCTACCCCGTGGTGAGATGCACTCGGTTGATTTCTTTCCTCAGTTTGTGCCGAGTCTTGATGGCGGTGGAGAAGAGTGTGATGCCGTCTTCTACATAAGCGACAGGACATTTGTAACTTACACTGGTAAGCAGAATGCCCAGGCACCAAACAGTTAAAACACAGATTGTTGGTCTTGACATAATCAGATCTTTCTTTAGGTTGCAGTTTGGTAAAATTCTTACAATGACATAATGTATGTTTTTCTTTACAGAGCACGCAAGTTCTTTCATTTGGCTGTGACGTGGTAGCTGTGGCAGTGACTAAATGTGAACGTTCTCTTACAGGTTTGTCACGGCTGCTACAAGTCCCTGACACGGACAATACAAGTTCTAAGGTACGGTATCTTGACTGCAGGAAATCTTTTAAATTCTCCCAAGTTGGTAGTTCGTCCTCTGATTTTGAATAAGCTGTCTGCTCCCATTCTTTGTGGGACTCCGGGTCCAACTTCTGTATCACAAGGAATATAATTATAGGATCCCAGGAGGTCGTAGCTATATTTAAATTTTCTAAATTATTCAAACAATCTGTCGTGACGTCTAATAAATTTTTTAATTGATTTGCAGACTGAGAACTAATTTTCTTCTGATTAAATAATTTCTTCAAAACTGAGTTAATTATTAATCTTTTATTTCCATACCTTGACTTCAAAATATTCCATGCTTTTTTATAATTGTTTTCCGTGACTTGAACAGGTTTCAATAATGTTTCTGCCTCGCAGCTGACTGTACTCTTAAGATAATGTAACTTTTGTACGTCACTTAAAGCCGGGTTCTTATCCACTAAGGAAGTAAATAGGTCTTGAAACGTAGGCCAATCTTCATAGTTTCCAGTGAATTTAGGTAATTCGATTCTCGGTAACCGAACAACGTTTTCGGTATCCGCAATAATCTTAGAATTATTTGATGAGGACGTTAAAGTACTCGGCGCGGCTGCTTGTGTGAAAGATTGCAAAAGATCTTTTAAATCGGCTAACAAGACGAGATACAAATCTTCGAACACAAGGTAATCTTCATTTTGAAAATATGGTAACTTTTGTCTTTGTTCTTTCGGTGTTATTTTTACCAATTGTAGATGCGTTTGCTTAAATGTAGTCCAATATTCTTCGATACATTTGATTCTTGCTTCTACATAACCTCTTGTCAATCTAGCCTTTGGACATTTCTTTAAATTAATTTGAGTTTTGTTTAAGAGCGCAGCGGTATCTTCTAAAACATTCAAAAGTTCATCCATAGTACCGTCCAACCAGAAAACGGAATAAAATTGTAATATTTATAAATTATGTATAAATTATTTGTCTTTAAATCACTGGAATGTGGTTTACGGCTTACTGGAAAACAATATTTTCACTGACCGGCGTCCATTTTCGATAGCTTGTATGTTCAAAAAAATCCGCTCGAATTTGACCAATATGAATGATGTAATTAAGTTTCAATTTAGTTTGCGTACTATCCGTAAAGAAAAACTGTGTGTGGTTGCAACGACATTTATTGTGCGACTGACTTCACTTTTGACAAGTAAAAATATAGTAATTAGCAAAGAGTATAAGGTTAGTAACAACACACGGGGCTTTAACCTGAGGACGTTGCTAACACTAGCCCTAGCAAAAGCTTCGTAGAATCTATCACCGGATCGGAAACGCTACCCATTGAGAAGATCCTGCGAGAAACTCAGTGGACTGTGTTTGTCGGTTAGTTTACTCGCCGAACCTTTCATCGCAAGCGACGGGAGTGACGAGAACGTTGATCGGTGCTTGAGGTACGGAGGTTAGTGAATCGGGAAGATCCGAAATGATGAGTTTAGGACGACGCCGACTGCTTACAATTCGGTCCGCAGGATCGGTTATAATTAGGTTGAAATCTCATGTGTTAATAAGAGGCTGACTTGTCCTTAAAATTGTAACCCATGTTTGCTGCGTGGCATAAATAAGCCGGGTAGTTGTACCCACACGTATGGACTTACACTACGTCCCACCACCAGTTAAAATTCTAACCCGGTAACGCTGACATGGTATCTCTGAACTATCAGCCAAAGTAGAAAAAAAAAGTTAATTTTTTTTTGATAAAAATATCGTACTTCTTTCTTTAATTGAAATTGATTGCACTGTTCGTATGTGTTACTTTAGCAAATGTTTATTTATCGACGTTTTATATAAACTGTTATATAAAATACCTAGATACGGAAGAGCGATATGTAAATGAAAATTTAATTAAAACTAGCGGACCCGAAAGACGTTGTCCTGCAAAAACTTATTCAAGCGGCCGTTTAGTTTTAGTATAGATAAATAACCTAGATGCCAACTGCAGCGCTATCTGCCGGGATGATTTGTGAATCTAAGCCATCCAGAGTACCACTCAAACGAATACAAAAAAAATCATTCAAATCGGTCCAGCCGTTTAGGAGGAGTTCAGTGACAAACACACAAACAGAAGAAATTTATATATGTATTAGCTGATCCGGCAGACTTCGTAGTGCCTCAATCGATAAATAAAAGACCTAAACTTTCGTATAAAATAAACATAAAACAAACAAAAGGAATCCGTCCGACGGGGGACACATCAAAGGAAAAACAAAATTGTTATTTTTGTTTAATTCCGAGCATTTTCATATTTATTTAACTTTTAAACCTTCTCTGGACTTCTACGAATAATTCAAGACCAAAATTAGCCAAATCGGTCCAGCCGTTCTCGAGTTTTAGCGAGACTAACGAACAGCAATTCATTTTTATATAGATAAAAAGATACCCCAAGTTCAAGATAGAGTAAGATTGCTTAATAATATAAAATATTAATACAGTGACTTCGAAGCATGAGATAAAAGTATTTAATTTCAATTAAGTTTCGCTGTCGTGTTTATTTCACCGCCCTGTTAGCGAGGTACGTTATCAGAGGAAATGTCAAGAGTGACAGTATCTGAAAGGCGGTATGCCGTGATTACCCCCATTATGAGGCATCACGCGTCAAATATTGCCGCCATGGTATATATTTATTTTCTTAATTCCGAAGAAAATTTGAAATTCAATAAATTACGATGAAGTTTTATTATAACATATTTTTTGGCTTATTACAATATGCAAAAAATCTTTGCATAATATTATTATGATGAAAGATATTTTTTTAAATACACTCTCCACACTACACGTGTTAAAGCCATTCAAAATTATAATGGATAACTGAAATAAAATAAAATGCGTTTATTTCAGGCAACTTAAGCCTACGAATAAATAATAAGTATTCGTAGACTTAAGCCCATAATTTCACATACAATTACATAATATTTAAATCAAAATACAATAAAATAAAAATTACAATTTATCAGATTGATTAAAAATTAAAATAAACAAAAATGAAATCAAATCAAATGATACCGAATCAAATTTATTAAAATTAAAAATTTCAACTACTAATATAAAATTAAAAATTAAATTAATTAATTAAATAAAATTAAAACCGTACGCAGAAATATCTAGAGGAAGTATTTTACTCGTATCTTCTGAAAAACAGACGCATATATCGTCATGTACAATCCTCTAAACAAAATATGAATTGTAGCTCCGAAGATACCACGAATAGTTACTTAAACTATAAAAAAACAGACAAACAAATCGTCCAGATATATCAAAAGATATGTATCGTAATTATTTATAAGGGGACCACCCATGGATTAGAGAGAATCGTCTCCGACGGACGTAAAAGCCCTGATAAATTATTTATGTTAGTGTTCTTCATTAAATTCATCTAAATTCTACTATTCACAAATAAGATTATGTTAAATTTACTTACACGTACTATTTAGTTACAAATAAACATCCTAGAAGATCTTTTACTTCGATTATTATCGCTTGATATAAACTAATCTTACTGTTTAATATGATGTCATTTTACAATTTTGCCAATGCTCATTTTACAATTTTCGAAGATAGAAATGTCTGAAGCTTTGGTGGTTTGTTGGCTTGGAGCCTGTTCCATCTCAGCGACTTTGTTTCCCTCACGCTTTTACTACCTTGGTCTGCTCTTAATGTCTATGTTGGTGATGGTGCTCACCATTCAGCACTGAGTGAACCAAGAGCTATGTAGTAGTTATAATCCAATTAGTACAATTGGTGTTTTTTTAGGTCACAGTATGAACTGTCTTCGTAATCGGGGACGATTCTTATTTAAATAAACTAGATAGAAGATTAACAAAATTTCATATCAGAAACCTTACCAATTTCCATATCAGACAATGAACGAAATCACTATATAGCTATAGAGCCATCTAATGTTAAATGGTTATCCGTAGATAAATCATGACGTAAGCGCTGTTACCCACCAAGACATGAGGTGGTTATTACTGACGGTAGAACCTCTTGTGAGTCCGCGCGGGTAGGTACCACTACCCTGCTTATTTCTGCCGTGAAGCAGTAGGTAATGCGTTTCGGTTTGATCGGTGGGGCAGCCGTCGTAACTACACTTGAGGCCTGAGAGATTGATATCTCAAGGTGGGTGACGCATTTACGTTATAGAAGTCTATGGGCTCCAGTAACCACTTCACTCCAGATGGGCTGTGAGCTACAAAACTAAGCAATAAAAAAAAACGGTCGAAGTTGCAATTGTATTAAACCACCCACCACCTTTCAAACCGCATGACTAATCCGCAGCAGAATTAGTTTTAACAAGCACCCACGAGATATTGCGAAATGCATCTAAATAAAGGTTTTCCGAAAATACAGTCAAAAGCGTGACTTTATAATTACTCATTTTTTTCATATTTGTGAAACAAGGGAAACCAAAGCTATCTTCAAAACAGATTTCCCTTTGCGCGTTTTATAACTCATTTCCTGATGACATCGCCGCTAAAATTTTATGATTCATTCGACCTGACCTACTTTCTTCACTTGTACTACAACCGGGTCATTAAATGTGTATCACAACAGAGCGACAATGTTTTCGAAAATTATATTTTTAAAAATTAAAACAAAAAGGCCAAAAATCAGTATCAGTATAGATGTTATAATCGTAGAGTAAAACAGAATTGAAAGCCCTAAATGACAAATTTCACATTGAAACTCTGTTCTGATATTCACTCATTGAGAGGTCGTATTCGATGTCTGTAGACATTTCATATGTTTGATTAGGGTTACCTTCGTAGGAAGTGTACCAGGAGGAATATTGACAATAAATTGACCGAAATTGCTTTGGGGCTCTACTTTTTTTGGTTTTGTACGGAAAGACACACAATATAATGCATACTAATCTTATGTTTTTTAGATCTAGTAATAAAACATTTAATAACAATCTTAGTGGCTCACAGAACTCAACAAAAAGCCAAAAATTGATAACCTAACAATGAATGTTTTTAATTAAAACCTAATGGCTCTACGAATAAAAAACATATTTCCCAAATATTGAATTCATTTAATTATGTACCAAATCTCTATCAAATGTAAAAAAACATATTGATGTTGGGTAGATAGGATTAAAAATATTAAAAGGAGCGGCGCCCACTGCGATCTATGATAAGAAAATTATAGGATTGTCTACCAAATTCATTGTTGGAGTTTCATGCTCACGTATTGTGATGTCAGTGCTTCCTTAATTTTGTTTGTTATTTTTTTAGGTGCCTTTTTTATTCACGAACAAATCAGTTCACGGCAAGTTAGATGCTAAGTAGTACCCAGAATCTTTTTTAGGTGTTTTTTTTTATACAGACTATCCTATGCAGTAATCGAAGTATTTAACCATAGCAACGCGAATTCTGCTGCCCTCCATGAGATAAGCGATCGAAATTGATTCTAGGGGAATGACGGCTCTTGGACATAATTGCTTTAAAAACTTGGTACAAACTTCTGCGAGCTTTAAGTAGTTCTATAGATCAGCACGAAGCCATCGCACCATTCATGACTTTTGTTATAAAATTAACGTTTTTACATCAAGTATATGATTGGCAGAAATCAAATGTTTATACCATTAAAATGGAAGTAAAAATGTGGCGTTGGTAATAATATTTTTAACTCGCTAACAATTTTTCGCTCACTCCCCTCTTACACACATCGTCTTTCACGCAATCCATTCATTTCAGGTCTGCCTCTTCTTCTATATCCTTCCACATTCATAGTTAGCACTCTCTTACCAACCTCATTTTCATTTCCTCTCATCATATGTCTATACCATCCCAAACGCGCATTTCTCTGTCACAGGTGCCACTTTCAGACTTCCTCTAACATATTCATTTCGTACTCTGGTAGCTGTAGCCATCATCAAATAAAATAAATACGGCAAAAAACCTCAAGATGCTATCATCTACATCTATCCATGAAGATTTATTATAAGGCTTACCATCGCCAGTTTGCGATTGCACTACGCTGGTATAATACTTAGAGAATCCTGCTACACATTCTCCGGTATATCTCTAATCGGCTTTTATGTAACTCAAGGTGTGGTGGTTCTATTCTAGAAATCACACAGCTACAATATCATTACAGAGTTTATTTCGTTTCAAGTAACAGTAGTTTGGATATTTTTATAATACTCTTGGTATTTTAGTCAAAAAACATACAAGGCATGAAAGCATCAATATAATGATGCCTCGAAATCTTTCATTGTCGTTTTCGTCTGAATTCTCAAATTTAAAAGTATAATCCAAAAACTCCATCCGTATATGGACAGTGAGGTTCACGGTGATCCGAATTTATACGTCTAATGAAATCGAAGTTCGTGCCCATCTTTTTTATCGAAATTCCGTGTACCTAAACAGGTATCGGCGGGAGACAATAAAAATGGGGTATGGTTATGAATATTCATGTCTGGGCTCTGCAGGCTTGCGGTGTTCGGTTTCTCATCTATTTCTGTTTTTTTTTCCAAATACAATCTTTACAGAAACAATAGTACATTTGCACACTACCTTGTTTAATAAATTTGGTTAATTAAGATTACCTGGCAGCTAATCAATTTATTGTACAAAAATTTTTGAAAGGAAAAAATAAAAGAATTTCGAAATTTATTCTTAAAGAGATTTTTAGGGATATGTCCCTTCATGAAGAATATTCTAGATTGTTTTATTGCTATTTAAAGTAGACTATTATATGGCCAGCCTGATGATGAGCGGCTACTGTCGCTCAAGGACGTTAACAATGCCAATGCCATGCCAGGAGGCCGCTGACTACTGTTAATTTAAGCTTTAGATCAATATAACAGAAACTTTATCGATTGATGAACAAACATTCTCAAACCGACGTAAACATTTATTCCCGTCATTTTTTCTCTATATCGCTTACAAAACCCTTAAAAGATATGGAAGTTAGAAATATGGGGGTTGTCAAGGGGAGGGGCAATCATAATTTTCACTGAGAGCTCCTGACCGAGGAAATTCGTATAAATTTCACTCGAGGCTGATGTATTCGTCGGTGAATGAATTAGATGTACGCAGGATAAATTATATGCAAAATTTCACTCCCGTATTTTATCTCTTTGTGATGCTTCGTATATTTTCATGGGGGTTGTTTGCAAAATGAAATGTTTTCTTAAATTACTGAAGCAATGCTTTTACTGCACTAATACCGACCATCGAATTATAACTATAAAAGTATTAATGTTTTTCTGATTTCCGTTTTGTGTTCTAAGATATAAAATTTTACCAAAATTACGCACGATTTATTTTAAAATGTACTTATTTGCTTTTACCACGATACTACGGTGTAGTAAACGCTCTCATAGATGATTACCAATCCAGCAATAGTATCAGTATGGATAACATACAGATTAAATATTTTACATCAGGTAAATCATCAGCGAAATCCTGTCAATCTCTGGGTATTTTTCGTTACATGACTTCTAAGTCTCAGTTACAACGGCTTTATCAGTCAAACAGAAACGCATTACTGCTTCACGGTAGAAATAGATAGGACTGTAGTCCACACTAGTATGGACTCACAAGAAGCCCTACCATCATGGAGTAGCTATAAATATATACCCTGACACAGCTTAACCAGGCATCTTAAAATCAAGCTACGTACTGTATGGTTTTAAAACACGGTCCATTGGGTACAAAAATCGTAAAGTAATCGTAAAGGGCTCATGATAGTTAAAGCTAAAAAGAACGTTATACTTTTAAAGGCCCCAGCAAGGATTATCTTCTTTGTCGTAGATGCTGAAAAATCTACGAACCAAGTACCTCGAATACCAAATACATTCCATAAAGCAATGAAGCACAGTCAAGGCGACTGTTCACGCAAATAATATACTTACGCTATTGATAGTCTAATGTCACTCGATTTTCTGACATTTATGACAGAAAGAAAAAGAAAGCACAGAGGTCGCATAGAGGGCAAGCGCGCTGTGGGCAGAACACCAGTCAGATGGTCAGATCTGGTTTTGGAATTAGTGGTAGTCTATACCATGCGGTCCATGCCACCCATGACCGAACACTGTGGAGGAAAGTCACATGTAGTCGTGATGCAAAGCAGTGAGGAAACGATGATGAAGAAGAAGAAAGCACAGCCATTCACTTCATATAATCAAAAGTAAGTTTTTTACTACGATCATAGATTGGTGTCCCGCATATGATTTTTTTTTTCTCAGCATGAGCATTAGTTTCCATTTCCCTCTCTGTACACGCCACTTTTGGATTTCCAAGGTAGGAAATACTTTTTAAAGGTTTGGGCAGTAATTATAAAAGCCTCGAAAGCAACGAAATTTTGATTTAGGATTATTAATTAAACGAAAACCACAAAATTGAAAACAGAAACTTACAAACTTAAGCTCTCTACAATTCCAAGTTCGGGTGGAACAAAAAATAAATAAACGCCAAAGTTTTTTTTCGATTCCCGAACTTAACGTGGGTCGCGTTTGCCGCCCTTTTTTATTTTTAGGGACATTGATTGATTGAACCTTATGGCACTATGAGAAACTCAGTATTGTTTTTTGTAATATAACCGTATTTTTTGTTTTGGTTTTTCTAAAATCGTATCTTAGTTTATTGTATCTTCATTTAGATATTTTTTGGGTTTTGGCTGAGTTGGGTCGTGGTTTGATTGACTTTTAATTTTATTGTTATTTAGCGTATTTTTCTGGTATTTTTAATTATCTTTATCGTTGGTGCAACTGATTATATTATTATGTTTTTACTTGCTGTGGGTGAGCAAAGTAATTCAGGAATAAAAAATTAAATCTGATATAGTAAAGGTGCGATAGTACCTAAAAATGAGATGACGTAATCATCTTTAGTATTTTTTACTGAGTATTCCATATTGATATTTTTTTTATTGCTCAGAGCTCACAGCCCACCTGGTGTTAAGTGATTACCGGAGCCTATAGACATCTACAACGCAAGTGCTGCCACCCACCTTAAGACATGAGTTCTACGTGGTCTCAGTATAGTTGTAACGGCTGCCCCGCCCTTCAAACCGAAACTCATTACTGCGTCACGGCAGAAATAGGCAGGGTGGTGGTACCTACCCGTGCGGATTCACTAGACGTAATTATTATCGTTATAACGAACACAATACATAAATTATCTTAATTATTTTAATTTATGTATTGTGTTCGTCGAAGTAACGACTAAGGATGTCCGGATCTTTAAATATACATATTCCAATATCAGTAAAGTAATACCAATAAAGTAACACTAGTAAAGTAGATATTCTAAATAATTTCTCTATGGTATTTTGATTTACTATAATCTCAATTTTCATTTTTCTGTTTTACGAGTAATTCAGAGCTTCAAAGCTTTTGTAGATTTTAAAACGATTTTTATTGATGTATGGTTAAAGAAAATTTAAACGGGAGACCAATGTATTTAGTGCCATTTTTCTTAATATTACTTCTGAGTTATAGCCGAATGAACTTAAAGTATTGAAATACAGTATGCTGAAAAGAATTAAAAAAAACTGTATATATTTTAATTATGTTCAGGCTCTATGATTATAAGCTGTCAAATATCTGTCCGGATAGTCAGTAGCGGTTACAGGTGCGTGACCCTCGCAACTGAAATAACTGTGACTTCTTTATCCTATTTTCAGTACTACCGTCTTCTTGATAATCATCTCCGTTTCTACTGGTCTTCTCTTAAACGGATGATATGGTAAGCTAGATCAAACGGTTAGTACCTATTTACTAGTTTTAGCAATACCGATTTTGATATTTTCATTACCGTTCAGTCCTCATGTCTCAAGCTGGGTGGGATATTCATGTTGCGATAATGGACTTGGCACGAGTTGGACCTCTCCTGCTTATTCATAAATAAAAGTTAATAAAAATGTCTCAAATCTGAGAAACTATTTCTAAAACTCACCCAACCGACCCGAAAGAGCAACCCCTTGGAGACTTAACACGCTGTGATGAAGACAGTTACGACCAAAAAATAAATTATAAGGACGCGGTTTTATTTTAACAATCACATTCCTTCATCGCGGGAGTCATTAATAAAAAAAACCATGTAGTGTTGAAATTTAAGTAAAATCCTAGTTTTCACCGTTGGTAGCTATTTAAGTGTAATTTTTTTTTAAATAACCTAGCCAGTTATCGTGTTGTCGATAAGTGTTGTTTGGTGATCATGGGTTGTAGGATAAGACGCTCGGTCTACTGTTATTGAGTGATACTAATTTGACAGTATTCAAATTTCTTAGGCTGACACAGATTTTCTTATAAAATATTCATTATTTCAAACACGAACGACTTCCACGATGAAAGAATAACGTCATGTGATAAAAATGCAACTGGAAAAATATATAAATTCTATAAAATTAATACATTTCATAAACGTTATTACTTAACGGATCGTTACGGATGTTTTTAGCCTTTATGTACCTACACTTATAGTTCAAATACGCTTCGATAACGTAATGTTTAATACTAAATCTAATATTGTGTACCTTGAAAAGCTGTCGATACCGTAAGTGTGTATTGTCAGTGCGAATCACCATGTTACAGCCGAACACCAAAAACAGCCAAGACAAGAGTCGACAGACGTCAAGAGACAGATTTAATCAGGAAAGTTTTTGATGTGAACCATCTATAGCCGCATGTAAAACCGATTTCTGGCGTGGCGACGCATGCTGTGGCGACGCGTCGCCACGCTATATTATGGTATATAATAATATATACAGTCTATATGCAGTAGTGTGTACGATGTGGCAACGCGTCGCCATGCGCAATCGACTGTGCGATTCTCTCCTACTCGATCCGGCGTTAAGCCATCTCTCTCGCTACACTGAGCTCGGATACCTATAGTGTATACTCCGTAGTGTATACAGTGTTGTTTACTACAGTACACATAACCTGTGTTTTACTTGAAAACAAATTATTTTTTCGTAATATTTTATTTTATCATTATGACATATGTATTTAGTTCCTATCACAATCTGTTCTTTTCTGCATATTACTTTTACAAAATAATGTCGATGTTTCACATCTGCCAAGCGTCCCGTGACGGCACATTTTTTTTAAAATATTACTTTATTATACTGTAAAAATGGGTATGTACTATAAACCTGCATATTTTTGTCGCAAATCAGATGCGTTTCGATTTGAATTGCCAGTAATTGTGATGCTCGTATTCTCCGGTAATCACATAAAATCAAACGGGCCGTGATCTCGTTCATCCAACTACACGCTTAAAAAGTGTCCGATACTGACCAACTAATTAAAATTTAAAACGTCCCATTAATAAACATTACAAGCTTACCCATGAGAATTGTCTTAATTAAGTGACTCTAGTTATTTGATTGCCACCCAAAGTCATTTGATAGAAATACGGAAAGTTGGTCAAGTTAAAAAAAGTAATTAACTCGGGTTTTTTTTAAAGAAGATTTACTGTGTGATTAGAATGATTTTGTAAATTATTACTTGATTTCTTTAAAGTTAAAATGTGTTAATTTTAGTCATTACCATTATGCTAGAGGATAGTGGGAAGCATTCTGAGATACCACCATCGTGCCTGTGTCTACTGCGAACCCATCAAACGTTCCGATTTCAACAACCAGAATACCATTGTACAAGACTCTTGAGATGGAGCTCACGCGATGTACCTGGACTTCAGTAACCACTGGTGGTAGGACGTCTTGTGAGGCTGCACGGGTAGGTACCACCACAATGCCTATTTCCATCGTGAAGCAGAAATGCGTTCCGGTGTGAGACCTTGGAACTCATGTTTCGAGACGTGTGGCGGCATTTACATTGTAGATGTCTATGGGCTCTGGTAACTACTTAACACCAAGCGGGCCGTGAGTTTTTCCACCCATCTAATGAAATTAA
Source organism: Bombyx mori (assembly GCF_030269925.1). Lineage (NCBI taxonomy): Eukaryota > Metazoa > Arthropoda > Insecta > Lepidoptera > Bombycidae > Bombyx > Bombyx mori. The sequence goes on from NC_085128.1 coordinate 1,838,095, forward strand.
AAAAAAAAGTCGTGGTTCTACCCTCAATTCCAAATAAAAAATACTTGAACACAAACGTAAATATAACAAGGGCATGAAGCATATCACACCTTTTCAACTTTTCGCGCGGCCCGGGGGCAACAAGACCGAATACACGTAAAACAATATTACCTGCTTCTTAAAAAATTCAGAGAAAGCTACAAAAAACAAATCATTCTTGCCCTGGGCCACTCGTAAACACGACCCTCACCATCCAGGGGGTACGTTAGATATGTTTGTCGTTTCTATTGCCACACTTTGAATAATAATGCGCCGTGTATTAGCGTTGTTTTCGAACACAGGTGACCCTTAACACGACAAACTCAAGAGTTATTCTCGAAAAAGCCGGTATAGCCACAACGAAGTGCCCTAATTCTCAAGAGTTAGCATTTAATTACAAATTGGTGTTTGAACATAATTTTAATCAGCTTTTATTTTTGATCGCAGTTAAGTGTTTTTTCTATACCATATATGAACTGTAAGGATGTCTCAAAGCGCGTGACTCTGTTTTAGGGTAACAGGAGCCGCGTCTACCTGGAAGCGACTGGTTATATTGAGAGTTACGAGTACTTAATTAACAGGCTAGGCAGCGGCTTGGCTTAGGCAATGGCTTGGCTCTATTGGCATTGCTGACGTCCATGAATTTACTGGTGCTAGGACTTCTTGTGAGTCCGCACGGGAAGGTACCACCGCTCTGCTTATTTCTGCCGTGCAGCAGTAATGCATTTCGGTTTGAAGGGTGGGGCAGCCGTTTTAACTATACTTGAGATCTTAGAACTTAAATCTCAAGGTGGGTAGCGCATTTACGATGTAGATGTCTATGGGCTCCAGTAAGCACTAAACACCAGGTGGGCTGTGAGCTCGTCCAACCATCTAGGCAATAAAAAATATATAAAAAAATGAATGACGGTAACCACTCACCATCAGGTGGGTCATGTGCTTGTCTGCCTACAAGGGCAAAATAAATAAATAAAGTTGGTAGAGTACCTATACCCCATATTGAATTGTGTACCAGCATGGTTAGCAACTATCACTCTGCCTATTCCAGTCGAAGCAATAATACTTTAAGGGCTTGAAATTTAAGAGCCTTATCAAAACTGAAGTTTCCACCTCACGTTTCATGGTGAATGACGGTATGTACATTCACGTTGTAATGTCTAGGAACTTCCCTCATTACTTAACACCAGGTTCGCCGTCAGCTCATTTATTCATGTAATTCAAGACAGAGAGAACGATTCCTTAACCAAGGCTTACAAGTATTATTGTCCATAATGATGAATGTGTTATCGAGGTCAGAGAGGTCAAGTTTTGCTTCAAATAAAAATTTATTGACATTACTGATGTCTCTTACCACTTTATTTACTACTAGCGACCCGCCCTCGCTTCGCTTCGGAAACATTAAAACACAAAAGAAACGAAAAAAATAAATAAAAAAAATACAATTTCAAATCGGTCCAGTAGTTTCAGAGCCTATTCGAAACAAACAAACAAACAAATCTTTCCTCTTTATAATATTAGTATAGATTAATTTCATCATCAAAGTGAACCTCTCACCAATTACACTGACCCTCTCCGTGATACAGCACGATGAATAAAAAACAACTTTAAACACCAAGGTACGAAAAACATTCTCATGTCATTCAATTCCGAGTAACATTTTGTTTATATCTAAGTGATATTTCGAATGGAGATGTTACGATTTGACCTCGAAAGTTCAGAGCTTTTTGATGGAAAGCTCGATAGCGACGAAATAGCTGTTGTGTTAAGGCTGCGAGTACATGGAATTACTCTGCAACAATTGCTATTATTTTACTTCGTATTCAATAGTTAGATTAATTAGGCAATTTAATGTTTCCCGTTTTTATATAGACAGACAGTTTTTAACAGGTATTTTTAGTATTATATTAGTATTAGTATTATAGATACTAAAGTAAATTTAATGAGTTTCACAAATAGTATTCAGAAATATTAAATAAAATTAATTAACTAAAAAAAAAACAGGTCTTGCGATGTTATCTTGGTAAAAGTTTTGTTACCCACTTAGTTAAAACATCCAATAATCTTTAACGCCATATATTATTTTCATTACAAATACTGTACACAATGGCCAAGCTACTTTTTGATACAACACTACTACACACATGGCGGACTAATGTTAAAGGTTAATTTATTTATTATAAAAAAAAGAACACAATAATCCTAACCTAAAAGTACATGTTATTATCCGCAAAGTGTAACAATATATCGACTGTAAATGTTTTAAAGAGTAAATTCTCAACAGAGAATAATATTGAAGTTCCGCTGTGTACACAGTCCGTATACAACGGGCGCGTTCCAAACATCAAATGTGACAACATCGTTATGGGCGCCCGTATGAGGTCAACTGTACAGTCATTCCGTTTCCTAGAAACATATCTAAGAAACAATGCGCTTTGAGGTCTCAATATTTCATCGAAAAATGTTCTGAGGGAAAAAAATAATCGGCAGGATGATCTTTTTATTTTTATTGCTTAGATGGGTGGACGAGCTCATATCCCAGCTGGTGTTAAGTGGTTACTGGAGCCCATAGATATCTATGACGTAAATATGCCACCCACCTTGAGATATAAATTCTAAGGTCTCAGTATAGTTACAACGGCTACTCCACCCTTCAAACCGAAACGCATTACTGCTTCACGACAGAAATAGGCAGGGTAGTGGTACCTACCCGCGCGGACTCACAGGAGGTCCTACCACCAGTGACCATCTAAGCTCTAGTAGTGATTTGCTGAAGCTAGCAGAGAATGACATTCACGACCCACTCAGTAAATTCGACTTGAAACTCGGTGGGCTGTGTCTATGGCAGCCATCAGGGCTCACAATATGCCCAAATCAGTTATTGTGCACTTATAAATTTTGTGTATTGAGTATCGCTACATACAAAGTAAAATCATAATATATATCATATATATGTATATATCATATAGCGGCTTGGCTCTGCCCCTGGCATTGTTGAAGTCCACGGGCGACGGTAACCACTCACCATCAGGTGGGCTGTATGCTCGTCTGCCTACAAGGGCAATAAAAAAAATTATAACATATTATTATAATATTTTTAACATTTAACATTATAAATTATTTTAATTTATTTTATTAAAAGAGGTAAAATTTTGTCAGTAAAAAAAAAACATCTTATATAAATTCATACCTATAAATTTGACTCCTTCAGTTGGGTCTCAGCACTTGTCTTGTATCTATAGAGAAGTTACTTAAGATAATTTCTGATATGGAGCATATCTAGAGCAAAACATATATATCGATCTTTGACTAATTTTACCTTATATAACCACATATTCCTTGCTACGACTCTATATTGCTTCAACAAATAAGGCATTAAATCATTTTATCTCTAAATCGTAGTGTACTTCTAGCACTGAGTTCCCTAAAGCCATAAATCCATTACAAGACCTGTTTACAAAACCAACTTTTGTACAGAATCGAATAAATAACAGCTTTTACGTCCAATGTTCGAGTTATCGGTAGCTTTAGCAATCCGAGCTTTTGACATTTAAGCTGTTAGTAACGAAACGTGCTAAAGCTCTGTGTTTTCTGGTATTTTCAAGCAAAGGATTTTTTTAAGATAAAGCCTCAAAATTTTTGAAAAATTATTTTGGAATAATATAATTTAATTTGAAAATTATTTAACTTTTGTGCATTTCATAATACTCGTAATTATTAGCTTAATAATAAATATTAATAATTATTATTAATAATAGCCTATTATATATTAACTTTCTTTTTAATTGGTAATTCATGGTAGTAGGTCTAACAATTGTATGTTATCCACAGATATACATTTTACTTATTTTATTGTTGTCAAAGTCAGTCGATTGGACGGCCCACTTGTAACAAAACAAGTAAACTGTAAATCACTATTGATAAGTTTTATTTGAAGGTTGTTGATTTCATTGAACGTACTATTGGAAATCTGCGTCTAAGGGTTTTTAAGTACAGGATAGAGCTGAGCTATGGAAATTTAGGATTAAGAGTTCAAAATCAAAAGTCATCCTCTATTTCCAATGTTTCGAATATTTTACTATTCTATCTTTCGACATTTGAATATTGTGATATTTACCGTATATTTTTCAATAAAAAGTATTTCTAGACTTTTAGGTTTCATTTCACGTAGAAGGAACTAATAACATCTTGACGTGTAGCAGAATATCTTGAGTTTTGATCTTCACCAAAATAGGTCTCCATGTGTTAGATAAGCGCCATGCATCTTCACTATTAAAGTAAGTGGTTCTTTTTTATTTCAATGGCCTCTTGGACCATACATAGAATTGGTTTGTTTTCTTAGAGGTCATTTGGATTTTGTCAAATCTTATAAAATGGTCGACATGATTGCTTAACGCATTTTGCACAAACTGCAACGTATGCTCTCGAGTATTCTCCGGAAATGAGATAATGGCAATAAAAAACGCAAGATTAAGCCGTATAGTATTGTTTTCATTTAACTTACCGCTAACGGAAACCGAAAAAAGATTTGAATGCAAGGGCTTTTAAGTCTTGTTGGCTTTAGCACTGTGGGCAACTAGTGCTTTCAGATGACTACCGACCCTTTTCAGCATCAAGCTTTAACAGCTTAACCATTAACTCCATTACTAGTTTATCCATTATAACCAAAAAAAAATATTTCTAGAGGCGAATTGAAATGAATCAACACAAAAACCGTCCAACAAACAAGCGAAAGCCGACAAATCCGCTAGTTTGTGTAAAAAATCACAACTGTCGGTACAAAAAATTGGGGCATAACGGTGTCCTACGTGACTGAGCGAGCCCTTGGGCCAGCGAGGCTTGCCCTTTCACGGAGTAATGGGATATTCTGTCATGATGCGCTTCAGCACGCTTGATATACGAGTATGGTATGATATTGTTTTATTAGAGATATAAAGTCTTTCGACTAACGGCTAAGCTTAAAGATATTAATTAGCAGAAAAATAACTCTAATACCTTAAATTAGTTAGTGTTTTTTATTCCAGTAATATGAAATATTGGAATTCCAGACACGATTTTTAGCACCACCTGACTCTGAAATAAAATGCCTGCATGGTATTTTCTGAGCCTATGAGAAATATTATTTTAATAGAAGTCAGAATGATAGGCAGTGGTTTAACTATATACACCCAGCATAGCTGATATTTATCAACCACAGTGACTATTGGCCATCAAGTGAACCGTATATTAATCTGCCTTCGGAGGCAAGTCATCAAAGTTACAAAACCTATTGACGACGTGTATGTGAATGCTCAAACATGAATCGCAGTCTCAATTGAACCTTTCTTCGTAGGAACAACATTTGGTTCTATTATAGCAACAAAAATGTTATATTAATAAAATTGAAACAGCTCAAACGTGCGAATTTTTAAAATTAAATTGGTAACTTTTGCTGTGCCAAAATTTTCATCAAAATTCTTGGCGAGTCCCTCCATTGTTGTTATTTATTTGTCTCTATATGTCAATTCACCGTCATTATAGATTTAGAACTATATGCATCTTATGTTTAAAGTGAATTTCATGACTTTTAATTATTCAAAAGTTTTTAAGCCCGTTCCAAATAACTCATGACCGACATGAATCGCTGCGATGAAGCTAAGTCGAATCCTTTTAACCCAGACCGCGGCAACGTTTACGTAAGGATCAACAATTCAAAACATGTTACAGTTCAGAAAACACCACTAACGTTATTGTATGAAAAATGAACGCTCACCTGTCAAATAAGGCATCGCTCTCAATCCCCTCGGACTGGTGGCGCTTGGCAAACATTATGATTTATTTACATGAAAGTCTTTTGTGGAGAGATAATACGAACTCGCGTTAATTTTCACGGGCTATTTACGTTTACTAGTTTGAATTTTATAAGTCTATACACCTTAAATACTTAACGAAAGGATTTCAGATTTTGGAAAATGTGAGGGAAATTAAAGTTATTTGCTCAGGTCGACCGCTATATATTTGTAAATGGTTAGGCTGGGTTCACACGGCATTATCCTGCACGTTTTCTGTGTATACGCTATTTTAACATACGATCACCCGGTTGTTCATACGGTAGATATTCATTAGTGTAAAAATGAATCGCCGTAGTCTTCACACAGTTGTCACACATGAGACATTTTGTTTTTTTCCTACCTATGCTGATAGCCTTGAGAGGTTATTTCAGCTTCGCCCTAACGTGTAGGTGAGCTCACGGGACGCAAACCGGAGTGTTGCTAACACTGGCCCTAGCAAGAGCAGTGCTTCGCAGAATCTACCACCGGATCGGAAACGCGACTCAATGAGAAGATCCGGCGAGAAACTCAGTGGGCTGTATCTGTGGGTTAATATAAGACAGAGCTATACTATGCGCCATTGTAAGCCGAATACGTTGAAAGGTCATTCGATTTGCTTGGCAAGTCTGTTAAGTATCCGTTTAAGCGCATAAGCGATATACGATTTTTTGCAGTACAACCGACATGTGAATGGACAATGTATGTGCCACTATTCATTCGTTAAGACGTATATTGCAAATAAACGTGCAAGATAAAACCGTGTGACCTAGCCTTACTGTCATGGAATCAACAGGAGTATAGCCAATCCGCTTCCTACACAAACATATTGTCACGACGTATACAGATTTTCATATAACCACTGCTATGACGGAAGAGGTGATGTGTTTAAATAATCTATTTCAATAACAGTCTTACATGACCGGGTGCTTTAATTAGCAATGTAATTTTAATGCGTACATTGCACAGTATAATTATTATTTATATAAATAAAATTTGATGTCTGTATGTACGTACGTACCTTATAGACTGTTGATGAAAGTTTTAAAAGATATATTTAGTTCGTTTTATTTTATTTGCCCTGGTAGGCAGACGAGTGTACGGTCCCAACTGATGGTGAGTGTTTACCATCGCCCATGGAAGTCAGCAATGCCAGGGGCAGAGCCAAGCCGCTGCCTACCGTACCGTTTGTCCAGGTTTGTGATCATTAATGTTTGATAGCGACTAGATCAAAGATCGGCCAGCAAAGCGAGTCTGGATTCAATTAAAGTTTTTTTAACATCTTCCATACCGTTGTCGTCACTCACCAAAACTGACAGAATTTATCTCTCTGGTCTATCATAGGCTACTGAGGGATCAGATGTTTTTTTATATAAAATATACTAGCTAAGTCCCGGGATGTTAGTCTAAAAAAGCCTAAGTTACTCCTTGCGTCATCAGATACCTATCAGTGAAAATCTCGTCAAAACCGGTCTAGCCATTCCAGGGATTAGCCGGAACAAACAGACAGACAAAAAAATAGATTTCTAGTTTTATTTATTTCCAATTTTATTTATTTGTATAGATAAATAATGAGATTGATTCGAGCCATCTTCTTTCCAAGATTTAATTGAAATGTAGTCGTATTTCCGCGCGTTCTAAACAGACCTTCCACATGTCCACGGCTAGAACGAAATATGCTTCTAACTCTTTTGTCCGTAGAACTTTTAGGTTGTATGATACTAAGTTCTCTAATGCTGACATGTTTTGTTTTCCACTTGTACCATATACAAAGACTATTTTGGAATATTTATAAGGTGATTTAATCCGATGAGTATTATTAAGTTTTATAGTCTAAGTTGATATACATAACGTATTGTGTTGCTTTTGTTTTTTTTTTTGTGTAAACTTAAATTTCCATCTTTTTTTCGTTTGTTCACTCTCTGCTTATATGTGATTTTTTTTTTTTTTTTTTTTTTTTTTTTTTTTTTTTTTTTTTTTTTTTTTTTTTTTTTTTTTTTCGGGGGGAAATCCTCATGGACTACCTCCGCCTGGGGAAAAGCGAAGGGGCGTGCCGGACTCCTACCGGCTAAAACCACCCCGGTGTCCACCCACACAAGCGCGCAGGGCCGCGGGAATCCACATTCTTCCGCAGCCCCACACCAGTGCTGGCCCGGTCTATCCAGGCCTCGTCTCCTGCACGGAGTAGTGAGGCGTTCAGCTACTCCGTGCATCGCCTCAGAGGCACGCGCCGACACCCGCATGCACCTCCGTCTCAGGTCCATCGAATAGGGGGCGAGGGCTTTCCCAAGTCCCTCGCCCCTGGACCCATTCATGGGGGGCGGAAAAGGGCGTTGTCCGCCCTTGTCCTGCGCCCGGTGCGCCTTCTGCGGCCGGGAAAGGGAGTCGAGATCTCCCTCTCCCGTTCTGCAGTTTCCTTCTGCGACATCACGTCCTCGCAGAAGGACACCACCGCGTCCCACGACTCTGCGCTGCCGACCATCCTCCGCACTACGGCCGGCAGCGACAGATCGCTTCCTACTTCATTTGTGAGGACACGGCGCTGCTCCTCCCAAGCTACACACTCGGCGAGCGTGTGTTGCGCCGTGTCCTCCCCGCAGTGGACGCAGTGGTGGCACCGAGCGTCCGGCTCCCTGTCTATGCGGCACAGGTACTTGCCGAAGCAACCGTGCCCCGACAGCACCTGTGTCACCCTAAACGACAGGGATCCGTGCCTTCTCCCGAGCCAGTCGTCGAGTACTGGCCGGATCGCCTCGACGGTTGCGAGGCCGGCGGTAGGGCGCAGAAGCCTTTGCCGCCATTCCGCCACCAAGGCCAGACGGAGCTCCTCTCGGCGCAGCGTGATCTGCCGCTGCACCAGCCTCGAGCCCCGTGCCCGCTCTTCCTCGCGCCATCGATATAATGACGCGAGTACTTTCGCCTCTAGGTCCCAGGGCGGGGATCCGGCCAGGACGCAAGCCGCCTCGTAGGAAATCGTGCGGTACCCGCGGATGACTCTGACGGCCATCACCCTCTGCGGCTTACGCAGAATGGCGAGTGTGCTGGCCGTCATGTCCATCGCCCACACAGGGGCCCCATACAGGGCCATGGACCGCACGATTACCACGTACAACCGCCTACAGGCGGCGCTCGGGCCCCCCAAATTGGGAAGCAACGTTGAAAGCGCGCCCGCTGCACCCATCAGCTTGGGCACCAGCCGCCGGAAGTGGGGCCCGAATTCCCATCGGCTGTCGAGCACCAATCCCAGATACTTCATGGTGGACTCGACAGCTATCCGGGTCCCACTTACCACGATGTGTGATCCCGGCGCTGGCGCACGTCGGGGGCCATGAAACACCATAGCCTCCGACTTGTTTAGGGCCACCTCCAGGCCCAGACGCCGGATGCGGTTCACCACCAGTGACACCGCAGCCGCGGCTATCAACGTCGCTTCCCTGTGCGAGCTCCCCCGGGCAGTGACAAGCGTGTCGTCCGCATAACACGTCAAGTTGGCGCCCGACGGGAGCTCGCCTCTCAGCACCCAGTCGTAGCCGATGTTCCACAGGAGCGGTCCCAAGACCGATCCCTGTGGAACACCGCACGACATGAGGTGCCGACCGGCACCGTCACGTCCCCGATAAGTGACGCATCTACCCTCCAGATAAGCCCCTACCGTGCGGCGGAGGTAGGGAGGCACGCGATGGTATTTCAGAGCCTCCCGAATACAACTCCAGGGTAGGGTGTTGAAAGCGTTGGAGATGTCTAAAGACACCGCCAGTACCACCCCACCCCGGGACACCGTCTCCTCCGCCAGGGCTCTCACGCGCATGATGGCGTCTATGGTGGAGCGCCCCCGACGAAAACCAAATTGGTTGTCATCCAGGTTCGGCCCCTCCCTGCACAAGTGACTGACGAGGCGATCTGCGATAATGCGCTCAAAAAGTTTGCCCGCCTCATCGAGCAGCACTATGGGCCGATACGCGGACGGCGAGTCCGCGGGGCGCCCCTCCTTCTTGAGCAGGACCAGCTTCCCCTCCTTCCATACACTAGGAAACTGACCCTGCTCGAGACATGCCGTGAAGAGCCCCCTCAGCTGGGGCTCTAGCTCCTTCAGAGCCAGGACGAGTGCTCGACCAGGAACTCCGTCGGGTCCCGGGGCCGTGTTCTTAGACCGGAGTCGCGACACGGCCGCTCTCATCTCTGCTTGCGTCACCTCGGGGACATCGGTGCTTTCCTCTTCTCGAGAGTCTGTGGCTGAGGGTGAAGCCATCGCCGGGGAAACGTATTCCGCTCGCTCAGGGAAGAGGGCCGATACAACCGCTTCTAGCAACTGGGGTTGCATGCTTTGCGCCAGTGGAGGCGCCCAGGCACGCAACTTGCCCCGTACCCAACGGTAGGGGCGCCCCCACGGATCCCGATCTAGGGACCCCAGCAGCTCCTCCCTGGCACGCGACTTAGAGTCGCCGATGGCCAGCCACAGAGTCTCCTTAGACGCGCGGTACGCCTCATACAGCGCGTCTTCCTCGACGGAATCCCGTCGACGTCGTCTCCGGTATCGCGTGTACCGGCGGCGAGCCGCGACGCACTCAACGCGCAGCCGCGCGATCTCGTCGGTCCACCAGTACACCTGGCGCCTTGCGGACTGTTGGTGGACACGGGGCATGGACGCGTCGCAGATCTGCGTCATCGCCCCTCGAAACCACAGCGCCACCGCTTCGACGTCGACGGGACCGTTCATTGTCGACTCCCAAATCCAGGACTGGACTAAGGCAGCTTCCTCGAGTAGCTCCTTGTCGATGCGCTTAAGTGCCCAGCGTGGGCCGTCGTTAATCGGGGCTGTTGGCTGGCGGCCGCTCGCGGTCTGGGCAGAGACGTCGAACCGGATATACCGATGGTCCGACAGCGTCTCCACCTCCACGGCGACACGCCAGTCGCGGACTCGGCTGGCGACAGAGGGGCTAGCAAACGAGACGTCCACTATTGAGCCGCCCCGCTGCCGCACGCACGTGTATTCCGAACCCCGATTCAGGACGACCAGACCAGTTGTCACCGCCCACTCTTCTAGCACCTCGCCCCGATGGTCAGTGACCGGAGATCCCCACGCCGATGACTTGGCGTTGAGATCCCCGAGCACCAGAACGGGACGAGGGTGATAGCGGCCTACGACGGCGCCCAACTCGACGAGGAACCCCTCAAAGTCGGCGAGACTCTTGTTGGGAGAAAAATACGCCCCTACAATGCCGATACCGTCCGAGACCGCAGCAACCCAGCCGCGGCCCCGAGACGGGTTGATTAGAGTCTGGCCGATAATGGCCACCAAGCCGTCAATGCTCCCCAGCCAGTTGTCACGGGCGGGGACAAAGTACGGTTCGGCGACCACAGCCACGTGGATCGACCACTCTGCCATGCTCTGGAGTAAAATATCCTGAGCTCTGGCACAGTGATTGATATTGCCCTGGAGGAAATGGAATTGTGCCATTATTGACATTCCATTCCCTCGGCAACGGTCCTGGGCCGGGAGTCGGCTACGGAGCTACTAGCCTGCGGGGGTGGCGAGGTTTCCCCGGCAGGTTTTGAGTTCCTCTTCTTCTTCTTGGCCTTGCTGGCTGGTGCGCCACAGGCTCCTCCACCCAGCCTGTGTCCCGCTGGCTTCCCTGCAGCTGAACACAAGCTGCAGTTGAGCGCCGCGGAACACTGAGCCGCCTTGTGGCCGGGCTGACCGCAGCGATAACAAAGGTCACTGCGGTCAACTTCAGCGGTGCACTTTGCCCGGACGTGCCCCTTATCCAGGCACCGGAAACACCGCAAAGCCCGGGGCTGCAGAAGTTTCACCCTCGCTGCAACCCAGCCAACCAGCAATCTGCCGCTTAAGGCGATCTTTTTCGCCGACGCTACAGGGCACCGAACCCAGACCACGCCGAGTCCGGTGGCGTCGGTGCGTATATCGCCGGCCCGCACCTTGTCCGATGGACACTCTCCACTTCGGGCAACGGCCGCTACCACCTCCTCAGAGGTCACGGAGTCATCCAGGCCAGCAATCCGCACCTCTGCGGTTTTCATTGGCCTGGAGACCCGGACGTCCTCGGGGCTGAGGACCTCCCTCATCTTGGCGGCCAGAGCGTCCGCCTTTTCGGCACTGCCACTCGTAGTACCAGCCACCTCGAACAACCGTGCACCCGTGGCAGCCTGCCTGTGGGTGACGGCCTGGAGACCAAGATCTGATAATTTGATCTTGGCCTTTGCTTCGGCGATGACCGACTGGTACGTTACGCCGCGCTCCGCAGCTCCGGGCTGTAGCGTGAGCGTCACAGCTTCGGAACGCGGAGCACGTATCGCCGGTCCTTTGCGACCGCCTTTGGCAGCCCGCCGCGCAGGCTGCGCAACCGCCTTTGCGGTTTGGCCGGGGGCATGCGTTGCTGCTGAGGCCGCCTTGGCGACCCTGCGTGCCTTCTTGCGGCCCACGACTGTAACCCAGGTCTCACCCTTAGACCCAGCAGTCATGGGCTGATCGCTCGATGGGGCTCCCTCGACGGGCTTTTTAACACCCTCGGCGGGCTTCCCCTCCCTAGGCTTAGGTCTCGGCGGCTCCTCAGCCCTCCGCCGTGTATCGGCCGCTAGTGGCGGACGGAGGATTTCCGCAGGGAGGCGCCGAGAAATTGCCTCCATACGAGCATTGACCATGCTCCCGCACTGGAGCATACAGAGCCGGACAATGCGCTCGACCTCGTCGTCGGTATGAGTGCTTGTCGGTCTCGGTGCGGGAGCCGGGGCCACTACCGATGCGGCATCAGTGGACGTACGCCGCTGCTGCTGCTCGCTCAACGCAGTGACTCGTCGACGGAGGTCCTCCATATCATTTCGGAGACGGCTGTTTTCCTCCTGCAACTTCGCAACCTCGTCAGAGGCCGTTCTGTTGAGGAGGATGCCAATCGCCTCCTTAATGTCCGCGGCAGCTTCTTTCAGACCGCGGGTAAACGTGCCCTTCAGGCTGCCGGATTTGGTGGCAACCTTCAGGACTAAGTCCACCCCGTCCAAGGCAAGCTGACTTAGGGCCACCGCAGATGGTTCCCCCCCTTCCGCCGCTAGAGTAGCGCGTCGCTCGCGTGCGCGTCGGGCCATTTCCGACACTTCGTCGGCCGCGACAGCTTTGCGCTGCTCTCTTCGGGCGGTGTTGATCTCCGCCTTTGAGCTCCCTAGCGAGGCACAGCTCTCGCCACCAGGGTCCTCGGTAGTGACCCCCATGTCACTATCTGCTTTGCTGGCAGCCGGAGTATTGGAGCACACGAACCTACCCTGTGCGTTCCTCCGCGGCCGTGAAGCACTCACTCCTCTCGAAGCCTGCCGACCTCTCCTCGTGGTCGGTAATTTCTTGGGGGGCAGCAAGCCTTCCTCATCTGAGGACAGATCCACCGACCCATCTCCCACTGGAGCATTGTCGCGTGAGCGTTTTCTAACGGAAGACGACCCACGCGGTCCTCCGTCAATATTTTCAAAATAACTGCTTCCAGTAATATTATCAGCAACAGGGGCCTGGTCGCCTACTCCTGCGCGTCCATCGGTAACCAATTTATCACTCGCAGGCCCGGGTACCTGCGAGCGCCGGGCGTCAGCCGGGTCGCATGACAAATCTCTCTCATAGTTAGCCATTTTCATATTAAAGAAGTGGGTGGTACGCACATAACTTCCCCAAGGCGATGTGGCCGCTCTTTTTGGGAGGGTGTTTGATCCTCCCGAGGCCCGCAGATGCCTCCGGTGCAGGATATACCGCCCGCTGGTCGGTATCTACAAGCAAATATGATCTAGCTAAACTAAACGACACTAAACTAACTTAAACTAGCCACCACCCGGCACCGTGGTTTAAACACCTCGCCACGGATGCCCCTAGGCCGCAGGTTGAGGAGCAACCCACGGTCTTCTCCACCTCGATCACCGCGACGTACACGTAGCGGAGACCCCTAGGCCACGAACTGTAAAACAGCCCGTGGTCTACCCCTCCTTGCTCCCTAGTCGTGTACTCTGCAGCTGCAGAGCGCAGATAGAGAGCCCTCGGGAGCGACTCCTCCGCCCCGGCAGAAATTCGCCGTGGGCAACAATCTCCTCTTTCTCACCCCTCACGAGGAGATTGTTGCCCACGCCCAGGGTGCACCGGCCCAGCGCCTGCTCGTCCTCTCAAGAAAACAAAAGGACCAGCAGCCACTGAACACTCGGGGAGGTTTTCTGCCAGGCACCCCTAGTTACAACGGCTGCCCCAACCTTCAAACCGAAACGCATTACTGCTTCACGGCAGAAATAGGCAGGACGGTGGTACCTACCCGTGGGGACTTACAAGTGGTCCTACCACCAGTAATTACGCAAATTATATTTTTGCGGGTTTGTTTTTTATTACACGATGTTATTCCTTCACCGTGGAAGTCAATCGTGAACATTTTGTTGAGTACGTATTTCATTAGAAAAATTGGTACCCGCCTGCGGGATTCGAACACCGGTGCATCGCTTCAACACGAATGCACCGGACGACTTATCCTTTAGGCCACGACGACTTCAAATAAATAAATAATTAATACTATAGAACATTTTTATATTTAGATAAAATGCAAATAACATTCATATGCGACGTCATAGCGTTCGTTTTAGCGCTACGAAGTTAAAGCTAAATAAATTATCATAGAAAAGACAGGAAATGACCGAGACATCCATTACGCTTGTAAATTACAAATCGAAATACTCACTTTCTTTAAAATTATGAATAAAAAATGAGTCATAATAAATGAATATATTATTACACAATTATTTTACTATATATTATATATATTTACTATAATTACGTTATAATACTCATAGTAAAAATGAATATTAAAAAAATATATATATATAAAAAATCTTATACTTAAATAAAAATAAAAAAAAGTCATGCCCGCTGAGTTTCTTGCCAGTTCTTCTCAAGACGGAGGCTAGTTTTTGTGAAATGGCGGTAGTTCTTTTGACGTTCAGCAAGTATGTACTTTCATTTATGTTGAATTTTTTTTTTGATTTGATTAGATTTGATTTGATTTAAACAGATATTAAGAAATAAAAAAATTAGATCGCTTAAATTTTAACCTTTTAAAATGTAGAAAGATACCACAAGAATATGCATTTATTAAAGAAATTCGAAATATAATTTATCTCAGTTAATTTCTTCTCAAAATTACCATTAACTAGTGGTCCCGCAGTAGTCGAGATTCGACTATAATTAATTGGAATTGTAAGTTTGTACACTATTATGATTCTATTTTATACTTCTATACTCACAAATTTTGCCAAGGCTACACTATAAAAAAATATTAATAAAGACAAACAATATTTAATCTATTCTCAATTTAGCCACAGACGTCAAGAACAAAAGTTTGACAATAAATAGTATGCATGCGTGTGTGCGTCAAATACATGGTATGTAGTGTGTGTAGTGTTTTCTTTATTGATTTAAAGTTTCTATTATGCATTATTTAAAATAAAAAAAATGAACATTGTGCACTTCTCTATATTCTCTATAAGTGTGGAAAATTTCATACTCCTCCGTCCGCGCAATTTTCTTAAAAAGGGATACAAAGTTTTTGCTTCACATATTAGTATATAGATTACGACATTGACCTACAAATCAATCAAGACTTACCTTAAAAAAGCAGTATACTGCAGACAGCTTCATTCTATACTTCATAATGCTACATGAAATATAATACAATCCGTAATTTTATTTATGTTAATACATTCATTTCGTGTCCATGATTCCTTGTAGCATATTGCAGTCGTCGACTTGTGTTTTATTGTTCGTTTATTACAATTTATAGTTACATTATCGATTCTTAATGTACATAGTTCTAAAACAATGGCTGCATGCAAACTCATCTCATCGTTTAGTGAAAGGACTTGAGTTTGAATCTTAACTAAAATAGAACCAGGCAGTTTGCATCAACAAAAGCGGTTCTAACTTTGTGATTTCAGAATCAAGGATTGTTCATCTTCTTTATGTTTGGACTAAAGCAAATTCCTTATGCTTAGGTGGAAAAACGTTTAGTCCGTGCATGGTTTGGGCTGGTTGCCTATTCTTGTCAATTAAAGTTTGGAATGAAGCAATTCCGCTATACTTATCGTATCGTATCGTATGTCGTATCACTCTTGTCAGTGATATTATTTATTATATTATATTTATTATATTATTTATTCTACGATATAGTCTTCTACTATATTCTATGATATAAGTATAGATTTATATCGTAGAATAAAAATGAGTGCGTGCAAGGTGTGTTTGGGCTGGTTGCCTATTCATGTCCGTGGTGAGTTTGAACTAAATCAATTCCGTTGTACTTACGTCATAGAATATAATTTAGTTCGTGCATCGTGTATTTGGGCTGGTTGCCTATTCTTATCGGTGGTGAAATTTTATTCTGAACCAGTAATAGTTAAAAACAAATCGAAACCAAATTGACTTAATGAACTAATATTAAAATCACATTTAAATCTATGGTATACAAAACTAAATGTAAATTTAATACATTTATTTAAATTTAATTCAAATTGAAAACAGTTATGATTTCAATAGTTGACTGTGAATATTGATCCAGTTGTTTATTCTAAACAAAAAATTATGAACATTGTTACATCAAGTTTACCAATATCTATCTATCGAATTGATTTGTCTTGTTAGCAACTTAAAAACATAATAGGCCGCAAAATACAATATAAAGGGAAAGGTAATCAAATGCTGAAGATAGTTTTAGAACAATAGCTCGGAAGCGGAGGCGTGATCCGCCGATGCAAATTGCACGGACGGAGCCCGCGGGCCTAGAGGAATGGATTCGCGAGCCACCGGTAGCACATTTAGCCTCGAGCTTTACGCGGTAGGACTAGAACCAGAAATAGTCATGTTTAAATTAAAAACTAATAACAATGAATTAGAAGATCGTTTTGAGATTTTTTTAAGTAAAAATAAATGTTACGGCTTACTAGCCGTATTGTAGATAATTTAACAAGTTAGTAATTAGTAACTAGTTAGTGACTAACTTTAACAGATTTCACTTTGAATAAATATAGCCCTCACTATTTGCCTGTTACTAGTAAATTTCATACGTAATGCGTGATGTGTAGTCAAGACACATATAAAGATTATGAAAAAATCTTTTTTTTTAAGTCTTCATAATAATTTAAAAATTTAATAATTAAACATCATCATTTCCATTGAAACGTTTTTACGACTAGATGCATTGTGAGTTCATTTTACATAAAAAATGAGCGAATCTCTAATATCTCTTCACTAAAGACATAAAAGTAAACTAGTTTCAGCATAAGAAATTTAAGCCTTGTTTAAGCATATAATCGCATTCTGTTACAAATAATATGTAACAAACTTTTTTTTTGTAAATGTATAATAATATTTTGATTTTTTTTTTCCGTAGTCTTCATGTGTCTTGACTACACATCACGCATTACGTATGAAATTTACTAGTAATAGGCGAATAATAACGGCTATTTTTATTCAAAGTTTTTTTTAAATTGCTTAGATGGATGGACGAGCTCACAGCCCACCTGATGTTAAGTGGTTACTGGAACCCATAGACATCTACAACGTAAATGCGCCAGCCCCCATGAAATATATTAACTAAAAGCTAGTCACTGACTAGTTACTAGTTACTAACTTCTTACAAACATATCTACATGACATCATTGTAATCATTTAAAAAGAAACCCAATGAGTCAGATCATCTCAAAACAAAACAAAACTTAAAACATCTAAAATCATTTTCATTGTGCAAGACATTTCCATTACAAAATCCAATGCAAAAATTAAATTATTAAAGGAATCATGTACCTAATGTTACATGCAAATTGTGCAAGCCGCAAGACAAATTACATCGTGAGCCAGCCCCAACGGTAGCTCACGATCTTAACAACCGAGCTTATAATTCAAAGCTCCGTCTTGAAGCTCAGGAGATTTTATTAGCAACAACAAAAGCTTGTTCCTTGACGGTTTTGTTTCTAGAACGTCACTAATTTAATCATATTTGTAAGCTTTGTGTGTTTCTTATTTTTTTGTGTATTCCAAATGTTTTTAGGAAAATCAAATTTTAACCCCTAACTCGAATAAGTAACCTCTTTTTTTAAATTCCATTACGTTGTTTCAAAATTAATTGATAGTAGTATCTTTTTTCTTTCAATGTGTATAATTTAATTGTATTTTGTGACAATTGTATTTTTATTTGCTCACATATATAAGTATAAGCTCACAGTCTAAGATTGATCTTGATGATTTAGTCTTTAAAGAAGCCTATAGATATGACAACGTAAATACGGCCCGGCCACCCATCTTAAAACATAAGATCAAGTCGCAATCAAGCCGGAACGTATTACTGCTTCACGGCAGAAATAGGCAGGGTGGTGGAACCTACCCGTACGGACTCACAAGAGGTCTTACCACCAGTAAAAAGTTTCAAATTATGTACTGAACGATCAAAGAGCCAAGACGTATTAAACATATTATTATAAATTCATAGCGTTGATCTAGTAATTAATCACCCTGACTATTCTATCATGATTGAAGTTTTACTTCTCGTTCGATCTCGGTATATGGGTCGTTGAACCTGGTATGGTCGAATAAAAAGTCACGCTTCTCATTATCTTAAAAAATTCAGATATATTCACGATATTTTGCATAACAGAATCAATCTCTCTCGCCGACCCGTAATCAGGGAGGAAACTTGGAAAAGCGTGACCGTCTCGAACGATTTCATCTCAACAATAGAACAAGGCACACGACAGTCTATAAAAACGTAAAAAGCTAATGGAATCCACAGATAAAGTACTGTGGTACAGTCACGTAGTATATTAGCCCTTTTATTCGAGATATCGTTGTAAACAAAATATCGATGTTGGAAATCGTATAATCGATAACGATGGTAACCCTTTAGGCTTTCTAAATAGCTATTTGTTGTGCTTTTTGAGCTATTGCATAGCTTATATCACGGGCTTAGAGCGCGGCGAGCGAATCTAGAAATTCCGTAACGAAAATAAAACCTAACACCCCAATCTGCCTACCATGTAGCTCGCGTTCAACACATTCACATGTTGCGCTTGTGTAGTGTTTGTGAATAAGCGCACGGCGTGACGTCGCACTGTATGCGCATCATGAAAAGTCTACCCATCTCTCTCGCGCGGTCTAGTTTATGTATGTGAAGGGAACAGTTAATGTTTTGCTGTTGTTAATGTTTATAAATATAGCATGGTCTTATTTTATTATTGTTCTAATATTCAATTATTATTGTCTTATTATAATTGCATAAGTTGATAAAAAATGCTATGCAATAGCCATACCGCGGCAGTCCCCGAGTGCCACACATGTTTTCTTTTTCAGTTTCTATACATCTTATACGTTGATCGGTTTATTTTGTTCAATGAGTAATATATTAGTGGATACTTGATTACCTGATGGGGAATGCAATCGATGGTTGGTTTCAAATTTAAAACTAGTAAGTTTGCAATACTTTTCTATATTTATTGTTAACAAGTCTACTCATTCCTTAGAGAGAGAGAGAGAGAATACACTTTATTGCACATCAACACAATTTACATTTTTAAAAAAACAAACAGTCAAAAAGCACATATGTACAATAGGCGGTCTTATCGCTAAAAGCGATCTCTTCCAGACAACCGTTTAATTTACAGAAATTCTGTAAAATATAAAAAATATAGCAGGTTTCTTCATTCCTTATTAAGTAATTCCGGAATTCCATAATGACTATCATGTGAATACCCTTTGCATTTCACTATACTTTTCCACTACGTCACAGATATAGCTTCGAAACCCGGTCGGAATCAATATTTTACTAAAGATATTTGATTTTCAGAATCTCGGTGTTCATACAATTTTTTTTATTATAAACAATGGTTTGGATACCTATGACTAAGTGACTAACGTTAGAGGTTGTTGCATGTGAAGTTTTTGTTACTTTAGAAGAAGAAAAAATACTTAAAATTGACGGAGGCCCGGTGGATTATAATTTGTTTTCGTTTTTGAGACTTTAATTATAATTAACAAAATCATTCGCCAATTAAAAAAATACACGCGGTTTTTCAAAGGCATAATCACATAGTTACAAGCTCACCTTGCAACTTGCACGTTGGACCGTTTGGTCACATTTAAATACCGTAAGCAAATCAATATTTGAACGAGTCAACTAGATTGCCAAGCGAGAATCCGGGGAACAATCAAAAACTGAACGATCGACTTTAAGCCTCATCACTAACCCGTAATTCGAAATGAGCGAAACGAGAAAAACAAACAGAACTTTAAGCTAACGAAGTGAACAGGGGATTAATTTACTGTATGTTTGTGTTTCGTGATGAACGATGGACTAGCCGCGGGGGAGTCGAAACTGTCTTGCTTTACTGTTTGTCTTGACTATATTGCTTTATAATTTTTGGTGTATTTATTCGTTAAGGTAAAGTAAACGCAAGAATAATTGAGCTTTAGCTTCGTTTACACAAAGTCTTGTTTACTGCGTTCAAAACACAAATTTAATTGTTAAGTAAGAACATCGGTCACCCCTTTTACGAAAATTTCATTACCATGACACATAGGTATTCTCCAATTCCTTCCAATCTTATTTTATACTAGGTTTTGCCCGCGACTCCATACGCGTGGAATAGTTACTTTGACATAACGCTAAATATTACTCCCCACTTCATTTACGTAGAAAGTGACAATATTTTTGAATTGTAGAATGTTAAGGAGCTATTTAAACCCTTATTTTGAAACATTCTTCATTGGTTCTCCACTTGTATATTAGTCTTAGCGTGATGTTATAGCCTATAGCCTTCCTCAATAAATGGGCTATCTAACACTGAAAGATTTTTTTAAATCGGACCAGTAGTTTCTGAGATTAGCGCGTTCAAACAAACAAACTCTTCAGCTTTATAATATTAATATAGATACAACACCCAGATTACATCTCCGACTTTAAATTTTTTAGATTTGACTTGTGTCCGTCCTTTTCTTTTTCCGTGTCATGGCCCATCACTGTGTTGTAAGTTTTATTTTCCATTTTTCTTTTCATGTGAATTTTCTAATTACATTTGGTTTACTTGATATGGTAAATCTTAATCCACTGTTACTTGCTTTATTTTCCCAACGCAGCGAACAACTCACACTCCTTTTCGTTTCTCTTGGACATGCTTAGAGTTTTATATTTCTTATAGCTATTTACTTCTTTTTTCGATTCTGTTACCTTATCGTTACAATAGGTCTGTCTGTCTTCGTTATTGCGCATGTTTCTATTAAATCCGAGATTAATTCGTTCGAAATGTTATCTTAAAACTAATTTTTATTTTGACTAACTTAAGCACATTTTAATTTAAAAAAATCGGCTTAAAAACTAGAAAAATAAAAAATAAACCCGGTTCAGCCCTGAAACGAAAACCGCAAATAAAAACAAATCGCTCCATTCTTCACCAGTGAATAATTAACATTGATAATTAAGAATCTCCGTTGATTACGATTCCTTCCCTACTGATTAATCTTTACAAATAGCTGAAGGGCCCGACCGCATTTGATTGCAAGTCGCTACATACAGCTTTATTATTCTAAGATCGTCGCTACGTACTGTTTTCTAAGAGATGGAGTATATAAATAACATTATTATTTCGTCCACGATAGCAGAATAGGAATTTTTATTATATACCCCTTCCTACTCTTCAAGCCGATTCGCTTTACGGCAGAAATAGGCAGGATAATAATAACAACCGGTGCCATATTATAGCTTGTTAAGGCATCTACATATTATCTATCTCATATTCTGATGACTTACTTATTATATGGCTCCTATATAAAATAGGTTTTCGGAATCAAGCTTAAGCTAGAAAAATAGATGGCGATACTACAGACAGAAGATAATAGTATCTTATAATAGTTATAATCTGACACCAGTGTCTTCCGATTAATAGCAGGATAGGCTTATTTTAGTGAAGAAAACTATGGCTCATGGCAGCTTACCTTTATAGTGGAGAGATCAGATGAATAGGCACCCCACTACATCAATATACTAAAACCAATGTAAAACGAGGGAGATGGTACGGCACGCCATATCTGCCGATAGCAATGCATTATGGTAACAACGATGATTTATTCAAAAGTAAAACAAGAAAGAATTATAATTTAAGATTTTCTATCCCGCTTCTTACGAATTTTAATTCCCATGGAATTCAACTCATTCAAGAATTTTAAGATACTTAATTCTTCTTTAAGTTAATGTAAATAAATTGCGTTCTATGAAATGGGAGCATCGAGAATCTAGATATAAAACGTCAAAGCCGCTGCTTTGATCATTGTTAGTCATTAACTATGCAGTAAGTGTTATTGAGTGGCAAAGTTATAAATAGCACAAAGGAACCGCTTTAGTACATGTCCAAGTCGACAGCGATACTGTGGTAGCTAGCAATTTCCCGATTAATATTTATTGAACGATTTTCTGTATATTTGACTTTTGTGGCTTCAATAATTTCTCTGAGAAGCAGAATACCGTAACGTCATTCGGATGCCCAGAGCAAACTGTACGCCACATTGTCATGGAATGCCCACTAACGAAATTCGCAGGCCAAGTGGAAGATCTCAAAAATGTAACAAAAGAAGCTATCGATTATTTCACAAACTGTAAATTTAAATTATAACCAGGCAGTGTAAACGAATACCTTACGATAAATAAATAAATAAAAGTCTGGCCTAGTCTTAAAAATCTCACTTACATCATAATCTACGAAACACTAAATACTTAAGTGTCATCTTTTCGTCGTTCAATAATCTTTCGAGCTTTTAAGGACACATCCTTTTCGTATTTCACACTTTTTCTAGACACTTGAGTCTCTCGAGTGAACATTAGAGCCATTACAGGAGAGACGCGATGCGCGACGACAGAGGACGGCTGAACTGCGGGGCGTTTTGACTGATATAACCATATCTTTGAAGTCGCGCTGGACAAAAAATATAATGCAACTATAGACACTCCGATTGTACGAATATTTTTGGATTTGGGAAAAAAAATTCAAATTCAAAAATAATTGTTTGTACCAAAAAAAAATTTCAAACTAACAGCAATTCATAAATTCAACTCCCTATTTTTCAAGCAAAGAATCCACGACTAATGAATTGCAATGTTTGCCCGACTTAGCTATTATCTGAACAATACTTACTTTTTGTAAATGCATTATTATTTTTAACTAGCTGACCCAGCAGAATTCGTAGTGCCTCAATTGATAAATAAAAGACCTAAACTTTTGTGTAAAATAAACTTAAAACAAACAAAAGGAATTCGTCCGACGGGGGACACATCAAAGGAATAACAAAATTGTTATTTTTATTTAATTCCGAGGATTTTCATATCTATCTACCTTTTAAACCTTTTTTGGACTTCCACAAATAATTTAAGACCAAAATTAACCAAATCGGTCCAGCCGTTCTCGAGTTTTAGCGAGACTAACGAACAGCAATTCATTTTTATATAAGTATAGATAGAAGATAGATTTTATAAACTGAATATCAGTAGCGCATAACATGAGCTAGATTCAGTTGAGCTGTTTTACTCTTCAGACTTTGACCTTCATCATCACAAAGAGCAACCCACATGCCACTGAGGGTCCTTCGATGGTACGTTTCGTTTTTTTTTTAAGTGAAATGTTTCTTAGCAGCTTTGTGATTCGAAAGGCGATGAAACGAAAAAGCGACAGTAAAAAGAGACAAACGCATAAATTCACAAGGTTTAACGTACGAGAAAATGAGATAGGAAGCAATAGACAGTGTTTCTTATATTCGTGATTCTCTTTGTGATCTGCATCGTACCTAATATTCTTACTTAATATGTTCTGAATAAAGCTATGTAATATATACGAATAAAATATAAGATAATTATCAAACTTTGTATCACTATGATCATTACTAAAACCCACAATTATCCTCTTCCCGAAATTTTACATTCGTCTCATTATCTTGAAGCCAAATATTTTGAGGTTTCACATATGAATTGCACATGTGTTTTTTGTACGCCAAATACACATTTACGTTTGAGATTATTTTTATTATTAGTACCAAATTGAAATAATTACGATGGTCACAAGACTGTTGAGTAATGATCACACCCTCATCAGTCAACAGCAGAATAACTCGTATGGAATGGTTCCTTATATTTTGTGGCTCTATAACAATACTATTTACGTTACTATTTATAATTATATATTTCGCTATATTTAAGCGAGAATTAGTTTGAAAGATTGTCTTTGTCCAAACCTAACAGGGTTTCGGTTTTCTCAGTGATTTGTACTGTATGTTCTAAGTGGGTATCCTGGTGAAAAGTCTGCTGTTTACTATCACACCACCCGTACCAAGCACGCATCAGGTTAACTATGTGGAACCACTATAATATGTTCATCTACATTGCGTCTCCAAGGATATTTTTGTCCTGAACCATCCTTATTGATGTGCTCTGAGCGCCGTGTTCTTCCCCAAACGATGCTTAACAATTCAGAGAATGTATAACTAGCATTTGATATACTCTATTATCTCTTTAAAGTAAATTTCACTGGCACTTTAGAATTATAAATTTAGATTTTTTTATTTTTTTACCCAAAATTAAGATCTGTTAGGCTTCAAATTAATTAAGGTCATATTAGTTTAATTATTATTACTACCCTTCTAATGTAACTAGCTAACAGTTATATTACATAATTATTTGAAACAATTGCCAAAGTCAATCATGCTGCAAATTTAGAGTACAATTTCAGATAATATTAGTCATGAAAATTTTAGTGATTTTAGAACAAACAGTAAGGCTTAATTGTTGTCATAATCAATTGAAAGTTAGAGTTAAATCGAATTATTAAATATCAAACAATTATAACACGATCATAACTTATACCTACTAAGTACTCAAAACAATTTGATCATAAGCAATATAATGTC
This sequence comes from Bombyx mori, assembly GCF_030269925.1. Taxonomy (NCBI): domain Eukaryota; kingdom Metazoa; phylum Arthropoda; class Insecta; order Lepidoptera; family Bombycidae; genus Bombyx; species Bombyx mori. Next base: position 1,862,872 of record NC_085128.1, read on the forward strand.
AAATAGCTCAATATTTAAAGTCGTAGTTCGTAATTAGTAAGTAATTCGTAGTTCATAGTAAAATTCAACGTTCAGATTTTGTTTAATTTTTTAGGATTTCACAGAGAGCTACCATGGTCACAATACTGTTGAATAATGATCGTTCGTCCATTACTCATTACCAGCAGTGACTCGTGTGTAAAGAGCTTTATCCCAACGTGCTACCGTCGCGTCTCTCGGTGGATGATTTATGTGCCATCTTGTTTTCGATGTGCAACGTTTTTGTTGTTACAAAGATGTCTCTGTCAAAGGTCTTGTTATTTTATTGTCGTGTGTGTGTGTGTGTTTTTTAATGTTTTTGCACAAACAATTTATTATAAGATTGAAAAGGTTTTAACACGTTTACAGCCGTGTAAGTTACCAGTGCCCTATACGTGGCGCACTGAAGTAATTATTTCGCTTTTTGTTACAAAGGCGTCTGGATTGCTTTTTTTTTTTTTTTTTCGGTAGAGGCCCGAACCTCCTACGAGGTCCCCGCGCAAAAGGGGCGCGCGGGGTATGTGAGACTCAACGATCTGCATGGTGTTGTGAGCAGACCGCGGGCCCAAGGCGTCTGGATTGCCTAGCTTTGCCTTCTTTTGTTTTCAATGTTTAAGTTTTTTAGATCTGTTAGATATACGGCCGTCTGGTGTAGTGGTAAGTGACATGGTCACTACACAAGGGGGTCGCGGGTTCGAATCCCGCCAAGCGAAGATATTTGTATGATAAATATAAATGTCTTTTCCAGGGTTATGGATGTATATTAAATGTATGTATGTGTATAATAAAAATCTTATATTTATTTACGTTATCTGGTACCTGTAACACCTGATCCATCAGATCCAATAACCTTTGCACTAGACGCCTTCAGCTCTAGGAGCAGGCTTAGGGACCTCGGTAACCGTACTCGTCGAACTCGACAAAGAGTTCGCCGTGCAACCTAACCCATGAATCAGCTCGCTGAGTTTCTCGCTGGATCTTCTCAGCGGGTCGCGATTCCGATCCGGTAGTAGATTCATTCGCGAAGCAGCTACTCTTGAGTTGTTAGGTCTCCTTCGGAGGCGCTCGGGCAGCTGTTAGCAAATCCCACCCCTCCTGGCTGAGTCTTTGCTCGCCCACTTGTCCTGGTGAAAATGGAAAGGCCTCCGGGCCACCAGTAATCCTTCAATCATAAAAAAAAAAAAAAAAAAATGGAATCATTCTCAGTATCTTAGGATTCCGGTGCCTTAGTACGAAGATCGAAGAGAGAAATCGACATAATCACTTCTGTGCGCCGCGTAGGACACCGGTGACCTACACGGCAATCAACGTGTTAATGTATTTAACCTATCATTCCCGATCCTGCGGACAGAATGGAAAGCAGTCGACGTCGCCCAAAACACGTCATCTCGGATCCTCCCGATCCACTAACGGTGCTTTTAGGTACTTCAAGCACCGGTTACCGTTCTCGTCGAACCCGACGCTTGCGTCGAAGGGCTCGACGAGTAAATTAACTCTCAGACACAGCCCACTGAGTTTCTCGCCGGATCTTCTCAGTGGGTCGCGTTTCCGATCCGGTGGTAGATTCTGCGAAGCACGGCTCTTGCTAGGGTTCGTGTTAGCAACATCGTCAGGTTTGAGCTCACCTACTAAAGTTAGGGTTACGCTGACATAGCCTCTCAAGGCTATCAGCTTAGGTAGGAAAAAAAAAAAAAAAAAGTATTTAACCAAGATAAATATGTCGGGAGTTTTAATGTTAATCACTTAAAATTTACTTCACATATTTGCGTTCTAATAATGATTTTTTATTAATCAAAATCTAATTTACAATTGCGTACCTACAAAACGGTAGGTTTTAACGGTAGGCAGCGGCTTGGCTCTGCCCCTGGCATTGCTGAAGTCCATGGGCGACGGTAACCACTCACCATCAGGTGGGCCGTATGCTCGTCTGCCTACAAGGGCAATAAAAAAAAAAAAAAAAAACTGATTTAATCGCTCTAAAAATATTTTTAATTAGGTTCCCACAAACCTTGTAGCGAATGGCTTAGTTTTCAAATTATATTAATATTGAATATTTGACTTTGAATATAGAAGAGTAAATTCAAAATTAATAATCCTGAACTATACGAAAACTATTTATATCGTCAATAATAAGGGAAGTGCCTAATAATTCAATCACATATGGTATACAGCTGATTTATGTCTCTTTGAGTTGTAATCACATCAATACACTATCGGATTTAGCATGTATCGTGAGATCATCATACCGTATTGTCGTGTAAGTAAGAGCCTTAAAATTCACAAACACAGGTCGTAACGGAAGGAAGCTAACCTAATATAATATTTTTTTGGCATGGGAACCGCAACATTGAGAGCCTAAGGATCAACGATTTGCATTACCCAAATCCATTGTAATGTTTCCTGTTCGGATTCCATTTATAAATACCACTCGAAAAATTGCTTTACAAATAAATTATTTGTACGCTACCCGGCACGCCTTGCAAACATCTGTTCTCCGTTGATCCAATCTCGAAGTGATTCTCAATGGCTCTCGTATTGCTCGAAAAGTGAGAGAAATCATAGACCAGATAAACGATAGTCGATAAGGTAATAACAGAAGCCGATCCTGGCTATTGTGCTCTTTTGTTACACGACATATACAATGGCGTTGTAAATTTTTGGGTTCTTAACTCCACAATGTTCCCGTCCATTAATCTAACGTTCGTAACATGAAACGGGGTTGGGATCTTTTGTACCTGCTTCGTCCTCGGGCTTTTGTGCTCAGACATATGCAGCGACAAAAAGCTCCTTGCGCAATATCGCTAACCCCGCTACGTCTCATCTGATGTGAAAATGACAACCATCAGCTATATTAACCGTCGCACTTTTGACATGACCTGTAACATTTCCGAATCGATATGAAAGTATTTTCTATATTTAAAAATGTCACCCGCAATCACGCCCTTAATTTTTTTTTCTCAGGCAAACTGTTTCCAGCGAGCCCTTGACATGCATTAACACTTAACTGCACTTTTTCTTACCGATCCCCAGATGTGACTGCATCATTAAAATCTTCTATGGCACCAAAAAGATCAAAAGTTATCTCCTCGCCTGGAGAGCCCTTCCCCTGCGCCCCTGCCCCCGGTCGCTATTCCCCTTTTGAAGCGAACAGCGGCAGTTGAACTCCGAAGTTCGTAAGTTGCGGACGTGACGCTTAAAGCTCCGTGTTGACAACACGAGACCGCGTATCTTTGAAACTGTTTTTCTGGAAGCAATTTGCATGCATGGAGTGAAAGCTTTTCTCTTTATTGTGTTGGTGTATTGTGGCAGATTTTCCGAATTTATGAAGTAAAAGCCCTCAATGGATGTTTTGGAATATCTTACCGATTTTTAGTGCGGCTTTTGGATTGTGCTTTTATGTTGTAAGTTCATTTTAAGTTCTACTCGAAATGACAAGGATTACTAAAGGTATTTCTTGTTAGCCGTAGAGTTTTATGGGTTTCGTAATAAAATAAAGTACCGTACACATAGGGAACATTTATAAAATTGGTAGTGAAGCTAAACCGATACCAGGTTTCGTTTGTCGGTTGTTCAGAAAATGTAATCCGATTTAAAACATTCATTTTTATTATTACATACGTAATCTGAGATTCAAATATGACAAGTTAATTATTGAAATACGTATTGGTATTAGCTTATCAAGGTTCAAATTATTTGAAATATTTTCTTATTTTCCACATGCGGTAATATTACGAAATATAAATGAAGGAGCATATTACTAATTAGTAGATTACAACTAATTTATTGAATTCACTTAAACAAGCTATTCAATTTTTTTATTATTCATGGTAGACTGTTTATTAACTGAACCTCACCACTAAGCCACTCTTTTCGGATTCGATTAGATTCAGTGATCAAGCTACATTTTCCTCTGCTTTATGTGTATCCGGAAATACAGATAAGACAAAAACAAATGCACTCAATTCTGACCAAACATGTCTCGCGAATACAAAATGTTATTTAAGGTCTATTAAACATTTAATAAACAAGGTGGTCATAGAACAAAGATTTTCAAAACGGCATACACAATTGCATCGCGGCAAAAATCAACAGGAGGACAATAGATACTGGGGTTTAAAATAACCCTTTCCATGAAGAAGAACTACCTACTACTTTTCTACCTACTACCTAAGCTTTTACGATTCACTTACCCGATTTTCGAGTTAATTGTTTCTTTATTATTGTGATCGTCAATCCCAAATGAAACCATTGTGGAATTGTGCTAATTACCAAAATATTTTCAATAACCTATCAATTTATAATGGCTCTAAATACAAGAAGTTAAAATTTGAAGAAGGCTGATTTTACTTTAATTCTTACAGTCCCTATCCCAAGCAACGTAGCTTTTTATCGTGCGCTCCGTTGTTTTTTTTTTCAAAATCGATACGCTCCAATGATTGATGCGTTATTAGTGATATCCTTAGATTTATTGCTTCGCTCGGATGTTACTGATAGCAAACATTTCTTTGTTTACATGAAGAAGTGGGCTATATGTAACATCAAAGTGAAGTTAAGTTTTTAACAACAGATAATTTTCAAACTAAACAGCATATTCTCAAACCATTTGCGTATTTGTTATATTTGGTGGAAGACGGCTTGAGTTGAGATGGGCTCACGATTTTTTCGGTGCTAAGGGAGGACTACAGATCATGGACATACGTGAAGGCCTCCACCGCTTGAGACATGAGGTCGAAATTTTAATTATACTACCAATCGTTACCCAGTAGTTTCAATAGGCAAGCTAGCATACGGCCCGTCTGATGGCGTATTAAGTAAAGAAGGCAATGTCATAGTGCTCAGCATGGACCTTTTCTAATGTTTTTGCACAAACAATTTATTATAAGATTGAAAAGGTTTTAACACATCGACTGCCATGTAAGTCACCAGAGCCCTATACGTGGCGCACTGAAGTAATTATTTCAGTTTTTGTTATTAAGGGGTCTGGATTGCCCAACTTTGCCTTCTTTTGTTTTCAATGTATGTTTAAGTGTTTTAGATCTCTTAGATATAAGATCATTCTCAGTATCTTAGGATTCGTCTTTCTCAAACTTGGTCTTGGACCGTAGAGGAGAGTTCTATCCTGAGCCGAACAGCACAATATACATCAGGAAAAGAAATGTGGATTAACGTAGGGTGCTCTGCTCCAAAGGAGATCGGTAGTTAAAGTAGCTATCACGGGAGCTTATAGGTATTTTTTTTATTGCTTAGAGGGGTGGACGAGCTCACAGTCCATCCGGTGTTAAGTGGTTACTGGAGCCCATAGACATCCACAACGTAGATGCGCCACCCATCTTGAGATATAAGTTCTAAGGTCTCAAGTAAAGTTACAACGGCTGCCCCACCCTTCAAACCGAAACGCGGTGGTACCCATCCGCGCGGACTCACAAGAAGTCCTACCACCAGTAAGTATGCCTATGGAAATGACAAAAACTTGAAACAAGGTTCAATTATGTCTTATATCGCGCGTTCAATCCTTCAAATCGGAACCTACAACTGATTCAGCGTTAAAATAAGATGATGGTTCCTATCCGTACAGACTTACAACCTTTATATTTATTTGTGCTACGAATGATATGATCAAACGTTTCTTAAATTTATATTAGCATATAATTTTACTACCTTACTAATTTTAGTTTAGCTTGACTGTCCGAATTGTATGCCAAGTCTTTGAATTGTGAATTGCTTGCGCCGGTAAAAGAGCAAGCGACTTAAATGTAACTCATGGTAATACTCGTAACCAAGTCAATTACTAACAGCCGTCAAATATAACACACGGGTTAATTGAATTTAAATTTGCCTTACGAAACTTTTAAGCGTATTTTAGAGTCTCATAGCTGGTTGATATTAGTATTTAATTGGTATATAGTATTTAATTGTACTGGTCCCGGTCATCGTTCTCGTCGAACCCGTCGCTGGCGACGAAGGGCTCGACGAGTAAATTAACCCACAGACACAGCCCACGGAGTTTCTCGCCAGATCGTCTCAGTGGGTCGCGTTTCCGATCCGGTGGTAGATTCTGCGAAGCACAGCTCTTGCTAGGGTTCATGCTAGCAACGTCATCAGGTTTGAACCCCGTGAGCTCACCTACTAGTTAAGGTTACGCTAGCCCAAGGCTATCAGCTTAGGTAAGAAAAAAAAGTACTGGTAATAGCACGTTACGTATTCATGTGTTCGGCACACACTTCTCGATTTTGTGCCCAAACGCAATCGCTTCGAGTTTTCGTAGTAGAATTGCCGTTCTCCTAAATCCAATTGGGTAGTTTCGATTGCATTACGATGTAAATGGGTTTTCGTTTTTTTGTGTTGCGGGTGATGGAACTCGCGGCTCAGCTGATGTTAAGTGGCTACCGGAGCCCATTGATATTACTATTTTAGGGCCACTATTCGCTGTCAAACTCTTTAGCCAGAAAGAAGGCCTTACTGTTTCGCGATGGTGTCTGGCAAGCCGCCGTCTGGGGTTAATAACCAACGGCAGCAAATTTAGAACTAATAAAAATTTTAGTCCAACTTTGAAATAGTAGTTGGTGGACCTATGTATCTTACCTATTTTTGTCCCAATAAGTTCATGATTTAAAATGTGTGATAGCCGCTATTCGACACAATTCAGACTTCGACTTAACGTTTAGGGGGGATGATAAATACTAACAATGTAAAATGTATGTATTCCGGTTACTACTTAAATCTAGGTAGGTTTTTACTGGTGGTAGGACCTCTTGTGAGTCCGCACGGGTAGGTACCACCATCCTGCCTATTTCTGCCGTGAAGCAGTAATGCGTTTCGGTTTCAAAGGTGAGGCAGCTGTTGTAACTATACTTGAGACCTAAGAACTTATATCTCAAGATGGGTGGCGCATTTACGTTGTAAATGTCTATGGGCTCCATTAACACCAGGGGGGCTGTGAGCTCGTCCACTCATCTAAGCAATAAAAAAAATGTAAAATGTATGGGTTCTCATTACTATTTAAATCTAGGTGGTCTATCACTTAACAACAACAAAAATCTAACCATAATCACTATCAAGTAAATATCTTACAATGAACATCTTTCAAAAAAGCATTTGAATAAACTAGAGTCACAGTTTCACCCAAGATTAAACCATTTCGTCCGACATAGGCTCCATCAGATAAGAAGCGGGCACATAAATAGGTTAATGTCGATTCCCATTACAATACACTGTCACGTTTGAGATGTCACAGATTGGAGAGACGAAAGCAAGATGGCCGCCCAGATATACTTAATTGAGGAACTTTAAAAAGCTCGGATGTACTTTTATGATAATAGCTGTAGATGGTATTGGGCTATTTTTTTGGAAGACTAAGCATTGGTATAAATGACCATGTCATTAACAGTGCTAACGCGTGATAGATACCAGGAGTATATTCTTCTTATTTCACTTTCTTACTTTTATTCAATGTCTACTTGTAAGAAGCTGTTACTTTCATTACTGTCCTAAACTTAAGTTCGATTTGAATTTTAAAATATCCTTTCAATGAGATTGAGCTTTTAAATTCATATTTACATTCATCTTTCAACTCCTTGTCAGCAGCTGATGATTTCCGCGGCTCTTAGCAATATCTGAACATCTCGATATCCCGATCCATAGATAATATTGTCTTTTTAAAGACAACGATGCTTACTATGAAAAATGCCCTCTGAATTTCTCGCTGGATCTTCTCAGTGGGTCGCGTTTTCGATCCGGTGGTAGGTTCTGCGAAGCACTGCTCTTACTAGGGCCAGTGCTACCAACACTCCGGTTTGAGCCCCGTGAGCTCAGCTTACACGTCAAGGAGAAACTGAAATACCCTCTCAAGGCTATCAGCATAGGTATAAAAACAATGAAAAATTTAGCTATAAAACTTTAGGAAATTACTAAAACAAACACACGACACGAAAGCGTTATTCTAGTTTTAATCATGGCTAATAATTCAATTTATTTACACGGCAGACGGTCTCAGGATCAGTCGATTGTAAATTGTATCGGATTGAGATTAGGTCAAAAACTCATTTACGTAAATCGAGACGCAGATAAAACTAGACAAAAAAACGGCGCCCAGAGCCCGTTTTTTTTTTTTTTTTTTTTTTTTATGATTGAAAGTTTACTGGTGGCCCGAAGGCCTTTCCAGTTTCACCAGGACAGGTGGGCGAGCAAAGGCTCAGCCAAGAGGGGTGGGATTTGCTAACAACTGCCCGAGCGCCTCCGAAGGAGACCTAACAACTCAAGAGCAATTGTTTCGCGAATGAATCTACTACCGGATCGGAATCGCGACCCGCTGAGAAGATCCGGCGAGAAACTCAGCGGGCTGATGCATGGGTTAGGTTGCACGTCGACCTCTTTGTCGAGTTCGACGAGTACGGTTACCGGGGTCCCTAAGCCTGCCCCTAGTATTAGAGCTGAAGGCATCTAATGCAAAGGTTATTGGATCTGATGGATCCGTAAGGACGTGTCTAGGGCGTCGACGGTGACTGGCTCCTGCATGATCAGGATTCGGGGAGTAGTCAGCGGCGGCAACGATAAGGCGATTATCATGACGCATAGCCTTATCGAAGTATCGTTCCGACGCTGACTTCATGTATTTCCGAATTGATTCGAGGCCCAGGTCGTCGTGTAGGTCAACGTTCCTCACGAACCACGGAGCCCCGACAGCTAACCTGCAAAAGCGGGATTGTAGGGATTGGAGGGTGTCTATGTGTGTGCGGGCCGCGTGAGCGAACACCACACTCGCGTAAGTCATGACGGGCCTTATGCAAGTTTTGTAAAGTGTCACCTTGTTCCGAAGGGACATTTTACTCCGCTTACAGATCATGGGGTAGAGTCTACCGAGAATAAACGCGGCACGGTCACGGACTGATTTTATATGCGGGCGGAATGTCATCGATGCATCCAGGGTAACGCCCAGGTACTTGACCTTCCTGGCCCAGGGTATGGGTTGTCTAAAGAGAGTAATCGGGGGTGTGAGATTCCTCCTCCTAATACGGGAGGAAATCCGTGTGGAGCTTCCCCTCTGAAATAGCACCGCAGTACTTTTCGCTGGGTTGATGTCTATGCGCCATTTTCGGAACCACTGTCCTAGGGCTAGGGCTGCGCTCTGAAGCTTCTTCGCGATTAGGGACTTATTTCTACTAGAATAGTAAACAGTCGTGTCGTCGGCGAATAAAGCTAAATAGGTCGGCGGCGACCGGGGAATATCGTTGACGAATAAGCTAAATAGGAGGGGTGAGAGGACAGAGCCTTGCGGGACTCCAGCTGTGAGAGGTCGTGGGGAGGAGCGGGTTCCCTCGACTCGATATCGAAAAGAGCGGTTCGACAAGAAGTCCCGTATGATGAGCACGAGACTATCCGGCACGCCCATGTTGAATAGTTTGAAAATCAAACCATTGTGCCAGACTTTGTCGAACGCTTTTGCGACGTCGAAGAAGAGAGCTCCCGTGTATAACGGTTTTGGTCGATTAAGCCCCACAAGAATGTGCTCCGTGAGGCGGTGCACCTGTTGAACGCATGAGTGATTTGTACGGAATCCGAATTGTTCATCGATAAGAATGCCCTTGGATGAGACGAAGTCTCTGAGGCGTTTGTAGAGCAGACGCTCATACAGTTTGCCTAGAGACATGAGGAGGCTAATCGGGCGGTAGCTCGTCGGATGATTTTTTGGTTTACCGGGTTTATGTATGCCGATAACGTCCGCTTCTTTCCACACCGCGGGAAAGATACAGTTCGCCATAGCGGCATTGAAAATAGATGCCAACATCACGATGAGTTGGACGGGTAGAAGTTTAATAACGCGGTTGGATATACCGTCGGAACCGGGAGCCTTGCGAGGACGTAGGTCTTTGATCAAGTCTTTAACTTCCATCGGGGTGACGGGTGGTAACGCATCAGAGGGTGACAAGGAGGCTCTGCGTTCTACCTCACTGTCTACTAATTCTACATGAACAGGGTCCACGGATTGAGTGCTGGGCGTACACTGGGTTTGCAATGTATCGGCCAGCAGCTCTGCTTTTTCGTCATCATCGAACGCCGCGAGTCGGCCTGAGGGGCCTACGAGGGGGGGCATAGTTACTACCGTATCCGATTTGAGAGTACGAGCTAAGCGGTAGTAAGACCTTTGAGAGGGCGCGAGTCCTTCTAAGAAATCAGACCATCTGGCATCTCGGACTTCGGTGATGCGAGACTTTACGTCGCGTTGTAGGGCACGCATTCGAATACGATTTTCCGCGGTAGGATACCTATCGTACGCACGGATCGAGGCGTTCTTAGCTCTAAGGAGTTCCCTAATATCGTCGGGCAATTTGAAGCGGTGAAGGAAGTCCTCCGCTACAACTTGCTTCGATGACCTATCTAATGTCGAGGTGATGTGTGACGTTACGATGTCTATGGCTTCAGCGGTATCCTGAGGAGACGGGATAGAGTCCGGACTAAACGGAAGCGATGGTGGATCAGATTCAGCCAGGCTGATGCCCAGCGTGTGCCAATCCACCACAGTCCTCGTGACGGGAACGGAATCGGGAGCGCGACCGAGCTTCATAACGACGGGACGGTGGTCTGAATCTAACTCTGAAACTACTTCGATCGAGTGTAAGCGCAGAATTACGTTTTTTAATAACGCTATGTCGAGTATATCCGGGCGATGCGCGATATTTAGCGGGTAGTGAGTCGGGGTTAGCGGAGCGACGATATCGAAGGCGAGATCATCGACTAACGCGTCAAGCCGCCTGCCATTCGGGGTTGTGGTGTGTGAGTTCCACCTGATGTGTTTACAATTTAGGTCGCCCGCCAGAATGACAGAGCTCCCCATACCGAGCAGCGCCTCGATATCACTGCTTAGAACGATCTTATCCGGTGGAAGATAAACGGACGCGATAACGATCGGCGCGTGTCCCGTCAGTGAGATTCGGCACACTGATGCTTCGATATTAGCGAGCGCGGGAGGATCGAGTGGGACGCAATGCAGGGCTCTTCTATAGTAAATGACGGTACCACCACCACGGGCAGAGAGCCTGTCGTTCCTGACCATGTTATAGTTCGCGATTTTAGGGTCACGGCGCGCGGGCTTAAGTAGGGTCTCCTGCACTAAAAAGATATCAATTTGGTGGTCACGCAAAAAGTCAGAAACCTGATCACGTTGATTTGCGAGACCGTAAGCGTTAAAAAATCCTATCGTTACGGATAGGGGCTTTATTCTACTTATATACGCCATTGATTACCGGCGGAGTGAGGGGAGGACGTACGTATTTAATGACGCGTATACGTCGGCGTATTCCTGCACAACGGCGATAAAATGTTGTGCAGTGGAGGCAGCGCGAATGGCGTCGCCCAAAGCGTTAACGCGCTCAAAGTTGATCGACTGAAAGAAGTCGATCGCTAAAGCGAGATTGTCGGACGCGGTCGGAGGGCAAGTCGCGGGAGAGGGACGAGTCGCGGGGGCGGGACGAATCGTGGAGGAGGGAGTTGTAGCCGTGTTCGTGTACGGCAGCGGTTTTGCCCAGGCCGAGACACTGGGCACCGCCGCCGGAACGAACGCTGGCTTAGCCTGCGACGCAGAGGGTGCCGAGGCTTTGATGTCTGGGCCGGAAGCTCGGAGGCGGTTTTGGCGGGCGACGCGGCGATTTATTTTAGGGGCTCGGGGGCAACCACGGTAATTCGCGGGGTGACCCTGTGTTCGACACAGGACGCAGCTAGGCGGTTCCGTCGCGGTTTTTTGGTCGCGAGCGCAGAGGGCCGTGGCGTGATCGCCCAAACACTTAACACATCGGGGGCGCGCGTGACAGTTACGGGAAGAGTGCCCGTACAATTGACAGTTATGGCACTGGCTAGGAGTGCCTTTTTTATGGGGGGCTTCGACAGCGATACCAGAGAGCCTACAGACGGTCTGTGTGTTAAAGATTTTCTTACCCTCGGGGGTAGGCTGGAGAGCGACTAGAACCATATTATATGGCTCCCTACCGCGACCGGTGTGCATACGGTGCACAGAATTCACTGGTAGGCCTTGTTCTAACAGGTCGGCTTTTACGAGCTCTACATCTAACTCTTTAGGGATTCCGCGTATTACAACGCGGAGTTCGCGCTCCTCCTGGAGCGTATACGTATGGAAACTTATACGCTCCTTACGGAGGTAAGAAGAGAGGGCCCTATGGTCGTCGGGTGTTTGAACCTTAATTTGAATGCCGTTCGCGAGGTTACGGGCATTCGTGAAATTTATATTTTTGGCCTTAAGGGCCAGGCAAACTCGATCCCAAGCTGCCTTCTCCTGAAGGATAACCGGGGGAGGGGTCTGGGTTTTATTTTGTGCCACCGGACGCGGCGACGGAGTGGCACGGGCTGGGGGCGCAACGGGAGTCTGAGGGCGGGGCCCAGAGCCCGTGTCGACTCGACTCACTATAATGGAGAAAACTAGAAGAAGACACGCATGAAACTCAGACATTTCTGGAAATTTCTGAGTTCTACGCTCAAAAATTTTTAGAAGTGGCACACGTACCTCTATTATAAGTTTCTTGTGAAAAAATAGTAGGATATTTTACTAAGATCACGAAATATCTTAGACTAAACCTTCATCTCGCTTCATCTCGCTCGTGTAGATACACTCAAAGTCCACATTAAGAATTCACTAAAAGAACGCTCACTTACTTATACAAAGTACCTTGGCCAAGTTTGTAAGGGACTATTGTACTAACAATTAATGTTATTAAGTAACTAAGTTATCCGAAGGCTGTATGTCGGAGTGTAACTTTTTATTGGAGTCCGCGATAGGGCTGCCGGATCGTTTCAATCGAGCCCTTCTGATTTCGTACTTTTTTACGCAATAGATTGATGTTCACTGGCCGCCTGATGCGAATGGGTTACCGCAGTCTTTGTTTGTAAGCGGCGGCTTAGATCTACCCCTGGCATTGCTGAAGTCCATGGGCGACGGTAACCACTTACCATCAGGTGGGCCGTCAGCCCGTCTGCCTACAAGGGCAATAAAAAAAAACATGCCTTTGGAAATAACAACAATAATACCTTAAGGCATTTGGGCGAAGTCTGAATTTGTTTAGTGTGAAAATAGCATTGATTATATTTTTATATTAATCGATGTTAGCAGCCCTATTAGATTACGAAATGTTATTAAGCTCATATTACAAAAAGGTTTTTTTTTATTCAACAATATAAATTGATTGATCTCACAAATAAATCCTGTTAATTAATATCATTTGTTATTGTATTTTATTGTTTTTTGCTGCAACAAAACTCTTTCCGGCTTTGCTTGGATTTGATAGATGATTAAAATGAGATTTATATCTTAATTAAATACACGCAGCTTATAAGCATGAACGATTAATATAATGGTGACGAACAATTTTCACGGTTTTTAAAATCAAATCTCTAAAATATAAATAATGATATCTTATTGCAATGCTGAAGTCTATAGGCGACGGTAATCACTCACCATCAGGTGGGCCGTATGCTCGTCTGTCTACCAGGGCAAAAAAAAAAGTAGTTTTATTCAAAATTAGGTAGAATATTCATTTTACACTTAAGAATTCGACTTTCTTTAATTAAAGATCTTAGGTTAAAATAAATTCTTATGTATTTGGTATTTAGAAACTATTAGAGCACATAAGTGCTTGATGTCGTCGTGACCTAAAGGATAAGACGTTCGGTGCATTTGTATCTAGCGATGCACCGGTGCTCGAATCCTGCAGGCGGGTACCAATTTTTTTTTATGAAATACGTACTTAACAAATGTTCACGATTGACTTCCACGATGAAGGAATAACATCCTGAAATAAAAATCAAACCCGCAAAAATTATAAATTGCGTAATTATTGGTGGTAGGACCTCTTGTGAGCTCGCACGGGTTGGTACCACCACCCTTTTTTTTTTATTGCCTACTTCTGCCGTGAAGCAGTAATGCGTTTCGGTTTGAAGGGTGGGGCAGCCTTTGTAACTATACTTAGACCTTAGAACTTATATCTCGAGGTGGGTGGTGCATTTACGTTGTAGATGTCTATGGGCTCCAGTAACCACTGAACACCCGATGGGCTGTAAACTCGTCCACCCATTTCTTCTTCTTCTTCTTAGTCGAATACTTAATTGCTGAAGGTCGTGTCCTTGAAAGCCCTTCGTGGCTCTTTGTACCCTCAGCTTCTATTTGCTTCGGTTTTCGGTTTCTCTCAGGGCGTTCGTAACAGAGAGTCCAGTGAGCGCAGCTATCTGATCCGACCAACGGTTTGATGGCCGGCACCCATTTAAGCAATAAAAAAACACAGCAATAAACAAACACCCCGTAAGGTCCAACATCCTCTTCGAGACACTAAATATCTAATAATTAATCGCAGAAATATGCGAATTAGTTGATACCTACTACCTACCTAAACCTACCCTTCACTATACCTCCTATAGTCATTAAAAGTAAAATTCAATCAAAAATGTTAACATTGTTTACTTGTTAATGAAACACGAATCGTATGGTAAACACGCGACGGCTTTCGCCCGATGTTTACTGTAGCGATAACAGTTATCGGTGACGAAACAAATTGCCGAGCTTAACCGGGCCAAATAAGGCTTTCCGTATAAATGCGATTTTGTTTACGCGCTTCATAAATTTGATACTTGAAAATATAAAAAAAAATACCGCTTTTATGGGCCACTGTATTTGTTTAGTAATTTATTAATAATATTTTGATAGATTTTAATGAAGAGCATACGTTCTATTTATTGTTAAATGGGAAACAACGACCGAGCAGAAACAGAAAGGGTATTATTATCATTGACATTGACAATCTGAAAAGAAAGTGACTGAAGCAAACACGAACCACGAGCACTTTGAAACTACTAAACAGACCTGTTTGCTTAGTGCGAGTTACTTAACGCTCTCGATAGCGACAAAGTTAAGTCAAACTACTATGCAGTTAGAACAGCGCCCCTAGCGGCAAACGTAGGCAAACGTTCCAACCGTATACAAATTTGAATTAACTTTTACGCTATCGAGAACGTTATAAAACTCGCACAAAGCACACTGGACATTGATATTACGATACACCGATAAACCGCTACAAAATTATCTATTAAGATCTATAGCATGTGTGTAACGAGCTTTACTGCCAAGCACTTCCGTATGTTGAGCTTCACAAGGAATACTGTCATACGACTTTTTAATTTTTTTATTGCTTAGGTGGGTGGGCGAGCTCATGACCCACCTGGTGTTAAGTGGTCACTGAAGTCCATAGACATCTACAAAATGCCGCCACCCACCTTGAGACATGAGTTCCAAGGTCTCAATTTTTACCGTACAACGGCTGCCCCACCCTGCAAACCAAAACACATTACTGCTTCACGGCAGTAATAGGCAGGGCGGTGACACCTACCCGTGCAGACTCACAAGACGTCCTACTGCCAGTAAACTAAGTTTATATTTGCGACTCTTAATTTATGTATTGTGTTCGTCGATGTAACGATTAAAGATGTCCGATCATTAATATCGATATTTCAATATTAATGTGAAATTGCATTTGATAGGTGAACCAGCTCACGGCCAATCTAGGGTTGAGAGATTATTGGAACTCATATATCTGAATACATGAAAACCGCCGATCACTTGGACTTCTATATATAGAGGTATATATCTCTCCTACCTATTCGATGGTATCCTGTGAAGCTATACCGGCTTCACGCGGACGGGTATGTGAGCTCACGGGCTCAACTTAAAAGAATTTGCTAACACTAGCCCTAGCAAGAATAATTCTACGCAGAATCTACCACCGGATCGGAAACGGGACCCACTGAGAAGATCCAGCGAGAAACTCAGTGGGCATTTATCATAGTATAGATGATAGTAAGCATCGTTGTCTTTAAGAAGACAATATTATCCATATCCATTCGGAAATCAAGATGTTCAGGTATTGGGTAAGAGCGGAGGAAATCATCAGCTGCTGGCAAGGAGTTGAGAGATGAATATAAAATATGAATTTAAAAGCTTAATCTCATTGACAGGATATTTTAAAATACAAATCGAACATAAGTTTATGTCAGTGGGCTGTGTCGATGGGATTTAAATATGATGTTGTATGAGATCTGTCCCAGCCTACAAACCAGAAGTGTTTCGCGGCGGAAATAGGCAGGAAATTGTGCATACTCAAGTAAACGTGCAAAATGCGCTACTACCAGCAATTACTTAATTTTAACATACCTTGTTTTTCCTGTATCGGTCGCTCGTAAACAGCTATTATGTACATACTTGTTTTCCTATCGGTATCTGCCTGCGGGATATGAACACCGCCATTGTCGCGTAGCTTGTTGAGAGTACACTAGGTATATAAAAATTTACGACTCAACGACTTAATATTCAGAAATTTGAATTTAAACGATTATTGTGAAAATTTAAAGATTTTAATTAGGCTCTATCGATAAATTTTACACATCCCTTAACTTAGAAAATTTAATATTCAGGCTAAATAATTTTACATGAATCGGCATTTGACCAACTATTTATCAATTAAATAGTGCGATTTCACTATTATAATAGTACATTACATGTTAATAATGAATTAAACAAATACATTTTCTAACTTAATGACTTATGCCCGGTTCCAAAAAATAACGAATCGTCATTGTATAATAACAACTAATCGTAATCATGCTACCAATACGTAGGCGTATATTAGCGTTCCACAACTATTTTACTTGCCGCGTTACCTACGAGCATCCGTCGGCGCGCTGCTTACTAACGAATCCCTCTGCGTTTCGTTAATGCAAATGATTGTGTCACAAAGATCCTTTAGAAATAAAACTCTTTTCAAAATACATAAGTTTTTATTAGTATTTTTACATAAATATTTTAAAATAATATAAATTAATTGTAATTCATCACATATGCAATTTTATTTGAACATTCACAATTTAAAAACAGTTACAGTTAGTTTTAACTGTAAAGTGAACAAAACGCCATGAAGAGACAAAGGAAACGCCAGATGTCGGCCGGAGCCGGACCGCGCCAAAATACCAAAAAAATTGTGTTAGCGTCGTACTTTGTTGTTCGTTTATTTCATTACAAACTGATAAATTGTAATGTAAGGGAGATATTCCATGATTCCTAGAATTAAAATAAACTAGTAAATACTATTTTCATGTAATCACGTGTGAAATACTTAACTACTTCATAAAATACCAATTAACAGCTGGCATTAAAAATACGAATCTGGTTCCTTTTACCTTTAAAAAAGGATAAATTTCACCTAACAGTAATTGCACAGACTGCTTGTCGAGCCGAAATCTTAGTTGAAACTCCTGATTATCGAGCTCTGAATAATAATTGATTCTTGTTTTATACACTCTATTACTTCGCGTATCTAAATAAATAATAATATATAATAAAAATATAATAAAAATAATAAAATAAAAATAAATAAAAATAATAAAAAATATTATAATAAATAATAAAATAAAAAGGTCACAGGCGGGCGCATCACGATGCTCAGCAATGAGCGATCGACTGAAGGAGGAGGAGGACTTCGCGTATCATCACTTGAATCGTCGCTTGAATTCAGTAACATTAAAACTTCGTTATCACTTTCTGAACTCGACATTTTAAAAGAAAAAACACTAACACAAAAATTCCAAAGCACAACCGAACAAAATCGGTAGGTTAAAAAATGCTCTACGCCTGGTAGTTTTGACAGCTCACTGACATTTCTAAAATAATATAGGAACACTACAGACAACAGTCTCCATACAAAACGCAGTACGAACCGTTATGTTAGCCCTCCCATCCGTTAGTAGCAAGTCGTCAGTAATTTTAAAAACGAGTCGTTTTTATAGGAACTATTTTGTCCTACGATTCGTAGATATTGTAACGGATCGTAATATAAAACGATTCGTTTTTTGGATATTGGAACCGGGCGTTAGTGCGCACGGCGGGAAGTCGTTGGATGCGGAAGGCGGAGGACTGCATTCTGTGGAAGGCATTGGGGAAGGCCTATGTCCAGCTGTGGGCAGATAAAGGCTGATGATGATGATGATGATAATTCTCTAATTAGTCCATCGGTTCCGTAAATACATCAATTTTGAAATGACATTTCAATTCGAGGATACTCATACAAGAATAAGTTTATCATGTGGTTCTGTACAGTTTGTTAAGTCTACTACACTACGCGTTAAGTGGTTTTCAGAGTCCAAAAACATTGAACGAATAGCCGTTATATAATTAAGGATTTGTTATTCCAATGGACGGAATCACCACAGCTATCGTGGTATGACCGGTACAGCTTAAAATTTAATGAAGTTAGTGCTCATCCTCAACTCTCTCTTACTATTTACAATTTTTAACTGTTTAATTTGCAAAGGATATTTTTGTCTCAGAAATTTCCCAATTTATAAAATAGACGCAGCTTAAATCCAAGATTTGAATATAGTGAATGAGAACTTAAAATTTTCGTGGTATAATAATCTCAGAATTCAAACAATTTAAAATATCATGAGCTTCTTTAATAATTATCAAGTTTCAAATGATTTACCAAATAGTAAGTAGTATTCCGATCCGATTTTTCGATTTTGCGAATCACAGACATAATTAAAACTACTTTTACTTCGTCATCCGTGATGACTGCACTACGTGGTGACTTTCTAGAACATTCGAAACGATGAAAATAACATAATTGTGACTAACTCGGTGGTGCTGTAGATAGGACCCCTGACTGTTGCGCCTAAGGTCGTGGGTTCGATTCCCACATCGGGCGAACATTCGTGTCATGAACAAGTTTGTTTAATCTTTGTCTGAGCGTATATTACCTACTGGCGGCCCGCTCCGGCTCCGCTCGGGTCTTTAACAAAAATTTCAACGATATTTGACGTTGTTTTATTTTTTAAAATAAAATAACACTTATTGTGTTACAACTACATATAATAGTTAGACATAAGCTGTCGCGACACTTTTTGTAAATAATGTGTTCTACAAAGTCGTAGTTCATTATTTTATTCTAACATGAATAGTTTTGGCAGGGCATGCGATGTAAAGAATATTTTAGTTAAATTTTTTACACTTTGGGTTACATTATTAGAGTTTTAATAAGGATCCCAAATTTTTTTCAGAAAATATTATAGCCTATGTCACCCGGGAATAGTGTGAAAGAATTTTTCAAATCGGTTCAGTAGTTTGGAAGCCTTTTCAATACAAACAAACAAACAAATCTTTCCTCTTTATAATATTAGTATAGATAAATGCATGTAATAATATTTAAACGCTTATTTGTCAGTGTCTAGTACCCATTACATTTGTCTATCCTAAATTGGACCGGATGATCTTGCCTGATATTTTCCCAATTATTTATTTATTTATTTACAATTAACTAGACGCGAGATTAAACCGTAAAAGTATTTTTAATTATATTTATTGAATCATTTTAATGTTACAACATTACGTGTAATCTGCTAATCTTTACACGTCTTATCTGAATCTTACCACGGGCTACAGAACTAAACTGCTACTGTGTTGTATCTTAATTGTTATCAATTGTGTAAGCGGTTTTTATTGTTGGCTTACACAGAAATGTCCAAAAAAAGTAAGCCAAGTTGCATCCAAAAAGGACATGAGACATTTTTTGGTTGCTTATTTTGGTACTCTGGTCTTTATAAACGTAACATTGAAACAATTGACAAATGCTGCAGTTATCAAAACTATGGAATGAAAACTCTAACGCAGTGTCTCCATTGCACAATCATATTATCTAGTGTCTCTGTTTACTGTATTATTTGAAATAAAGCATTGTGAGTCATTTCATTCCAAACTAGCGGCCCGCTCCGGCTCCGCTCGGGTCTTTAACAAAAATTTCAACGATATTTGACTTGTTTTATTTTTTTAAATAAAAGAACACTTATTGCGGCATAGCTATAATAGTTAGTCATATGCTGTCGTGGCACTTTTTGTAAATAATAATGTGTTCTACAAAGTCGTACTACATTATTTTATTCTATCATATTGTGATTTTTGCAGGGCACGCGATGTAAAGAATATTTTAGGTATGTTTTTTACACCTTGAGTTACATTATTGGAGTTTTAATAAGGATCTCTAATTTTTTTTCAAAAAAGATTATACCTATGTCACTCAGGAATAGTGTAGCTTCCAAACAGTGAAAGAATTTTTCTAATCGGTTCAGTAGTTTCGGAGCCTATTCAATACAAACAAACAAACAAATCTTTTCTCTTTATAATATTAGTATTAGTATAGACAACTGTTTCACGAAAAATTTTTGTCCTCCAAATATGACTATCATTCTTTGAAAATGCTTGAAGTGCAATATTGAACCTCACATTAATAAAAACGCTGGGCGTGATTTCCTAAGCGTCGGCATCCTGACACTATTCTGTGGTACCATTTATTTTTTTTCCCTCAAAACGTACCAAAACTATCCAATTAGTCACGCTGCGGTTGGGATACAAAACTATGAACTGTTGAATAACGACCGACTGAATTTTACATTCATAATGATAGGTTATATTTGAGCGTGACGAAATTTATAGTTTCTTGGCATTTTTTGTATGTATTCATCATGGGCTTCGTAAATTATTTAAAGATATATATTTTTTTCAAGTTATTGTCTATCCAAAATCAAAAGCTTAAATTTATAATTATAATAAAAATATGGCCTTCATTGCGGTATGTTTTGTAGATATATCCAATTGAGGGCTTTAATAAATTAAAGAATAAAGTGCATATTAAAAAAACAAAACTAAACATATGCCCGCTATTTTGCGTCTGGCAAAGTGGTCGTTTGATTGAAATAAACAAAGAATTGTTAGCACAAACATCACCAAACATTATAGTCAACTTAACGAAAATTCTCTCAAAAGTCTCAAAATCTATATATTAATACGTGAAGCAAAAACTTTGTATCCCTTTTTACGAAAATTGCGAGGACGGAGGAGTGTGAAATTTTCCACACTTCTCTCTAGAAGTCTCTCTCTCTTCTTGTCTAATATAGAGAAGAAGTGCACAATTCTAATATTTTTTTAAAATAATGCATAAAAGATACATTAAATCAATAAAGAAAACATTACACACACTACATACCATGTATTTGACGCACACACACACATGCATACTATTTATTGTCAAACTTTTTTTCTTGACGTCTGTGTTCAAATTGAGAATAGATTAAATATTGTTTGTCTTTGTTATTATTTTTTATTGTGTAGTCTTGGCGAAATTTGTGATTATAGAAGTATAAAATACAATCATAATAGTGTACAAACTTACAATTCCAATTAATTATAGTCGAATTTCGACTACTGCGGGACCTCTAGTGTTAAATAAATTCACGAAATGTTTCTGTAGTACGATCATCGTTCAAAGACCCCAATCGCTCTAACCACAGCAAAACATTTACTGGGTCCGAATAATTAAACAAAAGAAATACAAATTTGTATTAAAAGTTCAACGCTGTACCTCGAGTTAACACCAAGACAAATCTTACCTCAACAATTCAAATATTGGTCAGCTTTCGAATACTCAAACATTGTGTATTGTTTTAGGTGATGCGTGTATATATGTGAAGTAATGGCGGGAGGGGTTGCGCTCCTCGTGCTATGGGTGGTCGCAGTCACAGCTGATGGTAAACACGGTGAGTTCTTGACACATTTATAAAGGTTCTTCGGTGATTACTTTTAAGCGGCTTTGAGGTTAAGCTCTAATTTACTGATGGTAGGACTTCTTGTGAGCCCGCACGGGTAGGTACCGCCCCGCCTATTTCTGCAGTAATGCGTTTCGGTTTGAAGGATGGGGCAGCCGTTGTAACCATAAATGAGACCTCAGAACTTATATCTAGACGTGGGTGGTGCATTTACGTTGTAGATGTCTATGGACTCCAGTAACCACTTAAAACCAGGTTTTATTTTATTGCCTTATAGGCAGACGAGCACACGACCCACCTGATAGTGAGTAGTAACCGTCGCCTATGGACGTCAGCAATGCCAGAGGCAGAGCCAAGCCGCTGCCTACTTTTTTAACGAGCTCTCAGCCTCTGTCTGGCCTGTAAGCTCGTTCACCCATCTAAGCAATAAAAAAATGTTGCTTAAGAATTCTTCAACGGTTGAGTATCAATATTGAATGCGTTCGAATGTTTTTGGTTAATTAATTCTCTACAAGTACCTTAATTCATAATTTAGAATCCTATGTAGAAAGTACCAAATGCAAGTTTTAAATTGATTTAAACTTGAATTGATCCAAATATTGATAATAAGAATCGGTGAAATTTTGAATAAAGTTTCAAAGGAATGATTTTACGCTTAAAATCTTCATTTTACAATTTTTGATGTTGCGAATTTCTTATAGTTGCCGTATTTATGAACTTCATATCATATTATTTTATCATTCTAAAAGTTTTAGTCCCACAAACTCAAAAACAAATTTGTATGCGTGAGTGTGAGTCTTCTTTTTCTCCACCTTATCCCACTAGGTGGGGTTGGCACAGCTAATTTTTCTCTTTCATTCTCTTCTATCAGCCGTCATCTCAACAATCACTCCTCTCTCTCTCATATCGTCATTCATCATTTCGTCATTCATGCGTATGTGTGGGTAAAGTAGAGAATTGTTTATTGGAAAAGAACAAAGAAACAAGAAGTTTTAATTTGTTAGTTCTTAACTGCAACTTAAAATAAACTTGAAAATAGTATTGAAATAATTAACGACATGTTAAATACTAAACGGAATAAGTACATTAACAAACGTGACACAATTACAAATATAGGTCAAGCCATTACGCACCTAATTAAAAAGACTCCCAACTTCCATATCTCAGTAGGTAATTAACGTTCCCCGTAATTTAGAAAAGTTAAAATTTTCTCGGGAGAACATTTTTCAACATTATCTTGTCTCAAACTTAAGAGGGTGCCGAAAAAATGCAAGTAAAAATAAAACTTTAAAGTTTACAGCTAATCTCCAATCAGATAAGTACTCGCACTGACAAAAAACACTCTCTTCGGAGAAAAAAGCTCTTTGGTGGAAAAAAAGAGGCAAAAAGCTGTCACGCTTAAACGCGGTTCAACGACTGACCACTCACTACCTAAACCTGAAAATGCAATCACATTTTAAAGTTTGTATAGAATTAATTTTTAGCTCTATATAATATTATAGAAAAGTTTGTCGCAGTGTTCATGTTGTATAATTTTTAAACAAATGTAATGATCAAAGTACTTATTTTTACATTACTTTATCATAGAACTCAATTAGTTCTAGACAATAGATTGTACAAAACACACAAAATTTACAATGAAAAGTAGACTTAAGTAGAAGTAGAATTTAAAACAGAAATTCATATAACTTTATCTACCTTACACGCTTTTAACAAATAAGCATTGTAATTAAAATAAACAACAATCCATCAAATGTAAGACATTACAACTCACGAGCATGACAAACCCATTAACAGCAAAGCCAAAATCTGTATACACGAAGACAAGAAAGTGTTAGCTCACACGGTGAGGCCGCAAAGCTTCACGACCATAGATAATCCTTCAATATCACTCTGTTTGCTCTCCCGCCTAAACTAATGTGAATTACTGTTAGAGTGAGAGATAAAGATAGCTGTATTGCAGGGTACAGGTATAAATACAACACTAAACGTATACCACAAAGAGGTTGCGTTAACAACGAATCTAGGTCGATGTTTGAACGTGTGAAAATTAGTGTTCGCCGATGAAAAGTAAGAATTAAGTGGCTCGCCGGTGCGAAGTGATGATAGCATTATGACGTGATTAAAATCTATCGACAAACATAGAGGAGATATAAAATGAAGCAATGTATAATAATTATCTTATACCAATTAATTTAATAAAGATTCATAAGATTATAATAATAGTTAATAATAAAGCAGCTGCTAAAGAGTCATTGTAAGTTTGAAGAGTTTTCAGAACTGTGCGTTGCTTAAGAAAACCGTGTAGATTATCTCATTCCCGAATCTAGTGGTATAAAAATAATCATTGGGAATGCACTATAAATGCACACTTAGGTGAGATGAACTAATAAAAAGTACAGACGGTACGATCGACTATATTTTGAAAGATAAAAACTGGGATTCCCCCTTTTAAATTCAAGGACAAACGGGGGGGCTATATATTTAAGAAATAACTAACTGCTTCAAATACCTATGCAGTCATAATGCCTTACACAATACCATGAAATCACCATAAGCAAAATCAAAATTTAATAAAGCTAATGCCACTAAAATCCCGAGACAGTATTCGCTAATGCAAAAACCGTATATCCATTAACGTGGAAATCGGAAACCGACACTCGAACACACCTCGCAGCTGCCAGCGCGAATGAAACAGAAAATAATAGCAAAAGACTCCCCTGAGACGCCATTATAACTCGAATAACAAAGGGATTATCTTGTTTGGGAACCTCTTGACTGGTACTCGAAAGCTTTTTGAATGTATCGAGTTAGCTTACGAGTTTTTGTAGGTGTTCCACACTAACTAGTGTGAGAATAGGGGTTTTTGTAGAATCCAATAGTTTTGCACCTTGTTGAAGTATTGTATACATTCTGAACGAGTGTCCAGTGGATTATGCGAACCCATAATATTTTTGGGTTTTTAACAAAATATCTGAAATATATAAATAATGTATAAATTTGTAATTTATTTTATTTTATATTTTATTGCTTAGATGGGTCGACGAGGTCACAGCCCACCTGGTGTTAAGTGGTTACCGGAGTCCATAGACATCTACAACATAAATGCCGCCACCCACATTGAGATATGAGTTCTAAGGTCTCAGTGTAGTTACAGCGGCTACCCAACACTCCAAACCGAAATGCATTACTGTTCCACGGCAGAAATAAGCAGGGCGGTGGTACCTACCCGAGCAGACTCATAAGAGGTCCTACCACGAATTGAAAGTTATTGAAAAGCTGTAAATGTAGCAGTAATTATAAGTTATGTTTCAAATTGTTTAAATTTACAACTGTCCTGAACAAATATTATAGATTATTTTACTGATTGTGCAATACGAAAATTAAGCAAGACATTCATAATTCCAAACCATTTGATGAGGTACAGAAATTACTGACCACTTCAAACGATGCGAGTCATCGGATTTTTTGCAAGACCCCTCCCCATTTATTTTCATGCAAATAGACTAATCAAATGTGACTCATACATATACAAACCAAGTATACATTTGAGGCGCGGGTAGTTTGAAATGACCCCTCCCACGAACACATTAAATAGATCGAATGCTTTCCTCTTTGCTTTAAGTGCATTTACGAGTAAAGTCCATCGATTGGTGAGACGTTTGTGGTTTAGGGTTGTCTTCAACTTGTGCCTATTTTTTTCTTGGAAGGCAACTTATTACATTACTCCGTAACATTTTAATTAGAACTGTTCGTTTCGAGATTACTCGAAAAAATCAAATCCCGTAATAAGCAATACCCAGATTTTTGTGCCAATTTTATCTGCGTTTAGTCTATCTAAGTTATAACCATTACTTCTATTTTATACTTCCGTAATAGTAATATAATATTCAACTTATTTCCCTATCTAGCTAGCTCTCCTAGTTCTTGTAGCGAGGCGTGTTGTAAATGCATTTCATTACCAAAACGTTCTTGCCAAGTGATTTTGCTTGGCGATTATTTATTAATTCACCACCACTGAGTGCACTCACAGCTATGTTTTTAAATCAATTATCCTTTAATACAATTAATAGCTATAATAACAAAGATGAACAACGAACAAATGAATCTTCTTCTTTTTCTCCACCTTATCCCACTAAGTGGGGTCGGCACAGCCAATTTTTCTCTTCCATTCTCTTCTATCAGCCGTCATCTCAACACTCACTCTTCTCTCTCTCTCATATCGTCATTCACATATCCATCCATGTCTTCTTCGGTCGACCTCTTCCCCCTCTACCTTGCACTAACTACCATTTCCATACATATATTTTCTTTTTCTTCTTCTTCTTCTTCTTCTTTGTCGCTTTCTTATTACTGAGGGTCGTGACCACCTTGATGCAGTTTTTGTTCTATTTTAGTCTAATTAATTTCTATCATGTATCTTATTCATCCATATTCTCGTTCAACCCTTTAGTTAACGGACGCAAATGCAACGCTCATGTGTTTTATAGCATGTTCATAAATATCGGAGCATACGTTTCTTGATTTATGCCCTCACTCGTACACTTGAAAGTTTCGGTTATCTTTACACACCAAAACGGGTCGGAGTAACGCCCGATATCTACTCTTAACCGCTTCATGAGTTATACTATTAATACTATTTATTCAAAACACATGTGTTACGGCTCAATACGTTTTGTGAGTACGTTCGTCCAATTTTAAAGTAGCACTTCTCTCGAATCTAAGCTCTTTAGGTAAGTTATCGGATGTCGCACTATTGATAATTACGAAGCTTTCTCTTTTTTTATTTATTGATAGTACAGACGTTTTGAGATTAGGAATGACTTAATGCAGTCCTCGTTCAGCCAAAAAAAGTATTACACTTTTCTCTGTTTTATGTTTCCGCTTGTCATGCCATTGTTCTTTACAAAAGCGTCGCTATCGCAGTACTTATCAGTTATTTATGAAATGCATCTTGTACTTAAATTGTAAATCAAAATAAACAGCATACTTATCGAGATTGAGATTTATGACCTTTTCGAGCTGATTCATGTTATTCAATTTGTATACGGCATAAATCTCAGTCAGACTAACAAAGCTACTATCTACGATGTCTTCAATGGAAGTCGAACAGTCCAGAATAAAATAGTTCAAGTTCCAACCGCGGACGTTGATTAAGTAAAGGCCATCAATAAAGATCCTTCTCTATCTTGAATGGCATCGATCCGTGCGGTAATTATTTGAATGCCGGACAAAATGACAGGAGGCGGTCTCTTTCAAACTGTTAACGACGGGACGACGCCAATCGGATGAGTTTTCAGTTTGTTTTTAGATCTCGTTAGGAAACGCCTCGAGAATCCGAACATTCGTCAGGCCAAGCATATTTCACATCGTGTCGTGGCGATAAGGTATTTCCCCATTTACATTTGTTATTCGATTCCTGAGGCATTTTAAAACTAAGAAAACATTTCAATCTATTACGTTCCGGTATTTAAATACGACGACGAGCCAAACGGGAGATAAGTGAATTATGATCGAGAGCTCGTTTGTTAGAAAGTGAAGACTAACATTGATTGATCTCGTGAACTTTCCACGGCCGCTGCGGAGCGTTTTATATGTAATTTACAATTGAATCGTGACGCGCAATCGGCCCTTTTAGTTACGCTTCTTATAACTGTAAAGCTAAATGGAATTTCGTCACATACCGAGATAACACTTATTAAGTGACGTTGTAAGGACGACCTACATACGAACAAGATTCGAACCAGAAGTGAGCATTTCGATGCGATAACGTCTGTCAGTAAAACGAAAAAGAAACCAGCCTTAATTAAACCTGAATAAAGTTTTCGGCCTGTCAATGAATAATTATGAAATCGATGACACGGTAAGAAGTTTTTAATCAAATCGATATTCCTAAAAGCAATTAAAAGTGACAGCTACGTACAGTCGAGTGGGATGTGGGTAAACAAATTAAACAATACTTTTGTAAGACCGTCCGTTCGGTCGGATAGATCGTATAATTGACTTCAAATTCTCATCAGAATAAATGAGGATGTGACAGGGTACCAGATTGTTTATCAATCGACGTAGCCCATAATTAATTAAGTGGCGTTCGTTTTGTATTAGGCATCCTTCCTGTAGTTTCATGTCCGTTTTTAAATTAAGATTCACATTGTGTTCGAGTAATTAATTTTATTTTATACGTAATTGGTATTCGATTTTGTTGCTATCGTGTTCGGATGTGATAAATCTTTGTTGTCTAAATAATAATGTTTACTTAGCGTTTATAAAATAGTTTCAAACTACAGCGGACATTTACGAGCCCCTGCTTTGTACTAACAGTAATAACTTTTACATGGCTATTAGAAAACAAAAAAGAGACGCTTTATTAGTATTAGTACTCAAGGACAGTAAGTTGAAGAATTTCGAACAAATTGAAAAATATGCGTAATAGTTTTCAGTAAATCGTTGATCAAAATACATATTATTATATTTAATATCCCCGAGCTAAGCATTCCCTTCAAACGAATTTCAATTATAATAAATAACACGTAAAGTGCCGTCACCTGTGTATTCTGTCTAAATTGGAATTTTAATGATTTCAATAAAACGTCCTCGGTTGCGGTGAGGCGGAAAAACGGCACGAAACAAAATCCTATTAAGGAAAAATATATCCGAGAACCGAACCGTCTGTGCTCCGCGAAAACGGAAATAGAAATAATTCGAAAGGAAGTGAAACTAATTAACTTATCCACGGCTCACTTTACTTGAGGGCTATTTTCGTTAAATTATCCCCACTTCATACAATAACGATTCCAGTAACACTGTCAACATAGCTGTGAGCATACGCTGATGTGCTGATAGTCGAGCGAAATTTTGTTGAGGGATCTTTACATTTGACTACAGGGAAGTTTTGTCTTTAAGTCCCGCAGGAATTAAGGAATGTTTTGGCTTGAACCGTCGTGATTCATAAAGTAGGGTGTACGGTATCCTAATATCTATGTTTTGCGTGTAAATAGGCGCGAGTGAGGCGTCATACCAGGTGCTGACTCCGAGTAAAATCGATGGCGAAACTTGGAGGGTACATGTTATTATGACAGATGCTATTTATTTGGAACGACGCAGAAATAAATTTCAGCCGACGTAATAAGAACAAGTTGAGATGGAAGCTAAGGATGCTATTAGTCTTATTAATGTTTGGATCACGTTTCATAAAGTTTCAGTTGGTTTTGAGATCACTTGGCATGTTTATTGCAGTACATACAGTTTAATCTAATTATGCTTTACGCGTATACGTATTTTCGACGTTGGATTTGATTACTATCCGAATTCACTGTTTCCAATTAGACGTTAATTGAAGTACTGAGAATAACTGTGATTTCGAATTTACGTTTGATGATTTACGGAATCTGAAGGTTATTGCGGAATTTGATTTAAAGGAAAACAATTTAAGAAATATTCATCAAATCATTAAAATTGCTGTTTTATTATTAAAGAAAAGATTTCTTAATAATGAAAATTTTAATATAAAGTTTGATCAGAATGATAGGATTTATTCATTAATTGTAACAGCTTTATGAATAATAATATTTGATAGTTAAGATGAAAAGTAAGCGATATCATTAAAATATATTGGTATAAAGTATCATATTTTTTGTTACAGACGTGTCAAACTCAACTGAAGCCGCAACGACAGCGTTTCCCACAGCACCCATACCACTGCGACCAGAATATGCTCATCCGGCTGGAGTAGAAGCATTAGACCCTTACAACTCAGAGAAGAACAACCCGCCAATTCATCACAAAGACTATTTAGAAGAAGACTACGACCATGAATCTCACAAAGAAGACGACCACGACAACAGAGACGATACAGAAGAATTACCTTCGCTATCAGGAGACCATTTGCTCCAAAGCGCGACGGATAATCTGCCAATGTTTCTATTAGAGCCACAACACGCGTTTGTTGTGAGAAATAAACCGGCCACGTTAAGATGTCGGGCGGCTAATGCACTCCAAGTGTATTTTAAGTGCAACGAAGTTCGATCGGTTGCGAGCACACAGTTCGAGTTCGTGGATCCCCAAAGCGGAGTTAGGATCGTTGAAGCCGAATGTAACGTGACGCGGGATCAGTTAGATGAATATTTCGGTGAGGACAGATTTACGTGCACTTGCTACGCTTGGAGCAGCAGAGGAGACATCCGAAGCCAGCCGGCTGTCGTGGAACTTGCCTGTGAGTATTTAATCATTGTTTGGAATTTACTAATCATGTTGGGTAGGATGAAAGAAAAAATCGGTACATCTTGTTTGTGTCGACTAACTGATCGCCACTCTATGTTTTTTTTTTTCCCTATGTGTTCAGCATTTATCATTTCCACGGATGATTAAATTTAGTATTGTAGTTGGCCCTGTATTGAAGCAGTTATAGGAAACAGATGTACTTAACTTAATGGGTTCTAGCGCACGCCAGCTAAAAGATGGATAAAGTCTCCCTATAGCGTTTTGCGGAAAAATTTGACTAAATATTTAGTTTGGCATTTATAAATAAATCGGTTTCTCTCTTCTTCTCTTCTCTAGTAACCCTTCTCAGATTAATGATGCTAGAAATAACTCTGCTTGAAATAAATTGTCAACGTCCTACCTAATTCTACCCCAAAGCAACGTTCTTTCTAATGTACCTAAGTCCTCGATCCAGCGTCTTATGATATGTGCCAATAATCATCATTTGCCATCAATGCCGATTCCATCAATTTGTCTCCACAAGCTCCGGTTAATACCAATCGGGTCAAAGCAAAAGATTGTCAAAAAGGACTTGCATGATTCTTAAACATGGAAAAATAATATTGAAATTTAATTCAAGTTTTTTTTTAATTCTCACTATAAACAATTTCTTATAAATAATCTGTGAAGTATTAAAAATGTCGGAAATTAAAGTCGATTAAGAATGAGATGAAATTGCAACCTTTCCATAAACATCTCATTGTAAATTTATTCGTATAGTTAATCTTGATCGGTGCCCTGTGATCTGTAACGATTTTAAAGGGAAATGTTAATTTCGTAAATTTGAAGTCGCTTAACAATCAATAAAGCAGATACGGATCTAAGAATCTGGAATAAATTTTAACGTAACAGAACACGCCGTTTAGATTCGACGAATCGGAAAAGATATTCTCGTAAAATCCACTGGACGTTTTTTTTTTTTATTGACAATCCAACGTGTTTCTTCAAAAAGCCTTCCGGGAACTTCATTAATATTAAATGCCCCTATAAATGCATTCTCAATAAATAGTCATAAAAAACGCATAGCTTCCGGTTGCAGCAGAACGCGGTGCAGTATTTCATCAAAACTCATAATTCGACGGTTTCCGTGGGCTATTTTGGGCTAACCTAGTTTGTTCGCCGTGGATCGTCTATAACCAGAGAGGCATCCTTAATGACCATCGACTCGGGATTTGTAGAAAATCAAAATTGTTGTCACTCGTTCTTGTTGAGACAAATTGTTTTATGCTGAATATTATGTTTCTTCGAAAGTACCTAACAGTACATTTCTGTTCTTCTATGTAAAACTAGCGACCCGCTCTCGCTTCGCTTCGGAAACTGTAATTTATTATTGATTTCCCCACTATTTAATGGATATTATTATACATATAAACCTTTCTCTGCAATCACTCCATCTATTAAAAAAACCGCATCAAAATCCGTTGTGTAGTTTTAAAGATTTAAGTATACATAGGGATATAGGGACAGAGAAAGCGACTTTGTTTTATACTATGTAGTGATAAATAATTAGAATAACCAGGTATTGGGCAACACGTGCTTATTTCGGCTACTTAATATTTTGGCTTAACAGAGCCTTACCATGGCCCACAGATATTGCTACCGCATTGAGATACTTATCTTGATTAAGCAATAGCTGCTTCACCCTTTACATTAAAACGTACGAAAATTTTGCTTCGGATATGTCAGAATGATAGTACTTGACAACAAATGCTCTCAATATGCTAATATAAGACCACTACAAGAATAATTGTTTCAGAAATCCCTACTAATATATAAATGTGAATGTAAGTTTGTTTGTTATGCTTTCACGCGAAAACTACTCAACCGATCATCATGAAACTTTGTACAAATATTCTTGGAAGTATTAGAAGTAACATAAGATACTTTTTACTAAGAAAAAAAAATATTTTTACGAAAAATTAAAAAAATGTTTGTCAAAAAATCTCAAAATCTAGCTTCTTCACCGCCATCTACCGGTTCAGTAATGAAGCTCCAATCCTGAGTACTGTAAATGAAGTCACAGGTAAAATTTAGCGTTATGCCAAAGTAACTATTCCACGCGGACGAAGTCGCGGGCAAAACCTAGTATTCATATAACTTGGTCCGAAAGTGGTACTAAATATAACTTTACGGATACACTAAATAGAACTAGCTATGTATATTCAACCTCTAAACTAAATTGAAAATCTGCATCGATTATTACTATAAATCTCTCGCTTATAAATCTTAAGTTGGTAAGATATTCCATGATGTTAACAAAAGTCTAAGCCAGCTAGGCTTATGTAGATTTATGACTTCCAGACTTTGCCTTCTAATAAAATACAATAAGTCTGGTTGAATTCAGAGTAATAGAACTTTTAGACACCAAAATAACAAATTTTTTTAAGTTTTTTTAATTTGTTTGATTATAATATACGTATTAGGATAGGATATAAGAGGAAACAATGAAAAATTAAGAACCTCCTTAATTAAAGGCCTCACCAGATGGCTTCTACATTCAAAAGTCAGTGCCTTATTTATTAATTCATTTATTAACTACATAATCCTCTTTATAGTTTACAAACATCAATTGAACATAAAATACAAAACAAAAGATTCGTAAAAGCCCTGAAGCGTAATAAAATCTTTCATACCTCATCCACATGGCACCTACAAGACCAAACGTACTATAAGTATCACATTCACGTAGTACCAATAAGACCGAAGCTAGTTTATCTCTTTAACGGTTAGCCAACGGTTAATAAATCTAAATGCAGACGTTTAATACTCGTGTTAGATTTACTCCCGCGCAGCATTGGATTTAATCGCGTTTGGCTTTTGAACAATAATATAGTTTGGTTTAATAGGATAATAAGTCTTTTGGATGCAATCATGAAGAGTACACTGTTATTTGGACGCACAAACTTATTAGATATGTTGAAACACAAAAATCGAATGTATTTTTATTAGGTAAAATTATAACATTTAAGAAAAAAGAAGGAAGAACAACTCTGATGCTTGAGTTATTGATTGACAATTCTCTTGCAGCAACGACTGCTGAGATAAAAAGGATTATAACTGCAAAAAAAATCGATGTCGGCTTGTAGTTATTTTAATGAGCTTGACGACAATAATTCTCCTCTTGGTCTTCTGGGTAATGGAAGCACATTAGACACACAGCATCATTTTTAATGTAACAACAATTCTATGCCTTTGGTCTATTAGGGTACGCTTTAGGTTTTCCAAAGATGAACCCTAGTTTATTGCTACACGCTGTAGCCGCAGTAGCTTTAGAAAAAATCAAGCATTTACGGATTCTGATGTTCGTAGATAAGTTAATTAACATCCCAACTCCCCCTTAACATTCCTTAATACTTCCGCTACACGCTCTAACAAAACAACACGAATGTAGGGAATGCCATTCAAACAAACTCGCACTAAATCCTGAACTTACCTGTGACACTTTTATGTGCGCTTACCCCAAGTAAAATTATTTCAAAAATAGTTACGCGCAACCTATTCCACGCGATTATTCGGCGAGTTTCTTCATAAATAAGGTGTAAGGAAGCTGTTCGTAATGGAAAGAATTCTTAAAGGCTAATTAAAATAGAAATAGTGATTGTTTAAAACGCCCTCAAAGTCCACTCTACTTGGTCGTAAAAAAATACTAAAAAGATGCACTAATATTCTTATAGTTTTGTAAAGTTTTTATTTATTTATTTATTGCTTAGATGGGTGGACGAGCTCACAGCCCACCTGGTGTTAAGTGGTTACTGGAGCCCATGGACATCTACAACGTAAATGCACCACCCACCTTGAGACATAAGTTCTAAGGTGTCAGATATAGTTACAACGGCTGCCCCACCCTTCAAACCGAAACGCATTACTGCTTTACGACAGAAATAGGCAAAAAAAAAAAGGGTGGTGGTAACCTACCCGCGCGGACTCTCAAGAGGTCCTACCACCAGTAAGAAAGTACCAGAAAGTATTTTGACTATATCATAAGTAGCTCAATAATTATAGGTACACTCAAATTTAATAGGCTAGCGAATACATAGAGCGTAAGCAAGAATAAGCATAACGGATAATGCACTAATCTGCTTTCGTAACAAAAATACACGCACTTGAGTATTATATATAAACCTCGCAAGACAATTAAAGTGTCAAGTAACAGATTTAAGATACGTTACATTAGTCTACGCGTAATAAAGGCGACGAACTCTTGTATATTTATACATTTACGAGTTCCAGTGAATTGTTTTGCTTAAAATATCACGGTTTTATTCATAAGTGTGGTGGGAACGGGTAATAGTGACACCACGGTATCTTCAATGTATAGACACTGATACTGGTGGTAGGACCTTTTGTGAGTCCGCACGGGTAGGTACCACCGCCCCGCCTATTTCTGCCGTGAAGCAGTAATGCGTTTCGGTTTGAAGGGTGGGGCAGCCGTTGTGGCTATACTGAGACCTTAGAACTATATCTCAAGGTGTGTGGCGCATTTACGTTGTAGATGTCTATGGGCTCCAGTAACCACTTAATGTCAGGTGGGCTGTGAGCTCGTCCACACATCTAAGCAATAAAAAAAAAAGACAAGCAGCATCAAAGCGAAAGTCACAAAACACGTTATCAGCTAGTATAAATTACGACGCGTTCATTAATAGCTTCTTCATCGTTCCCTCACTGCTGAGGATCACCACCACAAGGAACTTTCTTCCATGGTGTTCGGTTAGGTGTGGCAGGGACCGTATGGTATAGACTACCACCAACCGCTTTCTTAACCAGATCTGACCATCTAGCTAGTGTTCTGCCCACGCCGCGCTTGTCTTCTATGCGATCCAAAATTATGAGCTTCTCTAATTCATGTCTGGAATACCGCATGATGTGTCCGAATAAGCTCATAATACGCTCTTGGCAGATAGCAGAGAACCTTTTTTTGGATGTTTAGGTCTATTAAAATGAACTCATTAGTTCTCATCGCAGTCCATGGTATTCGAAGCATCTTCCGCCACAACCAAATTTCAAAGCATCGATCTTTTTGCTAACGCGGCTTCTCATGTACCATAAAAAGCAACATTGATAACAGTAACTAGCACGTTTGTTTATCAATGTTTGTATATATGAGTAGAACGTACATTTGCAATTACCTACTAATTACTCGGTTTTCGTAACGTTTGTTTTGCGTTAGATATGTTTGGGCTTCGCTTGCCTGATGAGAAACTCAGCTAGGGTAATTGGATTGTGAGCATTTGCTCACTGCTTAATTTCGAGCTACGTACATTTTAGGATTCATTAATTTGGATTATATCTTTAATCTGACAAATTTTGAAGTGTTTCACTTCGAAGGTTAGGATAGCCGTTCTTCCTGTGAAATAGTGCTTTAAATCACAATGGAAATTAGTTTTCTTTTAATTTATTCGATTAATTGCAAGTCGTAGATATAATTAAAATTACTTTTAGGGTTCCTCAAGTTTCGAATACTTTTACAGCTTTATCTAAATATATCAAAATCATTCTATACACTACCATTTGGAAATAATTATCCAGGACAGAAGCGAAACGCAAAATAAAATTCAAGTTTTATAATAAAACGATAGAAAATTAAATAAAAGCTTGGATCCTCTTCCAGATAATTCAATGTTAACAGCGAATAAATCTGTTTGGTTTTCATGAAGAATTAAAGTAATACTAGATATGGACACAAAAAACACAGAGCTGATCTGTGTATGGTCAATGCTCTAGAAGAATATAAATACACTAGTCTACTTTTACATAGTGCTTACGAAACTAACTTGATTGTCAGAAAATTAATGAATTGAACTCATAATTGGAAATTCGAAACGAACATTAAGTACAATAGACGTAATAAGCGACGTCAGAATCCCATGGAACTGGTGCAGACACTTATCCGATAGCAACGGGCAACGTAAAGCCGCCGTCGCCCAAAACATGTCTTGTCGGATCCCCCGGATTCACTATCGGTGCTTTTAGGACCCTCAAGCACCGGTCACCGTTCTCATCGAACTCGTCAACTACGATGAAGAGCTTGACGAGCGAACTAAATCATAGACATAGCCCACTGAGTTTCTCACCGGATCTTCGAACTGGGTCGCGATTCTGATCTGGTGGTAGATTCCGCAAAGCACTGCTCTTGCTAGGGCTACGTCACCAGGTTAGAGCTTTGTGAGTTCACCTACCCGTCAGGGCATAGGTGGTATAGCGTCTTAGGCTACCAAAGAATAGGTAGGGAAAAAAGCGGTGCAATGTAGAACCACAATGACACCATGGGTGCAAACAAACCCCAGTAATTTCGTAAATGTGCAAGCTTTGCGGACTTCATTAAAGTCGTCGTGGCCTAAATGAAGTCGTCGTGGCCTAAAGGATAAGACGTCCGTTGCATTCGTATCTAACGATTTCGGTTTGAAGGGTGGGGCAGCCATTGTAACTATACTGAGACCTTAGAACTTCTATCTTAAGGTGGGTGGCGCATTTACGTTGTAGATGTCTATGGGCTCCAGTAACCACTTAACACCGGGTGGGCTGTGAGCTTGTGCACCCATCTAAGCAATAAAAATAAAAACTTCAGTTCTTATGACGTTCTTATGCATCCTGAAAATGTTGCGCGCTTCCTTCAAAACTGCCTATGGAATTTGAGAACCGACATAGCTGCATTCTTGCCTGTTAAAGTAACTATTGCTACAGTACTTATATTAGACAAAACATGTAATGAGTACTCCATTGAGCGGTTAGTAGTGCAAGGGAAAGTCTCGAGGGCAACTGATCTCGTGGACGACCTCTAACACGATGGACCAACCTCATAAAATCTGTGACTCACTCCAACATAAATTATTGCTCTCACTCTGCGAAACATCGTGCCACGTGGCGTCGCATCGCAAGAGCATCGATATCGCAGGATCCGACTTATGTATAACCACGACCACTGTCAAGAGTGTACGAATAGGTAGAAGAATTAGACAAAACTACTTACAATTATTCTCAAAAACGTTCACATTCAGTAAACTAACTCCGTAACAGTGGCACGAATATCGTAGAGGAAATGAAACGCACTCAGTAATTTATGGGCCTACACGAACTCTCGCCGGATACAGCGAACACTTATCATTTATACCCATCTCAGCTTGGATGCTGCAAACGTTAATTTTCGTAGAAAGTATTTTATTAGATGTGTATTATTCGCGTAATTATATATAGCTGGTAATTGTAGGGCCGACAGGGGTAGGTACCTCCATACTGCCTATTTATGTCGCGAAGACATCATGGATTCCAGCCTAGACGATGAGCCAGTATTATACTTAACTGAGACTTCGCTATTGTGTCTACAGGCACTTTGTGCATGTTTGTGGAATCAAGTAATCACTTGACACTAAATAGGCCGTGAATTTTTGCATATAGTAGATGTAATACTACAAAAAATATTGTTTTTTCTTTACAATATTATTATTAACCACCGAAAATTTTCGAAAGCCTAAAAAGAACTCACAAAACAAAACAAGACAATAGATATATTGATTTTTGGTAACTAATCTACTTTTTTTTAAGTTTTTATTTTTTTTAAAATAAATATTCTATCTAACATCTATAAGCTACAGCTGTTCCTTAACAAACAGAAAGTCTAATAAAATATATTTTAATTACAATAATTTAAAATTTACAGTGAAATGAATCCGAGTCTTTTAAATAACATCAAATTGATGTTCATATTTTACTGTTTTAATTTTGGAGTACGAAATATGTTGTTAATGATAAATAAAACTAGTTTTAAATTAATACAAGTCTCAATCATATCCACATATTTCATGATAATTAAAATTGCAGTAGTAAGTATAAACTTTAGATATTAAACAAAACTCTACAAAAACTAGAGTAAAGCCACTAACACGAAAACGAGTAATGGAGCGCTCACCCAACAGATTTATGGTCTCTACAAATGCATTTGGAGTCTCTTCGTCTCTACGTAGAGTTGTGGAAAGGATTCGTTTTTCGTTTGATTAGTGAGGCTTCGTTAATTTAGCTTAAAAGGTTTTTTAGTAGACCGGAGCTGTGGTGGAAGCTGTTGGAAATATTCGGGAAAGTGATAATTTACTTATCTCAAGGAATTTGTTTATTCATTAAAAATCTTAATAAAACTATTTTAAAATTTAATGAAAAGACTTTAGACTTGCTATAGTGAGAACATTTAGTAAACAGGTTTTAAGTGAATGAATATAACTATTATGACATGTATGATAGCATTCTGTTGAACTTTTAATTAGAAATACAGTGTTAGTCTGGCAACCTCGAGTAAGTAAGTACTGCTACTTCTAAATTTCTACTCCAACCCACCATGAAACATGAGGTCAAAATCTTAATGGTACTGCACAGCTACCGTATAATTCTCCAAACTAGAAACCATGACTGCTTCACGATATAAATAGGCAGAGTTATAATGATCCCCAGTCATAGGTCTTACAATAGGTTTTGCTGACTTACCGGACTTCGTACTGCTACATAGAAAACTAACACATTCTCTGTCGTTATACAATACGGTTGAGACTTAAAGCTCATATCTCAAGATAAGTGGCAGTAATATTATATTATGGCCTCAAGCAATCACTGAACACCACATGGACCCAGATTGTTCCCCAATATATATGTAGTTCACGGAGCTTAAACTCGAAATGTTACTAACACTGGCCCTAGCAAGAGCCGTGCTTCGCAGAATCTACCACTGGATCGGAAACGCCACCCACTGAGAAGATCCGGTGAGAAACTCAGTGGGCTGTGTCTGTGGGTCTAAGATGGGTGTTTTTTAAAAGCAAATAAAACTATCTTCCATTTTTTATTACACTGCATTCATTTATCGGCGCCATATTCATTGGCGGATTTAGTGCTTAAGGTATTTTCTGCCCGTCAACCAAAGGTATAGCAGAGCATAGATTGGTTGGTGCATATCTTTTTACAGGCGTCTATATTATACATCTAGTTACTAAACGCTACAGTGATTGCTCAACACCAAATGGTCTTAAGTTCATCTCCCCACCTGAGTCAATAAAATAAGTTCTCTCCAACAAGTACTTGAATTACAGTGTGGGGCAACCCGTTTAATTCACCAACGAGCTTTATACCAAATTCACAGCCAACATCGAATTCGCTGCTCAGGAAAAAACCCAGTAATCACATCTTAACCAACTGGAAAATAGGATGGAATCGAAATCCAATTTTTCGGTTATCCATTAATTGATGGTACGCGCCGAAATAGCGTTAAATTGTGTAATGTCTTCCAATTATAGCGCTAGGACTGATGCTCTATAGCAAATTACATAATCGAATAGGCCGTTGCGTTTTTGTTATTAAGATTGACGTGAGAAGACAGGAGTTGGAGTTGGGTGTGAGATATAAGATGAAGCGAATATTTAATGATAAAATCTTTATACGATTCTCGTTAGGTTGATCCTATATTTTTATTAGATTTCTTATTAAGCCACTTTGATCTCTACAGCACTATTGTTACATTAAGCAGAGATATTATTTGTTAAAACTCCGCGGAGTTTTTTCACGTTAGCGGTCTACCTTCAAACGTTAAAAAATATAGATCCATATTATGTACGATGTTGTAGTTGTCTCATGAATAAAAAACTTCTAATCTTCATTTTTTATTATAATTCAATATAACAAATTGGCTATGTATTAACTAAGGCACTTAAAATCTAAAGCACTATTTCGTGTTAAAAATCATAAAAAAAGACTTACTATATATTTCGACCGATTTAATATCGAGCGGTGACGAATATGAGATTCCAATATAATACATAATAATATATTTTAAACGTTGCAGAATTTCAAAATTCAAACCCGCTTTTAAAATTTAATTTGATCCACAACAATTATTGCACAACATATCAAATGTCGGTCCAATTTCCTTTTTAACTGAAATAATATAATATAATTTTGGAGTTCTTTGTAGTGACGTCACATAGTAAATGAATATTGACGTTTGATTAACGAATAACAAATACAGTTTTATCATATTATTGAACGCCCGCATTAGTTAATTTTTTACCAGACATTGTCAAATGAAACCGCGAAATACAAGATAAGACAATTTAAACAAAGAATCATTCGCTAATAGAAGATTGCACAAAGTGGGAATGAGTCGCTCGCTCCGGGCATTTCAATATTGCAATAATCGTTACGTTATAATACTCATTGTAAAAATTAATATAAAAAAAAAAATAATTTAAAAAAAAGAAAAGAAAAAAGACAATATGCCCGCTGAGTTTCTTGCCAGTTCTTCTCAGGACGGAGGCTAGTTTTTGTGAATTGGCGGTAGTTCTTTTTGACGTTCAACAAGTATGTACTTTCATTTATGTTGAAGATTTTTTTTTTTATTTGATTTGAATAACATCTTAATCTATTGCTCCCAGATCTAAAGAAGCCATTCGCGGTATCGCCGTCAGCGATTTCAGTAGAGGCCGGTTCAGCCGCTTCTCTGCGCTGCTCTCCACCAATGGCTGCCCCACCTCCTCACATATCCTGGTTGAAGCACGGGGCCCCTCTGCAGCAGGATCACAACGTGCTGGTTTCTGCAGAAGGAAATCTGCTGATATCTCGTTCCACTTTGCAAGTGAGTTCATTCTTTTTATTTAAATACTGATTACGTGTTCCACATTCAACAACCCTACGCCTAGAATATAATTTATTCTGCAAGAGAGATACGAGACAAAAACCAGTTCACCCAAATATCGAATACCAAAGTTTTTACAAATATCATGACTGGAAATAGGTTTCAAAGTCACCAATCACAGGGTAATGAGGTATCAATCCTTCAGATATTTATAAAAAGTAATATGGTAACCTATAGCTTTCCTCAAACTTTGAAATGCGAGACAAGAAGCTTCTGATCTCAATCGCTACAAAGTTGTACCGAATATAAAGAAAAAGCTTCTTTGCAAATTCTTCATGTTTCCTGTTAAAATCTTCATCTTTATTTTTACTACTATATTTTTTAGTCATGATAATTCAAAATTCTGCAAAGGATTGAAAAAAAATAATATCAGTATCAAAAAATATCTTCATCTACAAGAAAAATTTGCACTTATCACCAAGCTATACTCGTGTGTATGTCTTAGCAGATATGACAAAATTGACAAGTAGGTACGAATATATCCTATAATATATAATATTTTTGTTATTTGTGTTTCTTTACATAATAATATACTTCTGCTAGTCCTATTATCAAATAGAATATTAATCACGACGTCTTTTTATGAGACGGGACGAGACTAGATCATGCCATTGTGATTACACATCTATTTGTGAAAATTCAATTTATAGTTTTAGTTTATAGTTTCAAAAAACTTTGATACTAGAGATTACAATTGAATCTTTTAAATTATTATTGTTGTAGTTGCTAGCACCACACTGGATTTCTTACATAGCTACGAAAGTCACACAACCAATCGACAATCGCCAGATGTGTTATATTATTACGAATAAAAAATATAAAAATCGCCCATAAATTATGAATTAAGTGTGGATCGTAAATTAAATAAACCACAGATATAAACAATGATTCGGTACTCATTCGTGGGCTATTAGAAAACATATGTTATTTGTTGATGTTGGGTAAAAAACTTGTAGAGAGTTCGCTTCTGTTGACTGTGGGAGGGTATCCATCGTCCTGACACATGTCTTTAAGTTTATTTTTAACAAAATAACCACGGTAGACGAGCTGGCTACTTCAACGCAACTTTGTCAATGGTAATGTCAATGCTTTGCTTTTACCGTCCAATAAAGTTGGCGTTTCATATTATGTGGTCCGATTTAAATTTTATCAAGATCAGTAGTTTTATCGAGATTTGTCATTTTATTTTGCTGAACTCAGTCCTCTTTTTTGCTAATATTTTGATTTAGTGTTGTATTGATACTCGAATACAAATGCGATGGAAAATTACCTTTCTTTGAATTCATCCTCGAATAAACCTTTCATGCAACCTTCTTCAAATTTACATCGGAATCTTGTTGTTACATTCAATAGTTCAATAATAATACAGAACAAAGCTAGCTGATTTGTTTCCTATAAACCTATATATTATTTGGGGATAGATATCAGCATTCGCTTTGTGATCCTAATGAGCCACAGTAACCACTTATTTTCAGAAGAAGCGTGCTCATTTGCCCAGCAGTAACAAAACAACTTTTTTCGAACGCGCAAGCTAAATTCAAAACAGAAAAGAA
Organism: Bombyx mori; assembly: GCF_030269925.1. Lineage (NCBI taxonomy): Eukaryota > Metazoa > Arthropoda > Insecta > Lepidoptera > Bombycidae > Bombyx > Bombyx mori. The sequence continues at coordinate 1,905,001 of NC_085128.1, forward strand.
CAAAGCAAAACAGAATTCGAATTCATTAATTGAATTGTATCACATGTTACATCTATAAGCAAATTCCTACCTTAGCACAATGGTCTAAAACATGTATTCCTCATATCTGTAATTTTAGCAAAATAGCTATTGAAAATTGTAAGCATATGGTTCTTCCGTTGTAGAGTAGAAACAAATGTTCGTAATGTTTAACAATTGTAAATAATATTCTCATTGAAAAGTTATTTCCTCTTTTATATTTAGGACACGTTTCAAAATCGCCAAATAATTCATGTATTTTTTTTTATTGCTTAAATGGGTGAACGAACTCACAACCCATCTGGTGTTGAGTGGTTACTGGAGCCCATAGACATATACAACTTAAATGCGCCACCCACCTTGAGATATAAGTTCTAAGGTCTCACTGCCCCACCCTTCAAACCGAAACGCATTACTGCTTTACGGCAGAAATAGGCGGGGTGGTGGTAGGACTCACAAGAGGTCGTACCACCAGCATTAATTATCTAAATGTACGAACGAGCGCACAGTCGAGTGTAAAATGGTACTGGAGCGATGAACCACTTTGAGATAATAATAATATGAGGTCAATGCCTCAATTATATTGTACACCGGTTATCCTACCCCTCAAACAGAGAAGCGTGACTGCTTCGCAAAAATAGAGAGAAGGTGTCACCTACTCGCGCGGTCTTACTTTTTTAGAAGAAGGTAAACTAGTTTATTGTGGGTAGTTACAAAGCCTTTTATTTTTTACTGGTGGTAGGACCTCTTGTGAGCCCGCACGGGTAGGTACCACCACCCCGCCTATTTCTGCCGTGAAGCAGTAATGCGTTTCGGTTTGAAGGGTGGGGTAGCCGTTGTGACTATACTGAGACCTTAGAACTTATATCTCAAGGGGGGTGGCGCATTTACGTCGTAGATGTCTATGGGCTCCAGTAACCACTTAACACCAGGTGCGCTGTGAGCTCGTCTACCCACGTAAGCAATAAAAAAAAGTATCATAGGAACAGACAGATGTATTATACCTGTGAAAAAGCGTGCCGCCAACATGCGTCCCAGAAAATTAAATTGGTAATGGTAATTTTAAAAATAATATAGCACCGAAGTCTTTGTTCGTGTTCATATCACCAGGATTACCAGTTTGGGGGTGTCGACAAAGAGGAGAACTTCTAAATTAGCGGGTGCAGTAACTCGATAGACAGGTCCGTAGTCCGAATGTTATTGTATACCATAGATTAAAGGGGAATCGGGACCCTTTCCAAATCCAACACAAAATTTCAATGGTTTTTCTTAGGGTAATACCAATAAAATTTAGATTAAAATGGTTTCGGAAGCTTACATTTTTATATACAATATGTTATTAAGTATATTTCATTACAAAATATATACAAAAACTGAAAAAACTAGCTTGACCTGATTCACCTTGGCTTTGGGATGAATCAGATTACGTATACGAGGACAATAGTTTTTCGATAAGGCTGGCACTATTTAGTTGCTAGGTAAATACATTATTTTAGGTAATTAGTTAATTTTAATATCTTTGATGAGTTACAAAACTTTGATGACTAAATTAAACTATTTAATATTTTTAAACACTAAATAAAAGTAATTTTCAGTTCAACAAAGCTAAATCTAACAAAAGTATTGTGATATCGCAGATTTGTCTCTATTCTAACTCTAGTCTCTATTCTCCCAATCTACTGTACGTAGCTTGTATATGTAAGCAAAGCTATCTTGAAAATGTCGTTAATGGGATCTGTCAAATATATAGCCGCTACATTCCCGACTTAAGTTGGTACCTTTGTTAAAGATATATCGCATCCGGGACCTGAATATTCTCATCCCATTTGAGATGCTCGGGTACACACAATATATGGCTGGACGAGGAATATTGTTTTAATATATTTAACTGAACCTACTGTCAAAATCTAGTCTGAAATATTATTCGCTGATTTTCATGATAACGACCAAAATTTAGAATGTCTAATCACATTTTCATCCTAAAACCTTATTAGCTGTAGGTCTTCATCAGAATAATTATAGCACTAGCCGGGCCCGTCACGTTGTCGCCAATAGTTTCCTAAGGTCAAGTACCGGCAGCTAATTAGTCGTAGCCGATTGACGTTTATGAATTCGAGTCGTCGTGGCCTAAAGGATAAGGCGTCCGGTTCATTCCTATCTAGCGATGCACTGGTGTTCGAATCCCGCTGGCATGTACCAACTTTTCTAATGAAATACATTCTTAACAAATGTTCACGATTGACTTCCGCGGTGAAGGAATAACATCGTGTAGTAAAAATAAAACCGGCAAAATTATAATTTGCGTAATTACTAGTGGTAGGACCTCTTGTGAGTTCGCACGGGTAGGTACCAACACCCCGCTTGTTTCTGCCGTGAAGCAGTAATGCGTTTCGGTTCGAAGGGTGGGGCAGCCGTTGTGACTATACTGAGACCTTAGAACTTATATCTCAAGGTAGGCAGTGGCCTTTACGTTGTAGATGAAAGAAAAAAAAATGAAAACTCTTGTACTTTTTTAGCTTCGGGGGCTAAGCTTCCAAAGAACTAAAAATGATGAATGCTCGATCATGGAATTTTAAAATTTCATATTATACTTGTGGTGCGTGGACCGGAAGGAGAGTGTAAAGTTACACAGCGGCTCAAACTTGAGAATAGGCACGTACTAAGCAAAAATAACATGAAGATACATACAGGGGCCAACTTCATAGAGAGCTGGCAAAAAGTGTTGTGCTTTCGTGGTCCATTTTTTTATGCACAGATGATTTAGCGACCTCAAAACCTGGTTTTAAGTTGCTATCAAAGTTCATAGATATCACTACATAAATGCCGCCTACCTCAAGATATGATATCTAAGTATAGTGTAGAATAGTATAGCGGCAGTAATAGGCAATAACTTACCCATGCTGAATCAAGATGTCCTACAATCTGTTCAAATTTAAATCATTTATATCTAATAAATATAATATTATAATTCTTCTCACTCTCAGCGTCTAGTCAAGTTGAAAGTCTACTAAATATTCTATAATAGATAATTATGTTAATATCTATACCAGTTGCTGTTTCGGTACTTGATTAGTGTTGCTAAAAAAAATTAGTTAACTGTAAAGTCGGTTTACTGACGACAGTTGAACGTGACAACGTCATAAGAAAATACTGATGGAATGGTTTCATTTTTCAAAAGAAAACTTTAATTTTATTTGTTTGATAAATATTTTGTATGGACAATTGACACCACATTCACTTTTCACTGAACTTCATACTTGACGAAAACATGTAAATCTATAACAGCCGTCCACGCGGATGGATCGCTCACTCAAGTAGGAGAGAGACAGATGTCGAACGCCGATTGTGCCTCTTTGTCTCTCGTTGCGCGCACTCGCTTGCACTTCGAGCCTTAAATGGAACGCCTTAGAGCGAGGTAACGCCGCATGAGTCATGTTTTTTCGTGCGTGCCGCCGGCTCCATCGAATTATAAGACGTTGTCACGTCAAAAATATGTGAAAATGTATTTGTCATATCTGTAAATAAAATGAATAAATTGCTCGACAATTTGGAACACCTAAACATGACTCGTCTCCCGACACATATATGTAGGTATATTCAAAACGACAAACACCGAAACATCGCATTACATCTCCCGTTTCCAGGACAGGGAGCGCGCTAATTAACCAACGCGGCCAGACATGGATTAATTGCAGCCTCCGCCGTACCATTGCGGTCGTCGTGAAACTTTACACGCAGTAGAGGCGTTGGACCTTCTTAATTAGCGCTGTTCCCGACTCGCTTTGGGTTTACGTGTGTTGTCTTTGAGGAAACTGAGAAGTTGGATTTTGAAATACGTTTTGCTTGCGCTTCGAGATTCAGAATTTACAAAATTAACTTTACCATAGCAGAGTCGTAGAGGAATATGCATGATGATCGAATTCATTTCTCTCTCTTCTTTTTTTTTATTGCTTAGATGGGTGGACAAGTTCACAGCCCACCTGGTGTTAAGTGGTTACTGGAGGCCATAGACATCTACAACGAAAATGCGCCACCCACCTTCAGATAAGTTCTAAGGTCTCAGTATAGTTAATCTCAGCTATTACGTATATTCGATTATTTAAAGTAGGTAGTTTAGTGTATAAAGTTGGATGACGATAAATTGGCACACATCTTGGCTATGTCAATGGCTGTAATAATGTCTTAAGTATACATCAAGTTTCCTTATTAAGTTATATAGAATCGCGAATCGCGAATTTCTTGTCCGGTTCGCAACACGTTTTCATAAAGTTATTATTGCCTTAGATGGTTAGACGAGTTCACCGTCCACCTAACATTAAGCCTCCGTCTATCTAGAGACATGAGACATAAGTCTCGATAGTATCGTGTTAAAGTCAAAAAACATATGATACAATTGAAAAAAAATCCAGTTATTCTCAGTCTGAAAAATGCAGCCGAGAATTCTGACGGATATTAAAAAATAATTAATCCTCAGACAGTAAACGAAGAACATATCTAAATATATACACAAAACATTAACGTATTCTCGTGGCGTTTTAAATTCAAAATTCACCTCGTATTTCATTTGCGTCCGAGTCACAGAAAGCCATTAATTTCGTCGCATGAAGCAGAAGAAGACAGCCTGTTTGTTGCCGCCACGTCAAAATGCTTGTTTTCTTGCGAAAGGGCAGACGTAATTGAAATTCATGGTTCGAATCGGGTCTGGTCTTGTAATTTTATTTTTACTCCCATAGACGGATGGATAACGTAACGGTAAATAATTGAACATTGTATTCCATCACGAAGCATAGAGTATTATCAAAAATAATTACAATTGTAAATTAATGTTATTATGGTAAGTATCGACTCAGGTCGAAAATCTGGACTTTTTTTATACATTCTTTATTAGAGCCATACCTATTAGGTTAATAGGTATTAGGTTATTAAGTATCACCTATTAGGTTAAATCGGCTAATCTTGACTTCTAGCATCTAGGTACATTATCATCACGAATCATTTTCCTCACTGAGAGAAAATCTGACTGCATCCAGCGCGATATCGCAGCCTTTTTCAAATCTATCCACCATATTGGCAGGAATCCCATTGTTGCGTTGTGGCAATTGAGCGTGGACTCTATTTATTGTTTTGAGATATTTATTATATTTCTATATGACAAATTAAGGATTTAATATAAGAGTAATATAATATTACCTATACATATAATTAACATTGATGAATTTCCCTTTGCGCGTGGATTTAAAAAGGAATTGGTGTCATGGCGGACGTCGCTCGCGGACATTTTGACATTCAGAAACTGAACACCCATACTTCGGTTGCCACGGCTGCTCAATTAATCAATTTGATGCTCTTTGTCACCAGGACATGGCAAACTACAGCTGCGTTGCTGAGAACATAGCCGGGAAGAGAATATCTGAGCCCGCTCTCCTAACTGTTTACGGTATGTATTTGTTATTTCTATTATCACAAATTTAAATAATATAATTACGATAAAGTAAGCCGAAGCTATATTGTGTGGAAATAAATTCAAGAGAAAATGACAGAACTCCGAAGGAATAGAATTGAAAATGACACAATCGCTTGAGATGAGACGCATATCTTAGATTATCTTGAATCCACGAATTGTTTTTTTTTTTTATTGCTTTGATGGATGGACGAGCTCACAGCCCACCTGGTGTTAAGTGGTTACTGGAGCCCATAGACATCTACAACGTAAATGCGCCACCCACCTCGAGATATAAGTTCTAAGGTCTCAGTATAGTTACAACGGCTACCCCACCCTTCGAACCGAAACGCATTACTGCTTCACGGCGGAAATAGGCGGGGTGGTGATACCTACCCGTGCGGACTCACAAGAGGTCCTACCACCAGTGATTACGCAAATTATAATTTTGCGGATTTGATTTTTATTACACGATGTTATTCCTTCACCGTGGAAGTCAATCGTGAACATTTGTTGAGTACATATTTCATTAGAAAAATTGGTACCCGCCTGCGGGATTCGAACACCGGTGCATCTCTACATACGAATGCACCGGCCCTCTTATCCTTTAGGCCACGACGACTTCGAAATTCGAATTCAGCGTCTGGTTTTTTTTTTGTAATTTTATGGCCTAGTTACTAGACTTTTAAGCCAACCATCCGGATTCTGAGCTCATTGTGTTGCTGAGAGGAGAATTCAGAGAATGCCTTGCGACCCTGGTGTAGGTTTAAGGGGACCCTACCAATGTGCATTGGGCTCACCTCCATTCTCCGCATTCCGCTCTGTGCCTTACGTACTTTATAGGAACCTACTAGTGCGGCTTTAGATGTTCGTTCAAGTATAGAATTTACGAAATTTCTTACCATCCCAAGATCTTTTAGTCACAAAGAGATTTTCACATCATATAAACTAGCCGCGTATCCATTTTTGGTTACCTCATTCAGGTTTTGCTTCTTTTTGATTGTGTAATATTTAAGTAACCAAACAAAAAAATAAACATATGACTCGTAAAAAGAGGAACATTGTTGTAGGAGCCACATCTGACGAAGGCGTGTCATAACGCACCGTCATGCACCTTGAAGAGTTCTGAATGGTACCTATCGAATGAACCCTAAATGTGTATATAACGAAAAGCTCAACCCTCCTCACCGCTATTTGGTTGTACCCAATCATATCTAGGATGAATGAACATCAACAGCTTATAGAAAATTAAACGTCGTCAATTTTCCATCCAGGCTCAAATAGGCTTTAATCGACGATAATCGTTTAAAATCGTAAAGACTTCCCACTAGATTATCCTTGAGAGGCGTTTTAATACTGGCAACAGGCCGCTTCATTATTTCACATACGATTTATCAGACAAGCGTGCTCGATTCATTTCTCCTTCACTAGTGCTTAATAACTATCTTTAGTTCGAGATCAAAGGGCACACGCCGTTGGCTTGCAATTATGCGCAGGCGCATGAGAGAATCATTAGGAGGGATTTTCGCCTACGCGAGGATTTCTGATTTCAATCTTCACTCATGGATTCGCACGTTCAAATACATCATATTCATCGAGATATGTCTCATGAATCATAAGGCGATGTGAAATGCTTAGTAAAGAATTGTATTTAATTGTTCTCAAGAATTTTTATTGTTATTTAATCTCTTAAAACATAAAATAACAAACCTTTTGCAGTTCATTTGTTGAACACAACAAAATATATTTAATTGAACACAAATTAATCACAAATATGACGACATTCGTAATAAAACTCTTTCCAAACTTTCTCAATCATTCAAAAGAGGTGTAAACCGAATTTCCGTTCGTTGAAGCTTTAAAACCTAGAGTTGACTTTCAATTCTAAAAGCCACACTTGCCACTACATCTCAAAACCAATTACCTTTATTAGTGGGCTTTTAAAGGGTCTTTTGTGTTGTCTATCTATGTTAGAATTGTGGCACTTACGTGTAAATTGGGCTATATATTGTCGTTATCACTCAGCGTAGGCGTGTGTCCTTTCTCATACTTTTACGGTCGCGCAATTAGATAATGATAGTTCGTATTGAATGGCTGGGATAACTCCAAGTCCCGGATTTATGGTCACCTGGTAAGTGTGACAATTTATGTATACTAACATCACTTGCATTGTATTTTCTATTAGTTGTGAAGACATTAAAACATCGTAATATGTAAGAGGTATTAAAGTATTATTAGAGATCCCGCAGTAGTCGAAATTCGACTATAATTAATTGGGGTTGTAAGTTTGTACACTATTATGATTGTATTTTATACTTCTATAATCACAAATTTTGCCAAGACGACATTATAAAAAATATTAACAAAGACAAACAATATTTAATCTACTCTCAACTTGACAACAAAAATTTGACAATAAATAGGATGCATGCGTGTGTGCGTCAAATACATGGTCTGTAGTGTGTGTAATGTTTTCTTTATTGATTTAATGTATCTTTTATGCATTATTTAAAAAAAATATTAGCGTTGTGCACTTCTTCTCTATATTCTCTATAAATGTGGAAAATTTCATACTCTTCCGTCCGCGCAATTTTCGTAAAAAGGGATACAAAGTTTTTGCATTACGTATTAATATCTACATAGATACATTATGTGCCTGCGTAATTTTGACATTACGGGTCTCACGATTTATCAATGGTAGCTGTAATAACGTTTTTTTTCTACTTATATTATTGACAGCTGCATTTAATAATTCATTAAGAGCCTACTTATATTCCCCTTCAAGCCATTTATTCTAAAACACGTGTAGATATTTTGGAGTCGTGCTCATTAAAATGAATAGGCAATTTTGTTGTATCGAAAGCTATGGATACTTCAAATGTTCTCCGTTATTTAATGGTTTGTGGCGTGCTTCTGTCACTCACATGGCGTTTTGTTAATAATATACGTTCAATTTCCTGCTGCTTTCACCGAAATAATGTTTGGAAATTTAAAATTGTTTAATTCAAAATACAGTTTTTATATCGAAGGACACAGGAGCTGGCTGTTTGCGTGGGTACGTGACTTTGCACGCGTTTAGACAAAATATTTAATTTGTCGTTCAAGTAAAACAATTGTTAACTCAAAATATCACTGTAGATTACATATCGGACCTAGCCCTGCCTGACCTAAAGTATGGTATAAAAATAAGTACTGATATTAACAGAAAATGAAAAAAAAAAAAAAAAACTGGAGAAATGTAAGTCAGACGAACGGTTTCAAAAACATATTATTATGTGTTCCATTCACAAGTGAAACCTTCAGATGTTTTCCGTCTCGTTTTCACGCCGGCAAATCTATATCTATAATATAGTCTATAATATAATATAATAATATAATCTGTAATACGTGAAGCAAAAACTTTGTATCCCTTTTTATGAAAATTGCGCGGACGGAGGAGTATGAAATTTTCCACACTTATAGAGAATATAGAAAAGAAGTGCACAATGCTAATATTTTTTTTTTAATAATTCATAAAAGGTACATTACATCAATAAAAAAAAACATAACACACACTACCATGTATTTGACTCACACACGCATGCATACTATTTATTGTCAAACTTTTGTTCTTGACGTCTGTGGTCAAATTGCGAATATATTAATAAATGTTGTTTGTCTTTATTAATATTTTTCTATTCTTGACGAAATTTGTGATTTATGAAATAGTCTTTCAGAATAGAATCATAATAGTGTAAAAGCTTACAATTTCAATTAAATATAGTCGAATTTCGACTACTGCGGGACCACTAGTTCCTATAGATGCGCGTGTTTATCTCTTTTTAGTATCGCTGCTACTTTTCTAATTTCAAACCTTGACGTCTCTAAAAAAGTTTTCATTTCAACAATAAGAAAAACATACCATACGACAGAATTTGGAGGATTGGTTAGATACAGCGGAGACTAAGCGAGAACTTGAATAAATATGTTCTGTCTCTAGATTAGTCACAATTTTATTAGCCGTAATCAAAACTCGAGCGTGGTTCAAGTCTAGACTTCGAAGAGATAGGCAGCGGCTTGGGTCTGTCCCTGGCATTGCTGAAGTCCATGGGCGACGGTAACCACTCACCATCAGGTGGGCCGTGTGCTCGTCTGCCTACAAGGGCAATAAAAAAAGAGTAATGATTAAAGGCTTTATTAATAAACATGGGAATGGTTACGCATATGCCGAGGTCATTACGCTTGATCGTTCAATCTCTTGCGAGAAATTGCCTACCCATTAAAACGATACGATATTTGATCATAAAATTATTGACAGAAAAAATGTCTTCCTATAAATAACATTCATAAGGCAAGTTTATTTGAAATTAATAATAAAAACAGTAAGGCGTCCAGAGCCTCCAAGTGAACTTGAACGAAGGAATAAAACGTTAAAGTTTATTTCCGTGACCGTTAGAATTTAACATACTCTAAGCATTAACTGTATTTTTATAGGTTAATAATATACCTTATACTTGATGGGTAATCAATTTTTTTATTGTAACTTAAGCAGTGTATTAGGAAAGGTAAGAACAGTAAGGTAACTTTAATACGTAATTCATTGAGGAAATGAGATTTATTGATATTATTTAGGTTCCTTATAGGGAAGTAATCACACCTTTTTTATTGCTTAGATGGGTAGCCATGCTCACAGCCCACCTGGTGTCAAGTGGTTACTGGAGCCCATAGACATCTACAACGTAAATGCTGCCATCCACCTTGAGATATGAGTTCTAAGGTCTCAGTATAGTTACAACGGCTGCCCCACCCTTCAAACTGAAACCCATAACTGCTTTACTTCAGAAATAGGCAGGGCGGTGGTACCTACCCATTCGGACTGACAAGAGGCCCTACCACCAGTAATTACACAAAAAATAATTTCGCGGGCTTGATTTTTATTACACGATGTTATTCCTTCACCGTGGAAGTCAATCGTGAACATTTGTTAAGTAAGTATTTCATTAGAAAAATTGGTACCCGCCTGCGGAATTCGAACACCGGTGCATTGCTAGTCACAAATGCACTGGACGTCTTATCTTTTAGGCCACGACGACTTCAACCTACTCTACTTCGCGATCCATTTGGTGATTACAGTGGCCTACTCATATAAAAAGCCGCACCGAAAAAAATCCTTAAAATGACGCTCCACGTTTGGCCACATTTTTAAAACATTATCATAATTTTACATAACATATGGCCTAACCCTTACCATAAACTTTAAGGGTAAAAATTATGGTAACATTAGGATATTTTATCGTCACGCTGCCAACTGCTGCTGGGTTGTAAGGTATTTCTTCACTCTTGTGTTGTTTTTTTTTGTTTTTTTTTGTTTCAGTAGTTAAGTAATATCCTATCCTACCTAATCTTAATCGAAGCCCACAGCATAAATCTTACCTTGAAATTTGTAGTCGAAGTCTAAATTATACTGTACAAAGGCTAAACTTCATATGGCACGAATAATAATAATAATTATTGTGCTAATCCGTACGGACTTATAACACAGCAGTGATACAACAGTTTTGGGATCCCGCCGGCAGGTACCAATTTTTCCAATGAAATACGTACTTAATAGTTGTTCACGATTGATTTCCACGGTAAAGGAATAACATCGTGTAATAAAAAGCAAAAAGCCCGCAAAAATTATAATTTGCGTAATTACTGGTGGTAGGACCTCTTGTGAGTCCGCACGGATAGGTACTACCACCCTGCGTATTTCTGCCTTGAAGCTCCGGTAACCACTTAACATCAGGAGGGCAGATAAGTACATATACCTACTACAAATATATATAGGTAGATATTCGCTCTAACCCACACACAATGCGAGGTTTTTCGAGGTGGGTGGCGCATTTACGTTGTAGATGTCTATGGGCTCCAGTCACCACTTAACACCAAGTGGGCTGTGAGCACGTCCATCCACCTAAGCAATAAAAAAAAATGCTGAAATTCCACTAAAAAAGAAAAACTTAAAGTTTCAGACGATTATTATGAAATCGTTTATTATTAACCAAATTAACTCTTCAAAGTAACTTTTTGCTTCTAGTACGAGTGTAACATTATATTTTATAGTTTTATTTATATCGTAACCTTTCGAAATCAGTTATAATAATTTTATGTACTTTCCTTTTTTTTGTACGTTACAGCGTTTTTGCTTTGTTAAAAATAAATAAATAATATAAATATTTACTAACAATCACGCCTAGATTAACTGGTCCCGTGGTAAGTTCGTAAAGAACTTGTGTTTCAGATACCAGATAACGGAAATGAATGTAACATTTGTATTATACACATATATATATTTAACATACTTCCATAGCCCTGGAAAAGACATTTTATATTTTTCATACCAATATCTTCCCTTGGCGGGATTCGAACCCGCGACCCCCTTGTGTAGTGACCATGTCACTTACCACTACACCAGACGGCCTTTAAATTCGTTTCGTTTCGCCTTTGTTAATTCGTTATGTTCATGGAATTAATTTTGTTAGACTTTGTTATTCAACTTAGAAATGAGAAGTAGTTCTAGACGACCTAGGACCCGACTTGAAATTAAAGAACGGTGTCACGATACTTCGCGTGCCGCGACTTCCTTGATTTGAAGTACAGATATAAAACCAACAAAAGGCTCCTGGATTTAATTATTCGAATCACGACTTTCCTTTGGTAGAATTCAATTTAGAGCTACTTTTGTTATATCAACTTCATGATCGGCTTCTATTGTTTTTATGTTAATTACTGTGATCGACTTCTATCTTATTTTTCAAATAGTACTAAATAGTAGTCTACCAGAAGTCGAAATTCGACTGTAATTATTAATTTAAATTATAAATTATAATAATGTTTTATTATTCTATTGTCAAAAACTTTACTTCTATAATCACTGAGACCTTAGAAGTTATATCTCAAGGTGGGTGGCGCATTTACATTGTAGATGTCTATGGGCTCCAGTAACCACTTAACACCAGGTGGGCTGTGAGCTCGTCCAACCATCTAAGCAATAAATAAAAAAAATATATATCTAATTTTGAATTAACGGCATAAGGTCGAGATCTTCAAATATAATATTATAAATTATTAATTTTCGACCTATGATCAAAATTCGAACATAACTATTGACCTCAACATTTAAATTCACTTTATAGCTCGTCAGCACTAAGATAAAAAAAAAAGTTGAGAATAAATAAAAAAAAGAGAAAATGAAAAGTGAAAATGAGAAAAAGAGAAAAAAATAACCGGTTTGTACATACTCGTAGTGCAATAAAAAAAAACGTGCTATTTACAACTAAAAAATATGAAATATAAACCGGTAATACATATTTTTAGCATATAGTAAAAGGAAAATTGTTTTTTTGTTTTACAGCTTTACAGCTTTATACAATTCTTAATTTAAGCTTAAACCTCAATTAAATACGTAATAACCGGTACGTACGCCAGTATTATCGTAATTAATTAAAGCCGAAACTAACATGACCATCGGTTAACAGTTTCATTCAATTAACAAACGCCCACGTGCTTAGGAATTCAATTAATTGAATTATCAATTACCCGGTTGAATGTAAGCTTGGAGCCGACAAGCTTATGCCGAAATATAATTCACCAGATAAAATATCGGGATGATGTTCTATGTTCAAAATCATTATTGGTTTTCAATTGAAAATTGTTTACTCGATGTTACTTGAACCAATGGATACAGTCCGCATATCGTCTTCTCGCATTAAAACTGTATAATCTCCAAACTTACTAATTTTACAGGAGAGTGTTTTAATGGTTTAACATGTGATATTTTTAATATTAATCGTCTTTGCAACATTTATTTTTTATTTTGTACCTGTTACACTATCTGTCTTTTAATGTATAAATTAATAAAAGAGATAATAATTAATAAGAGAGATAAAATTATGTATTATTAATTTTGTTAATAGTAGTCAAAAGATAGGAAAACTAAAAAAAAAACTTAAACTAAACTACGCTCTTTTAACAGTATTTATGAGAAAAATACTGGTGATACCGAATGATTCCGCATATTAACTTAATTTCGAATATTTTAGGAAATTGTACACTTTTAATGCGAAAAAACGATATGTAGTGTATGAGCGAGGGCAATATTAGGAAACCATAGACACGATAACCCCAAAGCCGCGCTCTACCAGACACAAGTCGAAGATTCAATTACATCAAAACAGATTAGATACTGAGAGAAATAGACATTGTAGTTGGAAATATTCACCAGTAATCCATTTCCAGTGGAAGTTACTATTGAATAGAATATTGTAATGTTGTACTTTGGGAGGTGTTAAAGGAAAACGTCTTCTTGCGTGTATTCCATGTTTAATTATCATCTTAATCCTAGTTTACAATTATGAAGAAGCCTATGTTTCTGGATGGTCCGCCTTATTAGGGGGACATACGAGATTACACCTATTAATTATGTTATATACTAAATACTATGCTAATACTATGCAATGCTATAATATAATATATAAGTATACACATCATCATCATCATCAGCCTGTGTCTCTCCACTGCTGGATGTAGGCCTCTCCCATAGTCCGCCACAATGAACGATCCTCCGCCTTCCGCATCCAATCTCTCCCAGCATATCGCCGCAAGTCATCGGTCCAACGGGCAGGGGGACGCCCAACGCTGCGTTTACCGGTACGCGGTATACACACTTAAATTTAATGAGTGAATAATGTTTCCACGTCTCATTTGTAAAGCGAAAAAATCATTTCAAAAAGGTCTTCAGAACGCTTACTTTTTCTAAATAGGTCCTAAACCGTAATTTTGTCGACAGTGAACGGAGGGTGGAGTGCCTGGGGTCCCTGGACTCAGTGTCGTTGCAACGGCCGAATCTCGAGCGGGCAGCGTCGCACGAGGACCTGCACCGAACCTCATCCTCTCAACGGAGGAGCTCCGTGTCAAGGTCAGGCCGTGCAGAGGACCGCGGACTGCCTTCCGTGTCAAAGTGGTGAGTTTGAGAAGAAACATAATGCAATCCTCATATATTACGAGGCAGCGGATTGGCTCTGCCCCGGGCATTGCTGAAGTCCATGGGCGACGGTAACCACTCACCATCAGGTGGGCCGTGTGCTCGTCTGCCTACATGTGGGTAATAAAAAAAAAATTGTACATGTTGTTTGTATATTTGTATTTTCTTCGGTTTCCGCGAGTCCTAGACATTATCAAAACAACTTTTACGGTTTAACCTCTACAGGGGCATTGGCATATACATATACCTATACGTTTGGTATTTTATTTTAATTATTTATATATTTAAGGCTAAATAGGCACCTATGTGGATATTTAAAAAAAAATTTACGAAATAAGCGAAATTCATGTTTTTTTATGAACTAAAAAAATGGTGCCTAAAGAGGTTAGTTAGGCTTGCGTTTTTTATTGTCATCGTGTTATATCCGACGCTTCGAATACTTTTCCTGGTCACGAGCGACTGTAAATTAAGACAATCAACTGTAGATTGACCTCTAAAAATAAATTAAATCAATCAACCTCTAAAATTCACTCCTAAAAGTAGTTCTAATTTTTTCTACGATATGTAAAAATCGAACAAAATACTAAAAATAATTTAGTTATTATGTTCAATAAAATTGTTGGCATATTATAGCATGAAATGGTTCAATACAATCACAACGATACTCAATTCTTTTGTAATACAGTTAACCTAAATGAAATGAGTATTTAAATAATTAATGAATATGCCAATCGGTAATCATGACCGAATTTCATTCAATGATAATCAATTACACATTTCGTTCGATGAATACAAAGCTATTCTACTTACTGCCATAGAGTTTTTTTTTTTTTCATTATGTTCTTTTAAAAACAAAGAAAGTTCAAAGTTATTATGTATAAATGTTTTTTTTTTGAGTTGAATATTTACGTAAAGGGCAATTGAGGCTTGGATATTATGCTTTTTACCTAGGCACATGGGCAGTAGCTTCCCAATGCTTATTATGGGATTCTGTGACGCCTTTTGTACTCCGTGCCAAATAAAAAAGTACATTTAAACTTGGAACACACGAAGACAATTTTTAAAATTAGCACAGTGACAGTATTAAATTAAGTATTGATCAGTACATCGTATTGCAGACTTGATTATTCTGCTCATAGTCATTAGTATAAACTGATTTTAAAAGATATGTAGGAATGTACATCATTACATTTGAAGAAGATCTATCTTAGAGTTTCTGTCTAGTTTCGGTAAATGAATGCTTGAATATTTTAAAAGCGTCCATGAACATCTACTCCACAGAAAACTTGTTGGATTCTCATTATTCTCTTAATAATATAACAAATAGCGTAGTGTAATGAGATTTTTTTTTTCCAAACTCTTTACGATAAGACAGCACGCATATAATCTCACATCGCTCTTATTAACAAAAGCGTAACGTATAATATTAAACGTTTTAATGTTTTTGGACATATTATTATAACTTGTTCAACTATAAATGATTTAGTGTGATGAAGATTTTGCGTGACCAAATTTTATGAAAGCTAACCTGTTTTTTTGTTAACGCTGCTAAAGAGGGATACATGGATCTTCATAATACACAACAATTATTAATCGGTAAGTATTACAAGTGTTGGTTGAAGCATTGAAAGTGTCACGTGTCTATTTCAAAATAGACAAAACAGCCTAAGTCTCCTAAGATCTTGTCTATTAATATAAGCTCTTGTAAACAGGTACATAAGTTATGACTGTGTATTAAAATGGTAAAATTTATGAATACCTAATATGGTCGTTGTAGTCTTGGTTTCTGTAAAAACCGCAGCTTGCACTCACAATACTGAAACTACTGAAAGTGTACCCTAATTTGATTTTGATTTTGATTGAGTGGAAGGAGGAGGCATATCCTATATCCGGAAAAATAGGCACAACGATCCTGGCAATGTTTTCTTTGAATTAGTTGTTCTAAGATTGAAAGGATTAAATTCTATTCTTTAATTGTAGCCTGTATTCATAGTATCCTTAAGTATTGTAAATGCGAAAGTGAGATTTTTTTGTACAATTTTACATTTCAACTGCTGAACCGGTTATGATGAAATTTTGCACATCCTCAGAGGTATAGAGAAGGAGGTTTTAATAAATATTTTGCCTTTCCACACTGACGTAACTAAAGGCGCACTTAAAAGTTAGCACAGTATAATTGAGATCTCATACCTTAAGGCCTGCGCGAGCCACTTAACACCAGGTCAGTCTTCAGCCTTTTCTCCTACTTAGTTCTATTAAAAAATTAAATACAGACACACTACCAGCACTATCATCCAGTTCACATAATAATACCACAGCTCAGGCAATAACAACTGAAGTGCGCCGATAAAATAAAATAGTAAGCACAAAGAGCACGTGGACTGAAATCTTACATACAATAATTTCAAGGCGTATTTTAGTCGTAAAAATCCCGCCTTTTAATTCTGAATGGTCGTAAACTAGACACATCAAAGATTATAAGGAACGTAATTTATTCGTGACACACAGCTGTAACGTTTGTATGGCTTACTGATGAAAATTTCATTGGTGGTATTATAATATGGAGATAGGTTCATTGTGATACTTAGTATTAGAAAAAGAAGAGATTAAAAAGAATATTGGGAAGAACATATTAAGGCTTAAAATGAAATTTGCTACTTTTTGCTCTCTAAAATAAAAGTAGCAGAATTAGCTAAAATACCTAATATTTTATAGTAATATGTTTACATCTTTCTTATATGGTTTTTTTTCCCTACCTATGCTGATAGCCTTGAGAGGCTATTTCAGCTATTTCACCCTAATATGTAGGTAAGCTCACGGGGCTCAAACCGGAGTGTTGCTAACACTGACCCTAGCAAGAGCAGTGCTTCGCAGAATCTACCACCGGATCGGAAGCGTGACCCACTGAGAAGATCCCCCGAGAAACTCAGTGGACTGTGTCTATGGGTTAATATATTGTCGCTTAAATAGCTAAACGAGCAACAAGACAATGTGTATCGTGCCGTATTAAAGAGACCAACCTAGTAGACAATAAACTCCAATCAAGAGGCAGTTTCAAGCCGTTGTGTACACTAATTGAAAACACATGTCGGCCTGCTTCTAACTTGACAAAATTCAGGATATTAATATTAATTGAAAGTGAGATTTTTGTGATTTTGCGTTTTGTACTCCTTAAGACAAAAAACGCGTAGTTAAGGTCTACTTTTTGCAGCAAACGCTTTTATTTTTGTCTATTCTTGTCTTTCTCTTTGGATCCCGACATCCTAAAAACGGTCGCACGTATAACATTCAATTAGGAAATCATGGATTTACAACTTGATTTCTCTAATGTCCAGTTTTCAACTTTGTACCGATTTAATCTGATGTGTGCTTGAAATATACTGCGTGGGTCGACTGGTTTTTTGCGTAGATGGTCAGATAATTTACACAATATAACTTATAAGTCGTCGCCTATCTTGTGTGGGTTGACGTTGAAGTTGTAACGTGAAATAGCTCTCTCTGGCCATAGAGAAAAGGCCAAAAATCGTGAATGCTCGTGCCAAACAGAAATACTACTGTATTTTCAGAATTAACCCATGCAGGTACTAAGCTGCCTATAGATTCTTAATGTAGAAACCAGTGACCACTTAACAGTTTGTTTAAATTCAAACGAAAAGCTAGCAAATCATTTTATAAAGAACGAAACCATAAATAACTATAACCACAACCGCCTCATTATATTTTATTACGGTAATAAACACAAAACGACCATTTTGGGAGAATTTTTGGAAAGCTTCGGCAACACTTACCGAAGGCACGCTACGCTACGCAAGCGAAATTCATTCAAATTCTTCACATTTTTAAACAACGTTGTTTGAGACTAAAAACATAGGTATTTTTCGTGGGTTACCAGATGCTTGAAATTATTCAAAGTATTTGGTTCGTCGAATGTTACGTCGGAATGCTACTAATTTTTAAAGGAATTTGCGATCTATGTTTACAAAAACGTTAATGGCATTGCACTGTCAAATACGTATAACACACGACTAAATTAACTTTGGTCTTAATAGGTTAAAAAATCATCATCTAACTTATCTCATTTGAAGCCACCAATACATTGAGGTATCTTAACCCTTTGAAATCTCGCATCGGAACAAACAAAAACTATATGTGCTCAAACAAGTGTTGCCATAATCTGAACAAAATTTATACCATAGTAAATTCACGCGATAAAAGTAATTGATTGCTCACACGACATTATGTAAACATAGTTAAGTTAAAGTTATCAAACAGCCAATATTTGCTTGGAGGCTGGCAGCCCCGGCGCATCTCCTCTAACGAACCTCGACTGATTTATGCGTGTGCGCATTAATTAATAAGAAATGTTGCACACTGTCGTAGTTTAATATGCGTACTACACCCACACATGTGTATGAAGGGAGAGTTATTGTACGGCCCAAGTATGGACGATTATAATTTTGTTTTTAAATAAACATAAATGTATCTCTTTCAAATTCTTCTTCTTTTTTATCAAATTTTGCTGGTTTACAAGCAAGATTGCGCGCATCAATCTTGCCACACTGACATTTTAATACAGTATTTTTTTTTTTTACTTTTGGCATTGAACTCTTTTACAATAAATATTTCTCAGTGTGACGCAGCTCGAGAACTAGTACTTTACATTTGACGATTATAACGATCATTATTCACCGTGTCTTTAGCTTGTAGAATAATTTTCAATATTTAATTCAAAATACATAATTAGAATTTTTGAAGTTATACTTCTTTAGGCGCGTTATGAAAAATTGATGAGAATGAAATTTTACGATGCGCGCGCACCATGACACAAAATTAACAGAATGAAGTTTCCCACTAAATCGCTCATTACAATACGACCGGCGTAACTTGGCGAGTCTGAATATAGCCGCAGGTGAACTTTCCGAACCTTACCGAGAATTACCAAATTTATACGATATCAAGAAAAGGGATGTCCAAAATGCTTTTTGAGGATGTTGTTTAATCGTTTTTTTTTTTCAAATTGATTAAAATTTAAATAAAAAAAGAAATAAATTTAATAAAAATAAAGTATAACTTCTTACGCAGGTACATAAGTACACGCACCCTTTTTTTTGTTCTATTTTGTTTTAGTTTGAGTATATACTCATTTTCTTTGTCCTTAAAAACCGTTTCGGAATAATTGTGAATATTTTGAAAAAATTTAGTAATACCGGTGTAATTAAATGTTCTCAAGCGTTGGGTTTACCAACAAATAGCGTTTAATCATACTTTCATAGATTTTCACTATCATAAGAATATTATAAAAAAATATTGTTGTCACGATTATTGTCACGATCCTTAGTTTTCAATTTATAAATTTCAAACCACTATTTTCCCACCTATTCGCTGGTAACCTGGCCCTAAGAGGCTATTCCAGCTACGATCTAGCTGGTAGGTTAACGCAACCTAAGATAATTTGCTAACACTGGCCCTAGCGAGAGCAGTGCCTTCGCAGAATCTACTACCGGATCGGAAATCGCTAAAACCGCTAATTCTCGTGCTTTAGACTCGACGACATCCGAGCACAAACACCGGGACTCTATTATTTCTTTTGTAAAAAACATGTGATTTATGATTCGCTCGCATGTTAGGGCTGTTACGGTCAACGCGGTCATATATTTTAATTTCAATTTATAGAAGCTTGTTAATTTATAATTAGATGTGCGATTAATAATCGGAAACGGTGCGGGCATATTTAAATGTTGAAACGCCCTATTCGTTTCTACTTAAGAAAATGGAAACTTGTCTGTTTGCGTGTTCGTTTGTCTTGTGAGCTTTTTCACGTTGCAAGTATTTCCACGAAGATTTTTAGACTGAGTCGATACTTTAGATTAACTTGTTTGATTTTCAGGTAAGCTTAATGGGATATATAAGTTTTTTTTTTATTGCTTAGATGGTTGGACGAGCTCACAGCCCACCTGGTGTTAAGTGGTTACTGAAGCCCATAGACATCTACAACGTAAATGCGCCACCCTCCTTGAGATATAAGTTCTAAGGTATCAGTATAGCTACAACGGTTGCCCTACCCTTCAGACCGAAACGCATTACTGCTTCACGGCAGAAATAGGCAGGGTGGTGGTACCTACCCGCGCGAACTCATAAGAGGTCCTACCACCAGTAACTGGTGGCAATAACATTACCTACATAATACATAATCATAGTGAGTGAATACTATCGGCGAATTGAAATAATAATATTACAATACAATAGTCGCAGCAAAGCAAGAAAATAATTTACAAGCTAATTTAATAATAAAAAAAAATTGTATATTATGCACTGTATTAATGGTATTTGTATGAAAATAATTAATGTGCCATTAATGTACCACTATTTTTGGTATCTCGATCAAACTATTCTAATTTAGTAATTTAAAATAAGGGATTTAATGAAACGCATATGAAAATAAAACTACCAATCAGAAAATAACAAAAAAATTCGGGACTTTGTTTCGATATAATTAAAATCTAAAACTTTGAACAAACTTATACATCTAATTTAAGTAGCGGTTAGTTCCATCAATATTTAAAGGCTTTGACTAAAATATATATCAAATAACGGCATTTACAAAAATACATATTTACTTAAGTGTCTCCAAGTAAAATTTAAAAAAAAAAATACTTTAGCTTTTATGTTCAATGTTTTTTGCACGAGTATGATCAAGACTTTTTGAAGTCAGCGATGTTCGAAGCCTTAACGTGTCATTCCGAATCGAGCGTGTGCGACTCGTCATCATTATTGCTTCAAAGATTGATTGATAGAAAATTCTTTATTGCACAAAAATATTCGACAAAGGCGAACTTAACGCCATGCAGGCATTCTCTTCGAGTTAACCCTCGTTGATGAAGTGAAAGACTCAAGAAGTACGTAGCTGTGATAAAGTTAATACATGGCGATAATTTAAAAAATTATAGCAGACTTCAGTGAAAATAAACAATAGGTTATAATTATTCAGATATATAGATAATTTTAATATTATATAACCTATCGAAATTTGTTATAGTAGATAGCTTTTATGCTTGTTATCGATTATGTCAACGTTTTTTTAAATTGATTATATGAGTGGACGAGCTCATGGCCCATCTGGGGCTAAGTAGTTACCAGATCCCGTGGCCACTTACGTAAATGCCGCCATCAACTTTGAGACATGAGGTCTAAGGTCTCAGTTTTTACAGTACAACGGCTGCCCCACTCTTCAAACCGAAACACACTACTGCTTCACTACAGAAATATGCAAGGTGGTGGTATCTACCCGTGCAGGCTCACAAGACATCTTACCACTAGTTGCCATCCTCAATATCACTAATTGCCATCAAAGTCCTTTCACGAGCACAGAAATGTTCACTTTCTTTTTGCATTAGAATCACGCATCTCAGTTTGAATTATTTCCATTGAATTGATCTTATGATAGGCGGTGGTATCCATTTTAGCAGGCAAATTGCTCCAATGGTTTGAAGTACTTCTGAAACCTTCGCTTATAAAAATCTCGCCAACCTTAATGATTAGATGTTTTGTTTGCACGATATTATATTTAGACCGTAGATACGCTAAATAGAGAAGGAAAATGTCAAAAGATTTCAAATTTAAAATGAAATACAGTTAAAACAATCCTAAATCGCGTTCGCATATCTGCAAATGTCATCTTAAAATAATAATCTTACGACGACATGTGACAATCATAAAGAAGAGCTCTTTGTATGCAAATCGTTTGTCAATAACACAAGCAGCACTTTTCAAAAGCTTAACGCTTAAGTGGTTAAGTAAAAGTGCTTTGAAAGTTTTATATTTGATGTGAAGTAATTTTATTTAGATAGCTTAAAGATGGATAAACTGAAATACCACAAGCTCATAGTCAATAAAAGTCATAGTGTCCATAGTCAAGTTAAAGTTAAAACAGGAAATTTTGCGCATATACCTAAGCGGAGATTTGGTTCTCTCTGCGAGTTGAATTGCTTGTGTTATATTTTACATAAATTTATCGTATTCTAATCGCGATGAGGTGTAAATCAATCATTTTGCATCATCCATACGACGGATCTACTTATTTAGCTATTAGAGATGACAGCAAGATTTAAAGATATTAAAAACTGAACAAAACGACTAGGAGACTTTGATGCCTATTTTTAAGTTTCGAATAGAATTTTCAATATAATATTTCTTTCAGCACTCTCTGGACGATGGGGGGCTTGGTCGGAGTGGTCAGTGTGCGGTGCAGACTGCCGGCAGATCCGACGAAGATCTTGTACCGGCGATACGCCTTGTTCCGGGGCACACGCGCAACACGCCGATTGCGTTGGAGACTACTGTGGAGTTCATGGAGGTAGGTACTTGCATTAATATCACTACATAGTATAAAACAAAGTCGCTTTCTCTGTCCCTATATCTGTCTGTCCCTATTTATGCTTAAATCTTTAAAACTACGCAACGGATTTTGATGCGGTTTTAATAGATAGAGTGATTGAAGATAAAAGTTTATATGTATAATAACATCCATTAAATAGTGGATAAATCAACAATAAATTACAGTTTCCGAAGCGAAGCGAGGGCGGGTCGCTAGTAAAACTATAAATTTACTCAGAAATCACACTATTAAAAAATAACTTACTTTGCAGTCTCATACTAACAATACTCAGCATGATCATCATCATCAAACCAGTTGTCTATTGCTGGACATAAGCCGCTCTCAATCTCCCCACTAAGCCCCATCAATTTCTTGCCGTCTGCCCTTCGAAGGTCTACTACGAAGGTCTACTAGCCGAACCCTTCCTACGTTGCATTTGCGTGGTATCCACTCAAGAACGCATTGGCTTCAGCGATCGTCGGTTCTACGGTATATACGCCCAGATAGCTGCTACTTCAACTTGCCGATTCTTTGAGCTGTGTCAGTGATTTTAATACTTGATTTTAATATTTTAAAACCTGAGCTGACGGACCAGCCTATAATTATTATAAATCTGTGTAAAACACAAAAAAATGTGTGGCGTCGTAGGACACTGGATAGGAACGAAGTTCTTTATTATATAAGGTAGATAAGATAAGAGGTATAAAGAAAATAAAACTGGAGGTTTCGCAACAACCCACGGTTATTCGGTAACGTCCGGACTTATTGTGGTACACTTCATTCACGGTTGTTTGCATAAGAGTTAGTGTATTGCGCAAACGAACGCTCTGAGATCGTAGTCAATCTATACTAATATTATAAAGAGGAAAGATTTGTTTGTTTGTTTGTTTCGAATAGGCTCCGAAACTACTGGACCGATTTGAAAAATTCTTTTTCCATTAGAAGCCGACATTGTCCCTGATGAACATAGGCTACTTTTTTTTATTTTTTTTATTTTTTTTTTTTTGTTTCATGTGTGTTTTAATGTTTCCGAAGCGAAGCGAGGGCGGGTCGCTAGTGAATTATAAAAAATATGCTATTTTTTGTACATTATTACAAAGTTAAGTAGTACACTGTGTGCATTAATAATTAGTACGTTATTACAAAGTTAAGTCGTACACTGTGTGTATTACTAATACAAATCTTACCTTACGGACGCTTTTTCTCGGTTAGGGTACCCCTCCGCATCGTTCCAAAAATTAAGATCATAAGAGATCATATTGTGACTTCTAAAAGTCTATTAATGCTCATCATAATTACCTTTATTTTAACCTCATCTATATCTGTTATTTCAAAGTGTCAACTTTCTAACGTCTCGGTGACAGTATACAGAAATAATCTCACTAATAATCATGACACTCTCCATAATATTCAACCATTTCCGTTGGCTACATTTATAATCCTTAATTGACACTATATTTCATCTGTATAACACTAACGCGACCCAGATACAAGACAAACTTAAACGAAGTTTCAGCTAAAGCTTCACGAGGGAATTACAAATTATGAAAATGTCCTCTGTAAGGGACATGTTAATTAACTGTGATTCTATGAAACGAGTTTCAGACCAGATGCGGTACCGACTAAATATATACTTCCTTTTCCTCGCTCGTCCATAGCTATGAAACGAAACATGGACTGGTCGCTTCATAACAAGCTATCGGTTGTGAGCCTTGACTAAATTATCTTGACCTCCACAAGCGTTAAGGACCTGGAAGTAGGGCAGAGGTGAAATGGAGACCAGAATTAGGTGGTCGCGTTAAAAAGATTCGAAATACTAAAATCGAGAACCGTGACCATCTGGGTCGTATCATATCGTCTAAATATATACGAGGGACTAAAATTTTACGGGGATCGTAAGAAGTTTTGAGGTAAAATTTAATGGATTATAAAAGGGATTTAGGTAATTTCAATTTAATTGTTCGATTGTATCGGTTAAGTTCTCTGTAAATGATCAAATTGCAGAACCATAGTCAGTATTTTGAAAAGGATCTATTTTGACCAAAAAACCCAATTAAAGATTAATTCAACACCTTAACCTAAATCTGCATTAGCTATTTGACTGGCCTCTTAAAGTTATTTTTGAAACTAAAATTATCTTTTAATGTGGATATTACAGTGGCAACAAGTTAACTAATTACCTTATTAACGGACACTTAAATGTATCCGATCCCATCCTAACAAGGTGCGTATATTTGTTTCCATAATTACATAAACATTTTCTTGCCACAGCGAGATTCATAAACAAATACGATCTAACTTATACACAAACAGATCATTTGTACCATGACAACCCATTAAGTATGATGGTGGACGATAGAAACGCGTATATAATACCATCGGCCATACATTTTCAAGCTTGTAACTCCCCTGGCGGTCTAAAACCAATCTCCGAATTGAAAATGATTTAGTTCATATTTTGTTTATAGTGCTAATAAATCATTTTCCGTCGTACTCATTCGGTTTCAATTTTCAATTCCTGTTTATCGAACATTTGATGTATGGCTATAGATATTTTGAGTTATTTAATTTGTTCCAAGGTTTCTAAGTAACATATTCTGTCGATATCAACGCCAAATTAATTCTCAATCGAGAAACACAATCGTCTGTGTGATGTATTTTTTATAAATTGCTTTTGTTTATATTCAATTGCAGATTTATTTTTATTTATTGTTAAAGTCAGTTTTATTCGGCAAATTCCAAAGATGGAGAGTATTCGATATATTAGGATAATATACTAATAAAATGAATATGAACAAGCTAACTTTTCTATTTCGAAGTTACGATATTTCATTAATAATCGACTGAATCTTGAAAATATTTAAATATGTACATGCAAATGTAATTTTATTTAATTTATTCGTGACGCATAAGTTCTATTGATGGCTCAAAACGATCTGTTGGCGCTGATTTGCTTTAAAGCCTTCTATAGGTATCACTATATTACAAAAAAAAAAACTAGTGAAATTAAAATCAACAAAAACCTACTACAATTTTATCAACATGTTAAAACTACACTTTTTAACCCAAAAATTTATTAAAAGAAAAAAACAGCGAGCGAACAATTTTGCTTAATCACTAACTTCAAATCTGATTGATTTTTCTTAATTTCTATCCATCCTCCTTTTACGGTTATTAATAAAAAGAGTTGTAAGTCCATATTACTAGTTGAATTAATTAGAAAAGTATTCATAGTCTGAGTACACTAAGAATTTGTTTATCTCGGCTTTACACGTGAACCAGTAGAAGAAACTGGATCATCAGTAAATTACCCACATGAAAGGTGAGGTCTGAATGCTAAGAACTTCTGTAGGACCATTCATTCGCGCCGCCCGCTGGTACCACTTCATTAGCCTAATTGCCAACTCACAAAGGGGAAACGGTGAAATTTTATAGCGCCTTTTCACCTTTTGTTGAGTTCCGAACGTCGAAATGTGCTACTCGAAAAATTTTAGTGATATTAGACTTTTGAATTTACGGATTAATCTTAAAATGGGAAATGGATTTGCGATTCCTTAAAAGAAGGAAAAAGTCTTTTTTTTTTTCATTGCTTAGATGGTAGACGAGCTCACAGCCCACCTGGTGTTAAGTGGTTACTGGAGCATATGACATCTACAATGTAAATGCGCCACCCACCTTGAGATTTAAGTTCTAAGGTCTCAGTATAATTACAACGGCTACCCCACCCTTCAAACCGAAACGCATTACTGCTTCACGGCAGAAATAGGCGGGGTGGTGGTATCTACCCGTGCGGACTCACAAGAGGTCCTACCACCAGTACAATTTAAGCAAAAAAACAAGTTTATTAATGTTCATTCTGTGTTCGTAACTTTAGTGGTAGTGCTTAGTGTAAGCTCGCAGGGACTTTAGCATTATGCCTAGAAGCAATCATGTGGTTCGAAAGATGGGTTTTTTATAAAATAATATTG
This sequence comes from Bombyx mori, assembly GCF_030269925.1. Taxonomy (NCBI): domain Eukaryota; kingdom Metazoa; phylum Arthropoda; class Insecta; order Lepidoptera; family Bombycidae; genus Bombyx; species Bombyx mori. Next base: position 1,931,805 of record NC_085128.1, read on the forward strand.
AGATTTGGACTCCATGCGTCAAGCTACAGCTTTGGAATATCTACGGACTTCAGTAATTACCTAATACCGAATGGGCAATGATCTACTGATCTAGTGCAATAGAAAAATGCTTACTGCTTACTTTACGAACAATATTATATTTTTCTTCAAATAATACTAATAATAATAATAATTTCTTTATTTACTATATAAACTCTTAAATCATGACCTAGAATACTATTTACATATTTAACAAACAGAGATTACGCAGATGGCATCAGCAATATAAAATTACCCAATGATCCTCAGACTAGGCATAGCCTGTATCGTGAGGACCAAAATGCGATTTACTATGTATATAATTGACCTCAAAACAACATCACTATTATTAATAATTAAGATAAAGATAAAGATAAAGAAGCCTTTATTAACAACCTTAATTCATATTTAGGTACATTTTTCTTTTCATTTGACATCGGCTAAGATTGTTTTGCTTTCGCATAGGCCTAGGCCTATTAATAATTAATTGACCTCAAAACAACATCACTATTATTAATAATTATTACGCTCAAAAACATGCGTTACAAGATTTAACATATAATATATAAAAAAAATGCAATCATTATTTTTCTTCTTACCTCATGGCGTTAGCTCTGATTATCGATCTATTTAAAATTTAACGTACATTCGTCGAATGTTTTAGTATGTTAATCCAGCACGTAATCTTCGTGAGAATCATTACGAATCGATTACGGACATAAATTTTCATTAGTTAAATGAATTTCGTGACGCATGCAACGTTTTTAAAGAAACTTTCTCGTACCCAAAATACATTTACATTTGCATCAAAATCTCCATCTTTGTATTCCATAATAGATTATTACGACACGATTTTTAAATGATAAATTCTAAATCGTTTTTTTTATTTATTGTGAGAATCGGATACAAACATTTAATTTCCCGTTGGCAATTTTAGTCACAATATGAATGATTGCGATACCTTAATTGAATTCTTTCGTATAAATAATTTATAAACAAACACAAGTGAAGCCATATTTGTATGCAATGCGCCCGTCATTACTGGAGGTGGGTTCCGTAAATGATTTGTTGTGATTTTGTTGAGTGAACGCAGCGGGTGATCGCGAACTGCATTCGCATGTTCTAGAATTACATCTACAGAAATGCTGTCTTTATGAATAGGGCGTAGAGTTGATTTTGCATTAGCAAAGGCTTTCGGAGAATTTAATTCCGCAAGGCCTCCTACCAAGTTTCTGATGCGACAAGAGTGCGTGAATCACAATCGAATATCCTATCTGTGATCGCGATAATTTCGTGCTGACAAATACAAATGTTTTTTTTATTTTTATTGCTCAGTTGGGTGGACGAGCTCACGTCCCACCTGATGTTAAGTGGTTACTGGAGCACATAGACATCTACAACGTAAATGCGCCACCCACCTTGAGATATAAGTTCTAAGGTCTCAGTATAGTTACAACGGCTGCCCCACCCAAGCCGAAACGCATTACTGCTTCAGGGCAGAAATAGGCAGGGTGGTGGTACCTACGCGCGCGGACTCACAAGAGGTCCTACCACCAGTAAACACTATACTGATAAGATTTCCTAATTTATTTATTTTTTATATTATGTATAAAACAACTCAATGTGGAACTTACGTGGTTTTCATTTTCATGTGACCAGAGTACCTTAAGTCTGATCTGAGTAGTATATGAGATACTATCATTTCTTTTAAGTTTCACAAAAGGTCGTTCCGTTGTCAATGACCTTAAAATAGTAATATAGTAGTTTATATAGTAGAAATCGTAATATAGGAGAAGTAGTATAGTACCTTAAAATAGTAGATTTATGTATCACTAACGATAAATATCTAACACACAGATGTTGATTCGAACTTCGACTGTGGTACCGTAGCACCCCATACTGATAATATAAATTATAATGATACTAAATGCTTTTTACTAAGAATGTGTTTTTACGAACAAATGTGCCTCTTTATGTGCAAACTGGTAACTAATCTATAAGCTACCAAACTAAGAATATATTTTAGGTTATTTATTAAATATCTTACACCCAGATGTTGATTCGAACTTCGATTGTGGTACCGTAGCACCCCATACTGATAGTATAAATTATAATGATACTATTTAGTATCAACATCTGGGTGTAAGATATTTAATAACTAACCTTAAAACTAAGCATTTGCTTATAACTAAGAATGTGTTTTTACGAACAAATATGCCTCTTTATGTGCCACCTGGTTAAAGTTACCAAACTAAGAATATATTTTAGGTTAGTTATTTTGTGTAGTAATTAAATTAAAAAATATTTCTCAATAATTCACTATCCTGCGAGCAGTTTCAGTTCTTATGTATCTTTTGCTACGGTAGTAAACAGTAGTTTAGTAATTGATTTCGCCATTTTCACTTTAAGTTCAGATTAGATATTTCGAATTTATGAGGATTTTCCGATCAATCACATCAACAACAAGGATATTTAAAAAAATTACGACCATGCTGTAAGACCTGTAAGGGTTTTTGCGGTTTCTGGATTGCATGGAAACCGCATAAGTAGTACGCAGCGAAGTAGCGGACGTCAGATGATTTATTGAATTTGAAACATATCGTCATAAACATTGCGGTGGTTAGAAGCTTGTTTATTTATCGAGTTTTATTGATGTGAAGTGCGTTTTACTGCGGTGTTGCGCCATTGCCTGTGAGTTGATAGACTGCTTCTCGGCTTTGCTCATTGAAAGTTGCATCGACGTATTTGTAATCATACAAATGACTACTGGTTACTGGGAATATTAGAAATAATGCTTTTGTTGGCGAATCGTCGAAGATCGAATTTCAAAGTCGTCGTGCCCTAACGAATAAGACGTTTGGTGCATTCGTGTTGAGCGATGCACCAGTATTCGAATCTCAGGCGGGTACCAATTTTTCTAATGAAATACGTACTCAACAAATGTTCACGATTGATTTCCACGGTGAAAGAATAACGTCGTGTAATAAAAATGAAACCCGCAAAATTATAATTTGCGTAATTACTGGTGGTAGGACCTCTTGTGAGTCCGCGCGGGTGGGTACCACCACCCTGCCTATTTCTGCCGTGAAGCAGTAATGCGCTTCGGTTTGAAGGGTGGGGCAGCCGTTGTAACTATACGTGAGACCTTAGAACTTATATCTCAAGGAGGGTGGCGCATTTACGTTGGGGATATCTATGGGCTCCAGTAACCACTTAACACCAGGTGGGCTGTGAGCTCGTCCACACATCTAAGCAATAAAAAAAAAAAATTTTCATTGGGTTGATCCCATGTCATGGTTATTCAGATAAAGAACTAAAATCATCGAAATAGCTCAAAGAGTCAGCAAGCTGAAGTGGTAGTGGCCTGGTCATATATGCTGGAGTATACAGGCTTTCGAGTGCAGACGTAACGTTGGTCACCTTCTGACTAGGTAGTGCGATGACTTCTGAACAGTGGCCGGCGGGAGGTGGATGAAAAGAGCTGACGACCGGGCTTAGTTGTGTGGATTGGGAGAGGCCCTTGTCCAGCAGTGGACGACTGTGAACTGATGATAATGATGATCTCATTCAAAACTAGAACTTGATATTGACGGAAACCTAGAAATGCTCATTTCGATTTGTTTATTGCATCGACGGGTGGATGAGGCCACAAATGACCTGGTGTTGACATAAGAATTTTATTTCGAACTTCGTTTTGGCACGAGCAAGGAAAATATAAAACAGGATTGTACGTTTTTACAAGTGCCATTGTTAACTTAAAGAAACCTATTGACGGAACGTTATCTCATTTTAATATAAATATGAGGGATTTTATGACCTGGTAACTAAGACCTTTAGGTCATGTCTTATTTTAATTTATATTCTTATTTTTATGAAAAATGATATTACTATGGAGTGAAATGAATTGAAATGAAATGAAGATGATTAATTTGAGACCGCAATCAACTGGGATGAAATTAAATGAGATGATATGGGATGACATATAATCTCAGTAAAATAGAGGTCATTTACTGAGATTTGTTCAGTGAACTTTTTGGAGGATCCCGAGAAGTTACGTCCAGCGGCTTTGTTTCATTTTCTCACCTTTGTGCACTTTCACAGATATTAAACAGTTAATAAACCACCGTTATTACACATTTAAACCTGAAGAAACACTAAATAGACAAAATAAAACACAACTTCACTCCTCGCGTTCCCGCCATAAAGTCCTTTTAATACAGACTATCTAATTAATACAGACTAACGCGTCACAGGATCAGAGCAACTAATAAAGTCGGATTGCTTTTTGATTTGGACATTACTAAAGGCTTCTGAACAGACAGCCACAACTAAGGAGTAGGAAAACTGAGATCTCCTGATCGCTATGCCTCTCACTAAGATAGTTCTTGATGCTTTCCATGAGAAAGTTTAATACGGCTGAGTAACATAAAACAGATAGATAACTAAATGTCACGTAAAGTCTTGTAATAGCATCTTTACAACCTCCGCGGAACTCCATTGTGCATTTGACAAATGACTTATAAAATTAACATTGACTCCACCGAATTTAATGGTTTTCTGGAAACGTTTTGTTGAGATTTTCTTTATGGTTAGTCTTTATAGTACCATCAAAGTCCGTTCTCGTTTGATTTATAAGTAACTAGTGGCCAGCAACGCCGCGCAGTGGTCAACGCTAAATTGTACGTGGAAAAGACCCATTTATTGAATGTGTTCGCGCTCCAATTCAATAATCCATAGTCCATAAATGGTCATTTACTTAGTATTATGAAATAAATAATAATAATAAATAATAAATAAACATTTACTAACAATCACGCCACGTTAACTGGTCCCGCGATAAGTTCGTAAAGAACTTGTGTTACAGGTACTAGATAACGGAAATAAATATAAGATTTTTATTGTACACGTACATATATTTAATAAACATCCGTAACCCTGGAAAAGACATTTATATTTATCATACAAATATCTTCCCTTGGCGGGATTCGAACCCGCGACCCCCGTATGTAGTGACCATGTCACTTACCACTACACCAGCACTACCAGTTCTTTACGAACTTAGCACGGGACCAGTTAACGCGACGTGCTTGTTAATAAATATAATTATTATAAAAAAAAAAGTGAGCAAATAACATAGATATTTAAGGAAATTTCCAAAATTTGGAATTTTTACTCCGCGAAGATATTATAATATTTTATAACCGTTTTGTAATTTGTATCAAAGGAAAGCATAGTATTTTCTTCGGTTTACACAAATGGTGGACAAAAAAAAGAACATCTTCTTCTACTCTATCCTAATAAGTTCTCTTTCTTATTCAACAAGCTTCATTTTATTTATTTATTTAATACATTTTATTTTCAACATCGCTTGGCATAAATCGATGGTATCAGGGCGGAATGAATGAATTTACTAACAGGATGTGACGTGCGGACGCGAGCTAACACTGTTTTTAATTAGCTGTTCAGCTCGAGATTGTTATCTGTGTATTGGGTGCGATGACTCCATTCATTCGATCACAGATTAACACTGCACAGATAAAATATTATTTGAAAATTTGTATGTAGCTAAATGTTATTGATTAGTTATTATAAGCATTTAGATAAATAATTATATTGCAAAAATTACTAGATAATTAGATTGGTGTATAGGTTACCTTGCAGTCTTGACATATTATTATAGATTATAATTAGATCAATTAGTATAAGATTTTTTATTCTAAACGAAGCATAGATCCGATCGAATATCGATCCTATAAAAATTTACAAGCAAGTCTCGATTAAGTATTCGGAATAGATATGTATCATCACAATCGTACCTACTCAATGTAATAATCGGACTTTTTGGCGGGAACGTGAGGAGTGAAGTTGTGTGATTTGTTTTATGTTGTCTATTTAGTGTTTCTTCAGGCTTAAATGTGTAATAACGGTGGTTTATTAACTGTTTAGTATCTGTGAAAGTGCACAAATGTGGAAAAATCAAACAAAGCGGCTGAACGTGACTTCTCGGGATCCTCCACATCATCTCATCTCATTTCGTTTTATTTCATTTCACTTCATATTCTCAATTTTCATAAAAATAAGAATATAAATTAAAATAAGCCTTGACCTAAATGTCTTAGTTACCAGGTCATAAAATCCGTAAAAAAATGTGTAATAATCGACTGTTCTAAACACTACTAATTTGTCTTCCCTGAATATCTGAGGACTTGTCTTGAAGTGTACTAGCAATCTAAGAGACTTAGCTAAAATACCCTCTTTGAATTTAGTTTCAAGAAAGATATCCCACAGCCCTAAAATAAAACCATGGAGGTTCGTTATAGAGTTTGGAAGTACGAGGAATAAATCACTATGAGAAACGCACTGTGCTCGACACAGATAGTAAGGGTTAGATAGGGAGGAGACTTTAGATAGTGAACGTGTTCATTTTACATTCCGACTACCTTCCGAAATTCGAACAAAAATTTTCGATGACTTATTTTAAAATAAATAATAGTTAAAAAAAAACTAATAAACACGCTTTCTATAAAATTCAACTAAAAAATAGAAAAGAAATTTTAATAAATTTAAATTGAAAATAGTGTAAAAAATATATTTTATTTATAAAAAAGCGCGGGTTGCTGTTTAAGATATTATTGAAATAATAATTCTTCTACTCATATCTGTCAGAAAAATATGCAAAAACCATGTACCTTATGTTTTTTAGTTTTTTTAAACTGTTATTTATTTTTCATTTTTTAGTTTCATATTGAACTGTCATCGGTCCTCGATAAATTTACAAAGTTTTAATGAAATCTGGCCGTTTAAAGTGGGTCAAAATCGCGTCTAAAGGAGTCAGTTACAAACACACAAACATACATACAAGTGAAGCTAATATAAAGCGTGTAAAAATTGAAGTTTTAGATGATAAAAAAAGTGTTTTAACGTTTGATCCAATGCTCAATACAAGAGGATGGCTTAATCGAGCCCAGACGTATCAAAAGTACACGCATAGTTTAATGAAACATTACCATACACGAGCACTTAATATTTATTTAACCGCCAATAAAAAAGCGGACGCATAACACGCTATTACACGTTACAAAATAATATAAAAATACACAGATGGCCCCTAAAGTTTCCTTTAAATCCACATTTAAAACCCGCCATACATCGTCGACTGGTCGTTAAATAACGCTGCCTATTCACAACGCGATATTACACAAAAAAACGTCATTAAAACTCGGAGCGTATCGTTAAGCTGGTGATGCGATGACATAAATAATATTTAAAATTCACTCCAAGACACTCGGCTTGGTAATACGTGTTCGAATAGTGACATAGGTTAGTTAATGTTTCTAAAGGGACAAATAAAGATCACATTATAACAAAATTTTACTATTTAATTTCGTGTCTTATTCTTTCTTTATATAACGTTTTCGTGATAGTAAATCCAAGAACTTTGTGCCCTGGAACTTTCAGAAATTTTGGTTATTTTGTATGCAAAGTGACGAAATCATCAATAAACATTACTTTTTTAGACGGCAGTTAGCACATTATTCTTATGTCGACTGATAACACCTTAGTAGCATAGATAATAAATACCCTTATTGTTAACGGTTCGTGACCACGTTTAAAATAATAATACAAAAATAGGATTCGCGAAACGAACCCGTAAATTAGTTTAGTTATATATTTGGTAATTGGTAAAATAATTATATGTATAATAGATCATTGTGAAAAATGCCTTGTGTGGAGTTCAAGTAGATCGAGATGCAACCGACTAAACTATTAAAATGTACATATTACTTACTATCATTACATCGTTATTACTTCATTTGTTTACTATTATACTATAATGTATTATAATATATTATAATAGGTATAATATATCAAATTATTTTTTATGACGTCACAAACACGTCACATTTTTTCCCCTACCTATTTGTTGGTAGCCTAAGGGGCTATTCCAGCTACGCCCTGACGGGTAGGTGAGCTCACGAGGCTCTAGCCTGGTGACGTTGCTAACACTAGCCCTAGCAAGAGCAGTGCTTCGCAGAGTCTACCACAGGATCGGAATCGCGACCCACTGAGAAGATCCGTTGAGAAACTCAGTGGGCTGTGTCTATGGGTTAGTTCGCTCGTCGTAATCGACGAGTTCGACGAGGACGCTGAACTGGCGCTTGAGGGTTCTAAAAGCACCGAGAGTGAATCCGGGGAAGTCGACAAGACATGGCGACAGATGCTTTGCGTTGTCCCGCCGCGGTCGGATAAGTCTTTACGTCTCGAATATGGTACGAATGCTTGGAAACTAGAGGAGAAAGCGCTTGCTACGGATTACTAGCGGCAAGCCGACTTCCGTGTCAGGGTCCTGTGCATCTCAGTATTAGCGTACCAGGAGATTTCATAAGAGCGCGGAAGGGTCCCTCTCGGCAACCCGACCTGATCAAATTCCGGTCCAAATGATTGAGAAAATAATAGAATTGTTATAATCAACTTAGTTGAATGAATTTTATGTGTAATGTTATTAATTTGATATACTTATCAATAATCGGGTGAATTACACGATTGCAAAGAATAAGTTAAAAGATTTGAGTTACTTATAAAACACATACAATAGTGCTGAAGTTACCACAAACTGCACCGTATTAAACAAACTTTTTTTTAATAATAATAAAAATCAACGCATTCTCAATAGCAGGTGTCTGATAACTTTCGAGTTCGTTTTTTGTCTTCGAACACTCCCATAGAGCTTTAAAAGAAAAATATGAAAGCTCCGAAGCAATAAAAGCTGATGAGAGAATAAGTTTTTGCTACTTTGTTGTTTATGTGTCTTTGTGTGAATGCCCAACTTTATTACGGTTATTGTGAACGCTTTTATGGGATAGGATGAGATGGGCTTTCTTTAAAACGAAGGTTTAATTCTGAAACTTTGTAGAGAGTTCTAGCATTGTTAGTCCAAATTACGTAAATCATTTTTAATTAATTGAATTACATATGTCGATTTACCTCAGTTTGTAGCAGTCTGTTCGATTATAATCGGAAGAATGGGTTACATGGACGTTTGAGCAACTATTATAAAACAATAATCATCTGTTCATTCTATTTCTTAAAAATATATTTACTTCATTGCCAATACCGTCTTTACCATAAGGGCACACGATGCCCGTGCCCAGGGCCCCCATTCTCAGGGGGCCCCGAAGGACCGTCAATTTGGTTACCAACTGTAGTCGAGAGCGGTCATTTTCGCAGCTTAAGAGAATAAAAAATGAATTGCGTACAACAATGTTACAAGAACGGCTGAGTAATTTGTCAATTATGGGCATAGAAAGTGATATCCTTCAAAAAGTTTACTTTAAAGATGTAATGAAATATTTTGTTCAACAGAAATTCCGAAAGAAACGATTATCGTAATCGTAACCAAAAAATCAGCAGCATTCTAATATAATTAATATTACTATATCATACTGTATTTGATTACCTATAATAAATGATCATACTCTGTAACAAATGTTATTTTAATTCGCTTTTTTTACTTTCCAAAAGGGCCTCAAATTCTTGTGTGCCCAAGGGCCACGGCCTAGTTTAAGACGTCCCTGCTCATTGCCCTACCAAATCGGTAATGTAATGCGAAGTCAGATGACCAACATCTTCCGTGCTCCCTGGTTACCATTAGTGCAATATCGTCATAATCCATCAGCTGATTTCAAATTCCTTGTTACCACTTTTTAAACATCGACTAATGTCTTGTCTAATTTCAATATTTCCCCCTTTCTTGAAAGCAATGTCATTGTATTTTTTTTATTGCTAGTTGGGTAGACGAGCCCACGGCCCACCTAGTGTTAAATGGTTACTGGAGCCTATAGATACCTATGACGTTAATGCCGCCACCCACCTCGAGATATGAGTTCTTAAGTCTCAGTTTTTACAGTACAACGGCTGCCCTGCTATTCAAACCGAAACGTAATACTGTTTCACGGCAGGAATAAGCTGGGTGGTGGTACCTACCCGTGCAGACTCACAAGATGTCCTACCACCAGTAAATTTATTTAATGTATTGGGTTTATTTAATGTATTTAATGTATTGTAGATATTCGTGTGACCACATTTATGTAAATATTGTATCTGGTCGAGGCCACCTTTTTTTTAAGGTTCTTTTGAATCCTTTTGAATGTCCTCAAAGAGCTCTTCCTTCCAACAGTTGCCGCGCACAGTGACATCCCTCTGTACATCGGAATCGCCGTCGCCGTGGTCGTATTCCTGGCTGGTGCTGCCGTGGTCTACAAACTGCTGCAGAGGAAGACCCGAGACCATTCTTTGTACACTATGACTAGGACAGGTAATTGGATTTTAATTGTTTGCGCTTAACAATTTTGTTAAGCTATTGCATAGATTTTATCGCGGGTTTCGAGCGCGGCGACCGAATCAAAAAATTCCGTAACGAAAATAAAACCTAACGTCCCCACTCTGCCTACCACGTAACTCGCGTTCAACACATTCACACGTTGCGCTTGTATAGTGTTTGTGAATAAGCGCGCGGCGTGACATCGCACTGCATGCGCATCATGAAAAGTCTGCCCATTACTCTCTCGTTAATGTTTTGCCTTTGGTTAATGTTTATAAATATAGCGTGGTCTTATTTTATTATTGTTTTAATATTAAATTATTATTGTCTTATTATAATTGCATAAGTTGATAAAAAATGCTATGCAATAGCTTTACCGTGGCAGTCCCCGGGTGCCATACGTGTTTTTCTTTTTTTCCTACGTAAGCTTATGGTAGCCTTTAGAGGCTATGCCTGCGTAACCAAGCGATTAGGTGAGCTCTCGGGGCTCTAATCTGAGGACGTTGTTAACACTATCCCTAGCAAGAGCAACACTTCGCAGAATCTGCCGCCGGATCGGAAACGCTACCCACTGAGAAGATCCGGTGAGAAACTAAGTGGGCTGTGTGTATTTTTTTATTGTTCGCAAAATTTACATGATTCAATTTCGAAATAATTGGCTGGTGTAAAAATGAATATAAGTACAACCTGTATGAGTTTATTATAACACAAAGATGATTAGGTCTTTCCATTTTCTAACATAATATGTCTGTATGTCTAACTCAGCCAAGCCAATATCGAACGCACCTAAACAGTCTTCAGCAAGTTACACAATAATTGGTCAAAAGTTTTTGTAGTACTATAATTTTCTTAATTCCTCACAACAGATTTCCAACCAGAAATATACCCGACAGTGGAGAAGCAGTCCTTATCGCTAGCTCCTGATCTAATGCAGCACAGACCCCCAAGATACGAACATCCCCAACCCGAACATCACTATGATGTGCCACATCTAACGAACAGGTAAGTTTTCCACAACACATGAAAAATTTGCACTTGTAAATGATAGGCCGGTTACCAAAGGCAGCCGTCGAATTTGACACTAAAGGTCGAGATCTAAAATGCATTAAATGTCTAAATTGCTTCCATTTCAAGTAGTTAGGCAGGCATTTTCCGTAGGCAGCGGCTTGGCTCTGCCTCTGGCAATGCTGACTTCCATGGGCGACGGTAACCACTCACCATCTGGTGAGCCGGGCCGTATCTTCGTCTGCCTACAAAGACAAAAAAGGCATGCTAAATAGGCAGCCGTACTGCGAACTCACATTATGTCCAATCAACAAGAATTCCTGAGAGTTGTATCAACTGAAGTGAATAGTTCTTATTCTTCTATATCGTTCCTTCATTATTTAGCATCGCAAACGTAAGTATTTCTATGAAGATTGGTCCGCTGCGAAATGGGCCACCTTTTGGATGCACCCAACTGTCCTCTAGTAAACAGTAGTAGTAGTAAAGTGTAGCAGTAGTAAGGAAACAGTGGTAGAATATTACAGCAGACAGTGTATATGAAAGTGAAATATGCGGACGGCAACAGGACACGCACACACTTGTCTATATATATAAAAATAAATTGCCGTTCGTTAGTCTCGCTAAAACTCGAGAGCGGCTGGACCGATTTGGCTAATTTTGGTCTTGAATTATTTGTGGAAGTCCGGAGAAGGTTTAGAAGGTAGATAATTATGAAAATGCTCAGAATAAATAAAAACAACAATTTGGTTTTTCTTTTGATGTGTCCCCCGTCGGACGGACTCCTTTTGTTTGTTTTAAGTTTATTTTATACAAAAGTTTAGGTCTTTTATTTATCGATTGGGGCATTACGAAGTCTGCCGGGTCAGCTAGTTCTCTGATAAAAATATTCGGAAAAACCATCAGCACGTTTAAGCTCTTCCAACACAACAATAACTCATTACTTTCGTCGCCTTGGGATGACCCTATCACATCAAATCGAAACCTGTTTAATTTCTATTTCATTATTTGCTCACGCTGTAAATTTCGAAGAAGTCAGCGACCCGTGCCTAAGAAAATACTATTAAACGTTACAATTTGTTCTATATATACAATAATATAATAATAATATTCAATAATATAATGGCTTTTTAATACGCTTTTATTAGCTTCAGACATATGTATGTTTGTAACGGAATCTTTGAACATAATTTTGACCCCTTCGAAACGTCGAATTAACTCGAAATTTGGTATACTTATTAAGGACCGATGACAAATCAATATAAAAAAAAATCGAAAAAAAATAAGTTCAACCAAAAATGGAAAATAAGTAATCATTTAAAAAAAGTAACAAAATACGCTTTTATAGAAAATCCAACTAAAAAATAGAAAATATATTTTTTTAATTTGAATTAAAAGTAGTGTAAAAAATAATGATTTTATTGTTAAAAAAAGCGTGGGGTGCATGGTATTTTTAATTCAAATTTATTAAAATTTATTTTCGATTTTTTAGTTGGATTTTCTATAAAAGCGTATTTTGTTAGTTTTTTTAAACTTATTTATTTACCTAACACACATAATGGCGTTCTGTCACATTTTTAGATCACATTGTCTTAATTAGACTGTGAGATGTTATGTATGTGTGTGTGTGTGTATGTGTGTATCTTTATGCGTAAGTGTATGCGTATGTGTTTTAAAATAACAAATCATCTAGTACAACCTCCTTTGTTCTAGTTACGCTTCACCTGTGGACCACCAAGTGACTCCATCTGCCTCTACCAAGGGACAGAGCGACGATTATGAAAGCAAACCGTACAGCGAATCAGAACATTCAGCCTCTAGTTGTTTCACGAGCTGTGAGTAATATTAGTTACTAGCCGTAGTCGCCCGCTTCGCTGGGCATATAAAATTATCATTATTATTTATTGTCATTATTATTAGGGAGTCCAACACTCATATAATTATTAGCCTATCCATTAAGTACATGTATTTTCTTCATGGATACAAAAGTTTCAAGTCAATCGGATGCATGGTTCAGTAGTTATAACGGAACATCCGTAAAAGCCATTGTAGATTTATATATTAGTATAGATTATTTGAAACATACTCTGGTGCGATTCGTTTCTAAAATGAGTTGTTTTTTCGTGAAATGCCATTCTTTACTTGGGAATATTATGAAGTTTTAAAAACAATGTGTTTCCAATTTCATATTAATTTCAACGCAACATGATTATATTTTAATGTTTTCAATTTGTGGCTCCTTGTGACACCGTTTGAATTATTATAGAGTTACAGACGTGAAGGTAGTAGAAAGTATCAGAATAACATATGCTTATATAAAGAGATATAATATATAGCAGAGAGAGACATGGGCTTATTTTTATTGCGAAAAAAATGTAATAGTCAAGGTAATCATCTCATCGGTGACATATCACTAGGCAGTAGCTTAGTTCAGCCCCTGACATTGCTGCAGTCCAGGGGCGACAATGACCACTCACCATCAGGTGGGTCGTATGCTCATCTGTCTACAAAGGTAATAAAAAAAATGCAAAGCATTGCTATGTATAAATACAATAAAAAAATTGAATACAAAATAAGATGTCATTAAATTTGTTTAAGGGTATATATGTATGTATATAAAATTCTCGTGTCACAGTTTTCGTTGCCATACTCCTCCGAAACGGCTTGACCGATTTTGATGAAATTTTTTGTACTTATCCGGTATCTATGAGAATCAGCCAACATCTATTTTTCATCCCCCTAAATGTTAGGGGTAGTCCACCCCCAAAATTTTTTTTTTTTAATTTTTAGACAAAAATTATAATTTCTATTTTTTTATGATACAACATACAAAAATACATGCAATCCTCAATTTTCACCCTTCTACGATCAACCCTTATTTCTTAATAGCCATTTTAGTAATTTAATCATTTTTCCTCTCCGGTCGAAAACTGATCGATCGTCATTTAATTAGTTATCCCCGCCAGATGTCTACAGGTGTCACTTCTCACCCTGTAAACAGCACGAAGTAGGGATGTTACCTCTACAGTTTTCGGCTATTATTAGTGTTTATGCTTCAAGCGTAGTAGTTAAACATTTTTAGTTCATCGCCTTGCATGTCAGATGGAAAATCTACAAAAAAAAACCCTAAAGATTTCACTAACGATACAATCACAAATGTCGACGGATATCCAATATATCGTCGAAGGAATACAGATAATGGCGGACAATCATTTATTAAAAACATCAGCAACACAGACATTGATACTGACAATCGTTGGGTCGTGCCATATTCGCCCCTGCTGAGCAAAACATACAATGCTCATATTAATGTTGAGTTCTGCAGTTCTGTGAAGAGCATCAAATACATTTGCAAGTATGTCCATAAAGGCAGTGACATGGCGGTGTTTAGAGTGGAAAATATGAATGTACCATGGCACACAAACATTCGCTTGAGGCCTTGAACAGGACATTGAAAGATATTAAAAACAACGACAAACTATTTGGTGGCACTCTGTTAGTCCTTTCAGGTGACTTCAGACAAACACTTCCCGTTATTCCACGTTCAACATACGCTGATGAAATCAACGCCTGCTTAAAATCATCTACATTGTGGCGTAATGTTGAAATAGTACAGCTGAAAGTAAATATGCGCGTTCAAATGCTTCAAGATCCATCCGCTGAAACATTCTGAAAACAACTCTTAGATATCGGCGATGGAAAAGTCACTATAGCTGAAACTTGATACATAAAATTAGCGAATGATTTCTGCACTATCATTGATTCGCAAAATGCTCTCATTGAACAAATATTTCCCGATGTACACACGAATTACATAAATCTCGAGTGGCTTGCAGAAAGAGCAATGTTAGCTGCAAAAAATGTGGATGTTGACATTTTAAATCTGAAGATACAACAGTTATTGCCAGGGGACTTGGTATCATATAAATCTATTGATATAGTTTGCGATGACACTGAAGCTGTAAATTTTCCAACAGAGTTTTTGAACTCACTGGATTTGCCAGGCATGCCACCACATAACTTACAATTGAAGGTTGGATCTCCAATTATTTTGCTTCGTAATTTGAACCCGCCACGGCTATGCAACGGTACGCGATTAGTCATTAAAAATTAATGAAAAAAGTTATCGAAGGCACCATTTTAAATGGCAAGTTTCGAGGTGAAAATATATTGATAGCACGAATACCTATTATACCCACAGATGTGTCAATTCAATTTAAGCGTATTCAATTTCCGATTAGATTGCCATTTGCAATGACTATTAATAAATCCCAAGGCCAAACAATGTCTGTTTGTGGCTTAGATTTGAGCACACCATGTTTTTCACACGGACAATTATACGTTGTATGCTCTCGAGTGGGTAAAGCATCAAGTTTGTTTGTATTAGCTAAAGACGGGCTAACAAAAAATATTGTTCACGCTGCAGCATTAAGAGATTAATATTATGTAATGAATTAATTATATATATAATTATTACTTTTAATAAATTAAAACAATTAATGTTCGGTGTTTTGTTATTTTTATACAACATTCCCTCATCGTTCACAGCGCTCCAGGCCTTTTTCACTCATATTCCACATCCTTATACACTTCCAATAAGTTAGTCATTTTTTTTCTACACTAGAAATTCTCTAGAAATCTTATATATGGCAAGACAACGTTTGCCGGGTCAGCTAGTATGTATGTATTATTTATTAATTTAATACAAAAAATAATAGCTCATGGACATTGGCAATGTCAAAGGCATGATAATATATTTATGCATTTAGGCATATTTTACACTAACACCAGCTGACCATAAATTATTCTTTTTACTTTTTTTATTGCCCTTGTAGGCAGACGAGCATACAGCCCATCTGATGGTGAGTGGTTACCGTCGCCGATGGACTTCAGCAATGCCAGGGGCAGAGCCAAGCCGCTGCCTACCGTTAAACTAATAAGCTAATAAAAATAACTTTTAAACTAATTAATAAAAAAAATCAATGAATCGTACAAGTGGGTTTTTTCACCAGTCTGCATCTCTGAATGTTTTTAATTTCCATCTAGCCGGTTCGATGTACGACGCGGCCAATGAATCCGTGACACTCCAACTGGCAGAGTTCGTCTCCAATTCGCCCACGTCACAATCCATGTCGGTCTCCAGTGCCGGAGCCAGACTGGCCTTGCCCGCAGCGGGGGTGGCCCTTTCAGTTCCTGAAGGAGCCCTGGCCAGGGGTAGACGAGAGCAGATCTATGTGGCTGTCGTCAAGGATGACAGATACAGGCCGCGACTCGGAAAAGGTAAGCATTAGAAGCTCCTTCATACTAGTTGAGCAAAAAATCATTTTGGCTTTTTTTATTGCTTAGATGGGTGGACGAGCTCACAGCCCACCTGGAGCTAAGTAGTTACTGGAGCCCATAGACATCTTCAACGTAAATGCGCCACCCACCTTGAGATATAAGTTCTAAGGTTTCAAGTATAGTTACAACGGCTGCCCCACCCTTCAAAGCGAAACGCATTACTGCTTCACGGCAGAAAATAGGCGGGGCGGTGGTACCCGTGGTGACTCATAAGAGGTCCTACTACCAGTAATTACGCAAATTTTAACTTTACGGGTTTGATTTTTATTACATGATGTTATTCCTTCACCGTTGAAATCAATCGTAAACATTTGTTGAGTACGTATTTCATTAGACAAATTTGTACCCACCTGGGATTCGAACACCGACCTCTCGTGTTAAATCGGCATAGCAAATTATAAGCATCACAACGCGAGTAATGAGGTCTAATTGTCAAACCGGAAAGTAAGACTATTCCATACCCACATAACAAACTATTCGATAAAAATTTGAGAGCGAGCGTTTTAAATTAAGGCAGTTCTGTTTGCCACATTATTCATGAGCAAAATATTTTGTTGTTCAAAGATAAGAAGAGGTCGCAGGATATTGCTTATTTTACATTTTAGGTCAAACCCTTAGTAACGGAAGAGTTCGCTATGGGCAGAATATAAATTAGTTTATTTTAATAAATATAACTTCGAACATTCAAGTATTTATTAAACCCTAAATCACCAAAGCCGTCATGAATATTAATGAATTATTAAACTTTCTGTTAGGTTAATAAAAACAAATTGATTTTTGCGATGCGATACCAAGTCGTTTCGTTGTTAATTTTAAACGGTATGTAATTACGTTACGTATCGTCGACATATAATTTCTGTTATATAAAAAACGCACGTCGCCTCCGGGCGGGCTGGTCGACTTCACATATCTAAGTCCGTGTTTACAAGAGCAAATTCCGCCCCGCAGGTATCACGCAGCTGAGTCCGGTGGTTAAATGCGGCCCGCCGCGTCAGACATTAAACAAGTCCGTCGTCTTACAAATACCACATTGCGCCAGCCTCAAGCATGGCTTCTGGAACCTGTCTCTGTACGCCATAGACCACAACAGTAAGCCAGAGGGCGGCCAGTCTCAGTGGAAGAAGATCGTGGGCCTCGGTCAAGAAACCATCAACACCCCAATCTTCACACAGCTCGACAACGACAAGATATTCCTTGTGACGGACATGTTGTCCACGTTCGTATTGGTCGGTGAAAGTTTCAATGGTAAGGCCGTAAAGGCACTACAATTAGCGATCTACGCCCCGACCGTGCTCAACGAAACCAGTTCCGAATATAGCATTAGATTGTACGTGTTCGAAGACACGCCTTGTGCGGCTTACTATTGTCAGGAACAAGAGAAAAAACTCGGCGGAGTGTTGCTTGAACGACCGAAAACTTTATTGTTCCAAGACGGAGGCTCCCATCTTTGTTTGAATCTGGAGCACGTCAGTCCCGGCTGGAAAGCGAAGCCGGGCATCGGTTATCAGGAGATCCCATTCAATCACGTGTGGAGCTCGAACTACAACGCTCTGCATTGCAGCTTCACTCTCGATCGGACGCACGACTGCGACAATATTGATTTTACGATCTCAGCCTGTCAGAGAACGAATCCATCTTATAAGCAAACGTTCAGGATATGCCTCGAAGACATGCAGAGTCGGTCGCCACGGGGCAGATCGCCGCGCGAATCCCAGCGCAGTTTTAATATTACCGAGAATCTCTTGGATGGTCGTATGGGTCGAAACGACGAGGGCAGTGAGGGTAGCGTGAAAAGAAACATCACTGTTAATGAGACGGGCGTGAACGAATGCTCCGGAGAGGGCCCTTTCAAATTGAGCGGGAAGATAAAAAGGCAGCTTTGTGCCATTTTAGACCCTCCTAACGCCCGTGGAAATGATTGGCGTGCTCTGGCATCGCGGTTGGGCGTAGATCGCTATACAACTTGGTTCGCCACAAAGAGCTCACCCACTGAAGCTATATTAGAGCTGTGGGAATGCAGGGAGCGTCATCCTGGGGCCATTCCCGCTCTGGCGACCGCATTGCGACAGATGGACAGACACGACGCCGCTGATCTACTTCATATACGGCCATCTTGGTTATGAATTAAAAAAACCAATACGGATCTTAATTAATGTTGAAATAAATTTAGAATTTCTGTTGTGATGAACACTATGTGAAAGTTTAATGTTTGTAAAGTATCGAAAACCTTCTCAGAACAAAGAGTCTGTATAAAATTTTAATCAAATGTTTTAAAGTCGCCATGTCTGAGCGGAAGAGAAAATGGTTTTTTTTGGCAGAGTAGTGGCAATGTTGTGTTAGAAAAACATATAGTTTGGCAGGCCCGGTGGCCTAAGTTTATATTTAAAATCGCGTAGTATATTTTGTATAGAAACATTATTGGACGCTGTAGATAAGCGGACGTACGAATAAATTATATTATGGTAGCAATAATAGTGCCTAAATTTGTCTTTTAAAGATAAACCAACGTTAGGTTGGTTAAGTTGGTTATTTCGTTAATATTAGTAGTTTTCCTTGAGTGTTTGTTGTGACTTAAATGCATATTATTATCAATATTTCGCTTGTATGTTGTTGCGTTTGATATATCGTGCCAAACTGGTGTCATGGAGTTTGACTAATCTCAATCTGAAATCACATTGCATTTAATTACTGTTGACTGGTTATTTTGATAGAACCATTTTAAGCTCGCACTCGCTTCTTCGTAATCATGTAATTTATCCTGTAATCACGGTAATCAAAATTTAATAAACCGCTCAACCGGTGATTTTTTAAATTATTTTCTGTCAAAAAGTGTTACATACTTCATAATCACAATGATTGTATATGTATGATTAATATTGCAATTCAACGAAAACAATTTTTTAGTACATTCGATTTTTAAAATTTAAATTTTTATTCCAACTATATTAAGATAGACTTCTGAATCTACTGATGAATAAAAACATTTTAGTAATTAAAAACTGGTATACAATTTTCATTCTCATGTTTAAAATTCACGTATTAAATATTGTTTTTCCAATTATACGTACTTCGGAAGTCTGCATTTAACACAGTTTCTAGAATATTTAAAAGAACTGTCACAATGTAAATAAAGTCTAGACTTGTATATAAGTAGATTTCACAGTGAAATTTAGCTGGGACTATTATAATTAACCATTATTTTATAACTTCGCATTACAGTAGACTATATTATATTTTTGTTAACGTGATGAATATAAAATAAATGGATCTGTGATATTTAAATAATATGAAATAAATTATCTTTAACTGTGCATTGTTATTGTTTTATTTGATTTTTCTACTTTCGGTTAGATTTATACGGAATTGCTTATCGATTCGGCGCAGAGGATCAAACTATAACAGAATGACTATAAGAAAATATAGCCTAGTACGAGTATAATAATTAGTTTTTGAACCTAGACTCGGGGGATTTGTCAGATGTGTAAAGGATATCCTATATAATATATCAATGGTTAGTTATCAATCTAATGTTTGTGTTGGCTATGTGCATACTTCGTTTTTTTATTTATTTGCTTTTTTGTTTTTTATTTCCTGGAACTCGTAATTTTCTTTTTATACGATTTTTAATTCTTATTTGTAATTTGTAATTTTGTTTTCAATGGCCAGTTTGGAGGCTCGCTGGCTGTGTGCATTAATATGGATTTGCTGAGTGCACATAACATTTAGATTGCAATCCAGAATCAGATTTAGGTACTATTTGTACGATTTAGTTAATATGTAACTTTTTTTATTGCTTAGATGGGTGGATGAGCTCACAGCCCACCTGGTGTCAATTGGTTACTGGAGCCCATAGACATCTACAACGTAAATGCGCCACCCACCTTGAGATATAAGTTCTAAGGTATCAGTATAGTTACAACGGCTACCCCACCCTTCAAACCGAAACGCATTACTGCTTCACGGCAGAAATACGCGAGATGGTGGTACCTACCACCAGTCGATAATTCTTAATGCTGAGATTCGTGGTCTCCTCTAATAACATTCTCCTGGATTATTGTACTTATTTAAGTATGTGAATACAGTTATAAAAGTATTTGACAACTTTAACGATTTAAGTAAAAACATTTTTTCATGGGCACTGGTGGTAGGGCGTTTTATGTTTCCATTAGGAGATAGTATCGATAGTAATCCTACCTATTTCTGCCGCGAAGAATTATTTGTCTGCTGGGTGAAATACCCTTTATGCAATAAAATTAGGACTTCGACTGGCACTAAGGTCTCCAATGCGTCTTTTTTTTTATTGCCCTTGTAGGCAGACGAGCATACAGCCCACTTGATGGTGAGTGGTTACAGTCGCCCATGGACTTCAGCAAGGCCAGGGGCAGAGCCAAGCCGCTGGCTATCGTCTGATCGGACTCTGACATCCATATAATGAAAGGCAGCGTCCAAAGTCCAGGAGCGACAGTAACCGCTTACCATCAAGTGGGCCGTATGCTCGTCTACCTAAAAAATAAATAAAAAATCTAACTCCATAAAAAGCGGTGAAATATTTAAAATTTTACAACACAAAAGTCTTCAGTTATAAAGAAAGACAGTAATAGACAATAATGATGCAAATTAAGAGCTTAACTTCTGAATAGCATTGGTTACGGTAAAACGTAAATATGTTAATCGCGATTGTAGTGGCCGTACAAGCGTGCGCAGGTGCGAGCTTACCGCTATGCAGGTTTGTACCATTGTGTTGCGCTTTAGGGTGTATGGTGTAAGTTGCAGCGAGTTTTGATTTATAGCTCTTTTTTTTCTTCAATTTTATTTTTATTATTTTTAACGCATTTGTAAATCGATATTAAAGCTTAGACCTATTCCCGGGTAATAAATAGATCGCATAAATAAAAATGCATAGATAAGAGATGAAGATCGAATTTTTAAGTTATTTTCATGGAAGAGTGACGCATGGATCCACGGATGGAGCTTATCCTTCAAACGGAATCTTTTGCATTGAGGTAAAAACGTAGATGATCGTAATAAGTACCAATACCTATAAATATCACGCTATTTCTCTCATACGATTGCTGTTATGATTATAATTATAAATAGCTAGAAACAAATCACGCACGGTCATACGGCTCTAATATAGGATTCCCTGTGTTATAAGTACCGGAGACTGAGAATCATACTTATATATGCTTAAAGATATACATATATAGATAATAAACGCACTGAGAAAGAGGCAAAACATCCAGTTCTTCATACAACGTTTCGTTGAGAATCGAACCCACGACCCTTAGCGCAACAGTCAAGTGTGCAAACCACTGCACCAACGAGTCAGTCAGACCGTTCGAAAGTTTTTCCTTGCAGCAATCAGTTTAAATCTCCATTATACGAATCTAAGCACACTGTAGCCACGACAATTGCTTTCATTCAGTACATAAAGTAAAATTAAACTTCACGACTTTTGTTTCCTCTATTATCCCAGTTACAATTGATATCAAAAGTTAGCAATTTGTTTTGATTGCAAGTGAACCTATTTACTTGTACTAGGCAATTGCAGTTTCACATTAATATTAATAAGACCAAGTATGACTACTAAATCGTCAGTGATACAGATGAGAAAGTAAATTGATATTTTTTAAACTACTTAAAAACGCTAGTCTTCTAGCCAAACAGGCCAGTGTTTGCTAACGATCCACTGGTTTGTCTCATTGCAGTGTGCCCAATTGATATGGTATGGTGCTAGTTAAAGCGAACGTGTTGGTTTTTAACACGCCTTTATTTTAACTATACATTGTGTGCCACAAATTTTGAATTACGTGTGACGAATCGGTTTTAAATAGTTGGAGTTCACGTTCTGTTATGAATTATAATGTGTATGTTTTCCTAAATTGACGCAAAGTATCTCCAAATGTTTATATTTATTAGATATAAATAAGGACATCTTAAGAATATATCAATTTATTCGAAAAAAATCATTAAATATAATTAAATCCAAAAATACTTTTTTATATTATTATAATAATATTATTTTTGGTTCACAATAGTGGAGCCAAACCCGAATTGAAGCGCTATGTTATGATCATTTCATGAAGGGATCATAAATACCGAGGTGTTAGGTTATAAAATAGAAATTATTTACCAACTACCGGTTTTATCGGCTCTTATCGAACGAGGATCCTTTTGGAAGATAGTGTGGGAAATAGCCAATGTGTTTCCTGTTCTGGTGTTTTTATTAAACTAGAGAAATACGTTAATTTTTATGCTATTCCATAGCTTTTATCGCGGTATTTGAGCGCGGCAACCGAATCAAGAAATTCCGTAACGAAAATTAAACCTTTCAGCCCCCACTCCGCCTCGCATATAGTTCGCGTTCAACACATTCACACGTTGCGCTTGTGTAGTGTTTGTGAATAAGCGCGCGGCGTGACGTCGCACTGCATGCGCATCATGAAAAGTCTGCCCATCTCTCGCTCACGCGGTCTAGCTTATGAGTATGAAGGGGACAGTTAACGTTTTGCTTTTATAAATATAGAGTGGTCTTTTTTATTATTGTTTTAATATTAAATTATTATTGTCAAGTTATAATTGCATAAGTTGATAAAAAATGCGATGCAATACCTTTACCGCGGCAGTCCCCGAGTGCCACACGTCTTTTTTTTTGCGGTAGATTTACTAATGAACTCCTCGTCGTCTGGGGTTAAGGGTTTTGCGTAGACCGCAAAACGTTAGTCATCCATCCGCGAGTCATAAAGTTGAAATATCAATCATACCTGATTTTTCTTTTACTATTCTATCAGCCCACAGACGTCCACTACTCGACATACGCCTCCCCCAAGCCTCGCCAGAAAGATTGGTACTGCGCTGCTTGCATCCAGCGGAACCCCGTGAACCTCAATAGGTCGTCGGACAATCATGTGGGAGGCCTACTCATAGGAAGAAATACCTGATTATTGTTGATCAATAATTCAAACCGGATTGCAAGAGTGCTTCCAGACAAAAATAAGGAGAGTGGCGGTGCCAGACCTTGCAAGCAATAATCGTTGATCAAGTAACTTAATGTTATTTTGCTACGAGTAAAGTTTTGGTGCTCCTTGCAGAGTGAAAGGAAGTCATTTTACTGGTGATAGGACCTCTTGTGAGTCCATGCGGGTGGGTACCACCACCCTGCCTATTCTTACCGTGAAGCAGTAATGCGTTTCGGTTTGAAGGATGGGGCAGCCGTTGTAACGATACTTGAAACCTTAGAAATTATATCTCAAGGTGGGTGGCGCATTTACGTTGTAGATGTCTATGGGCTCCAGTAACCACTTAACAACAGGTGGGCTGTGAGTTCGTCCACCCATCTAAACAATAAAAAAAAAAAAAAATTATTACAAGCGATACTTCTTATGGATGTTACTACTTTTATATGAGCATAACTTTCTAATATACTTATAAAAAAATTGCTACCACTTTGCAAAATTACAGAAATAGGCATGAGAATTTTAAAATACGAATAAAGTATGCCAGTTCGACACTCAAGTTTTTAAAATTAAACTTTAAGTCATTGATTTAATAAAATCTTAACAATCATCCTTCGAAATATATCTACTAGTGGTTTTGACGTCTCAACTTTGCTAACGGCGAAATTTGTCAACAGAACTTATTGATAAAAATTTATCAAGACAAAGCCTTCCACTTCTAGATTGTAGTTCGATATAATGTCGTCGAGGGTTAATCCTGGCGCTGCCTAGCGCATTACCATTCTACTCAAATGTTCGAATATCGAATCGAAAACTCGTGATCGATCGAGTGATATTAACCGGAACTTACGTAACATTTCAAATACTTCCCGAGGTAATTACTCATACCACACAACATCCAGGTATTCACCTCTGCTCACCTAATTTGAAGCACACCGCAGCCCTCCCAACTATTTGTGAGGCTTCGAAGACGCCCCACGACTGAAGGGACTGAAATGTCGGCTAATCAATCGCAAAGGGCATCGTTATAGGACGGCGACAAAGGGCCTTGCAAGGGTGTCCAGCTCTCGCTGGCGACGAATTTCGGGCATGTCATTATTTTTTCACGGAACGACGGGCAAAGGGAAATGGGATGTGAATAGTGATCGTATTTCGTTTTCAAGTGTGAGAGACATTATAGGATATCTTTGATCTCGATGACAATATAATGAGCTTATGGCGGTCATGTTTTTAAATTATATTTACATTACAACTACGAAAATAGATGATAAATACTTAAGTCAATCCTTAATTCCGTTTTAAGCTTATTATATTCGATCTTACAAAGTTTGCTTGAACTTTCATCTCAAGTCTCTTTTGCTCTTGAACTGCTTAATAATAACCTGTATGGTTTTAGGACGTCTTGTGCCTATTTCTGCCGTGAAGCAGTAATGCGTTTCGGTTTGAACGGTGGGTCAGCCGTTGTATTGTAAAAACTGAGACCTTAGAACTCGTATCTCGAGGTGGCATTTACGTTGTAGATGTCTATGAGCTCCGGTACCCACTTAACACCGAGTTTAACCGGGTAAAAACATTAGTCAGAGTGAACTTATGTAACATTTATTATCGATGCTCAAGACGAACGCTTGCTTTGCTTCGGTATTACTCGGAGCCCATTGAGGAGAATGCTGATCCTGTCAAACTAAAATGCATAACTGCTTTGTATCACAAATTGACAGTTTTCTCAAAAACGAAACACGAGGAAAACATTATAAGTGATTTATCTTATACATGAAGTCGTCGTGGCCTAAAGGATAAGACGTCCGGTGCATTTGTATCGAGCGATGCAACGGTGTTCGAATCCCGCAGGCGGGTACCAATTTTTCTAATGAAAACGTACTTAACAAGTGTTCACGATTGACTTCCATGGTGAAGGAATAACATCGTGTAATAAAAATCAAACCCGCAAAATTATAATTTGCGTAATTACTGGTGGTAGGACCTCTTATGAGTCCGCACGGGTAGGTACCGCCACCCCGCCTATTTCTGCCGTGAAGCAGTAATGCGTTTCGGTTTGAAGGGTGGGGTAGCCGTTGTAACTATACTGAGACCTAAGAACTTATATCTCAAGGTGGGTGGCGCATTTACGTTGTAGATGCCTATGGGCTCCAGTAACCTCTTAACACCAGGTGGGCTGTGAGCTCATCTACCCATCTAAGTAAGCAATAAAAAAAACCATTAAAAATTACACTCGATATCAATTTAACTATCACAATCATGGTGCTCCTACATCGAAAGGCGTCAATTCATCAACCGAAGTAAGGTCACGTCGAAGGGTTCCGAACTATTGCCATTCATTTCTAAGGGTTCTTTTTGTGTGATAAATTAATGTTGTCGTCAACGTTGTATGTTTGTAGGAAATTAATGGGCGTCTTGAAGGGTGACGTCGCACGGTTGGTAGATAGAGGCTATTCTTCAAATCGATTCAGTCGGATGAAATCGATTTACTTGAATCGATTTCATTGATGATATTGCTGCAAAGGATATTCTCGACCTGTTTGCCCTGTACACATTTGAAGACGTACCGTGGAAAGCTAGATGGGGACCTTAGAACTTATATCTCAAGGTGTGTGGCGCATTTACGTAGTAGATGTCTATGGGCTCCAGTAACTACTTAACACCAGGTGGGCTGTGAGCTCGTCTAAACGCATAAGCAATAAAACAAAAAAAAAACTGGAATTATGTCAAGGAGCC
This sequence comes from Bombyx mori, assembly GCF_030269925.1. Classification (NCBI taxonomy): domain Eukaryota; kingdom Metazoa; phylum Arthropoda; class Insecta; order Lepidoptera; family Bombycidae; genus Bombyx; species Bombyx mori. The sequence goes on from NC_085128.1 coordinate 1,958,175, forward strand.
AGCGCAAGATAGGGTCAAGTGGAGACTACTTGTGACGGCCCTATGTTCCAGCTAGGAAGGACTACAACAACAACAGGCGTATAACGGTTGACCATGATTTCAACGTTTTAAAAAAAACCTTCTAACGCCTGTCACCTATATAATATAAATGGGTATATATCAATTGTTCAAAAAATAAAACCAAGTGATCGTTTATACAAACAATAACTCAAAATGTCACATCGGAAAATATTGGTTATGATTTTCATAAATTTCTGGCATTGCAGGCGATGTACATAATTAAAAAGCAAAGCGAGTGGCAATATTATGAGCTTGGAAGAACGCCGGCGGAGGCTGTCAGTAATTTTTTCTATAGATTACCCTACAGAAATTACCCTATCGAAATAATTTAAATTAATACTAAACGACTGTAATGGTTTCTGTTTGTTTTTAGCTAGTAGTAATTCGGTTGTGGTTGTAGATATAATTAAATTTACTTTTCTAATTTCTTTAATGCTTAGATGAATGTACGAGCACACGGACTGAACTGGTGTTAAGTGGTCACTTTAGCCATCTACGACGTGAATGCCGCCACCCACCTTGAGACATGATTTCTAAGTCTCAGTTTTCACAGTACAATACAGTACACCCCTCAAACCAAAGCACATTACTGCTTAATGGCAGAAATAAGCGGAGCGGTGGTACCTACCCGTGCGGACTCACAAGACGCCCTACCACCAGTAAATCTCAATTTATAATTTTATAATTCTGATGTTTCAAATACGTTCCAGTTTTCTTAGTTCACGGACGACTAGCTACTAAGTAACGTCTAAAAATTGCTAAAAAAATTATATTATTTGAGTGCAGCGACCGAACCAAGAAATTCCGTAACGAAAATAAAATCTAACACCCCCCACTCCGCCTACCATGTAGCTCGCGTTCAACAGATTCACACGTTGCGCTTGTGTAGTGTTTGTGAATAAGCGCGCGGCGTGATGTCGCACTGCATGCGCATCATGAAAATTCTGCCCATCTTTTTTTATTTTTTTTTATTGCTTAGATGGGTGGACGAGCTCACAGCCCACCTGGTATTAAGTGTTACTGGAGCCCATAGACATCCACAACGTAAATGCGCCACCCACCTTGAGATATAAGTTCCAAGGTCTCAAGTATAGTTACAACGGCTGCCCAACGAAACGCATTACTGCTTCACGGCAGAAATAGGCAGGGTGGTGGTACCCACCCGCGCGGACTCACAAGAGGTCCTACCACCAGTAATCTCTCTTTCGCGCGGTCTAGGTTATTAGTGTGAAGGGGACAGTTAATGTTTTGCTTTTGTTATTGTTTATAAATATAGTGTGGTCTTATGCAATAGCTTTACCGCGGCAGTCCCCGAGTGCCACACGTGTTGTTTTTTTTAACAAGGAAGAAGTAACGGCGTCTCGAAATGTTGTAATTTACTCGAATTTTCTATTTCAACCGCCTCGTCATGCGTTTAAGAAAATTATAAGCGCGTGTTTAAACTTTAAAATTAGTTTGAAATTATCCGAAGTATAGACACTTGACATACAACATACAATGGCATATAAATTTTAGCCAATTAAAACGAAAAATAAACAGGCGCACTTTAGTTTCCGCCTCCCAACTAACACACAACACACGACTTTATGAGTCGAAATTAACTAAAATGTCCAATAGAGGTCCGACAGGTCAGCCGGGTAAAGGGAACGATGTTATCTACTCTCGCTTTTGGCTCGGTGGCGATCGTGACCTGCCTTACCTGGCTGTCACGATTCGAATTATAAGCTACAGCGGACTAGGGCGTTGCATATGACTCATGCCTTCCGAAGTCTGCGCCCTGGATTGCAAAATTATTAGCATATGTTTTGAGTTAGGACATTTTCTTTAATTTTTGATATCAAATTAAGTGATGTTTTTTTTAATTTTTATTGCCCTTGTAGGCAGACGAGCATACGGCCCACCTGATGGTGAGTGGTTACCGTCGCCCATGGACTTTAGCAATGCCAGGGGCAGAGCCAAGCCACTGCCTACCGCCAAACCTAACTTGTAGACCTAGCTTGACGTTTTTGGTCGAAGCTGGATTCTATACATGTGATTATCCTATCTTGTACCTGTTTTTAAACCAGCTTCCTCGTCGAGCTCGTCGACTCAGACGAAGATTTCGACGTGCGAACTAGTCCATAAACACAACCTACTGAGTTTCTCGCCGGATTTTCTCAGTGGGTCGCGATTCCAATCCGGTAGTAGATTCAGCGAACCACTGCACTTTCTAGGGCTAGAAATTCTATCAGGTTGAGCCCGTGAATTCACTAACCGGTCCGCACGAAGTTGGAATAGCCCCTTAGGCTACCAAGAATTTGGGAGGAAAAAGGAAAACTCTAGCTGAGCTACGTGCTCACGGCTTTCGTTTTAAACTGATACCAGAACCAATAGATTTAATGATAGAACTCACGAGGTGGGTGGCACAATTCACGCCACTTTGAAACATCAAGTGAGCCTCATGATACTTCGCGAGAGAATTAAGTAGCTTGGCGGTATCACCCCGACGCACAAATACCAATTTTTTTTAGGTTTGCCGTTTTTGTTTAGGTTTGAACGAGCTCACGGCCCACCATCAGGTGGGCCGTGAGCCAGTCCAGTAACCACTTGACAGTGGGTCCAGTAACCACTTAACATGTAACATGTATCATGATAGAAATCTATAACGTAAATTCCGCCACTTACCTTTTAATTTAATTAAAGAACACTGCTGCACGTTCTCCGGTGAATCTCTTTACCACCTTTTACGACAGCCCAAGGATAGAAATTCGGTCGTGCAATTTTCCTACACAACTGGAATATATAAATATTACTTGTTGGAACGAAGTTCCTTACCCACCTTAGCAGGCTTGGAGGGGATAGGGATTTTGCTGCGCGACCGAACTGAAAAAATGTGATAGTAAAACCGTAAGAAAAAATCCGTGGAAAAAAGTGCGTGGAATAAAACCGTTAAATGAGACGTGCGCAGGCACGACAGTCGCATACACAAGCGAGTAGTGTATAATACCTTTCTCTTTCTCCCTCTTTCTTTTCGTTCTCTCATCCATTCTCTTTCTATTATTATTTCTATTTTTCTATTTCTATGTAATTTTATGTTGTCAAACAAAAATAAAGAGACATATTTTGTTATTTTAGTTGATAATTTTAATTACGATGTTTTTTTATTTTAAGTAATTTATTATTTCCTAAAATACTGAATTTCCTAAATACTTTCTTGTACTTAAATAAAAACTAATCAGCAAAATTTAAGAGAAAAATCAAGAAAACCTACATAAAATTGAGCACGATTTTTTTGCAATTTGTGTCGATTCTACATTAGCCGAAGGAACTTCGTCCCTACCTGGTGTCCCACGACACCACATATATTTTTTTATTATTGCTTAGATGGGTGGATGAGCTCACAGCCCACCTGATGTTAAGTGGTTACTGGAGCCCATGGAAATATAAATGTAAATGCGTAAATGCGCCACCCACCTTGAAATATAAGTTCTAAGGTCTCGGTATGGTTACAACGGCTGCCCCACCCTTCGAAACCGAAACGCATTACTGACTAATGGCAGAAATAGGCAGGGTAGTGGTACCTACCCGTGCGGACTCACAAGAGGCCCTACTATCAGTAAATACACAAATTATAATTTTGCGGGTTTGATTTTTATTGCACGATGTTATTCCTTCACCGTGGAAGTCATCGTGATATTTTGTTAAGTACCTACGTATTTTATTGCAAAAATTGGTACCTACCTGCGAGATTCGAACACCGTTGCATCGCTAGTTACGAATGCACCGGATGTATTATCCTTTAGGCCACGACGACCTACTATTTTCATTACTACTTCACCATGGTATCCGATTTGAATTCTCAGTCACCATTAGTAGTACTTCGTTAAGATATTATATAAATGTATTTTTTCTCGTCGAGTACGTTTCTCAGTTACCATTACACAGGAGAATGGCCAGTGTAGTATTTTAAGGCCAATAATCTTCGCGCACAGACTTTTAAGAGTGCTTTAGAGGAGACCTACACTCCGCACTGGGTGGACACAGATTCAAGAAGAAGAAGAACACAGGAGAAGAACTTAGCTAAAAACAATTGAATGTGTGTCATAAAACTGTTTTACTGGTGGTAGGACCTCTTTACTGGTGGTAGGACCTCTTGTGAGTCCGCGCGGGTGGGTACCACCACCCTGCCTATTTCTACCGTGAAGCAGTAATGCGTTTCGGTTTGAAAGGTGGGGCAGCCGTTGTAACTATACTTGAGACCTTAGAACTTGTATCTCAAGGTGGGTGGCGCATTTACGTTGTAGATGTCTATGGGCTCCAGTAACCACTTAACACCAGGTGGGCTGTGAGCTCATCCACACATCTAAGCAATAAAAAAAAAAAAAACGCTTGTTTCGTTCGTTTAAGCCAAACCCACAAATAGCTCGTACAAAAGAGTGGGCGAAGCGGGAATGACGCGAATGCATTTACGATTGTTTTCATTTAAGAATTGCCTTTCGATTCCTCTAATGAGGACCAAGATATGGATCATGATCGGCAGCCACGGTTTGAGGTCTTATGTCAAGCGTGCGAACGGCTATTAATGTTCCCCTGGGAATCGATTGATGGTAATCACTGACCTCCCAAGGAGCCTTCGGAATTACAAATGAATGACCATTAAAGTGGTCGTGAGCAGGGTTTTTTATAACTTTTCAAAAAGTAATATAAAGAGGTAATGGAGACAGGCACACCGAATACTTTGTTAGTTGACTCTCAGTTGGAGAATCGAATTGCTTGGAGTTTTATAATGATATCACCACGGCTAGATACAAATTAAGGGGAAAAGTTTCCACCATTGTTTAACTAATCTTACAATTAGTGTATTTTTCGGTCTACCCCGAGTCATAGACATTAATTTTTAATTGCATTTAAAAGTGCTATTACGGGCTCAGTTTGGGGTATTTTACTATATTTATATTGTTATTTAGTGCAATATTAAAATTTCCCTGGATAACACGTTAGTCGTCTGTTAACCAGAAAATTACAAAGTACGTAAGTGTGTAACACTACATTACGTTACAACGACAGTAAATAATCGCGAGATGAAATCGTAAGCGTAGTTTCAATCTTTATCTGAATTGAATCTTTGAATTTATATCTGTAATATTGAATCTTACTAAGTACCTGGAACCTAATTCAAAATCTCGTATTATAAATAAGGTAGCTTAATAATAACAATACATTTTATCAAAATTTCGTTTACATTACATCTAACTAATAACGAATAAAATGCTACCTGCTAATTCTCTTCAAATTTTTCGCTTGAATAATCTAAATTATATAAAAGAAGAATAATCAATTTCGGTATCTTTATTTCAAATGCATCGAACCTTTAACAAATCTACATAGATGACATTCTTTTTTTTCTATTCAGCTCATAGCTTTATTTCGATTAATGTTGATAAAGCCACGATATTCGAAAAAAGAAATAGAATCAAGTCTGGAGCTCAGTCCTTAAATTCAGTAACACAAATCAAATTGGAGTAAAGGAAGTATCAAGATCTAATCACCCATCCACACAAGAACAAGGACCACACAGGATCTGTTTACGATCAAACAACCAACCCTTCGTCCACCGTTCAATCTTGGTCAACTTGATTCTTACCACAACCCGTGTGATCAAACAATAATTAATCAACTAATAGCCTCAGATCTGATAAGTGACCACCAACGGCGATATATGTTTGGGCTTGTTGGATATCGGACATTTTCATGATAAAAGTTAGGTCCAAGATAAGGGATTACATGCTCAATATTTAACGTGTTCGTGTACTACGTCTTTGAGGAAGATAAGTTCCCGTGATTTCAAGTTTTGATTAGATAAGTTACGTAAATGGGAGATTTATCAACGTGTCAACATTGTACGCAACTTCGAAATGGCACTAGGAAACGACATATGGACGAGTATATTGTACATATACTAGTTTCTTTGGTAAATGGACTTAATTCCAATGACTGTTAAATTAGTAAAACAGGATAAACCTAATCAGAATTAAATAGTCCGGAGTAGTCGTCATGGCCTAAAGGATAAGACGTCCGGTGCATTTGTGTGTAGCTATGCACCGGTGTTCGAATCCCGCAGGCGGGTACCAATTTTTCTAATGAAATACGTACTCAACAAAATATGTTCACGATTGACTTCCACGGTGAAGGAATAACATCGTGTAATAAAAATGAAACCCGCAAAATTATAATTTGCGTAATCACTGGTGGTAGGACCTCTTGGGAGTCCGCACGGGTAGGTACCACCACCCCGTCTATTTCCGCCGCGAAGCAGTAATGCGTTTCGGTTCGAAGGGTGGGGTAGCCGTTGTAACTATACTGAGACCTTAGAACTTATATCTCGAGGTGGGTGGCGCATTTACGTTGTAGATGTCTATGGGCTTCAGTAACCACTTAACATCAGGTGGGCTGTGAGCTAGTCCACCGACCTAAGCAATAAAAAAAAAAAAAAAAAAAGTTGATAGAATCTGAAGAGTTTTCTCAATCAATATTTATTTTAGAATTATGGTCCCCTTTCTTTGATGATACAACAAAAAAACAGAAGGCTCTTCACATATATTTTTTAATTGTAACAATTGAAGTTCACTATGATAACTATACTTGAGACCTTAGAACTTATATCTCAAGGTGGGTGGCGCATTTACATCGTAGATATCTATGGGCTCCAGTAATCACTTAACGCCAGGTGGGCTATGAGATCGTCCACCTATCTAAGCAATAAAAAAAAACACATCATGCGAGCTAGTAATTATACATTGAAGTGCTCTGCGGTTACGAATAGTAGAGACGATAGTCAAATAAGTTGAAAGATTATCGAACAATTCCTCAGTGTATGTTAATTTCCGTTTTTTTTTTACACAAAGCATAAAACTTCAAAAGCTTTATCGAGTACCTGCTCTTTAAAAAAAAAAAAACTACTATTGAATCCCAAACTCCGTTAACATAAAATCTAACAAGATGTACGACAAGCCGATTAATCGTAACATTTTAAAAGCCACGTTGGCTAGTTTATTTGTAGTTTTATTATGACGAGGGTATTCTGACCCCCGCCGCTAAAAGAGGGTTGGGCACGTAAAGGTTATCTATAAACATCAACAACATTAGAATATTATGGATTCGTTCAGGTAACGGTTTTATGCAGTTTGGCCATTAGTGATCCGCGGCACTGGCAATATAAAAAGGTTTACTAAGAGGATTTTACTCAACCTGAATGTTTTAAGCACATTAGTGTAATCCCAAACTCGCCGAGCTTATGTTATAGTCGCAACTTCCGTCCATAATGAAGCCCTAATTACCTTTAGTCCAAGTCTCTCGATAATTTCTATATTAATAACACAAAACTTCGTAGTTACTAAATCGATTCTTGATGACAATTATGTATAAATAAGACGCGGATTGTTTGTGTTGAGCATTTACCTAAATTTATTGGGAATAAAAACAAAAGGAAGTTTGGTTTTAGACAAGCACTCGTCCAGACCCCGGCCTATGAGTATCTTTTTGCTACAGATTTTGATGGCGATGACAAAATCAAACAGACGGTCTTACCAAACCTGCCAAACCAAAGGAAGAAGAGATTAAATATTCTTCTTTTATTATAAGAAGAAGAGATTAAATCTTCTTCATTTACAAGGCAGGTTTGGCAGTTTTGGCAGGCAAAAATTTCAGACCAGATAGGTACGTAAGAATTAATGGTAAACAAAAAAATATTAGACAATGTACCCGATTTACTTCTAAGATTTCAAGTTTGGTGCAGTCTGAGTAAATTATTATCATGGTACTTCACTACGTAAATAGCACTAGCTTTTTACTGATGCCGACGTAATACTAATGTTATTTTTAAATGTATTGCATTTGAAAAGAATGGGTTTTATTTTATTACGATCGAATCTTCGCCTAGGGCTTCATAACAGAATTCACATTAATTTATTGTGAATTAATCCATAGACACAGCCCACTGAGTTTCTTGCCAGATCTTCTCAGAGGGTCGCGTTTTCGATCCGGTTGTAGATTCTGCGAAGCACTGCTCTTGCTAAGGCCAGTGTTAGAAACAGTCCCGGTTAGAGCCCCGTGAGCTCACCTACACGTCAAGGATAAGCTGAAATATAATAGCTTCTCAAGGCTATCAGCATAGGTAGGTTAAGAAAAAAGTATTCACTATCAACTTTATACATTAAAATATTAATTCGTTCCGCCACCCATACAAGTACAGTTTCTTGAGATTAAAGGACAATAAAACCAAAATCATCATTATGAACAGATTATAAATATATGTAACGTGTAATTAAAACTCAATTTATGTAAATCGAAGACATTATTACGTTCATAAACAAAACGCGGCGAGCGATGGAATTGTATAATAGAAATTTAAGGACACGATGTACGAGCGATTAGCGATTTTTATAACGTTTTTTTTCGTTCGAGGTACTGATTTTTACCACCATTCTACCTCTATGTGTGGCGATAAACTATATATATTTAGGATTGAATCTAAAAGTATTGCCAAAATGTTTAATTATAGCAAATTAAGGTCCAAACTTCTAGGTAGGCAACCTTAGAAATTATGTTTTTGTTCTGCTATATGTACCAGACAGAAAACGGCTTTAGTGATGTTTCTGCTGGTAACATAAAAAACGACGGCCTGACGTATTTACCATTATTAAAATACAATATAATGAAATAGTGCCATTTAACACAAGAGGATACTTGGTACAAAAACTGAATTTACTTTATATTTAAAACGTTAACTTACTGGGATATAGTCTTGTTAGAGGCAGATAACCCATATTTGTCGCTACCCGCTTTTCACTTAAAATTAAAACAAGAGGAGTGCTTACAGATGATATATTAAATTTTATTGTTTTTAACTCTCACGATATAATTGAGTCATGAAAATCGAACGGCCATAATAACAGACGTAAATGTTTAAGAAATTATCCATAAATTATATTTTATTGAGGATATTATTACCTCGTGTTTTGAATGTACCGATCGTTCGTTGCAGTTCAATTTCATTTTTCGATTGCTTTCGTGATAAACAATAAAATTTTCTACTTTTAAATTTGTGTAGATTGTGGACTCGATAACATAATTTAAAAAAATCAGTAACGGATTCAAATCGAGTAAGCAACATTATGGTTTTTCCCAGATCTCTCAGAAAATATTTATCAGAAAGATTAGATCTCTCAGAAAATATTTATAATAAATGACCTCCTAAATACTGATTGTTATTATATGTAAATAGGTTTTGGAGTTTTTTAGCTCACCTTTTGTTAGGTGTTAGTTAAAAAAAACCGTGTCGAATTTAACCTACTAAAGCTTCTCAATAAACAACAACCTGCAACCAAAATCTCAGGGTCAAGACAGATGCAGACAGGGGAGTTTTTTTTTGTTTTTTTTTATTGCCGTGTAGGAAGACGAGCATACGGCGCACCTGATGGTGAGTGGTTACCGTCGCCCATGGACTTCAGCAATGCCAGAGGCACAGCCAAGCTGCTGCCTACCGAACTTCCGCTTTAGTGCAGAATACATCATTTTTTGGTCATGCTACCCTCTCGGGAAGTCAAACCCGGCCGTGAACATCTGACTTCATTTTACGCGTGAAAGATAATATTTTATAAAAATACTGTATAAGGTTTAGGCCGTTATCTTGACAAATAGCACGAAAATTTTTAATTCCGTTTGCAAGCTTATTTATTTAATACATAGCCAATAGTGAAAAATAAAGACAGAAAAATACTTGGATGGTGTTAGAGGATATGCGCGAGGAAGGTATCAATGCAGAGATGACGTATTAATGGAGATAGAGGACATCCCAAATGTGGGATAAGGGCAAGAAAGAGAAGACGCACACATAGGGATGACCGATGTAAGTATTTCAATATTAAAATTTAATTACGTAAACATGCCAAAAGTGACTTATCTTAACACAATACACTTTTTACACAATTACCTATCTATCTTACATCTTACACAATTACCGGCCCTTATAGACGAGCGAACGATAAGCGATGCTAAGGGCGTCGTACCGGTTGTTGCAGTATTTTCGCGAACGGCGGTGGCAACTCCTCATCATAATGAGGCCCTATACTTCTTACAAGGAAAATAGACTTGTGACTATAAATGTGTTATTATAATATTTCAACAGGATACAAGTCGCGAATTAAATAATGTTTTGTTAGCTAAATTACGCACTTAGTAATAATAAAACACTATCAAATATTTAAGTTTTGGTTTTGGTTAAGACTTCGCGACGGTTGGGTAAACAAGCTCCGGAAAAAAAATATTCTTCTAGTTTAAAAAAAAGCATCAAGCAAACCACAATTCTTTTAATCGCGATCGTAAACAAAGTAGAATGAAGTGATAAAAACCGTTCTGCACTTATCTTTATAATGCAATAAATACAAATTACTTTTAAAGGAGGCGAAGTAAATTCAACAAAACGGTTGAATTCTTTTACGTTTCGGCTCGATTAACGTTTTTACGCGACCATTAAAACACACGGTTTTCGTTTTGGTCTAATAAACAACATTTTAGCATCTAATAAAGGTTGGGTACTAAAGTATCACTATAAACCTGTACTTTGTGTGTACTTTGTATGACAGGTGGTTCGAAAAAAAACTGTGACTCTTTTGGTGATTGGGCTCGGAGGTACATTTTCTAGATAGAAGCAATTTCGAATTTTGAATGCTGATGGAAATATAGTTTCAAGAACAAGTCTGGGTGTCTTTGATGGGAAAAACATATAGATAACAAAACCTAGTTTTCTTTTATCAGTCATTGTCACTTAACCATTAAAACACACACTTTCTCCACGGAAAATTTCTAGAAGAGGGATGACCCACGTAGTACACTGATGCAGTTATTGACTGAGCATGGCTGCTTCGGGAAACACTGGATCGGAGCTGAGCCAACTTCAAAATATCAACCTTGGGAATGCGTCAAGACAGCAAAGTGGACACTTGCAGTCTGGATTATTAGGTAGAAACTAACACTTTATTTTTTTTAACACTAAGAATTAAAAAAGTTGCATCACAACTGCCTTTGTGAATAATCAGAGGAACTTCATTAATTGCAGAATGTGTTTCTTCTAGTGGTATAATGGATACGATGTATGTATGGACCACCTACACTCAATTAAGTATTTAAATTCACATTGAACTGGAATTCCTTAAATTCTATTTAGTAATTTAGTTAGAAGACAAAGAAAACCTCGTATTGCAGGCATTGCGCCTTCGTTCGAGAATGACCTAGCTAGTGTGGCCATAAAGTGCACAATAAGTTGTGACTTCAACAGATATATCTTGATGGGTGTTGTCCAGTATACCTATCCACTGCACAGCTAGATATAACTATTGGGATCGTTTAGGCTAAGACAAGCAACAATTGTATTTAATCCAATAATACAAAAAACAAATCTAACCGAATGTTTCTTTTACATTTTTTTTAATTTTACGCACTCATTGGAGCACAAATAAAATCAGAGGTCGCTCAGGACCGATGGTTCTGCTTTTTTTTCTACCTCAGCTGGGATCCTTGAGAGGCTTGAGAGACCAGCCTAACCGAGCGAGTGGATGAGCTCTGGGGGCTCTAAGCTGGGAGCGTTGCTAACACTAGCCCTAGCAAGAGCAGTGCTTCGCAAAGTCTACCACTGGATCGGAAACGCGACTCACTGAGAAGATCCGGCGAGAAACTCAATGGGCTGTGTCTATGGGTTCTAAGTTTCTTCAAAGCCATTCTAAGGGCTTTGAAGAAACTTGTGGGGCATCTAGCCTAGATTGGTAAAGCAGGTAAGTCGAAACTGTGGGACTTTTACATCAATAAATTAATAAAAACAACCGAATAATTTAGAATATTCTAGAAATACAGTGTATTTCTTTAATTAATTCGAAAACGTATCGTGTAATTGTACGTTGCGTTAATAAATATTCAAACACACCATAATCAATAGGGAAAGTTCAAAGTAATTTTGTTGACCGGTGGTAAAAATTCTCACAGGGGCTTTAAGAGTCTAAGTTAGGAAATGTGCTATGAAATAATATGTGTTGTGTATGTGTTTCCATTCCTTTAGAAATTTTAATTTAAGCAAAAATGAAAATGGAATTTCAGAAGTCGTCGTGGCCTAATGGATAAGACGTCCGGTGGATTCGTGTTGAGCGATGCACCGGTGTTCGAATCCCGCAGGCGGGCACCAATTTTCCTAATGAAATACGTACTCAACAAATGTTCACGATTGTCTCAAGGTGGGTGGCGCATTTACGTTGTGGATGTCCATGGGCTCCAGTAACCACTTAACAACAGGTGGGCTGTGAGCTCGTCCACTCATCTAAGCAATAAAAGAACACGTTTTGATTAAAATTCCAAATTTGTGGTTTCCTAAAAATTATACGGCTATTGAAAAATATAAATGAGAAATACGGATGCTTGATTAAAATGAAATTAAATACACCCACACTTGGATCTCGTGTTTACAGTAGTCAATAAGTAGATAAAAACAGTTGTAGATAGATTGAAAATGGAGTTACTTGCAGCTTCGGACGCTTGGTCAAGGAAAAGTGTCAATTTAGTTTCCCAGAGAAGAGACATGATTTTTCCCGCTAAAAGGTAGTCTAGTCACTATCCTGACCTGAAACCCGACCTGAGACTTCAGAACTCATGTCTCAAGGTGGGTGGCGGCATTTACGTTGTAGATGTCTATGGGCTCCAGTAACCACTTAACACCAGGTGGGCTGTGAGCTCGTCCACCCATTTAAACAATATAAGTTCTAAGATCTCAGTATAGTAACAACGGCTGCTCCACCCTTCAAACCGAAACGCATTACTGCTTCACGGCGGAAATAGGCAGGGCGGTGGTACCTACCCGCGCGGACTCACAAGAGGTCCTACCACCAGTAAAATAAATAACCTCTCACCGCTCGATATATATTTTGAAACAAAAGATATCGAACTCTACGTCCTGGTTGATATACTCGCACGCTCTACAATTAGATGCCGACACGTATTAATAATTCATAACTCGATCAAACATGTGATCTCACATCGGCGCACTTGAATGGCATGTACACTGGTTTAGTTGTGGACGTGATAATGTAATTCCCTTTTAATGTAAACAGATAGCTGAAGTAACAAACGAGAAAAAAAAACCTCGCCGAATTGACAACCACTTTTTCAGGACGACTAAGAACCAAGTATTTACATTTTTGAAATGAAACACACTTGTTTTGCTGTCACAAATCAACACCCTGTATTTTATTATAGATAAAGTTATACAAATAAGAAGTTTTTTTAATTGTACAAGAGAGAAAAATATACATATTTTCACGATAAAATAATCTTCAAACATATAAATTACTAGTCGAAATACTTAAAAATATAAATATATTAGGGAGAACAAATACATACCTATGTGTGTTTCCATGAGTTAAAAAGCTGTATAGACTATTTGGACGTGGATTAACGAAGACAATCGCCTCGCCTAATCATAGAATACTATTCAGTTGAAGTCAAAGACTTAATTCATTTTAGAATAACTGCTGTCTTAATTTCTTCGCGGCTTAAATAGGTAAGATAGCCAACTCATATGACTTGATCAAATGAAGTAGTGTTTTGAAGTTACCTTAACCATAGGACAGTAAATGTACCTAGCTTAGAATTCGTTGAGAGTGAAATATAATTTAATGTAAAAGGTTCTTTAGCAATCGACCGCGGAGGTTTTATTCCGTAAATTAATACCTCCTTCGCACGCATAATCGACTTTATAAATACATGGCGACTACTAACATTTCTCGATTGCATTTCGATTCGAGAACTTTTGCGCGTTATGATTAGCAGTCAACTAAGAAATTCACACAAATTCAACAGAAACAAAGTAAAAACATAAAGTAAACAATAAGATGCAACAGAAATATGTAAACAGTAAATAAGTAATATATGTAAGTATATTTATCTCCTTCTTTTATTTTAGTTGGACCTCTTTTTTTTTTTGTCACGAGGAAATCGCCGGACTTCCGCCCTCCACTGGGGATGGAGGGCAGGGCATGTCGGAGTTGAACCGACTAAAACCTCCTGTCGCTCAACAACCAGCATCCAAACTAGTTGGACACCTAGCAGATGTCATGTAAAAACCTCTATTTTTTTTTTTTTGCAATTGATATATAGAATTAGCAATAGCAATAGCAACAGAATTAGCAATTGATATATAGAATAGCAATAGAGAGATTGCTGGTGCCTAGAAGCCTCTGAGAGTGGATTAGCTATGTATATGCCGCTGAGGATCTTTTTACGTGAGTTAGATTAGGAGTATAGTTAATAGTGCTCATGATAAAGAAATTATCGTACCACGTCGCTCTTGTAAAACTGCGTTTCGACACTGACGCTTACTTCATACTTACGGATGAGTTCGTGACATAGATAGTCCTAAAGATCTACATTCCTCACGTACCTCGGTGCTCCGATTACCATCCTATAGAAGCAGGATTGCATGATTTGGAGAGTATGAAGGTGCGGACCACGTGAGCAAGCACCACGCCCACTGAAGTCACGATCTTTTCCGATTTTTTATTTTATTTATCTTCACCTTATCCCACTAGGTGTGGTTGGCACAGCTAATTTTTTACTTTCATTCTCTTCTGTCTGTCGTCATCTCAACACTCACTCCTTTCTCTCTCATATCGTCATTCACTCAATCCATCCATGTCTTCTTCGGTCGACCTCTTCCCCTCTACCTTGCACTATCATTTCCATACGTCTCATAGTCACATGCGTCTTCTCTCTACGCATCACATGTCCTTACCACGCTAGTCGTGCGATGATTGTTAGATATCGAAAAAATACACAAATAAAAAAATCATAGAATATAATCGAGAACAAAAAGTAATGGTGTATTCATTCGAATTTCAAATGCTAATAAGAATCTCAGCTTCGGAACACGTACCACACCCTCAACCTTCGTAACAAAACAATACAACAAATAACAAACAAAACACAATGGCCGATGTGATGTTATGCGTTTGATTTTTATCTATCGGAACGCCGTTCGATCTTCGCAATGGCGGTACGTGACGCGGTAAACGTTTTTTGAAAGATTTGTTTTGGATAATAATAACTTACGTTTTTCTTGAACTAATTTTATTTCAACTCTTAACTGTATTTTCATAAACAAAGTTAATTTTTAATTTGATTAACTTTTTTTTTTTTATTGCTTTGATGGGTGAACGAGCTCACAGTCCACCTGAGGTTACTGGAGCACATAGTCATCTACGACGTAAATGCGCCACCCACCTTGAGATATAAGTTCTAAGCTCTCAAGTATAGTTACAACGGCTGCCCCACCCTTCAAACCGAAATGCATTACTACTTCACGGCAGAAATAGGCAGGGAGGTGGTACCTACCCGCGCGGAATCACAAGAGGTCCTACCACCAGAAAGGTATATCGCTGGTCAAGGACTTAGAGCGACTGACTATATCTCACGGAGCCCGGTCTCGATTCTATATTCATATTATTATGTGCTTCCTACCTCCCTTGATGATGAGATCAATAGCAGGGTCGGTGCCGCTGCTGCAGCATTTGGAAAGCTATATTCCAAGGTCTTCTGCTCACACGACCTTAAGTTGGCCACTAAAATCTCAGTTTACATGGCAATTGTGCTGCCAAGCCTCCTATACTCCTCCGAGTCGTGGTGTGTGTACCGCCGCCACATTCGCACTCTGGATCGCTTCCACCTTAAATGCCTTCGTGCCATCATGAAAATCAGATGGTCTGATAGAGTGCGAAATACCGAAGTCTTGCGACGTGCCAATGTTGGTGGCATTGAGACCTATTTAATGCGTCGGCAGCTTCGATGGTGCGGTCATGTATCACGCATGACGGAGGAAAGAGTGGCGAAGCGCATCTTCTTCTCTGAATTGCAGGATGGCAAGCGAAAGCATGGCGGACAACTCCTGCGGTACAAGGATGTCGTGAAACGACACATGAAGAGATGTGATATAGAGCCCTCTCAATGGGAGCGCTTGGCAGCACAGCGGCCAGAATGGCGCAGAATGGTGAACAGCAAAGTACGCGAGTTCGAGGATCAGCGTAAAGCTGACCTTGATTACAAACGCGACCAGTTGAAGGCCCGCCCACCTGCTGCCATAACCTATAATTATGAGAACGGCGTGCTTACGTGCCCTCAATGCGCAAGGAGTTTTGCCGCAAAGATAGGCTATATAAGCCATCTTCGAGCGCACGAGCGCCAAATCGACGGATAGGAGTCAAAGTGGTCGCCATGGCCGAAATCGGTCGGATGAATCATCATCATCATCATCACCTCCCTCATAACATAGAATTATAGCTTGGGTCAGTAAGTTCGGTATATTCATTTATCTGTTGTTTTATTCGTAGATGAGTTGATGGCTTTGTTTTCAAATGGATACTGGAGCCCATAACTCTTATCCACATTGAAATATAAGATTGAAGTTTCTTAGTACAACACCAGTAGCATCCAGAATAGCCACAAAGCCCTGAGTAGCTTTCACGATACGCCTAGTTAGAGATGCATAAGTATTTGACTACTGGCTTAAATTAACAACAAAGTTCCCAGTTGAGTGCTCGGTATTGAAAGTATTTATGCAAAGTTAGTATACAGCGACTCTTCGACTAAGGTACCTATAATGAAGCTCGAAGCTTATTTTAAGCATTTGCATAAGTCTCGTCAGCTCACTGATTAAATTTCTCACGACCTCTGTGGTTTCCTGTAATTCGATATTCATAGACCGACACTTCAATAATTTTAGTATTTTTTTTTTCAATAATTTAATTAATATTCAATATTTACTTTTTATAAACTATTTATAAAGTGGAAACGACATTCACATGTGGATACTGAAGAACGAATAAAATCTCATAATTTTATCTTTTTGGTAAATGAAAATCTAAATTTTGGTGTAAATGTTTACTATAACAAAATACAGATTATAGAATATGAAAAAAAACAGATAAAGTAAAAGACCTAAATAATACACCCAAAAAAGAAACAGAAAAATTTCCTGCCATGCTATGGATATACTACTGGAGACATAACACAAGATCAACCCTTGATGTTAGGCAAACGGTCTTAGAGCTCGTGCCGAATTTCTGTGCTGTATGATAACAGGGCATGAACAGGCAAGAAGAACAAGGCCCACTCCAACGTGTTCAAATTAAAATCGACAGATGTACATACCTACAGCTCTGATGATGCGTGGCGGTAACTGGAGGCTTACACATTATACTCAAAGAAACAGCGTGTTACAGAATTACAACTGTCAGATAATATTGTCGTTATTGATCAACAAAATGTAGTACTTATGGAAATGAATTCGGTTATTGATATGACTTACCGTACGTACGTATGTGAAATGTGTTGAGTTGTTATTTGAGAACCTAGTGAAAGTCGTGTTGAGAAAAATTTGATATTCCCCGGTATATTTTTTATTGATTGGACATACGATGGATTATTTTCTTGGAGATTGGGAAATATACAAGTCAATGGCGCACCGTTAAAAGGAAAGTTTAGTAACATTACATTTAAAAGGTATATAAATCGACCAATGGTTCAACAGTCAGAGTGAGAGAAACAAAGAGCAAGAAAATGTACTACATACTACTACTACTACTACTACTACTACTACTAATACTACTGCCGTACTATCACGATACTACTGCCGTACTATCTCGTTTAGGGTGTACCCAAGAACTATTTTTCTTATCAAAATCTGTACTATAAATTCGGCAACATATTTACTATGCATAGAGTCTGTAAAATATTCTATGTTTACTTTAAACACACGATTATGAATTCAAAGTGTCAATTATTTACTTTCTTCTGCACGGAAGCTAGTTTTAATGAACTATAAAAAACTTATAGTTAGGATAAGAAGAGTTTAAAAAAACGAACTTAGATATTTTCTTCTCTGTCTTTTTAAATGTTAATATACAGAATTTATAATACACTTGAAACTTAAATCGGATCTTTTGCGGCTAAGCAAACGCAATATGCTGTGAGTTCGTCTAGCCATGTGTTTAACTAGTATGCCATTTTTAACACGTTATTTATTAAAATACAAGCATATTCTTAAGCTTTATTTTAAGCTATTGCATAGATTTTATCGCGGGCCTTGAGCGCGGCGACCGAATCATGAAATTCTGTAACGAAAAAAACCTAACACCCCTCACTCCGCCTACCATGTAGCTCGCGTTCAACACATTCACACGTTGCGCTTTTGTAGTGTTTGTGAATAAGCACGTGGCGTGACGTCACACTGCATGCGCATCATGAAAAGTCTGCCCATCTCTCTCTCGCGCGGTCTAGCTTATGAGTGTGAAGGGGACAGTTAATGTTTTGCTTTTATTAATGTTTAATATAGCGTGGTCTTGTTTTATTATTGTTTTAATATTAAATTATCATTGTCTAATTATAATTGCTTAAGTTGATAAAAAATGCTATGCAATAGCTTTACCGCGGCAGTTCCCGAGGGCCACACGTTTTTTTAATTTTAGCCTAGAAAGATAGGAACGTGGTTTGAATGAGCACTTGATTCCTGCGATTATCAATATTTCAAAAAATTATTTATAGGCTGTTTGTTAATATCCCTTTCAATATATCAATAGCATGTTGACCAGCTTTTTGACTCCGTAAAGTAGAAACACCTCTAAACAGCCTAAGAACACGCTCGTATGCAGATATATTGGCCAAAATGGGATAAACCTTGCTATGGGGAAACACAGTAACGAAGGCTCTCAAGGCAACTTATTTATATGTCAGCTTTTAAAAAAAATGCCGTTTTTAAATATACAAAAATTGTATTACGTTTAAATTTAAGTATTATTAAAATAATCAATGCAATTAAAATCAAGTTAGTAAGATATTTTTAATTGAACGACACAGTGAAACTTCTGATTACATCGAAAAACTACGAACTTTCTAGTCACTTTATTTTTATAAACGCTTTACAATGATAATCAAAACGTCTTATAGATAGCATTGGTCGAAGATAATGGAAAGAAAATGTTAATAATTGCACATGCCTGCTAAACACTATTTTACTGCTACTGCTACACACTACTTTAGGTATAAATGTGTTAAGGGTACCTGTAAGGATTTACTGGTGACCGCACGGGTAGGTACCACCACACCGCCTATTTCTGCCGTGAAGCAGCAATGCGTTTCGGTTTGAAGGGTGGGGTAGCCGTTGGAACTATACTGAGACCTTTTTTTTTTTTTTTTTTTTTTATTGCTTAGATGGATGGACGAGCTCACAGCCCACCTGGTGTTAAGTGGTTACTGGAGCCCATAGACATCTACAACGTAAATGCGCCACCCACCTCGAGATATAAGTTCTAAGGTCTCAATATAGTTACAACGGCTACCCCACCCTTCGAACCGAAACGCAATACTGCTTCACGGCGGAAATAGGCGGGGTGGTGGTACCTACCCGCGCGGACTCCCAAGAGGTCCTACCACCAGTGTTTACGCAAATTATAATTTTGCGGGTTTGGTTTTTATTACACGATGTTATTCCTTCACCGTGGAAGTCAATCGTGAACATTTGTTGAGTACGTCTTCATTAGAAAAATTGGTACCCGCCTGCGGGATTCGAACATCGGTGCATCGCTACATACGAATGCACCGGACGTCTTATCCTTTAGGCCACGACGACTTCAAAACTTATATCTCAAGGTGGGTGGCGCATTTACGTTGTAGATGTCTATGGGCTCCAGTGACCACTTAACACCAGGTGGGCTGTGAGCTCGTCCACCCATCTAATGCTCTGAGGAATTGTTTGAGATGATCCCTTCATCTCCTTTTTATCGTCGCACCTCTCGCCATGGCTATGGAATGAGCTCCCCTCCACGGTGTTTCCCGAGTGCTATGACATGTCCTTCTTCAAATGAGGCTTGTGGAGAGTATTAAACGGTAGGCAGCGGCTTGGCTCTGCCCCTGGCCTTTCTGAAGTCCATGGGCGACGGTAACCACTCACTATCAGGTGGGCCGTACGCTCGTCTGCTTACAAGGGCAATAAAAAAAAACATTAAAAAAACCCTATATTATTTACCAATACTACACTGTTATCTCAAATTACTGCTCACTTTTAAATAACCAATATACATTCACTTCTCAGATACCCTTTTACGTTGAAAATATAATAAAAATAAAAATCTTTGATATCATTTATAATCCCAAATACGGCAACGCAATTATGCATAGCCTTATAATACCAAAATTCATTATCGATATCCACCGGGGGGCGTAGCACCAATTAAACCTTAATAATTTGCCATAAAACACTACCATGTGGCAAGCATATCAACCGCGATACAAATTTAAAAATACAATCATTATCATCTATTATACTGTCGGCTTAAAGTTCATAATATCAAGCTCCAATGTCTCGTGAAGTTTGTCAAATAGCACCACATGCTATGCACTGCAATACATTGGTATTACTAAGAGCATAGAGTGTAGTTTTGTTCGATTCAATTGCTTGACGTGTATATATAAACGCAGTAACAGATGTCGATTTGAACCGAAACACTCGAAGGCCCTAGAGAATTGATTGTGTGCTGGATGGGAGCCCTTAAGCGGATTTCTTTTAATAGTGCCTTTGTAAGATGCAAGGGCCGGCGCGATATGATTGACTGCCGAAATTGATTTGATGAAATAGACTCGGCGAAATCTTATTCGAACTGCTTGTTGTGAGTTTGGGTTTAATTTGATTTTCGCTAATCCGACTTTATTTCTTAATAATAGAACTATAAAAAGTCTTAATGCGAATTAATTTACGGAAATCAGAAAGATAGCTAGAGATATCTTTAGAGAGAGATAGAGATATGTTTAGCTATTTTATAGGTTTTTCTACTAGTATACATACGTTTTTCACAATTAAACCTACTTTTTAAGTTTACTGTTTCGTTTTGAATTTTACAATTGAAAGCAAAAGCATTTTTTGGGCGTTTTCAATTTTGCGACCAAAAAGTAACGATTTAAACTTTCTCTAATTTTCCATTCTTTTGTATTTAGGCATGTTCAGAATAAAAAATGCATCAAGTCAATCACTTATTGATAATATTCATTTATATTTTCTATTTGACGCATTTGGTAACGCCAACACTGATGACAATTTAAATAAGAACTTTTTTAAAAAGCTTAGATGTTGTACTTATTTTATTTTTAATAATGTTCTAATGTCCAGTTAGTTTTCCTTTACTTTTGTACTATATACTGATTACATAAAATTGCCGAATTTCAACACACATTACTAGAAAAATACTAAACAAGTTAAAATTTGGAATTCGAACCAGTGATACGAATGAGATTTGAAGTAGTCTTTAGTAGAGTAGTATAACTCCTAATTTAACAATGTTTACGTATATATAGTTATAGGACCACGTGCCTGTTGTCATGACAACAAATTTATTGTACTTATAATTACGGTAACATTAAGCTTATGAAAATTAAATCAAATAACTCGCTTTTGGCCCCAAATTTGAAAACTACCTTTTTACTTTTTAGCATAGTTACAATTTTGGTTGTTCACATGAAAGTATAGGTATCTGAAATGTTGGTAATAATACAATGAAAATAATGTCTGAGAATAACGGGTAGGTACCAACGCCCTGCCTATTTCTGCCGTGAAGCAGTAAAGCATTTCGGTTTGAAGGGTGGGACAGCCGTTGTAGCTATACTGAGATCTTAGAACTTATATCTCAAGGTGGGTTGCGCATTTACGTCGTAGATGTCTATGGGCTCCAGTAACAACTTAACACAAAGTGGGCTGTGAGCTCGTCCACCCATCTAAGCAATTAAAAAAAAACTGAAAAGAAGACACAAATGTGTTCACAATTAGACAAAATCTAATATATAAAATTCTCGTGTCACAGTTTTCGTTGCCATACTCCACCGAAACGGCTTGACCGATTTTGATGAAATTTTTTGTGCTTATCCGGTATCTATGAGAATCGGCCAACATCTATTTTTCACCTCCCTAAATGTTAGGGGTAGTCCACCCCTAAATTTATTTTTTAAATTTTTTGACACAATTTTTAATTTCTATTTTTTTATGATACAGCATACAAAAATACATACAACCCTAAATTTTCACCCTTCTACGATCAACCCTTATTTTTTATTTGCTAATTAAAAACTTTAAATTTTTTTGCGAGAATTTTGTTTTTATTTTGTCACGACGTAGAATAAAATTTTTTATATTACTCTGAAATTTTCACCCTTCTACGATCAACCCTTATTTTTTATTTGCTAATTAAAAACTTTAAAATTTTTTGCGAGAATTTTGTTTTTATTTTGTCATGACGTAGAATAAAAAAATTCATATTACTCTGAAATTTTCACCCCTCTACGATCAACCCCTATTTTTTATTTGTTAATTATAAAATTAAATTTTTTTGGCAAGATTTTCATTTTTATTTTTATTTAGTCATGAATTAAAATAAAAAATCTGATGTTACTCTCAAATTTTCATCCCTCTATGATCAACCCCTATTTTTTATTTGTTAATTATAAACTTTAATTTTTTTGGCATGTTTTTTATTTTGTTTTGTCATGACTTAAAATAAAAAAATCATATTACTCCCAATTTTCACTCTTATACGATCAACCCTTATTTTTTATTTGCTAATTAAAAACTTTAAATTTTTTTGCGAGAATTTTGTTTTTATTTTGTCATGACGTAGAATAAAAAAATTCATATTACTCTGAAATTTTCACCCCTCTACGATCAACCCCTATTTTTTATTTGTTAATTATAAAATTTAAATTTTTTGGCAAGATTTTCATTTTTATTTTTATTTTGTCATGAATTAAAATAAAAAATCTGATGTTACTCTCAAATTTTCATCCCTCTATGATCAACCCCTATTTTTTATTTGTTAATTATAAACTTTAATTTTTTTGGCATGTTTTTTATTTTGTTTTGTCATGACTTAAAATAAAAAAATCATATTACTCTCAATTTTCACTCTTATACGATCAACCCCTATTTTTCCATCCCGATTAGTATTTTTTTTATTCTATGCACAGATCCGCAATAAGGTTGCAAGATGGCAATCAAATATTATAATTGTAGTACGATAAATTCTTATTCAGAGTTTATAATTTCAAGTTCCTTTAATTATGATTTTTTTAAAATTGAATTTGATCTCCCGCCCTCGCCGATCAACTATCAATCGATCAGCTATCCACGCCAGGTGTCACCACTCATCCAGCAAACATCACGTAGTAGGGATGAGGACGAAGCCGGTCTCCTGTCTTACTCACTCACTATACATCATAGATTATACACTTATTATATTTGAGAGCTATACAATACTATAAGTTTTTCAGCCACGTTTTTTTTTTTTTTTTTTTTTTTTGTTTTTTTTTGTGTATCAATAGTATGTTCAGTAGGTCTGAGAATCGGCTACTATCTATTTTTCATACCCCTAAGTGAAAAGGGTTGTCCACCCCAAACATTTATTTTTTATTTGAATTTTTTGGATATTTTTTTTTGTTTATAATGAGGTATTATGTGGTTAAATGAGGTTTTTTTTTCTACAGTAGAATTTCCCTAGAAATCTTATTTAAGGCAACACAACGTTTGCCGGGTCAGCTAGTATAATATAATAATATGGTATAGTTCAACTAGTAGCCCATTTAATAGAAAATTATCTCTCATTTCAAGTTTTCCCCTGACAAATACCACAGTCCTTTGTGTGGGCATTAATTGCACTCTCCCCCAGAGACACCGCTGACGGGAGCTGACATAACATTTAGCAATGATAAAATACGAAAACATTAGGTTTCCGTGCGATTCTAATATGGGGAATTTGAAAATTTTATGTTGATTTTCAATTTGTATGGAAGTGTTTTCAAAGCCGAAAATTTAGCTTCAAAATCTATTTCAAAGGAATTTTAGAGGGAGAGTTACGTTGAAAATGTACTTGGATTCTTTAAATCAAATTAAAAAATGATTTATTATCATATATATTATTTTAATTAATTATCAATGTAAATTTTGGGTTTTCAAATACCTCTCCTTCTTGCATCGATAATCCTGAATGCTGAATGAGGGTCGTGGCTTCTCTGAATATCTTCTGTCTGTGCTCAGTGGCATCGTGGCATCGTGAGTTTTTTTCTAGTTTATTTCATATACAAAAAAAAATATAAATATAAAATTTTATTATTTTTCTTTTTTAATTTCTTTCTTTTAATTTAATTTATTTATTATATATAATAATATGTATTTAGAATAAATGTTTTTATTTAAGTTTAAGCATAAAAACTATAACTTCAGTTTCTTAAAACGATTCCTATTTTAAAAACTTATACGTTTTGAAATTAATAAACACTATGGCTTTTATTTAAGAAGCACTAAGCCATTTACAATTAAAGCCCATTATCCGTTATCTGTAATCCGTGACGGTAAGTGAATGGCCCACCTGACCGACCTTTGGTCTTCGTTTTAAATGCAAATTCCACTATCGAGATTATTACGAGAATTGAAACGTTAAGGTGATGAAAGGGAAATATGTAAATTGCTTGTTTTCTTTGTGGTTCATGTTTTGGTAAAAAATTTGAACATTCGTTTTTGATGACTTTTTTATTGATTACTAACTGACTCGGCAGACTTCGTAGTGCCTTAATCGATAAATAAAAAACCTAAGGTTTTGTATAAAATAAACTTAAAACAAACAAAAGGAATCTGTCTGACGGAGGACACATCAAAGGAAAAACACAATTGTATTTTTTATTTAATTTCCAGCATTTTCATGTTTATTCACCTTTTAAACCTTCTCTGGACTTCTACAAATATTAAAGACCAAAATTAGCTAAATCGGTCCAGCCGTTCTCGAGTTCAGCAATTCATTTTTATATACATACATACATAGATTTTGGGAAAACCACTGCTTGCTATTTATTACGAATTTGTCCAAAATTATCACGCGAGTGTCGCCACACAGGACATTTTTCATCAAAATATTTGTGTTTGATCCTTTTCCAGCGCGTACCTCGAAAATTTTTACGTGGTGAATTAAATTTTTTGGAACACAAGCATTCGCCCGTATCATCGATGATACCTACACGAGGTCTAGATTTCGCCTAATTTGCCTTAAAAATAGCCTACCAGATAGTAAATTAATCATTAAATTATTAAACAAACAGCCTTGAATTCTAGATTCTACATGGAATTCTAAAATAGTCTGATTTTCGAAGCTAAATAACTACGTAAGTAAATGAATCGGCTATTAATAACATACTCAAGTAATACATTAATTATATCCTTTTCCAGGAATAAATACAAGTGATCCCGAAAAGAAACAATAAATTAATTTAATTTTTATGTTCTAACACGAGCTCAAAACTTAAGCCCTACAATTGAGTTTAAAATTAATTGTTCAAGAAATAAAATTGGATTTCATTTGAGGAAATCCTTCACTTAAATAACGCAAGGGAATCTCATCTTTGACTCTCAGGAGTTAGAGTTTATTCATCGTCAATTTCTTGTTTAATGTGTCATGATCTGTTATGTCAGGACTAACATTGTTTGTAAATAATTCAAAAGTCGCGTGTACTATTTTTGGGTTACGCCTTTTCTGTGCTTTGATGTGACGGAAGAAATTTGTGAAGTTTATTTTCATTATAATTATTTTAAAAGTTATAGTAAATGAATGTTGTACTCGTTGAGATTGCGATAGGTCCGTTGTTATTAATTCTTAATGATGTTATTTTTAGACAAATTTACTAATAGCTCTTTTAAAGGTGAGTGATAAATGTTTACGTCGCTACGAAAGTAGACAAAGCCTTTTTTTATTGTCCTTGTAGACAGACGAGCATACGGCCCACCTGATGGTGAGTGGTTACCGTCGCCCATGGACTTCAGCAATGCCAAGCCGCTGCCTACCGAATATGCCTGCGAATGACTTGATAGAAAGTGGCTACTGCTGTTGATAGATATGCAACAAGAAAGGTCATCCTTTTTTTTGTTGCCCTTGTAGACAGACAAGAATATAGCAGCAATGCCAGGAGCAAAGCCAAGCCGTTGTCTTCCAGGAGCAAGACGGAAGGTGTAACACCAAATAAACCCATAACGAATGATGCGACGGTGCTAAGGTTCAAATATATTGTTGTTATTGTTGTTCAAAAGACATCAGAAATACTGAATCAGATAATTTTATTGAGTCTATAAATAGATATCCGATACGTGCTATTTATATACTGCTTTGGATGGATAGATAATCTCATGATTCACTTGGTAACCTTCCATGTGTAATCCTGGAATAACTCCACTTCATCTCCTCCTGCAGGTATCGTAAAAGCGGTTAATTAAGGCGCTGATGAATGGACAACAGAATTCCTAAGTATTATACCAACGTACTTTGATCGCCAACTAGCATTTATAGGTAAGATTGTATCGTAAGTCCGCACGGGTAGATACGACCATCCTGCTTATTTTAAGACTTACCACTTATTTCAGAGTGCGTTACGTTCAACTCAAAGTCGTTCACAGACCGTAGTTTATAAAAAAAATTATCCACTGAGTTTCTCGCCGGATCTTCTCAGTGTATCGCGATTCCGATCCAGTGGTAGATTCAGCGAAGCACTGCCCTTACTAGAGCTAGTGTTAGCAAATTCACCAGGCTGAGCGCATACGTTCTTTGAAACTAGTATAAACCCTCGAGATTACTAGCATAGGTAAGAGAAAAAATAAATAAATAATAATAAATAATAAATAAATAAATATTTACTAACAATCACGCCACGTTAACTGGTCCCGTGATAAGTTTGTAAAGAACTTGTGTTACAGGTACCAGATAACGGAAATAAATGTAAGATTTTTATTATACACACACATACATTTTAATATACATCCATAACCCTGGAAAAAACATTTATATTTATCATACAAATATCTTCCCTTGGCGGGATTCGAACCCGCGACTCCCTTGTGTAGTGACATGTCACTTACCACTACACCAGACGGCCGTTTTAGCGCAACGTCAGCTTCTTAACCTATAAAATCGATACGTTAAAGGAAATTGAAAATGATTTAGACGTTACAAAATGTGTATTGAAAAAAAATACTCGAAAGAAAACATACGACGCTAATTCACATTTATTATCGCTGCTATTGTGAAAAGTGAAAATGAGGTAATAAAATAATTTTAAAAATTCATTATAATGATTCATTACATAAATGTGGAACTTTAAATTTTCGGTTTTTACCATAACTTTAAAATTTTATCATGCTCGATATAATACAATTTTCAACAAAACCTTGTCCAGCTAAAATCATTTGGAACCGCTCTGGGTCTACAGAAAAACGAATTTTCTCTGTGTTTTGTATTATTATTATATTCAAGGGTAGTGTTCAGAAGAATTATTTGAGGCTATCCTGTTATCGCTCTATCTGACACCAGAAATCAACCGCTTCATATATAAGCGTATGTATATACACAGTACGTTTCCGGAGACTATTTTTGTCACATACAGTCGCCTGCAAACGAGCATACATAATACAGCGAGAAAATCGTATAATCGACGCCATATAGGTAACGAAGTAGCTATTCCATATAATTTGTTAAAAATCTCTTGTGAGTCCGCGCGGGTAGGTACCACCACCCTGCCTATTTCTGCCGTGAAGCAGTAATGCGTTTCGGTTTGAAGGATGGGGCAGCCGTTGTTACTATATACACTGAGACCTTAGAACTTATATCTGAAAGTGGGTGGCGCATTTACGTTGTAGATGTCTATGGGCCCCAGTAACCACTTAACACTGTGAGGTCGTCCACCCACCTAAGCAATTAAAAAAAGTCAGGTAAACATAGAACTCTAATTTATGCCGGATTGTTCACTACTTGCCAAATAAAAATCACCAACGCCATCTAGTTTATTTCTATTAACTTAAATAATAATTTACACAGAATTAATTGTATACTAAAGGTATTTTTGCAACTCTGCATCTGCCCTAGAATCTTCCTCAAATCCTCGAGCTCTAGAAATTCATCTTCCTCCTTCAAACGAATTGCGAAAAAAGTTCTAAATAGGCATCAGCCTCACTGTGCTTATCGCATTGCTGATGTCCATGGGCAACGTCGAAAGCTCAGCATAAACATGTTTTTTTTTTTAACATATACATCTAATGTTCTTTGGACCGTTCTGGTAATTAAACGTTCCCGTATGTTTTCTAGAGAGGTGTTCCCAATAATTCGGGCGAATCCCAATTAATTCGTCGGAGAGACGTGGAGTTAATCCGCCCAGAGTTCTTAATGCGGGGGTTAATTAAGTTTTATTAATGAACCAGCCCCGGAGCGACGATTTAACGATTCGAATATGCCGATATCGATTTTTTTTTTTTAATTGATGAATTACCAGACTTCCGTTCTATAAAATTATGTTTTATATATTTTTGACGTGACAACGTCTTATAATTCGATGAATCCGGCTGCACGCACGAAAAACATGACTCATGCGGCGTTACCTCGCTCTGAGGCGTTCCATTTAAGGCTTGAAGTGCAAGCGAGAGCGCGCAACGAGCGACAAAGAGGCACAATCGGCCTCCGCGTTCGGCAGCGTTCGACATCTGTCTCTCTCCTACTTGAGTGAGCGATGCATCCGCGTGGACAGCTGCTATACAATAATACATTTACATGTTTTCCTCAAGTTTTCTTCAGGCAACGATAATTGTGATAATTGAAAAATGAAACCATTCCATCCGTATTTTCTAATGACGTTGTTACATTCAACTATCGTCAGAAAACTGACTTTACAGACAACCGATTTTTTTTTGCTGGTTAGATGCTATTGAACTCTGAATCCATAAAACGTGGATGTTGGTGCGCATTTTGCGACACGAATTAGAAATACTCAAATGAAAATTTCATCGGTGTCTTTGTAATTAGAAATGGAATGGAAATCGGGTATGACACTGGAAAATCCACACCAATATGAGACAAGCTTCAATTCAACAAGAAACAATTTAGTTTGCTTATCAGATAGACCACGACTTAAGGTTATTGTACTCAGAAATAAAAATCGATGAGTTAGATAGAGACAAAAAATCTTGATTGGGTTTGTTTGAAATAAAATACCCCTAAAGGACTCTATTCCGCTGCGTTTAAGCTCACATTTTAATGATTTAAACTTAATTTTCTTTTGAAAACGTCTGTCTGATATTTAGCGACTGCTAAGCGAACACTACTTGTTAAAGATCATCATCATTTTACTGATGGTAGGACCTCTTGTAAGTCCGCACGGGTAGGTACCACCACCCTGCCTATTTCCGCCGTGAAGAAGTAATGTGTTTCGGTTTGAAGGGTGGGGCAGCCGCTGTAACTATACTTGATACCTTAGAACTTATATCTCAAGGTGGGTGGCGCATTTACGTCGTAGATGTCTATGGCTGTAACCACGTAACACCACGTGGGCTGTGAGCTCGCACACCCATCTAAACAATAAAAATAAAAAAAAAGTACAGATCTTGCTTCATATTGGAGCCATTGAATATGAATACTGGCGGTCGTCAACTGACTTCATCTTTTATCTAATCGGAATTTTCGTTGAGATCTTCGTACGTCATGGATAGTGCGTGATTCCTTAGTCATAAAGTTGTATTTTTATGTGCGTAGTCTAAGTCACAAGCGTACTGAAGTAAAAAATGTTGATCTATAACTGTTACCATACAATAAGCAATACCTATGTATCTTTTTGCTTTCATTTCCAACTGTAATACAAGAACTAGCAGCTTCGTAAAGATTTTTAAAAGGTGTTTGACAAAAAGTTTGAAATGTTATTATCACTCATTGGAATTGTCAATACCACGGAAGTCCATAACTCATATGTTATTAAAGAAACTTATCATAAATTGATAACTAATTACATGGATGGCGACATTCACACTGTCATATCTATATGCTTTAGTCACCACTTAACAACAAGAGACCTTATTTGTCCCTCTGTGTAATAAATAAAAAAGAGCTAAAGTAACACTGACAAATAGCATCATAACACATTGCGTAATTTGATGCTGTAAAAAATATTTCTTGAAAGGTACTGTCAGCAAAAGATCCGGTTCACGTAGTTTAGGTATTTATTACAAGGAAAACCAACACCTTATTATTAACATACTGTAGTAACTAGTAAGCATATTTTATTGCTTAGACGGCTGGACGAGCTCACAGCCCACCTGGTGTTCAGTGGTTACTGGAGCCCATAGACATCTACAACGTAAACGCGCCACCCACCTTGAGATTATAGTTACGACGGCTGCCCCACCCTTCAAACCGAAACGCATTTCTGCTACACGGCAGAAATAGGCAGAGCGGTAGTATCTAGTCGTGCGGACTCAGAAGAGGTCCTACCACCAGTAAATTTAATTATTAATTAAATATTAGTTATATTAAATTATTATTAAAAACAAGACGTTAGGCTGAATGAAATTCCTTCAAGCAGTGCGGTGATTAAGCATGGATATAATTTCCAATAGATGTACATACCTTAGAGCAATATTCAAGGGACGGGGAAAGAATATAGTAAATTCTAAACAATATGACGTAAAAAACAGTTTCGCTCGTAACACAAGGCGCTTCGCAATAATTTTGATATGCGACTTCGCAATGTCAAAACACGATAACGCAGCAAGCGCGAGCTGTAATCTAAGTATTTTATTTACTGCCTACCACCGTACGCGGTAGCTTGAAGATATACAACGACAGCCCACCGATACCTAGTAGCGAATGTTACGGAGCTTGTTATGAATGAAATATAACTGTTATGTTTACGCACTCGGAGTCTAGTGGAAACACAAAGTATATTTTTGCTATACATTCGGAAAAAAGCCTATAAAAAATACAGGCACCCATAAGAGACGGCCGTAAGTAACGTGAATGCGAGCACAAACTCAGAGAAATCTCTATCGTACTGTTGGACAGCCGTCCTATTATTCGAATTGAAAAATATGAGATCTCCATTACAGAAATAGACAGAGTAGTATGCATAGAGTGGTGGCATTTATTTTTACACACACCAATTCATGTAGATCTGATTATTTTGTTCCGTAATTAATCGCTGTTAGCCTACGTGATTATTCCTGCTTCGGACTGATGAGTCACGATGAAACCACGGGCTCAACCTGAAAAGGTTTGCAAACATAGTAGTGCTTCGCTTAATCTACTGAATCACTGAGAAGATCCGGCGAGAAACTCGGTGGGCTGTGTCTATGGAGTGAGGTGCACATCGAACTCTTCGTCGTATTCGACAAGTTCCACAAAGACGTTGACCAGTGCTTGGAGAGTCTAAAAGAACCCAGAGTGGATCTGGAGAATCCAAAAGACATGTCGACGACGGCGGCATTGCATTGCCGGTCTGGAATCAAAACACGCGAGGTTTTGTAATAGAAATCAAAGCCACAAAAAAATTTAATTCGGGTAACAATCACCGTTCAGTTCAATCACAATTTCCAATTTCTGATGCTAAGTAGTAATACGCTTCGGCTTAAAGGTTGGAGCAGCTATCTGCTATACAATACAATTGTGATTTAGTCCTCATGTGTCAATATAAGATGTAAAAGTATCTATCTATCTTTAAATGGTATGTAGTTATTCTCATCGATAACCAGGTTATTGGTATTGTGTTACCTTAAATCTTTTTAGTACCATTTTACTAATTAAAATTTCTCTTTATCACAGTAAATTACTTTAGCACCATAATTAAATATACAAACTGAATAGTTCTCCTAATTTTAAATAACCGCTTTCCCAATTACCAAATAAACCGGATAAACAATACTGAAACAATTTTTTTTATTGAAATCGGCATTATTGCGTTGTATCAGGCCCCACATCAAGAGTTCCATTAAGCGTTGTCGTTGTAAATGGACGAAACGTGTACCAGTCCACGGATAATCCGGTTCATTTCATTTATAAATGAATATTATTTACTTTTTTAGTTGTATTAGATGAATGAGCGCGGTGGAGTGGTTTGTTGTTGTCGAATTAAGTAATGTTTTCAGAACCGGTCTTGAACCGGTTATTTCTGTGCTGGAGATAAAATTATCCGGCTACAAATATTGGTTAGTGGTTCCTTGGACATAGAGTTCGAAACCTTCAGAACCATAGTCATTCATTTTGAAACATGTGGTATTCAAGAAACGATGGAATTATTTTTTAAATTTGAATTTTAATATGCTTTTCTAATAGCTGGATCACAGAAGAAGATCTCAAATTGGAACCGTTAAATCTAGAAAGTCCATTTTATAACCGGAAATCTTTCCGCTATCCATATTGTCTATATATATTGTCGGACTGACCAAAAACTTCCTCAAAGATTTTTTCTAAACGCACATGGATATAGGAGTTTTCCAATACAATTTAGGTGAACCAGTTATCCAAGATCAATCAATAACTATTCAATTATGAGCCAAAGAATATTTTAAGAGCCATTGAAATTGCAATGTCTGTTATACCGGAAATATCCGCGCGGAGTCGGACGGTTGCCGGAGTTTCCGGACGCGGCGCCGGAAATAAGCGGAACAAATCCAGCCATCACTTCGCCATTGTGATACACGGCTTGATGGATAGCCGTACCTTACAAATTGTAATACCACAACGGTTTACGTTTTTATCCTCAAAAGGAAATGGTTTTTTTTTATTGCCCTTGTAGGCAGACGAGCATACAGCCCACCAGATGGTGAGTGGTTACCGTCGCCCATGGACTTCAGCAATGCCAGGGGCAGAGCCAAGCCGCTGCCTACCACTTAATACTCTCCACAAGCCTCGTTTGAAGAAGGACATGTCATAGCGCTCGGGAAACTCCGTGGAGGGGAGTTCATTCCATAGCCGGATGACTTTTCGCAAAAATTGCTTAACAAAGAAAAAATCTATTTTTATCTATATGAAATATTTATTAGTGCATTCTACTCCAGTTTTTATATTCATTTGCGTAACGCCTAAGAAGTTTTTTTCTGATTTTAACGTTTTCAAAATTTCAGATTCTATCTATTAATTTTTAAATTATCAATTAAGTGTTACGTCTTTTATAAACAGCAAACCCTAAGTCTTTTTTCATAGACTAATAGCCCGGTACGCAAACAATCCATGATACCAAGAAGTTTAAAAAATTGCATTTCGCTTCATGGCATCTTAATTGTACAAAAATATCTAACAAAAATTAGCGAGATAATAAAAAAAAACTCTATGAACTTCCAGTGTAATAATGACATTCATGTAAGAGTTTCTAAATTTAAATGTATTATTTTTAATTGTGTCAGTACTTGTGACCAGACTGTATAATAGAATCATAGCTAACTTGTATCTTCAGTATAGTAACACTATGTATTATTTACGTACAACAATGTATTGAGGCGTTCCCGTACAAAGAAACCAAACACGAAAAATTGTATTTTACCTAATAAATTTAGGATCACACGCTACATATAAAAAATAAGCTTAGTTCGTGAATGGAATTGAAGATCTCGACGAAATACGTCTTAGCCACATACGCCTTCGACAAAAACTATACTTTCATCATATTTTTACCAAAATTCCCATAGACACAGCCCAATGAATCTCTCGCCGGATCTTCTCAGTGGGTCGCGTTTCCGATCCGGTGGTAGATTCTGCGAAGCACTACTCTTGCTAGGGTCAGTGTTGACATTACTCGTATTACTCCGGCTTGAGCGCCGTGAGCTCACCTACTAGTTTGTTCCAACAAACACAGGCTTGTTGTGCCGATGAGTAGGTTACATAAGATACGAAATTCATTCGGGTGTTTGTCTGTGCGCCTGTACAACAAAATCCCACAAGATGTTCAGAACCTACATAAACATAGGTTTAAGAAAACTATTAAAGAACATCTGTGCAATAAAGCTAGAAGATTGCATAAAGTGGGAATGAGTTGCTCGCTCTGGGGATTTCAATATTGCAATAATTGTTACGTTATAATACTCATTGTAAAAATGAATATTTAAAAAAAACTCTAATATTAAAAAAAGAAAAAAGACATGCCCGCTGAGTTTCTTGCCAGTTTTTCTCAGGACGGAGGCTAGTTTTTGTGAATTGGCGGTAGTTCTTTTTGACGTTCAACAAGTATGTACTTTCATTTATGACGAATAAAAAAAAAATTTATTTTGATTTTTGATTTTAAGGTTACGCTGAAATAGCCTCTCAAGGCTACCATCAGCTTGGGTAGGAAAAAAAACAAAATTTAGCCAACAAACAGTAGTTCGCCAACTTGTACATCGAACGGAACCGCTGTGTGTACAGGCGTGTCAGCACGAACATTTTCAGGCATAGTGCAGTTCAATAACGCAGAAAATTATATCGCTCTGAGAGAACACAGCTGTGTAACGGAATGCTTAATGTTTACACACTTACAAATGATACCAATTTTGTTCAGAGAAAACAAAACCAGGGGTTAGTAGCCTTTTTCACCATGTAACAGCAACTATTATCGATAATACTTTCCCGGAGATAGATTTAGGTACTTTGATTATCCATACGTATATACATCTGATATTCTCACTGGTGGTAGGACCTCTTGTGAGTCCGCACGGGTAGGTACCACCACCCCGCCTATTTCCGCCGTGAAGCAGCAATGCGTTTCGGTCCGAAGGGTGGGGCAGCCGTTGTAACTATACTTGAGACCTTAGAACTTGTATCTCGAGGTGGGTGGCGCATTTACGTTGTAGATGTCTATGGGCTCCAGTAACCACTTAACACCAGGTGGGCTGTGAGCTCGTCCATCCATCTAAGCAATAAAAAAAAATTACTTATCTGATATTTACATCTTACTGGTGGTAGGTCCTCTTGTGAGTTCGCACGGGTAGATACCACCACCCTGCCTATTGCTACCGTGAAGCAGTAATGCGTTTCGGTTTAAAGGGTGGGGCAGCCGTTGTGATACTGAGATCTTAGAACTTATATCTCAAGGTGGGTGGCGCATTTACGTTGCAGATATTTATGGGGTCCAGTAACTACTTAACACCAGTTGGGCTGTGAGCTCGTCTACCCATTTAAGTTATAAAAAAAAACGTGGATCTAATTTTATTACATACTTTTGTTAACATGCAACTTATGTACAATACGATTATTTATCTAGGTCAAATCTTGCCAGTTAATAAGGGCTTGATACAAAAAGCGGCTAGTCTGTCAATTTATCTTAAAATAGAACTTAACTATATGTCTGAATTTTAGCTAAATTTTTAATACCTCATTATTATTATATTACATTGTGTATTAATTGTATGTATATTTACGAATATATATATGTGTATGTGCAAATATGTGTATGTTTGTGTGTATGTATATAGGTATATATCACTGGGTACACCGCGCGTAATTCGTTTTCAAAAGATTTTTGTCCACCTGATGGTTGTCTGGAAAAGATCGCTCTTAGCGATAAGACTGCCAATTGTACTTTTGTTTTGTTTTTAATATTAAAACTGCAGTGGGAGGTCCCCTAAATGAGTGCAGTAGAATGGCCTCGAGCAGGGAGAGATGGCGCGACATCGTGAGACGCATAACTACATGACGATCACGACCACTCTGTCAAGAGGGACACGATTGAGAAGAAGAACTATCGCATTGTTTATTTATTTTTTGGTGTAAAATAAAGAATGCTCTCTCTCTCTCTCTCTAAATTCAATATTTCATCAAAATTACTAGTAATCACAAATTATTAAATAAATAAACCCAGTTAAGGACCACCTAGCTCCAACATACATTTTATGCGTAAACAATATTGAACACACAATATTTCTCTATTTCCGTAGAAGTTCTAAAGTAAAGAAACGATTAGTTACGCGTCACGTGAAATAGAAATGAGGCATTCGTCACAGATAATATAATGAAGGATATGAGGCGACCTCTGAAACTGTGAACTTCCGAAGTAAGACTGACAATGTTAAATTAATAATTAAGCAAATAAATACTCACGAGCTAGTGAGTATAGAATATAAAAGTGCCCAGCATATCAATGTAACATTAGCTTCCACACTTCACATTTATACATTAAGTATATAATATTTTATTTATTAATTTTGTTATATACAGGCAATTTTGTAATTAATATTTTCTATTCATAGATTCACTGTCATAATTACATACGCGTGTAAACTGTACCACGTTTGAAAGCAGTGAAATAAAATTCAAACTAACTAATAAAACATTTTTCATGTCATGAACAAAAATTTATTCACACCAACTAGCTGCCCGGCAGACTTCGTAGTGCCTCAATCGATAAATAAAAGACCTAAACTTTTGTATAAAATAAACTTAAAACAAACAAAAGGAATCCGTCCGACGGGGGACACATCAAAGGAAAAACAAAATTATTATTTTTATTTAATTCCGAAGATTTTTATGTTTATCTACCTTTTAAACCTTCTCTGGACTTCCACAAATAATTTAAGACCAAAATTAGCCAAATCGGTCCAGCCGTTCTCGAGTTTTAGCGAGACTAACGAACAGCAATTCATTTTTATATATATAGATATAAAAGCAGATTCAATTTTACACACAAACGGCGCAAGTTCTAACGCACAGTGGTCCCAACATTAACATTAAAACACGAGTTTAACCGCTTCCTGGATTATTCTACGAATAGTTATTAGTTAGTAGTAGTCTAGCGATTCGCATTCAATACACATTCATTTTATTGGTAATGTGTTGTTTTACTTGTGTGGTTTGAAGTTCGATTCTCGTAAATATTTCATTTTAATGAAACTTTTTAGACACCCGTGGGCACAATAATGTGATGCATAAATTCGTTGAACATTTATTTAATAAAAAAAGATGTGTGGTGTCGTGGAACAGCGGATAAGAACGAAGTTCCTTATTATAAAAATATTAATTTTAAGTTCTATTCGAGGTATAAAGAAAATAAAACTGGAGGTTTCGCAACAAGCCACGGTCATTCGGTAACGTGCGAACTTATTGTGGTACACTTCATTCACGGTTGTTTGCATAAGAGTTAGTGTATTGCGCAAACGAACGCTCTGAGATAGTGGTCAATTAATGATAAAAAATATGTTATTTTTTGTACGTTATTACAAAGTTAAATCGTACACTGTGTGCATTATTAATAAAAATCTTACGTTATGGACGTTTTTTCTCGGTTAGGGTACCCCTCCGCATCGTCCCGTAAGGAACTTAGTTCCAAAAATAAAAGAGTTTTCATACATTCATACAACAGAGTTTTATATGAAACTAATAAATGTAATATTGAAATATGAATGTATTCATTGTTCAAAAGATTTTTTATTTAAGAAGCAAAGATTACTGGTGGTCCGGGAATTTTAGCTTCACCAGGACAGGTGGGCGAGCAAAGGCTCAGTCAGGAGGGAAGGGATTTGCTAACAATTGTCCCAGCGCCTGCGGAGAAGACCTAACAACACAAGGGCAGCTGCTTCGCGAATAATAAATAAATAAACTTTATGGGATATAGTTTTTTAAATAAAGTTTTAGGAGAATGCATTTTACGACAACAACTTCGTACTTTCACTTCTAACGACGTCCGTATTTAGCAGTTACAATTTCCCACCAAGCAACACTATCTTATTTCTCTAGATAAACAAATGATCTCACAGTCCATCTGGCGCTAAGTGACTACTGGATATCACCATGTTAATGCCTCCTTAAGTCAAAATAATATTAATAATGGGTTTGATTCCCTGTACTATAGAGACTTGCTTTTACATTTACTTCAATATTTATACATATATGCCATCCCATCTTTCAAGCCAAAAGCATTTAATGAATAACTGTTTCATTACCGAAATAGGGCTATATACACGCATGCGAATTTCCAATATGCTGGTTTTTACTGGTGGTAGGACATCTTGTGAGTCCGCACGGGTAGGTCCACTACCGTGAAGCATTAATGCGTTTCGGTTTGAAGGATGGGGCAGCTGTTGTAACCATACTGAGACCTTAGAACATAATCTCAGGGTGGGTGACGCATTTACGTTGTATATGTCTATGGACTCCAGCAACCACTTAACACCAGGTGAGCTGTGAGCTCGTCCACCCATCTAACCAATAAAAAAAAAGAAATGAACATTTAACTCTAAAGCGAAATGGAAAAGTCTTAAGTTAAATTAAATTATGGCTTCACTATTCGCAATGTACTGAATGCAAAACAGGTCGGGGTCGATAACCTCATATGACGCGGGAGGTGTAAGCAAGCAACAAACTACCTTCGTTAATTTACACCCAATAAATATCTATTTAGATTTAAAGATCTAAATTGTTGTAAAAACAAATAATAAAAATGATAATGCTTCGATTTCCAAATTTCAAAATGAATTAATTAATAAATCGTATTTTAACGAACCAAACTTAAACGATATTCGAATTTCAAAAATGACAGAAACGATTCTACGATTAACATACGGATATTATTAATTTAACAATCTAATAAAAAAAAAAATTGTGCATCATTTATAATCATGCAAATCAAATAAAGTTATAAAGTTACGAATCGATAACGCCACCGATTAATTATGTTTATTTACGATTTTTCCTGAACCGGTTTGCGACGTAAAGCACGCGCGCTTCGAGAAAACGCTTAGAATTTTAATGCCCCTTTCGTATTTGTTAGTAAGGTTTCCGTAATCGATATCATAGCGATTATTAGTATCGAATGACGGCGAGTTAACGAGGAAAATAATATTCGACACTGAGCGCAAGTGTCGCGTGACGGGAATCGGAAAAAATATAATTTGTAATGTATATCGTGTGTCGCAACTTAAGGTATAAGCGAATAGCGATTTTGTTGTTTTTTTTTTAAATATAATATTTTCCATATTTTTTTTACCAGTTAAAATGCAACTAATTAATCGACCTTATTTATTTAAGTTTCCATTTATGATTGACTTCTCAATTATATGTTTACTGTATAAAATGTGAAGCTATTTAACAATCGTCCCTTATTTATACTTTGTAACTTTTTAGAAAGTGTCATCCTCTTGCAGAATTTTAACCTTGGCACACGAAATACGAATGCAACGGTCATTTTCAATAACCTTGCTTAAAAAAAACAAGACTGTCGTTTTTTCAATCTTAATTATTTTTTTCGTTTTGTTACCTAACGGTAGGCCGCAAAAGAAATTCAAACGAAATTAACCATTGGGTGATGTCCACTACTGGACATCACTAATTCCAGGGTCACACCCAAGCTCCCACGTACTGAAATATAAATCTCACGAATAGTTAAAATTGTTCTACAAGACATGTTTCGCTGTAAAAGTCAAAACGTTTTGTTCATTAAGTGGGCAAGCACTTTTGAATCGTCATGAATTCACCACTGATTTAGAATCCAGTTTTATCACAGCGACGAAATATTAAAAAATTCAGAGCCTGTTTTTAACCACGTTTTCAATATATGCATCACTACAAAAAAACTAACCACATTAAAAGTACGTTTAAAACAAATTTATCCATTTTTTGACCCAATGTATTAGGCCATTAACTTTTAATTATTTTTTATGAAACTAATTGTATCTAGTAATCCACTACTTTAGAACTAATATTTTAAAACCTTTAACTCTTATGAGTTACACCGCGAACTCATTGCTTTCCTATGAAGACAGTTTTGACACGGTATCAGGTGTTTGACGAGCTCTTATGCCGAATCCGAAAAGAAACGGTGATTTTTTTTCATTCCTCTTATTTATTTTTTGTCGAGAAATTCACCAATGTATCGAATTTCTTTTAATGGATAAAATTCCAAGAATTATTTTACTGTTATAGTATAATATATTTTAAGCGGCGAATGAGTTATCAGTATGATTTGTGGGCAGATGAGATTTCGTGTAATTGAAATTCAACACGATATTGGAAAGATTCAGTACAGTCGGTGCCTTACGTAATCTCGCGAAACTGAAGAGATTTATGAAGAATCATTTTATTAAATATCAGCCATTTTAAAGAAAGATCAATTACGCTTATCTATACTTAAAAACATAAATTAGTTTATTAATATAATTATATAATATTTAGTTTATTAATATTAATATATTATAAAGTAGTTAGTAATTTACAACTGTAATCAATCAGAAAATTACGCACTGGCCTTATGCATCTATAAGTTTTTTTTTAATTGCCTAGATGAGTGGACGAGCTCACAGAACACCTGGTGTGAAGTGGTTACTGAAGCCCATAGACATCTACGACGTGACGCTACCCACCTTGAGATATAAGTTCTAAGGTCTCAAGTATAATTACAACGGCTGCCCTATCCTTCGGACTCACAAAAGGTCCTACCACCAGTAATTATGCAAATTATAATTTTGCGGATTTGAATGGTACGTGGCAAAAAAGATCTCTGGAAACGCACTCTAGATGAACGCAGTATCTCCAGGTAGTATGGATGAACTCTACTCCGGTGGCGGGCGGTGTGATGGTAAAAACGAGATGATGGAATCATCTCAAACAATTCCTCAGAGCACTCCCCATGGAACATACGGTACAAAATATGTCTAGTCATTGTATCTCGTATACCCTGTCAAAGAGGTTGCACGCTACGACAGTACCCATGACACAGGGAATCCTAATTTGGGGCCGGACGACCGTGAGTGATTTTGTCTCCATTATTTATTTACTTCAAAAATTAAACAACATACTGTTTCTTAAATCTACAAAACGAGTTGTTGAGGTGATAATGTTGATTTTTGCTTGCAACTTCAAACATTGAATAAGAGAAACTATTTAAGTGACTCTTTCTATGACTCTGCAAAATGTATATCAAGTAATTAACGTAACCTTTAAACGAGAAATTTTTGTATATATATAATCTGAATCTCGGAAACGGCTCCAACGATTTTCATAAAATTTAGTATACAGGAGATTTCGGGGGCGATAAATCGATCTAGCTACGATTTATTTTCAGAAAATGTTGTTTTATTCGTGTTTTCAATAATCAACTCTTCCCGACATCTATTGGCGAATAATAATACTATTTTTCTTAATTGAGGGCAACTAACCGCTTTAAAGACATAACAAGATGGCGTCATCAAAAAAAAAATCTCTAGTATAATGATGACACTGTCAGGTACCATCTAATAGGTATATGTATATATAAAATTTTAAGTAAAAAAAACGCAACATCAATCAGTTACACAAAAGGTTTGGGGTTGAAAGATTAAAACCGGTTAAGAGAGGCACGGGCCGGCTTCAAATCAATGACGGACACAACAATGCATGGGGTGACCACACGACATCCGTCCAAGGGCCTCGTAACGTTTATTGGAAAAGTTCCGCTTTTTAGATCCGGCGCAAGCATAAAGCGATCAGTGTATTTTGATTTTTATGTACATAATTTGCTACACTCAAACGAAGACAATTTCAAAGATAAAAATATTATTAACTAGCTGACCCGGCAGACTTCGTAGTGCCTCAACCGATAAATAAAAAACCTAAACTTTTGTATAAAATAAACTTTAAACAAACAAAAGGAATCCGTCCGACGGGGGACACATCAAAGGAAAAACAAAATTGTTCTTTTTATTTAATTTCGAGCATTTTCATATTTATCTACCTTTTAAACCTTCTCTAGACTTCCACAAATAATTCAAGACCAAAATTAACCAAATCGGTCCAGCCGTTCTCGAGCTTTAGCGAGACTAACGAACAGCAATTCCTTTTTATATACATAGATAAGCAATATATTTATTTATTATTTTAAACAGATCGTTCTTTCTTACTGTTCCCAATCGATTAGAATTTTATTTCTGTGCATTTAAAAACACCGATGATGGTTATACCGAAAGTGTTTGCTCTCTGCAATAAAAAATAAATCCAATGGTTTTCTGGTAAAATGTCAACAATTTGTCGCTTTTCACTCGTACCACACGCTACGTTGGAAAGAATGCGCCTTCCTGAGTAGAGAATGGGAATAATTTGACCGCTGATGGACGTGTTCGAAGGAAGTGTTGAGGAATGAGACGAATAGAGGTTTGTTTTATTTTGGTGGAATCGGTATGAGCTTCATTTTCAAGATAAATGAAAATACGGGGTTCTTGTTTTAATATTTTATTTTATCTCAAAAAAAATTTAAGGAAAGGTAGAAATACAAGGTTGAAAGAAATCAATTTATGATGGAGTGGCTGACTGGGCTCTTGAGATTTCTAGTGACCATGGGCTACAGTAACGGCTTACCAACAAGTGGGTAGTACAGATAGTTTCCGATACAGGTCAAAAAAAGTATGTGCATTGGTGAATTATGAACCCAAGTGTGTATTGATGGCAGTAAACTGTTCATTTAGAAGGATATCTAATAATTAACGCAAATTTCAAGACACACGTTAACTAGTTTAAATCCAACAAGATATTTAGAGTAAAGAACGTTTCAAAAAAATAGATATAAAAAGACACATTCGTGAATACATTAATAGTAAATATTAACCTATTTAATTTCTAAAAAAGCCGAGTAAATTTTTATTTGATACTAACTGACCCGCCAGACTTCGTAGTGCCTCAAACGATAAATAAGAGGCCTAAACTTTTGTATAAAATAAACTTAAAACAAATAAAAGGAATCCGTCCGACGGGGGACACATAAAAGAAAAAACAAAATTGTTATTTTTATTTAATTCCAAGCATTTTCATATTTATCTACCTTTTAAACCTTCTCTGGACTTCCACAAATAATTCAAGACTAAAATTAGCCAAATCGGTTCAGCCGTTCTCGAGTTTTAGCGTGACTAATGAACAGCAATTCATTATATATATACCTAGTCAGGTCATAAATTCTGTCACATGTTTAATGTAAAATAATTGAAACAAGTTTATTCATTATGTAACCATTCATATACCAAAATGAACTTAACAAAACATAGATTCTTATGACACTAAAGTTTATTCAAAATGACCTCCGTGATTTTGAATACAGGCCTTCAATCTGCGCGGCCAGTCGTCTATCGCAGCACGAACGAGGTCCATGTCAATATCGGCGGCTGCCTTAATCAAGGATGTCTTGAGTGACTCCAAATTGGGATGAGGCTTTGAGCACGCCTTTTCCTCCAAGTGTTGCCATATCTTGTAATCTAACGGATTCAAATCTGGACTGGAGGAGGGCCAGTCTTCGTGCCGGATGAAGTCGATATCACGCGCCGCCAGCCAGTCTTGTGTGCTCTTCGCTCTATGAGCTGGCGCCGAATCTTGTTGGAATACCCAGTGCCTGTTATTGAACATGGTATGAGAAACAGGTTCCACAAGGTTCGTCAGGACTGTATTTTGATACACAACTGCATTCGTTTTTACACCTTTCTCACAAAAATGTACCTCTGTTAAGCCCCAATAAGAAACTCCCAAGCATACCATGAGCGAGGATGGAAAATGACCTCGTTGGACACGCGGAATACGGTTGCTCGCTTCTTTACTACTGTGTGCGTACACCTTATCATTTTGTTTGTTGTAGCTCTCTTCTACGGTAAAAAATTTTTCATCCGAAAAAAGAATTTCCCGATATTTTTTTCCCGCGTACCGCTTCAAGAAAGCGCGGCATCTCTTCAGTCTCAGGTCCATTAGACGAGCATTCAAACGATGTCCTGTTTTTCTTCGATATGCCCGAAGCTAAGTCTTCATTTAACACCCTTTTCACCGTGGTTCTGCTTAACCCCATCTGAAGGGCCAACAGTTTCTGCTTACGTTTGGGATTTCTTTGAATTCGCGCCTTCACACTGCTGGAGTCCTAACAGACTGAGGGCGACCACTTCTTGACCTGTCATCTACACAAGAGTCTTCATTGTATCGTTTGATGGTACGATAAACGAATCTTTTGGTTATATTCAAATTTTTCAGTATGTTAAAAATTTGAATTGGCGCGTAACCGCAACGATGCAACGCAATAACTGCAACACGGTCTTCTTTAAGCGTCCACTC
The DNA here is from genome assembly GCF_030269925.1 of Bombyx mori. Taxonomy (NCBI): domain Eukaryota; kingdom Metazoa; phylum Arthropoda; class Insecta; order Lepidoptera; family Bombycidae; genus Bombyx; species Bombyx mori. The sequence continues at coordinate 2,002,142 of NC_085128.1, forward strand.
CATATTTAAAAATGAGTAAAATTCTAAAATTCTATTCATTTTTATTTTCATGAACAATTCGAAATTCGAATTCAATAAACTTTTTTGTGGCCAGCATTCTAAAAGAAAAGTTTTTACTGTGTGACAATACTTATGACCTGACTAGTTATATATAGATAATAAAACATTATATTAACAATCGAATATGAACGTTTGATTATGCAAACAAGAGCATAAAATTTCTACAAATTAATACCAGACTACGATCATAAAACTGGAATTTCTCAGAAAATTTAACGAATAAAAAAATCCAAACTGAGGAATTAAATACAACTTCTTTTCCGAGCGCGAAGTATTCTCTGAAAGAATAAAGTTAAATAATAAGAAATAATGAATTCCGAGACTTAATTAGCGCCGTTCCACAAAGCGAAAGTTTCCCCGAAAACCGGGATTTTCCGATCTGTTGGTAACTTTTTAATTACTGGCAGTGATAAGACATAGGCACACGTACTGAATTATATAACAAAGTTATTCAAGCATACTTCCGTTGGATTTTAAATGTAAGTATTGAAATCAAAAAGAAAAGGAACAATAATTATACCCGAACTCAATACATTTACAAATACATTTATTGATTATTTTATAGGCTTTTTAAGTAACTACAGAAAATTGTACAATCTTAAAAGATATACAGACAGCTTTATCTGTAATTTTTCCGAATAAAAATAAAGGTTTAAGTCTCAATTGTTTTATATAACAGTAGTTCTGTGTTTCAAATTGGAAACCGTGGTTGTTCCGTGCATAGTTTTTTTTTTTTTTTTTTTTATGATTGAAGGATTACTGGTGGCCCGGAGGCCTATCCAGTTTCACCAGGACAGGTGGGCGAGCAAAGGCTCAGCCAGGAGGGGTGAGATTTGCTAACAGCTGCCCGAGCGCCTCCGAAGGAGACCTAACAACTCAAGAGTAGCTGCTTCGCGAATGAATCTACTACCGGATCGGAATCGCGACCCGCTGAGAAGATCCGGCGAGAAATTCAGCGAGCTGATTCATGGGTTAGGTTGCACGGCGAACTCTGTCGAGTTCGACGAGCACGGTTACCGAGGTCCCTAAGCCTGCTCCTAGAGCTGAAGGCGTCTAGTGCAAAGGTTATTGGATCTGATGGATTCGTAAGGACGTGTCTAGGGCGTCGACGGTGACTGGTTCCTGCATGATCAGGATTCGGGGAGTAGTCAGCGGCGGCTACGATAAGGCGATTATCATGACGCATAGCCTTATCGAAGTACCGTTCCGACGCTGACTTCATGTATTTCTGTATAGATTCGAGGCCCAGGTCGTCGTGTAGGTCAACGTTCCTCACGAACCACGGAGCTCCGACGGCTAACCTGCAAAAGCGGGATTGTAGAGATTGAAGGGTGTCTATGTGTGTGCGGGCCGCGTGAGCGAACACCACACTCGCGTAAGTCATGACGGGCCTTATGCAAGTTTTGTAAAGTGTCACCTTGTTCCGAAGGGACATTTTACTCCGCTTACAGATCATGGGGTAGAGTCTACCGAGAATAAACGCGGCACGGTCACGGACTGATTTTATATGCGGGCGGAATGTCATCGATGCATCCAGGGTAACGCCCAGGTACTTGACCTTCCTGGCCCAGGGTATGGATTGACTAAAGAGAGTAATCGGGGGTGTGAGATTCCTCCTCCTAATACGGGAGGAAATCCGTGTGGAGCTTCCCCTCTGAAATAGCACCGCAGTACTTTTCGCTGGGTTGATGTCTATGCGCCATTTTCGGAACCACTGTCCTAGGGCTAGGGCTGCGCTCTGAAGCTTCTTCGCGATTAGGGACTTGTTTCTACTGGAATAGTAAACAGTCGTGTCGTCGGCGGCCCGTGCATAGGTATATTAGGTATAGGTATTCTGATTGATAGCACCTACCCATGCAGGATCGCAGTAATCTCTAGCATTAGCATAAAGGTTCTTTGATGTACATACGTGAACAGTGCCCGTCATACACTGAGCATTAAGTTCTGCTTTGTCTCTTTTAACCTAAATTATTATTAATACTTGGGTGTAACGAAAAAGGCAAAATCTTCCACCAAGCGGGTGAAATTACTCGGTAGACTGACGATCCAAATGTTGTATTACTGTTCGGAACTTATATAAAGTATAAGAGAGTCTATCTTGAAAATGTCGCTAGCGAGATTTCAGGCATCTGTCAAATATATTGTATAGTATGATGACTGTCCGCCACAAATACTTATGGTAAAATTAATTGTAAACTAGAAACGACATGCTTCATTATTTCTGGGAGTACAATAGTTATATTATAATACAGTTGAGTCGCATCGCAACATTTATAGTGTCATTAAAATTGCATTTTAAGATCCCAACGAAACTACAATATCAAAAACTTTAGCCTATCTATTGAAAAATAAGTGAACACTCTAATTGCATTTTTGTATGTAAACCTTTCTGACTTTTCCGACCATAAAACGGTAACATTTACCTAATGGTAATAGTAATCCATTAACACGGTAATTCATTAAAACAACGTACAGCTCTATTTGGATTGCCGCCAAATGTTCGAACGAGTGCTAACTATCACGGGGACGATATTAAAACTAGACGATAATTAAACCAGTTTGTTTGTGTGAACCAACCCACCAGTGTGAACGTCGAACATTTTTTAAATTCTTTATTTTTATTATTATTGAGCTTTATTTATATTATTTAGCTTATATATTCAAAGTGAGGCTGGTAAGTACCATGGTCTTCTCAATTCTCCTTTACGGTGCCGAATCCTGGACGATAAGACGAAGTGAGGGACCCTTTTGACATGTAGTACTGGAGGCGGATGTTGCGAATTCCATGGTCAGCACGCCAGACCAACTTATCCATTCTGAAGGATCTCGGTATTGCCACAAGGCTGTCCGCTCTCTGCTTCCACGTACTTCGGTCACATCGCTCGTAGAGGCCCCGATAACTTAGAGAAGCCTATGGTAGTTGGTCAGGTGGACGGGAGAAGATCGCGCGGACGCTGACCTACCCACTGGTCTGATTGCTGACGCTCACCGGCCTGGCAATAAATGAGGCTGTAAAGACCAAAGACCGCCGAGGACAAGAAGACGTGGGGAAGCATTGTACATCGAGTGGTCAACAACGTTTCAACCTATTAAATTAGACACGACCTTCAGCAATGAGGAGACCGACTCAGATGAAGAAGCTTTATTCTTATCTTAAATTTTATTGTCATAATCTTAATGCCTATCTTACGCCTAATCTTATGTCCATTCTAAAATTTTCAAAGCTGTAATATTAATAAATTGACTTCAATAGAAGACGCTTAGCATAAAATAAAAATTAAAGTTATTACACAATTTTGTAGTGTGCCTCCTAGACTATGAAATAGTCTGAATTAAAAAGAAACCAAACTATAAACTACACATTTTAATACGAACTAGAGGTCCCGCAGTAGTCGAAATTCGACTATAATTAATTGGAATTGTAAGTTTGTACACTATTATGATTGTATTTTATACTTCTATAATCACAAATTTCGCCAAGGCTACTCTATAAAAAAATATTATTAAAGACAAACAATATTTAATCTATTCTCAATTTGACCACAGACGTCAAGAGGACTTTTTGGCGGGAACGCGAAGAGTGAAGTTGTGTGATTTATTTTATTTTGTCTGTTTAGTGTTTCATCTGGTTTAAATGTGTAATAACGGTGGTTTATTAAGTGTTTAATATCTGTGAAAGTGCACAAATGTGGGAAAATGACTGGACGTAACTTCTCGGGATCCTCCAAAAAGTCCACTGAAAAAATCTCAGTAAGCGACCACCATTTTACAGAAATTTTATTTCATCCCATATCATCGCATCTCATTTCATTTCATTTCATCCCAGTTGATCTCAAATTAATCATCTTCATTTTATTTCATTTCATTTCAGTCCATATTATAATTTTTCATAAAAATAAGAATATAAATTAAAATAAGATATGACTTAAAGGTCTTAGTTACCAGGTAATAAAACTTTATAAGACGTCAAGAACAAAAGTTTGACAATAAATATTAAATAGTATGCATGCGTGTGTGCGTCAAATACATGATATGTAGTGTGTGTAATGTTTTCATTATTGATTTATTATATCTTTTATGCATTATTTTAAAAAAATATTAGCATTGTGCACTTCTTCTCTATATTCTCTATAAGTGTGGAAAATTTCATACTCCTCCGTCCGCGCAATTTTCGTAAAAAGGGATACAAAGTTGTCGCTTCACGTATTAATATATAGATTTCAAGCTATCAGTCGCAATGACATAGTTTGATTGTTATTTAACCTTAATTTTTTAAATAATTTGTTACGAAATTGTATTGACATATTAACATTAGGTAACTAATATCTAGTTACATTTGTGTGATTCCTAACATAAATCACACTGCCTATAGTTGAGCACTGATGGTGGAACGGAATGAAAAGCCAGTTTATGCAATGAGCTAATGTCGCCTTCATCCTAAGACCCATTAGCTAGACAAAAAAATGAGAATTTTATTCAGGTGAAAACCTTTTTTTATGATTGAAGTATTACTGGCGGCCCGGAGGCCTTTCCAGTTTGCCAGGAGAGCTGAACGAGTAAGGCTCAGCCAGGAGGGGTGAGATTTGCTAACAGCAGCTGCCCGAGAGCCTCTGAAGAAGACCTAACAACTCAAGAGTAGCTGCTTCGCGAATGAATCTACTACCGGATCGGAATTGCGACGCGCTGAAAGATCCGGCGAGAAACTCCGCGGGTTGATGCATGGGTTAGGTTGCACGTTACCGGGATGAAAATCTATATGTGTAGTAAAAGTTCGAAATCTGAAATATATTTATGCATCAGTCGATTCAAATTAGAATGAACTTAACGGAAATAGGAAGGATTAGAAACATAACATCCAATATCAATAACATGGCCTACCAACAATAGTTATTTATATATTCATCGTAGAAGTGATTAGTGAACAAATGTAGATATATAACACAGATACCTAACTAGGTGTGAGAATGATTCAAAAAAACTTGGCTACGAAGTATTTTTATAATTAAATTCCGATTAAAATCTTAATAAATTAATTTTACAATCCACAATGTGATGCGCAATTATTGAACAATATCAGTCCTTACGAAAAGGGTTTTATCGATGTAATTTGCGTAATAATAATATCGTTGAACAAGATAACAGCCTCCGGAAACTTTGGCACAGTTTCGGGATCAATTAAAAATTAATTAAGACCGCTTGTTATCGTGGCAGTTTAAAGTTTCACTGTCTATTCCTGAGAGGAGATTTCTATTTATAAAATACGCGAGCTTATTTTTTTGAAGGGCTGATGATGCTGATTTAATGAATCAAGCAATGTAACTATACTTACCTTAGACTTTAGAACTGATATCTCAAGGTGGGTGGCGCATTTAGGTCGTAGATGTCTATGGGCTCCAGTAATCACTTAACACCAGGTGGGCTGTGAGCTCGTCTACCCATCTAAGCAATAAAAAAAAATTGGAAGTTCCTTAAGGGACGATGCGGAGGGTTTCTTTTTTTTTCGGGCCGGTGGCCGAACCTCCTACGAGGTCCCGCGCCTAGAGTGTGCGTGGGGTATGTGGGACTCAACGATCTGCAGGTGTGGAGAGCAGACCGCGGGCCCAAGGAATTTTAAGGCCCATCCACATTTTCCGGGATACCCTGCTGGGCCAGAACCAGCCTGCCGGGTCGGAACGCGATACACCGCCGACCGGGGTGCTCTTCCACAGTATGTTCGGCGACGACAGCGACGACGAAAACGCGACCCGCATCGCAGTCCGCAGCCGCCGACGCGCCGTCCCGTCCTTCTGGTGCCAGCGCGCTAGTGTGACGGTAGCGTGCGGCGCAGTCTCAACCCCCTTAGGTCGCCCCGTGACCATCACCGGGAGGAGACTGCCTCCTCATAGGGGCTGGAACTGAACAAACGCCCTCCTCCGACCCCCGGCTCGGCGGCGGCGGCACGGCGCTGAGAGGAAAGAAGAGCTCTCCCTCTCCCGTTCATGCGGAGGGGTACCCTAACCGGCATAAAGCGTCCGTAACATAAGAATTATATTATTTATAATGTATAGTCTTAGTATGATGGCTATACAGTGTCTAATGTATAGTCTACGTGATGACGTGATGACGTCATATAAATAGCTGTTTCTTTGTATATTATTAGTATATATTTTTTATAAATGATCGTAAATAAAATAAAGTTGATAACTTTGTAAAGTATGTAGTTTTTTTATTTTATTTTAATCAATAAAAAAATCATAATAAAAAATGTGTACCCGAATAATTATTTTCTTTACACCTCGAATAGAACTTAATATTAATATTTTTATAATAAGGAACTTCGTTCCTATCCGGTGTCCCACGACACCACACATTTTTTTAGGCGGCTGATGCTGCGGTAGGGAATGGTTTGCCTGTGTTCCCGGTATTGCTGATGTTCAAGAGCGATGATAACCACTTACCATCAGGTGTGTCCTCGTCTGCCTGTAAAGGTAATACTAATAAAGATTCAAAAGGTAAAGAAATATGTTTAAAAGCGGTTAGAATGAAAGTGCCAAGTCAAAGTCAAGAAATTACCAAACATTGTAACCAAAAATACGTTTAGTGTTATCAAGTTGTCTCTCCACCACTGATTTTCCATTAATGAAACGGTTAACGAAAATAATATGGACATTACGGAAAATATTTCCTGCTTAAAGAGACCTAAAAGCCCATCGTTTAAACATTATTCTATGATAAAAATAGGAAATTTCTTTTTAGGTTCATTTAAAATAGTAAACAGATGGATATTTCCGAGAAACCTACTTTTTCATGAAATACAGGAACAATATACGCTTTACACTTGAGTAATAAAAAAAGGTATATCGCCGTGTTATGAGCTCGTGTCGTCGTTTTGTTGCTCCCAAGTGTACGCCGAGGTTCGAATGACAAATGAAAATGCTATTTTACTTTAAGAGCTCTTTGTATGTATGCGAGAATAATGAATAACCAAGTAACTCTGATTTGTATAACGCTCAGACACTGTGTTTTCAAACCTAATTACTCAAAAGTAAGTAGTAAAAAAATTTTTTAACAATGTTTATGAAATGATGTGAAATATTTTTTATTTTGTTTTGTCTCCCATTTTTCATTGTCTATTGAAGTTCTATTGAAGTCGTCATGGCCTAAAGGATAAGACGTCCGGTGCATTCGTATCTAGCGATGCACCGGTGTTCGAATCCCGCAGGCGGGTACCAATTTTTCTAATGAAATACGTACTTAACAAATGTTCACGATTGACTTCCACGGTGAAGGAATAACATCGTGTAATAAAAGTGAAACCCGCAAAATTATAATTTGCGCACTTACTGGTGGTAGGACCACTTGTGAGTCCGCACGGGTAGGTACCACCGCCCCGCCTATTTCTGCCGTGAAGCAGTAATGCGTTTCGGTTTGAAGGGTGGGGCAGCCATTGTAACTATACTGAGACCTTAGAACCTATATCTCAAGGTGTGTGACGCATTTACGTTGTAGATGTCTATGGGCTCCAGTAATCACTTAACACAAGGTGGGCTGTGAGCTCGTCCACATGTCCAAGAAAAAAAAAACGCTATTCAGGGTACATTTTTTAATCTTATAACAATATTTGTGTCATTTCATTCTTAATCTCCGGTAGCCTGTTGCTTATATAGTTATTCAAACTGCTATCAATAATTATTCCAAATAAATTAGGTGGCATTTAATTTTATTAGCACATCTTTCATACCCTTGATCATTTTAATTGAGTTTGTCTTAAAGCATTGTGGCATAATAAAGGGCTTATTCGTTCCAAAATCTCCTTACGTAGACATCGCTTAAGTGTTTTCAGAGCTTAAAATCACTTACAAGCTTTACGACGTACAACTTAGAGCCTAATTGAAAAGTTTTAGAACAGATTTTTGTTTGAAATCCTTCCTAAGCCTAAGTATATTTGTAACACTATCTATTTTTAAATAAAAACAACCACTTAAGTATCATTTTTTTTTTCTATTTGTTATTCAATTTATACATTTCTTTTGGTGGATATCGACGAACTAACAAATGCTAATATCAGTGTGTAGTTTTTTTTTTTTTTTGGAAAAGTCCTTTTTCATGTGCATTTTAAGGGAAATAAGGAATTGAATTGATTTGAAATTGCCCAAAACACGTCATTACGGATCCTCCCGATCCATTAACGGTGCTTTAGGCACCACAAGCACCGGTCACCGTCCTCATCGAACCCGTCGCTTGCGACGAAGTGCTCGACGAGCGAAATAACCCATAGATACAGCCCACTGAGTTTCTCGCCGGATCTTCTCAGTGGGTCGCGTTTCCGATCCGGTGGTAGATTCTGCGAAGCACTGCTCTTGCTAGGGCCAGTGTTAGCAACACTCCGGTTTGAGCTCCGTGAGCTCACCTACACGTTAGGGTGAAGCTGCAATAGCCTCTCAAGGTTATCAGAATAGGTATGAAAAGAAAAAAAAAGGAATTGAAAGAAGGAATTGAAAATGGACAACAGTCGGTATTATACTGGCAATAGGTAACTACTCTACTACTACAAACGGCATCTATGACCAGGGTAAAGTATTTAATGAGCCTCCAAAAGTGTGTAATTACCGGCATCCTTCCTATTTGGACCTCAAATTTCACGTTGATCATCCACGTTGCGTTGTCCATTGGCTCCAGAAAAACATTATAACAGAGGTCATCAACTTCTTTATCACAATAAAAAATAAGACTTAAAAAATTAGCCCATGCAATTGCGGTTTCAACTTTGACAAAAAGAAAACTTTGTAATTTCGAACACGGAACAGTCTAAAATTTTAACAAAGAAAACACTGGTATTAAATGAAGCTCGAATATTCTTAACAATGTGCTTACTTTATGCATGACGCGTTCCCGTCGCTTGACACTGTTTCGCTTTTAGGTAATAATCTTCACGTTGCGAATTCCATGGGCTTACTGCACTAAGAACATTTTCTTTGCAACACCGTTGGTTAACATAGCTTGTTCTAAATGTGGCACTGAGTTCGAAGTGGAAATAAGTCTTTTGTTTATTTCTCGAGGTTTGGTATTCCCAAAGAGGTTTTATCGTTTGAATGTAAGTACGTCGTGTGCATTATGTACTGCTCTGTTTTATTACCGCATCGAATGAATTATGCCTATTTATCGAAGCACACTCACCACTAGTCATTTGTTCTTCTCAATCGTGTAACTCTTGACAGAGTCGTCGTGATCGTCATATAGTGTTGGAGGGATTAGACTTGACGCCTCTCACGATGGCCCGCCATCTCTCCCATCTAGGCCATGCATTTTTAAATACCACTGGTTATGCATTGGTAACATTTAAAAATAAAAATCTTACGTTACGGACGTTTTTTCCCGGTTAGGGTACCTCTCCGCATCGTACCATAAGGAACTTCATTCCAAAAAAAAAAAAATGGTTGTCTAAGTTGTTGGTTGGTTGGTTTTTTTTTTTATTGCTTAGATGGGTGGACGAGCTCACAGCCCACCTGTTGTTAAGTGGTTACTGGAGTCCATAGACATCTACAACGTAAATGCGCCACCCACCTTGAGATATAAGTTGTATGCGGTGGTATGCGTAAATGGAAGGATAAGGATATATTGCGTGCCATCACGGTTTGATGTAACTATCATATATATATTTCTGCTTCGATACAAACATCATAGTAAAAAAATTCCATAGATACCTTATTTTAGACGTAATCTAAATTTTAAAAATTCTCAATTTTCTACCTCAATATTTCATATTCTCGTCGCCGCAAAAATCGTTCGCGTCGCAAATCGATCCGAGTTACCGAGAACTTTCCAACCGCACAATACTCCTGTTTGATTGATGGCGCTCACTGTAACGAAGGTGAAGAGCTGAGGGTTCATTAAGTCGCCTCTCTTGATTTATAACAGCAATGTTAAATTTAAACTTTTTATAAGTTGACTTTCACGATATTGTATTCATGCCCTTAAAGAATACAATGTCTGATGCCCTCGTATTCAACGACACGATTATATCAGATTCCGCCCAGAAATCGCATCTATCATGTGTTGCGTTATACCATTTAAGAATTTTCATAATTACTAAGTCAAATTCGGAAGCCACTATTCTGCCTATTACAGCTGCTTTCTGCCTATTCATGCGGTTCGGTTTGTGAGGTAGGACAGTTATTAAGCAATGCTACTAAGACTTCGATCTTAGGATTCAATATGGATGTCTATTAGTCAGTTAGTCAATGAGCTCGCTTACATATTTACACCAAAAAACCTGCTTAGATATACAAACGGACTCTCGGCCTATATCATTGTCGTCGTCGTGGCCTAAAGGATAAGACGTCCGGTGCATTCGAATCTAGCGATGCACTGGTGTTCGAATCCCGCAGGCGGGTACCAATTTTTCTAATGAAATACGTACTTAACAAACGTTGTTCACGATCGACTTCCAGGGTGAAGGAATAGCATCGTGTAATAAAAATCAAACCCGCAAAATTATGATTTGTGTAATTAGTGGTGGTAGGACCTCTTGTGAGTTGTGAGTCCGCACGGGTAGGTACCACCGCCCCGCCTATTTCTGCCGTGAAGCAGTAATGCGTTTCGGCTTGAAGGGTGGGGCAGCCGTTGTAACTATACTGAGACCTTAGACCTTATATCTCAATGTGGGTGGCGGCATTTACGTTATAGATGTCTATGGGCTCCAGTAACCACCTAACACCGGGTGGGCTGTGAGCTCGTCCACCCAACTAAGCAATAAAAAAAAGTTTAGGAGCATCCGCTACAACATGTTGCTAGTTTCCATACAAAAAAGTATTTGTCTTAAAGTATCGCAGTGTCAGAGCCCTACGGCCTATATCATGTTAAACGTTCACCCTGCTATCACGTTAGGCGGTCAACAAATCAAAGGCACCGCAAATTAACATCGCTACCCACATTCGCGATAAAAGACATCGTAAAAGATTATATACCTCATTTGAAGTTTCATTATGAACAATGTCGCATAACTGCAATTGAATGAGCAACGCTCCGTGCAAGCCAACTTACCACGAGCTTAATGTAGCGTGAATTGTAAATTAATATTCGGTTTATCTTAATGGTCCCGCTGTAGTCTGCGGAAGTTGGTTGCATTTCAAATTTATTTACGGTGATAATTTTGCATGTCTGTTCATTTAAGTTTGGCTTTGAAGCTTTTCAATATATAGGCGGTTTTCAAAATATTGCCTTTTAATGTCCGTATCACCTACTGCGGACAATGTCCAGTGCGCTAGTATCGGGTTATGTCAGTACACTAGGGTTGCCAACTGTTTCTTTTTATTTATCTCGGCGATTGATGTCGCAACCCTGAGGTAAATTAGTTACTGGAATATTGTCTAAGTGTAATATAAACGTATGAACGTACATGAAGTCTAAATCTAGTACAACCATTTTATTGTATTTTTAACGCGAAAGAATGAGTAGTTTGGGGCAGGAAAGGGCAGGGTGCTAGTATCTACTCGTGCGGACTCATTAGACGTCCTATCGGTGTAGGCGCAAATTTATCCGATCATTTCTCGTGGAAGTTAGCCGTGTAAGTGTTTTAAGTATGTATTTAATAAGAACTAGAGGTCCCGCAGTAGTTGAAATTCGACTATAATTAATTGGAATTGTAAGTTTGTACACTATTATGATTGTATTTTCATAGACTATTATACTTCTATAATCACAAATTTCGCCAAGACTACACTATAGAAAAATATTAATAAAGACAAACAATATTTAATCTATTCTCAATTTGACCACAGACGTTAAGAACAAAAGTTTGACAATACATAAATAGTATACATGCGTGTGTTTGTCAAATACATGGCAGTGTGTGTAATGTTTTCTTTATTGATTTACTATATCTTTTATGCATTATTTTAAAAAAATATTAGCATTGTGCACTTCTTCTCTATATTCTCTACAAGTGTCGAAATTTTCATACTCCTCCGTCCCCGCAATTTTCGTAAAAAGGGATACAAAGTTTTTGCTTCACGTATTAATATATAGATATACTGAATTGAACACCTACTTGCTTTAATTAGTAATTTAAAATAAAAAATATAAGAAAAAAATATAATTTTTTTATTGCTTTTTTGGATGGATGAGCTCACAGCCCACCTGATTTTAAGTAGATACCGAAGCCCATAGACATCTACAGCGTAAATACTGCCACCCATCTTGAGAGATGAGTTCTAAGTTCTCAATATGGTTACAACGGCTGCCCCGCCCTTCAAACTAAAACGCATTACTGCTTCACCTCAGAATTAGGCAGGGTGGTGGTACCTTCCGGTTCACACATTCACAAAAAGTTCCTACCATCAGTAATTACGCAAATAATAATTTTGCGGGTTTGATTTTTATTACACGATGTTATTCCTTCACCGTGGAAGTAAATCGTGAATAATTGATAAGTACGTATTTCATTACAAAAATTGGCACCCGCCTGCGGGATTCGAATACTGTTTCATCGCTAGATACGAATGCACTGGGCATCCTCTAGGCCACGAGGATTTCAAAAATGCCAATACAAATGTGGCGGGTAGCCATCATACAACGCAAGATAATTGACAGATGCCTGAATCTCGCTTACGACATTTTCAAAATAAAGCGAATATATACAAGTTCCGAACAACAACATTGGGACCGTCGGTGTACCTACAAATTACACCAATTGCGGTGCAAGTGCGGTGCACCAAGCGGATGATATTGCGAGCAATATCATCCGCTTGGTGTAATTTGTAGATGCTTAACGATAAAGAGAAGATCTTCCACCGAGCGGAAAATGTCATAAGCGAGATTCAGGCATCTGTCAATTATCTTGCGTTGTATGATGGCTACCCGCCACACAAATAAATAAAATACCAATTATTTACTGCCTAAGTTTAATATGCCGGTATGCCGAATTACTCATGCACACCGTACGTGTTGTATTTTGGACTACAACTTCATTACAACATACACAAACTACATAACCCTTCACGGGTCTAACTTAGCTACATAACACTACGACGAAAGTTAGTTATAATAAGAACAGATTCATGAGCGAAGTTCGCGCAAAATTTCTAGTGGCGAGGAACAATTTCCAGACAAATCATATACAGGAGCTGTTATAGCTGGGAGCATGCTAAACGTACTTCGTACATCGCATTACGGGACCCTTGCTGTTTCACGTTACAGTTTTATAGTCTAAGAGCTAGAAACGGTAAATCAAATAAATTTGAAAAAAAAAAACTAATATTATTTTGGTTGTGATTTGAAAATGCTGACTGCAAAAGTAAATGTAAAAGTCACACGTCACAAAAAAAGCTTTTGTCTCATTCTCTCGCTGGCTGATACCTAAGCATTTATAAGTTTGGCTCTTTTTTGTTTCATTTAGTTTAAAATAACAATGAAACTGGAAAAAATCAAACTCCCGCATTCCAAAGCAGGATTCTCGTATGCTATACGTACCGAAAACACTAACTCTGAATAGCAAAGACATTTCACAAAAATACTGACTGACGAGAAATATGACCATTTATGATGTTGTAGTCAGAGTCGTAAACCGATAAGTGAACAAAAAGATGAAAACTAAGTTATAGTAATAAAATAACACGTTTTAATTTGCTGTAATTAAATCACGAGGACGACGTCATCAGCCAGCGCTGATAGGTAAGGCATTCCATAACAGCGACCTTTGACAAAGCAACACGCACGAGACACGGGTACTCAGCATATTTTATTATTGTCCTTTTGTTATAATACTATACTTTAATTTGTCCTTCAAAAAGCTTTCTGCGCGACATCGACATATGGATTGATAAAGATTAGAGATGATGAGTATTAGAGTATTAGATTATGAGTCACAGATTAGTATCTGTTACTCATAAAATGTCTCTACGGACGTTTGATAGCGAAATAGGTTCGCATACCCTTATATGTGTTTACTAATAAATTCAATATTGTCATGTAAGATTCTCTGAAGGTATAACTTATGCAGGAAACTATCAATTCTTTAAAGCACTCAATGCGGAGCTATCTGAGGAATTGTTGGAGATGATTAATTCCTTCGTGTTCCTTTCAAATGATATTTAAGGAGAGTTTACAACAATAGGCAGCGGTTTGATATTGCCTTAACGAAGGTAACCAACTAACATAAAGTAGACGGTATGATTGTTACTACAATGGCAATAAAAATAAATTGAATATGTATGTATGCCCATAGACATCTACAACGTAAATGCGCCACACACTTTGAGATATAAGTTCTAAGGTCTCAGTATGGTTACAACGGCTGCCCCGCCCTTCAAACCGAAACGCATTACTGCTTCACGGCCGAAATAGACAGGGTGGTGGTACCTACCCGTGCGGACTCACAAGAGGTCCTACCACCAGTAAAGAAAATATGTATTGATATATTATTATGCATCACATGACGAAATTAAAAGAATTTCTACCTCCTAGTTCGAGCTCCTTAAACTCAAGTACGCTTCGGTCGGTCCCGCGAACTTTGCTCGTAATTCGTCTCGCTACGTCCCTCTTTAGGTCACGTACGGTGCCCTAAATTTAAAGGAAAACACTCAAATAACTCGTGAGCCAACTGCGCAAGGAAACACACTGCAATATAATATGAGAACATTTCTATTCTATATCTATGAAGGAATTAACTGAAAACTAATTGATCAATCAAATAATAGTATATTTAGCTGAAAAACGAAAAGAGCTTTTTTTAAATACCAAGCGAAACTAACAATTAACTTCGTAATGTTTTTATTCTGTTGGTCGGGATGTTAAAGCGAAATTATAAAATTATTGATAAATTAAATAAATTATTAAGACCTTAGAACTCATATCTCAAGGTGGGTACGGGATTTACGTTGTAAATGTATATGTGCTCCGGTAACCACTTAACACCAGTTAAGCTGTGAGATCGTTTACACATCTATGTAGTAAAATGTAATAAAATAAAAAGTTTTGATACAAGTTACAAGATTACATACAAACATACCACGCTAATGTACTAAAAAGCGTTCCAACTATTTTTAAGCGATATTTCGTAGATTTCGACTAGGGTTCAGTAGTCACAGTAGCCAACAAATACTCAACGTGAAAGCCAATACCCATCTTGAGATATGAGGTGGAAATCTCAATTGTAAAACGGATTTTACAGTCATCCAACCGCAATGGATCACCTCTTCACGGCTGGATAATAAATAGTATGTGCCGAGATTATGCCCAATCCTTATTCTAGCATTAATTAATTTAGGCCACAATAAATTAAATTAATTTATAATGATTCATTGTATATTCTGTCTGGTTTTCAAAGAGGAGACACGGGAACATGTTTATCGGTGAGATATCCAGTGTATCGACCAATGCCTTCATACTAGTCCTCGAATCCCAAATTAGGTCACAATTTCTAAGAAACTATTCCACCTAACACATTATGTTCATGAACTAGTTTCACTATTATGGCCTAATATCGTATCGAATAACTATCGAACTCGCAAAGTTTTGTAATTAACCGATGTAATTACCGTAAATTAAATATGTATAATGCCAAGCAACGGGCGGCGATCCGCGGCCCACACTAACTTGAAACCCCTTCAGGTTATTCAATCCCGATTTTGCAGGATATCGGTCGGAGCACCATGGTTCCTTAGGAACGTGGATCTCCATGATGACCTGAAACTTGACTCGGTCAGTAAGTATCTACAGAAGGCGGCACGACATGAGAACCCTCTTGTCGTGGCCGCTGGAAACCACATTCCCGATCCTGAAGACCGAATGGTAAACAATCAACGTCGTCCAAAACATGTCATTACGAATCCTCCCGATCCTTTAACGGTGCTTTTAGGTACCACAAGCGCCGGTTACCGTGCTCGTCGAGCCCTTCGTCACAAGCGACGGGTTTACGAATTAACTCATAGACACAACCCACTAAGTTTCTCGGCGGATCTTCCTGTGGGTCGCGTTTCCGATCCGGTGGTAGATTCTGCGCATCACTGCTCTTGCAGCATTGTTAACACCACTCCGGTTTGAGCCCCGTGAGCTCACCTACTAGTTAAGGTAACGCTGAAATAGCCCTCAAGGTTATCTCAGCTTCGGTAGGAAAAAAAAGGGCGGCGGTTAGCTAACTCGAACAAGGGCTTCAGTAGCCCAGAGGAACTAGATCGCCTCTGACGCGGGAACCTACCATTAGTAATTTTCCCAAGAAAACCTTATGAATGAGTTCTACGAGTAATATTGATGTAAGGACTTTGGACGATCCAATTAACAAACGGTGCCAGTTGGTACCCAGGCCAAGTGGTGTGAAGTACGCTAACATAGTCCAAACAAAAGTGTTCCGTAAAGGTCACGACCCTCAGCACAGGAACACGATGCAAGGAGGAGGAGTATGTAATTATTAGCTTACACGACTAGGTACCAATGGCCTGCCTATTTCTATCGTCAAGCAGACATGCATCGCGTTTTGAAAAATAAGAGGCATTATTAAAATGATGGTATGATATCGGTCCTGATAGCTGCACAGTATATTTTTTTATTACGCCTATTAGCAGACGAGCATACGGCCTGGTCTATATATTTGATGGTAAATAGTTACCGTCGCTCATGGACTTCAGCAATGCATGAAGCATAACCAAGCCGCTACCTACTACATGATATATGGATCTACGCATATGCAAAACAACCGCTTAGAATAAAATTCACACAAATCTAACACCCCGTCTTAAACATACAAACTAAATTGCGTAATATTATCAGCATCCTTTTAAGAGTCTTTCGACCGAGCTTAAATTTAAAATCTGCTTCTTAGAATACGTTTTGTCGAAAACATGTACTTAATTATTAAGTAATTTCCTGAATAGAACTTTTAAATAACATAAGTCAACATGTCCGGTCGAAGCCAGCTACCGGGAGCTTAAATCCATAGAAGAGTTTCCACCATAAAAATATGTAATAAAACCTTTTTATTTCGCCGTTAATGAGTTCCTGAGCGCGACCGCTCGCTGACTGGGGATTAAGAAGTGCTTACTACAGAAACTCGTTTTAATTCTTTTTCTCTTCTGTCTCATGAGCTATTTATCTAGAGCCGGCAGCGGTGGCAACTTTCTTCTAATTTCTGCCGTGAAATCGCTCTAAAGCGGTTAGTCATTAGACAACAATGACATTTCGACTATAGGTGTGACAATTAGAGATGATATAGATAATATAATCACATTGTTAATTGTCATATGTATTAATTTAGCTGGCTAATATCTGCCCGCGATTTAGTATGGTTTATTTTTATTATCAAACTAACATGAACTATTGAAATAAAACGATAAAAAAGGTTTTGCAGGAAAGAAAACCGGCTCGGGTGAAATGAAATAACAATATCATCATCAATCTACCGAAGTCCAATATAATCACTATTAAGGATAACACAAAACCAATAGTCAGAAGTCGTTTAGAAGTCGTCGTGGCCTAAAGGATAAAACTTCCGGTGCATTCGTGTTGAGCGATGCACCGGTGTTCGAATCTCAGGCGGGTACCAATTTTTCTAATGAAATACGTACTCAACAAATGTCACGATTGACTTTCACGGTGAAGGAATAACATCGTGTAATAAAAATCAAACCCGCAAAATTATAATTGGCGTAATTACTGGTGGTAGGACCTCTTGTGAGTCCGCGCGGGTGGGTACCACCGCCCTGCCTATTTCTGCCGTGAAGCAGTAATGCGTTCCGGTTTGAAGGGTGGGGCGGCCGTTGTAACTATACTGAGACCTTAGAACTTATATCTCAAGGTGGGTGGCGCATTTACGTTGTAGATGTCTATGGACTCCAATAACCACTTAACACCAGGTGGGCTGTGAGCTCGTCCACCCCTCTAAGCAATAAAAAAAAAAGTCAGCTATTGATAAAATGGGACTACAGGAGGAGCATCAGCTTCAAATAAAAAATAACCTTCAAAATCAGTGCATCTGCAAAAAAAAAGGATACATCCTTTAACTAAATATTCATTTAGCAAATATCATACAAACTATGTACTGCTTGTAATATAAAATTATGTAAATATGTCGGCGATTTCATCACAACCATTAATTCACTTTTACGATGATGAAGTAATTAACGTGAGAAAAATGAGTTGCACTCTCGTAGTAAGAACTCGTAAAAACTGCAACGTTGCTTGATGGTCTACGTCTTTTTGCTTTAGTCGTAAAGGTGATTTAGCGGAGAAATTAATAAGAAAACGCCTTTGAGATTGATTAGGAGCATGATTACGTGTTCTCATAATGAGTAAGTGTTTTCTCGTTCACGGTAAATGAGATAGACAAAAAGTTTGATGATTATTACGTTGTTCGAATAATAATAAAGACAGCATATCTATTTTGAAATGAAATGTAATTGACAATGAATCATTTGAAACGACGAAAAGTATAAACGCGAGATCTAAATGTAAAAAGTGTTGGGTTAATTTTATTCATGTTTTTCATTATGTTATCAAAGATCTGGTAGCCCACTGAGTTCTCGCCGGATCATCTCAGTGGGTTGCGTTTCCGATCCGGTGGTAGATTCTGCGAAGCACGGCTCTTGCTAGACTTCGTATTAGCAACGTCGTCAGGTTTGAGCCCCGTGAGCTCAACTACATGTTAGGGCTAAGCTGAAGTAGCCTCTCAAGGCTATCAGCATAGGTAGGAACAAAAAAAGATCTGGCTGTGATATACCTCAGTTTGTGAACATACGCTATGATAGGACCTAACGAAGCTACCATTGAACCTCTATATTATTAACATGATAACTATATACTAATTGTCTAGTACTGTTAAAATAACTATCGAAAGTTTAGCCTCTCGTAGAAAATTTTATGAGCTGCAAGAAAAGTACATCCAATGAATTTGAAATGGCAAACTATCTGATGTTAAGTGGTTACCGGAGCCTATAGACATTTACAAAATAAATGCCGTTAGCCATCTTGAAACATGAGTTCTAAGGACTCTGTTTTTTTTTTTTTCCACAGGAGAAAATCGCCGGATCCCCACCCGCGCGGCAGGTGCGGTATGTGGGAGTTGAACCTCACTAAAAACTCCTGCCGCTCACAACCGGCGCCCTACCTCGGACCGGGCCGGAGCCCAGTCGGGGCTATTGAAACGGCGGGACAGGGTTGACGCAGAGCACATTACATCCATCCCACCGTCCCACGGACGCCGGACCGGTGGCCGCCAGCGACACGACCACCGGTTCCCTCGTTCAGCGGGCCGAGAGCCCGCTTTGATGGCGCCGCGTTACACCTTCCCCCAGAGCGGTCGGGGGAACGCGGTCTACCATCACCCGGCAAGGACTCTGTTTTAAGTACTTTTTGTTAAAATATGAGCGTGTCAGAGAATCTACACGATCGATTAAAATAGAGCTAATTTACCAGACACACAACGAGACGAACGCCTATTGCATCCTGCAGATCTGAAGTACGCGAATAGATATGACATTAAGGTTATAGAAATACAGTATTTGGAACATATAAATAAAGCGATCCTAGCTTTTTTAATATCATGGATTTATGATTCAATGTTATTTTATTGGAAACCAAAATTTGGTGAAGCATGTGTCTGAACTTTTGAGATGTACACAAGCCATGTGGAGCCAAGTTTACTAGAGGCAGGTAGTCTTATTAGCTCGCACTGGTAGGTACCACTACTCTGCCTATTTATGCCGTGAAGCAGTTGTGAATTTCGATTTGAAGTATGGAGCATAGGTATATGTATAAGAACTCATAATGACTTTTAAGGATTGGTTGTGGAATTTTCCTTGTTGAAGCTAAGGCTCCTGTAATCAGTTATCAGAATGTAGACCGTGGTTCACGAATTACCTATAATTTAAAAATGGATTATCAAAAGAAACAAAAGATCAAAAGAAAAAAGATCATAATAGTCTCAGTTGATAAATGACTTAAATCTCAAACAAACTACCTTTCAATCTACGTTTTCATCCAAAATACACTATTTCGAACCGGAGACATATGAAACAGAGGTAGGTACAACATACAATCGTTCCTTAACATATGTCACATGTTGTTAATCAGTAACAGGGAGAAGAAAACAAAAGTCGTTTCCGTCTTTCGAATTACTGAGGTAACAATAAATAAAACCAGAACAGAATTAAAATTCGTCTTCAAAATTTCCAAGCTCGGAAATGTTCACGGGCAACTGAAAAAGTTTATTAATATGCAAAATAAAGGGAAACCGCACACCCTCGCCGCACTTACAAAAGACGAGCCGTAAAACTTATTCAAAGGGCATCGAAAACAAACGGTAACAAAGTGCGCTATAAATTGTGAACAATCCCACCTTTTGTTGTGGTGGACTACTGCCGCCTTTGATAACAAAAATAACAACTCTTGTATCTTGAGGTGCTTCAGAATCTGTTTTAATAATTGATTTATTGCTATCAAATATAATGTAAGCTTAACTCATTTAATTAGCGAATTTATGAAGCATGTCTGAGTAGATTGAAACATGATACTAAGTCATTTGAAGTTGGCCAAAATAATCCGGTGATTTAGAATTTCCGAATAAGTTACAAATTCGGAAAAGATTTAGTAATGTCAACTTTATTTATGAGTTAAGAAACAATATCAAAAACATCTTATTTAACCGTTGCGACTGAATGTAACTTAAATTTAATTGATTACCCCGGTATATAGTTTTTCTGGTTCATTTTAATAAGTGTTTATTACATTAAAATTATTTTGAATTCGCATTTTTTGTAACTTTATTTATATCCCTACAGAAAACAGTACAACGATATGTTGCATATTTGGAACTTAAATCATCTTCATTTTCACCAGCTAGAGAGGACGATATTAACTAGGAATGTATGAAATAATACTACAGATGTATGACCGTTTGGTATTGACAAATAAGTCAGGGTTACGCACGTATTTAGACTAATAAATAACTAGACAGACTTTTTTTATTAATATCCTCCGATAGTTAATTCCTTGAACATATAGACAATATGCGTTCTGAATCATAGCAGCCATAAGTCAAGCTCAATAAAAACACAATTCGAATCTTAATAATGCACATCAAACGTCAATACTAGAAGAACTTCTCACATCGGACGAACAATAAATTTGATTGCCCAATAAAATCGGGTGATAAACAGTTTAATAGCCATTTCGAACAGCACTTATATGTTTTAATAGCACATTAAGATTCGTGTTTTTCCAATCAACAGACTTGCGTCTGACACTAAATCTACTATAATTGTGAAAATAACTATTTAAGAAAAGTTCCAATTGTCATATCAAAGATCAATGAAAACATTCTTAAACTACGACATTTAGAAGTCGTGGCTGTTTGTCCGGTGCTGTACTTAAACTTATTCGAAAATAGCCAATTAAATGTTACTTTGAAAAACTGCATCTAAGACTGTGGACTCAGGAAACTGAACCCAATTTTAGCCTGGAATAAAATAGCTTCTTCTCTGCTTTGGATCATATCACTTTAGTCGCAGGATGTTAACTATTTGAAGTCATGGTATTATAACGTATTTTACTATTTAATCTAGCTTTTATTTCGCAAAGTAATACTTATAGGAAATTAGATTAGTTAGCACAATATTGATATGTCGACAAATTTTAATAATAAACGTTAGTCGTTTGTGAGACCACGAAAAATATAGTATTCAAAACGATGGAATTTATAAATGAAAAACAATAAAAGTGAAATAAAATTGTAATAGGAAAATTAAAAATTACCACACGAGAAAACCCAATATAAAGCACTATTTGAAATAATTTCAAATTTATGTATTTAACTGTGTTCTAAGTCCGTCCGCAGAACGCGGCCAAAGAAATCCAAAGCCAAAGAAAAGGGTGCTTGTTTCAAAAACCGTTTCTCAAAACAAGATGGGTCAAACATTTATTTACCTAAACAGAAAATCCATTTGCGAACACGTCCAACATTGGAATAGAATTATTTTGGGAATCCTAATAAATTGGGAGCAATTTTAGGTAAATGAGTTCCGCCCTGCGACTCCGGAATCGGAAAGGGCGGATGCCCCTCGCCTTTAATTTGGATTGAGGTTAGTTCACCATGACCAAAATATTTACTTTTCACATGGGCTACATATTTTATAGACTACATATTTTAAAGACTAGAGAATTTTTAATCAAGTATAATATGTGATTCAAAACATAGTTTCTAATCATGTTTAATAGAACCACGCTTATATAAGCCAACGAGTTTGTGTACAAAACTAGTATTTATATCGTTTATCGATCACCAATTGTCATACAAAAGAAGCAAGTAACTAAGAGAACGTAATGACCTATCTGGTGCGATCTGCAATACATGATAAGCAGTGCAGATTCTATAACCCAAGGTTAAAACCATAAAAGGCCATAAAACCAGCTTAGCTTTCAAATGTTTTCGCTAAAGCCATTGTAAACACACCTTTCACCTCTAATTTGGGCTTAATAAACGTTTGATGAGGACCCAAGATTTTTGCTCTGTCACGACAAGAATATTATCCAAAACAAATAACAGAAGAACGTAGAAGGCAAGGGGGAATGTTATAGATAATTGGTACTTGGGCCTGTTTAAACGATCTCCTTTGAATTAATTCGGCTTTGTCCGGGAAACTTATCCGATATATCGGAAATAGTATTTAGGTCAATAAGCTTTTAGGCTTCACTGAAATATTTTTATATGAACATAAAGGATTATATACGATATATGATAGATAGAACATTAACTGGAAAGTACCGTTTTAAAACTTATCAATAACACATCAACACTGGTGGTAAGAACTCTTGTGAGTTCGCGCGGATAGTTACCACCACCCTGGCTATTTCTACCGTGAAGCAGTAGTGCGTTTCGGTTTGAAGAGCGGGGCAGCCGTTGTGACTATACTGAGACCTTACAACTTATATCTCAAGGTGGGTGGCGCATTTACGTCGTAGATGTCTATGGGCTACAGTAACCATTTAACATCAGGCGGGCTGTGAGCTCGTGCACCAATCTAAGCAATAAAACAAAAAAAAACATATATATTCAATACATCGATGTGAAGATGTGTGGTACCAAATTAATACTGAAAGGTGGGTTTTAGAAACGCCCATTAAATTCTAAAATAGCACATCAAGACTTTAAAAAATTAAAGATAAGCGGAATCGTTGTTGCCTTTAACGCAAAAATGTATCGCAATTTAATAACTAGACGATACTGGTAAGATCTGAACCAATTTGTAAGTGAAACCTTTGGACTGTGTTCACGTAACAAAGAAATAAGCCTTGACAGCATTAATGCTTAAGTATGCTCGTGTAAAGGTATAAGAAAACAAGAACATTATAGCATCTGAGCAAGGAGACACGGGTCTTATTGTATCGTAATACGACTCAACTTTGGTTGATAAAGGTAAAAGCAAATGCAAATTCCTTGTAAAATTGTTTCAGGCATTTCTTCGTTATTCTACACACGGACGCAAAAAATCTTATATTATATTTTCATTTATTTAAATGAAGTTACTGCGGTAATGAGTTTCGCTTCATTGTTTATATCCACAAGTTTTGAATTTGTTTCCCGAGCTTGCTTCGAAGGTAGTATCGTGGTTAAATATTTTTGGTGTTAAAGATCTCAGATATATAGTCTATTTGGTATTATCTCAAAGATGTATTCCTGGCATCCATTATATAAGGAACAATTCTAATTTGGACTCGTCGAATGTAGTTATAACTTGTAGTTGTAGATACAATTTTAATTAAATTTTAATTTAATGGTAGACAGCGGCTTGGCTTTGCCCCTGACATTGCTGACGTCCATGGGCGACGGTAATTACTCACCATCAGGTGGGCCAAATGATCATCTGCCTACAAAAGAAAAAAAAACGCAATTCTTCATTTTTATAGTAACATGATTCGGTGTTGACAAAAGTACTATTTCACCATATTATTATCGTACACTGACAAGACAAGAAGAAAAATCGGAAATAATTAAACTCGACACAATTTCCTAAGCTAATTATTTCTCCGATGTATGACGTCACGTTTCTTTCACCTCCGCCCATTCCTACAAGTAAATCGATAAACGCATTTACGATACAATGTAACTCCTTCGTTATAGTACAATTTGTTCGTAAACAGCTAACCAATTTTATCGGTTACAGAGTAGGTTAGCCCTTGTTCTAATCTAATTGAAACTTTGACCATGAATTACTAAAGTTAAAAATGTTTTAGATGTTCTTTTAATTCATACAGCATACTAAAAATAGCTAAAGGAAAACTATCTTGTTCGACTTTCCGAGGGATGATTATGAAAATAAACTTGGATTAGAAAAACTTGTATATTCAATCAAAAATCAATAATCTAGGATACAGTGTCACTTATGACAAGGGTATCATGACAACGGATTTGCGTATTACAGCGCTCTCTAGTGACGGTTTTAGGAGTTGGAAAAAACAGGGTGAACATTCCGCCCACCATGAACTACAAAAGTTCATAGCCAACAATGAGGCCATCAAATTTTACATGTACAATTAACATCTCCATGAAACCGTAACATCTTAACCTAATAGTAATCAATAAAGAACTGCTCAACATGAACTAAATATAAACTTACACATTAAAGAAACCATAATAACGATAAAGTTCAGTCAAGGGTTGCTTTTAAACAGTTCGTACTTACTTACAACTAAACAATAACAAAATACTTAATAGCTGATGCATCCAAAGATACATTTAAGTTACATACATTGCATGAAATATCTACAGTTATTCAGGTAAGTAATGTTAAAAAGCGATAGGCAAAATGCAAAGTTTGGAGACTGGTCTTACAATTTTAGATTTCTTACATTTGATAGTACCCTTATCTGGATGAGTGTGCTTCTCTTCTATCAAACCGAATAACCATTTTGAAGGAGGGAGACCATCTTCCTTAACAAGAACAACGTCACCTAATTGGGGTTCTGGTGTAGTTTTAGTCCACTTATATCTCTGATTTAGAGTCGTGAGGTACTCGGCAGACTACTTACGCCAGAACTGTTAAGTCATTTTTTTGTATTATTTATTTGCTCAATATCGTTAGAAAATGCCTGAGTCTGACAAACCTTAATTCCTATCTTTAATGCATGATTTAATTCGGAAGCCGTCAAGTAATAAGGATATCGCTTTGACCTTAATTTATTAATAAATCGAATGCAAAACGCGACCACTCTAACCGTTTTTTTGATAAAGATGAATACTTCGTCCATGTCTGGAGATCTGACCTAGCCACTTCGGAAATAGTTAGGTGATGAGACTTCAACGGCTTGGCTTCTAAATCAGTCGATATGTTTACCGTTGGCGATACATACGTGGATTCTCTTAAAAACGCAGGGCCATGGAACCAGAGTTCACAGTGGATAAATTCTTGTGGAGCCAGCCCTCGGGATGCACGGTCGGCTGGATTCTGGCATGACTCCACATGCGACCATTGGTCGTTGTTTAAAACTGTCAGGATTTCAGTCACTCGATTTGCGACGAAGGTCTTCCATCGATTTGGCTGTCCCTTCAGCCAAGCCAGAGCGATGGTGGGTTCAGTCCAAGCGTGTATCTGCGATGCAGGAATAGGTAGAATGCCCGAGACCTCAGACAAGAGCCTTGCAACCAACACTGCTCCGCAAAGCTCCAGGCGAGGAATGGATATTTGCTTGATAGGAGATACCTTAGTACGAGCCGCAATTAGACTTACTCTAACGTTGCCATAATGATCAGTCGCGCGAAGGTAGACTACCACTGAGTATGCGTCATTGGATGCGTCGGAAAACCCGTGCAGCTCAAGGTAAGTTGTATCCTTGCTCTTATTGACCCACCTGGGCACCGTGACTTGGTTGAGAGCAGGTAAGTTGTCGCGAAACGAAATCCACTCATCCAGCATGTTCCACATAACTTCCTGATCCCAAGAAAGACCGGTTTGGTGATTGGCAGCTTCGGTGCTGCGTTCGTCCTTTGCCACTTGTTGCAAACTCTTAACTGCTAGATATGGGGCCGACGAAACACCAAAGGTAACTCTTAACAGCCTGCAGTCCTTGACTTCTTCACTAGGATTCTCTCTCCACAGTACTCGCTGGAAGTCAGTATGCTCTGGTACGACCTTGACCATTCGATACATCTTAACTATGTCCGCTGCGAAACATATAGGATAAGTACGCCATTTCATAATTATGTGTCGTAACTCTGGTTGAAGCCTTGGACCTACCAATAAATCATTGTTCAATGACTTGCCGCTGGTACCCTTACACGAAGCGTCGAAAACAACGCCGACCTTCGTTGTACTTTTGTCCTCGCGAACAACCAACTGCATGATGAGGTAGATAAACGCATCCTGGCTTAGCAGCTTCTTGTTTGTCATTAATTACTTCTATATGATTCATAGCCAGGTGGCTACATTTATTACCTTGGATTATTCTTGCTTCAAGAATGGATTATTTTCAAGTTTCTTCTTGAGCAAGTGGATTGTTGTCGCGAAAAGGAAGACCTACAACATAACGACCCAAACTGTCCCTAGTTGTAGTGGATTCAAAGTATCTTTCACAGGATTCTTCTTCCTTGGATAAAAGTGGATGATGCTAGTCAGTTTCAATCTCCCAGAACTGACGCAGCAAATCATTGATTGAGTTGTCATGGGTATGTGCGCTAATAATGCAAGGAGTATCCCCACTAACCTAAACTCGTTCCGACAGAATCCATCCCAACTGTGTATTTTGAGCTGTCAAGGTTCCAGGTGGATTTCTCAATATGCCTTCTGACAAAACCTGACCATACACATCAGCGCCTAGTAGAAGATCTATATTGCTTGGTGTACCATATCCTGGATCAGCCATCTGCAATTGCAACAATACCGGCCAATCCTGAAATTGAATTTGCTGTGAAGGAAGAGTGGATGTTAGGCAGTTTAAAACATAGGCTTGAACGGGATAGCTAAAAGAGTTATGTGTGGACTGTACTTTAAATTGAAGCATATGTTTTACTGAAATACTAGATTTGTCTTCTCCTAAACCAGATACGGTACTTCTAACTGGCAACCTTCGAAGCTGCAAAAGTTGAACTGCGTGTTCACTAATAAACGAGGCTTCAGAGCCCTGATCCAACAATGCCCTAAGTGTGTGATACATACCCTTGTTGGATACATTAACTAATGCGGTAGCTAACATTACTTGACTACTTGATCTCATTTCACTGTTAGAAAAATGGCTGACAACACGCTCCACGTGATCCGCCGCCTGCGGTTCTTGTGCTGGCTCCCGCTATTGATTAGTGGGCTGACTAGGGCCCGCCAGGGCCGGATTGTGAGTGCCGCCTTCCTGGTGCAGCAGCGAGTGATGACGTCGGCCACAGCACCGACAAGCCGTGCGTCGTTTGCACTGTATTACCGAATGGTTAGCTCCGAAGCAATTGAAACACAGTTTTCTCTTCTGGATGAACTCCCGGCGATTCTCGATGGCTTCTAATACAAATTTCTTGCATTGATAAAGTAAGTGATCTCCCGAACAGAATGGGCAGGATACAGACGTCGTCACGCTGAACACCTTCGGTTTATCCACTGCATCTTTGCCTCTAGATTTTCTTCTTTGGTTTGGTTCTAAATATTCGAGTGCTCGATATCTTGATTCCAGGAATGATTGGAACTCGCTTAGTGTAGGCAATCGATCAGCCTGTTCGCTCGGTTTTTGTTCCCATTGTTTCCGGGATTCATTGAGGTGTTCGTATTTAACTGAGCGACCGGGATAAATTGCGATAACGCTTGTTTCAATTCTATCTTATGCTCAATGTATTTATCCTCAACCATGGTGTAAACATAGTCTGTAAAGTAGCTATAATCGTTATTTTCGCATCCCAATATAACATTCTAGTGATTTTCTTCAAACTTTAACCAATGTTGTTCCAATAACTGCAATCTCGTTTCGATATATTCCCTTGTTATTCTAGACGCAGGTGACCTTTTGAAATTAACCTGTGCCTTAAATATCTTATTTTGAATATCGGTTTTTTAATATAACTGTCCGGGCCCATTCTTCACATTCACTAGTACTTAGCAACGAAATAGTTTTGTGTTAATTACGGTTTGTAACATTCTTTTGCACTTAAAATTGTTGTTTATCATTAGTTGTTTTCTTATCCGGCTCGTATTGGACCATGTTCGACTTTCCGAGGGATGATTATGAAAATAAACTTGGATTAGAAAAACTTGTATATTCAATCAAAAATCAATAATCTAGGATACAGTGTCACTTATGATAAGGGTATCATGACAACGGATTTGCGTATTACAGCGCTCTCTAGTGACGGTTTTAGGAGTTGGAAAAAACAGGGTGAACAATCTTCAGCCCACAGACAGCCTAGAACAGACAGTCTAATCTCTGAATTTCGATCAATATTCAGACAATAATAAAACAATTTAGCCCACATACGTCCACAGCCAGACCTAGGCTTTCCCCAAGCCTCGCCACAACGATCGGTCTTGCGCTGCTTGCATGCGTCGGATTCGCGCCAACCTCAATAGGTCGTCGGTCTACCTTGTCTGAGGCCTACCGTCGTCAATACCAATTAACGGTGCTTTTAGATACCACAAGCACCGGCCACCATCCTCGTCGAACCTTTCGCTTGCGACGAAGGGCTCGACGAGGGAATTAACCCATAGACACAGCCCACTGAGTTTCTCGCCGGATCTTTTTAGTGGGTCGCGTTTCCGATCCGGTGGTAGATTCTGCGAAGCACTACTCTTACTAGGGCCAGTGTTAGCAACACTCCCGGTTTGAGCCCCGTGAGCTCACCTACACGTCAAAGAGAAGCTAAAATAGCCTCTCAAGGCTATCAGAATAGGTAGGATTTTTTTTTATTACAAAACAAGGTCCACGTCCACGACTATCAGAATGTTAGTAGTTCCAACAGATCGTATGTACCAAGACACGCCTAATTTCGCTT
The DNA here is from genome assembly GCF_030269925.1 of Bombyx mori. Taxonomy (NCBI): domain Eukaryota; kingdom Metazoa; phylum Arthropoda; class Insecta; order Lepidoptera; family Bombycidae; genus Bombyx; species Bombyx mori. The sequence continues at coordinate 2,031,126 of NC_085128.1, forward strand.
TATGAGTCTGGCTTAAGTCTTGGATAATGTATGAGTAAGCTAAGGTCCCGGGGTGCCGCGCACGTACATATGTTTATGGCTTTATGACACACGACGACCCAAAAGTTTATTTCGCGTGATGAAATCTCGGAACCCGAAGTTTTGTTGTAAACGTTGTCTTCATTAAGAGCTATGTTTGTTTAAAGAGTACATTACATGGTGTTTTAGTTTTAACTAGGCGTTTTGGAAGATAACATCGATATTTCTACCGCAAAACAGTCACGTTCTATGAAACTTTAATCTCTCTAGTAATGGTTGGGAGCATTATATGTATATTGTACACCCTGCTAAACGCCTATAAAAATATCACATGCCTTATATTTTCTTACGTTATTCATAAAAAATATGTGTGGTGTCGTGGGACACCGGACAGTAACGAAGTTCCTTATTATAAAAATATTAATTTTAAGTTCTATTCGAGGTATAAAGAAAATAAAACTGAAGGTTTCGCAACAACCCACGGTCATTTAGTAACGTGCGAACTTATTGTGGTACACTTTATTCATGGTTGTTTGCATAAGAGTTAGTGTATTGCGCAAACGAACGCTCTGAGATCGTGGTCAATGAATGAAAAAAAAAATGATTTTTTGTACGTTATTACAAAGTTAAGTCGTACACTGTGTGCATTACTAATTTGTACATTATTACGAAGTTAACACTGTGTGCATTAATACTGATAAAAATCTTACGCTACGGACATTTTTTCCCGGTTAAGGTTACCCCCCTCCGCATCGTCAAAACTTCGTTCCAAAAAATTTATATATTTCAAGGTTTCAAAATATATTGAATAATGCAAAAAAATATTCAATACAAATCTGACATGACTTATTTACAATCAATATTTCTAAAGAATCAAAGCGCGATTAAAATATTAAAAAAAAACAGAAACTGACAAACGTACATTGATTCACAATACAAATAAACAAACAGCTCCAATAAATAATTCCTGAGTACTTCAAAGCATCGCACGTCATTGTTTTACGTGATTTTTTCAATTTTCCGAGGCTTTAACGAAACGATCACTAATATTGAGCAAAGCGTGAAAATATAATACTTTTTGCTTTTATTGGAAACGCGCGAGCTAATAACGATTGTATCGATTTTATTTTATTGAAATACACGACGTGACTTTCATTTGGAATCAGTTTACAAACAAGAAAGGTTGACTTTGTACAGAACTCCGTTTTCATTGGTCATTATTAGCACTAACAGGAACTCGTCGTGGCCTAACAGATAAGACGTCCGGATTCGTGTTGAGCGATGCACCGGTGTTCGAATCTCAAGCGGGTACCAATTTTTCTAATGAAATACGTACTCAACAAATGTTCACGATTGACTTCCACGGTGAAGGAATAAAATCGTGTAATAAAAATCAAACCCGCAAAATTATAATTTGCGTAGTTACTGGTGGTAGGACCTCTTGTGAGTCCGCTCGGGTGGGTACCCACCAGCCTGCCTATTTCTGCCGTGAAGCAGTAATGCATTTCGGTTTGAAGGGAGGGGCATCTCTTGTACTGTAAAAACTGAGACCCTTAGGACTTATATCTCAAGGTGGGTGGCGGCATTTACGTTTTACTCGTAAATGTGTATGGGCTCCGGTAACCACTTAACACCAGGTGGGCTGCGAGCTCGTCTACCTATTTAACCAATAAAAATATAAAAACATTGTCACTCTATCTTATTGCCTGTTCGTTATCCTTAACTAATCAACAAATCAATTTTGCTCATACGTTAATTAATACTATTCACTAATCTTTAACCACTAAATCCTAAATTAGTTGTTTTGTGTAAACTTATGTTCCTTTTATTTGGATATATTGTAATGGTAATTGGGAATATTGTAAGGGTATTGTTGAACTCAAACTAAAAATAGTCCTCTTGACAAAAGTCAAATAGCAGTAGTATGTAGTTCTATTTTTCCAACTGAAAAAGCAAAGGTATCATACCATACAACCTAATTTTTTGTATATTCTTTTTTTTATGAAAAATGATATGGAGCGAAATAAAATGAAGTTCATTAATTTGAAACATTAATCAATTAACATGTAATTATATGAAATGAGATGAAATGACATGGAATGAAATATAGTTTCAGTAAAATGATTATTTACCGAGACTTTTTCAGTAGACATTTTGAAAGATCCCGAAAAGCTACTTCTAGCGGCTTTGTTTCACTTTGCCACATTTGTGCAATTTCACGGGTACCAAACCACCGTAATAACACATTTAAGCCGGAAGAAACACTAAATAGACAAAATAAAACAATTCAAACAATTTCGCTCCTCGCGTTCCCGCCAAAAAGTCAGTCAAATTACAACAAATTCACTTAAAGTTGACAGTAATAGTAGATCCATTTTTCTAACCGGAAATACGAAGATATCACACCATACAGCCAAATCTTTTGTATATTTTGTTTTATAAAAAATGATATGGAGTGAAATGAAATAAATTTGATTAAATTGAGACATTGATTGGGTTGAAATTAAATGAAAGGAGACGACATGGAATGAAATATAGTCTCAATAAGTTAATGGTTATTTATTGATACTCTTTCAGTGGACTTTTTGGAAGATCCCGAGAAGCTACGTTCAGCGACTTTGTTTCAGTCTACCACATTCGTTAACTTTCACAGATACGAAACAGTTAATAAACCACAGTTATTACACATTTAAGCCAGAAGAAACAATAAATTAACAAAATAAAACGATTCACACAGCTTCGCTCTTCGCGTTCCCGCCAAAAAGTCCTTAAAATTGACAATTAAAAAGGTATTTTACACGTCTCGTTTGTGGTTTAAAATTACTCATCCTCCATTTAAACAACAGAGCAGGTACAATATTAAGGGCAGGTAAAAATGATAAGTTCTCCGGTGTCGCCCTCTCGCCTCATTTCCACTGAATTATGACGTCTAATTATATCTCCATTGTCGGATTTCGACGCTGCATTTAATTTTGTTTGTACTGAAAATGTGACTTGGGGTTTGGTCTAATTTATAAGAATTTAAACATTTTATTGATTTATCTAAAATGCACTATATATATATTCTACTGCTTGTGACAATCATCAATCGAAGTCTATCCAAGAAGAGCGACAGTAAGTGCCTTTAAAATATAAAGTAACATACATATACATTCGAAGTCGTCGTAGCCTAAAGGATAAGACGTCCGGTGCATTCGTGTTGAAGCGATGCACCGGTGTTCGAATCCCGCAGGCGGATACCAATTTTTCTAATGAAATATGTACTCAACAAATGTTCACGATTGACTTCCACGGTGAAGGAATAACATCGTGTAATAAAAATCAAACCCGCAAAATTATAATTTGCGTAATTACTGGTGGTAGGACCTCTTGTGAGTCCGCGCGGATAGGTACCACCGCTCTGCTTATTTCTGCCGTGAAGCAGTAATGCGTTTCGGTTTGAAGGGTGGGGTAGCCGTTGTAACTATACTGAGACTTTACAACTTGTATCTCAAGGTGGGTGGCGCGTCTACGTTGTAGATGTCTATGGGCTCCAGTAACCACTTAACATCAGGTGGGCTGTGAGCTCGTCCACCCATCTAAGCAATAAATAAAAAAAAACACACACACAAACACACACACACTATGCGAAACTACATACAACACATAAATCTAAACTCATTAATTTTCAGACCTAAAACGAATTAAAAAAAAATTACTTAAAAACTTTGTTTTCTAAGAGGATTCAGTGAGCCCTTAATTCTAAGACACAGCGGTCAGCAATGGTTGTCATCTCGCGAGGGATAACATACTGACGATTTCACGCTAATATGTTTACAATAGTGGACTAACTAATCTTAAAATGTAATTAATTATATAATTAATTTTATAACGTTTTCGCAGTTTATATAGTATGCTGCGTGTGTTAAAATAAGAATTCATAGATTTTTAACCACTATAAAACTGGATGGCATTACCACTAAATATCAATTTCTGTTACTTCGATAAGGCGATGTGATATCAAAATTTACTCATCACGGGAGCCACTGACTTCATTCTGACTCCAGCTGACGCAAAAGGCAATCACCGTCGATGCTTTAGGCACGTCCTTACAGATCCACCCGGTCCACTAGCCTGCTATTAGTTGCCTGCAGCTCTAGCTAGGAACAGGCAGGCATAGGCCGCCTGGTAACCTTATCGTGTTAATAAATCCCACCCTTTCTAGCTGAACCCGTGCTGGCCCATCCATCTAGATAAAACTAGAAAGGCCGTCCAGGCCACGGAATAGATAAATAAGGTCCAGGCAACAGATCATCATTCAATCTCAAAATATTTTTGGAACGAAGTTCCTTATGAGACGACGCGGAGGAGTACCCTAACCGGAAAAAAAGGTCCGTAACGTAAGATTTTTATTAGTAATGCACACAGTGTATGACTTAACTTTGTAATAACGTACAAAACATATTTGATTTATCATTAATTGACCACGATCTCAGAGCGTTCGTTTGCGCAATACACTAACTCTTATGTAAACAACCGTGAATGAAGTGTACCACAAGAAGTTCGCATGTTACTGACTGACCGTGGGTTGTTGCGAAACCTCCAATTATTTTTTCTTTATACGTCGAATAGAGCTTAAAATATTTTTTTTATAATAAGGAACTTCGTTTCTGTCCGACGTCCCACGACACCACACATCTTTTTTATGTATATCGCCACAGATGTATATACGTCCTACAATTTGTTCCACTAGGTATGGTTTTATTCGATTCTCGACCGAAATAGTCTTGCAAATCTCTTCATTTCGTTCTGCCACCTTCTGGTCAGTTTTTTTCGTCCATTTTGCATCTACTTCTAAACGCTTTTAATTTGGACCACAATATAAAATGTCATTTAATTTAACACGAGAGCATTGAAGTGTGCTCTGATAAATTCGCTCTCACCTCGCCTTTTGATAATATCGGGTTTGCTACCGAATTAATTTTAAAATACCTTCTGTAATTGTCAGTTAATTAAATAACGAACGCAAATTTCGTGGTAATTGCGTCCCTAAAATTCGCAATACATTGCTTGTGTTTTATGTGTGATTTTTTTTCTGTATTTTTGTTTCATTTCTCTTTTGCATATGATATATTTTTCCCATTAGGTGAGATTAGCCTGATATGGAACCACATTGGACATTTTCTTGGCTTGCAACTTATTAAAGTCCTATTAAACTTTTTAACGTAATAGGCTTTGCATTACTGTACTTAGGTAGATATTTCTATGAGGTTGCAGCTGTGAAAAATCAATACTATCCACTATACATCAACCGAGTTCTTCATTATACCTTATTGTTATATATGATATTATTATTTACACATTGAAGAGATTTCTGTATTTTAAACCTCAATTAGTTTAGTATTTCACTTAAAAAAAGCAAACGGTTTTTGATTTTAATATCACACATTCGTTATAGAATTAGAGCTGAAGAAGATTGTTTTAAGCTAGTTCAAGAATAAACAAAAGTTAGGAGTTCAGAGGGTCCTGGATATGTCCTGCACAACGAGCGCCTTCTGAGGCACCTGGGTGCCAGAGATAATGAAACTAATTCATCGTTCAGACTTTTCACAGAAATAACGAACGGTAAATGAGGCAATTGGATGTGGCATTTCCTATTACAATTTAAAGTTGATATTACGAAATCTTAATAATATACATATTTTTTTATCCGTGTTTTAGTCAACTCCTCTTAAATAACCGGACCGATTTTGATGAGAATCTTTGTGTGTGTTCTGGTGGGTTTGAGAATGGTTTAGATTCACAATTGCAGTATTAGCTTCTTTTTCAATTCATCAAAACAGTCCAGATCGTCACAACATTTTCAAAAAAAGTTTGAAATTTTACCTGTGTTTCAGTTTGAAGGGTGGGGCAGCCGTTGTAACTATACTTGAGACCTTAGAACTTATATCTCAAGGTGGGTGGCGCATTTACGTTGTGGATGTCTATGGGCTCCAGTAACCACTTAACACCAGGTGGGCTGTGAGCTCGTCCACCCAACTAAGCAATAAAAAAATAAAAAAAGAAGTATAGAATAACGTCTGAAAATGAAAATTGGCATTGTTAATCGTTGTAGATAATTAAAAAATATTTTCCCGATCGTAGTAGTCTAATAATCAAATTTTCGTTTTTCACTTTTGAACAAAAATATGATGATCTACATGAATTTGTGAATGATCTACTATGAAAATATGACTTTTGTTTTGTAAGCAAAACAAAATCAATGTGTAAAATTTTAAAATCAACTGCCTTATCTAACCGAATTCTTTCGTGGCTTGTAGTTTAGAATGGTGACTTGAAAACCCGTTTGGATTAAATTTTCTTACCCGATGAATGCAGGTATGATCGCACTGAGGCTCCATTGTTGCAGAGTTAGGTGTCTAGTTTAAATTGACATGCACGTTACATTGTGTTACGAAAAGAGGAAGGTTCCAACAAGACTGGCTCACTCTCGGAAAATAATAGGCTTCAGTTTTAATGATGGGTTTCGTAAGAATGAAATATTGCTCACTTTTTTTTAGTTAAAGTAATTAAAATTATTATATTTTACGAGAGTTGCTTAGCATTTATAAGAATATTATTATGAGTTCGTCCGATATACGTCCGAGTATAAGGGTGTGATTATTTGAAGTCGTCGTGGCCTGAAAGATAAGATGCCCGGTGCAATCGTATCAAACGATGCATCCGCGTTCGAATCCCGCAAGCAGATATATATTTTTCCAATGAACTTCGTACTTAACAAATATTCTCGAATGACTTCCATGCTGAAGGAATAATATCGTATAATAAAAATCAAACCCACAAAATTATTATTTTCGTAATTACTACTGGTAGGACTTCTTGTGAGTTCACACTGGTAGATGCCACCACGCTGCCTATTTCTACCATGAAACAATAATGCGTTTCGGTTTTAAGGGTGGGTTAGCCGTTGTTCTGTAAAAATGTAAAAACTTAGACCTTAGTACTCATTTTTTAAGGTGGGTGGCGGCATGTACATACTTTGTAGATGTCTTTGGGCTCCGGTAAAAACTTAACACCAGGTCGGTCGTGAGCTCGTCTACCTATCCAAGCTATAAAAAGTTCTAATTGGAAATATTCATTACCATCATCGCTTTCTTCTTTCACACAATCTTATTCCACCAACTTGATTTTCACTCTTTACCATAACCATAATTGACCACCATAATCATTATATTGCACAAGTGCACATCAGTATGGTAGGATCAACAAATCCCTTAATCGGTCTTCTAATTACCATACAGTAATCAAAAGCTCTAACACTAGGAGCAGGCTTAGGGACCCTGGTAACCGAACTCGTAGAACACGAAAAAGAGGTTAACGTGCAACCTAACTCATGCATCAGCCCGCTGAGTTTCTCGCCGGATCTTCTCAGCGGGTCGCGATTCCGATGCGGTAGTAGATTCATTCGCGAAGCAGCTGCTGCTGTTAGGTCTCCTTAGTAGGCGCTCGGGCAGCTGTTAACAAACCCCACCCCTCCTGTGTGAGCCTTTGCTCGCCCACCTGTCCCGGTGAAACTGGAAAGGCACCCGGGCGAACAGTAATCCTACAATCATAAAAAAGTAATCAAAATGATATATACACAGAGCTGTATCTTAATGATTACCATCAAACTCATACTTTGTTTTAGAACAGCTTCGCCCTTCGCCATCCCTCATCGCCCTTAATATATTTTCCTTGTCAATTATTTCTAATCTATTTTACTACTCAATGTTCTAAGATTTGTACATTTTTTTCCTTCATACGGTAATTTGAGTAGGTGGCGTCTTAGGAATACTTCTATTGACTATGTGAAAAAGGATATGCGAGAGAAGGATATGAGCGCAGAGATGACGTATAATAGGCCTGAACGAGAAAAGAGGATATGCCGACTCCGCGTAGAATAAGGGCATGCAGAAGAATCTATGTAGATCCTATTTCGATTTACCGAAAGGAAACTCTTTAATCAATAAAGCTTGCCTTGGCACATGCAGTTTTGTAATGTAAAATGTATCTCATTTTTAACATAACAAAAACTATTTATGTATAAGAAAGAATGCTCCGAAATTTCAAAACGGTTACAGAATATTTAAATATCAGTAACGTAACTGCGAACGAGCTTCGTATTATTGCAAGCAAAACAAACAGTACGTTTGTTAAAATATTCAAAAACAGTATTCCGACGCCAAAGAACCGCTCGCCGGACAGGCTGACTCGTGAAATTTTAACTAGCGGCTGCGATGCGCAGTTTTATTTACACTATACTTGCGTTTTTGTTACAGTTCAATGTAGAATGGGAGCATTGGGTTAAAAAAATGTGAATTATAATAATGCATTGAACGTAAAAGTATATTGAACGAAGTTCCTTATGGTACGATGCGGAGGGGTACCCTAACCGGGAAAAAACGTCCGTAACGTAAGATTTTTATTAGTAATGCACACAGTGTATGACTTAACTTTGTAATAACGTACAAAAAATAACATATTTTTTATCATTCATTGACCACGATCTCAGAGCGTTCGTTTGCGCAATATACTAACTCTTATGCAAACAACTGTGAATGAAGTGTACCACAATAAGTTCGCACCTTACCGAATGACCGTGGGTTGTTGCGAAACTTCCAGTTTTATTTTCTTTATACCTCGAATAGAACTTTAAATTAATATTTTTATAATAAGCAACTTCGTTCCTATCCGATGTCCAACGACACCACACATCGTTTTTTTATACCATAAAAGTTAAACCATATGAATTATTTATGAGAGAGATTATGCGACATACAGACATAAAAATTAAGGATCTATCCTTTTCCCTTTTCTATTGCTTTTTCTGAGTTTTGCCTCAGGTGGAGTAGATAGTATGCATCAAGATAAAATTGGCTATTTAGTGAAGTAGTTACCAAATACCTATCCAGTGACCTCTTGTAGAAGAAAGGGAAAAACAGTAGACTGCGCAATTACAAGAACAACAATCTAATGTCTTTCGAATCATATTAAAATTCAAATGTGCACACGAAATTTAAATGTACGTACGCTCGATAAAATACAGAAAACCAAAATCAATAGGTTCAGACTTTTGTTCGTATTTTCATTGTTTTAAATAAATAAATCAGATTGAATACATACAGCGTTCCACACGAGCGGCCTTCCACAAAACATCGTAAATAATGTACGATTTTGTAAATTGCACCGACACGATCGGAAATGCGGGCGCGCTTTTCTGTCAACCGAAAATAGATCATATTGCAACACAACAAGAGCTTTTATATTGATCTCGTGACTGAGAAACGAGCAGTTTTAGTATGTTAAAATTCTATAAAGTATGCATTGGCTATTTATTCTATCCGAAACAGGTTCATTGAACTTTACTTGAGAGTATATTTTTTTCAAGCACAAAGGATCAAATGAGCTCATGATCTGATGGAGACAAGTGGCTCACGACTATCCTTCCCTTCATAGAAATTTGGAGGGGTGGAAGAAATTCGGTTAGGAAATTATATTACTTTAATACTACTTACCGCCATCATGTAACTCCCATAAACATACGTTCTTGTCTGAATCAAAATATTCAAAGAATATAGTATTTTAATTACTAATAATAACAAAGTAATAAGCGTCTTTTGAAGTATTTTAGACTTTGACTTTACATATTTCATTCTCAAGGGTTAGAGCCCGTTAAATAATAAATAAAAATTTCGAGACGTATGTCTCAAAGTGAGTATCCAAATTGTAATTGATTAATATTAACTATTAACTCCAAAAGCTACTTAACATTGGACTTACTGTAAACTCCTCTTGTCATCTAAGGCAAAAAAAAAAAAAAACATCAAGTTTGCATTTCCCTCCTTTTTGTACGATCGGGTAAAAAGAGACACTCTTTGTCTGTTTGAGAATAGGGTTTCATTTTCCTCGAACAAACATAAGACCTTTTGGAGACATGTATTTAAAATTCCCGCTTATTGTTTCAGTTTGTGTTTGACAGGCGACGAGCGCAAAGCGATAACGTCACTCAATTCGTTCAAACGATAATAATTCTTTTGATATAGATTTGTTTTTTTGTTAATTTTTATCAAAGCCATTGTGTTTTTACGAGCTACTTACTGGTTTAACTGAGGTCCTGCGATTTTAAAGATGTTGTCCAGTAATTTTATTCTAAAACTAGCTGACCCGGTAGACTTCGTAGTGCCTCAATCGATAAATGAAAGACCTAAACTTTTATATAAAATAAACTTAAAACAAACAAAAGGAATCCGTCCGACGGGGGACACAACAAAGGAAAAACAAAATTGCTATTTTTATTTAATTCCGAGCATTTTCACATTTACCTTTTAAACCTTCTCTGGACTTCCACAAATAATTCAAGACCAAAATTAGCCAAATCGGTCCAGCCGTTCTCGAGTTTTAGCGAGACTAACGAACAGCAATCCATTTTTATATATATAGATATGAATGGCCTCTTTGCTTCATTTATTAGATAGTGAAACCCTGTTATGTTCCGTTGTGACTATCTCCTTATATGAAATGATTTGCATTATATGTAAGTATGAAATGACATGTCAAAATTTGATTATAGACAATTACTAACACAACGAAAATTAAATCATCTGCAGCGGTCGAGGCGTTGTCTGGTGATGCTCCGTCATACCTGTCATGAGACATAAGTTCCAAAGTCTCACTTTTAACAGTACAACGGTATCCCGCCCTTTAAACCCAAACGCATTACTGCTTCACGGCAGAAACAGGCAGGGTGGTGGTACCTACCCGTGCGGACTCACAAAACGTCCTATCATCAATAACTACGCAAATTATAATTTTGCTTAATTTTTATTACACGATGATATTCCTTCACCGTGAAACAATTGGTACCTACCCGTGGGATTCGAACACTGATGCATCGCTACATACGAATGCACCGGACGTCTTATTCTTTAGGCCGCGAAGATTTCTGCGGGACTAGTCATGATCCTAACAATTCAGGAGTGACCACGCACGATGACTAACGCTCGCTTTGGCATTTAAAAAAAAAGCAAGCTGCCTGTCGTGAAATACTCAAAACTCCACCGTTAAAAGCTCATTGGAAAATAATTTCCCGGCGCATTCTCGGGAGCGAGCCGCCGCGTTCCCGCAACAATGCCTTTATTGCCTTACACTGTAATTTATGTCACCGCAGCGACATACTTTCACCTCTGCTGTAGATTAAGGGCTAAACAGATGAGTTGCTTATCGTTCGTACGCACCTTAATATGATTTTTACTCACTTATTAGCAGATGAGGAAGTTAAAATTGCAGTTTGAATTGAGCCATCATTGTTGTCATTAAATAAGGTATATAAATGCCTTTAGATTGTGAGCTGTAAGACTGTCTCGTGCAACAAAGAGGAGGAGTCCATTAGAACGTCTTATTGAATGAAGATTTTATACATTTATGTTGTAATTTTTAATGAAATAATGTATGTAAAAATGTATATTTTTTCTAAGAAAATACGTTTTTTTTATTGCTTATATGGGTGGACGAGCTCACAGCCCACCTGGTGTTAAGTGGTTACTGGAGCCCATGGACATCATCAACGTAAATGCGCCAACCACCTTGAGATATAAGTTCTAAGATCTCGTATTTTAACAAATGGTCAAAAACAACTGCCACTATGAACGAGTAGCATTATGTAATAAAATCAAAAACCCAAAAAATCAAAAGTTGCGTCATTACTGGTGGTAGGGCGTCTTATAACTCTCATGGGTAGGTATCACCACCCTGCTTATTTTTGACATAAAGCAGTAATGCGTTTCGGTTTGATGATGGATACTAGCCGGAGCACTCATAAGTTATGGGCACTGGCAGTATTTTCTTTTTTTTTATGATTGAAATCTTACTAGTGGCCCGGAGGCCTTTCCAGTTTCACCAGGACAGGTGGGCGAGCAAAGGCTCAGCCAGGAGGGGTGGGATTTGCTAACAACTGTCCGAGTGCCTCCGAAGGAGAACTAACAACTCAAGAGCAATTGCTTCGCCAATGAATCTACTACCGGATCGGAATCGCGACCCACTGAGAAGATACGGCGAGAAACTCAGCGGGCTGATGCATGGGTTAGGTTGCACGTCGACCTCTTTGTCGAGTTCGACGAGTACGGTTACCAGGGTCCCTAAGCCTGCTCCTAGTATTAGAGCTGAAGACGTCTAATGCAAAGGTTATTGGATCTGATGGATCCGTAAGGACGAAGTTGTGAGACCTCCACCCATCTAAGCCTAAAAAAGTTGGGACGGTGTATTTCATTTGTGATTGCCGGAACTTGGAAAAGGTCTTTTAGTGGTCCGTAGCCATTTTACACCTTTCACTCATTTTCACCTTTGTTATATAATCCGAATTAAAACATTGTAATCTTAATATACCTGCATACATATATATTCACAAATCCCGTAACACTAGCGTACGGAACATCAAAGACGTGGATACTTCCTTTATTGGGACATTGGATTTATGTCTCAATTACATTAAAATAACCCACTCTTCATAGCCCCTGATAACTACCGATGAAAAAGAACGATATAATAGCTTGTTGATTCACGCCCCACCAATCTACAATTACTAATCCCAACTGGGTTTTCAAATCAAACTTTCCATTTTGACGCTTCTATGTAAATAAGCACTCTACGTCCGATTTTTAAGAGCACGCGTGAACCATCCGGATACAGAGGGTTCCGGAGATTGATGCTTTAATTTTCGTAATGGCGGCTTATTAGGAGTTTACAAGACATTTGGGGTTGTTGTACCAGATAGCTGCCTTGATTTGCAACATCGGTTTCCGTGAGAGCCTTATGATTTGAATCGATGGATATTATATTTTTGCCTTTAGTTGCTCTGTGTGATTATAGCTCAGTGCTCGCATTTACGTTAAGGAAATTGCTTAAAAAACATTACTCTTTTCCAACATGATCGTGTATTATATAAGTTCCTTATTGCTAATTACATATGTATAAGCAACAGTTGCATTTTTTTTTCCTTTTCGAGTCCTTTTTCTTCACTATTTAGTTAAGTAGAATATATTTCATTTTGTAAGCATTACCTTCGTCGAAGTTCTATTCCGCATTGTTTTATGATAAATCTGTAAATACTAAATAAATAAATAAATTTAAATGAAGCGTGCTTGCTTGCTTTCTTTAGTCAAATTATTATAATATTCTTAATAATTCTGCAGCAGTCAACAGCGAATGGTATCGTAGATGCACATATTAATTAAATAAATTTAATATAAATAAATAAATAAGCCTTTATTGCTGTTAGAGTTTAACTTATTTAACTAAAGGTAAAATGATAACAATAGAGGTAAGAAAACTATAAAATTAACTTAAACTAAAACATATCTCGGCATTCTGCTTATCTCTCCTCTTAACAGCTTGTCTTTCGACAAAGGCCTCCTCTAAGGATTTCCATTTGCTTCTGTCCTTTGCTGTACGTAACCATCCTGGCCCAGCTACTTGCTTCAAGTCGTCTTCCCATCGCTTCGGCTGTCTTCCTCTGATTCTTTTGTTTTATCTAGGGTACCATTCCGTTATTATTCTGGTCCATTTTTCTTTCTTTTCTCTCATCATATGTCCCGTCCAAACTTAATATACACACATACAAATGAACGAAATAACAAAGCTAAATATGTACATACGTATATAACTATATATATTCATATAACTGCTGGGACATACAACCAGAGATGTGTATCTATGTTAAAATAGATACTATGATTAAATGTTTACAAATAAATATGTTAAGCTCTCAGATGCTAAATTCTGAGCATCAAATCTACGCGTGTTGAAATAACTTAGAAAAAAAAACATTACAACAAGATGCGAGTCTGGGTGCATTGAATGAAAGTTTCTTAATCTAGTAAAAGGTAATCTGAATCCCAACACAATATTGTCAGGTACCCTGGACGTTTGCAAATCCTACACGCGACTCCTATTCTAGTGATGTCGTAAATAGATCATGTTCGAAGGCATATTTTATTTTGATTTTCGACGATAAACAAATTTAATATTTTTAATTTAAAACAAAAAGCTAAAAAGGGCACACTTAAAGCGCCTCTAACAGTAATTCAACAGAAGTATTTGCGGTGGTGCGACCAGATTGCGGTGTATCGCGCTTCTGACCCGGCAGGCTGGTTCTGGTCTTAAGGCGTATTCTGGACTATCAGCGGCATCAACTGGGGCTGACGTACCGTAACGAGGCGAATCAATTTCTGTCCATGAAGTGAATTTATTTTATTTTATTTTTATTTATTTATTAGGCACACGATACACATCACAAGCTAAAAAGATACATAAAAAACACAAATAAAAAAGAAACAAAATCTGCCTTGCAACATAAGCCGTGTGCGCACGACTAAGCAAGACAAAGTGCTGAATTTGTACTCAATGGTCCTTACAACTATACGACAAAACAACACGATAAAGGAAACTAATGTAACTTATAATGAAAGGAAATAATATTATTCACAATATATATTAAACAATTACGCTACTTGACTTATTATTAACGTGGAGAAATTGCGAGTCTAGTTGCAGTGTTTATTGCGACAGCCCTCTGTTTCGGGAGAGGATCGGGCGTCCGCCAAGACTGTACATCCGTAAGTCGGAATCCATAAGTGAATGACCTCTATCATTTTCGGCCTGGCTTTTACCATCTTTAGCCACCGCGACCACATATCTCACGCACCCTTTAGACTCTGGCAACTCGAAACCAACAAAGAATAATTTTCTAAACACTGAGGTACCTAACACTCACTCACGATTACAAATGATAGTGAATATTGAAAGCTCGGGTAGCATTCACGATTCTGCCTATAAATACTGCGAAGTTCATCAGTCATGCGTTCTGCTTTGAAGAATAGGACAGTATTACAATATCGTTAAATTTTGACCTCATATCGATGTGATGATGTGGTGCCTACAGGCTCTGGAGATCATTTGACACTGGGTGAGCCATGAGTACGTCTACTGATGTACACCCTTATTGCACAGATAAAAATTCAAACATTTCGTGTTCTTTCTAGACGAAAAGTTCTTAAACAAAATATGAAAATGTATAGCAAAAAACATCGACAATCTGTCTTAGCTCTACAGATCGATAATGCATCAAATTTCCCGACGGGCCCGTGCCTCCACATAAATCGCTGAAGACGAATTTGATCTTTGATTTTCCGCGCAGTAATACTTTAAGCATAGATTAAAATGTTTTACTTTGAGAACGAGAATCCAAGTCTTGTATCGAACAGCGTATGGAAGGTAATCTTTCCATATTTTGGTCTAATCGTTCTGCAATATTTATGTACCACTTATTTTTTTTTAGAACGAAGTTCCTTATGGGACGATGCGGAGGGGTACCTTAACCGGGAAAAAACGTCCATAACGTAAGATTTTTATTAGTAACTAGCGACCCGCCCTCGCTTCGCTTCGGAAACATTAAAACACACATGAAACCAAAAAAATAAAATAATTTTTTTTTTTAAAAGTAGCCTGTGTTCATCAGGGACAATGTCGGCTTCTAATGGAAAAAGAATTTTTCAAATCGGTCCAGTAGTTTCGGAGCCTATTCGAAACAAACAAACAAACAAATCTTTCCTCTTTATAATATTAGTATAGATGCACACATTGTACGACTTAACTTTGTAATAACGTACAAAAAATAACATATTTTTTTATCATTCATTGACTACGATCTCAGAGCTTTCGTTTGTGCAATACACTAACTCTTATGCAAACAACCGTGAATGAAGTGTACCACAATAAGTTCGCACGTTACCGAATGACCGTGGGTTGTTGCGAAACCTCCAGTTTTATTTTCTTTATACACATATATATACACACTTTATAACATTTTTATAATAAGGAACTTCGTTCTTATCCGGTGTCCCACGACACCACACATCTTTTTTTTATTACTCAGGTGGGTGGGTGGACGAGCTCACGGCCCACCTGGTGCTCAGTGGTTACTGGAGCCCATAGACATCTACGACGTAAATGTCGCTACCTACCTCGAGACATAAGTTTTAAGGTCTCCGTTTTTACAGTACAACGGCTGACCCACCTTTCAAACCGAAACGCATTACTGCTTCACGGCAGAAATAGGCAAGGTAATAATAATCCTATTCATAAGCACAGGTGGTAATTCGCTTAGTGTTGTACTATAATTGACTGAACTTATTATTAGCTACTATTATTATTCCTATTAGCTAATTTTCCTGCCATAAGTGAGCAAACGAGCCAATAGACACAGCGAAAGGTAAACTTGAGTTATGAGGTTTTCGGGTAATTCTTTGCCCCCCGAATCAGGTCTAATTAATGTTTCACGACGGGAATAAATACCTATACTATTACCCGTGTAGGTCACAAAACACCCGCTACCAGCAATTATGAAAACTACTATAATGCTTGTTATATATTTTGTGGCTTAGCTCTTATTCATCATGGAAATTATTTGAGGTTTGTGAATATTTATACACTGAAATCCCTTCGTATCTAACGCAAGCGGACTAAAACCATTTTGAAACGTATAGTTAAAGTATATAAATAAATAATAATCATTATAAAATAATAATAAATAGGAATCAGAATTTTTTTATTTTTGTTTAGTATCAAAACAGACAATTGCATCTATTGTGTCACTATAAACAAATGCGATACTTACTTTATTTGATACTGTATTATAAGTTACTTTTAAGATTCATACTATACCTACTACAACTGTAAATGTTAAATTAGATTTAGATTAATGCAAATTAAAAAATAGAATCTATTTCGAAATTTATATCTATAAAATTAATTGCTGTTCGTTAGTCTCGCTAAAACTCGAGAACGGCTGGACCGATTTGGCTAATTTTGGTCTTGAATTATTTGTGGGAGTCCAGAGAAGGTTTAAAAGGTAGATAAATATGAAATACTCGGAATTAAATAAAAATTACAATTTTGTTTTTCCTTTGATGCGTCCCCCGTCGGACGGATTCCTTTTGTTTGTTTTAAGTTTATTTTATACAGAAGTTTAGGTCTTTTATTTATTGATTGAGGCACTACGAAGTCTGCCGGGTCACCTAGTAATATATGCTTTTATATACTGTGAGATTATTGATTTCCACTACATTTTAGGTGCTAATTTCCAAAAATCTACTATCTACTTTTTTTTTCGCCTAATCCGAGGCAACATGAGAGCTTCTCGTCTAAGATCTAACAGAATTCAGACTGAATCCATGCATCACTATTTTATCTATTTTCTACGCATTTACGATTGATGGGTCTTTTATGAATGCTTTCAAACGGTTGACCGCATGGACGACAGTTGCGTTTGACCTGCCAACTCATACACTTGTAAAAGAATGGTTTTACAAAAAACATACACTTTGACTGAACCAATTTGCTGGCCAATAAAAAGTCCATAGCGACAACCGTGCAGGCTTTGACGTGAAAGATTTGCAATGTAAATGCCGCGGCGTGTCCCGTACAATCCATTAAGCTAATGGACTTGCTATCACTGCTCTCTAATGAAACCTACATGTAGACAGGAATCCGATCGATCGAGCAGAAGTGATTGGCGTAATTGTTTGGTATCTCATTTGTTGTTCGTTTGAATTTTATTTAATTTAAGAGAGATAATTATCGGCTTCAATGTTTCAATTTTGCTTTGTAAGTTGGCTAATTAATTGGATTATCTGTGGGTTGGAAATGAGATCTGGTGTGTTTTGCAGTAGGCAGCAGCTTGGCTCTGGCATTCTGACGTCCATAAAGACGACCGTTCTCCGTCAGGTGGGCCGTATGCTCATCTGCCTACAAGGACAAAAAGAAAGGATTTAATAACCATGGATGGTTCAAAGCCACAGTTCAAATTAAGATAAGGATAAAAAAGGATGTGATATATGTTGACTGTTTATATTGCATAGCTAATTAATTCCACATTATTGCCAGATTTTGAAGTCGTCGTGGCCTAGGGGATAAGACGTTCGGTGCATTCGTGTTGAGCGATGCACCTGTGTTCGAATCCCGGGCGGGTACCAATTTTTCTAATGAAATACACACTCAACAAATGTTTCACGGTGAAGGAATAACATTGTGTAATAAAAATCAAACCCGCAAAATTATAATTTGCGTAATTACTGATGGTAAGACCTCTTGTGAGTCCGCAAGGGTGGGTACCACCACCCTGCCTATTTCTGCCGTGAACAGTAATGCGTTTCGGTTTGAAGGGTGGGACAGCCGTTGTAACTATACTTAAGACCTTAGAACTTATATCTCAAGATGGGTGGCGCATTTACGTTGTGGATGTCTATGGGCTCCAGTAACCACTTAACACAGGTGGGCCGTGGGCTCGTCCACCCAACTAAGCAATAAAAAAATTAAAAAAAAAATCATGCTTTTTTTTTCGTACCTATTCTCTTTCATGACCTCGAAGACTTATACTGAATTCCCCCGTTTCTTAGGGTGCATAGTGCGCATGCAACTGCATAGCCGATCCTGCGGACCAAATGGTAAACATTCGAAGTCACCCAAAACACGTCATCTCGGATCCTCCCGATCCTCTAACGGTGCTTGTAGGTACCCCAAGCACCGATCATCGTTCTCGTCGAACCCGTCGCTTGCGACGAAGGGCTCGGCGAGTAAATTAACCCACAGACACAGCCCAATGAGTTTCTCGCCGCATCTTCTCAGTGGGTCCCGTTTCCGATCCGACGGTAGATTCTGCGAAGCACGACTTTTGCTAGGGTTCGTGTTAGCAACATCGTCAGGTTTGAGCCCCGTGAGCTCACCTACTAGCCCGGCGACGCTGTCATGGTCTCTCTAGACCATCAGCTTAGGTAGGAAAAACAAAAAGCGCATGCGTATGAAGGATATTTTTGTAGTATAGTTTTTTTTTTGTAACAATATTATGTTTAACCAAACAAACTGATGTTTTAAGCGGCAAATTCTTTTGAATACCTCAAACAATATAATGAACCAAAGACGAATCCGATACATTACTGTGACAATCCCATCAGACCTGCTAACAACATATTGTTTAATACAAAAGACGTAGCATTTCAAATACGCTGAATATTGTTAAGAGTGGAAATATACGATCACGGTAAATCCACAAAGGAGCAAGGGACCGTTTGATCTTCAAATAGAGAGATTTTCAATTTACATCGTTCGAGCCTGTTGGAGGTCTTATGTTTAGGCGCGCGGTGCTATTGCGTTGAATGCCATTCGACTCTTCGATTACGCTACAGAAGAATCGAGTTTGTACTTATTTTGGGGAATTCTCCTTTCTTGGGTCGTGTTTATTGAGAGATCCGATATCTACAGTATGCAAGATAAGGTTTCTCGTAAAGGAATTCCGTTTTGGTTCAACTCAAAAACTTTTTGTGTTAAATGCTATTTTTATAGGAAATTGGATCGAGTGTGTCCATTTATTAGGCAAAAGATAACGAAAACCTGACCTTGGCATTCGCGAACCATTGCCCCTTTAAACGTAATAACACTATCAACCGGAATTTAGTAGTGTTAGGTCATAATGTGAACCTACACGGGCTAATATCGCCATTACATCAAATCCTGTTGTGAATTTAGCACGCAATGAGCGAAATATAATCGTTTGCCAATAAAAGAAACTGGTTAAGTGTCTTAAGATCGAAGTCACTATAGCCTAAATAATAATCCGTCTGGTGTATCACATCAAGTGATGCCTATATTCAAATCCAGCAGACGGATATAAATTTTTCTTATAAAATCCGTACTTAATACATTTATAAAAAAAAATGTGTGGTGTCGTGGGACACCGGATAGGAACGATGTTCCATATAAAAAAAAAAAAAGAATTACACGAAAAAAATCGCGCGGTGAAATATCGCTGTGCGGAAAACAAGGCCTTATTCCACGGACTTTTTCTTACGGTTTTTACTATCACATTTTTTTCAGTTCGGTCGCGCAGCAAAATCCCTATCCCCTCCAATACAAGCCTGCCGTAAGGAACTTCGTTCCAATATTAAAAAAAACACTGGTTTATTAATTACCCGCATTGATAAACCCGCATGGATAAGTATCCTGATTATTTGAGTTACTAGCAGTAATTAGGATGAGACAACCTATAAGCATATAAGGTTAATCGCTGCATTCTGTTAGTGATATCTATGGGTTATAGTTATAACTTAATATCCGGCAATGACGAACTTGAATCACCTGATTTTGTTTATGGGCTCCAATTTTCTCATTTACTTGAATAAAAAGTCAATCAAACGTCTGGGCATGCACTTTACATTTAAACTTAATTTATTTAATGTTACGAGAGTTGAAAATAGTTCTAGACTATCTAGACGAACATCTGCTCAGTTAAGTTCTATTCTAGAAAAGTCGATAAAATCTAACCATCGGGCGAATCATCTTGTCTACATTCAATGGCAAATGTAGCATCAATTAGTATCGCACTCTAATTATTTCCTAGTCAAAGTCACTTCAGACATCCAACGACACCAAAATAAGTACAGAATATTGTTCACGTACCGTCTTCGCGTCAAGAGATGCCTTCACGAATGAATAGTTGGAATATTTTCAGTATTACGCGACTAAACGCAATACGTACGTTCGGACATGAAAACGTTATTAATTCACATATTTGTTCGAAAGTTCTGCATGTCTGATTATTTTTTGTGTGGGCCTTTTTTAATACGCTTTTATTAGCTTCAGACGTATGTGTGTTAGTATGTTAGCATGTAACGGAATCGTAGAACATAATTTGGACCCCCTTCAAAACGTCGGATTAACTCGAAATATGGTATTTTTAAGACGGATGACAATACAATATTTTTAAAAAAATTGAAAAAAAATAATGAAAAATTGAAATTCAACTAAAAAATAAAAAATAAGTACATAATAGTTTAAAAAAACTAACTTTTGTACGCTTTTTTTTTACAATAAAATCATCTTTTACACTACTTTTAAATTCAAATTTATTAAGATTTATTTTCTATTTTTTAGTGGGATTTTCTATTAAAGCGTATTTTTTTAGTTTTTTTAAACTTTTATTTATTTATATTGATAAAGACAAAAAGATCTTAAAAAAGCGAGACAAGTCAAATTCGCAATTCTTAATTCAAATTTATTAAGATTTATTTTCTATTTTTTAGTGGGATTTTCTATTAAAGCGTATTTTTTTAGTTTTTTTAAACTTTTATTTATTTATATTGATAAAGACAAAAAGATCTTAAAAAAGCGAGACAAGTCAAATTCGCAATTCTTAATTCAAATTTATTAAGATTTATTTTCTATTTTTTAGTTAGATTTTCTATACAAGCGTATTTTCTTAGTTTTTTTAAACTATTATTTATTTATATTAATAAAGACAAGAAGATCTTAAAAATGCGAGACAAGTCAAATTGCGAACTCCTCCCAACTGGTGATTTAGAAAGAAAAGACTTACAATATACAATTGTGATTTAGTTGTGTGAAATCTTGAAATAGAAGAAATTGATGTTGTAAAAATTACTAATTTCATACTGATGATGAGTGTCGCATACAAATGCAAGCTAGTATAACAAAGTATATATGGTACAAGTAATTTCTATATATTGAAATCATATCCAATTTTTTCAATCGAAATATACACGTCTTTGTAATTTTGATTGAAGCCACATATAATAGCTTCTCAGAAATATTACCACGTCAAGGCTACCATTAATATTATAAAGTAACGAACGCTGAAAAATACTACGTAATACCTACAACCATACTTCATCCTGTGAACCCATTAAACAAAGTTTATGAGAGAAATGATAAGTTGCCATAAAAAAAACTCCGTAAAACTTGAGGATCGACTCGTAAAAATGTTTGTGTTTATATTTTATCTCCTTTCTACATCCTGATCGTCTTTGTTCTTCTAGAAACTTCGATATTATGTATATATCGAAATATAAAATTTGGAATTACAAAACAAGACCAGAGACCTACTTAGATATTTTAGCACAGAAAATTTACGACACACTGTCAACCTTCTATTCTTCTGCATAAGCGGTTAAACCCTGAGAGCTGATATTACAGGATCTAATTAACTACAACATAACGCGGATGCCATCACCGTCTTTGAAAATAAATCCCAGTTGTATCCCATAGTGACGCGATAAAAATCGGCAGTCTTTACAAAGACACATATCAGTGTGCTTAGTGCGAGTTTTTAACGCTCTCGATAGCGTAAAAGTTAACTCAAATTTGAATGCAGTTGGAACAGCAGCCCTAGCGGCAAACATAGGCAAACGTCCTGACTCCATACAAATTTGAGTTAACTTCTACGCTATCGAGAACGTTAAAAAACTCGCACTAAGCACACTGTTAAGTGCGACTTAAAACGGTTCCTTTCACATGAAGAGGGGTGGGCTTGGTTATGCTCCTTACTGATCTCCGTGGACGACGGTAACCACGTATGATCAGATGAAAGGTTAAAGTTGATAATTTTGTGCAATGAGATTTTGAAATCATTCGATTTTTAAACTTTACATGTGAATTCTAGAAGTTTCGAACATCTAGTTATCAGTTCATTAACCTCTGCCGTAAAACCATCGAAGGCAAAATCAATAAGTTCCATTGAAGCTGAGATTTCACTGAATCGTCATTAGCCCAACAATGGCATTGAAGACGAGGAATGCCAATATCGAAGGCATTGTGGCACCCTACGGATGTGAGGGGACAATAATGGTTTAATGCACGGGGGTGAATCCTAAGGCTTATGGGGATTTGCCATTGAGGGTTTTGTTTTGATAGTTGTGTACCTGTAAATTTGGGAAATACAGGGTATTTTCTGGGATATCGAGCTACGGTTTGTTTCTGTTTAGGTATAGTTCCCGAAATATTGTAATCATATATTGGTGCTTCTAACTGAAAACTATCTAATAGTATGGATTAGAAATTTGAGATTATAAATGAAAATAATTCGGTATCTTTTAGTAGTCATAGCTTAATACTGAAAGTGATCCCAAAATTCTTGCTAAAAAATAATAAACGCGTGATGCTATAGGGGGTTTAAAATATCAATTTATCAATATTTATAACAAGAGGAACTAATTGTGGCCAATTTTTATCAATCCACGAAAAGAAGTATTGCCGACTACAATCAAGATTAATGAACATTGTATTGAATTAGCTGTGTGATCTTTTTATTAATGTATTAACACAAAAAAATTGGTTTTTGGTGCTGTGACAAGTAAACGAAGATCCAGTATTAAATGAAATGAAGTACAATTTGAAGGATCTTCAAAAAAATTTATTGTGTTCTTATACAGTGTTTCCTTCGGTTTATGGGACTCTTAGACATAATTAATACCACTTTTTCAGTTTAGTTCGGTGTTTTTAATTATCATTATAGTTCCAACCATCTGTATATATTTCTAACGTGTCGAACACTTTACAGGTTTCGTGGTCAGGGATGACTAAGTTAGCACAATATTAGCACACTTAGCATAATATTAAAATATAATAAGCCTTGAAAGTAGTTTAATAAGATTATGATATTCATGTGCATTTGATTTCGTAATTTTATAGAAAATGTAATGTTATTATTATTATTTTTTATTATGAAACAAATGGTTAAGAAAAAATTTGAGTTTAATCCAAACTTGCATCACCTTCCAGCAAACCGAGATTAAATTAAGCCTGATCATGGAAGGTGGTAAAATGTTCAGTAGTTAACTGAAAACTGCTGAATACACAAAAACACCTTCAGTTTTCTTCTACTTTAAAGACAGTTTCGAACTTCTGCGAATGACATGTACTCATTACTATAAGGTGATAAACACACTATAGTATGACTACCTAACCTAGCTCTTAGGAAACAAAAAAGCTAATCAAGTTCGTCTGTAGTTTTTCTTTCACAAACAATTTTGCAATAAACACAACGTAGACTACAAAAAGGTCCTGTTTATTATTAAAACGGAAACGCCTTCATACTTTTTCTCTCGAGAACTGAAAATGGGGGTGCATAAAATAACAATCTTACTCACAGAGGAACGTAACATGTTATCGCACATTAAAATTCTTAAATTACCGAAAGCTCTGAAAAGCTTTTTCGTTGTCTTCAATCAGCATGTGATCCAAATCGATTCATCAGCAATGAGTGAAGTCAATGTTAGCTGCTGGGGACTTTTGAGGGATTCTCGATAATTGGAATGAAGTCCGGTAGCGGATGGGGAGATGACAATCTATACTAATATTATAAAGAGGAAAGATTAGTTTGTTTGTTTGAAAATACTGAACCGATTTGAAAAAGTATTTCACTGTTTTGAAGCTACACTATTCCGAATGACATAGGCTATATATTTTTTGAAAAAAATTAGGGGTCCTTACTAAAACTCCATTAATTTAACCCAAGATGTAAAAAATTACTTAAAATATTCTTTACATCGCGTGCCCCGTGAAAATTATTGATGATAGTATAAAATAATGTACTGCGACTTTGTAGAACACATTTTTATTTACATAACACAACATCATATATCGTTGAAATGTTTATTAAAGACCCGAGCGAAGCCGGGGCAGGCCGCTTGTAAATATATAAAGGGATAAAGGGATAATCTTGAATAAGAGCTGCGAACTATCGAGCGATCGAAAATACAATTCAAAACATACATTAAGGTCTCTCATCGAACTAGCATCCACGGGCCATGAAACCAACCTAGGGAGGCAGCCTCCCAGCACTGTCTACTCTGACCTCCAATACACACCCCTTTTGACGAAAGATCCAAAAAAAACTCTGTCTTCTTCTCAAATTACCTATGTCATTTCATTCTTTACTAAGAATACTCTGACCTTTAATACACGCACCTCTTGGACGAAAGATCCAAAAAAAAACTCTGTCTTCTCAAATTACCTATGTCATCTCACTCTTTACTAAGAACACTCCACCCGACCCTTAGAGTACAGTTTGACAATATCTTAGACAGTGGCTTCCACGCCTGAATTGATAGCGCTATATAGTTGTAACATGTTACGCGTAACCCATATGGCTCCTTAGAGACAAAACAGAAGTGAAGATACATTTATTATGTCACTTAAGTAGCGTTTTATTCTTAATCATAAGTTTAGGGAGCTTATATTATGTAAGTATCAGGTTTATTGTTATTGAAGTGGAATGCTAGTGGAATAGTGGGTGCCTCTCTAATGAGAGGTCGCAGGTTCGAAACTGAAAACGTATCATAGTGATAGGTTCCGTGTAACATTGGCACAAAATGATGAATGGTGGTGTGTTTTATGCACCCGCAATATCTAAGCATCCGCAGCTCTAGCAGCATCCTGAAGGCATTAGCAGACCGCTATGACTGTCAAGCACTTGAACCATTGTACCAAGGTTCACTTGCAACCTAACAATAATTATAATAACCCCTTAGGTAAATAAATATAAGGTAGAATTTGTAAGTAATGCTTAGAAATAATATTATAATCTTAGTTGAGAAGGTCTACTTGTTTGTTGTTATTCTTTGTTTATTTTCTTTTCTTTTATGTTCTTTTCATTCATGGATTATTATTATCTGATAAAAAACTAATTATTATTATTATTAATATTGTTGGTTCCGCGTCACATTGCAAAGTGACTTTGAACTGGCTGATTTGTCAGTTAATCTATTTTTTATTTTTTTATTTAACAGAATATATTCAAATATTTCAAAAAAAGAAGAAATTTAGTAGACAGCTCTCAGAACTAAAGTAATTCACTTAGGGCGTAAGTGCTTCTAGCCGTTGGCGGTCAGAATTCTTATTACGTAATGGAAAACGAGGTCCAGGGTTGGACGATTTTAGAATTATTAAAATCGTATACGAATCGTATCGCATTGTAAAAATAGGTGTACTGTAGTTTATGAGATAATTAGTGAACAATTTTGATGCATAGAAAGGTGAACTAGCAATTGAAAAGAATTAGTTACAAGTCTTCGTATATCACAACGTATCTGCCGCAAACCATCTTGAGACATGAGGTTGATGTCTCACTCCTTAAATCAGTACGTATACTCCACGACAAAATAGATATAGCGGTGATATCTACTCGTGTGACTCTTTAGGATGTGAACTATGCGAAATATCTAGGAACTGCAAAAAGCGAACAGCCCACACTTGTACGCACTAATGTAAGTACTGTTAATCTATTCATAGTAAGAACTACTATGCAACAATAAATAAACATCCTTGCAACTCGAACCATTATCTTATCTTATCTTATACCTTTAAACGAGCAATTCTTTTATATAATATGTACATATAATCTGAATCTCGGAAACGGCTCCAACGATTTTCATAAAATTTAGTATACACGGGATTTTAGATCGATTTATCGATTTACGATTTATTTTTAGAAAATGTTGTTTTATTCGTATTTTCAATAATCAACTTTATGACTCTTTCCGACATCTATTGGCGAATAATAATACTATTTTTCTTAATTGAGGGCAACTAACCGCTTTAAAGACACAACAAAATCATCGTCTAGTTTCTTTAAAACTAAGAAAATTACACATTTGATCAAAGTCAGCGATAGAAACGGAAATACTACTTGCATTGCAGGATACAATCTATCGAAGCTTTGAAATGCGTTATCGAAAATTTAATACAACAAGGCATCTGGTAAGTCCAGACTCGATTCCCGAACGTAATCTCGTTTCACGGTGCACCGGTAGCGGTCGATTCGTCGGGGAGATATCTGATTACCGAGATGTTTTTAATAGGATTTTTACAATTTTAAGTTCGGTAAGTTCAAATGCTAAGGGTGGGTTTTGTTGATTAAAAGTTTTTAGTTTTTTTTTTGGACATCAAATCGTGCAACCCGCCATCTACCTTAAGATACAACGTATTTATTTAAATTGGACTGAAATAATTTATCACTGATGGTAGGACGTAAGTCACTTGAGTAGCTACCATCTCTCACATTTGATTTTGTCATTACGGATCCTCCCGATCCATTAACGGTGCTTTTTTAGGTACCTCAAGCACCGGTCACCGTCCTCGCCGAACCTGTCGCTTGTGACAAAGGGCTCGACGAGTAAATTAACCCACAGACACAGCCCACTAAGTTTCTCGTCGGACTTCTCAATGGGTCATGTTTCCGATCCGGTGGTAGTTTCTGTGAAGCACTGCTCTTGCTAGGGCCAGTGTTAGCAACATCTGGTTTGATCCCCGAGAGCTCACCTACACGCTAGAGTAACGCTGACATAGCCTCTCAAGGCTATCAGCATAAAAAATATATATGTCGTGGATAACGACTTTAGTTGTCGTGGATAACGACTTTTAGTAATATTAAGACGGTGGTTTTGATTATTATTTTAAATGATGAAATGTTGTTTTGATAAATATCACAAAATGAAGGGTAGACTCCGTAACGCCACAGTATAAAATGGCGGTACGTGGACAGAGTCGTGGCATTCCGTGTCAGACAGTCATTCCGTCCGTCTCAGTCAGTCGGTCTGTCGGTATGTGCAACGAAACTGTCGGTTTATCCTGTCATTGTGAAAGTTGTGTGTGTAGAGTTTCAATAATTGTTATTCAAAAAGTTTTATTAACTAAACTGAGTTCAATCGAATACGAGTGATGACGGAACCTACCGCTCAGCCATCCCTGACGTGTGCTGACATCAGAAGTGAGATCAGGACTCTACTCTCACTGGCGTGACGTGTTTGAACATGTTCGAAGTACAACAAAAAAAAACATGATGCAGATCAGAATACTAGTAGTGGTACGCCACAAGAGCGTGAAGGCAGCATACGTAAGTCGTGTAATAACGTCTCTGTTACCTCGATGGAAGATCTGAGCCACGAAGAAATCGTCACATCTTACGTTCTGGCTCATGTTGCCCAGTTTGACTGTCGACTTCATCACATGGCATTTACTAGCGGAAATACAACACGTAACAAGCTATTGCAAGAAATTAAGGCAAGTGCAAATCTCAAGTGAAACTTCGATCGCAATAATGGATCTGTCATGACGAGTGGGTAGTTCCGACAAGAATTATTTTAAGCGGCTGACTTCTGCTAGAGTTACATGGCATTAGTGCAGTAAACCAGGACATGAGACTGTGAATTGTCGCTGAAATTTTAGAATCTACTAGATTCAATACCAATAACACTACACGTTCGATGACTTCGGGCTCCAGCAAGCAAGCAAACAAGAAAGCAAGCAAGTTTCCGTGGGGAAGAAAAATTGACACATCTGAAGTCGTCGTGACCTGTAAGATAAGAGGTCCGGTGCGTTCGTGTCTGGCGATGCGGCGGTGTTCGGGTTCCGCTGGCGGATGCAGGTTTTTCCGGTGAAGTGCGTGCTTGTGCGTGCTTGACAAGTGTTCGCGGTTGGCTTCCTCAGTGTGGGAGTAACATCGTGTAGGAGAGGTGGAACCCGTAAAATTGTAGTTTGCGTGGTGGCTGGTAAGATTTGTTGCGGTAAGAAGTTTGCATGGTGGTAAAATGTTTTGTGAGTCTGCACAGGTAGCCGGAGGTGAGACTTCCGCGGTCGCGGCCCACCCAGTCTGCGAGAACCGGGCAGATCGCCTCGACGGTACGGAGGCCGGCCGACGGGTCCGCCAAACGACGAGACCACGCCTCCAGCACGGACTGCCGAGATTGGAGCCCCCGCGCTCCGGCTGCACTTGCGCTAGGGCACGCCGCCTCGTAGGAGACTGTGAGGTATCCTTGAATAACTCTGACTGCGATCGCGCGCTGCCGGCGTCGCAGCGCGGCGACGTTCTCGTGGGTAAGGACGTGGCACCAGACGGGTGCTCCGTATAGTGCCGTCGATCGCACGGGTACCGTCACCCTGCCTATTTCTGCCGTAAAGCAGTGGTGTATTTCGGTTTGAAGGGTGGGACAGCGGTTATAACTATACTGAGACCTTAGAACTTCTATCTCAAGGTGTGTGGTCCGTTTACGCTGTGGATGTCTATGGGTTCCAGTAACCACTTAACACAAGGTGGGCTGTGAGCTCGTCCACACATTAAATCGAAGAGCGTAATCAAACGAAATTAGATACGAAGTTTAAAGGGCCGTTTAAAGTAGTTGAAGTATTGGATGGTGACCGTTACACATTGAAAGCTTTAAATTCAAAACGTACTTACAAATACCCACATGATAGGCTAAGAAAAATGCCAGCATGACACATACCAGTCGAGGTTGATGTAAATGATGATGATGAAGAGCAAGCTTAAATTGTGGTGAAAACTCGAGTAAGGATAGTCTATCGGCCGTATTGTGTTCGACCGTACCAGTAGCTATTACGTAGTCGTAGCCCGGTAGAAATCGGTGTCTCTTGAGGCAACTCAAGTAGTCCGTGGGTGCGCGGTGCGCGTTTGGCTCTGGCGGAGGTCGGGGTCTGTAAAGACCATCGTGTGTAGTCAGCGGGTGATGCACACGGGCGATCCACGCTGTGGATGCGCATCATGAGGGCAATTGCGATTGCTGGTCGGCTGGAGAGCCGTGGCGTTAGATATTTTTACTCGGAAGTTTTCTTTGATCTGAGTTCCTGTAAGCTATGCCTGATTTGTACAGAGTAAATTTGAAGTTTGATGAACGACTGTGGTACGTGCTCTGGCTGCTGAATAGTGAACTTTGTATACCCTATTGTTTGATTTGGTTAAAATGGTATTAAAACAGTTTAAAGCTTTGATGACTTTAAATTTTCCGATAAGTCGTAAAGTGTAGTCAGGAGTGATCGAGCGGAACAAGTGTTCTTCTTCTTCGGGGTCGTCGTACTCCCTTACGGGGGCACGGAGCGGGCCTCGGGGCAAACCCCACTGCCCGGGACGAGCTCCCTGAAGGAAGAACTAGGGAGAGGTACGCTGTTCGCAGCGCGCACGGCTGCACTACATCGACAAAACATATATACTTATACATAATACGATGGGCTGGTCTGCTGACGGCTCGATGCCCGTGACGAAGTCACCCCGGCGCCGGCCGCTGTCCTCTGCTTCCTAATTGTAATTTTTTTTTTTTTTTTTTTTTTTTTTTTTTTTTTTTTTTTTTTTTTTTTTTTCCCTTATTATCTAACTACAACTAACTACTAACTAAACTAAACTAACTAAACTACTATATACAACAGGGACAACAGTCAGCAACCGTGGGGCCCGCCACCGGCCCCATGCCGCGGCCCCACCTCTACAAACCAGAGGAGGAGCCGCGGCACTAGTTTGGCGCTCACCCGTTCTGGGCTCCCCAAAAGGGGAAGACCATCGCGGGGAGGGACCGATGTTAAACACTCCCCAGACGGGGGAGTGGTCCACCCAACGGGGGTGGGAAATGGGTCCCCATAAGGGGGCACCCCAACGATGTGGGGGGACATGACGAGTGTGGACAGCTCAGTCCCATGGGGGCACTCATTATGAGCACTCCCATATCACTCCGATTAAGCCGACTATCTTACCATAGCCGGGGGTTCCAGTAGCTCCCTTGGTAGCGCCCGACCATCAGGTGGTCTGGCGTGCAAGGGAGCTATATTGTGGAGGTGCTCGTGGGGTCCACCGTCAGCCCGCTCGTAAAGATTACGAGCTAGCCTCCGGATGAACTCCTCGAGCGACTCCACATCCAGATCCCGGGCGATTACGTCATTTCTGACGTAACGCCCTGCTCCGACTATCGTGCGAAGAGCCAGATTTTGCTGGACCTGTAACCTCGCCCGCATACCCTGCGGGATGAGGTGATACCAGGCCTCAGCTGCGTACGTGATACGGGAACGGACATACGTCTTATAAATGCCGAGCTTAGTCCTGACCGGCAACCTAGAGGCCAACACCGGCCGGAGGAGGAATCTCGCACAGCGAGCGGCCGCCAACGCCTTATTGGCGTTGGCGGTCATCCTCAAACTCCGGTCGATATCGACCCCCAAGTACCGGACGCTGGATCTAAACTCGACATTAGCGCCACGGAGACTGAGCTGTCCCGGGACGACTGTTGTGCGGACCGGACCGAAGAGGATAGCCGCAGTCTTCCCCACGTTGACCGCGACCCTCCATCGGTCCAGCCACTGGGGCAGTAAGTCCAAAAGCCTCTGCATCCTCAGAATGGCCGCAGAGGGGACGTTGGATGACGAGAAGTAGGCGCTGTCGTCGGCAAACAGCGCCAACTTCACGTCTACTTCCCACGCTTGGAGGTTACCCTCGAGCGTGGGAATGTCGTTGGTGTAGAGAGCGTAGAGGAATGGAGCCAGGACGCTTCCCTGAGGAACTCCGGCCGTGACTGGGCGCACCGACGACTTGGCGCCCTCGACCGCGACAAAGAAGGATCTTCCCTCCAGGTACGACCCCAGCAGTCGCACGTAGGCGTGCTGGAGGTCCGTGTTCTGCACCAGCTTGTGGATCAGTCCCGCATGCCAGACACGGTCGAAGGCTTTCTCGATATCGAGAAAGACTGCGGCCGTGTACTGGCGCGCGTTGGACCGATCCGCCAAGTGATGCATGACGCGGACCAATTGCAGCGTTGTCGAGTGACCGCTGCGAAACCCGAACTGCTCGGGTCTGGGAAGGATGTGCGGCGACACCCTTCTCAGCAGCAGCCTCTCGAACAACTTGCCCACATGCGACAGCAAGGTGATCGGACGGTAACTGGAGGGATTTCTCCTATCCTTGCCGGGTTTGGGCAAGGCGATAACCTTGCCCAATTTCCAAATTCCCGGGAAGTGTCCTGTGGACAGAATGGAATTGAACAGCCGTGTCATATATGACACGACCGTTTCAGGGAAGTGGAAGAATGCGAGGGAGGGAATACCGTCCTCTCCCGGCGCCTTGCGCCTCTTCATCCGCTTGATGGAGAGGCGCAATTCACTGGGAGTGATGAAAGCATCATCTCCCAACGGAGGCACCGGGGAGGAGAGTAGGTTCGCTACGCTCTCTTCCACCGATTGGTGGAATGCGGCCTCTGAGGGTGCAGAGTCATTCGGAACGAACTGCCGCTCCAGCATTGCGGCCAGGACATCGGCGCGGGCCTGAGCCGAGAAGCATCGGTTGCCCCTCTCGTCCACGAGTGGACAAGTCGGGGCAGGCCGATTTGAGAGCTGGCGGCAAAGTCGGTGGAGGGACACAGAAGAGGGGTCCTCACGGGCCTCCTCAATCCGTTCCTCCCACGCGTAGCCCCGGAAGGAGCTAATCTTCGCCGCCAACTCCGCTTCCAACTCATTAAGCTCGCGCTTGATCCTGGGACAACGAGTTGTCGCCCAGAGCCTCCTCAGGCCCCTCTTCCGGCGAATGATCGCCTTCAGATGGGCCGGGAGTCTACCTCTGGGCCCGCCGCTGGGCACAAGAGTCGTCGCCTGGTCGATCGCTCCCCTGATGGAGTCGACAAGGCGGACTGCCGCATCGTCGACCCCATCAGGGGTATTGGGGTCCTGAATCACGGGAAGGTCGACTAGTCGTCTCTTAAAGAGCTCCCAGTCGACCTTCGGTCGTAGGGGCGAAGTCGCAACCCGGGTAAGCCCCATTCCCAGTGTCACCAGGATAGGGAGGTGGGGAGTACCCAGGTCGTACAGTGCCTCGATCGTTACGGGGCACCGTAGCCCCTTATGAACACACACGTCCAGCACATCGGGCTGGTATCGCGCGGCGGTAGGGACGTGCGTGGGTTCATCAGGGCCGACCACAGAGTAGTCGCCCCTATCGGCATCTTCTAACAGCCGCCTGCCCACTGCTGTGTTAAGTCGGGAGCCCCACGCGACGTGCTTCGCGTTGAGGTCCCCGACCAGCAGAGCTGGGCGGCTGTCGTAATTCAGGGCCCGTCTTATATCCTCAGGGTGAAACTCAGGCCCCGGGGGTCTATACGCGGCATAAATCCGCATATCCCCCCCCGAGGTGTGTACCCTCACACCGACCGATCGTGTCGATGAGAAGGACAGCAAATCCATATGTTCTACCATAAGAATAACAGAGGCGAGCCCCTTCGAATTCTTAATAGTTCGCGTGCCATATCCCAAAAGGTTTTTACTTAAAATGATACTGAAGGTAAGAGATTAACTTTGACGAGACCAGAACATTGGAAATTTAGTAAAAATCGATGTTGAATTTTGTTGAAATGAAGACAGATTGCTTTAACTGGTAATAGAACCTATGATTACATAAGGTTGCCTCTAAGTAGTGCTACTGACGAGACTGATTAGTGAGGTGAGAGTATCTCCATCGATTGGTACAGCGGAGACCTGGGTCTCAATGGAGACTATTGTTGTGTTGGTCTACTAATGACCTTGACTCTATATTGTGAAGTGATGTGTATTGGTTTTATCATTTGTTTTAATGATAATGTGGGTGGCAATGTTACTAGCTGCGCCGGCAGCCAGGCCAGGAGCGTTCTATACGATTTTGTTGACACTAGTGATGTAGAAGATGTAGGATCAAATGACCACGATACAACTGACTGATTAAAGTAAGGATTTTGTTGTCCTATTTTGTGTGATTAGTAAAGAACAGTATTCGGTGTCATTTATGACTGGTAATTGAACACATCGCTCGATTTAGGTGATGTGTTCGTTTTATTGCCGGATGGAGGCATTGTGATGTGTTTGAAGTGGGTACTGGATGGAAGTTCCACTTGCGTGCCGGATGGAGGCAATAAGTAGTCAAGAGCTACTTGATGGAGGTGGCACTTGAATTGGTTTATCGTCACTCGATATAGGTGGCATGAGTTACTCTCACTAGATGGAAGTAATTGTAACGATAGTTTGTGGTTAATACAGAATACTGATGAAATACTGCTCAGATTGAGTTGTTTTGTAATAACTCTGGTTTCTAATGCTTATTGAGCATTAATGAAATTTTTCAGTTGTGTAGTGTATCACTAATAATTGGGTAATTGAGCTATCTACTCAAACAGGTTAACATAGTCTGTTAAAGATCTTGTTGAGAGCTAACGTTATGGTTTGTAATGAAAGGAATCCCAATCCTCAATCGTGAATGTATCAGGATTGGCCGAGACGAAACCTGTTTGATATTGCAAAAGGTTGTTTTCCTTGCAGGAGCGTCACACAGGGACCTGTGACATGTCAGAATGGCCGTGTCGTGGATAACGACTTTAGTTGTCGTGGATAACGACTTTTAGTAATATTAAGACGGTGGTTTTGATTATTATTTTAAATGATGAAATGTTGTTTTGATAAATATCACAAAATGAAGGGTAGACTCCGTAACGCCACAGTATAAAATGGCGGTACGTGGACAGAGTCGTGGCATTCCGTGTCAGACAGTCATTCCGTCCGTCTCAGTCAGTCGGTCTGTCGGTATGTGCAACGAAACTGTCGGTTTATCCTGTCATTGTGAAAGTTGTGTGTGTTGAGTTTCAATAATTGTTATTCAAAAAGTTTTATTAACTAAACTGAGTTCAATCGAATACGAGTGATGACGGAACCTACCGCTCAGCCATCCCTGACGTGTGCTGACATATATATATTTAAAAGTTAGTATACAACACCCAAAATTAATATCAACAAGAAATACATCGATAATTAAAAGAATAATTGATAATTCCATTAATACATCATATTACTCCTACACGATCGTGGGCAACATAAATTTTGAGATGCATTTCCTATTGTGCAACAAACGGCTTCATTTGCCGACGTTACGAGATTAAATAAATTATTCTCTGAACAATAGGGGGCGTGGTGATCAAGTTATGTTAATATGTGTATGCTGTGATGTAAGCGAAGCGTCTTCTTGGTGAAAGTCTTCATTTTCAATGTTCATATCGTATTTTTTCAATATCGCTTTGGGTAGTACGTATTTAATACGTACGTAATTAAATGTTAAATCTAGTTAACTTGGTAGTTAGCTTAACACAGTTAGCATAGCTTAGTCGTTATTGGTCGTCGATTAACGCCTCGACGACCCGTCGGTCGGGCGTCCTAGGGGTGCCACAGCGAGTTTTATTTTTATTTATTTTTATTGCACCTGTAGTCAGACGAGCATACCGCCCACCTGATAATGAGTGGTTACCGTCGCCCATGGATTCAGCAATGCCAGGGGCAAAGCCAAGCCGCTGCCTACCGAGTCTGGTTGTAATGGTGACTGCGGGAGCCCCCTTACTCTGACCGGGTTTTGACCCCGGCCGTCGGATTTAAGGTGTAAGAGTGGAAGGGAGTCGTTTACTGCGATAAGGCCCTGAAACATCCTTAGGCCGGCGGTTCGCAGTCGCAAACCAGTCCCGCATACCCTGCGCACACCTTAGATGCGGGGACCTCGTAGGAGGTTCAACCCCGGTTCGAAAAAAAAATAGCTTAGTCGTTATTAACTTAGGCGTGGCTGCAAGAACTGTAAAGTGTTCGAAGCGTCGGTGTTCGATTTTTTGTTTTAAATTTTTAAATCTCCCGCCAACGTACCCGGTACCCGCGCAATCAATTGAGCGCAACACTATCGCTACGCGTTACCGCAGCTTGTGCTGCGTTTGGAAAAAGTCACCTGTGAAATCATTAGCAGTTGGCGATATGTCCGTATCACTTAAAAAAAACCCTAAAATTCATTAAATCTGAACTACCTCACAGTCAAAATTTTGTTTAAGAACAACAAACAAGCGAGATCAAACTGTGTCAGTGGACTCGCGATAATCGAAGATGATAAAAACGACAATTAAAAGTTACAATTCTAAAAAAACGATATAATTGATTTTTTTTCCGTTATATTTTTCAGTCACGATATGATTTCCTTAACTCTTGTCTGGCGATTTATCTCGCCCCAGCAGAGACACCGCCTAGGCGAAATGATCACCATCACGACCGCACGTCTAGTTGAAGTACTGACCGCTGCTACCACTTGACTTATCCCAGGCTCTGACAGAGCTCAGAAATTACAAAATTAGTACATTAGAGCCATAAGTGCAATTCATTCCATATAAAAACAAAGGGAGAACAGCAAGTTGTATTAACGTAATTGAGACTTCGATTCCATTTCCCCTAAAGTGGCACTGGTAATAACAATTTCGCGTCCATAAGCTTCGGTTTATTTCGAATTGGGATGTAAGCTTTTCTATCCGTACTAGCCAAAACGAAAAATCGTTAAATGTTTATCGCGTTTATTACGTAATCACTTGGCATACAAAACAGCGGGTATTCGCTCGCAAGGTTAAGCAAAAATCCAAGCAATGGCGAAATATTCTAAAGCTTGAGTGTCGCCTACAAAAACTGAAGAGATATTTTTCTTCGCTCGCTCTGAAGCCTTGTTAAGAAACATCTGCACTAACAATGGGATTAAATTAAACGGATAAGAGGACCAGTTTAATTTTAGACAAGCTCGAGTGTACACAAAGAACTGAGTTAATTAAGGCTCATAATTATTGCAGTGGATGATCATAATCAACCTTTTTTGAAATTTTTATTTATGATTCATAACGAGTATCTTACTCTTGTAGACAGTAATTTGGACGTAATATTATATTATTAAAATACGTATATACTACTACAAATGTCAATTATATTTGTTTGTCACATGTCTTTTTTTTTTAATGTACGTAAATACCTATATTGTAATGAGCTTGTTATTGTATAAAGACGCAATATTCTGGTGATCGAATATGTTGCTCTCTGAACTCAGGCCATCTGAAGACTTCCTTCAAGATTCCCTGTATCGTGTATTCCACGCGGCTAGCTCAGGGAAGTTGATTCAGATTCTTCGATCAATAGTACTATTATTGATCGAAGTTCAGATTATAGAAATTCTCCATTGTAATTCTGTCATAAGACATTACACATATGTCTAGAGTTCTTTTGTCTTACTCTCACTCTCCAGTATCCAGTGTATCCAGCGAGCCACTCCTCCCCCCCCCCCCCCTCGAATCTTAAAACTGTAGATTAAACTTCCTACCGCAGTATTTCTAAGATACTAACTTCTTTATTGAGTATTGGATAAACGAGTTCAAACACCCACCTGAGGTAGTTATCAGAATCCATGGAGATTACCACATAAATACCGCCATTAACTTTGAGATATTAGGTACAACGGCTATCCCATCCTCAAATTGGAACTTATGGCTTCGCGGTAGAAGTCGGTAGTAGAAGTAGTAGTGGGTAGTCTACCCTTGCGGGCTAACCATCTAACCCCTAAAAGGTCCAAAATAGACTGT
The DNA here is from genome assembly GCF_030269925.1 of Bombyx mori. Classification (NCBI taxonomy): domain Eukaryota; kingdom Metazoa; phylum Arthropoda; class Insecta; order Lepidoptera; family Bombycidae; genus Bombyx; species Bombyx mori. Next base: position 2,068,208 of record NC_085128.1, read on the forward strand.
GACAGTGTTGCGGTATTAACGCTGCCACAATCACTACTAAGTATACATTAATTTAATAACATTATTACATCTATGAGCTTTGATAAAAAAGTCCTTCCAATTTTGGTTAATCAACTCATCCAACAACACTGGAAATAATTACGAGAAAAATTTAACTTATCAAAATATTTGGTAAAAATATGTACGTATCTATAAGCGGAATTATAATGAGTAGTTAGACGAAGCTCATTATTGTAAGACGGGTAAGTTCGTGCAACTATCGCTTTACATAGTTGGGAAGAGTTGAAACATTAATTACAGCCTTTGAGACTAAGATCCGACGGGTTGCCGAGATGTTGGCAGTTTCAAAAGTTTTCATTTCAACATCCATACCCACATTTCGCTGACTTTGGAATTTTATTTAGATTTAATCTTTCGTGTTTAATCCAATTATTCTTTTTTGTAATTGTCACTTAAAACTAGATATGATGCAGATTAAATTAGTTAAAGTGACGCTTAATTTCGCCCGAGGCTTTTGGAGAGTACTAAACGGTAGGCAGCGGCTTGGTTCTGCCCCTGGCATTGCTGACGTTCATGAGCAACGGTAACCACTCACCATCAGATTGGCGGTAGGCTCGTCTGCCTATACGGGAATAGAAAAAAAATTGCTTACAAGTATCGTACCCATAGAGGGCAAGAGAAGTCGAGGGAGACCACTAACCAGATGAGAAGACGATCTTAGACGAACAGCTGGCCCAAACTGGATAGACGTAGCACAGGATAGAGACGCTTGGGCATCTTTGGAGGAGGTCTTTACTCAATCCGAGGTTCTTACTAACTAAATTTTACTGTTTCATTACAAAACTCTTTTACATCCTAAATACTAATACATACATTTATATATATTTTTTAAACTTTGTAAAAGCAAGAAATAAATGGCTTATTATTATTATCGTATCATGGGGATAGTAAGATTCACATTTTGACATCAATTGGCTTCGGTAATTACTTTAAAGCAGATGGGTTGTGAGTCTATTCGCCCGTTTATAAATATAAAAAAACTAGCTGGGTACAGCTACTTTTAGTTCGCTTCGCTGGGCATTTAAAATTAACATTATTATTTCTCACCTCCACAAAGATTCTCATCATTAACTCCCCCGCAACTGGTGTAGGGAGTCCAACATTGATATAAATATCAACCTATCCATTAAGTACATGTATTTTCTACATGGATACCATATTTCAAGTCGATCGGATGCATGGTTCAGTAGTTATAACGGAACATCCGTAAAAACCACTGTAGATTTATACCTATATATTAGTATAGATAAAATAATAAACGTAACCCAGTAAAAATGTTAATAAAAACCAACAAGAACTGAAGTTAAAACATTTCTTGAACGAACTAAAACAAAGAATATCAGTTTAACAATCGAAAGAGCAAAGCCCGAAAACACGAACGTTCTGTCCTTACGGCCAACTAAATCCGGTTCGGTCCGGTTCTGACCGGTGGTAACACAATAACGGCCAATTTACCCCGAGATTCCGGTCACGTCCCGTCCCCGGACAGCATAGCAGCCCAGACTTGGAATAGAAATTAGGCCATTCCACCTCCATACTGCATTCTCGAATTCAGGCCAAACGTTCGTACGGTAGAATTGATTTTTGTTGCACTCGACTGAATCTTTAGAGCGACGAAGCAATGCTGCTGTGATAATTCAACTTCATTTCAGGAGATCCAATTTGCTGGTAAATTAAAGTGATAAAAATATTAAAGCAAAATAATATCTATTTATTATTTATTAATTAACTATTAATAGTCGTCGTGGCCTAAGAGATAAGACATCCGGTGCATTCGTATCTAGCGATGCAACGGTATTCGGATTAATGAGACTGTGGCGAAGATGAGGTGTGGCGGAGGATGCTACGAATACCGTGGACTGCTATGAGAACTAACGAGTCCATTCTAAGGGAGCTAAACATTCGAAAAAGGCTCTCTTCCATTTGCCGGGAACGTGTTATAAGCTTCTTCGGACACACCATGCGGTCTCCCAGACATGAATTAGAGAAGCTCATAATTGCGGGTCGCATAGAGAGCAAGCGTGCTGTGGGCAGAACATCAGCCAGATGGTCAGATCTAGAAAGAGAAGTACTTGGTGGTAGTCTGTACCATGCGGTCCATGCCACCCATGATCGAGCACAGTGGAGAAACGTCACATGTGGTCACGATCCTCAGCAATGAAGGAACGATATAGAAGTAAAAAAAAGTATAATTTATTATTTTGTGGTTATTCAATCAAGATAAACAAAATTCTCCGCGTTTCGAGAACATTCATTAATCGCTCCACCAATATCGATTGCAATCAAAAGTTTCCTTTACGCAAACTCAGAAACTACTTTAATGTTTATTTAGTGGAAATCAGTGTCGTTGTTATTACGTCGCGGAGACGCGGTTCCGATGTTGGAAAATTTTAAAATAGGTCGTGCCTCTACAGTTTCAGTCCCCCGCGGCGGCCTTCTAACGCAACACGTGGACGCATAAAAATATTCCCAAGGACCGGTTTGTTTTAAAATACCTGTTTTATATTTGCAGATGATATTTGCTTTAAGCGCAATATTTATTTATTTATTGATTTGTAACTTTATATACTAGAAAGTATAAAGGCGGACTTAATGCTCTAGGCATTCTCTGACAGTCTACCTTAGGGGAGTGCAGAGATGAACCTTATGAATATAATATAATAAAATAATATTAATGCTGTCTACAACTGCTGGGCTTACCAATGCAATGTTGGAGACGAAACTGTGCTTACCAACAAGAATGTGAAAACATTTAATAATTCAAAAATAAAGACAATCACTGCCTTACATAAGCATGGAAATTTCTAGTCATTGCCAGTCGTTTCTTTCTGGCCCTTGTTAATTTTTTTTATATCTATATGCGACTATAGGAATGTGTACCGGTCTAAATATTAACAACCACAATTTATATTAACGCTGTTCATTTTTAACCACTAGGTTATTTTTTAATAAACAAGTCTTACGCTTGTTCGATTCGAGACTTGAGTTCCAAAATCTTGAGGATAAAATTTCGTCATCAACAAAAAAGTTTATTGATTTGAATTTTTCGATAACGTTTTGATCAACATTTGGGCCGACTATAACAATCATTCAATTACCTAATATCGCTCCCACTATTTAAGATTTTTCTACTTGAAAACACTATATCGACGCTTGAAAGGCAAACGTGACTAAGCGACTATACGTGAACTTTACAGTAGACTAATTTAAAGTTGAAATACCCGAAAAAAATGATATTTCAATGAATCTAGCTGTAGGATTGAAATGATTTTAATAGACCTAGAAATATCCTTTTTTTTGCGCATCGAATATGGTTATTGCCTATCATTTATGTATAAAGCAGTTATTGTCGCTTAGTTATGTTTGCCTTTCAAGCGTCGATATGCATTGTAGTATTTAAAGGGATTTCGTCCCTGACAATACTGATCATCATCATCATCATCATCTTAGGCCTTACAGCCCAGGGTGGGCCTTAGCCTGGTCCAGTATGTCTCTCCAGACTGCTCTGTTCAGGGCTTTCTCCTTCCAGTTCTTGACGCCGATATTTTTGAGGTCGCGCTCCACGCCATCCAACCATCGGAGTTTGGGTCTGCCACGACTTCTGCGGCCCTCTGGTTTGCCATAGAGCAGTTGTCTCGGCATTCTGGTACTCTCCATTCGAACCACATGACAATACTGATGCTTGACCATAAACATTCACAGTGCAGTGAGCTGTAGTTTTGAAGGCATTCAATGCCAATTTAAAAAAGCAACTATACCACATCCATAGAATTATTCATTCGCTATAAAATCTCCGGTTCCCATTCCGCTTATCTGCCTCGTATATCGGAACTCGTTTTACGTCACCAGATTATTTTTACTCAGGACAGTATTTTCAGTCTGCTGTGCTTATGTTTTCTTTTTTCTTTTATTTACCAGCAGATAAGAGGTAAGCTTGTCGCCCACCTACAATTATTTTTAATATTTTTATACCGCAAATGTATGAGAGAGCGCAAGGCCCATCTGAATCTAATCTTACCCGAAATTGAAATTGTATCAACCATTTTTATGAAACTTTATTCTTTAAATGATAGACAGACTCAAATATCAAGCAAGCAACAACCACACACGAATTTATACAATAGAGACTTTTGCGAAATATATATCCGATCGAATATCAACAATAATCCTTCTTGAATAGAATTTAAATGAGCCATTTTCGAAATCCACGCGTAACTATGACCATAAGTCAAGCTAAAGTAATACTTATTAACAAGGGCACAGGCTAGACAGGCTTAAATTAAATTAATAATAGCCATAAAATTAACAGCGCAACCAAAAGAAGCGGCCTTGCCTAACCCAGATCTGTCAAGAGGTATGAAATTTTTATAATTAAATTTACAAAACGTTCTTCGGTATTTTCGTATTGAAGCTCATTTAACATTTATATAGTTTAATCTCCTGTCAGTTATACTTACAGAAAACGTACTAAGTGGATTATAAGGCATTAGCGTCGGATCAATAAGGTACCGCGTTCCGTAGCTACCGCTCTACGACAGTCGTTTGAGGGATTTCGTATATCGAATTGGCGTTTGAACGTCTCGTCGTGAACTGGTTTAGATTCGAATTTAAATGAATCCGCCTTAAAAGAGACGAAATAATAATAAAGAATTGATACGAATTTAAATTAGAAATTTTAGCCGCTACACTACAATTACTGTCTATTAATATATTTAGATGAAATATGCTGATAGCCTCGGGAGGCTATATCAGCTTCTCCTTAACTTGTAGGTGAGCTCACAGGAATCAAACCGGGAATTTGAGAATCTACCATTCGCACAATCTACCACCGGATCGGAAACGCGAACCACTGAGAAGATCCGACGAGAAACTCGGTGGGCTGTGTCTATGGGTCAATTTGCTCGTCAAGCCCTTCGTCGCAAACGACGGATTCGACGAGGACGGTGATCGGTGCTTGTGGTGCCTAAAAGCACCATTAATGGACCGGGAACATCCGTAATGACGTGAAATGTGAACACTTAACACCAGATCTTCGCCTTCTCCGCCCAATATGCGCGCCACAACATACAACGAATGCAGGTCTAATTCACAAATGAAAGTCACTGGCTATTTCAATAGACACGCCTATTAATCATAAAACACTCAACAAAAGGATCTAGCTCAAATACCCAACACAAAGTCAGATATCAGGATTGAATAGCAATGATTCGAAATGGGATGAATTATGAAATGCGTCATTCAAATGTTTGACAGCAAAATTATCATGTCGATAAATGATCTGATAATTAGCGGTCGGGTTCACTGATTGTCCTGACAGCGTCATATCAGCTAATATGGAGAGTGTAGGGGCCGTTGGGATGTTAATGAGCCGATTGGTTTCGGGACGTTTGTTTGTTATTATTTATTGATTTTGAATTGTACAATTATTTTGGTTCAGTTTAACTTCTCTGTGAAAAGATCGTGTGCTGTAATCGTATGCTGTGTGTTTAGGAAATTCGACCAATTAATTTTAAGCATCGATATAATCTACTTCCTTATTAAATATAACCAAAGCTTAGCTTTACCAAATGCTTAGGAACGTGAAATATTCAAAGGACATATATATATATATTTTTTATCATAATTGCTATTCAAACTGACACGACTATCTCAGGAGACTTTGTTACCAAGCCGTACCTTCCACCATATAACATTAAAAACACTAAATTGTTAATACCTACCTTAATTGAGGTCGTCGTGGCCTAAAGGATAAGGCGTCCAGTGCATTAGTATCTTGCGGTGCACCAGTGTTCGAATCCAAGCAAGTACCAAATTTTCTAATGAAATACGTACTTAACAAATGTTCACGATTGACTTCCACGGTGAAGGAATAGCATCGTGTAATATAATTCAAACCCGCAAAATTATAATTTGCGTAATTACTGGTACGTCTTGTGAATCCGCACGGGTAGTCGTCAGCGCCGTGCCTATTTCTGCCGTGAAGCAGTAATGCATTTCGGTTTGAAGGGTGGGGCAGCCGTTGTAACTATACTGAGACCTTAGAACTCATATTTCAAGATGGGTGGCGGCATTTGCGTTGTAGATGTCTATAATAATAATTTGGAAGCAGCCACAGCTTAGTTAGACGATGCTTGAAATTTTTGTTAAATTAATATTATTTTTGAATCTGGTAAACCTCTATAATTATGACTCTATGTTTTCAAATAAAAATACATCTATTTAAAGTCAAAAAAGTTCCACTGAAAACCATTAAATTTGAACCGCAAACACGACGCCGCGACACACCAGAGCTAGTTTCGAGCGCTCGTATCCATCACAGGAATTTATTTATTTAGCATCCAATACCGTCAGTCAGGCATTGTGGGTTCGCATCAATAATTCATACAGCCGTGAGTTATGACCGCGACAGTCTCCCTAAGGATTTCCACCAGCTACCGCAGGCGTCTTTATAACAACGCCTTTGTACTTATAATGCGAATTTCTTCAAAGTATACATAATTTTAATATTTACGGTATTTTTCGTTACAGAGTTCAGATTTCAATTATTTTATTTTAAATGCTAGTACTAACTACCTCACTCAAATTTTTGATAATCAAATGCACGTGCAATTAAATTTAAACAAATATGTTATATTATTATGTCAGTATTCGAAAACAAATTACAATAATTACGAGTATCTAAAAGTAAATCAGGATTGAAGTATGTTTTACAAAAGTTTGAAAAGTGAATTTAAATTACATAATATAAAACAGGAAATACAATGTGTCTCATGAGGAGCATACAGAACTAGTCTGATTGCAGTGCCGTGTGGAAAAAATATCATCAATAATATATGGCATATTAAAGAAATACTATGAATATTATTAAAGGATTTTAGAATCAATGAACTCAGGACCAACTCTTAACAATATATTATGTCTTAATTATAGTGCTTTTTTTATGATTGAAGGATTACTGGTAGCCCGGAGGCCTTTCCAGTTTCACCAGGACAGGTGTCATAGTGCAATTTCTATTGATTTAAAGTAGGAAAAGTAATAACTTTTTTTATGAAAAGTGAAATTATTAATACAAAATATGAGATCTTGCGAACATCGGTCTGCACATTACGTTTCAAATCGTTTTCTAAAATACACTCCGTTTATCTTTTGTAAAGGTGTTTTCTTATCTTTTTTCACTTCCAAATGTTCTTCTTGACTCAGCCCCGGTGAGACCAAGTCTAAGTTGTCACCATCCGGGGAAGGATCTCTAAGCAACGCCATAGCTTCATTATCGTTAAGGATAAATTCTTCTGGTTTCTTACGGAATGGCGGCCTGTGGAAATATTTTATAAGTGACTTTTCCACTATCAATTTTTTTTTTACAATGTGCATTTAGAACTTCAGAAGTGACTTTACATACTGATTATACGCCGTAGTTTTTAGTGAAAAGAATATAATTATTTTTCAATTAGCTGAACAATTAAATAGTACTAGAGGTCCCGCAGTAGTCGAAATTCGACTATAATTAATTGGAATTGTAAGTTTGTACACTATTATGATTGTATTTTATACTTCTATAATCACAAATTTCGCCAAGACTACACTATAAAAAATATTAACAAAGACAAACAATATTTAATTTCAATTCGACAACAGACGTCAAGAACAAAAGTTTGACAATAAATAGTATGCATGCGTGTGTGCGTCAAATACATGGTATGTAGTGTGTGTAATGTTTTCTTTATTGATTTAATGTATCTTTTATGCATTATTTTAAAAAATATTAGCATTGTGCACTTCTTCTCTATATTCTCTATAAGTGTGGAAGATTTCATACTCCTCTGTATGCGCAATTTTCGTAAAGAGGGATACAAAGTTTTTGCTTCACGTATTAATATTAAATAATATAATAAGTACCTGAAATCCACATCATCGCTGTTAGTAGTATCCACAGCATATTTAACAGCTTTCATAGCAAAATCTACCGCCAAATTCCTCAAATATTCCGATGCAAACAGCGATTTGAACTTATCCGCTAGTTTCTCAGGATGAATCGTTATTGCTATTTGATCGTTCGTTTTTGCAAAAACAATATCAAGAAGCAGTATGGTAAACAGTTTTTCAATCATTGTTCAAACGGAACGAATCCAATAATGTTTTCTTTCGTTTGTTTTTTTTTTTCTTTTATCATAATCAATTCAATGTCGTTTTTACGGAGTAATAAAATACTTGCGGTCGTGATTGAGTCTTTCCGAATCAGTGACTTATTAGTAATTTTGATTTTTATTACGCATCAAATCTTAAAGTATGAGTGAAGCGTTAAATTTCGTTTCATGGCTTCCAGTGTTTCTAATTAAATGTGGTGCTTAATCAGAAGATCTTAAAGTAGTACTTTCCTTGGATTCAGGGAGTGGTAGATAAAATTAAAACTACTTTATGTATTCATTTCGTGTTTTTTAGCATTCGTGAAATGTGAATGCGTATGTTTTCTAAGTATATAATTGATTTTATAGAAAAAGTGACGATAGTTAGCACAACATTCCAATTTTGACGAATAATACCTTCCTTAGACGCCCGTGATCACAAAAACTATAAAATATTTGAAACTTTGGTAATAATGATTAAAAACAAGTAAGATTAATCCGTAAAAGTAATTAACAATAAATGTCAAAGTAACTTGTACAAGGGCTTACTAAATTGCATAATATTACTTTGCTGCAAACTAAAGGGTTTTAAATCCTTTTTTGCTATCATCTTCTATTCTTCCACTTATCATAGTATCAACAATTGTTTTTTTACTACTTCACAAATTCGTGTCCTGCTTGCTGTGAAACTTTGACGTTGCTGATGTCCATAATCAGCTGTAACCATCACGTGAGCCACTATTTAGTCATGGATGGCAAACAAAATTAATCTTATTACAGAACTTTCTCAACTTTAAAAATATTAATTGGCAAAAGTACGATTATTCACTAACAGTTGCAAAATAACTAAAACTAATCTTGTTACAAATTATAATGGACAACAATTTCGTCCCTTCGAGCTATGAACGAAGCTTTATTATCAACAATCACAATCAAACCATAATCGGATACAATATAATCATAAACGTCGGATACAATCAATCGATTTGTTCTATTAACGTTTGATAAAAACTTCCTGTTGACTCGGCCTCCTCAGTTGGTTGCGAAGGGGTCGGTAATAATCAATAATCTCCAATGACTATGTTAATAATAGTCAACTAACGACAAACGAACTACACAATAGTATATTTCTGACGCGATATACGATTGTGTAAAACCGCCCTGCCTTTTTTACCTTAAAAGCTTATGGGATTAGGGGATAGCGATGACTCCAACACAAGCTATACTCGAAAATAACTGTCGTCAGCTTATACATACCGTTACTGGTGGTAGAACCTCTTGTGAGTCCGCATGGGTAGGCAGCACCGCCATGCCTATTTCTGCCGTGAAGCAGTAATACGTTTCGGTTTGAAGGGTGGGGCAGCCGCTGTAACTATAATCGAGACCTTAGAACTTATATCTCAAGGTGGGTGGCGCATTTACGTTGTAGATGTCTATGGGCTCCAGTAACCACTAAACACCAGGTGGGCTGTGAGCTCGTCCGCCCATCTAAACAATAAAAATAAAAAAAACATACCAGTCTGACTACAGGAACAGTTGCCATTCAAATGACGCGTCAGCTCGTTCGACTACTGACGTAAATACGACTCGATCTTTGAATCAGTCAAGGGCTTATTATTGAATGACAACTTCAAGATCGTTTCAACTATCAACTAAACAAAGACAGACTTCAATATTACCTGTTCACAAAGTCAACTAATAAATCTATATAGATTCTGCTTTTAATAATATTTACTAAGGCAGGGTTGAAAGTCAAGAGATAAATAAAATTTTACCAATATTTTCATCGGGCAAGGTTATGCTTAATTATTTTGTACAATAGATGATTATTGAATTAACCAAAAATACTTATCATTGTAATTAAATCAAATTTATCATTTTCATTTTGTGCAATAAAATAGACCCAAAATGCCCAAAATACTCGCATTATATTTCTAAGATATCATAAAAAATAGGATTCGCCATCCCTGCTCTGAAGCGTTGGATTCCTTTAATTATTAACCAAGGAAGGTATTCAATAGTGCTTCAGTTAAATGTACATTATTAATAACGCTCAAAGTCTCGGCGTCCTATGTAGCTTAAAGGAACAATAGACGTCTAGAGTATAGCTTGGTGCTAATATTGGAAGCTGGCATACTGTAACCCAAGTTTGGAATTAGATATATTTGGGATTATTTGGGCTTAGATTAAGCTAGGTTATCAAATTGATACCAATTTTTTGATGGAAGGAATTATTCTAATCCTCATAGATTCCCATCGTAATACCTATTTTAAATATTTAATAACTTAAGCCATTTATTTATTCATACAGACATGCCGAATCTTAAAATTATAGTACATAAAATAACTTTTATGTTGTTGTTTTTTTTTTTGCTTAGATGGATGGACGAGCTCACAGCCCACCTGATGTTAAGTGGTTACTGGAGCCCATAGACATCTACAATGTAAATGCGCCACACACCTTGAGATATAAGTTCTACGGTCTCAGTATAGTTACAACGGCTGCCCCGACCTTCGAACCGAAACGCATTACTGCTTCACGGCGGAAATAGGCAGGTTGGTGGTACTTACCCGTGCGGACTCACAAGAGGTCCTACCACCAGTGATTACGCAAATTATAATTTTGCGGGTTTGATTTTTATTACACGATGTTATTCCTTCACCGTGGAAGTCAATCGTGAACATTTGTTGAGTACGTATTTCATTAGAAAAATTGTGTTTCGAATCTCACTTTCTATAGAAGTACAACGTGGCCATTGTCTCGCAAATCGTGATCGCTCGCCATCTTATGACGTTACCTCATGACCTATAACCGTTTAAATGTAAATACATTTATATTTATTAAGCCTGTCATAGAAGACCAATAAAACGCCATTAATGAATCGTATAAAGAATTCAATGTGACAGTCGAACGTCTCATAAAATGTTAGGTGACCATTTTACGTGGTTGTGAGGTATTTGTCGTTTCCAATGTTTTGTGCGTTACGTTTTTTTGTGGTTACGTCATAACTGAGCATACCGATAACTCTCCGACACATGGTGCTTTCTCGCTACTTAATGGCTTGCTAGCCAATGCCCCGAAAACGGATATATTCCATGATGGTTTGTAGCGATTTGTAGCTGTTGCAAGAAATTACTTTAATTAATAATATTCATACCTTGCTATATACCTTGTCTCCTCCTTGCTACCCTGTCCTCTACTGTTAGTTTGTAAAAAGACAGTTTTTTTAGCATAGTGTGTTAAATTTATTGTCCGAAACGATGACAGATATTAAAAGGGTCAATTGTACGGGCACTCTTCCCGTAACTGTCACGCGCGCCCCCGATGTGTTAAGTGTTTGGGCGATCACGCCACGGCCCTCTGCGCTCGCGACCAAAAAACCGCGACGGAACCGCCTAGCTGCGTCCTGTGTCGAACACAGGGTCACCCCGCGAATTACCGTGGTTGCCCCCGAGCCCCTAAAATAAATCGCCGCGTCGCCCGCCAAAACCGCCTCCGAGCTTCCGGCCCAGACATCAAAGCCTCGGCACCCTCTGCGTCGCAGGCTAAGCCAGCGTTCGTTCCGGCGGCGGTGCCCAGTGTCTCGGCCTGGGCAAAACCGCTGCCGTACACGAACACGGCTACAACTCCCTCCTCCGCGATTCGTCCCGCCCCCGCGACTCGTCCCTCTCCCGCAACTTGCCCTCCGACCGCGTCCGACAATCTCGCTTTAGCGATCGACTTCTTTCAGTCGATCAACTTTGAGCGCGTTAACGCTTTGGGCGACGCCATTCGCGCTGCCTCCACTGCACAACACTTTATCGCCGTTGTGCAGGAATACGCCGACGTATACGCGTCATTAAATACGTACGTCCTCCCCTCACTCCGCCGGTAATCAATGGCGTATATAAGTAGAATAAAGCCCCTATCCGTAACGATAGGATTTTTTAACGCTTACGGTCTCGCAAATCAACGTGATCAGGTTTCTGACTTTTTGCGTGACCACCAAATTGATATCTTTTTAGTGCAGGAGACCCTACTTAAGCCCGCGCGCCGTGACCCTAAAATCGCGAACTATAACATGGTCAGGAACGACAGGCTCTCTGCCCGTGGTGGTGGTACCGTCATTTACTATAGAAGAGCCCTGCATTGCGTCCCGCTCGATCCTCCCGCGCTCGCTAATATCGAAGCATCAGTGTGCCGAATCTCACTGACGGGACACGCGCCGATCGTTATCGCGTCCGTTTATCTTCCACCGGATAAGATCGTTCTAAGCAGTAATATCGAGGCGCTGCTCGGTATGGGGAGCTCTGTCATTCTGGCGGGCGACCTAAATTGCAAACACATCAGGTGGAACTCACACACCACAACCCCGAATGGCAGGCGGCTTGACGCGTTAGTCGATGATCTCGCCTTCGATATCGTCGCTCCGCTAACCCCGACTCACTACCCGCTAAATATCGCGCATCGCCCGGATATACTCGACATAGCGTTATTAAAAAACGTAACTCTGCGCTTACACTCGATCGAAGTAGTTTCAGAGTTAGATTCAGACCACCGTCCCGTCGTTATGAAGCTCGGTCGCGCTCCCGATTCCGTTCCCGTCACGAGGACTGTGGTGGATTGGCACACGCTGGGCATCAGCCTGGCTGAATCTGATCCACCATCGCTCCCGTTTAACCCGGACTCTATCCCGTCTCCTCAGGATACCGCTGAAGCCATAGACATCTTAACGTCACACATCACCTCGACATTAGATAGGTCATCGAAACAAGTTGTAGCGGAGGACTTCCTTCACCGCTTCAAATTGTCCGACGATATTAGGGAACTCCTTAGAGCTAAGAACGCCTCGATACGCGCCTACGACAGGTATCCTACCGCGGAAAATCGTATTCGAATGCGTGCCCTACAACGCGACGTAAAGTCTCGCATCGCCGAAGTCCGAGATGCCAGATGGTCTGATTTCTTAGAAGGACTCGCGCCCTCCCAAAGGTCTTACTACCGCTTAGCTCGTACTCTCAAATCGGATACGGTAGTAACTATGCCCCCCCTCGTAGGCCCCTCAGGCCGACTCGCGGCGTTCGATGATGACGAAAAAGCAGAGCTGCTGGCCGATACATTGCAAACCCAGTGCACGCCCAGCACTCAATCCGTGGACCCTGTTCATGTAGAATTAGTAGACAGTGAGGTAGAACGCAGAGCCTCCTTGCCACCCTCTGATGCGTTACCACCCGTCACCCCGATGGAAGTTAAAGACTTGATCAAAGACCTACGTCCTCGCAAGGCTCCCGGTTCCGACGGTATATCCAACCGCGTTATTAAACTTCTACCCGTCCAACTCATCGTGATGTTGGCATCTATTTTCAATGCCGCTATGGCGAACTGTATCTTTCCCGCGGTGTGGAAAGAAGCGGACGTTATCGGCATACATAAACCCGGTAAACCAAAAAATCATCCGACGAGCTACCGCCCGATTAGCCTCCTCATGTCTCTAGGCAAACTGTATGAGCGTCTGCTCTACAAACGCCTCAGAGACTTCGTCTCATCCAAGGGCATTCTTATCGATGAACAATTCGGATTCCGTACAAATCACTCATGCGTTCAACAGGTGCACCGCCTCACGGAGCACATTCTTGTGGGGCTTAATCGACCAAAACCGTTATACACGGGAGCTCTCTTATTCGACGTCGCAAAAGCGTTCGACAAAGTCTGGCACAATGGTTTGATTTTCAAACTATTCAACATGGGCGTGCCGGATAGTCTCGTGCTCATCATACGGGACTTCTTGTCGAACCGCTCTTTTCGATATCGAGTCGAGGGAACCCGCTCCTCCCCACGACCTCTCACAGCTGGAGTCCCGCAAGGCTCTGTCCTCTCACCCCTCCTATTTAGCTTATTCGTCAACGATATTCCCCGGTCGCCGCCGACCCATTTAGCTTTATTCGCCGACGACACGACTGTTTACTATTCTAGTAGAAATAAGTCCCTAATCGCGAAGAAGCTTCAGAGCGCAGCCCTAGCCCTAGGACAGTGGTTCCGAAAATGGCGCATAGACATCAACCCAGCGAAAAGTACTGCAGTGCTATTTCAGAGGGGAAGCTCCACACGGATTTCCTCCCGGATTAGGAGGAGGAATCTCACACCCCCGATTACTCTCTTTAGACAACCCATACCCTGGGCCAGGAAGGTCAAGTACCTGGGCGTTACCCTGGATGCATCGATGACATTCCGCCCGCATATAAAATCAGTCCGTGACCGTGCCGCGTTTATTCTCGGTAGACTCTACCCCATGATCTGTAAGCGGAGTAAAATGTCCCTTCGGAACAAGGTGACACTTTACAAAACTTGCATAAGGCCCGTCATGACTTACGCGAGTGTGGTGTTCGCTCACGCGGCCCGCACACACATAGACACCCTCCAATCCCTACAATCCCGCTTTTGCAGGTTAGCTGTCGGGGCTCCGTGGTTCGTGAGGAACGTTGACCTACACGACGACCTGGGCCTCGAATCAATTCGGAAATACATGAAGTCAGCGTCGGAACGATACTTCGATAAGGCTATGCGTCATGATAATCGCCTTATCGTTGCCGCCGCTGACTACTCCCCGAATCCTGATCATGCAGGAGCCAGTCACCGTCGACGCCCTAGACACGTCCTTACGGATCCATCAGATCCAATAACCTTTGCATTAGATGCCTTCAGCTCTAATACTAGGGGCAGGCTTAGGGACCCCGGTAACCGTACTCGTCGAACTCGACAAAGAGGTCGACGTGCAACCTAACCCATGCATCAGCCCGCTGAGTTTCTCGCCGGATCTTCTCAGCGGGTCGCGATTCCGATCCGGTAGTAGATTCATTCGCGAAACAATTGCTCTTGAGTTGTTAGGTCTCCTTCGGAGGCGCTCGGGCAGTTGTTAGCAAATCCCACCCCTCTTGGCTGAGCCTTTGCTCGCCCACCTGTCCTGGTGAAACTGGAAAGGCCTTCGGGCCACCAGTAAACTTTCAATCATAAAAAAAAAAAAAAAGGTTGAAAGTCAAGAGATAAATAAAATTTTACCAATATTTTCATCGGGCAAGGTTATGCTTAATTATTTTGTACAATAGATGATTATTGAATTAACCAAAAATACTTATCATTGTAATTAAATCAAATTTATCATTTTCATTTTGTGCAATAAAATAGACCCAAAATGCCCAAAATACTCGCATTATATTTCTAAGATATCATAAAAAATAGGATTCGCCATCCCTGCTCTGAAGCGTTGGATTCCTTTAATTATTAACCAAGGAAGGTATTCAATAGTGCTTCAGTTAAATGTACATTATTAATAACGCTCAAAGTCTCGGCGTCCTATGTAGCTTAAAGGAACAATAGACGTCTAGAGTATAGCTTGGTGCTAATATTGGAAGCTGGCATACTGTAACCCAAGTTTGGAATTAGATATATTTGGGATTATTTGGGCTTAGATTAAGCTAGGTTATCAAATTGATACCAATTTTTTGATGGAAGGAATTATTCTAATCCTCATAGATTCCCATCGTAATACCTATTTTAAATATTTAATAACTTAAGCCATTTATTTATTCATACAGACATGCCGAATCTTAAAATTATAGTACATAAAATAACTTTTATGTTGTTGTTTTTTTTTTTGCTTAGATGGATGGACGAGCTCACAGCCCACCTGATGTTAAGTGGTTACTGGAGCCCATAGACATCTACAATGTAAATGCGCCACACACCTTGAGATATAAGTTCTACGGTCTCAGTATAGTTACAACGGCTGCCCCGACCTTCGAACCGAAACGCATTACTGCTTCACGGCGGAAATAGGCAGGTTGGTGGTACTTACCCGTGCGGACTCACAAGAGGTCCTACCACCAGTGATTACGCAAATTATAATTTTGCGGGTTTGATTTTTATTACACGATGTTATTCCTTCACCGTGGAAGTCAATCGTGAACATTTGTTGAGTACGTATTTCATTAGAAAAATTGTGTTTCGAATCTCACTTTCTATAGAAGTACAACGTGGCCATTGTCTCGCAAATCGTGATCGCTCGCCATCTTATGACGTTACCTCATGACCTATAACCGTTTAAATGTAAATACATTTATATTTATTAAGCCTGTCATAGAAGACCAATAAAACGCCATTAATGAATCGTATAAAGAATTCAATGTGACAGTCGAACGTCTCATAAAATGTTAGGTGACCATTTTACGTGGTTGTGAGGTATTTGTCGTTTCCAATGTTTTGTGCGTTACGTTTTTTTGTGGTTACGTCATAACTGAGCATACCGATAACTCTCCGACACATGGTGCTTTCTCGCTACTTAATGGCTTGCTAGCCAATGCCCCGAAAACGGATATATTCCATGATGGTTTGTAGCGATTTGTAGCTGTTGCAAGAAATTACTTTAATTAATAATATTCATACCTTGCTATATACCTTGTCTCCTCCTTGCTACCCTGTCCTCTACTGTTAGTTTGTAAAAAGACAGTTTTTTTAGCATAGTGTGTTAAATTTATTGTCCGAAACGATGACAGATATTAAAAGGGTCAATTGTACGGGCACTCTTCCCGTAACTGTCACGCGCGCCCCCGATGTGTTAAGTGTTTGGGCGATCACGCCACGGCCCTCTGCGCTCGCGACCAAAAAACCGCGACGGAACCGCCTAGCTGCGTCCTGTGTCGAACACAGGGTCACCCCGCGAATTACCGTGGTTGCCCCCGAGCCCCTAAAATAAATCGCCGCGTCGCCCGCCAAAACCGCCTCCGAGCTTCCGGCCCAGACATCAAAGCCTCGGCACCCTCTGCGTCGCAGGCTAAGCCAGCGTTCGTTCCGGCGGCGGTGCCCAGTGTCTCGGCCTGGGCAAAACCGCTGCCGTACACGAACACGGCTACAACTCCCTCCTCCGCGATTCGTCCCGCCCCCGCGACTCGTCCCTCTCCCGCAACTTGCCCTCCGACCGCGTCCGACAATCTCGCTTTAGCGATCGACTTCTTTCAGTCGATCAACTTTGAGCGCGTTAACGCTTTGGGCGACGCCATTCGCGCTGCCTCCACTGCACAACACTTTATCGCCGTTGTGCAGGAATACGCCGACGTATACGCGTCATTAAATACGTACGTCCTCCCCTCACTCCGCCGGTAATCAATGGCGTATATAAGTAGAATAAAGCCCCTATCCGTAACGATAGGATTTTTTAACGCTTACGGTCTCGCAAATCAACGTGATCAGGTTTCTGACTTTTTGCGTGACCACCAAATTGATATCTTTTTAGTGCAGGAGACCCTACTTAAGCCCGCGCGCCGTGACCCTAAAATCGCGAACTATAACATGGTCAGGAACGACAGGCTCTCTGCCCGTGGTGGTGGTACCGTCATTTACTATAGAAGAGCCCTGCATTGCGTCCCGCTCGATCCTCCCGCGCTCGCTAATATCGAAGCATCAGTGTGCCGAATCTCACTGACGGGACACGCGCCGATCGTTATCGCGTCCGTTTATCTTCCACCGGATAAGATCGTTCTAAGCAGTAATATCGAGGCGCTGCTCGGTATGGGGAGCTCTGTCATTCTGGCGGGCGACCTAAATTGCAAACACATCAGGTGGAACTCACACACCACAACCCCGAATGGCAGGCGGCTTGACGCGTTAGTCGATGATCTCGCCTTCGATATCGTCGCTCCGCTAACCCCGACTCACTACCCGCTAAATATCGCGCATCGCCCGGATATACTCGACATAGCGTTATTAAAAAACGTAACTCTGCGCTTACACTCGATCGAAGTAGTTTCAGAGTTAGATTCAGACCACCGTCCCGTCGTTATGAAGCTCGGTCGCGCTCCCGATTCCGTTCCCGTCACGAGGACTGTGGTGGATTGGCACACGCTGGGCATCAGCCTGGCTGAATCTGATCCACCATCGCTCCCGTTTAACCCGGACTCTATCCCGTCTCCTCAGGATACCGCTGAAGCCATAGACATCTTAACGTCACACATCACCTCGACATTAGATAGGTCATCGAAACAAGTTGTAGCGGAGGACTTCCTTCACCGCTTCAAATTGTCCGACGATATTAGGGAACTCCTTAGAGCTAAGAACGCCTCGATACGCGCCTACGACAGGTATCCTACCGCGGAAAATCGTATTCGAATGCGTGCCCTACAACGCGACGTAAAGTCTCGCATCGCCGAAGTCCGAGATGCCAGATGGTCTGATTTCTTAGAAGGACTCGCGCCCTCCCAAAGGTCTTACTACCGCTTAGCTCGTACTCTCAAATCGGATACGGTAGTAACTATGCCCCCCCTCGTAGGCCCCTCAGGCCGACTCGCGGCGTTCGATGATGACGAAAAAGCAGAGCTGCTGGCCGATACATTGCAAACCCAGTGCACGCCCAGCACTCAATCCGTGGACCCTGTTCATGTAGAATTAGTAGACAGTGAGGTAGAACGCAGAGCCTCCTTGCCACCCTCTGATGCGTTACCACCCGTCACCCCGATGGAAGTTAAAGACTTGATCAAAGACCTACGTCCTCGCAAGGCTCCCGGTTCCGACGGTATATCCAACCGCGTTATTAAACTTCTACCCGTCCAACTCATCGTGATGTTGGCATCTATTTTCAATGCCGCTATGGCGAACTGTATCTTTCCCGCGGTGTGGAAAGAAGCGGACGTTATCGGCATACATAAACCCGGTAAACCAAAAAATCATCCGACGAGCTACCGCCCGATTAGCCTCCTCATGTCTCTAGGCAAACTGTATGAGCGTCTGCTCTACAAACGCCTCAGAGACTTCGTCTCATCCAAGGGCATTCTTATCGATGAACAATTCGGATTCCGTACAAATCACTCATGCGTTCAACAGGTGCACCGCCTCACGGAGCACATTCTTGTGGGGCTTAATCGACCAAAACCGTTATACACGGGAGCTCTCTTATTCGACGTCGCAAAAGCGTTCGACAAAGTCTGGCACAATGGTTTGATTTTCAAACTATTCAACATGGGCGTGCCGGATAGTCTCGTGCTCATCATACGGGACTTCTTGTCGAACCGCTCTTTTCGATATCGAGTCGAGGGAACCCGCTCCTCCCCACGACCTCTCACAGCTGGAGTCCCGCAAGGCTCTGTCCTCTCACCCCTCCTATTTAGCTTATTCGTCAACGATATTCCCCGGTCGCCGCCGACCCATTTAGCTTTATTCGCCGACGACACGACTGTTTACTATTCTAGTAGAAATAAGTCCCTAATCGCGAAGAAGCTTCAGAGCGCAGCCCTAGCCCTAGGACAGTGGTTCCGAAAATGGCGCATAGACATCAACCCAGCGAAAAGTACTGCAGTGCTATTTCAGAGGGGAAGCTCCACACGGATTTCCTCCCGGATTAGGAGGAGGAATCTCACACCCCCGATTACTCTCTTTAGACAACCCATACCCTGGGCCAGGAAGGTCAAGTACCTGGGCGTTACCCTGGATGCATCGATGACATTCCGCCCGCATATAAAATCAGTCCGTGACCGTGCCGCGTTTATTCTCGGTAGACTCTACCCCATGATCTGTAAGCGGAGTAAAATGTCCCTTCGGAACAAGGTGACACTTTACAAAACTTGCATAAGGCCCGTCATGACTTACGCGAGTGTGGTGTTCGCTCACGCGGCCCGCACACACATAGACACCCTCCAATCCCTACAATCCCGCTTTTGCAGGTTAGCTGTCGGGGCTCCGTGGTTCGTGAGGAACGTTGACCTACACGACGACCTGGGCCTCGAATCAATTCGGAAATACATGAAGTCAGCGTCGGAACGATACTTCGATAAGGCTATGCGTCATGATAATCGCCTTATCGTTGCCGCCGCTGACTACTCCCCGAATCCTGATCATGCAGGAGCCAGTCACCGTCGACGCCCTAGACACGTCCTTACGGATCCATCAGATCCAATAACCTTTGCATTAGATGCCTTCAGCTCTAATACTAGGGGCAGGCTTAGGGACCCCGGTAACCGTACTCGTCGAACTCGACAAAGAGGTCGACGTGCAACCTAACCCATGCATCAGCCCGCTGAGTTTCTCGCCGGATCTTCTCAGCGGGTCGCGATTCCGATCCGGTAGTAGATTCATTCGCGAAACAATTGCTCTTGAGTTGTTAGGTCTCCTTCGGAGGCGCTCGGGCAGTTGTTAGCAAATCCCACCCCTCTTGGCTGAGCCTTTGCTCGCCCACCTGTCCTGGTGAAACTGGAAAGGCCTTCGGGCCACCAGTAAACTTTCAATCATAAAAAAAAAAAAAAAGGTTGAAAGTCAAGAGATAAATAAAATTTTACCAATATTTTCATCGGGCAAGGTTATGCTTAATTATTTTGTACAATAGATGATTATTGAATTAACCAAAAATACTTATCATTGTAATTAAATCAAATTTATCATTTTCATTTTGTGCAATAAAATAGACCCAAAATGCCCAAAATACTCGCATTATATTTCTAAGATATCATAAAAAATAGGATTCGCCATCCCTGCTCTGAAGCGTTGGATTCCTTTAATTATTAACCAAGGAAGGTATTCAATAGTGCTTCAGTTAAATGTACATTATTAATAACGCTCAAAGTCTCGGCGTCCTATGTAGCTTAAAGGAACAATAGACGTCTAGAGTATAGCTTGGTGCTAATATTGGAAGCTGGCATACTGTAACCCAAGTTTGGAATTAGATATATTTGGGATTATTTGGGCTTAGATTAAGCTAGGTTATCAAATTGATACCAATTTTTTGATGGAAGGAATTATTCTAATCCTCATAGATTCCCATCGTAATACCTATTTTAAATATTTAATAACTTAAGCCATTTATTTATTCATACAGACATGCCGAATCTTAAAATTATAGTACATAAAATAACTTTTATGTTGTTGTTTTTTTTTTTGCTTAGATGGATGGACGAGCTCACAGCCCACCTGATGTTAAGTGGTTACTGGAGCCCATAGACATCTACAATGTAAATGCGCCACACACCTTGAGATATAAGTTCTACGGTCTCAGTATAGTTACAACGGCTGCCCCGACCTTCGAACCGAAACGCATTACTGCTTCACGGCGGAAATAGGCAGGTTGGTGGTACTTACCCGTGCGGACTCACAAGAGGTCCTACCACCAGTGATTACGCAAATTATAATTTTGCGGGTTTGATTTTTATTACACGATGTTATTCCTTCACCGTGGAAGTCAATCGTGAACATTTGTTGAGTACGTATTTCATTAGAAAAATTGTGTTTCGAATCTCACTTTCTATAGAAGTACAACGTGGCCATTGTCTCGCAAATCGTGATCGCTCGCCATCTTATGACGTTACCTCATGACCTATAACCGTTTAAATGTAAATACATTTATATTTATTAAGCCTGTCATAGAAGACCAATAAAACGCCATTAATGAATCGTATAAAGAATTCAATGTGACAGTCGAACGTCTCATAAAATGTTAGGTGACCATTTTACGTGGTTGTGAGGTATTTGTCGTTTCCAATGTTTTGTGCGTTACGTTTTTTTGTGGTTACGTCATAACTGAGCATACCGATAACTCTCCGACACATGGTGCTTTCTCGCTACTTAATGGCTTGCTAGCCAATGCCCCGAAAACGGATATATTCCATGATGGTTTGTAGCGATTTGTAGCTGTTGCAAGAAATTACTTTAATTAATAATATTCATACCTTGCTATATACCTTGTCTCCTCCTTGCTACCCTGTCCTCTACTGTTAGTTTGTAAAAAGACAGTTTTTTTAGCATAGTGTGTTAAATTTATTGTCCGAAACGATGACAGATATTAAAAGGGTCAATTGTACGGGCACTCTTCCCGTAACTGTCACGCGCGCCCCCGATGTGTTAAGTGTTTGGGCGATCACGCCACGGCCCTCTGCGCTCGCGACCAAAAAACCGCGACGGAACCGCCTAGCTGCGTCCTGTGTCGAACACAGGGTCACCCCGCGAATTACCGTGGTTGCCCCCGAGCCCCTAAAATAAATCGCCGCGTCGCCCGCCAAAACCGCCTCCGAGCTTCCGGCCCAGACATCAAAGCCTCGGCACCCTCTGCGTCGCAGGCTAAGCCAGCGTTCGTTCCGGCGGCGGTGCCCAGTGTCTCGGCCTGGGCAAAACCGCTGCCGTACACGAACACGGCTACAACTCCCTCCTCCGCGATTCGTCCCGCCCCCGCGACTCGTCCCTCTCCCGCAACTTGCCCTCCGACCGCGTCCGACAATCTCGCTTTAGCGATCGACTTCTTTCAGTCGATCAACTTTGAGCGCGTTAACGCTTTGGGCGACGCCATTCGCGCTGCCTCCACTGCACAACACTTTATCGCCGTTGTGCAGGAATACGCCGACGTATACGCGTCATTAAATACGTACGTCCTCCCCTCACTCCGCCGGTAATCAATGGCGTATATAAGTAGAATAAAGCCCCTATCCGTAACGATAGGATTTTTTAACGCTTACGGTCTCGCAAATCAACGTGATCAGGTTTCTGACTTTTTGCGTGACCACCAAATTGATATCTTTTTAGTGCAGGAGACCCTACTTAAGCCCGCGCGCCGTGACCCTAAAATCGCGAACTATAACATGGTCAGGAACGACAGGCTCTCTGCCCGTGGTGGTGGTACCGTCATTTACTATAGAAGAGCCCTGCATTGCGTCCCGCTCGATCCTCCCGCGCTCGCTAATATCGAAGCATCAGTGTGCCGAATCTCACTGACGGGACACGCGCCGATCGTTATCGCGTCCGTTTATCTTCCACCGGATAAGATCGTTCTAAGCAGTAATATCGAGGCGCTGCTCGGTATGGGGAGCTCTGTCATTCTGGCGGGCGACCTAAATTGCAAACACATCAGGTGGAACTCACACACCACAACCCCGAATGGCAGGCGGCTTGACGCGTTAGTCGATGATCTCGCCTTCGATATCGTCGCTCCGCTAACCCCGACTCACTACCCGCTAAATATCGCGCATCGCCCGGATATACTCGACATAGCGTTATTAAAAAACGTAACTCTGCGCTTACACTCGATCGAAGTAGTTTCAGAGTTAGATTCAGACCACCGTCCCGTCGTTATGAAGCTCGGTCGCGCTCCCGATTCCGTTCCCGTCACGAGGACTGTGGTGGATTGGCACACGCTGGGCATCAGCCTGGCTGAATCTGATCCACCATCGCTCCCGTTTAACCCGGACTCTATCCCGTCTCCTCAGGATACCGCTGAAGCCATAGACATCTTAACGTCACACATCACCTCGACATTAGATAGGTCATCGAAACAAGTTGTAGCGGAGGACTTCCTTCACCGCTTCAAATTGTCCGACGATATTAGGGAACTCCTTAGAGCTAAGAACGCCTCGATACGCGCCTACGACAGGTATCCTACCGCGGAAAATCGTATTCGAATGCGTGCCCTACAACGCGACGTAAAGTCTCGCATCGCCGAAGTCCGAGATGCCAGATGGTCTGATTTCTTAGAAGGACTCGCGCCCTCCCAAAGGTCTTACTACCGCTTAGCTCGTACTCTCAAATCGGATACGGTAGTAACTATGCCCCCCCTCGTAGGCCCCTCAGGCCGACTCGCGGCGTTCGATGATGACGAAAAAGCAGAGCTGCTGGCCGATACATTGCAAACCCAGTGCACGCCCAGCACTCAATCCGTGGACCCTGTTCATGTAGAATTAGTAGACAGTGAGGTAGAACGCAGAGCCTCCTTGCCACCCTCTGATGCGTTACCACCCGTCACCCCGATGGAAGTTAAAGACTTGATCAAAGACCTACGTCCTCGCAAGGCTCCCGGTTCCGACGGTATATCCAACCGCGTTATTAAACTTCTACCCGTCCAACTCATCGTGATGTTGGCATCTATTTTCAATGCCGCTATGGCGAACTGTATCTTTCCCGCGGTGTGGAAAGAAGCGGACGTTATCGGCATACATAAACCCGGTAAACCAAAAAATCATCCGACGAGCTACCGCCCGATTAGCCTCCTCATGTCTCTAGGCAAACTGTATGAGCGTCTGCTCTACAAACGCCTCAGAGACTTCGTCTCATCCAAGGGCATTCTTATCGATGAACAATTCGGATTCCGTACAAATCACTCATGCGTTCAACAGGTGCACCGCCTCACGGAGCACATTCTTGTGGGGCTTAATCGACCAAAACCGTTATACACGGGAGCTCTCTTATTCGACGTCGCAAAAGCGTTCGACAAAGTCTGGCACAATGGTTTGATTTTCAAACTATTCAACATGGGCGTGCCGGATAGTCTCGTGCTCATCATACGGGACTTCTTGTCGAACCGCTCTTTTCGATATCGAGTCGAGGGAACCCGCTCCTCCCCACGACCTCTCACAGCTGGAGTCCCGCAAGGCTCTGTCCTCTCACCCCTCCTATTTAGCTTATTCGTCAACGATATTCCCCGGTCGCCGCCGACCCATTTAGCTTTATTCGCCGACGACACGACTGTTTACTATTCTAGTAGAAATAAGTCCCTAATCGCGAAGAAGCTTCAGAGCGCAGCCCTAGCCCTAGGACAGTGGTTCCGAAAATGGCGCATAGACATCAACCCAGCGAAAAGTACTGCAGTGCTATTTCAGAGGGGAAGCTCCACACGGATTTCCTCCCGGATTAGGAGGAGGAATCTCACACCCCCGATTACTCTCTTTAGACAACCCATACCCTGGGCCAGGAAGGTCAAGTACCTGGGCGTTACCCTGGATGCATCGATGACATTCCGCCCGCATATAAAATCAGTCCGTGACCGTGCCGCGTTTATTCTCGGTAGACTCTACCCCATGATCTGTAAGCGGAGTAAAATGTCCCTTCGGAACAAGGTGACACTTTACAAAACTTGCATAAGGCCCGTCATGACTTACGCGAGTGTGGTGTTCGCTCACGCGGCCCGCACACACATAGACACCCTCCAATCCCTACAATCCCGCTTTTGCAGGTTAGCTGTCGGGGCTCCGTGGTTCGTGAGGAACGTTGACCTACACGACGACCTGGGCCTCGAATCAATTCGGAAATACATGAAGTCAGCGTCGGAACGATACTTCGATAAGGCTATGCGTCATGATAATCGCCTTATCGTTGCCGCCGCTGACTACTCCCCGAATCCTGATCATGCAGGAGCCAGTCACCGTCGACGCCCTAGACACGTCCTTACGGATCCATCAGATCCAATAACCTTTGCATTAGATGCCTTCAGCTCTAATACTAGGGGCAGGCTTAGGGACCCCGGTAACCGTACTCGTCGAACTCGACAAAGAGGTCGACGTGCAACCTAACCCATGCATCAGCCCGCTGAGTTTCTCGCCGGATCTTCTCAGCGGGTCGCGATTCCGATCCGGTAGTAGATTCATTCGCGAAACAATTGCTCTTGAGTTGTTAGGTCTCCTTCGGAGGCGCTCGGGCAGTTGTTAGCAAATCCCACCCCTCTTGGCTGAGCCTTTGCTCGCCCACCTGTCCTGGTGAAACTGGAAAGGCCTTCGGGCCACCAGTAAACTTTCAATCATAAAAAAAAAAAAAAAATAAAAAAAAAAAAAAAAAAAAAAAAAAAAATATTAAAAGGGTGATTCTTAATGTTAAACAATATGGGTATATAATCTCGAAGGTTCGCGGCTGGTGTCTTCGCGGATTGAATAGTGTTTACCACTCCCGTTTATTTGATTTTTGATTTCTAGAATGAGAAGTTTCACACCCTGTATTAGTAAAATATGTGGCTCCCCAAATCGGTAAATACGTACGAAAAACATGATGCGAGTTTGTCTTGATATTTCAACTTTATGAAGTATCTATGGCGTAATGCTTAAGATGGCCGCAGTACTTGTATGTGAATCAATACTTAAGTAACATTTTCACAAATGATTTTCAAAATGGAAGAATGATATCGTTATATATGACTAATATAATTCTATAATCACATATTTGCCCAGACTGCACTGTAGACCAATTACATTAAAGACAAACAATATTAATCTATTCTCAATTTGACCACAAACTTTAACAATAAACAAAAGGGTATATATGCCTTCATTCCCGCAAAGAACCAGGGGGAAACGGGGGTGACTGAAAATCAGCGCTGTTCGATTTATCAACCTCGAACAGCAATAGCTGAGCCACCTCCTTTTGCCTTTTTCTCTTTTTTTTTTCTTTTCTTTTATTTGTATTCCATTTTATTTTCTGTGATGTGAAAGGCAATAAATGATTTTTATTATTATTATTATTATTATATGCGTGTGTGTAATGTTTTTTTATTGATTTAATGTATTTTTTATGCATAATTAAAAAAAAATTACATTCTGCACTCCTGCTCTATATTCTCTTTATGTGTGTGAAATTTCATACTCCTCCGTCTGCGCAATTTTCGTAAAAAGGGTTACAAAGTTTTTGTTTCACGTCTTAATATATAGATATAATATTTACCGTTGAAAAGTGGAAACTCACACTCACATCGTCAATCCACAAAATATCGTAGTAGGACAGCGCCCATAAAACTTAACGAGACGATCAGATTGTTGGAAATGTCTGCAACATGTCACGTGACATATGTGTGTCTAAAAATGCATAGGAACAACGATCTTATCGTATCGGGATACGGGCGATTTTGGCTCGAACTTCATTTCGTTAATGTAGGCTGGATTATGTCTATTCGCCGCGGTTTTTTTTTTAGTTTCACTCATTTGAGATATAATGAAACAGTTTAATGCTCATTTACGCTCGGAGTAATCGCTATCTATACTATTGCCAGGAGTCATTTTTATCACCCACGCAAACACCAAAAGCTAATGATACTTTTTGTAAAAACACTTTAAAAAAGGTTTTTTTTTGGTATGGGGTGTCGAACTTTAAGCTGTAAAATATTAATTGAAATGTTTAGAGAATGGTTTCATGTATTTATTTTTCAATGCATCAGTTGTACGCAGAATCTACCACCGGTTCGAAATCGCGACCCATTGAGACGATCCAGTGAGAAACTCAGTGTGCTGAGAAGGCAAACCGCAAATGACCAATGAGTTATTTTTTTTTATTGCCCTTGTAGGCAGACGAGCACACGGCCCACCTGATGGTGAGTGGTCACCGTCGCCCATGGACTTCAGCAATGCCAGGGGCAGAGCCAAGCCGCTGCCTACCGCTTAATACTCTCCAGAAGAGTCGTTTGAAGAAGGACATGTCATAGCGCTCGAGAAACACCGTGGAGGGGAGCTCATTTCAAAGCCGGATCATCATCATCATCATCATCATCATCAGCCTTTATTTGCCCACTGCTGGACATAGGCCTTCCCCAATGCTTTCCACATAATGCGGTCCTCCGCCTTCCGCATCCAACGACTTCCCGCCGTGCGCACTAAGTCGTCAGTCCACCTTGGATGGTACGTGGCAAAATAGACCTCTGGAAAATATGTATACTTTGGATTTGAGTTGGTTTTTCCATATTATCCGGCATCTCCAAAACAACAATATGTCCCTTATCGCCTGCGCTCCGCATTTTATTCCGTACATCAGGAAACCTTAATTGCTTGAACTATTAACACGCCCCAACATAAAATTCGATACGAGCAGTTTAAAAAGAGGAAATCATTGGTACATATGCGACTTTATGCCTCTAATTTAGAGGTTTGTTTTCTTTGTCGCTACACAAAAAACATTGTAAGGAAAACGTTGTACATATTAATTAAATTTGAACAAGCTTTTTAAAAATGTTCTAATGGACGTTTGAATGACCACTCAACATAAAGTATATAAAGATGGGTGAAAGAGCTCACGACCCACCTGATATTTAGGCGCCCATAGACATCAACGTAATTGCGCGACCCACCTTGAAACATAAATTCTAAGTCTCCATTTTTATACTACAACGACTGTCCTAGCCTTCAACCCGAAACGCGTTACTGCTTCACGACAGAAATAGGCAAGGCTACCTACCCGCGCGGGCTTTATAATTACTAAGCCATTACGATATACATTACTTGCCTAAGCTATATAGATGATCTGTCCTAAAATCAACTATGAGCTTCATTGCGTAGGTACGAGAACTATACAACAGGTCGTTCAATATATCTGACTATACAATCGAACACTTTTTCCTTTTTCTGGGCTAAAATTGAAATTTAAGTTTTAATTTAAATAAAATAATTTTATTAACTGATAGATAGAATACATGTTTATAAGTCGTTAAAAATATAAAACTCATTTTCTTAAAATTTTTAGTTAAGTCACTTCAATTCTAAAGGAGGCCTAAAAATACGTTGAAAACACAACAAAATTATGTGTCACTATTTTTTTTGTTTTAGCGTAGAATGTTTCATTTTTAAAACTGTCAGCACCTCACCCGTTGCTACACGGATGGCGGGAATGCGGTATACGGCCGACCGAACGGCTCGATGCCTTCGAAATTCAAAATATTGAGTTTGCAATTCATTTTTTTTTCGTTCACTCCGTTGAGCACAGGTGACCATCATAATTTTTATCTAAAAAGAGTCCGAACATTGCATGTTGTGTTCTGCAAGTTTATCAAAATAACAGTTATCCTGCTACATCATATTATTATGTAATATTTCAGTAACATTGTGGCCTATACACTAGTGTTTGCGCAATAACGTAATTTAATTTTTTTATGTCTTAGTAAAGAAGGAAGTGCGCCGAAGAATTGGTATGGCTAAGAGTGCCATGACTCAGCTCGGAAAAATCTGGAGAGATCGCAACATATCCGTAAAGACCAAAACCAAACTGGTACGGACTCTAGTTTTCTCGATTTTTTCGTATGGCGCTGAGACCTGGTCACTGAAATCTGCAGACCGCAGACGCATTGACGCCTATGAGATGTGGTGCTGGAGAAAGATGCTGCGTATTCCGTGGACAGCATTTCGGACCAACGTATCAATCTTGCAAGAACTCAAAATCTCCTCGCGGCTGTCATCCGAGTGTCTTCGTAGAGTCCTTGAATACTTTGGTCACATCGCACGGAAGGATGGTAGCAATCTCGAAAGGCTCATCGTGACTGGTAAGATAGATGGGAAAAGACCTCGGGGGCGCAGCCCAATACGTTGGTCCGACCAGATCCGCACCGCTCTTGATTCCACATTTCACAACGCCCTCCACACCGCCAGAGACAAGAATGGATGGAGAAAAATCGTGCGTGCGAAGGTGATACAAAAGGGTGGTCACGACCCTCAGCAATGAGGAATACGACGCAAGGAGGAGGAGGAGGATGTCTTAGTAAAGGTCTTATTTAGACCTCAGAAATTAGTATAATACTCCCAAAATAAAAACAAATTAATTTTCATACTATTTATCAAATGTCATATCTCAAATTTAGAATGCCAACTTAACGTATAATTTGAAAACGAACGTAGCCATAGCATTTATTAGAATTCCACACGGAATGATTAAGATTTCGAAAATGGAAATAATGTTCATAATAATTCGCATATTACGGCGTAGGTTCCGTTTCCGAGTTACATTAAAAGAGCGTCTTCGCATTCGAATTACGAAATTAAATTCCTTAATTTAATTTTTCAATAACGGCCGTGGAAGCGCTCGCCCTTTTTGAATATCGTATAACAGAACCGATTTGAATGTTAAGAAATGTCGTGTTCTAGGTTCAATTTCATAATTGCACATAATTCGGGACGTACTTTTTTTAATTTACGAAACTACTTACTAACTATAATGTATTGAAATTTTCAAATTCAAATTAAAATCGCACTACCTTGCACAATAATATGGCTCCTACATTATAACTTTACAAGTTGCTACTTATTTTGTATTTATTTGCATATTTTTAGTATTTATTTGTATTTAATCGTATGTAAGTCTATCTTATATTGTATTTATTTTTCACATCTGTATATAATTATATATTTTTATGTAAGCTTATTATGATATAGCACCGTCCAGTTCGCTTATTCCTCTCCCTGCAAGGTTGCCTGGAAGAGATCGCTTTCAGCGATAAGGCCGCCAATTTATGTCACCGACTATTATTTGTTTTATTTGCTCACTTTGTACATATGGTGTTAAATAAAGTGTTATTATTATTATTATTATTATTTGCGGTAGGCAGCGGCTTGGCTCTGCCCCTGGCATCGCTGAAGTCCATGGGCGACGGTAACCACTCACCATCAGGTGGGCCGTATGCCCGTCTGCCTATAAAGGCAATAAAAAAAAATAAAAAAAAAATTTATTAGTGAGGGTATTTATTCGCCTTTTCACAAAAAGTAATACAAAGCGCGGCTTGTATAAAAACAGATACGCAGTGAGCTGAAATGCTATCCAACACGTGTGCTTGAGCTTATCATTCGCTTAATAAAATAAAAAACATAATACTAGCCCTGTGAAATAAAATAATGTCATTAAAAATATTTAAATATTTTCTTCAATTACGGCGAATTACAAACGTAATTAATATTACTTTTAAGGTTTTATCTCACGTTTTTATTATTATTTTAGTGAGGTTTCGAATACTAAACAGCTTACGTGATTACAGATGACTAAAGTGTTATTCGAAGGTAATTAAGTACAAAGCATGAAAGTCGTTTTAATTATGGCCTTGAAAACAGTCAAAGATTCAAAAGAGAGAACAAAATGATTTTGACACTTATCACCAATCTCAATTAAATTCAAACCCAAAACACAATTAACAATTCCAAGCTAGGATGAATCAAGACTCCCAATAACCTAATATTTTACTAATACACCAGCTCCGAGTGGAATTTTTTTTCCCTACCTATTCGCTTTTTTTCTTTATATATTTTTTTATTGCCCTTGTAGGCAGACGAGTATACTGCCCGCCTGATGGTGAGAGGTTACCGTCGCCCATTGACTTCAGCAATGCCAGGGACAGAGCCAAGGCGCTGCCTACCGTGCCTTTATCGAATGCCATCGAATAGAACTCTGTGGTTAGTCGATATCGCTTATAGCTCAACCAAGAAAGCGAACCTTTTTACGTCGAAAGAAAAGAAAACTAATTCAGAAAAAAATTTGAATGTCTATTATATTAACAATGTAAATAGTTCTCCACCCTCCCCCCGTCTGTCTCATCTCGAAATATTACAATAACATCATCCCCATAAAATATTCATGGTTACGTCCACATCAACTTTCTCATGATAATGAAGTTCGCGAAACAAAAAGTTCCAACAAAAACTAATTGATTCTCGTCATTCGCTTTTCCCTTGTTTTGTTTAGTACAAACCGCGAGCGGTAGCGATTTATAGCAAATATAATTCATACAGAAATTAAACTACTTGTTATTTCTTCATGAGACTTAGGTGAATTGCAGTAATTTGTTTGTAATTTTTACCTCGAGTTTATATAAATTCCTTTACTATCAGAAGATCAAGTATCAGAAGTCAACCACAAACGAAACACCTAATAGTTTTAAGTTAGTAAAATGAAGACGACATTATGAGTAAATTGAATGATTTTTAGAAATTGCCTAACAATGAACCATCTTATGAATAAAATTTAATATCTATTTCGCTTAAGAAGTATTTTGAATTAGACCATCCACGAATTAAATCATACCACCAATAGCTTGTCACTCGCACCACACAAAATACTTTATGCAGAAGAAAAATGTTCATTTTGAGACACAAGAAAGCACTCAGTACACGCCGTTTTGATATTAATGATCGAATTTATTAACTTCAGATGATGAACTGCAATTTAGTATGGGACAAGTAGAAAGTTGAGTTGCAACATGCCACATTGGTCAATGAAAAGGTTAACAGTATAAGTTGGCTAAGAAATACCGGAAACTTGGCTATTATTCTTTTTAATATATTTGGACACACTTTGGTCGTATTGTTGCAGTAATATGCTTATTACTCAAGATTTTTTTATAGGAAACTTGATTTTGGCAATGAACTTTTAAGGTTCTAAGGTCAGTTTTTTTTTAATTAATTAGATTTGCAGAGTCTATCGAGAAACCCACCTGGTGTTAAGTAGACATCTAAAACGTCAATGCCGGCACCCACCTTGAGGTATGAGTGTATCCTTCAAGCCGAAACGCATTACTGCTTCACGGCAGAAATAGGCAGAGCGGTGGTACCTACCCGTACGGACTCACAAGAGGTCCTGCCACCAGTAATTACGCAAATTATAATTTTGCGAGTTTCATTTTTATTACACGATGTTATTCCTTCACCGTGGAAGTCAATCGCGAACATCCGTTAAGTACGTATATAAACGTAGAAAAATTGTTACCCGCCTGTGTGATTCGAACATCGGTGCATCGCTAGATATGAATACAGCAGACGTCTTAACCTTTAGCCCACGACGACTTCGAAACTTCGCTCTGTCACGAAAAACTAATGAAAGGTCTAAGAACTAATAATATGATTCACTAGTATGTTTTTTTTTTTTTATTGCTTTTGATGGGTGGACGAGCTCACAGCCCACCTTTTGTTAAGTGGTTACTGGAGCCCATAGACATCTACAACGTAAATGCGCCACCCACCTTGAGATATAAGTTGTAAGGTCTCAGTATAGTTACAACGGCTGCCCCACCCTTCAAACCGAAACGCATTACTGCTTCACGGCAGAAATAGGCAGGGCGGTGGTACCTACCCGTGCGGACTCACAAGAGGTCCTACCACCAGTGTGATTATTTCACTTATTTTTTTTTTTTTTTTTTTTTTTTTTTTTTTTTTTTTTTTTTTTTTTTTTTTTTTTTTTTTTTTTTTTTTTTTTTTTTTTTTTTTATTGCCCTTGTAGGCAGACGAGCATACGGCCCACCTGATGGTGAGTGGTTACCGTCGCCCATGGACTTCAGCAATGCCAGGGGCAGAGCCAAGCCGCTGCCTACCGCTTAATACTCTCCACAAGCCTCGTTTGAAGAAGGACATGTCATAGCGCTCGGGAAACACCGTGGAGGGGAGCTCATTCCATAGCCGGATGGTACGTGGCAAAAAAGACCTCTGGAAACGCACTGTGGATGACCGCAGTGGCTCCAGGTAGTATGGATGAACTCTACTCCGGTGGCGGGCGGTGCGATGGTAAAAACGAGATGCCGGTATCATCTCGAACAATTCCTCAGAGCACTCCCCATGGAACATACGGTACAAAATACAGAGGGAACCGAAGTCCCTCCGCAGACCCAGAGGTTCCAAACGATCCGTGAGACCGGGATTATCGACAATCCGAACGGCCCTCCTCTGTATGGAGTCAAATGGAAGAAGCTGGTATTTGGGAGCCCCGGCCCAGAGATGGGAGCAGTACTCCACGCGAGGCCGGACTTGTGCTTTATAAAGCAAAAGCCTTTGTCCAGGCGTGAAGTACCGCTTCGCTCTGTTGAGGACTCCCAGCATTTTGGACGCCAACTTGGCTTTGCCTTCCAAATGACTCCGAAACTGGACATCGCTCGAAATGTCGACCCCAAGTATCCCAATACTCTCGGAAGGTTGCAGGGATACTCCTTGGAATTGCGGTGCCATGACAAAGGGGTCCTTCTTCGCAGTGAACGCGCAAACTTGTGTCTTTAACGGGTTGAATTGAACCAAGTTCAATTCACCCCATTTGGAGACTCGCCCCAGAGAGTTCTCCACTTCAGACACAAGTTTTGATCGTCTCTCTTGCACCACGCTCC
The DNA here is from genome assembly GCF_030269925.1 of Bombyx mori. NCBI lineage: Eukaryota > Metazoa > Arthropoda > Insecta > Lepidoptera > Bombycidae > Bombyx > Bombyx mori. Next base: position 2,101,974 of record NC_085128.1, read on the forward strand.
GAGAGAGACTCTGATGGCCGATATATCGCGCATCCCCCGTGCTGTCATCCGCATAGCAATGCATGCCATCAATAGACAGCATGTCATTGATATACAGGATGAAAAGCGTGGGGGAGAGCACCGAACCTTGTGGAACGCCAGCGTTAATGGTCATGGTATCAGAACAGTCACCGTCTACAACGACCGTGATGCTCCGCCCATCCAAAAAGCTAGCGATCCACTTGCAGAGACCCTCGGGGATTCCGTAAGATGGTAGCTTCGACAGAAGTGCCCTATGCCAGACCCTGTCGAAGGCCTTCGCAATATCAAGGCTCACAGCAAGAGCCTCGCCCTTGCTCTCCAAGGCTTCAGCCCACCTGTGAGTAAGGTATACAAGAAGATCGCCAGCTGAGCGACCGTGACGGAAACCGTACTGTCGGTCACTGATCAGCTGGCGATCCTCCAGATACTTCAGGAGTTGTATATTAATTATTCGCTCCATCACCTTGGAAAGCAAGGAAGTTATCGCGATAGGCCTGTAGCTCGATGGGTCCGACCGGTCACCCTTCTTGGGGATAGGGTGGACGTGGGCAGTCTTCCATGAAGACGGAACCCTGTTAGCGCAATAAGAGAGGCGATACAAACGCGTTAGCGCAGGCGTCAGCTCAGGGGCGCACGTTTTCAGAACCACTGCAGGGATGCCGTCTGGCCCGCTCGACTTATGGACGTCCAGGAGTCGGAGTTCCCGCCTGACTGCACACTGTGTAAAGCAGATCTCCGGCAGGGAACTATCACACCGGAGGATGTTCGGTGGTGTGGCACCCCCGTCGTCCACAGTCGAGTTCGAGGCGAAGAGTTTGACCAGAAGGTCAGCCTTCTCTTTCGCACTATGGGCCAGACTGTCATCGGACTTGCGTAGTGGTGGGAGACTAGACCTGCAAAAGTTACCTTCTGCAGCTTTGGCGAGCGACCAAAAAGCACGGCTCCCAGAGGGATAGCTCTTCAGTCGCTCGCCAATTCTAGCAACGTGCTCCGATTTCGCCCTGGCAATAACCTTCTTGTAGGACCTGGAAGCGGCGTTATATTTCCGCCTTTCCTCTGAGATGTTAGGATCCCGACGTCTCCTAGCATCATCCCATGCAACGTATGCGGACCGCTTGAGGTGTGCAGCATCCCTGCTGGCATTGTTATACCAGGGTCTGCTGCGACCCCCAACGGGCACTTCAGAGGAGGGAATAAACAATTCCATCCCCTGGAGCACCACGTCTTTAAGACGGTCCGCACAGACGTCAGGATCAGCAGAGGAAAAGCAGAACCGCCCCCATGGGTAGGATGCGTAAAACTCACGCAATCCATCCCAATCTGCTGACAAATACTGCCAAACTCTTCGATACCTGGTCGTCGTTCGACGACTAGGACGAGAGAGTGGTGTGGCAGCACGGATAAGGCAGTGATCAGACGATCCAAGTGGAGCGTCGACCACCACACTGTATCCGGCTGGATCGGTGGTCAGCAGAAGGTCCAACAGAGAAGGCTCGTGCCCCTCAATATCTGGGACACGGGTGGGCTGTGTCACCAGCTGGGAGAGGCCGTAGGCCAAGGCGAAATCGTAGGCAGTCCGACCCGGGAGGTCAGTGGTTCTGGACCCCAACCACTCTTGGTGATGAGCGTTAAAGTCTCCAAGAACCACCACCTCCGCAGATGGGTACTGCTCAAGCACGCGGTTAGTCCCCTCTTGCACATGCTCTATCAGAGCTGAACCTGCATCACTGCTGTGGGACCTGTACAGGCACGCGTAGACTCGGGTACAGCCCCCGTGATCTACGCGCAGCCACAAGAGGGACAGGTCCCGTTGTTCGAGGCTTCGTAGACGGCGACAACAGACATCAGCCCGGACGAATACACACACCCCGGCTTTACGCAGGAAGTTGTGCTCCAATACGTAGCCGGGGTATTCAAGGTACGAAGTATCATCCGGAGCAGATATCTGCGTCTCCGTCAGAAAAAGAAGGGCAGGCTGCGCCGTCTCAAGATGGTGGTGTACGGCGTCGAGGTTGCTATGTAGACCCCTTACATTGCTGAAATCCACATTAAATGTGGAATGGGGAGTCGCCGACAAAACCCTTTTCCTTTTTCGAACTTTCATTTTTTTTTTTTTTTTTATTTGGAGAGTGGGATTGGGCGGGGTAGGATGTTCGAGGCGAAATCGTGACAATACCTGAATAAAGCGCGGAGCACAGTACGTGCTCGACCACGGGTTGCGTGAGCGACTGACGCAGGGCATGGAAGGGCCCCCAGTCCACCCTGCGTGCGATCGCCGGGATCCACTCCGGTCTCCGACTCCGGCACGACGACCGCACGACAGGATTTTACACCGGTTGGCGGGACAGCTTCCCGGGGCGGAGTTTAGTAGTGACACCCGGGTTCAGGTCCCCAACTGACCGGCGGGCGGCGGCGAACACCGTTTCACTGGGTCTCCCTATACCCCCGTCAAACAATCACGTCCCGCGAGCTCACACGCACGTCTGCTCCGCATGTTCCAGGTATCGCCAAGATTCACCCCCAACAAGGAAGAGGAAAGGGTAGGAATAACACTGGCTCTCCAACCCACACGCCGGAACACAGCTAGGCTATTTGGCGGCGGACTCTAGTTGGAGGGTGGTCGCCAGCCAGTCGGACAAGTCCTACCACCGATTATGTATTCGGCTCCCGTTTTGCACCACCCAGGGGTTACTTGTAGGGAATCGCGGGTTAAACCTACGGAAGCGGGAAGCAATCAACCCCACTTAAAAATTATGCCACTAGATACACGATAATAAAGAACTGAATCAAAAAAAGTGATCACAAACTATACATATAATATCAGATCAATAAGTCCACTTACGGAATTAAGCTTCCAAGAACCAAAATCCAGTTCGACGCGGCTCTCCCTAACCCGGTGACGTCAGAGCGAGTTATAGACGAACAAAAGAAGATCGCGGGCGACGTCAAACGTCACTCGCATGCACATACGAGACTTTTCTTATTTACTATAACCGTTTGCGAACATGCGAAATTGTTCTTTATTGTGACTATCAATAAAGACGCTATTTGTGCGTGGTAGAAGAAGGTAGTTTACGGAATTAGTGAAGCGAGGAAGCGAGGGATAATCGATTGGTATTGTGGTTGTTGTCAAGCTATGGAGAGGCTTTAGATGCCTTGGCTACGTCGAAATGTATTTGAGATGGAGCGAACACAGTACGTAATAGATAAGGTGTCCGATTGTGAATTCAAGTTTGTTTCGATTGAACAGAGATAATTGTTTGTTTATCCAAAATGGTGTATTAAAAAATAACATAAATAGATAAATAGTCGGAAAATTCATCTATAACAAAAGTATTAAAGCAAAAATTTTCGTTACACGATGCATCGCCTATTACAAAAAAATAAATAATCGTATCCTTAACACTAATGATATGTGGCTCAATAACTTATTTAATTGGTGACTCTCGCATGTCATTACTTAGTCTGGCCATAAATACTGTTACAATTAAAAATAAACAAAATATTACATTTGAATTTGGAATCTGTCATTTTTATATGATTGCTCATTGAGTTTTCTCATTTTGGCGCCAATACATTGTACAATATTTTGCGATATTAAAATGGAGTGGGGTATAAAGAGAACCGAATCGCTGTGATTGCATTACACAAAGTAGGTATGGAGCCAAATGCAATTTTTAAAACTCTCCATACCCTTGTTATTAGTAAAATGTTTGTGTACCGAGCTATGGTATAGGTGCAATGAGACCTCCTCTGTTTGTGACAGAAAAAGATCTGGCCGTCCACGTAGTTTTCGTACGAAAAAGGTGGTCAAAGCAGTAAGGGAAAGAACTCGAAGAAATCCTGTCCGAAAGCAAAAGATTTTATCTCGGGAGATGAAGATAGCACCTAGAACCATGTCGCGTAATTTAAAAGATGACTTAGGACTTGCAGCCTATAAGAGACGTACTGGTCATTTCTTAACTGATAATTTAAAAGAGAACAGGGTGGTAAAATCGAAACAACTACTGAAGCGGTACGCAAAGGGAGGTCATAGAAAAATTTTGTTTACGGATGAGAAATTTTTTACAATTGAGCAACATTTTAACAAACAAAATGACCGTATTTATGCTCAAAGCTCTAAGGAAGCTTCCCAATTAGTCGACAGAGTGCAACGTGGGCACTATCCAACTTTAGTGATGGTTTGGTGGGGTATTAGCTATGAAAAAGTGACTGAGCCATATTTTGTGAAAAAGGTATCAAAACATCGGCACAAGTGTATCAAGATACCAAGATTCCATAAATCGGCTGCTTGTAAAATACTAAACCTATTTATATAAATCAGTTTAAAGATTTGAAAAACCGGTTATTGGACCGTAATGGCCTGATTTTTAGAGAGTGTCAGTAAGCCCAAACAGGAGCGGTTGTTTAGAGAAGCAATTTGTCGCACGAGCGGCCCGCAACATAGCCAATAAAGCAGCGTCAACCAGGTGCGATATTAGACCTCGAGTTGCGGGCGACACGGTACTGCGAGCACCGCAACAAGTGACCTTGTTCGACTTGAACCTCAAGTGGGAGCGAGGAGTGTGTTACTAAGCCTGTCCATCGGAGTGTGAAAGCTCCGTTGATTGGCTATTGGGAAGGTTAGATACGAAATTAGGGGATAAATTGTTACTGTCGATATTTTTTTTGTTGCCCTAGTAGGTAGACGAGCATACAGCCCACCTGATGGTGAGAGGTTACCGTCGCCCATGGACTTCAGCAATGCCAGGGGCAGAGCCACACCGCTGCCTACCGCTTAATACTCTCCACAAGCCTCGTTTGAAGAAGGACATGTCATAGCGCTCAGGAAACACCGTGGAGGGGAGCTCATTCCATAGCCGGATGGTACGTGGCATGAAAGACCTCTGGAAACGCACTGTCGATGAACGCAGCGGTTCCAGATGATATGGATGAACTCTGCTCCGATGGCGGAAGGTGCGATGATAAAAAGGAGATGAGGGGATCATCTCAAACAATTCCTCAATCAATTTGTAGTATCGAAAAACACGGACATGTCAGAGACTATTACTGGTGGTAGGACCTCTTGTGAGTCCGCACGGGTGGGTATCTACTCTGTCTATTTCTGCCATGAAGCAGTAATGCGTTTCGGCTTGAAGGGCGAGGCAGCCGTTGTAACTATACTGAGACCTTAGAAATTATATATCAAGTTGGATGGCGCATTTACGTTGAAAATGTTTATGGGCTCCAGTAACCACTTAACACTAGGTGGGCTGTGAGCTCGTCCACCCATCTAAGCATTTTAAGTAGCTAACTCTTGTGTTCATGTTATTTTCGATTTTTTTTTTATCGTACTGTTAACATTTAAATTTAGCCTATTTTTTCGCTGTTTGTAAAATTGCTGTAACATGTCATAGCGTGTTATAAGAGATTGCTGTACATGCCTGTAACTGGCTTGCATACCAGTACTTAATTTTATACATGTTAATTTTGAGCTTGAATGTTTTGTGTGTATTGCTGTGGGTGTGGCTAAATAAATAAATAAGCAATAAAAAAGTTTAAAAAAGGTGCGTACCTTAAAACGCCAGTTATAGTCAAAATTACTGCTCAGAAACATATAATAATTGCAGTTTAAGAACTTTATACAGCAACTTAAGTATGTCTTTAAACGATCAAAGTAATGAAAGAAAATAACTTGGTCGACTAACCCGACTCACAATACAGGTCAACATTAATAACTTCGAAACACTTAATACTATCGAACTGAAAATTACATTGCCAACCCAAGTTTTCTACGTTAAAACGTCTATGAACCCCTATTCAATTTCCATCAGCCTTCATTAGAAATTCAGAAGAAACTCCATAAATTCCATCAAAGATTCAAACCGGGGAAGCGAACCAGCGCATTCTGATTGCAAAGTTGGACCCGTTTTACTTAAGAACTTTCAAGAAATCCGATGATACGAAATCGCTTAAGTAACTCGAACATTCGTTAAGTATGCTATTTTGTAAACCTATTAACATCTTCGAGAATGTTCCGCGGTCTTAAGTGCCACAAGTCTTTGAGCTTAACAGCACTTATACGCTCGCTGGTTTTCTTAGAAAAAACTAAACGCTTTTTTTTTCGGTTTTCCATTGAAAAGCTTAACGAAGATTAGGGAAGCTCGTAAATTCACATCCATTTATGATAAGAACTAAGATCAACATAATATCAAATCAGAATAAATAAATAATAGTTTAAAAAAAAACTAAAAAAATACGCTTTTATAGAAAATCCAACTAAAAAATAAAAAATAAATTTTAATAAATTTGAATTGAAAATATAGAAAATAGAGTAAGAAAAAGTGATTTTATTGTAAAAAAAAGCGTGGGGTGCTTTTCAGGATATTATCAAAATAGCGCTTCTACTCATATCTGTTAATAAAATATTTATAACTACTGATATCATGTACCCCACGCTTTTTTTATTACTTATATTTTAGTTGGATTTTCTATAAAAGCGTATTTTGTTAGTTTTTTAAACTATTCGTTATTTTTCATTTTTCAGTAGAATTTGAATTAAAAAAAAAAACATTTTTTTAAATATTGAATTGTCATCGGTCCTTATTAAGTATACAAAATTTCGAGTTAACCACACGTTTTGAAGGGGGTCAAAGTCATGTTCAAAGATTTCGTTACAAAGATTCATACGTCTGAAGCTAATAAAAGCATATTAAAAAAGCAGAAATCGTCTTGTTTTCGTGGTTCCATTACTAATGATAGTTCCCTTGAAGCATTAAGCTTCACCTCGTATTATCACGCCAGCCTGGACACAGGTAAATATCGAAGATTTCCTCAAATTAAAACTAAATAAATAACACATTTCCGCTGCTTGAACATCAGCTTGATGATCGCATTGATACCGGCTTAGTCGATTGTTCGAAAAACTTAAAGATTTATGACCGTTCCATTAATTATATTATTACGTGAAGCAAAAACTTTGTATCCCTTTTTACGAAAATTGCGCGGACGGAGTAGCATGAAATTTTCCACACTTATAGAGAATATAAAGAAGAAGCGCACAATGCTAACATTTTTTTTAATAATGCATAAAAGATACATTAAATCAATAAAAAAAACATTACACACACTACATACCATGTATTTGACGCACACACGCATGCATACTATTTATTGTCAGACTTTTGTTCTTGACGTCTGTTGTCGAGTAGATTAAATATTGTTTGTCTTTGTTAATATTTTTTATACTGTAGTCTTGGCGAAATTTGTGATTATAGAAGTATAAAATTACAATTATAATAGTGTACAAACTTACAATTCTAATTAATTATAGTCGAATTTCGACTACTGCGGGACCTCTAGTTAATTAAAATACGCTATTTACTTGAAATTTTAGTACGAGTTTTCTGTCAGCGAAGTCAAAAAGCGCATAAATAGAGTATGTTCGAAGAAGATTATTTGAAATAACTGTTTGTTTTACACGCAATTAACTTTTACATCGATTGGCCTAGTGATTAGTCACCGTAATTACTTTACAATAGATTTCACCAGGCTAGATTCCTGAATCGAACCAATGTCTTTGTTAAATTCGTTTGTTATTAGGGGTCTAAATTTTATATATGTGTAAAGAGAAATTCTTTAGTTTTTGAAAATGATTTTTTTTTCAGTCTCATGGAGTGAAATCTGTCATTCAGTAAAAAGAGAATTCAGTTTTATATAGTTTATTAATACTGTTTACATACTGTTTAATTTTTAATAATAATAAATAAATAAAAAAGGTTTTAATGTTGTTTTGTTATTATGTCACAGAAAACACAAGTCTTTTATTGTTTATTCATTCTGAAGCACTCCATATCATTATTATTTTCTAGAATATTTGGGCCATCGAATTTAGTTTATTTATACAAGTTGTAAAGGAAAACCAATATAGATCCTTGAGAAATGAGCTCTTCACCCGATTTATTTCGGATCCCGATATCACACTTTCCTTTAATTCGAAGGCTTTCGGTACCCTTTGGAGTACGCCAGTTCTAATTGCTCCATCTAAAAAATAAAAGGAAATATTCATTTATACTTAGCAACAAGGCGTGGTATGTATGATAGCGGTGTGATCTTCGTTAATTTTGAATTCATGATTTTTTATGTGTTATTCTTCTTTACTTTCAGTACTCGTATCTATCCATATGGTCCACTGCTGGACATTGACCTATCCCAATTTACGGGGACGCCCTACATTACGTTTGCCGATGCCCACTCTCCACTAAAAAATCCACCTGCTCCAATGATCGTCGGTTCTACAGCATATACATAATCCAGTCCACTTTTTTTTTTTATTGATCACCAAATGCTTATAGATAAATAAAGAAATACTTGCATTAATGTTCCTAATCCAGAAACCTTCCCTGAAGTGAGAACAATAACTGCATAAAGTTTCTGCTAAATTAAAAATAAATGGCCTCTCTATAAAACAAAAAAAAAAACAAATATAAAGGTGTCAAGGGACACCCGGATGGAACGAAGTTCCTTTCGATTAATTAGTGAAGGAATTGTATTTATTTTTTTAAGTTATAATAATAAATTAGGGCATTATGAAGAAGAAAAAAACAATACTATGAACTAAATTACTATTGTTGAAACGCTATCTCGAGAAACTGTACTCATTACGCAGACCAATCGGATACGAGCAATGTCACGCGATAAGCGCCTACACGTTGATTGGTCAGAATGACGGATCTAAAAAGTGTCGTGACAACTTTTCGTAAGAATTTTTTCCGTCTAGCCCCCTTTCACAACGCGCGATAAGGAACTTCGTTCCAAAAAAACTCGTACATTTATTTTATGTACTTACCACTACTTTGTATTTAATGGACGCCTTTGTTGAAACTGCTCTGAAACTACTCACAACACTCTTCATTGCACCAAGTCAATCGAATAAAGGAGGATCGAACGAACAGCCAAAGATAAAACTTGTACATTAGATTTAGAAGATAGATAGCCCGCTGTTAGTCAAACCCCAAAATCACGCTAGAAGATAATGACGCTTCGGCTGCACTCGTCCCTAACGACCTTTATATTTTATTATTTAGGACGGGGCCCTTGCCTTGTTTAATTAATTGACGAAAAACGAGTTTTTAATTTTAAATTTTATTCGGTTTCATTACGATTCGCCTCCGTCAGTACGAAAGAAATGTTTTTTAATGTTATCTCTCGGTGCTGAAAAGGAAAATACTTTGGATTTATTTATCAACAGCTGTCGTGAAGTTGCAACAAACATTTATTTAAAACAAATTCTTTAAATAGCATCGCCGGTGAGTTTATTTCAATCACAGAATGCAGATACAGGTTGCTGAATAGACTCTAAAGGTATGTAACTAAGTCAATATTCATGTTTTGATCTTTATAAGCCATTGTATTTACACATCTTTTTTTATTGCTTAGATGGATGGACGAGCTCACAGCCCACCTGGTGTTAAGTGGTTACTGGAGCCCATAGATATCTGCAACGTAAATGCACCACCCACCTTTTTTTTTATTGCTTAGATGAGTGGACGAGCTCACAGCCCACCTGGTGCTAAGTGGTTACTGGAGCCCATAGACATCTACAACGTAAATGCGCCACCCACCTTGAGATATAAGTTCTAAGGTCTCATGTTTTAGTTACAACGGCTACCCCACTCTTCAAACCGAAACGCATTACTGCTTCACGGCAGAAATAGGCAGGGCGGTGGTACCCACCCGCGCGGACTCACAAGAGGTCCTACCACCAGTAATTACGCAAATTATAATTTTGCGGGTTTGATTTTTATTACACGATGTTATTCCTTTACCGTGGAAGTCAATCGTGAACATTTGTTGAGTACGTATTTCATTAGAAAAATTGGTACACGCCTGAGATTCGAACACCGGTGCATCGCTCAGCACGAATGCATCAGACGTCTTATCCGTTAGGCCACGACGACTTCAAAACCTCGAGATATAAGTTCTAAGGTCTCACTCAGTATAGTTACAACGGCTACCCCACCCTTCCAACCGAAACGCATTACTGCTTCACGGCGGAAATAGGCGGGGTGGTGGTACCTACCCGTGCTGACTCCCAAGAGGTCCTACCACCAGTGATTACGCAAATTATAATTTACTACATCTACTTTTGTAACAAAAAAAGTCAGCGCATATCATTATTCTGACACTCTTTATATAGCCCGTCGGATTCAAGGGTCATTGTATTAAATATTCTAACCTAACAGAACTGATCGGAGGTTTTGCTCAAATATTTCCTATAAGGAAGTCTAAGGATATATATTTAAAGGCAGTCCCGCGCCGGGAATCCGGACAATCCAGTGAATCCCGGTGGGATCTCAAGGACGCAAGTTATCCCGGTATTTGAGGTAGAGAATATTCACCTATTTCCCACCGAAACTTAGATCCGATACAAACAAAATTATTTTCTTTATGAAAAATTTGGCTCTTATGTTTATTTACAGAGGTTACGATATAAATTTAAAGTCAGTGTAATTTTGTTAAACGAATTAATTTATGTTTCTATAAAATTTACATCTATATCTAATATATAAAATTCTCGTGTCACAATGTTCGTTCCCATACTCCTCCGAAACCGCTTGACCGATTCTCATTAAATTTTTTATGCATATTCAGTAAACCTGATAATCGGCTACTATCTATTTTTCATACCCCTAAGTGATTAGGGTTGTCCACCCCCAACATATATTTTTTTTATTTGGACATTTTTTTGTTATTATGAGGTATTATGTGGTTGAATGAGGTTTTGTTATTTTTATTATATATTCCCTCATCGTTCACAGCACTACATACCTCTTTCACTCATTTACCACATCCTTACACACTTACAATAAGTTAGTTTTTTTTTCTACACTAGAAATTCCCTAGAAATCTTATATATGGCAAAACAATGTTTTCCGGGTCAGCTAGTATTATATAAAAATGAATTGCTGTTCGTTAGTCTCGCTAAAACTCGAGAACGGCTGGACCGATTTGGCTAATTTTGGTCTTGAATTATTTCTGAAAGTCCAGAGATGGTTTAAAGGGTAGATAAATATGAAAATTTTCGGAATTATATAAAAATAACAAATTTGTTTTCCCTTTGATGTGTCCCCTGTCGGACGGATTCCTTTTGTTTGTTTTAAGTTTATTTTATATAAAAGTTTAGGTATTTTGTTTATCTATTGAGGCACTACGAAGTCTGCCGGGTCAACTAGTAATATATAAAATTCATTTTAGTTTAAATTTCAATTTAGTTTACTGATTCATTTTAGTACACTAGATTGGCCAGTCGTTGTAAAATTACTAACAACGCAACATGAATTTTGCCACTCAACTCAAGACATAAGGTCGTAGTCTCAATTGTGTTTCATAGCCCCTATTTCACTTTTGAGACGAAAACGCATGACTTCTACGCGGTGGAGAGAACGAAGACCCAATTTTTCGAAAACCCGAACCTAATTTTTATTTATTAAAACCTACATACATATGAGGCCGTCAGCACAAAAGTGGCTTAAACTTACCATAGTTATTATGGAGCAATGAGGTTTAAGTTTTCATGAATTTGAGTAGGCAAAAAAACAATACGCGCAAAACTAATGTTTACAAAGCCATCTGTTATTTATGGGTGAAACTATGGATAGGCCGGTTTTGCATAAAAATTGATTATATTTTAAATAGCTTTTGACCGCGACTTCGTCCGCGTGGAATAGTTCACAAACAATGCTTTATTTTAGAACAAATTTGGTTAGCATAAAAAACGTTATAGTGAGCCAACCTTAACATATAGACATATACTGTCGCGGACTTTTTTTTAGATCTTTTAAAAGGGAACAATTCTGTCATACATTATTTTAGCGAAACTTTATACCGCACGCAGCGGAAGCTCTCAAAATGGAAAAAAAAAACCCGATTTTGAAACATTCTTTATTGGTGCTCCGCCTGCATTGGTCTTAGCGTGATGTTATATAGTCTATAGCCTTCCTCAATAAATGGGCTATCTAACACTGAAAGATTTTTTTTAAATCGGACCAGTTGTTCCTGAGATTAGCGCGTTCAAACAAACAAACTCTTCAGCTTTATAATATTAAGTATAGATAAATTGCATTATAGATAATTATAAGCATGATTATGAAAAATTGTGGGTTAGGCCACTTGTGTGCTGAGAACCTCATATATTCCCGTGCAATCCGGCGTTGCAGAAGTGGACATTCATATTTCGTAGGCAGCCGTCTCGGAACGCAGACATTCCCGTTATATTGGCCGGACAGCCTCATATCTCGCAGCCGATTTTGATGCGCACTGCACTCCCCAGACGAACGTTCAGGTTTGTACTCAGCAGAACCTTTCTTCATTCAATCCAGGCAAGAATATTATCGGCAAATAAATCGTTGATCAGTCGTATCATTTCAAAAATATGACGTACGAGCATCCTGCTCTAGCTTCGTTCGGATATTTAACAAAAAATTTATTAATTTCTGCAACTGTCAACAATAAAGAGTCGCGTCATGGACGCACTCATGGACACCTACAATTTGAGTTATCTGCGCGCTCCAGTAAATACTTTTTTTATTGCATAGACGGGGAAACGACCTCACAGCCCACCCAGGGTTAAGTGGTTACCGGAGCCCATAAAGATCTACAACATAAATGCCGCCACCCACCATGAGATATGAGTTCTAAAGTTATAGTCTAGGTATAATTACAACGACTGCCCCACCCTTCAAACCGAAACGCATTACTGCTTCACGGCAGAAATAGGCAGGGTGGTGGTACCTACCCGCGCGGACTCTTAAGAGGGCCTACCACCAGTAATTACGCAAATTATAATTTTGCAGGTTTGATTTTTACTACACGATGTTATTCCTTCACCGTGGAAGTCAATCGTGAAAATTTGTTGAATACGTATTGCATTAGTAAAATTGGTACCCGCCTAGGATTCGAATACCGTCTTATCTTTTAGGCCACGACGACTTCACATCAGGTAACCCATGACTTCGTCTAACGGTGTAGCCCAAACACTACCTAATTAAAACCCCATCAGCTAAACCTAATACGGCCCTGCTCATATCCACCCGCCCAGGTAGGCAGACAAGTAATATCTCTTTACGACTGAAGACACAATTACGTATCAGAACAGATCAGAATTGTATATTGTATACGTAGAACTGTTCCCTTCGGTTAAATGTAGGCCTATTGTTTGCCATGTTCCTAATGCTCCCCACTAAGCGTGGTCTCGCCTTGTCGTGGCGGTGGGGCTTAAGCGTGCACCCCGACACCGTGGAGCAGCGTTGTCTGCACAGGGGTGCCGCGAACTAAGTAGACTGCATACCGTGTTCCCTTTTTCCCACCTTTGCTGGACAAAGGGTGCGTGAAGGGGGCGAGGGCTCCCTTCTGGAGCCCTCTTGGATGCTAGGCCATGTCCCCGGCAGCTCTCTGGTTGCTAAAGGGGAAGGCCTTCCAGAGGGGGGTACCGGTACGCCGGCGTGGCCACATCATGGTCAGACGTGTGGGTCTGTCAGTAATGGCAGACCCCAAGAGGATGAGAAGTGAACCGGAGGGCACTCCCTTCCGGTCGCTGGTTGCCATGTCCCCGGTTGCCTCTTGGCAGCTACAGGGGAAGGCCCTCCAGAGGGGGGTACCGGTTTACCGGCGTGGCTTCGTAGAAGCATACCGTAATCCCTACCGAGTAGGGGACGGGGGCCGCTGATTAGCAGGGGCCGCGAGGATGCGAACCTCTATAAAAAATGCCCTAATCCTAAGCTTGTGACGTGCCCGGTGATGGGATGAGTGGCTGGAGGGAGTCCAGTCGTGAGGGCCGTCCCAGGGGACCGACCCCTGGTTAAACATCAAAGGAAAAAACAAATGATGGCAAAGTTTTTAAAAAATTTACCCCAGGAGGGTACCACCTTAGGTGGAGAATCCCTCCGTGCTTCCACCTCGGTGGGAGCACGCTGCCCCGCGTATTCTGGGGGGGGCAAAGCTTGCCATGACGAAGGGGGCTGTGTGACGGGCAGCGGAAAACCCGTCGAACAGAGACACGCCAGCGCTGACTTGACGCACTCTGGGCACGTCAGTGACAGCGAGGCGGCTGGCTCGAAAGAGACAACCGCCAAAAAGATAAGGCGGAAAAGGAAGACCCAGCGAGTTTCCTCACGCGAGGGGGGAGGGGATCCAACGTCATCCTCTGGCGCAGATGCCCCGCCGGAGAAGGTTCTGGTAGTCTCCGATGCGGCCTCTGCTGCGGAGGAGATGCCGCCCCCAAAAGGAAGACCCGCCCGGAGGAGGGGCGCGCCGTCACCGGCGCAGTCATCGGCGTCGATGTCTGTCGCCTCACTGGACGGGCGAACGACAGAGGAGGAAGAAGGCGGCCTTCAAGACCCTGCCTTGGTCATAGACAGGGCCATGAGGACCGTCAAGTCATATGCGGCCAACGGCACTAAGACCAAAGCCGCTGGCCGTAAGCTGCGAGAGGTAGTCTCGCAGGTCTCGAAGGTTCTGCCTTCGGTTGCTTCCGCCAATGACCAGGTGGTACAGCTGATGGCGGAGAATTCGAGGCTTCGAGCACTACTTCAAGCCCAACAGCAGCCTGATGATGAGGCTTCTGCTTCGAGTAAGGCAGCGGCGTCAACGCCGTCGCCCGCGTTGCCCCGGGCCACTGGGTTGCGAACTCCACCGGCCCATGTACCGGCAGCGACGTCATGTATCGCCGGGGCGCCTCAGAAGCGCCGTTCCCCGGCGCTGACTGGCGATGGGTGGCCTGTGCTGCCGCCACCGCGCGCGGCTGAGCAGCGGCCACGTCTCCCGTCGCCGCGCACTAGGGAGATGACCGCTACCAAGCGGCAGCAAGCACTCGTAGGGCCACGGGAGCTGGCTGGAAAATTCAGCCTGGACGAGGTCATCAGTCGCACCGTCCAGGTTGTATTAGAAAGGCTGGACGGCAGGCTGGCGGCCCTCGAGGCGCAGCTCATTGCTCCGGCTGATGCTCGGCGACCGGCATATGCCGCGGTGTCGGGTACTCCAGCCGCTCGCCCCGCCCCCGTACGGGCTCCAGCCACTAGGTTGGGCCCGGGACGGGATAGAACCAAGCGGGGGGGGGGCACCAACGCGAAGTGCCCATCGCAAGCACCCCAGCCTCGTCCGCTGCCTCCGCCCCCGTCTAACATGGACGAAGGGTGGAACGTGGTGGCCCGGCGGGGTGCCAAGAAGGCTCCACCAGCAGCTGCACAAGTTGGTAGAGCGCCAGCGGCTACAGCGGCTCAGGTTGCTCCCCATCAGGGTCGGGCGCCTGTAGCCGCTAAAAACAAAAACAAAAAAAAAACGACGAAGAAGCAACCGCGCGCGCCGCGGTCGGCGGCAGTGGTCCTAACGCTGCTGCCGGCTGCCAAAGCCAAGGGCATGACATACGGAGATGTCATTGCTCGGGCGCGCGCGGCAGTTGACCTGGATGAGATCGGGGCGGGGGAGGGCCTCCGCTGTAGGCAGACAGCCAATGGGGCCAAACTGCTAGAATGTCCCGTTGCCGATAGTCCCGGCATCGCGGAGCGTCTGGCGGCAAGGCTCCGTATGGTCCTGCCTGAAGAGGAGGTGCGGGTGCATAGGCCGGTCAAGATGGCCGAATTGAAAGTGACCGGCCTGGACGACTGCACCACCAGGGAGGAGGTGGCGGCGGCCGTCGCTGTCCAGGGCAACTGTGCCCTGCAGAACATAACAGTAGGCGAGCTGCGCTCCGGTTATACCGGGGCTGGTTCCGTGTGGGTACGTTGCCCGGTGGAGGCGGCCGTTGCCCTGGCTGCTCCTCCGCCCGGGAGACCGTCGGGGGATCCGGGCAGGTTGCGCGTGGGCTGGATAGCAGCCCACGTGCGCCTGCTAGAACCGCGTGCCTGGCGGTGCCTAAGGTGCTTCAGCACTGGGCACTGCCTCGCCAGGTGCGTGAGTGCGGTTGACCGCAGCGGACTGTGCTTCCGCTGTGGTCAGCCTGGACACAAGGCGGCCGTGTGCTTGGCTGCGCCGCATTGTTCGTTATGTGCGGCGGCCGGACGCAAGGCTGACCACCGGACCGGGGGCAAGGCATGCCCCCCGGCCGGCAAAAATGCAATTAGAAATTGGCGCCGCCAAGCTAAGCGTCGCCAAAAGAAGCGGTCGGCCGGGGGAGCACCGGCTGGCACTTTGGCCCCCGCTGAGGCGTTCGAGCCCGATAGCGGGGACAATAGAGTAGGGGAGGGGGCGATGGATGTGGTCCAGGTTTAATGGATCACACCTATCGCTTCCTCCAAGGAAATTTGAACCACTCCGCCGGAGCTCAGGACATGCTGCTCCAGACTATGGCGGAGTGGTCAATTGACGTGGCTGTGGTCGCCGAGCCGTACTTCGTTCCCCCAGCGGACGACTGCTGGTTTGGGGACGTTGATGGCTTGGCGGCCATACATATAAGAAGATCCGCGATGATTCCTCCCCTGGCGATGGTGACCAGGGGCCCCGGGATCGTCGCGGTACAATTAGAAAATACCGTCGTGATCGGGGTGTACTTCTCTCCAAATCGGCCTACCGTCGAGTTCGAGCGGTTTCTGGACGGGCTAGAGGTGATCGCTCGTCACCTCTCTCCCCGTTCGGTAAAACTGGCGGGGGACTTCAATGCGAAGTCTGTCGCTTGGGGTTCCCCATCCACGGACGCTCGTGGTAGGCTGTTGGAGGAGTGGGCGGTCGCGGCCGATCTCTGTATCGTTAACAGGGGCTCGGTCGCGACATGCGTGCGGTGGACGGGAGAGTCTATCGTGGACTTGACGTTCGCGAGCTCGTCCATCGCACAGCGCATCCTCGGCTGGGGCGTGGTGGTGGGGGCGGAATCGTTGTCGGATCACCGATATATCCGGTTCGATCTTTCCGCTCCCGCGCCGACGCTGGCCGCAGGCGCTCGCGGGGTTAACCCCCCGCGGAGTGCGTTCCGATCATTCCCTAGGTGGGCATTGAAGCTCCTGAAGAAGGAGCTCCTGGTGGAGGCCTCTATGGTGGCGGCGTGGACGCCCATGCGCCCACACCCTTTCGATGTGGAGGCTGAGGCCGAATGGTTCCGCGGCGCGATGCACCGCATATGCGATGCCTCGATGCCCCGGGTCGGCCCTCGGCATTGCGGACGGCGGCAGTCGCCCTGGTGGTCGCCTGAAATTGCGAGATTGCGTGCAGTCTCCATTCGGGCGAGCCGCCAGTGTGCTAGACACCGCCGTCGCCGTCACCTGCGGCGCGACGACCCCGTCGCGTTCGCAGAGGAGGAGACCCGGCTGCACGGCGAATATCGCGCTGCGAAGGACGCCCTGCGGCTGGCCATCAGGCGGGCCAAGGAGCAGAACATGGAGAGACTCTTGGAGGCGCTCGAAGCGGATCCATGGGGGAGCCCGTACAGACTGGTGCGCGGTAAACTGCGCCCGTGGGCCCCCCCTTTGACTGAGCGACTTCAGCCTCAACAGCTGCGGGACATCGTTTCGGCGTTGTTCCCGCAGGAGCGGGAGGGTTTTGTTCCCCCCGCTATGGGTGAGCCGTCGGACGCCATCGACGGCGAAGCCCCTGCTGAGGTGCCCCATATTACTGGGGCAGAGCTCCGTGTGGCCGTTGTCAGGATGACTGCAAAGGACACGGCCCCCGGCCCGGACGGAGTCCATGGTCGGGTGCTGGCCTTGGCCCTCGATGCCCTAGGGGACCGGCAGACTTGTGCTGTTGAAAAAGGAGGGGCGCCCGGTAGATACAGCCGCCGGGTATCGTCCTATCGTACTGCTGGACGAGGCGGGAAAATTGCTGGAGCGTATTCTGGCTGCCCGCATCGTTCAGCACCTGGTCGGGGTTGGACCTGACCTGTCGGCGGAGCAGTTCGGGTTCCGGGAGGGCCGTTCGACCGTGGATGCAATTCTTCGCGTGCGGGCCCTCTCGGACGAGGCTGTCTCACGGGGTGGGGTGGCACTGGCGGTGTCTCTTGACATCGCCAACGCATTTAACACCCTGCCCTGGTCTGTGATAGGGGGGGCACTGGAGAGGCATGGGGTGCCCCTCTACCTCCGCCGGCTGGTTGGCTCCTATTTGGAGGCCAGGTCGGTCGAATGTACCGGGTACGGTGGGACCCTTCACCGTTTTCCGGTCGTGCGTGGTGTTCCGCAGGGGTCGGTTCTCGGAGGCGGAGTCGCTCGCTGCCGACTATCGGTGGCGCAGTGAGCTTCGTGCTCTGGGCGTGGCGCGTCCCTCCAAAAGTGAGCTGCGGGCGCGGAAGGCCCATTCTCGGCGGTCCGTGCTCGAATCGTGGTCGAGGCGGTTGGCCAACCCCACGTGGGGTCTACGGACCGTCGAGGCGGTTTACCCGGTCTTTTATGACTGGGTGAATCGTGGCCGAGGACGCCTCACCTTCCGTCTGGTGCAGGTGCTGACTGGGCACGGATGCTTTGGAAAGTACCTGCACCGGATAGGAGCTGAGCCGACGACGAGGTGCCACCATTGTGGACACGACCTGGACACGGCGGAGCATACGCTCGCTGTCTGCCCCGCTTGGGAGGTGCAGCGCCGTGTCCTGGTCGCAAAGATAGGACCGGACTTGTCGCTGCCTGGCGTCGTGGCGTCGATGCTTGGCGGTGACGAGTCCTGGAAGGCTATGCTCGACTTCTGCGAGTGCACTATCTCGCAGAAGGAGGCGGCGGGGCGAGTGAGGCAAAGCTCTCCTCACTACGCAGAAACCCGCCGCCGCCGAGCAGGGGGTCGGGACCGGGGTCTCGTCCGTAACCCGGCCCCCTAAGAGCTTCGGGCTCCACCCGCTTTGTGCGGGGAGGAGCTTAGGCGTGGGGCGGCGTGGTAGGTCGCGTTCCCCCGACCGCTCCGGGGGAAGGTGTAGCGCGGCGCTACCAATCGGGCTCTTGGCCCGTCGACCGAGGGAACCGGCGGTCATGTTGCTGGCGGCCGCCGGTCCGGCGTCTGGGGGACGACGGGATGGATGTAATGTGCTCTGCGTAAACCCTGTCCCGCCGTCTCAATAACTCCGACTGGGTTCCCACCCGGTCCGGGGTAGGGCGCCGGCTGTGAGCGGCAGGAGTTTTTAGTGAGGTTCGACTCCCACATACCCCACCTGCCGTGCGGGTGGGGATCCGGCGATTTTCTCCTGTGGAAAAAAAAAAAAAAAAAAAAAAAAAAAAAGTTCCTAATGCTATAGCATATATTCGCTGGAATATTTTGTTACTTATCTATGTCGTGTCTAACGTGTTCATCCCATGAGAGCATTCATTTTACACTAGGGTAATGCGGCACTCAGTTTTGTATTATATTTTTTGCATAGAAACTATCATTTATTACTAACCCATAGACACAGCCCACTGAGTTTTTCGCCGGATCTTCTCAGTGGGTCGCAATTCCAACTCGGTGGTGGGTACTTAAGCAAGCACTGCTCTTACTAGGGCTAGTATCAGCAAATTCTCTCAGCATGAGCCTGTGAATTCACTTACCCATCCGAGTGTAACTGAAATAGCCTCATAGGCTACCAGCGAATAGATAAGGGAAAAAAACCACGTGAATAAAGTAAAAATATCTCTTAAGATTTAATCTCGCGTTTTTTACTTTCATGTTACTAAAACTGTAAAAACAATTTTAATTATATATGAGGCCGTCAGCGCAAACGTGACCTAACCAACAATTTTTCATTAAGTGCTTATATATTACAATTTATTTAAAACGTAGGTATTAAATGTTGTAGGGTGTTGGTTGGTACCTACTCGTGCGGTCCCACTAGTGAGAATACTTTCTTAATTTATTGCGTAGATGGATGAACTAGCTTAGGGCTCGCCTGGCTTTAAAACATTAGGTGGGAGTCTTTATTATATTGCATAACAGCTATGCCGACTAAAACTGGAACGTATGAGCGCTACGCTACTATTCTTTAAATAAAATTTATTATACGTACTAACTAGATTGTGTCTGTGCTGCGATTGAGAAATAATGAAAAAATCTGTTGTCTGTAAAGTCGGTTTCTGACGATAGTTGAACGTGACAACGTCATAAGAAAATACTGATGGAATGGTTTCATTTTTCAATTATCGCAATTATCGTTGCTATAAACAATTGACACCACATTCGCTTTTCACTGAACTTCATACTTGACGAAAATATGTAAATGTATTATTGTATAGCAGCTGTCCACGCGGATGCATCGCTCACTCAAGTAGGAGAAAGACAAATGTCGAACGCTGGCGAACGCGGAGGCCGATTGTGCCTCTTTGTCACTCGTTGCGCTCTCGCTTGCACTTCAAGTGCCTTAAGTGGAACGCTTCAGAGCGAGGTAACGCCGCATGAGTCATGTTTTTCGTGCGTTCAGCCGGCTCCATCGAATTATAAGACGTTGTCACGTCAAAAACAGACCAACAGAACACGTATGTATTTTTAATAGAATACATTTTGTTTAATCTATTTGTTGGAAATGTTTTGAGCTCTAAAGCATCCCCAACAACCATTTAAAATTCAAACTTCCTTTTTATCTCGCTAAACCTATATTCTACACCAAAATATATACCGGCAACTAAAGAAATTCCTGAAAAAAAAATACAACTCTACTATACGTACCACAAAAAGAGAATTCCTAAATATTACATTTCAACTTTTCTCATTGCAATCTCTTGATTACCCAACTCGTTGGAGTCGTACAAATGAGAGAAGCAGTAACGCGCACAACAAAGTGCTTTCCGCGTTGAATAAAAAATAATAACAAAAAAAAAAAAAAAAAAAACAAGAGCGCCCACTACGAGCAATTTCATTCTCACTGTAGAGAAATAAAAATATCTGGGTCAGGTAGGTATCGTAGTTTACAAGGGTTGAAATAGATGGTGGCTGCGGATGTATTTTAAATGGATGTGGCAAGAATTTTGCGTGTTTTTCAGCAGAGTAAAAAAAACACTTCATTAACGAACCTTTGTCTCTTTCTAGCGCAATACAATCCATTGAGTTTAAAGGAGTGTTTTTTTTTTTTTAAATATTATTTATTAATTTTCAGATACATTTTCCACTTCATAGCTTTTGAATTAGACTAAGTACTAAAATCGGTTTTGACCTTTCCTAATTTGAAACATGAGTTTATATTGTTTTCGAATAAGAGTAATCCAACCAAAAGTGCAACACAGGATAGGTACGTACATGTGGAGCTCTACACTTTTTTTTTAATAGCTGTTGAAATAATATGAAATGAGATTGACTCTGGTCAGATGACGTAAAAATATTACTTAATCCAGGTAAAACTACAGCATAATAACCACCTATAGTTATAATTATCACTGCATGTAATTGTTACGCCAGTTCTAGTTAAAATAGCTTTAATTCCGTGTAAGTTGAATATAGGATACCGGTCTGGTGGACGTTGCTGCATTTTGATGCGGCATCACGAAGACTACGCGGACCGAACCCAGTTATAATTTTTTAAGGGATTTTATGACCTGGTAACTAAGACCTTTAAGTCATGTCTTATTTTAATTTATATTCATATTTTTATGAAAAATGATAATATGAAGTGAGACATTAATCTAAATAATAATAATTATACATTATATAATTATACATTAATAAATTAATTAGAGACATTAATCAACTGGGATGAAATTAAATGAAATGAGATGAGATGAGATTCAAAATGTTCGCTTTTCAAAAATTATAACTATACATCTTCAGACTCATATTTTTCTACCTATTCGCTTATAGCCTAAGGTGTTATTCCATCCACTCACTGGCTGGTAGGTAGGCACGGGCTCAACATGAGAGAATTTGCTAATACTGGCCCTACGAAGTTCAGTGCTTCGCAGAATCTACACCGGAATCGCGACCCACTAAGAAGATCCGGCGAGAAACTCAGCGAGCTGTGTTTATGGACTGGTTTGCTCTTCGAACTCTTTGTCGTAATTAACGAATTCGACGAGGACGGAGACAAAATGACGATGACCTTAAAGAAACTTAATGGAGAACAAGTGCTTACATTCAGTCAAGTCGAGCTATTTAGGTACTGAACATATTATGCTAACTGTTCGTTTACCATTGACAATGTTAGTTTTGACGGATAAATTAGCTTACGATCCACCTGGAATTAAATGACTGGAGTCCATGGAAAGCAAAATGTGAATGCCACCACCCTTCCTGAGACTCGAGGTCAACTCTCAAAGGAGTCGTAATTATGTATTTTTTCCAGGTTTCGTTTTGACTACCCGAAATTATTTTATCATCATGAAAGACATTCGTAAACATGAGTTAAGTACGTATATCAATATTGGTACCTGTCTGCGGGTATTGAACACTCACATAGACGCATCGCTAGATATGAGTATGCTTTCGTCTTATCATTTATGCTATGATGTCTTCTTTTACGAAATCATTGTTGTTAACATTGGATTTCCATTCACTTTGAGAAGGCGGCACGACATGAGAACCCTCTTGTCGTGGCCGCTGGACATTACACACCTGATCCTGTAGACCGAATGGTAAACAGTCAACGTCGGCCAAAACACGTCATTACGGATCCTCCCGATTCATTAACGCCGCTTTTAGGTACCACAAGCACTGGTCACTGTCCTCATCGAACCCGTTACTTGCGACGAAGGACTCGACGAGCGAATTAACCCACAGACACAGCCCACTGAGTTTCTCACCGGATCTTCTCAGTGGGTCGCGTTTCCGGTCCGGTGGTAAATTCTGCGAAGCACTGCTCTTGCTAGGGCCAGTGTTAGCAACACTCCGGCTTGAGCCCCGAGAGCACACCTACACTTTAGGGCGAAGCTGAAATAGCCTCTCAAGGCTATCAGCATAAGTAGGGGGAAAAAAGTGTTAATGAAACAGGCAACACTTGTGACAGGAACTAACCAGCTTAAACCGAGAATTGACCGAAAATCTCCAGCTATTTATTTCGAATTGTAATTACTGAACGTCCTCAGCTGTATCGGAACTTCGTCTCTGAATTTCAGTCGGCATTTACAACGTTCCCTATGCATTTCAAGATCGTAGTTACTCCGAGGCAAATTGACTTGGGTATCTCACGCAAGCGGTTCGATTCTAACCAAAACATACCTTTGCGTAAATGCGTATCAATTCTGTTAAATTCGTAAATTAATTTACATCTAATAAGTAAAAGTGGAAGTAAGTAAAAAGTGGAAAATAGAATTATTGGATTTCATAATTCTCAAACTATAACGATTGAAACTAGTTTAGGAACTCCCGTGAGATGGTCATTTAAAACTACAGAAACGACAAATTATTTGTTATTAAACTTAGAAAAGCAACTAAAGCCGAGAGAGAATATCAAAACTAATGGTTCACTCTTTTTTGTGAACTTAAATTTTTAATTTCTCTTTTTTTTTGCCGTTCCTTTTCTACTAATACGAGTATGTGATTTTGACGTTCGAAACATATTTGCTTTTTTTTTTTTTTTTTTCTTTAACTATTTTCTTAATTAATAAATAATAATAATAAAAGCCTTTATTCAGACGCAAAGAATATTTACAAATAATAAACTTAATTAACGACTCTGCCGAGTCGATGACATCGACAATTGCGTCTGTTTGCCCAACTTTGGCAAAGGCATCCTCTATTTCTTTCCACTCTACTCGGCTTAGAGCTTTCCTTGTCCATAGTTTTCCTGCTATCGTCTTTATCTCGTCTTCCCACCTCCGAATCTGTCTGCCTCGTTTCCTTTTTCTGTCTCTAGGGTACCAAAACTCTTAATTAATACTAATGTTTTTTTTTTTTTTTTTTTTTATGATTGAAAGTTTACTGGTGGCCCGAAGGCCTTTCCAGTTTCACCAGGACAGGTGGGCGAGCAAAGGCTCAGCCAAGAGGGGTGGGATTTGCTAACAACTGCCCGAGCGCCTCCGCAGGAGACCTAACAACTCAAGAGCAATTGTTTCGCGAATGAATCTACTACCGGATCGGAATCGCGACCCGCTGAGAAGATCCGGCGAGAAACTCAGCGGGCTGATGCATGGGTTAGGTTGCACGTCGACCTCTTTGTCGAGTTCGACGAGTACGGTTACCGGGGTCCCTAAGCCTGCCCCTAGTATTAGAGCTGAAGGCATCTAATGCAAAGGTTATTGGATCTGATGGATCCGTAAGGACGTGTCTAGGGCGTCGACGGTGACTGGCTCCTGCATGATCAGGATTCGGGGAGTAGTCAGCGGCGGCAACGATAAGGCGATTATCATGACGCATAGCCTTATCGAAGTATCGTTCCGACGCTGACTTCATGTATTTCCGAATTGATTCGAGGCCCAGGTCGTCGTGTAGGTCAACGTTCCTCACGAACCACGGAGCCCCGACAGCTAACCTGCAAAAGCGGGATTGTAGGGATTGGAGGGTGTCTATGTGTGTGCGGGCCGCGTGAGCGAACACCACACTCGCGTAAGTCATGACGGGCCTTATGCAAGTTTTGTAAAGTGTCACCTTGTTCCGAAGGGACATTTTACTCCGCTTACAGATCATGGGGTAGAGTCTACCGAGAATAAACGCGGCACGGTCACGGACTGATTTTATATGCGGGCGGAATGTCATCGAGGCATCCAGGGTAACGCCCAGGTACTTGACCTTCCTGACCCAGGGTATGGATTGTCTAAAGAGAGTAATCGGGGGTGTGAGATTCCTCCTCCTAATCCGGGAGGAAATCCGTGTGGAGAATACTAATGTATAAATCTATAGTGGTTTTTACGAATGTTCCGTTATAACTACTGAACCATGCATCCGATTGACTTGAAACTTGGTAGCCATGTAGAAAATACATGTACTTAATGGATAGGCAATTATTTTTATGAATGCTGAACTCCCTAATAATAATGATCATAAATAATAATGCTAATTTTAAATGCCCAGCGTAGCGGGCGAGTAAGGGCCAGTATATTATATGTTTGTTTTTTGTACGGTTCGTTTTCCTAATAAATAAATATTTAAAAACAAGCACTAACTAACATAAGGTCCACTTAATATTTTTATTTCAACAAGGTTACTTTTATTCGTCGCCTCGTGTGCGGGACCTCAACACTCTCAGCTTTCATAAAAGAACCCGCGGAGAGGTACAGACATCTCCACGTGTACAATCGACCGTAAATCTTATCGGAATTTAATATAAGGGGTGAGGGTTCTCCATAAATCCTGAATCCTTACTTCCAAGTTAAAAACTCCCTGTGGTTTCAAGAGCTCGCCGCACGGGAGCCTGAAAACTGGCTTTAGGGAACTTATATAACTTGAATTTTCTTTGCGACAGCATTTTAAGTCCAATTCGGAGGACTCTTAATTTAGTATAACTGAATCAATTATGTTATTTTCGATTCCCGGATTACGTGATCAAGGTGCTTGTTTCAAAAAATGTATTATTACAACAAGTGACATGTCCGTCAATTATTTAGGTACCTATTAAAGTATTCCTATCCAAAACCCTTGCTTATTTCCTGAAGGAAAAAAATATCCACGAACAAACAAACAGATTTCGAATAGATATAGTGTAAGGTTTTTCGTTGAATGTGAAAAATGCGCATGTGAATTGTTTTATGATAGTAATTTAATGGATTAATAAAAGATCCATTGAAATCTAAATAAACTCCCACCATTCTGCTACGACATTAATTTATTTCATTTTTAACGCATCTTTTTTCATTCTATTGGAATTAAGAGAAAAGTAACAAAAAGAGCTTACATAAGAAGAAAAGCTTCTTATTTTTGGACGGCGTAACTCAAACAAGTAAGTAACACCATCTTGCCTATTTAAAGAGTGAGACTGCCCCTATACGATCCGATGCCCGGGACACCAGTGCGCCAGGATACCAAAACTGCTTGTGCTGTGCGGTCTTGTCGAATCCTTTCGCGAGTGTGTTTTATCCAGAGGTGTTGTGTCGGTGTGGTGACGCCCCGAACAAACGAAATTCGGGACCCGGGAACAGGTAAGTTGATTGACACTTTCATTCTTTAACATTTGTTAATTGCGGGTAGATGTTGATCAGCCTGGATAGCTGCGTACTCAATTTATTCTAAGAATAAAACAGAGTTACGTTAGCGCCATCGAGACTGGCCATCTGTGTCTGTTCCCAGTCCTCCCCTACCCTTTGGGGTTAGGAGGGGTTGCAAACCAAACCCGAGTTGACGAATTAGTTAACTGAGTCGTCAGAGCGACAGGCTCGCTAGCGAGTCGCGGTGTATTTCCTTATTAGTTTTTGCTTATTTTATTATTTCCTTATTTATATATTAGATTAATTAGTCATTACAGTTAGTGTAGTCTTGTAGATATTGTAGTCCAGTAGCCTAGTTCATTAATTATATTAACAATTTAATTTTAATTTTACATTTATTATTTTTCCAACTACCCTCAATTATAGCATATCAAATCTTTTCAATTCCTTTTCTGAATCATTCCTAAATTTATTGTATATTAATTCCGAATAAATTAGATCGACCCATAGATCCCGAGGGGTGTCGTTCCGCTTACCATAGAAATAATTTGTTTTTCTATCACTCTGACTAATGATCTAGTTGGTTGAATTAAGTTTACTGTATTCGATTTATATTTTATTTTTTATTTTCACGTCTTCGTTTAAAACTTTACAAACCAAATAGAATACACATTTAGTTATAACTACCATCCTCCAAAATTTTTCTAAACCTTATACCAATTGCAATAGAATAAATTATAGTTCCAGGTATTACTCTAATATTTATTTTTCTAAAATTAATTTCTATAATATTTTTAATTTTCATTACGTGCCTACGACCGCACCAGAACTTAGCAATATTGTATTGCTATCAAGTCGCCAGTTTTGAACTGCGACCATCTGGCGGCGGACTCAGGTGGACGCTCGGTCCATCATAAGTGGGCACTTAGTACTAACTTTTTAACTCTTATTTTTAATTTTTAACTTTTTCTATTATAGTAATTTTATTTGGTTCCTTATTTTCTCTATTATTTCATCCTTATAACGTAAACTATATATTTAGGCTTATGGAGGTGTTAAATTGTGACTATTGGTCATAATTTAATAACCACATTTAATAATAGTCAATTTGCATTAATTACATTCACTTAATTATTATTTCAATTTCACTTTTATTTTAATTACAAGTTAGTTTATCGGTATGGTGAGCGGGATTGTCCTTGCTCTCTCCGGTTAATAGGGTTCATCGACCCCCACTACCAGCAGCGTTCGCTGGTGCCTGTCACCTGCTTCAGTAGACTGTCGTCTAAATCATGTCAGGGGGGAGCCCCCCCATAATCAGCACCCCAGGCCCCTCCCATAAGGGACGCACAATAGGAACTAGCCTATTTGCCCAAACCCAAACTCGCCCAGGCCCGGACAATAAGCCCGGGCCTTCTGGAGCGGCCCAGGGACCGCCGGGAATCGGTTCGGGGGAAAGTTGCTTTCCCTTACCGACCGATAACTCGGGGACCCCTCGGCCGCGAAAGAAGGCCAGGTCCGAGTCCGACCGGGGCTCTTCTGAGGAGAAAGACAAGAGACCGAGGATAGGTCCCTCTTCCAGATCCGAGGGTGACGATAGCGAAGCTACCTCCGTCACTCCTTCCTCTTCTGCATCCACATCTGCTTCGTCCTCCCCCTCCTCCTCTCGCTCAACGTCCCCCTCAAAGGAATCCCTTCCCTCACCCAAGAAACCCATCCCCAAACCTAGGGCACTCCCTAGGACGGTAGATGCTCCTAGGTTGAGAACCCCTCCGCGTTCTCCCTCTCCAGCACTCTCTCCTATCATGGCGGATAGTACTCGAGGTGCCCCCGCCTCAAGTTGCACGGCGGGCAACCTAGATTCAACTAGGTATGTGGACCTCGAGGCTACCCGACCCCCCCCTCCCTCAGTCCGAAAACTTCCTGACCCAATTCCGTCCACATCTTATGCGGCTATAGCCGCCTCCAAGCCAATTACTCCCAAGCCCCCAACTCAGGTCCATCGAAATGTTCCTCCCCCGAGACCGAAGGGTCGCGCCCAGGAGGAACTGCGCCGACACCCGCCAATAATGGTGGAGGCCCTTTCTAATTGGCCCCGCCACATGGCTGCCATTAGGGAGCGCCTAGGCCGCGCCCCCTCGGCGCGACCCTTCGGCACTGGTTTTAGGTTCCTGCCGTCGTCGGCTGAGGAATACAGGGCGGTCCAGGCCTACCTGTCGGAGGCCTCTGCCAGGGATAGTACCATTAAATGGTACTGCTATGCCCTGGCGGAGGAGATGCCCTCCAAGGTAGCTGTCCGGGGCCTCCCTGCCGACACCGACACGGCAGACGTTACCAACGCGTTGAAGGAGCTGGGGTTCCCGGCTCGATACGCTAGGTGCATTCGGTCCAAGAGAGGGCGACCGGGCAGCGTGTTCCACGTTGCCCTGGATCACCTCTCAAAGGATGAACTCGCCCGCTTGTACTCAGTCAACGAACTGATGTACTTGCCGGGGGTGACGGTTGAGGGATGGCGACCAACCCGAGGGCCTGCGCAGTGTCACCGCTGCCAGGCCTACGGGCACGCCTCCCACAATTGTCACCGTGCGGTCCGCTGCGTGAGATGTGCTGCGGAGCACACTGTAGCGGACTGCCCGAGGCCGAGGGACGGCCCATTCTCCTGCGCCAATTGCGGGAAGGACCACGCCGCCGTTGATAGGCGGTGCCCGGTCTACCGCAAGAAGGCCAGGATGATGGGAGTAACCGTCCCTCCTCCGGTGCCACCGGTGCCACCGGTGCGTCGATCCGGGAATGCAGCTCCTTCCGCTGTAGCACCCACCTCGAAGGGGAAGGGGAAGGGGAAAGGGAAATCTTCCCAGCCCCAACCTCCTCCCACGTCCTCATTCATCCCCCCTGCCGTCACAGTGGAGGCCGAACCATCGGCGGCAACGCTGATGGCTGAAGCCAACACTCCGCGGCGGGGTAAACCTACTCCGACCCCACGTAGCTTCGCTATAACAAGACCGACCCCAAAACAAGACCGCGCTCCGGCCCGTGCCGGTGCCCCAACCCCACAAGCTCCAAATAAAAAAACCCTTAAAAACAGGAAAAAAAAGAGCAAAAGGAAATTGATGAAGAAAGCGCGAAGGGAGGCCTTAGAGAACGCTGCTCCCTCATCGGTTCCCGCAATACCTGCCATAGACATGGAGGTTGACATCAACCCCACTACCGACCACATAATCGATGATCAACAACCTGGACCATCTTCATTGCCCCAGGCCCAACCGGCCACTTCAGGCATACAGCCCCCATTACCACCCCGCCCGCAGAGGGAGCGGCGCAGCGGCCGACAGGACACGCAGCCTGCCGGCTTCGCTGCCTGGCTCCTCTCCCTGTGGGAGAAACTGTCCGAGGTGATCTCCGGAGTGATCCGCGAGATCGCCTCGGGAGCCAGTCCCTTCGGGGCCTTGCTCGCGGGGTTCTACCGGATGATTGCGCAGCTCAATGGCTAGCCAGGAGCTGCGCATCATCTACTGGAACCCCGACGGGATAGGGTCCCGGAGGTCGGAGCTCATCCGACTCGCCCAGGAGTATGACCCGCAGGTTATCCTCCTGGGCGAGACCAAGCTCAAACCTCGACAAGATTTTAGGATGCCCAACTACTTCGTGTACCGACGGGACGAACTGACCTCCAACGGGCGCCCGTTCAGGGGCACTGCGGCGCTCGTCAGGAGGGACGTGGTGCACGAGGAGCTTGAGCTACTGACCTTCGCCTCTACCAGAACGGTCGGGGTGAGGGTCCACGTACCGGGGGCCGAATTGCGGATTTATGCCGCGTATCGACCCCCGGGTCCTGATTTTGTCGAGGACGATATTAGACGGGCCTTGAACCATGATCGCCATCCGGCCTTGGTGGTCGGGGACCTCAATGCGAAACATGTCGCTTGGGGCTCCCGAATCATCACGCCGCCCGGAAGGCGATTGTACGAGGATGCCGAAAGGGGGGACTACTGCGTGGTCGGCCCCAACGAACCCACACACGTTCCAACGTTGGCCCGGTACCAACCGGACGTATTGGACGTGTGTGTTCACAAGGGGCTACAGTGCCCTCTAGCGATAGAGGCACTGTACGACCTGAGTACCCCTCACCTACCGATCTTGGTCACGGTGGGTTTGGGGCTCACTCGGGTCGCGACATCCCCTCTCAGGCCTAGGGTCGACTGGCAGTCCTTTACGGGACTGCTGGCCGACCAATCCTTGTTTCAAGACCCGTCTACCCCTGATGAGGTCGACACGGCGGCTTCCCGTCTCGTCGACACCATCAGGGGAGCCCTGGACCAAGTGACGACTCTGGTACCCAGCGGGGGGCCCAGAGCGGAACTCCCGGTGCACCTCAAGACGTTAATTCGTCGGAAGAGGGCACTGAGGAGGCTCTGGGCGACATCTAGGTGTCCCAGGATTAAGCGCGAGCTCAACCGACTTGAGGGGGAGCTGGCGACTAAGATGCGGACTTACCGGGGTGATTCCTGGGAGGGGGGACTGTTGGACGCGTCCGACGACCGTACGATGGCCCCCCTTCACCGCATCTGTCGCCGGCTCACCAACAAGCCTTCCCCCACTTGCCCCTTGGAGGACGAGGGGGGAAGACGGTGTTTTACACCGTTGGCTCGTGCCGAAGTTCTGGCCAACTCGCTGGAGCGGCAGTTCACTCCGAATGTCTCTGCACCCTCGATGGCTGCATTCCATCGCGAGGTGTCAGAGGGTGTAATCCACTTCCTCAAACCGGAATCGCCGGGAGTCGAGCTGGGAGATGACGACTTAGTCACTCCCGGCGAGGTGCGCCTCCTCATCAAGTTGATGAAGAGGCGAAAAGCCCCCGGCGAGGACGGTATTCCTCCCCTCGCCCTGCAAAACCTCCCTCCCTCAATCGTGTCAGCAATGACACGATTGTTTAATTCCATTCTCCGGGTAGGACACTTCCCTGGAACTTGGAAACTGGGCAAGATCATCGTCTTGCCCAAACCCGGCAAGGACAGGAGAAAGCCCTCCAGTTACCGACCGATTACCTTGCTCTCGCACGTGGGCAAGTTGTTCGAGCGGCTGCTCCTGAGGAGAATATCGCCGTATATTCTCCTCAGGCCGGAGCAATTCGGCTTTAGAAGCGGCCACTCGACGACTCTGCAACTGACCCGTGTCCTGCATCACTTGGCGGACCGGCGAAACTCGGGCCAATACACGGTCGCGGTCCTCCTCGATATCGAGAAGGCCTTCGACCGTGTGTGGCACGAGGGGCTGGTCCACAAGCTGCGGGACGCGGGCCTACCGCACGCTCACGTGCGACTGCTCGGGTCGTATCTGGAGGGCAGAACCTTCTTTGTCGCGGTCGAGGGCGCACGGTCTTCCGTGCGTCCCATTACGGCCGGGGTTCCCCAGGGTAGTGTCCTATCACCTATCCTATACGCCCTCTACACCAATGACATCCCCACCCTGGAGGGTCACCTTCGGGCGTGGGAGGAGGACGTGAAGTTGGCCTTGTTCGCTGACGACTCGGCCTACTTCTCGTCCTCTCCGTTCCCCTCTGCAGCCATTATGAGGATGCAGAGGCTTTTGGATTTACTGCCCCAGTGGCTGGACCGTTGGAGAGTCGCGGTCAATGTGGGAAAGACCGCGGCCTTACTCTACGGTCCGGTCCGTATCAGAGTCGTCCCAAAGAAATTCAGCCTCCGAGGTGTGAATGTCGAGTTCAGGACCACGGTCCGGTATCTCGGATGCGACATCGACCGCTCCTTGAGCATGGTCGCGCACGTCAACCGAGTCATCGGTCAGACTCGCGCGGCCAGGTTCTTGTTGCGGCCGGTGTTTGCGTCCGGGCTTCCGACCAGGACCAAACTCGCCATTTACAAGACATACGTCCGTTCCCGCCTCACATACGCTGCTGCGGCCTGGTATCACCTGTTGTCGCCGTCCCAGCGATCTAGGTTGCAGGCCCAGCAGAGTCTTTCCCTCCGCATTATCGTCGGGGCCGGGCAGTACGTCAGAAATGACGTTATTGCCCGGGACCTAGGTGTGGAGTCGCTCGTGGAGTTTGTGACTAGGCTCGCCCGTAATATGTACGAGCGAGCCGAAAACGGGCCCCATGAGCATCTCCACAACATAGCCCCGCTGCACGCCAGACCACCGGATGGTACGGCGTTGCCGCGGGAGCTATTGGTACCCCCGACGATCGTTCGGAGATAAAGCTCCTCGCCGGCTGTGAGGCCGGGGAGGACCTATGAGCGCCCCTCTCGGAGCTGAGTTTCATCAGCCTCTAGCCCCACGCCTCTTGCCCGTTTGGCGGGTCCCCCGTATGGGGACCGCGGCTGCACCCCGTAGGTGCAGCCTCATTTCCATGAGGGGCTTTGACCCCACCCCCCACCCCCTTTTGGGATGGGGTGTTCTTACCCGCTACAATCCTCCCCCCCATCAATATTGTATAACGATGGGGAGAGGGGGAGAGGACTGTAGCGTGGAGTGCGGATTCGCTCTCTCCCCCATATTAGGTTAGCTAGGTTATGTTAGGTTAAGTTAGATTAGGATTAGTTTAGGTGTGACGGCGCGCGCTGTCCCGGCACTCCACGGAGTGCAGGAACGGCGCGCTGCCGTCACTTAGATGTAAGTTAGATTAAGTTAGGTTTACTCTCGGTTAAGTTAGGTTAAGATGAAATTGTAAAACCAAAAAAAAAAAAAAAAACAAAAGTAAAAAAAAAAAAAAAACAATAAAAAAAAAAAAAAAAAAAAAAAAACAAAAAAAAAAAAAAATTATATGGAGGAGAGCAGCAGCCGCCCCCGGAAGAAGGGAAGAATGAAGAGGAAGAAAGAAGAGAAGAGAAGAGTGAAGAAGGAGACGAAGAAAGAAGTCGACCCCACACACATCTTCAAGCCTGCCTGATACTCCATCCAGCAGCGCATCACCCCTGCCTTATTAGGCAGGGAGCTACATGTCCGGGCAGAGGGGTTTCCCCGAGGCCCGCTCCGCGCCCCCGCAAGGGGACGCGACGACCCCACGACTATACGATCCTACTGTGACATCGTCTATAGGTAGATAGATAACCACTTAATTTCAAAATTGCTATGTATATATCCTAGACAAATTTTACATTTTTTTGTTATTGTTTAGATGGGTGGACGAGCTCACAGCCCACCTGGTGTTAAGTGGTTACTGGAGCCCATAGACATCTACAACCTAAATGCGCCACCCATCTTGAGATATAAGTTCTAAGATCTCAGTATAGTTACAACGGCTGCCCCACCCTTCAAACCAAAACGCATTACTGCTTCACGGCAGAAACAGGCAGGGCGGTGGTACCCACCCGCACGGACTCATAAGAGGTCCTACCACCAGTAAAAAACATATATGTATGTCAATAAAAACCTAAAGCTGGTAAATAAAAACAGTTCAATTAAATGACAATCGATACGGAAAACTGTCAAAAAGCGTATTCCTGTCATCGTTCCGCATCATTAGACAACATGAAGCCATTCGGGCGCATTCCGATGTCCCTCTGTGACGCCCCCATGCCATTAGTTGCACACTGCAGTGGACTCGGGGGATGTATCTTGTGTACAGTTTTGAATATGTTAAAAATTTCTTGTTTATCGCGATAAACAGTACGTCAAGCACAAAAACCTATCGAATTCGTAATGTAAATGTATCGAGTCCTCGATACGAAAACGGATACTGTTAGATGGTAAGTAGTAATCTTTTTTTTTTATTGCTTAGATTGGTGAACGAGCTCACGGCCTACCTGGTATTAAGTGGTCACTGGAGCCCATAGACATCCACAACGTGAATGCGCCACCCACCCTGAGGTATAAGTTCTAAGGTCTCAAGTATTGTTACAACGGCTGCCCCGCCCTTCAAACCGAAACGCATTACTGCTTCACGGCAGAAATAGGCAGGGCGGTGGTTCCTACTCGCGCGGACTCACAAGAGCTCCTACCACCAGTAAAGTAAAGTAAAGTAGTCGATAGCCAGCCTTCGATCTTTTTACGTTACCGTATGTCAAAACAATTCTCGTGCTCTCTATTATGAGTCTAAGTTTCCAGAACTTGACGATTCGATTGCGAAACGAAAATAAGTTAATTGATTCGTACCGCTGAAATTAATTCTGTTTACCGACGGTAGGGGCGCTGTTTAAAGTTTAAATTTTATACACTTTTTCTCGATAACGATACGAATCCTTTTCCGATAGTCATTCGTGCTTTCCCCTGTTTCAAGTCCGATGAAAATTAAAACGCATTGCTTTTTAACACGCTCTTAATAACTTGACCTGTCAATAAAGGGAATTAAATAATATAACGTTAAATAACGTAATGAAATCTTTCAAGATTCTTTTCACTAACCACATGAGGAACGACTAACTTAAAAACTTGAAGGAGAGATGGAAATATAATTATTTCATTACTTCCACCTTATGTCCCCACTAGGAAAAAGAAAGAGAGGAAGATAATTTACTAGATGGGAAGACGATATAAAGAAAGTAGCAACTACAAACACAAAGTAGTTACTACAAACTGGGTTAAAATCGGCCAATCTATAATAGAGAAGATTGGCTATCCTTGGAGGAGGCTTTTACCCGAAGAGGGTTTCTTGCAAGTGAGAAATAATACCTAATGTTATTCAACAAACAGACAACAAACTTATTTATTAGTTAATTAATCAATAGCATAGATCACATTGCGTTAATTTTTGTTTTTATGTCACTTGTATGAAATAAAAGGCTTTTTATTATTTATTTATAATAATTATTATTATAACCCTAACCAGGGCTACCAGGAAAAAAATATTCAAGTTTTTGTCCAATTTACTATTTAAGCGAGGTCTAAGTGTGTGTTAAACTCTATTGTCTCTGTTTATCTGGTCATTCTAATTTCCATACTCCTTTCTATATTTTGACTTATGAGATATTTGTTTTACTAATAGCTTCTCGTTTAAAAAGTATTTAAATAATAAATGTAAGTAATAAAGTAATAAAATTTAATGAGGACACTTGACAATCTCTTTTAAGAAAAAAATGTATGGAAATATTCATAATGCAGATTATAGTGAAACTATCTAAGACCTTATTTATATCGAAGGCTATAGTTACATCCCCGACTGAGCTAAGTACCAGCCGCCCTTCAGAAAATGATTTGAGTTTAATATCCACCCTGAGTGCGCTGCATTCTTTCAAGGGATATGGCAAGCGGGAAATCCGTGGGGTTCCACCGTGCTACGTTTACAAATACTCAAAAAATTACAATATTTTATCGAACCTTACCATGCACCCATTTTGAGTGGTAATAATCTAAATCAAACTCCGAGATGATTAAGTTTTTTTTAAATCATTAGTGTTACCGTCGATGGCCAAGAGAAAGATTGTTACGGGTGCCGAAAACAACAGTGAGACAGGAATCGTAAAAAAACAACCAGGAATCAAACGGGCCCTCCGGAGTACTAGTCGTAGTCCTCTCCCTTGCGCCGATAATTCTCATGCTGAGGGTCGTGGCCTCATGAGGCTTTCTTGGTAAAATATACACGGTGGGATTCTGCGTCCTTCCACGGCAGTGCTTTTGGAAGAGATTTAGTTCTTCGAGGCCGCTGAAGCCTTAGCCTACTCATAGTCACTAGCCATAAAAACATCGAGCCGTGAACATAAAAGAGTATAAATAAATAAAGTTTGTTGAAATGTAGTCAAACTTACTGAGTCACAAGTCGCTTTCTCGCCTGCAAGCAAGTAGAATTGCCGATGTGAACGCAGCACCAGGGTTGCCACGAATGGAAAGTAGTGTGAGTGATATCCGACAATGACAGAGTGGGAATCTTTGACGCGAGGGTCTGTCAGTCTGTTTGTGTTTTGTAAAATAAAAGGGACTGATATTGATGCTGCTTTTAGCGTCGGGACTGTTTAGCTGCCTTCGAATGACTGGGGACTGTCAAAAGTTTGCGAAATGTCAGATATTTTGTCATACTTACGAGGCAGGTCCATTGCGAGATAGATGCATCAGATTTTTGGAGTAGTATCCGTCAAATTATACCAAATGTTTTTTTTTTTTTAAGTACACAGCTAATGTAAAGAATGTATTATACGAAATATTTTTTCGAACTAGAAGGGTGGGTCAACTTATGGCCTACCCGCGGCTAGTCATCACAACACCTATAAGTCTTCATAACGTAATTTCCAGAACCCCCCTTGAGATATCAGATCGAAATATTATTTGGATTGTATAACTACTGTCTTTGACTACGTATGACTACGCATATTTGCTTAGAGGCAGAAATAAACAGAATAACGGTACTTATCCGTGCCGGACTTACAATTCACCAGTAATTACCTACACAAATCTTATGAACAGATACTAAAAACTTTTACGGCTTAATATCGGATTTGTTATTCACATTTTACAATTTCCGATGTTCATCCAACGAAAATACGTCACAAAAAATCCCCTGCTATGCTTACATGATAAATGATTTCAGAACTTTTATGTTAGTTTATTACACGACTGCATAATTTGGATCCCAAAAGAACCGAACAACTTGCCACCGCACTGAAAACCACACCGATGTAGCTCCACAAAAAGTAATTCAGAAAGACGAAAACTTACCATTTCCTTATCCGAACGGGACTGAAGCGAAAGTTCTGCTCATAACATTACACAGGATGTTCGCTCCGCGCTAATAGCCCGTGTCGTCATAAATTGCAGGGTAAGGATGCGCTTGTGACGTCATCCGGCGCACGGGGGGAAACAAATGCTGCTTCTGATTTAGTCCTTGTTCTTCGAAATATTCTTTGTAACTCCTCCAAGGAAGACGAACGGATTTTTGTCTCAACAACTAATTGCTCGCCTCAATATTCTAAAGCGTATTTATTGGTATGCGTTCTAGACCTTATACTACAGGGTTTGCTACAGTCGGAAAATCTTCCACCTAGCTGTGTTGTTACTGAGTGTTGTTTGAAAAATGCATTTGCAGTTACCGTGAAAATGTCGATAGCGCGATTCAAGATTTTGAAAAATCACTTCTATTCTAAAGAGGAGATTATTAAATCTTATTTAATCATGTTTTTAAGTATAATCAAATATTCAGTGTTGGGGAAATATACAAAAATTTTGTTCAGACGAGGATAATACCTAAGAGCTTAGTATTCGCTCAGCGATCGATTGTCAACTTGATCATTCAACACCTCAAGATTTGTAACGCTGTAATGTTTATTGTTTCATTATAGCCGTATGTATCTACTATTTTTTTGATTGAATAACACTAAAGTTCTTCAAGAGCAAATAAACAACGAACAAGAACACACAGCGGAATAGACACTAAGTTTAGTTATTTTTTTTTAGAAAAGAAGTTTTACTGTTGGCTCGCAGACACTTTCCAGTTTCACCTGAGCTCGGCCTCAGACAGGAGGGGTGTGATTTGCTAACAGCTATCCGAGCGCCGTCGAAGGAAACCTAATAGCTTGAAGGTAGCGGCTTCGCGAATGCTTCTACTGCCAGTTCAGAATCGCGACCCGTTGAGAAGATCCGGCGAGAAACTCAGCAGACTAGAAGGATCTGTTGGACGCATCAAATATTAAATATCTACAACTACAATAGAAAGTCGTCGTGGCCTAAAGGATAAAACGTCCGGTGCATTCGTATCTAGCGATGCAACAGTGTTCGAATCCCGCTGGCGGATACCAATTTTTCTAATGAAATACGTACTTAACAAATGTTCACAATCGACTTCCGCGGTGCAGGAATAACATCGTGTAATAAAAATCAAACCCGCAAAATTACAATTTGCGTAATTACTGGTGGTAGGAACTCTTGTGAATTCACACGGGTAGGTACCACCACTCCGCCTATTTCTGCTAAAAACATCGCCTTAATAATTTCAGTCGCGGAAGCAAAGAAAAGTAAAATAGACATTATTTAAATTTAATAACGACTACCCTCATTCTCGAATAAAAGAAGAACCGTATAAAATAAAAATACTTAACTTAGTACATAAAAAAAATACTTTTTGTGACAAAATTGAAAATGAATTACCTTATAGATGATAATTGTAATTCCACGAACAACAACAAGTGGAAAGCAGCGTTCACGGTACATCAAATGGGAGCCGTCAGACGATTTATTGGCTCGCCAATTAAACACCTAATGCATACACGCGCACAATACGCTCGTAAATTAACAACTCGAGCCTTTCTCTCGACTAATGAGTTTGTTAACATTAATTAAGACGCACCTACGCCACAGAGAAATTAAAATTTAATGAGTCAACTTTACACTAGGGTATTGTTGGATCACACAGATTCTTCAACCGCGACTCGTGAGGCCGCCTGTTTTGTTTATTTTTGAACTGTGTACCTTTGGCTTGATGGAATGTGAACGTTTCCTGCGACATTAAGTACATTATATTTTACTGGTGGTAGGACCTCTTGTGAGTTCGCGCGGGTATTTACCACCACCCTGCCTATTTCTGCCGTGAAGCAGTAATGCGTTTCGGTTTGAAGGATGGGTCAGCCGTTGTAACTATACTTGAGACCTTAGAACTTATATCTCAAGGTGGGTGGCGCATTTACGTTGTGGATGTCTATGGGCTCCAGTAACCACTTAACACCAGGTGGGCTGTGAGCTCGTCCACCCATCTAAGCAATAAAAAAAAAAAACCTTGAAACATGCGTTCTATATCTCAATTTTTCAGTACAACGGCTGCCCCGCTCTTCAAACCGAAACGCATTACTGCGGCAGAAATAGGCAAGATGGTAGTACCTACCCGTGCGGTATCGCAACGGTATCGCGGTAACGCCAGTAGATGATATTCAAATTCTTAATTTTGACAATTTCAAAATACACATCTACAGTTATTCAAGTCAGAACTACAAAAGTATCTCACTCTTTCTCTCCCAAAGAGACATACAAATAAATCTTTAATTTCTGTTTAAAACACAAAATGAGTCGTCTGTTATCAAAGGTGGCAATCTGTGCATTTGGACAAAAAATGTTATTGATATGTCAATACAGATTGATTTGAATATAATCGTCTCCTTCAAAGAATACGGTTCAAAACCTCCATTAAATAAAGGTTAATACTTAACCTGTTATTTATCTAAGATGTCGTTCAGAAGAGTTTTGTCTGCCAATAGAATACAAAGTCAATAATTCGTTTTTCTGATTTAATGACTCAAATAAAGCTACATAAGTAAATAACAGGCAATACATTAACCATTTACAATCCAGCCTGCTTAATGTTTCAGTGGATCGCTGTTTATATTTTTTTCATAAGAATCTAAAAGCGCACGTAAATATCGAGGGAATCGCGTTAAAAATCCAACATTTTCCCGGAGCAACTCCCAGACCGCCGCTCCGTCGAGTCGAAACGAGTTAAGATGTTGTATAGACGCTCTAAAAGATCGATACATCAAACCCTTACTCTTTATTTCAATTAAGAAATATATATACTCGCATGAAAACAAAATCGAATTTTTTTCGACAGTAATATAACAAAACCGACGTTGAAGTCTTCGTGGCCTAAAGAAGAAGACGTCCGGTGCGTTCGTGTTGAGCGATGCACCGGTGTTCGAATCCTAAACGGGTACCAATTTTTCTAATGAAATACGTACTCAACATTGATTGACTTCCACAGTGAAGGAATAACATCGTGTAATAAAAATCAAACCCGCAAAATTATAATTTGCGTAATTACTGATGGTAGGACCTCTTGTGAGTTCACGCGGTATTGCTTGTATGGGTGGACGAGCTCACAGCCTTCCTGGTTTACAGTTGTTACTGGAGCCCATACACGTCTACGACGTAAATGTGCCACCCACCTTGAGATATAAGTTCTAAGGTCTCAGTATAGTTAGAACGGCTGCCCCACCCTTCAAACCGAAACGCATTACTGCTTCGCGACAGAAACATACAGCATGGTGATAAATACACATTCTTCTTCTCAGTCGTTTGCACGCTTGGTCGTGGTCATCATTTCGGGTGGTGGTCCGCTTCACCAGACGTCACCATTCCTATATTCCTATGCAGGACCACAAACCATATTTCGTTTTACCACCAATAAGCCAACGACTAGATATAAACACATGCTCATTAATACCGCGGATACAGCTTAAAACTTTGGTAGCCAATTATGATCATTGTCAAGTCATGAGAGCACCCGTGAACACACTTCGAATTTAATATAGACTTTTCTAATAAACATACATGATAATGTCACTGTCCCACAATTAAGTATTTAGAATTTACCACATTTATTGTTTATTCGGACTGCTTTTCTAACTCTGCCTAAAGAAAGATATTCTTTCCAGAATACAAAAAATATTCAGATAAACATTTTTATAGCCTTTACAATATGCGTTACAGAATCAACGGCCATGAAAAATACTGTAATAAACAAATTGACAGTCGAGATTCCGCTGCGAAAAGATTACCTCGGTCTCGGACCCTGTTCATATAAAATTCACGTAGTAAGAGCCAAGATGCAACACTTTAAATTGTTCCCTGCGAGATCGGATCGCGTTCTATAAAGAACTTATTCTGTAAAGTAACTTGGAACTTTCTCGAACGTTCCCATTTGTTATTATTAGCTGGCTTTAGTTCGAAACAGTTGCGGTATTGGATTCGAATTGATAATCTATTTTTTTTTATTTCGGTCTGAATTGGGATTTGGGTCGCATAGTATAAAAAGCCATAATTGAAATGAAGATGCTTAGGGCTGAAATGAAGATGCTGAGGTGGATGTGCGGCGAGACCAGGCTTGATAAAATCCGCAACGAGAATGTGCGTGGAAGCCTCGGTGTACGGAAATCGCCGACAAGATGCAGGAGAGTAGGCTGAGATGATATGGTCACGTAAAAAGAAAGCCACCTGACTACGTCGGAAATTCGGCACTACTGCTCGACTTCCCTGGTCCGAGACCTAGAGATAGACCCAAGACAAAGTGGAAGGATGTAGTGCTGAAGGGCAAAAGGGAATGCAATGTTGCTGACGAGGATATCGAAGACAGAGCGAAGTGGAGGAGTAAGGTAAGAAAAGCTGACCCCACTATAATGTGGGATAAATAGCTGGGAAGAGGTAGAGAGTATAAAAGCCGTAATTATTTCTAATATTGCATTTATTGCTATTCTATTCCAATAAGTAATTTCAAATTTTTAAATAATATCATTAGGAGGTCTAATAACTACTTTTTACGGCCAAAAAATTAAAATAAATTTTATACTTTACCAAACAATGCGTGAAAATTAAGCCTCAACGAGTTCGATTACACATTCCACATAATTTTGGTATTGTTCGATATCTTCTGCCACAGATTTTTGTATTGGATAAATAGACCTTACCCAATCGGAGCCCTGATATAAACAGATTGCTGTGTGATTAATCACCATGACTACGCGAATATACTTATGCTTAAGCTAGAAGTCGTCCGGTTACGCTGGTATAGCCCTCTAAGTTACCAGCTTAGATAAGGGAAAAAAGCTAGAAGATGAAAATCATATTGACATTACTACAGCGGTTTTTTTATCTTTGTGAACTTATGAAAACAAAGATGGTGATATCTGTGAATGTTACATATGCTACCACCAATGGCGTTTGAGAAGTATGAATATACAAATAAGTGGAGAAGTAAATTATATAAA
This sequence comes from Bombyx mori, assembly GCF_030269925.1. Taxonomy (NCBI): domain Eukaryota; kingdom Metazoa; phylum Arthropoda; class Insecta; order Lepidoptera; family Bombycidae; genus Bombyx; species Bombyx mori. The sequence continues at coordinate 2,143,543 of NC_085128.1, forward strand.
GATATCACTACAAAATATTAACAATGAGTCCAGTACTCTGATTATCATTTAAGAATAAACGAATGGTCTCGCAATTACAGAGTTCTGTTTCGATTCTAGGTCGCGTATTCAGTATCTATGTTAATGATTCTTGGCATTGGAGACCAGAATTTAACAGTCCTTAGATCATAACATCCTTATGAATAACAAAAACTGATACAAGGAATAATTGTTAAATCTATTTGCATCCTGTTTGTTAAATTAGTTTACCGCAAGACACATACCAGAGTAGAATTTACAGGAATTTACATTTAATTAGGGTTTGGATGGATGGAATGAAATACATTGACGGAATGACCTTCAACCTTTTTATTATTTATTGCCTAATGCCCATATTTAGATGGTATACAAGTTTACGAGCCATCTGGTGTTAATTGGTTACCATAAACACCGACATAAATGCCGCCACCAACATTGAGACATGAGTCCTAAGTCTCATTTTTACAGTACACAACCGTTGTAAGCGTTAGCCAGCGTTAAGGAACTTTATTGCAAGATTCTAGTCCAATTTTCCAAAGCAAAGACTCAGGTCTTCATTAAACCTCCAACAGTTAAGCAATACATCTCACCTGCTGTTAGAAACTTCAGAAACTCCCAACTAGTTACTTGTTCAGTATACTGTACCGAACATCTTGTACTAATTGCGTACAAGAACTTATCGAAGAACATAAAGTTTCTTAAGTTGAAGTCGGAAATTTCGTAAGTCTGTATAACTGTACAAATGATGAAAAGGCTAGTGTTTTTACAAAAATATACGGTGTCGGGTAAATTTTTATGAACATTTTACAAATACACCTTGTAAGTGAAAAGTATTATTAATCTGCTGTATAATTACCATCGTTGTAGTTCATAATTCGCGAACCAGCTATCTTAAACGAAGGCAGTTATGGTAGCCGCCTGTGACGCATAAGACTCTGAGTACTGCATCTCGACTGTACTGAACTGGGTTACCGAAGAATCCAGTGCATTCAGGCAGCCTGACGGGCCGCTGTACCGTAGGGACGTTGGGGTCATTGGGGTGTCGATGCGAATCTGGTTGTAGTGTTGACCGCGGCAAGCCCCCTACTCTGACCGGGTTCTGACTCCGACCGAAGACAGGACGTCGGGTGAGAGAGTATCGTTTAGTGCGGTAAAGCTCTAACAATATTCTTGGGCAATATCCTTGGGCCCGCGGTCTGCTGCCAGAATCAGAAGACCGACAAGTTCCATATTCCATATTTTCTAGATACGGAAAACTAGTAGAAGGTTCGGCCCCCTGCCCAGAAAAAAAAACTGGTGCATAAAACAACAACAAGATATAGTGTGTTCCGCGATTTTCGGTTGATATGCAAACGTCGAAATAACTGTCTTCATATTGGAGAGCATTTCTCATGATCACTGCTACGCCAATGCACGATAAAACGAAATCGTCGTAATTACCAATTTTTATAAGAAAGCTCCTTAACGCCACTTGCGGCCGGGGTTGACTGATCGAAATCGGGCTCACTGAGTTTCTCACTGAATCTTCTCAGGGGGCACGATTCCGATCCGGTGGTAGATTCTGCGATGCAATCTATCTGGATCTATCCCGTGTGCTCACCTACCTGACTGCCCGTAGCTGGAATAGCCCGTTAGGTTAACAGCCAATAGTTAGTAAAGAAAAGGGGATATAAATCGTCACGTAACGAAAAATCGTAATAGCCGTGGCTCTAAATTTAAACGTAAACAAATGTGGTCTTTAAACTCATACAAGTAATGACAAAACTTAGATGCACAATTTTCCTTTTTTGATGCTATTTACTGTATTTTTTCCTTTGTTACTTAGTTGGATTTTTGATAAGAGACAGAATAATTTACTAACTGTGTACGAGACGTTGAATCAACGTGAGGTATAGGTGTCGACTAGAGACAGATCCAGCATGGCCAACCTAAAGCGACTTGATACCGTGCATGCTTTTTTTTTTCGGGGGTAATCCTCATGGCCTACCTCCACCTGGGGAAAGGCGGAGGGGCGTGCCGGACTCCTACCGGCTAAAACCACCCCGGTGTCTCCCCACAAGTGCGCGCGGGGCCGCGGGAATCGAAATTCTTCCGCAGCCCCACACCGATGCTGGCCCGGTCTGTCCAGGCCTCGTCTCCTGCACGGGGTAGTGAGGCGTTCAGCTACCCCGTGCATCGCCTCAGAGGCACGCGCCGACACCCGTACGCGCCTCCGTCTCGGGTCCATCGACCCAGAGACCCATTCATGGGGGGCGGAAAAGGGCGTTGTCCGCCCTTCTCCTGCACCTGGTGCGCCTTCTGCGGCCGGGGAAGGGAGTCGAGATCTCCCTCTCCCGTTGCGTAGTTTCCTTCTGCGACATCACGTCCTCGCAGAAGGACACCACCGCGTCCCACGACTCTGCGCTGCCGACCATCCTCCGCACTACGGCCGGCAGCGACAGATCGCTTCCTACTTCATTTGTGAGGACACGGCGCTGCTCCTCCCAAGCTACACACTCGGCGAGCGTGTGTTGCACCTGTCCTCCCCGCAGTGGTGACACCGAGCGTCCGGCTCCCTGTCTATGCGGCACAGGTACTTGCCGAAGCAACCGTGCCCCGACAGCACCTGTGTCACCCTAAACGACAGGGAGCCGTGCCTTCTCCCGAGCCAGTCGTCGAGTACTGGCCGGATCGCCTCGACGGTTGCGAGGCCGGCAGTAGGGCGCAGAAGCCTTTGCCGCCATTCCACCACCAAGGCTTGATGGAGCTCCTGTCGGCGCAACGCGATCTACCGCTGCACCGGCCTCGAGCCCCGTTCCCGCTCTTCCTCGCGCCATCGATGTAATATACCGTGCATGCTGATGCAACCATTCAGTGCGGGCGTATGTACATTGCTATCTGAAAGTCATAACTAGATAACTTCGAAGTTCGGTGGTGACGCATAATTATGTAAAGTAATGTTTTATACAAAAATACAACATAATGATAATATGAAACAGATGATTGGTGCGTATGTTGAAATTCGAGCATTATTCGTGTTCGAAACCTCGATAGTGAACATTTTTATAATACACAATTCAAACAATACAATTTTACATCTGAATAAACGTGAATAAACGGATATTTATCTTTGCAATTTTTTTTTTAAAGATACCCTTTTAAATAAGAAAGTTCTTTCTTGACCGATTTTCTAAGCGAAAACGAGCACAGTAAAAAACAGTAAAATTTTACGCACAAAACCACCAATTTAATACGAATGAAAGCAAATCGCTCCAAAAGAAAACATCACACGTTTTTAAATATCGACTCGCGTGGTCCTCCTTAAGCCAGGGACATTAAGATAAAAAAAACCTCACAATAAAACGCTCTGAACAGACTCGCTCGGTCTATTTGCGAAGGCCGCAAGGGTAAACACAAAACAAGATGAAGATAGGCCTCCATTCCACGGGAAGGGTTCTGTCCTAAATACGTTTCGTCAAAGGCCGGTGACAAACGGATTCCAGCCTCGGGCGGGGCCTGAACACATGAAAACACACTTGATCCTAGAATGAAATTAAACGGTCTACTCTAGTTCGGGATTCTAAGGCACATGGTCGAAGTCTCAGATATGCTATATAGCGGCTGTTTCAGCATTAAGCGCACTTTCTTATGGCTTAGAAGACTGAACGATCTTATGGCCCACCGGTGTTAAGTAGTGTTACGCACTGGGGTTCGGGATAAATAAAAAATTCTACCGAATTACAAGTTAACACTGTATTTGCACTTAGATCACTTAAAACATTCAAAAAACACTTTAAAACTCTCAATTCGCTTCTTCCGCTTCGCTTCAGGTGATCCGTTCGCTGTTTCGCTTCGAGTAGTTCCGATTACTGAATGACTGCGTGCCATCCCTGCAACGCTTTTATAATCGATACCACATCCCTAGAACTATCGAGAATATTCCACATATCTCTAGTATTGTTTCCGCTATCTGACAATAGATGGCGTTGTACTTTTCGAGCGTTCTAGGTGCCACTAGATCCTTCGATATTCGTTCGACTATTCGACGATAGATGAAGTTACTCTTACCGGCGTAACAGTAGCGCGCCATAATGTAAGCGCCGCCAGATACCTTGAGAGATTAGTTCTAAGCCTCTAGAGCTCTAAGCCTCAGTAGACAAGTGAAATCAACAGTAACCTGTATGACATCAGGAAATTTGGGTAATCAAGAATTTTATTGAAATAATGAAAACATAAATAACTACAAATTCCTTCCAAAATTAATAGCGTTCTGAAACACATTTACTGCCCGTATATTTGACACTACAGAAGATCTTCAGATATTCAAGGAACTTTTGGACGAGAATGGCATACTGGCACTGTTCTTTTGACACTATTATAATATATTACGCTTATCAGATGTTTTTTTGGGTTTGCGTTAATAAACTTGCCTTTTACTCCAGACCTAAAATTGTTTTATTAAGCAAATTATCGATTGTACTACGTAAGATTTAGTATAAAAGCAAAATATTTATAGTTCCGCTGTAGCAGGTATGGGCGGGCAACCTTTGACATGTTGAGGGCCAAATATAGCGTGTAAATACGTTCGCGCACCGCGTTTAAAAGTACTTAATTATTATTATTTTTTTAAATAGTGATAATAATTTTATACGACTATGTTATTCAATTCCATTTTTGCCGGTTTTGGCCCATTTATGCGCTATAGTATAGTTCAGTTAAAATGAAATTTAGAAATTTATTTAGGTTAGAATGATAAGATCTAAAATCGTGAACATTTATAAATTTATTTGTTCAGGTATTTAATGCTGGACTGAAAGACTAAGCGTAATGAAAGAATTTTCAAAACAAACTCAACAACCGATCATTGAAGTTTCTTCTCTCTTTTCATTTTTCATTCTAAAGTCGGATAGAAAAGATCGGTGGAAACGCACTCTAGAGGATCTCAGTGGTTGTAGTTGTAAAGATGAACTCTGCTCCTCTCTGCTGCTCAAATAACTCTGTTATCTCTCTGTCTGTCTGTCTGTTATCTCTCTGACTGTCTGTTATTGAGGCAATGAAAAAGAAAAAAGAAACAAATTGAGACCCATCAGAAACTGAGCTCCGGTTTTAGCTTACACTGTTACAAACTTTGTTCCAGTCAAGGTCTAAGAAAGCTGGCCGAAACGTAGTATTTAAAAGTTAAAAGCCCGTTAATTTTAATTTTTATGTTGTACAATTATCGTCCCCCCTGTTAACTCAGAAACAGTGGTGAATCATACTTCGCGCAAACCTCATGTTAATTACGCCTAAAGCATTCGGAGGGCTTTGTTTGAGTCATTACCGGTGTTCTAATGAAAACAACGCGTTTTATTGTTCGAGGAAATTAATCGTTGTGGGTAAATTTTGAACAAGGTTTTTTTTTACTGTGAACTCAACTTTTTCAATTTGCTTTGAATGCAGAATTCCTGTTCAGTTATTCAATGCCATAACATAGCAGCAACAATTTTTTTACAGATTTAAAAGATCAGATCCATAAATTTTGCTAACAAATATTTTTTTAGCGATAGCCATCATTACGTAGGGACACAGTTTGTTATGTAAACAAAATTGTTCGTAGGCATAACGGCTGCGCCCGCAAGCTCCGTGCTTTTTACTTTTTAAGTTCAGTCGTGAATAAACGCTCCGATTAACCAGTTGTGTTATTTAATTATCTCGCTTCCGATAACCCCCTGAACCATTATTGACCACTACCAAAAGAACTCCTAAAATTATAAACAATATTTCAGAGATGGATGAATCGCGCTAAATGACAATTTCAAGATTACTTATAAGCTTCAAAAAACAAACATTCTTCCGAGCAATTTCACCAGCTAGGTGGAAGATCTTAACTTTTTTTTATTATCATCTTCATCATCATAATCAGTCTTTATCTGCCCACTACTGGACATAGGTCTTCCCCAATGCCTTCCTTCCTTCCTTTTTTATTATAAACGAATATAATTATTTATAAATGAGCACACGGCCCACTTGATGGTGAGTGGTTACCGTCGCTCATGTCCGTCAGCAAGACCAATTCGCTGGCTCGCGAAATCGATTTCTCCTGATCTTCACGCTCCATACAATACTAACACATTTTTATATTAATTTAAGTTGCTCCATACAAACCTGCCTTTTAATTCACCCTGAAAATTCTGTCAACCAGCCGAAGATGAGGATGTCTTATTTAGTACGCTTTTATTAACTTCGCGTATTTGTTTGTATGGATGTAATGGGATCTTTGAGATTTATATTCGCCGACATCACGACGTCTGATTGACTTAAAAATTTGCATACGCATTAAGGACCGTTGACAATACAATAATTTTATAACTTCGCTTTAATATTAATATCCTTACCAAGAGCAGCAGGATGGTAAAAAACTATGAATTATTGGTTCGGTCTGCTATTTAAACTAAATTTTTTCAACATCAGCTTCAGTTTGACAAAAGTAATCGGGTTGTTTTGACGATACCTGGTTAATTGCGACTTCATCTACAGCAACCTTTCCCAAAGTGGGTGATAATGCCCCCTTGTGGGGCGCAGGACTAAAGGGGGCGATAACAGACCCAGAAAAAAAATAGGGGCGTTGTGTAGAGGCTTGGGAGGCGATTTGTAATTTCATCTAGGAGGACTCTTAGATGCCAATATTCGCTGTAGTGGTTTTTAAGTAAGTGAAAAAATGGGGGCGTTAAAAAATAATTTATTCTCAAAGTGGGCAGTAGACAAAATGAGTTTGGGAGCTCCTGATCTGCAGCACACATAGTCCGATTTAAATTTTCTTATACGAAGTATGATCGCCCATCTTGAACACTTAAAGTTAAGCAGCAGGTTAGCTCTACCTCTGGCATTGCTAATTTCCATATGCAACGGTAACCACTTACCATCAGATAGGCCGTATGCTCGTCTGCCTACAAGGGCAAAAACTTACAACACTGAATTTTTTTTATTGCTTAGATGGTTGGACGAGCTCACAGCCCACCTGGTGTTAAGTGGTTACTGGAGTCCATAGACATCTACAACATTAATGCGCTACCCACCTTGAGATATAAGTTCTAAGGTCTCAGTATACATAGTTACAACGGCTGCCCCACCCTTCAAACCGAAACGCATTACTGCTTCACGGCAGAAATAGGGAGGGTGGTGGTACCTACCCGCGCAGACTCAGAAGAGGTCCTACCACCAGTTAAAATTTTTTCATTGGACTGGTAGATCATAATTAATATTCAACCTCCTTAAAATTCAATTCCGTTCCAGAAACGCTCCATACTTTTATGATTACAAATACATTAATATAATTTATTTAACAATCGCTGTATGCGTAATTAAAGGCACAAATAATAGTGCCATAAACTTTCATCTCTCAACTGTCTGACACTCTTGACGACACTGCGACACCGTTAACGACACTCGACATTGGACTATAGAACTGCGCTTGTGCTGCGTGTCGACAGTATGTGCATCAGATCGGTACGCAGTCGATTCCTTATTCAACCCTAGTTTCTTGAGCTGAAATAATTTTGTGGTCTAAAATACAAGTTTTGGAATGTTTTTTTTTTATTTTATTAATCGACTTTGTCAAACTACTGAATGAGGGTAGCACAACCTGCATCCACTTTCTAAGAATCTCACAGCTTGAATCATAAAATTGGAAATAAAGATTTGGAGACGACGAGGTGGTAAGGAATGCACAGTCAAGTCTGAATTAGCGATTTAGTGCCGTGGGAACCTTCGTCCGTCTGTGAAATAAAAAAAATATATAATAAAGAAGTTGGATAACTTAAATTTAAGAATCTACCAATCACTTTACTTACTTATACTTTATTGCAGCTTTTAGTGGAGACCATATGACTGTGTTATCCTTGCAACGCATATGTTGACTATAATATCACCACGCCCTTGAAAGAACGTATTACGATGACGAGAACGATGACCGATGCTGGAGGTACCTAAAAGCACCGTTAGTCGATCGGGAGGATCCAAAATGACGTGGCGACGTCGACTGTTTACCATTCGGTCCACAGGATCGGGAATGAAGTTCCGGCGGCCACGTTGAGAGGGTTCTCGTGTCGGGCCGCTTTTTCGAAATGCAAATAAGTGAACTTAATGTGGTACCACATTATTAACCTCGAAACGAAGATATCTACGAGTAGAACGTATCAATACTCTTTTAACTTGGACCAAAACAAAACAGACAGTATACTCATAAACCGATGTCGTATAAAAAGTCAGCGTGAATAACCTTACAGTTCGTAAATTTTACGACATACCACGGCAGGCATTTGTATGTGATCTCTCCGTCTGCGGATCCTGAGGCTTTATCGTTAGTTAGCGACATGTTTTATTGCATCTGTTGACATTTACACCGCGAGATATGATGGCTGAATAGTAGATGGGATATCGTAAAGTTTTCCTTCATTAATGTTAATGCATTCTTGTTTTATTTTCGGCATTAATCCCATAGAGTAGAGTGCAGGGATATTAACATAAAGCTATTATAGTTTTTGTTCAAGTTTAACATTACCAAATGTAATTAATTTTAGAACAGGGATAGGCAATGCATCTTCAAAATCTTCTGAGTAGCAGTTCAGTAACTGAGCAAGGGAAAGTTCTTAGAATCTTTTCAAGAATGGCTGCCTGAAACTGTTTCTTTTCTGAATTAAATGGTTGACAGCATTGAGATTCAATAACGTGCTAAGTACCGTTTAAAATTATTTTGATGTTCTTTAAAAACATTTCTTGATAATTACTATTTCTTTATTATATGAATGTTGATTTGACAAATTTTGAACACTAATGTCATATAACACATGATACAATTAAAATCATAAAGTAGAACATGATTAAGCTTAATAAAACAAAAACGGAAATTAAATTAATCATCCGACAAACATATACAAGTTCCAAAAAGAACAATTTTTTGACTATCAGTCTTGCCTAGAGGTACTAGGCTTTTTCGAAGCTAGAACAGCTACCTACCTAGGCCAATACTGCACTGAACTACTAAAATTATATCTGCTAAACAACAATAACTGGCAAGGTCGTCAACTGAGTTGGATATTTGTACTTGTAGGTTAGTTACGTTTAGAAAAATGTTTAAGGGCATCATCCTCCACGTTAGTAATAGGCAGGTTAATGTAATTGTTTAATGTGTTATATTGTGAATAATTGTTTTTTTCCTTACATGATAAGTTAGATTAGTTTCCGTTATCGAATTGTTTTGTCGTAATTGTAAGGAAAGTTGTTGTACAAATTCACCACTATGTCTTGTTTTGTCGTGCGCACATAACTTATGTTGCAAGCCAGATTTGGTTCTTTTTACTTGTGTTTTTTATGTATCTTTTTAGCTTGTGATATGTATTGTGAGCTTAATCTATATATATAAAAATGAATTGCTGTTCGTTAGTCTCGCTAAAACTCGAGAACGGCTGGACCGATTTGGCTAATTTTGGTCTTGAATTATTCGTGGAGTCCAGAGAAGGTTTAAAAGGTGAATAAATGTGAAAATGCCTGGAATTATATAAAAACAAACAATTTTGTTTTTTTTTTAAGTTCATTTTATACAATAGTTTAGGTCTTTTATTTATCGATTGAGGCACTACGAAGTCTGCCGGGTCAGCTAGTAAATAAATAAATTAATAACAAACAATCCAATAAATACACGAAATTCAACAGAATCGGGACATTCAGCCCTTCAATAAAATACAGAACGTTAAGCGACAAACGAGCGAAATAAAAAGGGCCGCTTTTCACCGTATAAGCGTTACCATAAAAAAGGTTTTCAGTGAGCAAGTGAATCATAATTTATGAATTCCGGTGTCCGGGCCACGTTGGAGATTTACGCGGGGTCATTGTGTCGGCGCGATCCTGGACTACAACTCACACAGACTTAGCAACGGCGCAGAGGGTATTGTTGTCGTAATTTCATTAGACTTACCCGAACTCAATCGGGTATAGAAGTTTCGGATGTGTAAAAAAATTTGGTAATATTTTTGGAAAGGGTGAGGGCGGACGGTAAGCGTGGTATGAACATGTGATGAGTAGAGAGGAGATACATGTGACTAGGAGATGTATGGAAATTGTAGTGCAAGGTACTTATTGGTGGTAGGACCTCTTGTGAGTCCGCGCGGGTAGGTACCACCACCCTGCCTGTTTCTGCCGTGAAGCAGTACTTGAGACCTTAGAACTTATTTCTCAAGGTGGGTGGCGCATTTACGTTGTAGATGTTTATGGGCTCCATAAACCACTTAACACCAGGTGGGCTGTGAGATCGTCCACCCGTCCAAGCAATAAAAAAAGGTAGAGAGGTAAGAGGTCGACCGAAGAAGACATGGATGGAGGGTTTGAATGACGATATGAGAGAAAGAAGAGTGAGCGCTGAGATGACGGCTGATAGAGGAGAATGGAATGAAAAATTGTGCTGTGCCGACCCCACCTAGTGGGATAAGGTGGAGAAAAAGAAGAAGAAGAAGAGACGATCTATCTTATCGAATGTTTATCCTTTTCTAAATCTAAAGATCGTGATCCGTATCGTATTATAATAACAGGTTATAATAATATAGTCCGTATCAGAACATGATGTATGCTTCGCGACTGAATAATATATTGTGGTCGTAAAATGTGAAGTAATATGTAAAAATAAAATAAAAACGCATCACGCTTCGGTAGCAAGCAATTAATATCATATTTCTTATATCGTATAAGATAATATAAGTCAGTCCATGTACGCTTGTAGGTAAACTCGCAGTTAATCAAAATACCATAAAAACAATTCGATCTGATGTCCAAAAAAAGTTTAGTTTTACTAAGAAAAATCGTAGTATTAAAACGTAGTTTAAAAACTATATATTTTTTACATATTTCAATAGCACAGGGAACAAACAATTTATATCTTTATCCTATTGATACTGATGAAGCTATTTCAAATTTTCAAGTTAATCGGTAATGTTGAAAGCAGTGAGTGAAAATGACTTTCAAATATTTCTTACAAACAATCATACATACATACGTAACAAGCTTATACTCGTAAATGAGCGTCAAAAAGACGTCCTATATTTTTTTAAACTGTTAAAATACATGCGAAGTTTTTTGCAGCGTATTACAAAATTATCAGAACTAACACGTTTAACGTTCTCCTAAGCCTCGTCCTGTCTATTCATTAAACGCTCTGAAATGAGCATTCGTTAATGAAACATAAGGGGTGTGTGGCAGCCCTCGGCACAACCCCTGCGCATCTCCGAGGGTAGACGCTGAACTCAAAGCAGATACACGGCCTCGGTAATCATTATCCTAAGGTTTTCAGGATGTAATCATTTTTAGTATAGACGGATCATAGCATATTCTACAACAAGCAGTTCTCATATGGGCTCTCGAAAGATGGGTGGCTTCGTTTTATCATCTATCTAAGTTAAGAAATGTCGTAAGCTCATCTAATGAAATAAAGACGACACAACACTATCAAGTATTATCCTTCGACCTATTTTTTATTCACTTATTGCAAAGATAGATGTACTAAACGAAGATTGTCCCACACTTCGAACCGAAACTCATGACTGTTTCGCTGAAGAAATAGGCAAGATTTACTGGTGGTAGGACCTCTTGTGAGTCCACGCGGGTAGGTACCACCACCCTGCCTATTTTTGTCGTGAAGCAGTAATGCGTTTCGGTTTGAAGGGTAGAGCAGCCGTTGTAACTATACTTGAGACCTTAGAACTTATATCTCAAGGTGTGTGGCGCATTTATGTTGTTGATATCTATGTGCTCCAGTAACCACTTAACACCAGGTGGGCTAGGAGCTCGTCCACCCATCTAAGCAATAAAAAAAAAAAAAAAGGCAAGATGATCCTACCTACCCGTACTGGCTCTCAATACGCTCTATAATCAATAAATGCCGATAGGCGATAGTAATAACCTGTTGTAATAATACTCATAGAATACCGTTGCCTATTCTCCGGTGAATCATCTAGTTACACGAAATACGCTTTTATGTGGTCGACACACAAATCTGCAGTATTCCCGCAAATGTTTACAAATTAACAACGCTATCAGTCGGAATGACCACTTGTGAGTGACGGCACGTCCGCTCTTTACGTCCCCGGCGAGAACCGACAGCCGATCTCCTGAAATATTTATACGAATACATATGAACCGAGAATAAGATGGGATTTTCGTGTCATTCATTTTAATACTGCTGATTACATTAGCAGCATAGTCGTTTACTGGTAGTAGAACGTGTTATGAGTCCGCACGGGTAGGTACCACGAGCCTGCCTATTTCTTCCGTGAAGCAGTAATGCGCTTCGGCTCGAAGGGTTTGGCAGCCGTTGTAACTACACCGAGAACTTAGAACTCATATCTTTTTTTTTTTTTTTTTTTATTGCCCTTGTAGGCAGACGAGCATACGGCCCACCTGATGGTGAGTGGTTACCGTCGCCCATGGACTTCAGCAATGCCAGGGGCAGAGCCAAGCCGCTGCCTATCGCTTAATACTCTCCACAAGCCTCTTTTAAAGAAGGACATGTCATAGCGCTCGGGAAACACCGTGGAGGGGAGCTCATTCCATAGCCGGATGGTACGTGGCAGAAAAGATCTCAAGGTGAGTGGCGGCATTTATGTTGCAGATGTCTAAGGGCTCCGCAGATCACTTAACACCCGGTGGACCGTAAGCTCGTCCACTTATATAAGCATTAAAAAATAAATAAATAAAAAACAGTTTTATAAATGGCTGCTCTAATAACTATCAACATTACAAAAATAAGGTGTTGTTATATCATTCTCAATTGAATACCTAAACATTTACTAACACGACAACGACTCGTGCGATAGTAGTGACAGAATATGAGGATTGCATTCACTAGTTCGGGACAGTATAACAACAATTTTGTTGAAGCGAAACGCTGAGTCCGCTGTCGCTTTGAGACAAGCATTGTACTAGACCCTTTTCACAACTTCACATCAATTCGAGAACTTTCGGTCATTTTGAACGTTTATATTGCTATTGTACGCTTACCGTATGTATACAGGCAGTCAATTTTCTGTTATTCGGTCATTGGACTCATACACGTTAAATTACCTTGAGATTTGAGGTAGAAATTTTAATTTAAAGAACGCGTATTTTACTTTCGAGTGTTGATTTAATTAATTCGGTATATCAACTGAATACAATACTGAAATATCCAGGATTAACACCACAGACGTCCGTGACCACGAAAACTGTTAATTATTCGAAACGTGGAAATAATAAGCGCTAGATTAAACCGTAAAAGTAATTTTAAATATCCAAGCGTACTGAAAAATTAAATTTGGCCTTTATCCTTCAAATGCAACACTGTCGGTCTCTCCAATGTGCTAAATGCAAATTTGAACATTGCAATTTTATTTTAAGTTTGTAATGGTAACACTTAAGCCTTTTTTTTCCACAGGAGAAAATCGCCGGATCCTCACCCGCACGGCAGGTGGGGTATGTGGGAGTCGAACCTCACTAAAAACTCCTGCCGCTCACAGCCGGCGCCCTACCCCGGACCGGGCGGGAACCCATTAGGAGCTATTGAGACGGCGGGACAGGGTTTACGCAGAGCATATTACATCCATCCCGCCGTCCCCCAGACACCGAACCGGCGGCCGCCAGCGACACGACCGCCGGTTCCCTCGGTCGACGGGCCAAGAGCCCGATTGATAGCGCCGCGCTACACCTTCCCCCGGAGCGGTTGGGGGAACGTGGCCTACCACGTCACCTCACGCCTAGGTTTCTCCCAGAACAGAGCGGGTGGAGTCCGAAGCTCTTAGGGGGCCGGGTTAAGTACGGGACCCCGGTCCCGACCTCCTGCTCGGCGGCGGCGAATTTCTGCGTAGTGAGGAGCGCTTTGCCTCACCCGCCCCGCCGCCTTCTTCTGCGAGATGGTGCACTCGCTGTAGTCGAACATAGCCTTCCAAGACTCGTCGCCGCCAAGCATCGACGCCACGACGCCAGGCAACGACAAGTCCGGTCCTAACACCTAAGTCGTAACCAAGTTATGTAATTCTAATTCTTGCTTTTTAACGCCGTGCATGGCAAATTTTAATTTTATTAAAATCAGAATAAACGCGAATGTTCATTTTACAAGGCTCTATTTTATTAACACACAATTAATTTTGTATAATCTATTCACCCTAAGACAGGAAAACGCGTGGATATATTTTTCGCCCCAAATCTAGACAAGTATCCAGTCTACTAATAAAGTAAATCTTTAGAATGGGATACACGCTAGTATTACTGGTTCTAGAAAGCAATGGATTGATAACGTGTCACTTTTATTAAAGCAAGTGACCTAGTGTTAAGAATCTCTATTTCTTCGCCTTATCCCACTAAGTGGGGTCGGCACAGGTAATTTCTCTCTTCCATTCTCTTCTGTCAGCCGTCAGCTCAACACTCACATCATTCACACACTCCATCCATGTCTTCTTCGGTCGACCTCTTCCGCCTCTACTTTGTATATCATCTCCTTACATCTCCTAGTCACATGTATCTTCTCTACGCATCAGAAGTCCATACCACGCTAAGAATATTAAGAAAGAATCATTCTTCCCAAATATATTTTATTCTCATTAATTTCATTTTCACCAAATAATCTCTCGTTACCTTTCGGCCATCCATTGTTATGGGATTTCGCGCGTTGCCGTAGTAACAGTCAAAATTTAATAAACATTTCCAAAGAGTTTAATATCTGACAGAATCTCAGAATGTTTACGTGTAATTCTTGCAAAATTCAATTTCATTTTAAAGGAACGGGTTAGATGAAAATCATTTGCGGGATTAAATTAAAGACGAAGCTCTGGTATACCACAATTAAAATTAGATCAAAGTGGCTGGCAGACTTTTCATCGTAATTCTTTGAGACAAACGGACATTAGAAAGATTTGAATGGACGAACCTTTAATTAATACTTTTAAATCTAATATTTTAATAAGCTACTTCGGCAAGCTTAAATCCTGAAGACCTGCTAGAAAAAGTAGCGCACATAATAATTATCAATTCATACTGTATTCGTTTTAAAAAACTCATTCACAATATCTTTCGAACGCTTTGTCGCGTGCTCTCAAGCGGGGAATAATTTCAAAATCCACCTCACAAAAAACCGCATGATTAAAACACGAGTACGTGCAAAATAAAGATGCACACAAACCTGAGCATTGTAAATGATAATTTAATTTTATAAATAAAAAAACTGGCATCTGCCATCTCTATAGCAATCGCTAAGTACACAACATTGAATATTAAATAATTCGTACCCTTTTTCTTTCTAACGTTAGGGAAATCGTTTATGGATACCCGGTCGAGATATCAGATATTTCGTACCCTCTTGGTACTTACTATAGCAAAAACTTCTCTGAAGTTTCAAATATTGTTCTTAATGATAAACCCCAACTAACAAAAATAAACAAATAACTATAGGTACTCATAAAAATAGCAAACAAATTGCACAGGAAAAATGAATAAAATTATAATACGTCATTATTCATGGTACGTAGAGCGTGTTTGTACGCTCTGATTCTGAGTCCGAATGGTTAGACACCATGGTCATGACAATTTCTGTTGTAGTTGAATGATGGTGCTACCATTATAAAATACAATTGCAATTTCAACATTGTGTCTCAAGATGGGTGGTGGCATTCATGTTATGATATTTATGTCTCGGGTAACAACATAGCAACACGGCTGTAAGCTCGTCAATATATCAAGCGAAATAAAATGATAGCTAGATAGCTAGATATAATCTATATTTTAAAGCTTTAAATCCTCACATCAATATCATATTTGGCTATGTCTCCGTTCACGTGCAGGAACAATAACTCCTATGGTAATATGTAATATGGTAATATGGTAACGTTTTTTTCTCTCATGTACAGCTTTTCATAAGGTAGCCAAACTTTTGGTAGAAATTGGTAGTTAATATCTTAGAAAATTATCTGTGATTGCTCACGGTAAATATTGCGTCGATGTAAATAAAAAGGACTGTCCTTAAGTTCTTTGGCTAGTAGATTACATTTCTAAGAATTGCTTAATATGTCTCCCAAAACAAAATAATAAGCTTACTAACTACATGCCACTTACAATGTTTGCATTCACGAGTCTCGTTTTACGCATAGGAATTTTCGGCGCGGAAACACGAAACGGAAAATTCATAATATTAACAGAGCAATGATATAACACGACAGCTCTTGAAATAATATGAAATCGAAAACACAGCAGTAATATTACCGAAATCGATATGAAATTTATCGCTATAACTGTCTGAGATTAATTTCTAATTATTAATAATCTGAAGTGGCAGTGGGCTATGCCGTAGAACTGACTATCGCTGGAGCAGACGGGATCTTGTGTGGAGACCGCGCAGCGGAAGACGTAACGTGGGACGCCCCCTGGCTAGGTGGTGCGGTGACCTCCGAACGGTGATCGGTAAGAAGTGGATGAGGAGAGCCGTAGACCAGGCTCAATGGTGTGGATTGAGAGAGGCCTATGTCCAGCAGTGGACGACTGTGGGCTGATGATGATGATGATGTTGATGATCAATTTTTTTCATAATTAGAGGATGAAATTTACTTTTTTTCTTTTCTTTTTCGGGGTTTTTCTCCCGTTTTCATTGTAATTACATCATTTCGGACGTTTCGAATACATTACACTTTTCAAGGTCCCTGTCCTGTTTAAGCGGGAAAGGCACCCGGGCCACCAAAATCCATCCTTTATTTTTTATTTTTTTTATTGCCTTTGTAGGCAGACGAGCATACGGCCCACCTGATAGTAAGTGGTTAACGTCACTCAGAGACGCTCAATTCCAGGGACACAGCCAAGTCGCTGGCTACCACTGAGTACTCTCCACAGGCCTCGTTTGAAGAAGGATATGTCATAGCGCTCGGGAAACACTGTGTTGTGAGTTCATTCCAGAGTCACAATCTCAGAAACAAAATCTACTTTGAAAAGCTGGGTTCATGAGCATACTAAATTGAAGTCAAATAGAAGAATACGACGAAAAGAAGAGACAGATAACATGACATGACGACATAATCTAAAACACGTTGTGACAAACAGAGCAGCCAGCGACTGAACAACAGTTAACAAGGTAAATCGGGGGGAAATTTAAATAACATCCGACATTACTCTCTCACCAACATCCGTTGGTGATTCTGATTAGAATTGCCAAAAGTAGCAACTTGGCGTTTAGCGCAATGTTGCTTGACAACAAAAGACGTGATGGCGACCGATCATAGGCAATTTATACAACCAGGGCCATACATCATGATAATCGGCCTGACAAGCGACATTCCCCAAAGACATATCGCAGAACAAAGCTGGAAACTATTATACGTAGGCTTGCGAGGCTTGCCGACACCCGTCGCCATATTGAATCCAGATCGCATGGTTTACAATATGGCCATACCCGTGCAACTATCCAGCCCAAGCGCTGATAATATTTTAGTGGTGTTATTAACACTAGTCACTGAACTTCGCTTAGGAATATTGAAACTTGGATCCCAGGAATCATGAAAAGGAGAAACGTAAAAATACTCGAAAAGGGAATTTAGTTTTAGCGATATTCATCACATACGAAGCTTTACATATTAAAAAGAAAACACACTATATACTATTTTAATTTTAACTAGAGTATTAATTGACTATCACAAAAGAATCCCTAAAAGAATGACTTGTGTAATCTACACACAGTACTAATAACGTAATTAATAAAATGCGAATCAAATTTCAAAACATACCAAACGTGACGCACCGCAAAAAGCACGTCTCTATCTAAACCCACCCCATTAACCCCAGCGTGGCGGTGCAATTTATCAAAGCACCATCAATCTATGTTGCAGGAGTGCAGTCATTAACTTTTGTTGTGGTGCAGTCGGTTCTGTTATTAATTATACTTCGAATACGCTCATTTATGTCCTACTGCAATATAAGAGCAGAAATCAGTGCTTAGAAAGCAGTATTTTGATAGATATGCAGACGAGTATATTTGGATAGAAACGGCCCCAAAGCTGTGGACAATAATTCCATTAGTTACTGGTTTTTTTTTATTGCTTACTTGGTTGGACTAGCTCACAGCCCACCTGGTGTTAAGTGGTTAACGGAGCCCATAGACATCTGCAACGTAAATGCGCCACCCACCTTGAGATATAAGTTCTAAGGTATCAGTATAGTTACAACGGCTGCCCCACCCTTCAAACCGAAACGCATTACTGCTTCACCGCAGAAATAAGCGGGGTGGTGGTACCTACCCGTGCGGATTCATAAGAGGTCCTACCACCAGTAATTACGCTAATTATAATTTTTGCAGATTTGATTTTTATTACACGATATTCCTTCACCGTGGAAGTATACTGTCCAAAGAAGGAAGTTTTACTAGGTATCCAAAATAGTCAACATGGATGTGATTTAAACTCAAGCTTGACGCTTATTACAATTTAAATACAACACAAACAGGATACTTAATAATGTTTACGTAAATTGACTGCATCTAATCTATGATTTACATAAAATTAATTTATGTCCCTTCTGTTCATTGTAAGTTACGACCACACGTAAATCAATTAAATATAATATCTGTCTACAACAATATACTGTTATAATACTGATATTGTGATATATTGCTAAGTTATAGACCGTTGCCGTGCTTATGGCTCTAATTCTTGAAGGTACAAGTTCGAGTCTGGCTAAGTATTTCTATATTGACGGCTAACTAAAGTTGTAAAATATGTGGAATATGCTTAAAACTATATTTCTTAGCTTAATTTGCAGATATTTCGATATTTGACAGATATTGGGTGGTTTGAAGTTACACAGATGGCAAAATATGAATTCCCTATTATGACAGAGAAATGATATAGACCGTAGCTTCAGAAAAAATCACCAATGAAATTTATAACTAGTCAGGTCATAAGTATTGTCACACAGTAAAAACTTTTCTTTTAGAATGCTGGCCACAAAAAAGTTTATTGAATTCGAATTTCGAATTGTTCATGAAAATAAAAATGTATACTTTTAGAATTTTACTCATTTTTAAATATGGAGTGGACGCTTAAAGAAGACCGTGTTGCGGTTATTGCGTTGCATCGTTGCGGTTACGCGCCAATTCAAATTTTTAACATACTGAAAAATTTTAATATAACCAAAAGATTCGTTTATCGTACCATCAAACGATACAATGAAGACTCTAGTGTAGATGACAGGTCAAGAAGTGGTCGCCCTCGGTCTGTTAGGACTCCAGCAGTGATAAAAGCTGTGAAGGCGCGAATTCAAAGAAATCCCAAACGTAAGCAGAAACTGTTGGCCCTTCAGATGGGGTTAAGCAGAACCACGGTGAAAAGGGTGTTAAATGAAGACTTAGGGCTTCGGGCATATCGAAGAAAAACAGGACATCGTTTGAATGCTCGTCTAATGGACCTGAGACTGAAGAGATGCCGCGCTTTGTTGAAGCGGTACGCGGGAAAAAAATATCGGGAATTTCGGATGAAAAAATTTTTACCGTAGAAGAGAGCTACAACAAACAAAATGATTAGGTGTACGCACACAGTAGTGAAGAAGCGAGCAACCGTATTCCGCGTGTCCAACGAGGTCATTTTCCATCCTCGCTCATGGTATGGTTGGGAGTTTCTTATTGGGGCTTAACAGAGGTACATTTTTGTGAGAAAGGTGTAAAAACGAATGCAGTTGTGAATCAAAATACAGTCCTGACGAACCTTGTGGAACCTGTTTCTCATACCAAGTTCAATAACAGGCACTGGGTATTCCAACAAGATTCGGCGCCAGCTCATAGAGCGAAGAGCACACAAGACTGACTGGCGGCGCGTGAAATCGACTTCATCCGGCACGAAGACTGGCCCTCCTCCAGTCCAGATTTGAATCCGTTAGATTACAAGATATGGCAACACTTGGAGGAAAAGGCGTGCTCAAAGCCTCATCCCAATTTGGAGTCACTCAAGACATCCTTGATTAGGGCAGCCGCCGATATTGACATGGACCTCGTTCGTGCTGCGATAGACGACTGGCCGCGCAGATTGAAGGCTTGTATTCAAAATCACGGAGGTCGTTTTGAATAAACTTTAGTGTCATAAGAATCTATGTTTTGTTAAGTTCATTTTGGTATATGAATGGTTACATAATGAATAAACTTGTTTCAATTATTTTACATTAAATATGTGACAGAATTTATGACCTGACTAGGTATATACATTCACACTCCGAAGACATTAAATTTTACCGATCCTAAAGGTATTGTTTTTTATTATGAATGTTATGTAATGTACTTTCAACAAAGGGGATTTCCCACTCTCCATAGTGTGCTAGGCCCAAGATGGACATCAAATATTACTATAAAAATGTACGGATTCAAATTCTTAAATGTATTGGATATCTAAAAAATATATTGAAATTGACGCCACTATTATAAAAAATATAATAAAAATAAAAACTCGTTTTGAGGTTAATTTTCTATATAAATAAGTGTCGGATTGTGAGATACTTCAAGAACTTTTCTTTTCTTAATGTTTAAGATGTTCCTAATGTATTTTTATCCAATAGGGTACAAAACACACTTAATTCTTTAAATATCTATATTTTCTTCATCTTCATACACAATTAGTATCATCTAAAAATAGCAAAGGAGAGCATATACACGGTTTTAAATCTCGGTCAGGGTAAAACCACAATTCACACAATGTTTTTTAGTCGTAGTATGAAACGTTATTGATAAAAGTAAAATAAATCGAAGAAAAATCAAAACACATCCATTTTGTACGCAAGCACAACACCACAAGCAGCAAGCGAAGTATCAGTCAGTCAGATTAAATTCAGTGTTGTCAGTATAAAGAAAAATAATTACATGAAATTCATATATCGATTATTTTTTTAAATAACCGATAATTGATTTATATCTTAATCTTTTTTTTACGAGTACACATTATTTTTTATGTTTTTGTTTTAGTTGTACATATTTAAATAACAATACTAGTAAAGTTTTTTTTATTGCTTAGATGGGTGGGCGAGCTCACAGCCACCCTGGTGTTGCTAAGTGGTTACTCGAGCCCACATACATCTACAACGTAAATGCGCCACCCACCTTGAGATATAAGTTCTAAGGTCTCAAGTATAGTTACAAGTTAAAGTCCAATGGGTATGTCTTCGATGTTATTTTATGTGCATAAAATCCATTAAAATCGTTTGATTAATGATAATACTTAAAATGATTTATTTATATGTTTTATTTATATACTCAAAATATTTACTTCATACGTAAAAGGATTTGAAGCTGGCAATATTTTTCCCGCAAAAATAAAAATCCTTGTTTTTTCAATAGAGTTACTTTTTTTAAACTACTTATTGTAAACTATAGTGGCGCTTATTTGCAAGAAAGTAAATGCATATTTATTTATGACAAAATTAATGCACTAAGTATTTTTTCTATAATCTATTGTCCGCTTTGGGCCTAAAATGGGCCATCCCCTTTACCTCCCCACTAAGCGTGGTCTCGCCTTGTCGTGGCGGTGGGGCTTAAGCGTGCACCCCGACACCGTGGAGCAGCGTTGTCTGCACAGGGGTGCCGCGAACTAAGTAGACTGCATACCGTGTTCCCTTTTTCCCACCTTTGCTGGACAAAGGGTGCGTGAAGGGGGCGAGGGCTCCCTTCTGGAGCCCTCTTGGATGCTAGGCCATGTCCCCGGCAGCTCTCTGGTTGCTAAAGGGGAAGGCCCTCCAGAGGGGGGTACCAGTACGCCGGCGTGGCCACATCATGGTCAGACGTGTGGGTCTGTCAGTAATGGCAGACCCCAAGAGGATGAGAAGTGAACCGGAGGGCACTCCCTTCCGGTCGCTGGTTGCCATGTCCCCGGTTGCCTCTTGGCAGCTACAGGGGAAGGCCCTCCAGAGGGGGGTACCGGTTTACCGGCGTGGCTTCGTAGAAGCATACCGTAATCCCTACCGAGTAGGGGACGGGGGCCGCTGCCTAGCAGGGGCCGCGAGGATGCGAACCTCTATAAAAAATGCCCTAATCCTAAGCTTGTGACGTGCCCGGTGATGGGATGAGTGGCTGGAGGGAGTCCAGTCGTGAGGGCCGTCCCAGGGGACCGACCCCTGGTTAAATATCAAAGGAAAAATTAATGATGGCAAAGTTTTTAAAAAAATTACCCCAGGAGGGTACCACCCTAGGTGGAGAATCCCTCCGTGCTTCCACCTTGGTGGGAGCACGCAGCCCCGCGTATTCTGGGGGGGGCAAAGCTTGCCAGGACGAAGGGGGCTGTGTGACGGGCAGCGGAAAACCCGTCGAACAGAGATACGCCAGCGCTGACTTGACGCCTTCTGGGCTCTTCAGTGACAGCGAGGCGGCTGGCTCGAAAGAGACAACCGCCAAAAAGATAAGGCGGAAAAGGAAACCCCAGCGAGTTTCCTCACGCGAGGGGGGAGGGGAGCCAGCGTCATCCTCTGGCGCAGATGCCCCGCCGGAGAAGGTACTGGTAGTCTCCGATGCGGCCTCTGCTGCGGAGGACATGCCGCCACCTAAAGAAAGACCCGCCCGGAGGAGGGGCGCGCCGTCACCGGCGCAGTCATCGGCGTCGATGTCTGTCGCCTCACTGGACGGGCGAACGACAGAGGAGGAAGATGGCGGCCTTCAAGATCCTGCCTTGGTCATAGACAGGGCCATGAGGACCGTCAAGTCATATGCGGCCAACGGCACTAAGACCAAAGCCGCTGGCCGTAAGCTGCGAGAGGTGGTCTCGCAGGTCTCGAAGGTTCTGCCTTCGGTTGCTTCCGCCAATGACCAGGTGGTACAGCTGATGGCGGAGAATTCGAGGCTTCGAGCACTACTTCAAGCCCAACAGCAGCCTGGTGATGGGGCTGCTGCTTCGAGGAGGGCAGCGGCGTCGACGCCGTCGCCCGCGTTGCCCCGGGCCACTGGGTTGCGGACTCCTCCGGCTCCTGTACCGGCAGCGACGTCATGTATCGCCGGGGCCCCTCGGAGTCACCGTTCTCCGGCGCTGACTGGCGATGGGTGGCCTGTGCTGCCGCCACCGCGCGCGGCTGAGCAGGGTCCACGTCTCCCGTCACCGCGCACTAGAGAGATGACCGTTACCAAGCGGCAGCAGGCACTCGTGGGGCCACGGGAGCTAGCTGGAAAGTTCAGCCTGAACGAGGTCATCAGTCGCACTGTCCAGGTTGTACTAGAAAGGCTGGACGGCAGGCTGGCGGCCCTCGAGGCGCAGCTCATTGCTCCGGCTGACGCTCGGCGACCGGCATATGCCGCGGTGTCGGGTACTCCAGCCGCTCGCCCCGCCCCCGTACGGGCTCCAGCTACTAAGTTGGGCCCGGGACGGGATAGAACCAAACGGGGGGGCGGTGCCAACTCGAAACGACCATCGCAAGCACCCCAGCCCCGTCCGCTGTCTCCGCCTTCGTCTAACATGGACGAGGGGTGGAACGTGGTGGCCCGGCGGGGTAACAAGAAGGCCCCATTGACAGCTCCACAAGTGGGTGGAGCGCCCGCGGCCACGGCGGCTCAGGCTGCTCCCCAACAGGGTCGAGCGCCTGTAGCCGCCAAAAATAAAAATAAAAACAAAAAAACAAAGAAGCCACCGCGCGCGCCGCGATCGGCGGCAGTGGTCCTAACGCTGCTGCCGGCTGCCAAAGCAAAGGGCATGACATACGGAGATGTTATTGCTCGGGCGCGCGCGGCAGTTGACCTGGATGAGATCGGGGCGGGGGAGGGCCTCCGCTGTAGGCAGACAGCCAATGGGGCCAAGCTGCTAGAATGTCCCGTTGCCGACAGTGCCGGCATCGCGGAGCGTCTGGCGGCAAGGCTCCGTATGGTTCTGCCTGAAGAGGAGGTGCGGGTGCATAGGCCGGTCAAGATGGCTGAATTGAGAGTGACCGGCCTGGACGACTGCACCACCAGGGATGAGGTGGCGGCGGCCGTCGCTGCCCAGGGCAACTGTGCCCCGCAGAATATAACCGTAGGCGAGCTGCGCTCTGGTTATACCGGGGCCGGCTCCGTGTGGGTACGTTGCCCGGTGGAGGCGGCCGTCGCCCTGGCTACTCCTCCGCCTGGGAGACCGTCGGGGGATCCGGGCAGGTTGCGCGTGGGCTGGATAGCAGCCCACGTGCGCCTGCTAGAACCGCGTGCCTGGCGGTGCCTAAGGTGCTTCAGCACTGGGCACTGCCTCGCCAAGTGCGTGAGTGCGGTTGACCGCAGTGGACTGTGTTTCCGCTGTGGTCAGCCTGGACACAAGGCGGCCGTGTGCTTGGCTGCGCCGCATTGTTCACTATGCGCGGCGGCCGGACGCAAGGCTGATCACCGGACCGGGGGCAAGGCATGCCCCCCGGCCGGCAAAAATGCAATTCGAAATTGGCGCCGCCAAGCTAAGCGGCGCCAAAAGAAGCGGTCGGCCGGGGGAGCACCGGCTGACACTTTGGCCCCCGCTGAGGCGTTCGAGCCCGATAGCGGGGACAATAGAGTAGGGGAGGGGGCGATGGATGTGGTCCAGCCTTAATGGATCACACCTATCGCTTCCTCCAAGGAAATTTGAACCACTCCGCCGGGGCTCAGGACATGCTGCTCCAGACTATGGCGGAGTGGTCAATTGACGTGGCTGTGGTCGCCGAGCCGTACTTCGTTCCCCCAGCGGACGACTGCTGGTTTGGGGACGTTGATGGCTTGGCGGCCATACATATAAGAAGATCCGCGATGATTCCTCCCCTGGCGATGGTGACCAGGGGCCCCGGGATCGTCGCGGTACAACTAGAAAATACCGTCGTGATCGGGGTGTACTTCTCTCCAAATCGGCCTACCGTCGAGTTCGAGCGGTTTCTGGACGGGCTAGAGGTGATCGCTCGTCACCTCTCTCCCCGTTCGGTGATACTGGCGGGGGACTTCAATGCGAAGTCTGTCGCTTGGGGTTCCCCATCCACGGACGCTCGTGGTAGGCTGTTGGAGGAGTGGGCGGTCGCGGCCGATCTCTGTATCGTTAACAGGGGCTCGGTCGCGACATGCGTGCGGTGGATGGGAGAGTCTATCGTGGACTTGACGTTCGCGAGCTCGTCCATCGCACAGCGCATCCTGGGCTGGGGCGTGGTGGTGGGGGCGGAATCGTTGTCGGATCACCGGTATATCCGGTTCGATCTTTCCGCTCCCGCGCCGACGCCGGCCGCAGGCGCTCGCGGGGTTAACCCCCCGCGGAGTGCGTCCCGATCATTCCCTAGGTGGGCATTGAAGCTCCTGAAGAAGGAGCTCCTGGTGGAGGCCTCTATAGTGGCGGCGTGGACGCCCATGCGTCCACACCCTTTCGACGTGGAGGCTGAGGCCGAATGGTTCCGCGGCGCGATGCACCGCATATGCGATGCCTCGATGCCCCGGGTCGGCCCTCGGCATTGTGGACGGCGGCAGTCGCCCTGGTGGTCGCCCGAAATTGCGAGACTGCGTGCAGTCTCCATTCGGGCGAGCCGCCGGTGCGCTAGACACCGCCGTCGCCGCCACTTGCGGCGCGACGGCCCCGTCGCGTTCGCGGAGGAGGAGACCCGGCTGCACGGCGAATATCGTGCTGCGAAGGACGCCCTGCGGCTGGCCATCAGGCGGGCCAAGGAGCAGAACATGGAGAGACTCTTGGAGGCGCTCGAAGCGGATCCATGGGGGAGCCCGTATAGGCTGGTGCGCGGCAAACTGCGCCCGTGGGCCCCCCCTTTGACTGAGCGACTTCAGCCTCAACAGCTGCGGGACATCGTTTCGGCGTTGTTCCCGCAGGAGCGGGAGGGTTTTGTTCCCCCTGCTATGGGTGAGCCGTCGGACGCCATCGACGGCGAAGCCCCTGCTGAGGTGCCCCGTATCACTGGGGCAGAGCTCCGTGTGGCCGTTGTCAGGATGACTGCAAAGGACACGGCCCCCGGCCCGGACGGAGTCCATGGCCGGGTGCTGGCCTTGGCCCTCGATGCCCTGGGGGAACGGCTCCTGGAGCTATTTAATGGTTGCCTGGAGTCGGGACGGTTTCCGTTGCTCTGGCGGACGGGCAGACTTGTGTTGTTAAGAAAGGAGGGGCGCCCGGTGGATACAGCCGCCGGGTATCGTCCTATCGTACTGCTGGACGAGACGGGAAAATTGCTGGAGCGTATTCTGGCTGCCCGCATCGTTCAGCACCTGGTCGGGGTTGGACCTGACCTGTCGGCGGAGCAGTTCGGCTTCCGGGAGGGCCGTTCGACCGTGGATGCGATACTTCGCGTGCGGGCCCTCTCGGACGAGGCTGTCTCACGGGGTGGGGTGGCGCTGGCGGTGTCTCTTGACATCGCCAACGCATTTAACACCCTGCCCTGGTCTGTGATAGGGGGGGCACTGGAGAGGCATGGAGTGCCCCTCTACCTCCGCCGGCTGGTTGGCTCCTATTTGGAGGCCAGGTCGGTCGAATGTACCGGGTACGGTGGGACCCTTCACCGTTTTCCGGTCGTGCGTGGTGTTCCACAGGGGTCAGTTCTCGGACCCCTCTTGTGGAACATCGGGTACGACTGGGTGCTGAGGGGTGCCCTCCTCCCGGGCCTCCGTGTTATTTGTTACGCGGACGACACTTTGGTCGTGGCCCGGGGGGATGATTATAGAGAGTCTGCCCGTCTCGCCACAGCGGGAGTGGCCCTCGTCGTCGGGAGGATAAAGAGACTGGGCCTCGACGTGGCGCTCAGTAAATCCGAGGCCTTGTGGTTTCACGGGCCGCGGAGAGCGCCACCTGTCGACGCCCACATCGTGGTTGGGGGCGTCCGGATAGGGGTCGGGGTGCAGTTAAGGTACCTCGGCCTCGTGTTGGACGGCCGGTGGGCTTTTCGTGCTCACTTTGCGGAGCTGGTCCCCCGGTTAATGAGGACGGCCGGTTCTTTGAACCGACTGCTCCCAAATATCGGGGGGCCGGATCAGTTTGTACGCCGCCTCTACGCTGGGGTGGTGCGATCGATGGCCCTGTACGGTGCGACTGTATGGGCTGAGCCGCGCAATCGGGCTACTATGGCTCGGTTCCTGCGCCGGCCGCAGCGCACCGTTGCTATCAGGGTCATCCGTGGATATCGCACCGTCTCATTCGAGGCGGCGTGTGTGTTGGCGGGGACGCCGCCATGGGAGCTGGAGGCGGAGTCGCTCGCTGCCGACTATCGGTGGCGCAGTGAGCTTCGTGCTCTGGGCGTGGCGCGTCCCTCCAAAAGTGAGCTGCGGGCGCGGAAGGCCCATTCTCGGCGGTCCGTGCTCGAATCGTGGTCGAGGCGGTTGGCCAACCCCACGTGGGGTCTACGGACCGTCGAGGCGGTTTACCCAGTCTTTTATGACTGGGTGAATCGTGGCCGAGGACGCCTCACCTTCCGTCTGGTGCAGGTGCTGACTGGGCACGGATGCTTCGGAAAGTACCTGCACCGGATAGGAGCTGAGCCGACGACGAGGTGCCACCATTGTGGACACGACCTGGACACGGCGGAGCATACGCTCGCTGTCTGCCCCGCATGGAAGGTGCAGCGCCGTATCCTTGTCGCAAAGATAGGACCAGACGAGTCTTGGAAGGCTATGCTCGACTTCTGCGAGTGCACCATCTCGCAGAAGGAGGCGGCGGGGCGAGTGAGGCAAAGCTCTCCTCACTACGCAGAAACCCGCCGCCGCCGAGCAGGGGGTCGGGACCGGGGTCCCGTCCGTGACCCGGCCCCCTAAGGGCTTCGAGCTCCACCCGCTTTGTGCGGGGAGCAACCTAGGCGTGGGGCGGCGTGGTAGGTCGCGTTCCCCCGACCGCTCCGGGGGAAGGTGTAGCGCGGCGCTATCAATCGGGCTCTTGGCCCGTCGACCGAGGGAACCGGCGGTCGTGTTGTTGGCGGCCGCCGGTCCGGCGTCTGGGGGACGGCGGGATGGATGTAATGTGCACTGCGTAAACCCTGTCCCGCCGTCTCAATAGCTCCGACTGGGTTCCCACCCGGTCCGGGGTAGGGCGCCGGCTGTGAGCGGCAGGAGTTTTTAGTGAGGTTCGACTCCCACATACCCCACCTGCTGTGCGGGTGGGGATCCGGCGATTTTCTCCTGTGGAAAAAAAAAAAAATCCCCTTTACCTATCTCAGAATAGAATCAAAACAAACCTACAAAACCATAGCCCCATTTACAAATTCACACCTATTCTAAAAGAAAAAAGAACTTTTTCCTCAAGCCCCCGTTTTAGGATTCTTCCTGTATCATAGCGCTCAGGAAGCATTGTGGAGGTTAAATGTCACTCATATAATAAAATACATAGTTAATAGTTTAACCCAGTATACGAACTAGTTCACAAAGGATTTAAACTATTCAGATATAATAGCAATCTCTTATTATATGGCCGAAGTTTAACAAGAACGCCATAAGTTCTTCCTGCCCTCGACCACGGAAGATCCGAATTCAACAAATACCTATAACCTCCCTGAATGTGTTGCCAGACTTTATGCAATAACTGGCATTTAGACTTTTCTTTATCTGTAAACTGTATTTGTTAGTTTTTTTTTTTCAGATATAGAAAATTTACTAGCACTATCATTTTAAGCTTTACGATGATTTGATAGTAGCATTAAATGTCGTTTAATCATGGTATTCCATCGTAATGGGTAGTGGGAGCAATCCCATTGTAAACACTTAATTAGACATTTAGAATAATCAGCACATTTCCCAGAATAGAATAGAATCTCATAACTCCGAATAGAGTCTCAAGATAGTGTCTCCTAGATAAAACTGACGGGTGGGTATCAATAAAATTCTACTTATTCGTTTTATCTTTCGGAATTTTTACTGATTACGATATTTTTTTCTAAAATCCAAAACTAGTATTACATGTACAGAGCATCTTCACAACCAAATTCAAATTTGATTTTTATTCTTCGAACGCAGGCAACACTCGCTAACTTACCTTATTACATCGGAAGAATTTTAACGAGATGCTAACTTGTTTATAAATTGAATTCTGTTGAATACCAGCCTGTTGCCGTATAGATTAACTTTGGAAAAAGTTAAATGATTCCGTTCGGAAATTGCGGGAACAATAACGTAACGTTGTTAAAAAGTTGTAGCGTTTTAAACTTATTATTGTGATTTAATTTGTTAAAGAAATTCTGTGTTTTGCAATTTTATTTTAGAATGGAGTTATTTCTTCCGTATCGCCTTTGTAATTTTGTTATATTTAGGTTAAATATTCGACCGGTCCTGTCCTTGTTTTTCACCACTAGCAATCGAAACTCATTATCTAAATATATTAATATTATATATGTGAGAGTTTCTGTGTAAATAGATGTTTAGTACTATTAAAAAAAAAAAAAACATTTGTGCAATTCACACGTGGTAGAAGTGAAACCTTCCAAAATTAAAATACAATTATCCTAAACGTCTTAAGTATATGTAAAATGTTGTCATTAGTAAATAATTGTAAGGTAGCGCCCTCTGTGAATTGATATTTTAATTTCACGTATAATCCTAAATTAAAATTCACTACAAGAGCTTTCATACACACGTTAGTATTAAAAAATCTCACAGATGGCGCTGTATTAAATAGTATGTATATTTCTGTCTCATTCTTTGATGGCTTCATCCTACACATTTTTGTATTTGTGTCTCTTACCTGTCGTTTTTTCCGTTGCATCCGGTTTGAAATCACAACGATTCTAAAGAAGTTTTCACTTCAAAAACAAAAATGGCTGAACAATTTCATCATATTTTCCACAAAAATGGTTTTTACATGGTAAATTATATGACCCAGGCAATATCGGGTATATCATCTATAATAAATACAAACCAATTTTTAATCAACGTCTAGGTCGTTATATGTCCTAATCTACATATCTGTTAATTGATGGGCCATAGAGTTCACAAGCAAGTCCTTATCCCAAAAGATTGCGACATTTTTCATTCTTACTGAATTGCAAATAGAATGCGGATAAAACGGCATGTCTAATATAGATATTAATCTGTGGACGTTAGAAATATTAGTCTGTAGAGGAGACTTTTTGGCAGAAACGCGAAGAGTGAAATTGTGTTATTTGTTTTATCTTGTCTATTTAGTGTTTCTTCAGTTTTAAATTTGTAATAACGGTGGTTTATTAACAGTATAATATCTGTAAAACTGCACAAGTGTGGGAAAATGAAACATAGCCGCTGGACGTAACTTCTCCGGATCTTCCAAAAAGTCCACTGAAAGAATCACAGTAAATGACCACCATTTTACTGAGATTATATTTCATCACATATCATCACATCTCATTTCATTCCTTATTATCAATTTTTCATATAAATAAGAATATAAATTAAAATAAGACATGACTTAAAGGTCATAGTTACCAGGTTATAAAAACCCTTTAAAAAAAACTAGTCTGTAGAATCAAAAAATACAAGTGTGCTAGAAATACTAGTAGTATCCTCGCTTATTGTCTCATATATTTACCCTAATTCCCAACGAATAGCCAAAGGTATGGATGCGTACAGTAACAGGCGAGCCTATTTCTATCCCGAAGCAATCAAAGCGCTAGTTCGAAGAATATGAAGCCGTGGTATCATTTCGATTGCGAAATTTTGTCTCTTAGGAGCATTCATGCTGAAAAAATTGTGTACTTTTTTAAATAAGAACTTTATTTTCAACTAAAAACTATTTTAACTATAAAATATCTAGTTTTTAAATATATATAAAAATGAATTGCTGTTCGTTAGTCTCGCTAAAACTCGAGAACGGCTGGACCGATTTGGCTAATTTTGGTCTTGAATTATTTGCGGAAGTCCAGAGAAGGTTTAAAAGGTAGATAAATATGAAAATACTCGGAATTAAATAAAAATAACAACTTTGTTTTCCCTTTGAAGTGTCCCCCGTCGGACGGACTCCTTTTGTTTGTTTTAAGTTTATTTTATACAAAAACTTAGATCTTTTAACTATAGATTGAGGCACTATGAAGTCTACCGGGTCAGCTAGCTTATTAATAAGAATTTCTTAATTTTTTTATACATCTTTGATAACCGCTTTGTTGTTGAATTAAGCAATACTCTATATCAAACTGCTAGAAAAATAAAATAAAATATGAACTCCTTTTCGTTTCGATTCAAAACGCCGTTTTTTTTTTCTTCGAAATTCAACCTGAATTCTATTCAAATACAACAACTTGCAAGTTATAAAAGTTGCAAACGCATTAGTTTTATGTCGCGATGTTATTGCGAAACCGTTGAACTCTAGAAACGTCCCATCTCATTGTTACGTGCAGTTTTACGATACGAACGGCGACAGACAAATCGTAAATATTGAATTAACGAATTTTCATATTCACAATAAAAGAGATCTTGAGAGAGACCGTCAACTTTATTTATTTGTTTTGTTTATAGACGGTATGAGATATATCTCAAGTATTCTTCACTAGAAACGATCTATCGGTATTCAACACTGAGAATATTCATGCTAGTCATGGTCAGTGTATCTTTACGTCATTTCAAATCTCGTCCACGCTTATCTCACAATCTTAAAATATGTTTTAATTACCACCAGTTCCAAAAATAGTGCTACAGAGAAAAACTAGTGACAGAAACTGAGTTGGCTTGTCTTTTTATTACTAAATATTATTATAATTGTTTTTGTTGTTCAGATAGGTGTCTAGCTCACGGCTCACCTGATGTTATAGTGGTCGCCTGTGCTCATAAATATTGTAACGTGAAATCGGCAATCCCTTTGGATATGAGGTCTCAAATATATCGTACAACGGCTGGCTTATACTTCAGGCCGGAAAGTAATTTAGCGGCCGAAATAGAAAGGGCAGGAATTACTCTCTTGCCTTGATAGTTTACTTATAGTATATATTTGCCTATATAGGTTATATGTATGGGCAAAAATTTCATTCTCGATCCTGCAGACCGAATGGAAAGCAGTCGACGTCGCCCAAAACACGTCATTTCAGATCCTCCCGATCCACTAACGATGCTTTTTAGGTACCTCAAGCACCGGTCACTGTTTTCGCTGAACAAGTCACTTGCGACGAAGGGTTCAAACGAGTAAATTAATAGACATAGCTCACTGAGTTTCTCGCCGGATATTCTCAGTGGGTCGCGTTTCCGATCCGGTGGTAGATTCTGCGAATCACGGCTCTTGCTGGGGTTCGTGATAGCAACGTCGTCAGGTCTGAGCCCCGTGAACTCACCTACTAATTTGTCGAATTTAGAATAACCCCTCGAGGTTACTAGACGAAGTAGAAAAAAAAAAGTAAAAATTTATCGCCTTTAGGGATTTTTTTGTACATTCTGCATGCATCTGGAGAATGTTTAGCGAAAATTTCATCAAGCGCTACTTATCACGGTGGGTTCCAAAAGATCATTCTTACCTCGTATAACTTGAATATCCCTTCACATTCGTCGGGTTCTAGATATTCCCTTCTTGAGCAGAGGTAAGTGGCCGATTGACTGGCTTCGTGTTTCTGATCCATAAACGATATTAAGCGTTCAGGTGGAGAGTATTTTTATATGCTTACGGCGGTTGGAAATAAATTATTGTTATTTACAATCGGTTATAAAAAATCGATGCCTCCAATGAACACTACTCTAACTCCAAATTCGTAGGTTTACAGGAGGAGAGTTTAAACGAAAAAAGTTGATAAATATATCTGCAATAATAAAGATTTTATGGTTTTTTCTTGTGTAACTAGCTGATTTACTCTTGCTTCGAACCCCATTAATAATGAATTTGTAATACTTTTAAAATAGTGATACGATTTGCGTGAATAACGAAAATTTCAAAATTTTGAGTTAGAGTAGTGTTCATTGGAGGCATCGAAATGCATTTGTATTTGAAAAAAAATCATTGTCATTGACGTTTACGAATAATTAAGTCTATCAATGAATTTAATAATAACACTCTCTAAATGACAAGTCTGATTTTGTATGACCGTTACGGAAAACATTAAGCACATTCGAGCATTTGTCAAATAAACTTTAGTTTCCCATGTAAATAGATTCGAAAACTACGGCGCGTCCACACGAAACAAAGGCTAAAACCGTCGGTATAAATTTGCTAGAAACATCCTCGCATTTTTGTGAGTAATAAACCGGCTCCACGGCTAAACACGGAAATAAATTTGTCTGAGGGTTAGTTTAAGTGCCCACGCTAATTAAAACTTGAATCGGAAGGGGATGTAAACGGTAAAACGTGCCAGACATTTAAACGTAGGTTTCGTGAATCAACAAAACAAAATGGCAGGCTGCAAAAAGCAGCAGCAAAGACGCCCAACTGCAACTGCAGTCAGCACGCGACATATTACAGATTTGTGTAAACCTACTTTTTATTAAAGCTTTTATTATTACATCGTCTCAAACTTTTTCGTCTGTCATGCAAGTCGCGTGACGGTCGGCCTCGGAGTAGGGATAAAGCATGGAGTTAATAAGTACCTACAACTGGAGTGCTGTCTAATGCCGAGAAATCGGTCTCGAAAGAGAATACTTTTTGGTCGCGGTGTCCTTGTCTAATGTGGTGACCATATAAAATTTATTTATAGGACAAAATTATACGCATGCATCAGTTTTGAATTTACCTTAAGTAATTCTGTGTAGTCCTATGTAAATACAAAACACGTGCTTGCAACAGTTTATTTATGTAAATTCAATTTTAAACATTGCTTCGTCGTCATGGTGACTTTTTTTCGACGCTTTTTTTTGGAAATTGCTGCGATGTTGAAAATCTAGCACTGAGTTTTGTTACAAACATCATTACCTCAGTTCTATTACTTAAACTTCTTCAAACTCATGTTTAACGTCCGAATACTCAACCGTGACTTAAATATTATGTTGAACTTAATTACGCAATTCCTACTTTAATGTACTGGCTAAGTGGGCCGTGCAAATTAATATTTGACACACTGAGTGAGACACAACACACATGGTCTGCGCGTATCGGGTGCTCTTTTCCTACATTCACATCTTCAATTGATTTAAAATTGCTTGTATTTTTACTTCTATGCTATTTTCATGACACGTATATATTAAGTCTACTAGTTATATTTTAAGAAATAAAACACAATGGGTAATAAAATGAAATGAACTGAAATTCATTTATTTGTTATATGTAGACAATTAAATAACTCTTAAATGACAAGTCAATACACATAACGCAATACACATAGTACTTGATCTCTATTTACAAAATATTGGTTATATTATATAATATTATAATGAGAAAA
Source organism: Bombyx mori (assembly GCF_030269925.1). NCBI lineage: Eukaryota > Metazoa > Arthropoda > Insecta > Lepidoptera > Bombycidae > Bombyx > Bombyx mori. Next base: position 2,177,734 of record NC_085128.1, read on the forward strand.
AATATCTCACATTTTAAAAATATATGCTCACACTAGTAAAAATTTATCAATGAATCTGACATATGGAAGGATATTCCACAAACTGGAGAGGATTTTCGCTTAAAACCACTTACAATATAAGTGTTCACCATAATTACACGGAAACTTTCACGATTTTCGAAAAAAAACAAGCCACAAGCTGTATCAGTGCCCTTTTAACTTCGAACTACAAACGTAAATAGACGCCATTTTTCTTTTAATCCATTCATAGCTTTTTTTCGGTGATGCCAACAATTAATCTGGCTTCCCATCAAATTCAACATGAAAACCATCAGAAATCTACGTACTTACCATTAAATTTTCCATTAAACAGAGTTTTTATTAATATAGAACATTTTTTTTTTTGTTAATGAGCTTTATTAATATATGATGTTCTATTAAAAATCAATATATTTTATATCATATAATCAATACTTCTTATATAATTTATTTTAATAAATTGTCATCATCAGAAACTAATTTCACCATGACTTTGTACGTTTCTTTTGAACCAATTTAATTTTTGACGTTGATGGAAATTCTAAATTGTCGCAACATTTTCTAGTTAAGTTTAAGTCACATCGTTTAAATAATAAGTATTTAGATATATTATTGTCATAAAATGTTTAAAATGCTGTAAAGTAGATTGATTTTAACCTTTTCGATAATTTTCAACAACGCCCAAGCTACTAAAAAATCCACTAACCACTAAAGGCCATTTTTGATAACAAAGACAGCGGTCCAAATTACGAGATTTTGTGGAAAATCCTCTAAGCTAGCAACACTGCTTTTTGTTTGTAAAATGTGCGAGAGGGACACCACCACTTAATAATCATTCTCTTTTCAGACCGTTTTTCCTTACATCTTTTGCTACTTAAAAATTAACTTTAAGCCATAGGGATAAAGTATATTTTTAGTTTTTATGTCAAACGAAGTAAGCACTCCAGTTAGAATAGTAACTCTATGGGATAAAGTGAAATACGCTCGTCAGAGCAGCCAAGGCCAATATGGCGGCGCCTATAGTTCGCAGCAGCTGCCCGTGTAGTGTATAGACTTTTACTCATTTATGCCAGTGCTCCACATGATTTTGTTTGTTTTTGTCAGTGTTTAATGTTTTAATTTAAAGTTTCACTTTTACCGTAGTTTGATAAAACCACAAAATCGTTTTTTTTGTTCTAAACGAAAAAACTGGCAATCCAATTTTTTTAAAGATTTACCGGTGCCAGTAGATATCAAAACGTAATGCCGTCATCTTAAGATACCAGGCTGAAATCTCAATAACATTGTATGACATGTCCCTTAAAACTCAAAAAAATACTGCTTCGCATCAGAAAAGTCAGAGTTCTTCTTTTCCTTTTTAGGGAATACCTCTAACAATGTACAGTCCGTTCAAGTGTCCAGGCTTTACGGATCCACCAGATCCAATAAATCTTGAATCAGACGTCTTCAGCTCTAGCACTAGGAGCAGGCTTAGGGACCTCGGTAACCGTACTCGTCAAATTCGGCAAAGAGTTCAACATGCAACCTAACCCATGCATCAGCCCGCTGAGTTTCTCGCCGATTCCCAGCGCGTCGCGATTCCTATCCGGTAGTAGATTCATTCGCGGAGCAGCTGCTCTTGGATTGTTAGGTCTCCTTCGTAGGCCCTTGGGCAGCTATTAGCTAATCTTACCACTCCTGGCTGAGTATTTGCTCGCCTACTTGTCTTGCTGAAACTGGAAAGGCCTCCGGGCCATCAGTAATCCTTCAATCTCTCTCTCTCTCTCTCTAATCCTAATCCTTCAATCATAAAAAAGAAATATAAGAACAGACATCATTACTATTTATGACTAGCGGGCCACTCCGGCTCCGCTCGGGTCTTTAACAAAAATTTCAACGATGTATGACGTTGTTTTATTTTTTTTAATAAAAGAACACTTATTGCGGCATAACTATAATAGTTAGACATATGCTGTCCCGACACTTTTTATAAATAATAATGTGTTCTACAAAGTGGTAATACATTATTTTATTCTATCATCAATAGTTTTCCCAGGGCATGCGATATAAAGAATATTTTAGGCAATTTTTTTACACCTTGTGTTACATTATTGGAGTTTTAGTAAGGATCCCTAAATGTTTTCAAAAAAGATTATAGCCTATGTCACTCGGGAATAGTGTAGCTTCCAAATAGTGAAAGAATTTTTCAAATCGGTTCAGTAGTTTCGGAGCCTGTTCAATACAAACAAACAAATATTTCCTCTTTATAATATTAATATAGATTATGAACTAATAAAAGCACTACACAAAATTAGGACAGTAAATAATAACGACAATAAATAACGAAACAACTGTAACAGTCGAACTACTTTCGTAAATAAACTATCATTTACTGAAACAGTAATTACAATGTCCGAACGTATATATCATATTTATTTAATAGGCACCATTGCACGGCGTCAGAATGTAATGGCGGTCGTTCCGAGCGTTATTTCGATATTCGACGCTAATCACCGCTGTATTAAATTTAGTTAAGATTACGGGCGCCGTAGTAAAGTAAAGTGTTACTTTAATGTATAATACTTAATGTAGGCAGCGGCTTGGTTCTGCCCCTGGCATTGCTGAAGTCCATGGGCGACGGTAACCACTCACGATAAGGTGGGCCGTATGCTCGTCTGCCTACAAGGGCAAAAAATAATAATATAATAGTAACGTGTTAAGACGTAGTTTCCCAAACTGAACTGGCAATAAACTAGTGTCCAAGATACGCAGAAAACAATTTCACACATTTAAGCTCGTCTATTTGTTACAAATTTTAGTAAATTTTACTGGTGGTATGACCTCTTGTGAGTCCGCAAGGGTAGGTACCACCACCCTGCCTGTTTCTGCCCTGAAGCAGTAATGCGTTTCGGTTTGAAGGATGGGGCAGCCGTTGTAACTATACTGAGACCTTAGAACTTATATCTCAAGGTGGGTGGCGCATTTACGTTGTAGATGTCTATGGGCTCCAGCAACCACTTAATACCGGGTGGGCTGTGAGCTCGTCCACCCATCTAAGCAACAAAAAAAAATAAAAAAAAGAACCGGAATAACCGGTGCAGCCACGCTATTACAAAACAGTCCAGCTCTCCACATTTTTTTACTATTCTACAGTGTTAATGTCTTCGATAATGGTCAAAAAACGTGTAGTATAAAGAGATAAGGAGAAATCAACTGCAACAGATTTCATTTAGTTCATAGTTTTAAGGTTGTAGCATTATTTCCTGGCTTCACACTTCACATAAAGCGGTTGCGGGAGAATATGTAGCTTCCACGATCACAGAGCGGATGTGAACGTTGATCCTACGCCTAGTCCAAACAATAATTTCATTGCAGTAAAGGTCATGGTAATCATTCATAGATTATCTGATCTGTTAGATAAGTTATGCTATTGCTTTTCCATCATCTTAATTTTCCCCTATTTTGTATCTTGTATACTGGAGGACGTGGTCACTCCGTTATTTGGCATTACGGTCTTGGTTATTTCGCGACGCAGCAACCTTTTGGTTTGAAAATCAAAAGAAATCTATGAAAATTGTAATTTCGGTTTTGCGTTCCAAGATGGAGTTTAATTTATGTCATCCAGAAATTCCAATAACCGTTTGCTTTGAGGCATACCACGAACTCGACACACTAATAAAATAAGAAACAATTATAATTTGCGTAATTACTGGTGGTAGGACCTCTTGTGAGTCCGCATGGGTAGGTACCACCGCCCCCCCTATTTCTGCCGTGAAGCAGTAATGCGTTTAGGTTTGAAGGGTGGGGCAGCCGTTGTGACTATACTGAGACCTTAGAACTATATCTCAAGGTGTGTGGCGCATTTACGTTGTAGATGTCTATGGGCTCCAGTGACCACTTAACACCAGGTGGGCTGTGAGCTCGTCCACACATCAAAGCAATAAAAATAAAAAACATATTAAATCAGATAAATTATAAAAAATAAATCTTTTAATATCCACCATGATCCACAGCCCTAAATTCACCGGAAATCAACACATAAATCCTAAAAGGTCTGGAGTCCTCCGGTGAAAGTTCAATTAGAAGAAATATACAAAGTACATTGTCAAATTTCACGGCTAAGTATTCGTTAGGCGGTATTCAAGAATAAGTATTAAGTGACCATGAATCAATGGTCAGATTCGATGCACCAAATTAGGATTAGTAATGTTGCAGCTAAGGTTAGAATATAAATTTTCAAGATGTGACTAGTAAATATTCTTAAAATTTGTATACCACTATAGTTAAATAATTGAAAATTTACTGGATATTGATTAACAAAATCTTATATACTCCTTACAGGGTTTTGTATTATTTGACGAAATTTTACTTGTTCATTGAAAGATGATGTCAACAAAGGTTTAGATACATCGTTAATGAAAATGATTGGGATAGAAAAACAATCACCCCTGTTCATTGCTTTCAATATAGAAAACCTCAAATACAGAAATCTAATTAGGGTACCAAATTGAAAACTAAATATAGAATCAAATTTTCGGTAACTATCAGCAGCGCCCTATTCCCGTTTGGTCAACAACGATAGAGAGAAAGTCTGTCCTTGTACGGTAGATCCGCTTTCACGTACGTAATTCGCCCCATAATAGGACGGTAAGAGGGCCCGAATTATCAATACTCAATGATTGGTGGTCAAGCCTTGTAATTTTCTATCTGTAAATCTACCGACTTGTCATTATAATTTTGGGTGCATACATTTCTGTTCTCACATTTTAGCCATATATTTCGAAAAGGCTATATGTATAAAAATGAATTTGCTGTTCGTCAGTCTCGACCGATTGGGCTATTTTTGGTCTTGAACTATTTGTGGAAGTCCTGAGAAGGTTTAAAAGGTAGATAAATATGAAAATGCTCGGAATTAAATGAAAATAACAATTTTGTTTTCCCTTTGATGTGTCCCCCGTCGGACGGATTCCTTTTGTTTGTTTTAAGTTTATTTTATACAAAAGTTTAAGTCTTTTATTTATCGACTGAGGAACTACGAAGTCTGCCGGGTCAGCCAGTTATTTTATAATTATCTCCCAAATCGATGAACCATAAAAGAAAGTATAGTCCAGTAAAACTATTACAAATTGAGTTGGTCTGTAAAGAGAAACAAGATTTAAGGCTAATGTTTCACCAGTTCTTATTCCACCTCTATATGATTTATGTCATAAATCCTAGATTATAGGTGCTAAGATCCGAAATAGAGGACTAGAATTGTGGACGATACTGGTGGTAGGACCTCTTGTGAGTCCGCACGGGTAGGTACCACCACCCCGCCTATTTCCGCCGTGAAGCAGTAATGCGTTTCGGTACGAAGGGTGGGGTAGCCGTTGTTTTTTTTTTTTTTTTTTTATTGCCTTTGTAGGCAGACGGGCATACGGCCCACCTGATGGTGAGTGGTTACCGTCGCCCATGGACTTCAGCAATGCCAGGGGCAGAGCCAAGCCGCTGCCTACCGCTTAATACTCTCCATAAGCCTCGTTTGAAGAAGGGCATGTCATAGCGCTCGGGAAACACCGTGGAGGGGAGCTCATTCCATAGCCGGATGGTACGTGGCAAAAAAGATCTCTGGAAACGCACTGTGGATGACCGCAGTGGCTCCAGGTAGTATGGATGAACTCTACTCCGGTGGCGGGCGGTGCGATGGTAAAAACGAGATGCTGGTATCATCTCGAACAATTCCTCAGAGCACTCCCCATGGAACATACGGTACAAAATACAGAGGGAACCGAAGTCCCTCCGCAGACCCAGAGGCTCCAAACGATCCGAGAGAATGGGATTATCGACAATCCGAACGGCCCTCCTCTGTATGGAGTCAAATGGAAGAAGCTGGTATTTGGGAGCCCCGGCCCAGAGATGGGAGCAGTACTCCACGCGAGGCCGGACTTGTGCTTTATAAAGCAAAAGTCTTTGTCCAGGCGTGAAGTACCGCTTCGCTCTGTTGAGGACTCCCAGCATTTTGGACGCCAACTTGGCTTTGCCTTCCAAATGACTCCGAAACTGGACATCGCTCGAAATGTCGACCCCAAGTATCCCGATACTCTCGGAAGGTTGCAGAGATACTCCTTGGAATTGCGGCGCCATGACAAAGGGGTCCTTCTTCGCAGTGAACGCGCAAACTTGTGTCTTTATCGGGTTGAATTGAACCAAGTTCAATTCACCCCATTCGGAGACTCGCCCCAGAGAGTTCTCCACTTCAGACACAAGTTTTGATCGTCTCTCTTGCACCACGCTCCGAGAGAGACTCTGATGGCCGATATATCGCGCATCCCCCGTGCTATCATCTGCATAGCAATGCATGCCATCAATAGACAGCATGTCATTGATATACAGGATGAAAAGCGTGGGGGAGAGCACCGAACCTTGTGGAACGCCAGCGTTAATGGTCATGGTATCAGAACAGTCACCGTCTACAACGACCGTGATGCTCCGCCCATCCAAAAAGCTAGCGATCCACTTGCAGAGACCCTCAGGGATTCCGTAAGATGGTAACTTCGATAGAAGTGCCCTATGCCAGACCCTGTCGAAGGCCTTCGCGATATCAAGGCTCACAGCAAGAGCCTCGCCCTTGCTCTCCAAGGCTTCAGCCCACCTGTGAGTAAGGTATACAAGAAGATCGCCAGCTGAGCGACCGTGACGGAAACCGTACTGTCGGTCACTGATCAGCTGGCGATCTTCAAGATACTTCAGGAGTTGTGTATTTATAATTCGCTCCATCACCTTGGAAAGCAAGGAAGTTATCGCGATAGGCCTGTAGCTCGATGGGTCCGACCGGTCACCCTTCTTGGGGATAGGGTGGACGTGGGCGGTCTTCCATGAAGACGGAACCCTGTTAGTGCAATAAGAGAGGCGATACAAACGCGTTAGCGCAGGTGTCAGCTCAGGGGCGCACGTTTTCAAAACCACTGCGGGGATGCCATCTGGCCCACTCGACTTATGGACGTCCAGGAGTCGGAGCTCCCGCCTGACTGCACACTGTGTGAAGCAGATATCCGGCAGGGAGCTATCACACCGGGGGATGTTCAGTGGTGTGGCACCCCCGTCGTCCACAGTCGAGTTCGAGGCGAAGAGTTTGACCAGAAGGTCAGCCTTCTCTTTCGCGCTGTGGACCAGATTGTCATCGGACTTGCGCAGTGGTAGGAGACTAGACCTGCAGAAGTTTCCTTCTGCAGCTTTGGCGAGCGACCAAAAAGCACGGCTCCCGGAGGGATAGCTCTTCAATCGCTCGCCAACTCTAGCGACGTGCTCCGACTTCGCCTTGGCAATTACCTTCTTGTAGGACCTGGAAGCGGCGTTATATTTCCGCCTTTCCCCTTGTAACTATACTGAGACCTTAGAACTTATATCTCAAGGTAGGTGGCGCATTTACGTTGTAGATGTCTATGGGGTCCAGTAACCACTTAATATCAGGTGGGCACTGAGCTCGTCCACCCATCTAAGCAAAAAAAAAACTATTGTTTCCAAAAGACTTGTAACAACAAATACTGTGATCATACCCATGTTGGGAGAAAACCAGTTTCTAGGGTTCGAAAACAAATGGACAAGCTAATGGACAAATAAAAAATTAAAAGGCTAGAAAAAGCTGTATCTCCGTTGAAAACCTTACAACTATGAGAAGGCTATGTAATTGGACGATAATACTCCAACTTTGTAACAACTGGACAAAATCTTAAAGACTTAAGATCGATAAGGTCTCGTAACTGATTTAAGAAAACTGAAAAGGAGAATGAATCGTTCATGCTTCAATCGTAATAAATAATTAAATTCATACGTTTTCAAGCGTGATCCGTTCATGCTTCAATCGTGTTGACTAATTAAGGATCGTGATACGTGTAATACGATACGTAATACGTGAAGATACTATAAAAAAAGTTCTCTGAAAGTTCAATTCAACAAGTTCGTCGTTGAAACTATACTGAGACCTTAGAACTTATATCTCGAGGTGGGGTGACGCATTTACATTGTAGATATCTATGGGCTCCAGTAACCACTTAACACCAGGTTGGTTGTGAGCTCGTCCAGCCATCTAAGCAATCAAAAAAAAAGTTTAAATGGATTATTTAAATTTCAGAGCATAATTCATATTGCATATGATCCTCTTACTCAAACCTGCGAACTGTTATGAGCCTCGATCCAACACAATGCACGTAACAATTAAATTCGCCGGCACCACGGTTGCAGCCAAACGAAAGCCGTCATTTAAAAACGCTTTAAAATCTTTGTGTTCCCCTATAATCAGCCGAGGAGTACGCCGCGCCGGCCGCAGTCGGCAAGGGCCCTAGATACGAGCACACTCGAACATCTGTCGCTTCGCGCGTGAAGTACCTTACTTTAAATGGTGACATGCAGTCCTTATGTGCTCTTGTGTAAAGTAATTTATGTACTATTACTGCCGTCTCATGCAGTCTCCGGCATGCCTACACTAGATACGGTCGTATAGCGCTGAGAGGAACGCGATCGCAGTCATGCTGAGTAAAATAATTGACATCTCTGAAATCGAATGCAAAACAGGCCTTAATACGAAATAGTATGTCCAGGTGTTTTTATTTATTTATTTTTATTGCTCAGATGGTTGGACGAGCACACAGCCGACCTGGTGTCAAGTGGTTACTGGAGCCGATAGACATCTACAACGTAAATGCGCCACTCGCCGTGAAATATAAGTTCTAAGGTCTCAGCATAGTTACAGCGGCTGCCCCACCCTTCAAACCGAAACGCATTACTGCTTCACGGCAGAAGTAGGTGGAGTGGTGGTACTTACCCGTGCGGACTCACAAGAGGTCCTACCACCAGGTGTTGCAGCATTTGGAAGTTTCAGCTAGCACAGCATAAAATAGATTGGAGCCATCATTAAAGAATTATTGTGTAGATGAGTTTAATAAACTGATGTTATGTTTGTTCCGCTTTTAATTCAGAATAATTGCCTGACAGTGTTTTTAATCACCAATTTATCTATACACATAATTCGTCCTACTGATTAAGGATGATAGTAATAATAATAATAATAGCCTCTTAGGTTCGTGATAAGTATCATCATCACTGTGTTTCTACAAATACAGATTTGATTGCTGTACATGTTTTAACAAACGATAATATTTGTATTACAGTGAAATAAGTGTTGCGATAAACTAAATACCCATAAAAATTGAGGTCTCTAATGCTATTTTCACAAAATCACATCAGCCATCATAGAACAACAAGATTGTGTGTAAAGAAGTTATCCAACATAACAATACGATGAGTGTCCTTATTGCTAGTAGCGATCTCTTCAAAATAAATACAAAAAAATCAAAGTAAAAATATTGATACATTGTAATGTCATCATCATCATCATGCTTTCCTATTACCCTCTGCTGGGGTGTAGGGCTCGAATCAAATTTTTCCATTTGTATCGGTCTTGGGCAGTCTGTTCTAGCTCCTCCCACGTCATGCCCAAGACCCCTAGCTCCTGCTCCACCGAGCGACGCCAAGTTGTTCTGGGGCGGCCTCTCTTCCTTTTACCAGACACTTTCCAGGTCAGTGCTCTCTTTGATAGATGTGTATCGGGCTTTCTCAGAGTATGACCAATCCAATGCCACTTCCGCGTAAGGATCTCCTTCTCCATTGGTGTCTGCTTAGTGATTTGCTTAGTGACATTGCAATGTAACAGAATAAAATGATTGGATAAGATAGTGCTTCATAGAAGAATAATTATACTATATTTTTACGGAAAATGTGACCAGATATATGTATTTATGTACCAATATCACCAGACTCCTAAGAAACTTCCTTCTAGTTAAGGAACTTTGACTTAGATGGTCCAAGTCGAAGAATTACTAAAGTGATTTGAATGGTATACCAGGACTTCATTGGGCCGAATCATCATGATGGAATCAGGAATTGATGGTATATATTTCTGGTCTGACAATAATAGTTTGATAAAGATATTTGAAAATTTATAAAAAAACGCGCCAAAGTAGTGAATTTTTTTAAGGGATATTATGACCTGGTAACTGAGACCTTTAAGTCATGTCTTATTTTATTTTATATTCATATTTTTATGAAAAATGATATTATGGAGTGATTGCATCAAGATGATTAATTTGAGACATTAATCAACTGGGATGAAATTAAATGAAATGAAATGGGATGAAATATAATCTCAGTAAAATGGTGGTCATTTACTAAGATTTTTTCAGTGGACTTTTTGGAGGATCCCGAGAAGTTACGTCCAGCGGCTTTGTTTCATTTTCCCACATTTGTGCACTTTCACAGATGTTAAACAGTTAATAAACCACCATTATTACACATTTAAGCCCGAAGAAACACTAAATAGACAAAATAAAACAAATCACACAACTTCACTCCTGACGTTCCCGCCAAAAAGTCCCCAAGTCGTGAATGAATGAAAAATTGCACAGATAATATAAAAAAAAGGTTATGCGTCTCGTTTCATGCTTTGTAGAACTTGAACACTTTATTTTTAAAACTTTTCGTCGTATATTTAAATATACTAGAGGTCCAGCAGTAGTCGAAATTCGACTATAATTCATTGGAATTGTAAGTTGTATTGTATTGTACACTATTATGATTGTATTTTTTACTTCTATAATCATAAATTTCGCCAAGACTACGCTATAAAAAATATTAACAAAGACAAAGAATATTGAATTTATTCTCAATTTGACAACAGACGTCAAGAACAAAAGTTTGACAATAAATAGTATGCATGCGTGTGTGCGTCAAATACATGGTATCTAGTGTGTGTAATGTTTTCTTTATTGATTTAATGTATCTTTTCTGCATTATTTAAAAAAATATTAGCATTGGGCACTTCTTCTCTATATTCTCTATATGTGTGGAAAATTTCATACTCCTCCGTCCGCGCAATTTTCGTAAAAAGAGATACAAAGTTTTTGCTTCACGTATTAATATATAGATAAGATGCAAACGAGCAAACTTTCAATGGAAGTTAAAATGAACTTACAATGATAAGGAGAAAAGATCTCGATAAACATTCTGAATCGATTTAAGACGCGCGAGACGCCACCCCATAAACTATTAATCTTAATTCACTCAGCGCCCATTGTTATTCGTGAATCGGTGCGCCGAATCATTCGAGTATTGAGACATTTCAGACTAAATGAGACGTTGTAATCGAGTTACGACCCTAACGTAGATAGTTTAGTAAAGAGGGTAAGAAACATCAAAGCGAAGTCATCATCTTCGAATTTCGTTCGATTTACCATTATTATTATTTTTATTATTTTCTTTAGTTAATGTTTAATAGAACTCGAATTTATTAAATGAATTCAATTTTTTTTTAATATCTTAGGTCAGTGCTTCCCTACCTTTTTTCTTTGACGTGTCTCTTAATAAAGTTTTTCATTCGTGAGTACTACAGATAACTCCTTACTTTAATAGTTTGTAACTGTACGATCTAGAAAGGTCAAGAATGAGCATCTTCAGCCATAGTTTACCCGGAGCAAGACGTCTATACGTTCTTATCTCCAAATACTATTGACGGAATTATGCGAATGGTCTTTGGAGATGAAGAGTAGTGGATTAGTGTTTGACGTTAGAGATCCCAAGGTTTAGAAAGTCAGGCAATTTCTTACCAAGTCTCTAAACTGTAAGTAAAAACTTATTACGAAACTTCTTTCATTAGTACTCTAAAATTACTCGTATGATTAGACATTGTAGAGCTTTCTAGAAGATCTACAGAATCTGTCGCTACTTCGATTACGTTACATTGAAAACATATTAAAAAGAGAAAGGAAAATTTCATCGTTTTTTTCCACTGTCAACTATATATAATAACATTTAGCTATAACAGAATTAATATGCACTATGTAGCCATAACTAGTCACAAAAATGTCATACACACCACTAAGTTAAAGAGTGAACAAGTCCGCACTCGCATTTATGTATAGCGTGACAAATGTGGTCTTCTTAATTTAGGGATGAAATTGTTGACGAAAAATTTATAACACAATAATATTTTTTATCGTTTTAATGTGCATAGAATTATTATGTTTACCTTTATGAAAAATAAACTGAATATTGTAATGAACATGATAAAAAAAACTCGAAAGATATGTTTCGAATAAACCACCATCCTACTGAAACGTCTTAAACCAACCTATAAGTTAATTAATAAAACATATTACTGCGAAATGAAGTAGGAAAATAAGTGTTAAAAAAATCAGCAGGAAAGCCATTAATATGTTATAAGTTACGTCGGTGCCAGCCCTGATTTATGGCGCGTCCCGACAAACTCGCCCCGTTTTGAAATATAGACTTACTGGGGAATAGTTCTACTGAATGTTTTTATTTATTTGCTTTTGTCTTTTTTTTATTTGTCATCTTTAACGAGTGCAATTCGACGTAACATAACACTAAATATGTCTGAAATGTTAACTATATTAAATAAAGTGCTTTTAGGCATTCCAGGCACAGGTTCTCGTCCACATCAACTAGTTCCACTTGCAACTTCAGCCACAGACACAACCCACTAAATTCCTAGCCGGATATTCTCAGTGGATCGCGATCCCGATCCGATGATTGATACATTGAAGCATTGTTCTGACTAGAGCAAATATTAACAAATTCTCTCAAGCCAAGCCCCACGAATTCTTTTTTTTATGATTGACGGTTTGGACTGGTGGCCTTTCCAGTTTCACCAGGACAGGAGGGACTTTTTGGCGGGAACGCGAGGGGTGATGATTTGTGGAGGTGTGATTTGTTTTGTTTTGTCTAGTTAGTGTTTCTTCAGGTTTAAATATGTAATAACGGTGGTTTATTAACTGTCTAGTATCTGTGAAAGTGCACAAATGTGGGAAAATCAAACAAAGCCGCTGAACGTAACATCTCAGGATCCTCCAAAAAGTCCACTGAAAAAGTCTCAGTATATGACCACCATTTTACTGAGATTATATTTCATCCCATATCATCTAATCTCATTTCATTTCATTTTACTTAATTTCATGCCATGTTTCATAGTAATAAAATTAATTTCATTTCTCTTCATAATATCATTTTTCATAAAAATAAGAATATAAATTAAAATAAAACATGACCTAAAGGTCTTAGTTACCAGGTCATAAAATTCCTTAAAAAAACAGAACAGGTGGGCGAGCAAGGGCTCAGCCAGGAGGGGCGAGATTTGCTAACAGATACCCGAGCGCCTCCAAGGGAGACCTCACAACTCAAGAGCAGCTGCTTCGCGAATGGGTCTAGTACCGGATCGGAATCGCGACCTACTGAGAAGATCCAATGAGAAACTCAACGGGCTGATGTTTAGGTTAGGTTGCACGTCGAACTCTTTGCCGAGTTCGACGAGTACGGTTACCGGGGTCTCTACTCCTGCTGTTAGAGCGAAAGACGTCTCATGCAAAGGTTATTGGATCTGATGAATCCGTAAGGGCGTATCTAGGGCGACGACGGTGACTGGCTCAGGATTCGGGGAGTAGTCAGCGGCGGCAGCAATAAGGCGATTATCATGACTCATTGCCTTATCGAAGTAACGTTCCGACGCGGACTTCATACATTTTCTGATCGATTCGAGGTTTAAGTCGTCGTGTAAGTCAGCGTTCCTCACGAACGACGGACCATGAGTTCGCTCACCAAACAAGGTGAAGCCAGAATAGCCCCACGAAACTACTTCGCGATCAGTACGCAAAAAATGGTCGAAATCTCAATTGCATTGACACATTTCACTTAACCATACGTGTGTGAACTATCAAGAAACCACAGAAACCAAATCAAGAAACTGCTTACTAAGGCCGCTGAGTTTCTCACCCGGTCTTCTCAGCGGGTCGCGGTTCCCATCAGGTAGTAAAGGTATTCGCGGAGCGGCTGCCCTTGAGCTGTTAGGTCTCCTTTGGAGGCGCTCGGACAGCTGTTAGCTAATCCCTCCTACCTGAGCCCGTGCTCGCTCACCTATCCTGGTGAAACTGGAAAGATTTACGGGCCATTAGTAATCCTTCCTTCAGAAAAACTTAACTTACTTAACTTAACTCACAAACCAACATTTCAAATGAACAATTAACCAACGAATCGCCAAAAAAACATATGAATTTCACAGATTTCTTTATAATTTTATTATTTGCTGTCCACAAAACGTCATTGGTTAAACGTAAGCCATGTTATCCGGTCACAGCTTTCGAAATTAAATAATAGAAAATTAATGATTACTCGTGACAGACACAGTCTTCACAAAACGGGTTATCATTAGTCATCGACTCGCTGGGCTGTCGATGACAGTGGTGTTCGTCTGCGTTCATAAATCAGCATTCAGTAAAAACAATGGAAAGCTCACAATGGGAGATATTGCGCGAGCTTTTAGTTACCACGATATCATCCGGAGAATTTATATAATTTTCTTTATGCACTGCCGTCGCTTCCCGAGCCGCCGACCCATTAATTAAATTGTGGTATTCGTTTTAAATTAAAAAGAAAACATTTTTATGCGTACCTACACTTTATTAAATTTTATTTAAAAAAATATGCGGAATAAATATTATGATCAAACGCCATTTAAAATAATACATTGTTCAGTTAAAATCGAATGCAGTTATTGAAACGTAGCTATAATAATATTAACAATAATAACTGAGAGCGAGTCACAATAGCTCACTAAACCCCAAAATAGGATTCCCTGTGCTATGAGAACTGATATAAGTTTCAATAAATACATACATATTATATTAGCACCTAGACAAAAAGCAAATTTATTCATCACATCACATAACATTATAATGTTTGCCCAATGTGGGGTCGGAACCAACCCAACCCTTGGCCCAGCTCTCAGCAGTGCTAACTACATAGAGCACTACTGAGTCAGTCAATTATTCTTCAACAACTGACTCTGCAACCTCAACACGCCCCCTTCTTGAGTCATACATCGGGTTCCTAAACGCAGTTCGTCCGCCCCCTATAATGGTCGAATCTCTTCGGGTCAACGACACCACGCTGTCTGTTCTTCTTTGGAATCTGCTGAACATCCGTCTAGAGCCTCTGTTTATTACTGGAAATTCTATTTTAGGTAATCTATAGTAATATAAGTAAATGGCTCCCATTACTAAAGCGACCGCAAAGAACATTGAGAAAAACATTTTCTCTCCCAAATTTGCTTTGTCAAGTGGACTTCCGCTAATCTTCGCCAGCTTGCTACTCTTAAACCAATGTTTCTCGATAGTTTTATCAATATAATTAGCTATTTCAGCACTAGTTCCGGTATACGCTCCTTTTTCCACAACAACAAGCTGTAGTGTCCTAGAATCTTTGACCGGCGCGAAACCGATGTGATACACAACATTTCCCCCGTAGCTCTGAACAGTTTTATCCACTAGCTCATTGAAGGCTATCATATCGAAGTCGTCGTCAATTTCAAATGTAATGTATCCTCCGCATTGCTTACAGCAGTAACCGTCCGGCTTGATTGGCGCCAAGCAGCTTGGTTGCGGACAATATTTCAAAGAGCAGTCGATTTCCAAAGGAAACTTCTGGCACGGACAACCATTTTTGTGACGACAAGTCCTTGAAGAAACTTTAACTCCTGTTTGTAATAAGCTGTTTAGTTGAAAAGCTTGCTCCTCCTCAGATTCCGAAGCTCGGCTTAGAAACGACTCGGTGGTGTAGGTCTCGCCGCTAACTTTTAAACTGCGCACAGACTGCATTGAATCCGGCAGTATCACTGTGTATTTGGCATTCGGGAATTCGACATCGTCACCTTCACAGGGCAACTTCTCAGAATCAGGCGTGGCTTCATTGAATCGAAGAGAACTCCAAACGCCCGCTTGGGCCCACGAAGACATAGACTGATCCATATAATACGAGTAACCTTCTGTGCAATTCGTTTCTGTTGGATCCTCACCGAGAACTATCAAGGTTTCGAGAATAATCTCACCATCCACGGGCAAGACAAGCTCTTTCACTTTCTCCTCAGACTGCATTTTCACTGACCCTGTCATTCTATCAGGAAACACAACAGTTTGCTTTGAACACGGCAGTTTCTTGTCTTTGAAGTTGGCAGGCAAGTTGAAGCTCCCATTTGGCACCCATTTCACTAGAGCCGCTGATGCGATAGCGACAATTGACGAGAACAACAGCAAACTAGTGCTCGTGTACATTGTGCGAAGGCGTTTGTCTAAAATGTGAGCTCGTTATCATCAGGTAATCGTATACCAACATGTCTGGTCGTTAGTTATCCGCACATGTCACGTAATCAGAACGCGAGCCGCAAACCGATCGGGTGGTACAGCTTGGATAACGTAAACATCATCCCGCTGTTTGCATATGGAACGATTTGAGTTCGAACACGCCGATCTGAAATCTATAGCGATTTGAATAATTAATTCTATTAGTTATCTATTACGAATTTCCGAATTAGATTTTGTATTCTCAGTTTTATTATATAGGCGACCGTAAGTATAGTTCGGTACATATTTACAATTAAGTTAATTTATTATTATAATTTATACATATCCTATAATACATATTAGAATGAATTATACTGAATATCAAATAAGCTGCCTTTTTTTAAATTAAAAATGACATATCAATGACATTTCTGCCGTGAAGCAGTAATGCATTTCGGATTGAAAGGTGGGGCAGCCGTTGTAACTATACTTTTTTATTTTTTTTAGGTGGCTGGACGAACTCACAGCTCACCTTGTATTAAGCGGTTACCGGAACCCATAGATATCTGCAACGTAAATGCGCCACTCACCTTGAGATATAAGTTCTAAGGTCACACTAAGGTATCTTTTTTCCTACCTATTCTAGTAACCTTGAGGAGCTATTCTAGATTGGCCGAGCTAGTAGGTCAGCTCACGGGGTTGAAACCTGACGACGTTGCTAACACGAACCCTAGCAAGTGCCGTGCTTCACAGAATCTACCACCGGATCGGAAACGCGACCCACTGAGAAGATCTGGCGAGAAATTCACTGGGCTGTATCTGTGGGTTAATTTACTCGCGGAGCCCTTCGTCACAAGCGACGGGCTCGACGAAAACGATGACTGATGCTTGAGGGACCTAAAAACACCGTTAGAGGATCGGGAGGATCCGAAATGACGTGTTTTGGGCGACGTCGACTGTTAACCATTTGGTCCGCAGGATCGTATGTAGTTCCCGGCGGCCACGATGAGAGGATTCTCGTGTCGTGCCGTTTTATCGAAGTGGCGCATTGATGCCGACTGTAAAATACTTACTGATGGACTCTAGGCCCAGGTCGTCGTGCAGGTCGATGTTCCTGATGAACCACGGGGACATAGGGTAGCGCTGATATAGCCTCTTAAGGCAATCAGCATAGGAAAAATGCCAGCAACGCCACCCACAACACTAGTTTGTTACTCTCTTTATAAATTGAACAAATATTATACCTATCGTGTTTCGGTCCACTCTTTTAATTAATAAGATATCACCGATCTATTCCAGAACAGTCGAAAACAATAAGGATATTTTAATAAAAAACGTGACAAAGAAAAGTGTTTGTTCAAGAGCACGAGTACCCCCTATTTCTTAGCGGAATCGTTTTACGGCTCTTAAACCTTAATGATTTATGCAATGCTGAAACATCTCAAAAAAATTTCACATAAACATGTCTGAACGAAGATTATCCCCGAGAATTATTGGCTTGGTAATAAAACTTGGCTATCTACAGAAGCATTCGGCAAAGAAATATATGAGAGGTAATCTGACTGTAATAAAATTGTTTGTATGACACTTTTAAGTTTTGATTTCTTTATTTCAATTTACTACAGAATAGGAAAGTTAACAACTAGTACGTATGTTATATAAAATTATTTTCATTTTCGAAAACATGCCCATAATAATTTCTATATAGAGCATATTTATTTATCAGTTTCTTCAGCTTCAATATTTTTCATGTTCACGCGCGACTAACTTAAACGCATAATGAGAATGGTGATTACTTTTTTTTACTAACTATTATTGACTTTATCGTCCGTCGACGTCCCGTGAGGCTGGCGACTTAGCATCAAGCGGCTTCTGTGCCGATACAGCTACCCTTTCGTTAAACAGCACACTCAATATTGCAGTTTTGTAAGTTGGCATATAGATATTGCTTAAAGTATATGTCATTATTGTTTAATTCACAACAAACGACACGATTGGCTTATGAAACGACAGAAAAAATTACAACGGATAAAATAATAACGCATAAACGCAAAAAATTACAATGAAATAGTGACTTTAATTAAAATAGCCGATGACAATAAAGCTGTACTAATTCACATTCAATCTACTCATTCAGTCCACACCAATTGTCGGGATGCATCGTTTGAAATATGCTCAAGAGAAATATCTTAAGGAGATCCTAGATTTTCTTCAAAGCCATAAAAGCAATACAAAACGTCATAATAGCTGATGATTTATCTGAATATAACAGTAGGTGGTTAAATACAAAACCATTAATGAGTACTCGGGGGTGGAAATTTAATAAGACGCCGCGCCACGCCACCGTGCGTAGTTATGTAAATTTTATTGTATGAAAAGCCTCCGTTTGGAAAATACAAGCGTATATTCGGTACCGTGCTGTCGCGACAGAATTACGAGACGCTAGACGCTATTAACATTTTCGGTCCTGTAAGTACCACTGTATGTATAATGACCAATAAAGTTCGCTTACTTCAACGCTTTTGCCACTTTCTTCTGTTTTAAGGACTTCAGTAAGTACCAAATAATATTTCCATTATGTAGCTACCAAAAAATAAATTTTAACTGAATTTTATAGCCTTCTACATTTATTTATAGCGGTACAGGTACCGATGCTAAATTAATATGAACTCTTCACTGTATTGTAAAAAAAACTAGTGAGCTGATGCCGCGATCACAGCCATCTATTTTTATTTTCAATATTAGGATTGTTACAATATAGGCTATGGCGCGCGTTGATTTTATACCAACGCGTATGAAGAGGTCTTCGCATAATGAAATCAATAAAGTACATCAAATGGATGCGGGTATAGCAATAATATTACATCATAAGAGTTAGATTTTAAATGTCAAATAGAAACTCTTAAATTGGACGGCAACATTTCGATTTTATATTCCATATAGATTAGGAGATATAATTATCGTCTACACTGATAGATGAGCTTAAACATATCTGATGGTACTAGACGAATAGAATATTTAGACATTTACTGGTGGTAGGACCTCTTGTGAGTCTGCGCGGGTAGGTACCACCGCCCTGCCTATTTCTGCCGTGAAACAGTAATGCGTTTCGGTTTGAAGGGTGGTGCAGCCGTTGTAACTATACTGGGATCTTAGAACTTATATCTCAAGGTGGGTGGCGCATTTACGTTGTAGATGTCCATGGGCTCTAGTAACCACCAGGTGGGCTGTGAGCTCGTCCACCCACCTAAGCAATAAGCAATAAAAAAATAAATAAATAAAACATTCATCACTATCAAAAAGAAAATCAACAGTCACGTTCACAACATCAGCCCGTATGTACACATTGCTAAGCGAATTCTGTTGATCGTAACAAGGCCGCCGAAACGCACAATATGGCAGATGGGTAGATAACAGCGGCCTGTAAGTGTTCGGGTTTTACGGTTCAGACGTATAAAATTGCTAAGGGGAATCTAAGGATACAGCGCGAATCATTGTAGAGGCTTTAGTGAAAGCAGTACTTGTGCTAAAGCTTTTGGGGTAAGGAATTTCTTAAATGTCTGCCGTAGATATAGTAACGTACAAACAAGATTTAAGGTTTTTTTTTTGTTTCGGCACATTCGATTATAAAATAGAAAATTTTGAAATAATTATAACACTATACTTTTTTTTGAAATTTTATGGCCTAGTAACGAGACCTTTCGTTTCACACAGTTCCAAATCACAAAGGTGTTTAAGACATTTTCAATTCAAAAAACATGTTGAATTTGACAGTGACAGTTGTCCTTCTGTAAACTCCCTCCATTGCACCATAGCTTAAGTCGAAGGGCTCCGTGGCATAAAGCCTTATTGTCATCGGGTTATGATATTCAAGGCAGTGAAAGTTTACGAGTGTTTTTTGTGTTTTATGTCGGTTTCTGAACGACGTCCATTCGACTCGAACAGTCGATTCCGTTTAATATATCTACGGTCCAACTTTTCTTCTTTCACATTTCGAAAGTAATTCTAAAAATTTAGGCTTTTTCCTCAGAATACAGAAAAGCTTTTTCACACAAAAAATCAATTGTCGTAATTATTTTTTTTCCTACCTATGCGATAGCCTTGAGAGGCTATTTCAGCTTCTCCTTGACGTATAGGTGAGCTCACGGGGCCTCAAACCAGGAGCGTTGCTAACACTGGCCCTAGCAAGAGCTGTGCTTCGCAGAATCTACCACCGGATCGGAAACGCGACTCACTGAGAAGATCCGGCGAGAAACTCAGTGTCTATGGGTTAATTTACTCGTCAAGCCCTTCGGGTTCGGCGAGGACGGTGACCGATTCTTGAGGTACCTAAAAGCACCGTTAATAGATCGGGAGGTTCCGTAAAGACGTGCTTAGCGCGAAATCGACTGTTTACCATTCGGTGCACAGGATCGGGTATGTAATTCCCGACGGCCACGACGAGAGGGTTTTTATGTCGTGCCGCCTTTTCAAAGTGACGCAATGATGCCGACTGTAGGTACTTACTGACTGGTCGTAATCATCAACTTACAGACGGCTACAGCTCGCAATAGGCTTCCGTCAATTTTCAGAATCTGGAGCAATCCTGTGCTGCACGTCTCCGGCGAATTACAGCAACCTTCAGATCGTCCATCCGTGTTACATATAATACATAATTAACAGCAACCATTACTTTCCATTATGGAAGGATGCAGGATGGAGGTTTTTTTTCCTACCTAAGCTGATTGAAGCCTTGAGAGGCTATTTCAGCGTAACCTTAACTAGTAGGTGAGCTCACGGGGCTCAAACCTGATGACATCGATGGAGCTAAGAAGCACCATCTTGTATAGGGGACAAGTTGAAAAAGCGTCCACCGGTAAACAGGAAGTTATTGACGTCAACCCTCCTGAAGTTATATCTCCAGTAGTATATCCACTGAAACTTTTTTTTTATCGCTTAGATGGTTGGACGAGCTCACAGCCCACCTGAAGTTAAGTGGTTACTGGAGCCCATAGACATCTACAACGTAAATGCGCCACCCACCTTGAGATATAAGTTCTAAGATCTTAGTATAGTTACAACGGCTGCCCTACCCTTCAAACCGAAACGCATTAACTGCTTCACGGCAGAAATAGGCAGGGCGGTGGTACCTACCCGCGCGGACTCACAAGAGGTTCTACCACCAGTAAAAAACTTGCCATCAGAAGTTACTTTTCTGTTTCTTCTTTTAGTGTTTCTTTTACAGCATCCGTTTTTTGTTCTTTAATTTGCATTTTATTACAATAAATAATGTATATAATATGTATAATATATATAATGTGTAATAAATCCTAAAGAAAATTATTCTAAATAAAGTTAAATTATACCTAAAAACCTTTGATAATCCTCTCGGTACGGCAAACAATGTATCATTTCAAAACAACAGGTAGATGAGTTGTTTGAAACCGCAAAATTTCACAACAAATGATTAACATGCTTCCACCGTCACATTAAACACACAAATACTACGTCGCCATATAACCCAATGTTGCTGTGAAAGGTATGTCTTATGCTTACGGAATAACGGCTATTTTTCAATGTAATTAGCTTATAGATAGGTAAATTTTAATACAGGGTTGTCGGCTTAATATACCGCAGGTAATGACGTACGAGTAAATTTTCTATAAAGTTTCTATGGCTCGACGTCAAAGCTAAGTATCAATTTTATATTTGGACGTGAAAATTTGACGACTCACATCACAATTTAGTTATGCCAGCTGGTGTATAATTATTTGGCTACTGCAGTGGTATTTAAGCAAGTTTCTCAATTGAAAGGTCACAGGTCACTATTCATGTTTTCTAATATTTCATATTATGACGTAAGTGAAAGTCGTCGTGGCCTAAAGGATAAGACGTCTGGTGCATTCGTGTTGAGCGATGCACCGGTGTTCGAATCCCAGGCGGGTGGGTACCAATTTTTCTAATGAAATACGTACTCAACAAATGTTCACGATTGACTTCCACGGTGAAGGAATAACATCATGGAATAAAAATCACACCCGCAAAACTATAATTTGCGTAATTACTGGTGGTAGGAACTCTTGTGAGTCCGCGCGGCTAGGTACCACCGCTTTACTTATTTCTACCGTGAAGCAGTAATGCGTTTCGGTTTGATGGGTGGGGCAGCCGTTATAGCTATACTGCTATAGCTATGCTATAGCTGCTATGCTATAGCTAACACCAGGAAAATTATTATTCGGGTATACATTTTTTATTATGATTTTTTTATTGATAAAAAAAGTACTTTACAAAGTTATCCACTTTATTTTATTCACAATGATTTATAAAAAATATAAAATAATAATATGCAAAGAAACAGCTATTTATATGAATAATAATAATAACCGTCATCACGTAGACTATACATTAGACACTGTACAGCCATCATACTAAGAACATAAATAATAAAAATCTTACGTTACGGACGTTTTTTCCCGGTTAGGGTACCCGTACTCCGTATCGTCCCATAAGGAACTTCGTTCCAAAAATATAAGCTCTCTGAGTAAAATAATTTTAAGAATTGACCTAATTTTTTTAAATCTTCGTATATGTACACGCGTCATGGAAAATTACCTCGTTTTATACGACTGCCGAGTATCAACCCTACACGTAGTATTAGGACCTCTACAATTTTCTTAGCGGTCACAGGATGGATAGCTAATGTTTGTATAACGAGCCGAATGCCGGAGTCCAACCTGGAAATGGAATATTAAGCCGCAAACAAACACTCAAGTGTTCGATTTCGTTTCATGTTTATTCTCAGTATTGTTTGGCGCGTGTTGTGCGAGACAATTATTTCCACGCTTTGTTTGATAGATTTTAAGTTTTTTTGAAGTTATACTAACGCTATG
This sequence comes from Bombyx mori, assembly GCF_030269925.1. Taxonomy (NCBI): domain Eukaryota; kingdom Metazoa; phylum Arthropoda; class Insecta; order Lepidoptera; family Bombycidae; genus Bombyx; species Bombyx mori. The sequence continues at coordinate 2,200,760 of NC_085128.1, forward strand.
AAAAATTGATGAGAGTGAAATTTTACGATGCGCGCGCACCGTGACACAAAATTAACAGAATGAAGTTGCCCCCTAAATTGCTCATTACAATACGACCGACGTAACTTGGCGAGTCTGAATATAGCCGCAGGTGAACTTTCCGAACCGTACCGAGAATTACCGAATTTGTACGATGTCAAGAAAAGGGATGTCCAATATGCGTGTTTGAGGATGTTGTTTAATCGATTTCCAAATTGATTAAAATTTAAGTAAAAAAAAAAAAAAAAAATTCATAAAAATAAAATTTAACTTCTTACGCGCGTACGTAAGTACACGCACCCTTTTTTTTTTTGGACAGTATAACTGACGGCTCGCTTGATGAAAATTGAATTACCAGAGTTCGTAGATATCGCCGCGTAAAACCGCCATGCATACTAATATCCAAACTAATACTATTTACAGCGTCTATTTTCCAAAGGCCGTAAGCCTAATAGTAAAAAACGACAAAGACACTTCTGTTAGCTTACACGGGATTTTTGCTATGAACCTTTTTTGAAACTAATTGACAGTATTTTTAATATTAGTACAGTATTTTTAATACTGTCAATATTAAATTTCAAAAAAGGCTACAAATACTATAGTACAATAGTACAAAATATACTATAGTAGTAGTACAAAATACATACTATTATTAACAAAACTAAGTTCGTAAAGAACTTGTGTTACAGGTATCAGATAACGGAAATAAATGTAAGATCTTTATTATACACATACATATATTTACTATACATCCATAACCCTAGAAAAGACATTTTATATTTATCATACAAATATCTTCCCTTGGCGGGATTCGAACCCGCGACCCACATGTGTAGTGACCATGTCACTTACCACTACACCAGACGGCCGTTATTATTACAATTTACCAATCCATACTGCTAATACACATAGTGATCTCTCTTTGACTGCTGCACCCCTAATTATACAGAACACCAATTAAGTCATAAATAACAGATTTCCATAATACCGTTTTGTTGCGAAACATGTTGTTCGTCCCTATTTATTGACATTACGAAAGCTTTTAGCGTTAAAATTTATGAACATCTCAGATTTTATGGATAAACGTAAAATTAATGGAACTTGACTCTCTATATCAATTATCATGACAAAATAATTAAATCCAGTGACTGGACGTATCAAATTTCGTGAAACATCAATACGTATAATCAAATAAACGAAGCCGGCGTGTCCGTACATTGAAGAAAAATAATAATAACTAGAGGTCCCGCAGTAGTCGAAATTCGACTATAATTAATTGGAATTGTAAGTTTGTACACTATTATGATTGTATTTTATATTTATATTTTTATAGAAGTCTATAATCACAAATTTCGCCAAGACTACACTATAAAAAATATTAACAAAGACAAACAATATTTAATCTATTCTCAATTTGACAACAGACGTCAAGAACAAAAGTTTGACAATAAATAGTATGCATGCGTGTGTGCGTCTAATACATGGTATGTAGTGTGTGTAATGTTTTCTTTATTGATTTAATGTATGTTTTATGCATTATTTAAAAAAAATATTAGCATTGGTCACTTCTTCTCTATATCCTCTATAAGTGTGGAAAATTTCATACTCCTCCGTCCGCGCAATTTTCGTAAAAAGGGATACAAAGTTTTTGCTAAACGTATTAATATAGATAGATAAAATATTTTAACATAAACCAGCGATTGTTAGAGTTATTTTATGTCTGTCGGTGTGTTTGTGTATATTTACGGAACTACTAGACTTATTTTCATGTTGTTTCCACAAGAAGAAACAGATTAATTAAAGACAAATAATATTAGTTTCATTGAAATTGGATATTGCAAAAAAAAAATAAATTTAAATTATTTTTAATTTGCCCTAAAGCTGATGAGTGTTGGAGATTACTTGTCTTAGTTGAAGCCGTGCTCACTGCCTGGCTGGAGATTTTCAGGACAACAACTATACTTCCATCTTCAAAACAACAGATAGAATATAACAATAACCTAATAATCAATACGCTAATAACTCTGTCTACATTTAAACGTCAAAGACACGTAATCGATTAAAAAAAAAACGATATCTAAATAGTTTGAAACCTGAAAAAGAAGTTAGACTACCAGACTACCTATTGAAGGTAAGTTAGACTACTACAACTCACTTCTGAACCCCACGCGTTTATAGTAAAGTCCACACAGACGAAGCCGCGGGCGGAAGCTAGAAAGCAATAAAAATAATAAGTTATGAACGAGATTTTATTAACTCGCTTTCTTTTCTGTTTGCCTCTTCTTGTTTATATACTGACGGCTTGCAATTTTAAACGTAGCTCAAAACGTGGAATGCTAAACGACATGTCGCTCAAACAAGATTAAAGTAAATAAATTAAAAACAATACTACTAAATAAAAAACATTTTGATTTTACAGGTACAATTATAATGAATAGTAAAAATCAATTATATTTTTCGTTTTTCTCAAAACGTCCACAATGCTTACCAAAGTAACCATTTAACAATGGAAATGTCGCCACCCACTAATGGGTGGATACATAAGTTCTAAGTCTTGGCTTTACAACGGCGGCACAACGGCCGCCCACTCTTCAAACCGAAACGCATTACTTTTTTCTTCCCTACCTATGCTGATAGTCTTGAGAGGCTATATCAGCGTTACCCTAGCGTGTAGGTGAGCTCTCGGGGTTCAAACTGGAGGTGTTGCTAGCACTGGCCCTAGCGAGAGTAGTGCTTCGCAGAATCTACCACCGGATTGGAAACGTGACCCACTGAGAAGATCCGGCGAGAAACTCAGTGGGCTGTGTCTATGGGTTATTTTACTCGCCGAGCGTCCTTCGTCCTTCGTCGCAAGCGAGGACGGTGACCGGTGCTTGAGGTACCTAAAAGCACCGTTCATGGATCGGGAGCATCCGTAATGACGTGCTTAGGGCGACGTCGACTATTTACCATTCGGTCCACAGGGTCGGATATGTAAAGCATACACAAAGAACTACCTATATTCTTTATAATTATACTTACTAATCCTAAACTAAGGTCACTGAAAATTAAATGAAAATTGAGTTATATGAAACATTTTACTTAAAAAAAATCAATTAAGTTCCAACAATACAAAATGATAAAAGGTTTGGTCGTCCCTGCCACAGCAGGCTTGGGGGAAGACAAAAGAATTACACCTTAATCTATGAATTAAAAAGTTAAGCTTTATTGAAGCAGCTAAAGAAGGGAATTTTAGGGGATAATTGAAACTGGGTTACCGGTTTTTCGAATAGATATCGTTCGTGAAATATTTGTTTTGTTACTGAATTGCTGTTGACAATCTCAATCGCTGGAGAACTTTAAATCCGACATTGTACGAACAAAAGATTCAATTTCACTAGTACTTTAGCGCTATTGCGTATTCCTTAACAACATGCTATTGGTAATATAGAAATCACAAAATTATTCAATTCTCTCATTATCCTTATTTATTATGTCTTATCCTAGGATCTATAAGAAATGACTAGAGATATTGATGTTTCTTTGTTAGACTATCTTTGTTGGTAGTGCTAGCAGAGACTCCAAGGTTAGGTACTACAGTAATTGAGACTTCGATATCATTTGTAAAGTTGAATATGGGAATAAACGTTATGTTCATATCACTTAATACCAGATGTGCAATGCGTCTAAATAGATAGGACATAAAAACCAAAGTAATATAAAATTCTGTAAATTAAGCATATTGGGCAACTTATTTGGGGTAATATTGCTAATGGCATATTCAAACTGAAAGCCAAACGTCTAGCTTTTAATGTCCGATGCCTACTTTCTCTCTCTCTCTCTCTTTTCAGCCTTGATAGACGTCATAGCCCTCGAAAAATCAACAAAACTATTTCAGTTCTAGAAGGGCTTAAGCCAATGGTTAAAGAATTACAAGACCAGATTTAAAAAAAACCTCAATGCTGCTCACTACTTTCCTGTGCAAACTAAGAAAATAAAATTTAAAACAAACGAATTCTTGCAGCAATCCACAATGCTAGTAAACGATTCGAATAAACAGGGCACCAAACTCAATATTTTCCCAGATATATATGTACTAGCGGCCCGCTCCGGCTCCGCTCGGGTCTTTAACAAAAAATTGTACGATATTTGACGTTGTTTTATTTTTTTAAATAAAAGAACACTTAATGCGGCATAACTACAATAGTTAGACATATACTATTGCGACAATTTTTGTAAATAATAATGTGTTCTACAAAGTCGTAGTACATTATTTTATTCTAAAATCAATAGTTTTCGCAGGGCACGCGATGTAAAGAATATGTTAGGTCATTTTTTACTAGGCTGCACTAAAAGTATCGGGAATGGAATATTTCCACTGTTCCTGTCATATTAAAATCATTTTAATTGAAAACTCCTTGGTTTTAAAAATCGAATACCATTTATTTCTTTAAAAAAAGATTCTCGGTCTTGTGACGAGGTTTTGTCAAACTTGTTTAGTCGTTGAGAAAATGGAATTGACTCGAGAAAATTCAAGAGCGATGATTTATTATGACTTTCGAAGTGGGTTAACACAAAAACAGTGTGTTGACCGGATGATTTCTGCATTTGGTGATGAAGCCCCATCCAAAACCACAATTTATCGCTGGTTTGCTGAGTTTCAACGTGGACGTGTCAAGCTCAGTGATGATCCCCGTCAAGGTCGTCCAAAAACTGCAGTCACACAAGAAAACATTGATGCTGTGCGTAAGCTGATTGAGGAAGATCGACATGTGACATACCGCGAAATTCAGGCAACTTTAGACATTGGCATGAGTCAAATACAAATAATCTTGCATGAACAATTAGGTGTAAAAAAGTTGTTTTCCCGATGGATACCGCATTCGCTCTGTAAAGAGCAAAAAGCGGCTCGCGTTATTTGGTGCATCAGAACTCTCGAAAGATTCCACGCAGGATCCTCAAATGCTGTATACAACAGTGTATCATTGTATCAGATATACGCGTACGAACCCGAAACAAAAAACCAGTCACGAGTTTGGATGTTCGAAAATGAGTTAAAGCCAACAAAAATTGTTCGTTCACGGAGTGTTGCAAAAAAAATGGTGGCCACGTTTGTCTCCAAAACCGGCCATGTTACGACTATTCCTCTTGAGGGACAAAGAACGATTAATGCAGAATGGTATGCTAGCATTTGTTTGCCACAGGTCGTTTCTGAACTCCGTAAAGAGAACTGCAACCGCCGCATCATCCTCCATCACGACAATGCGAGTTCTCACACCGCGCAGAGAACAAAAGAGTTTTTAGAGCAAGAAAACATAGAATTATTAGACCATCCGCCGTACAGCCCCGACCTAAGCCCTAATGATTTCTATACTTTCCCTAAAATAAAGAATAAATTGCGTGGACAGATATTTTCATCACCTGAAGAAGCTGTGGACGCCTACAAAACGGCTATTTTGGAGACCCCAACTTCCGAATGGAATGGTTGCTTCAATTATTGGTTCCATCGTATGGAAAAATGTGTCAAATTTCGCGGAAAGAATTTTTCGAATCGATTCAGTAGTTTCGGAGCCTATTCAATACAAACAAACAAACAAATTTCCTCTTTATAATATTAGTATAGATAAATCAACCCGCACAGAGTTCGCAGTATAACTTGTTCTTACGAAACCAGAACAAAGAACTCCCGATATTCGAACAAGCCAGCTCTCTTGGTGGAAATGTGACACGAATTTAGGATCGCTTGCGGAGAAGTTACACGGAAACTAGCTTTTAAGGACACGCAAGTACATAGTAGCAACACGGTTCCTGCTCGCGACATGATGACTTTTCAACGACACTTCAGAACGCGTTAATGTTTTGGCACTAATAAAACACTTCCATATTATTATGCTACTGCTCATTTTTTTAGTGAAAACGATATATCTTTTAAATCACTACATAGTATAAAACAAAGTCGCTGTCTCTGTCCCTATATCTGTCCCTATGTATGCTTAAATCTTTAAAACTACGGATTTTGATGCGTTTTTTTTAATAAATAGATTTATTGAAGACGAAGATTTATATGTACTAGAGGTCCCGCAGTAGTCGAAAATCGACTGTAATTAATTGGAATTGTAAGTTTGTACACTATTATGAATGTATTTTATACTTCTATAATCACAAATTTCGCTAAGGCTACACTATAAAAAATATTAACAAAGACAAACCATATTCTATTCTCAATTTGACAACAGACGTCAAGAACAAAAGTTTGACAATAAATAGTAGCATGCGTGTGTGCGTCAAATACACGGTATGTAGTGTGTGTAATGTTTTCTTTATTCATTTAATGTATCTTTTATGCACTATTTTAAAAAAATATTAGCATTGTGCACTTCTTCTCTATATTCTCTATAAGTGTGGAAAATTTCATACTCCTCCGTCCGCGCAATTTTCGTAAAAAGGGATACAAAGTTTTTGCTTCACGTATTAATATATAGATAATAACAACCATAGAGGAGACATCAATAAGAAATTACAGTTTCCAAAGCGAAGCGAGGGCGGGTCGCTATATAACATATTTTATATATACCGTTTTCGGTATATACAGTAAATTGTATATATACCGTTTTCAGTATTTATTTAGACAACTAAAATAAGTAATGATCTATTAATAAATAAACCAAAGCATTGATTACCGCATTAGAACTGTTTATGAAGCCGAAACAAGAATAAACTTAGTTAGTTTGATGAGTTTATTGTAATTTATGCAATTACTGATGGTACTACGTCTTGTGGGTCCCCACGGGTAGGTACCCACCATCCTGCCAATTTCTGCCGTGAAGAGTAATGCGTTTCGGTTTGAATGCTGGAGCAGCCGTTGTTGAGACCTGGCGCATTTACGTTGTAGATGTTTATGACCTTCAGTCACTACTTAATACCAGGTGGACCGTGAGCTCATCCACACATCTAAGCAATAAAAAAAGGAGACGTTAAAAATGTATTTTTTCAACATTGTTCGATAATAGATTTTTTCTAAGAGAATAAAACCATACAAATATCATTCCTTCAACTAATTCATTAATCGAACTATGTTTAACAAACTAGAATCCTAAGAATGTTCACTTCGGTGCGATATCATAATCCTATCGAGACAGGGAATCCAGCGCCATTTTGTAATCTAATTCCATTGCATGTATTAACTTTTGGGGAAAAAAGAATACTAATAATTAACAAAAAATCATAATTATTCAAATTGAAATAGTGTAATTAATGTTATTCTAGAAAATAATTATGTTTACAAATCAAATTTACCATAATTTATTATTATAATATGTCCAAGTTTTTGTCTTCGTTGTTACTCTAATAACCGAAAAATCTTATATTTAAACTTGAGCGGTTTATTATATCGATTCAGATAATACATATAAAGAGACGGATGAAACTACGGCACATTTAAGTTATTCATACAAACCTTGACATGGGACTGCGCTTGTAATCACTTGTAAAAACTATTAAATTCCCAAATCAAGCTTAGTTAAAAAATAAAAAAATTTTAAAATACCATAAAAATGCTTAGAGTATAATATCTCTTGAAGATCTTGAAGAGACGGTACAAAATAAATAGATTTTTCAACCGATTCAACTCAATTGCTTTATCCTCTTAACATTATTTAAACAAATAAAAACAAAACAAAAATCAAAGTAGCGAAGACGATTAAAATAGAATAAATTATGAACCCCTTGTCTGAACATCGAGAAATTATTACACGGAACAAAGTCGTCACTAGACTGTTTAATTTATAATCAATTACGCAATTCAATATAAACTTTATCACAACGTAACAGAGCACAAGTTTAAAAGTAAGTGAAATCATTACAAATTCTTAATTGTAAGAGCCACGATGTTTGTTTTGCGTGTTTTATTCGGGGCTTTTTACAAGCGAAAATGAATGAAATTGGTTTGAGGTTAAAGCCTACATTTGTTTGCATGCCTTTCTTAATGTTAATGCAGTTTTTGGTCGCCCGCTGAGCGCATCCGAGGTGATCATAACAAATCATCGCTATGATCCTTGAGTTGGGAACAAACTGGTAACAAACTCAAAGAAATATTGCGGTTAATGAGTTTTTTTTAAGTATCCTCTTTTATTTATTATTTTTTATCCTATATGAGTGAACATACTCACACAGGTGTTACGTGATTATCGGATATCGCTTCGCCAAAAGTTATGCGACCATTCGGCACCCAATTGCTCTTTTGCATGACGCGTATAAGCACCAGTATGCCAAGAAACCCTTAATCGGGAGCACTAGATAGAACCAATAGATAAATAAGGTTACCTTATTTATCTATCAGCTAAATAAGGTTACCTTATTTATCTATTCCGTGGGGAGCACCATATAGAGCCACCAACCCATGTACCGGCGGTGCTTTGCCTGGTCAAACCTTCAGTGTTGAGAAGAAGCGGCCTAATGGCCGTCTTACTGTCCTCAACAACCTGAGAACCAGGTTAACGATAATAAATAATAACGTTAATAAATACCCAATGATTGTGTGGAGTGAGGCCAAGGTAATTCAATTGTACCCGACCTCAATGCAAGACACCTCCAACCACGATGTGCGTATCGACCCATCGTGCTGGCTTCTGGATAGGGGTGAAGGTAAGGGAGACACTCTGTATTTTCCAGAGCCTCTACAAATCACAGACCAGAGTAGGGAATTAAATACGTTAGCAATATTGATCGCAAACCCACTTCGCGAGACGGCGTCACGTAAAAGGATACGAATGCGAAGAATCGCTTCCAGTATTGAGCGGCCATCTCGGAAGTCGTACTGTTGCAAGAACAGGATACAGCTAATTAGAACAGGTGATGAATAAGTGAGAAATAATGTAATCATATTATCATATTACCATACTTCGTTGAGTTTTAAATTAGAATGCAATATTAGTTTGCAACAAAAAAAAGGAGTGTGGTGTCGTGGGACACCGGATAGGAACGAAGTTCCTTATTATAAAAATATTAATTTTAAGTTCTATTCGAGGTGTAAAGAAAATAATTATTCGGGTGTACATTTTTTATTATAATTTTTTTATTGATAAAAAAAAACTATTTACTTTACAAAGTTATCAACTTTATTTTATTCACAATGATTTATAAAAAATATATAATAAAAAATATGCTATTTTTTGTACGTTATTACAAAGTTAAGTCGTACACTGTATACATTACTAATAAAAATCTTACGTTACGGACGTTTTTCCCGGTTAGGGTACCCCTGCGCATCGTCCCATAAGGAACTACGTTCCAAAATTATGTAGGCCTTACATACGATACGGTCATTTGATTTTTTGTTAATTTGAAATATTTTTAGATTACAATTTTCACGTACCTCTCTATTCGAACAGTGCAAGTCAGTCCTGCTGACCAGTGATGTATTGTGCCGCGTTTGCTTCGGATTAAAATCGCGCACCGCACGAGCGACGTAATTTAATAGCGCCGTATTATCGTGAACTTTGTGCCTTATACAAATAAAGTTATGAGTCTTTTAAATTTAATATAACCAAAGGCTCTTGAATATAACCTTTACTGATAAGTATTTGTAGAATCCGCAGCGAATATCGTTTTTTGCCTTACACTTATTTAATTGTTTTTGTGCAACAATTGTCCTACTCTTCATGCAAAAACAAATGATTGCATTGATCTGTAAATATAATGGTAGCCAAGTGAGCGAATAACTATACTTTACTAACATAATTGAATCGACTTAAAACAGTTTTATTGCCTAGTCTTTAGGAACAGTTAAATTGAAAATGTAATAAGTCATTCGAAAACAGGCAATTTATAAAAAGAAAATACGGGATTTATCTCAAAGTAATCTCTCCGTGGACCGTGCCGACCTTAAAACAATTTAATTACCAGGTTTTTCACTCAAAAAGTGAGTGGTACTCGACAAACAGACCTTTCGAATTTCGTATGAAAAAGCAATTAGAATAATGAACTACAAGTACCTGTGGAGGGCAGATGACAAATTTAACTTGACCTCTTTAAAGCTTACGTTCGGTATGGGGTTTAACATTTTTAAGCTTATCAAAATTTAACAAGTTAATTCGTGTGCTTAAGAGGGTCAGAATGTCAAAAATGTTAATTACATTTAACAGAGCCACAGTTTATCAAATACAAATCGAATTACGGGCGAGAGCCCAAGGCCTCGTCATAGCGACTGTTGGAAGGCTCCTTTCCTTCCCTTCCCGGAAGAGATATTTTTTGTCACGTACCAGTGGAATCTGGAATATCCAGCTCTGGAATGAACTCCTCTCCAGGTGCTTCCCGAGTGCAATGTACGTCCTTGTTCAAACGAAGCTTACGGAGATACGAGCAGTAGATACTAACTTGGCTATGACCTTGGCATTGCTGACGTCTATTAGCGACGATAACCACTCACCATCAGGCTGGCCATACGCTCATATGCCTGCGGTCATTAAAAAGTTGTATTTGTTCTACATACATCGCCTTTTCACAAACTTATTTAATTACAGTACATTACGTTATGGTACTTAAAGAAGAAGTGTGCAAGCTGTGTGTGTCCTCGTCCGTGTGTGCGCCTTACCTTCTGTGCTACTCATCAGCCTCGCATAGCATTCTTCAGCGACCTACTGCTAATTGTCGTATATCCTATGATATAAATATATCCCAAGAGATCGGCCACATCTATGACGTAAGCGCTTTTAGGCAATAAGGCAACTTTGATTTGCAAAAATGAAATGGAAGGGCTTTATTACGAGGCAATGAAAGTAGCATGACTTGGCGTGGCTGAGGCCTTCTGATCAATAGCCATATAGACTTGTCATGATAGACCTATGTTTTCATATAGTGAAATACTTTATTTTTTACCAAAGTTTTTACAAAGCTTGTAAGGTATGATTGATGACTTTTAATTTCAAAACAAATATCAAAAAAAGCTTTATACTGAAATCCTACATTAATACAGACTTACAATATAAATAGCTCAAATTAAAATGGCTACCGAGGTGTTCAAATCTCCAACTTTTTGTTGAGACCCCTTTAAAGTGCAAATCACAATCAACGTAATGCACTTGAAGTTTGTTTGTCAAGCATTTTTGTATTGTTAGCTCCCTTTTACAGTAATAACAAGTGCTAAAAATAATTTTAAAAGCTTAGAGTTATAATAATCGAATTAAACCAGGTGGGTCCAATATACTTCATGCAGTTTGATGAAAAAAACCAATAGGATCCGGAAATTATTGAAAATGAAACAAAATTCTGCAGACATCCGTAACCACTATCAGAATCTGTTGATGCTCACATTGAGATCAGTCGCCTTTTAGTCCGGCTTCTAATAGGCTGCCGACCGAAAGACGTAGCGTCAACGACCATCAATTCTGCATCATATCTTGAAACATGTCTTGTCGGATATCCCGGATCCACTCTCGGTGCTTTTAGGCTCTTCAAGCACGGATCACCATCTTCGTCGAACTCGTCGATTACGACGAAAAGTTCAACGAGCGAACTAACTCAATCATTTTTACCGGGTCTCAGCGGGTCGCGATTTCGATTCGGTGGTAGATTCTGTGAAGCACTACTCTCTTGCTAGGGCTATTGCTGTTTGTGAGCTCACCCACCCATCCGAGCGTAGCTAGAATAACCCCTTAAACTACCAGGGAATATGTAGGGGAAAAAAAGTGCTTCCGCTGCTGTAAAAATCCGGTAGGAATATCGTGGAAAGAGGAGATATGCTCCGCGCGAAACGCGTTACGTACGCTCCCTCGGTTGAGTTCTGGCTCATTTGAAACCTGAACACGAGTTGTTGAGTGGCACCTAGTTTTAGTCGGTTAACTTAAAACTACCAACCTACCCGCAAACAGTTGGCCGGAATCCTACGATATCCTCCTAATAAACTAAAAACTCAACAAAACTGATATACCTAAATGATGAAAACCCTAAATGTATAGTTAATGTCAATTTTTAAAAAATGCCTGACAATAATAGCTGTAGTAGCAAGAAATTAAATTCTCCATTATGGATTCCAGCATACCCAATTACGAAAACAACCTATTTCTAGACTATTCGATTAGGTTCACCAGCAATTTTCCAATTACAAGCAACCACAGACCTAAACATCTAATGGCTTATCAAAAAATCTAACTTAAGTTGCAGCCCTAAAAGTCAATTTACTCTGTCAATAGATTAATGGGACTGGTTACATTCACTTTATTCTGAAAACGTGATACTTAATTTATGAATTGGTAGTCATTGTTCAGAGATTCGATTTACTACATAGTTTTTATATCTTCCTGTTGATACATATTTGCAGTGAAGTGAAAGCCACTGAGGTAGTAGAAAAGCCAATGATGTACTAAAATACAATAAATTTTACAGTTGCTGAATATGTGGAAGGAATAGTGTTAAATGTTGCCAGGCTACAAAAATATCTTAGACCATTCTTAAAAACCGTACCAAGTATCTGAATATAACAATATTCGTCTGTTCCAGTAAAGGACTAATTCTTCATGGTCACTCAAATTTACCTTTCGAGAGAACCAATTAGCCAAAGAACTGATGGCCAATAAACTGTCGAGTGTAGAACGAATCAGAGTCGAAACCAATTTCACGAATACCCGTCTCCGAGCTACGAAAAAAAAAAAGTAGCAGATGCTTGAATTTTTAAAACGATTGGAAACATTGAGGGGCTGGATGATAAATTAAAGCCGAGTCAAGATAAATGTTTAGAACGTCAGGTGCGAATATAGACGTGAGGAAATATATAATTGTGAAATACAAAAGATGATTTTATGATAAAAGAGTGGAGGTTCGGAAATCTTGTGACTCTCACATTTGGGGTTGCGTACTGAAACTGGTTATTTATTTGCAATCATTACTGTTTCTTCAAGAACAAGTCCTATATGCACACTGTGTTTCGATGTAGTCTTGAAAGTTTGAACACACAAGCGTTTTCTGGTTGCAACTTTTTCAAAAAATATCCATACTATCTACTTTCGGCCATTGAATAGTAGTCTTCAATCTGACATAAATTGGTACTTGTATATAAAATATGAATATATGCCAATATAGTCCTATTCAATAACAGTGCGCGTATGTGCATTTACGATTATACAGATGGCAATATAATTATAAAACATAACAATTTATTACATCATGTCGATTTATATTGTTATTGATATCAAACAGGACTAAAGTCCAAACTATGGATCCTTCTCAAGACATCTCGTTACGTCTCAGTTAAAATCTGCAACCCCACGATATTGAAGAGGTCATAAATTGTCGCAATTGTTCCCAGAGGCGACCGCCCTTACGATTATTAGCATAAATACCCGCTTACTAAGCTGGGCGAGATACGTAAATGCTCAAAGGGAAGGATTCTCGAGAAAATTATTAGAAGGCTTAATTTCTTGAATCCTAACGCAGTCACGTCGGTGAAGTTTCCCGTCCTTCGGTATCATAAATTTCCTAAGAAACAGCTGTAACAAAAAAGAAACAAATTCAAAAGATAGTGGCTGTGACTAAAGCCTTATACAGTGTAAAACTGCACTCAGTGAACAGGGATTGATGTGAGACACTTATTGCCTTAATGGTCTGAAATGGCGTAACATCGACTTACGTACTGCATTCACTTTCAATACAACAACTTGATTAATCGAGAAGCGATTATGATCGTAATTGATTTGCGGCACTGATTTACTAAAGAGCTTCTTGAGTGCTAATCTCTAAACATTTTCACATAAAAGATAAGCTTACAAATAATTACGGTTTTTTTATGAGGAAGTAAAAAAGTCATGTTAAATTGCTTGAACATTATAACTAAGTATTATCTTAATATATATAAATCTCGTGTCACAATGTTTGTCCTCAATGGACTCCTAAACCACTTAACCGATTATAATAAAATTCGCACACCATGTGCAGTTCGATCCAACTTGAGAGATAGGATGGTTTTTATTTCGATGAATGGTCGCAATATTTATTAATTAACAATAAAATGATTTCTTATGTTGATTTTTGTTATTAATTGTAAGTTTCATAAGTCTAAAACAGATGGCGCCTTAAATCAGTTTTTACAGACAATTGTTATACTGTGACTTTAATATCTCATAGATGGCGCTGTGCTAAAAATACCAACGTTTCACATAAGCTACAATTTAATGGCATAAGCACCACGTGTTTCTGAGGCTAAAGTATAAGTGAAATTTATTTCGTAGTAAACGCAATACAGTGAAATCCAATTGTTCTTACGTTGTCAATTTTTTGTATTAGCTTAGGCGGCCGCGAGTTATTTAGAAACAAAAACCTAAGCCACAGCCACAGCAACGTGTGGCCGGGTCCGCTAGTATACTACTATATATTAATACGTGAAGCAAAAACTTTGTATCCCTTTTTACGAAAATTGCGCGGACGGAGGAGTATGAAATTTTCCACACTTATAGAGAATATAGAGAAGAAGTGCACAATGCTAATATTTTTTTAAAATAATGCATAAAAGATACAATAAATTAATAAAGAAAACATTACACACACTACATACCATGTATTTGACGCACACACGCATGCATACTATTTACTGTCAAACTTTTGTTCTTGACGTCTGTGGTCAAATTGAGAATAGATTAAATATTGTTTGTCTTTATTAATATTTTTTTATAGTGTAGCCATGGCGAAATTTGTGATTATAGAAGTATAAAATACAATCATAATAGTGTACAAACTTTTTATACAATTCCAATTAATTATAGTTGAATTTCGACTACTGCGGGACCTCTAGTATTCATTACAATTTAAAATACCATTTCTCGTCTGTGGATATATTTTATTACAAGTCCGTGCTCGATGAAACTGCCGAAATCCGGATACAGCCGGATCGAAGGCCAGATTACTCAGCGATATTCAAAGCCGGTGGCTTATTGTATAATGGAAAGTTAATCGCGATTTTTATCATTAAAAAAAATGGATTTACCTGCATTTACTTGTAGCGGGTAGCTATCATAGAACACAAAGTATTTTATAGACGCCTGAATCTCGCTAATGACATGTTCAATATGAGTTTACATACATTTAAACAAATTTCGAACATTAACTTTTGGATGGAAGACCAGAGGTCGCGGTGGAGTATCGGGTCACTCACACCCACACCAGGGAAGGTAAACCCCCTCTTTATACGCTCACCATCATTCACACCATCATCATGGTTGTGATTTTCACTGTCATCATCACCATTCCATAATTTCACCATCTGATTTACGTCAGCAAGAACATCACCCTGCCTGCCCTGAAGGTTGAGAAAACATATCCGGGTAGAGGGAATCTTCCCAAACTAACAAACTTTGAAACTTTCACTAACGCAGAATTTTAATTTTTAAATATCAAAAATGTATGTTGCAGTGCACTATTATTAACAATATTCAGAGCGATCTAACAAAATAGAACAATCTTTCAATATACTCTTAAATAAACAAAAAAATAATACTTATAACTTCAATAAATATGCAGATACATACATGACGGAACTGGCTGGCTCCATGGCGTTTTTTAAAATGATGACGTCATCATTCTCTTCATGATGATCATTGCCTTCCATAGTGACAGTAGTCAAGACTCACTTTTCAATTGAATTCCATTTCAAGTGTACAACGATAACAACACTGGCCCTAGCAAGAGCAGTGCTTCGCAGAATATACCACCGGATCGGAAACGCGACTCAGACACAGACCGGAGCAGTTGTTGATATACGTAGCATGAAGGAAACAGTTAACTTTAACCATTTGTTAAATAGTGACGTTCCGCCGACATATACATATAATATAAATAGCTATATCATTATTTTTTTATTGCCCTTGTAGGCAGACGAGCATACGGCCCACCTGATGGTGAGTGGTTACCGTCGCCCATGGACTTCAGCAATGCCAGGGGCAAAGCCAAGCCGCTACCTACGGCTTAATTCTCTCCACAAGCCTCGTTTGAAGAAGGACATATCATAGCGCTCGGGAAACACCGTGGAGGGGAGCTCATTCCATAGCCGGATGGTACGTGGCAAAAAAGACCTCTGGAAACGCACTGTGGATGACCGCAGTGGCTCCAGGTAGTATGGATGAGCTCTACTCCGGTGGCGGGCAGTGCGATGGTAAAAACGAGATGCCGGTATCAAATCCACCAATACCAGTTTCCAGTTCGCAAAAAGTGAAAACTTTATAAAATTATTATTGTACAAAGCCATTGTGACGCTGGTATGCGAATTACTCCGGTTATTTGATCGACATAATCGGATCGCTGACGGCGAAGCGATCAGTGTTCGTTTTAATTGACGTCAGCATATTAATTTCGTAGACTTGTCTTTGAGGAAATATCATTTATACGACCATCTTCAGCCATGACGAATGTAAATTTCTACATGCGTATGAGAGGATTACTTTTGGAGGTATGTACGTGCATAAAAATTATAGTGCTTGTTGAGTCTGTGCTTATATAGAGCGTGTGTGATATTATGCAGGGTGATAATTATTAACAAGACACGACAGTTTGCAATCTGTTCATTGTGCGACGACTTGACACAGACTGTCTAAGTTAAGCCTGCTACAGTGCTTAAAGAAACGATTAAAAACCGCTTAAACAGTCTGATCTGATACATCCGACCGATTTCGGCCATGGCGACCATTTTGACTCCTAACGGAAGCGGTCAGATACGCAGGATATATTTAGGTGCGCAAACGTTTGCTCTCACGCAGACGCACACCCTCGTCCTATCCCTTCTTGAATCAGTAGAACGGGAAGCCGCTACGACTGAAGAAGTGGTTGGATGTTGTGTCTGGCCGACGGTGACTATATGCCCTCCACCATCGACCTAGGCCATCCACCTTGCCTTGCTGACCTGCCGAGTCCGCCGAGTCCGCCAAGTCACGTTGCATATCTGCGTTGTGTTGCCTTCCTCGCCAAGTCAAACTTTGTGTGTTAAGCGGGAGTGAGCCGCGTGTAGGGATGGGTATTAAAGAGATGAGGAGAAGAGGGAGTTAGGAGTAGGAAGGACAGGATACTGTAGCCACGGAAGAGTAGGTTGTGGTCTATAGTAGATATATAGGGGATCGCGTGCCCGTGCACTCAGTAATATACTACCGGACAAATAGTATATTTGAGATAAAATTATTAGTGACTAGCTGACCCGGCAGACTTCGTAGTGCCTCAATCGATAAATACACGACAAACAAAAGGAATCCGTCCGACGGGGGACATATCAAAGGGAAAACAAAATTGTTATTTTTATTTAATTCAGAGCATTTTCATATTTATCTACCTTTTAAACCTTCTCGGGACTTCCACAAATAATTCAAGACCAAAATTTGCCAAATCGGTGCAGCCGTTCTCGAGTTTTAGCGAGACTAACGAACAGCAATTCATTTTATATATATAGATAGATAATATTTAAGAGACTTTTTCAGCTCAAAGATTTATCATTATATCAATGTTAAACATATTATATTTTTAATCGATAATTTATAATTACACCACACTTAATATCTTACCTTAGACGTTACGTTTCCTATCTTTGCTTTTTTCTAATATTGGTGAATTCTTAGTCATACTCAATTATTCCACTGTGTATTAAATATATAACTTTTAAAATGTGGTAGACATAATAGAATGTTAGTGTTAGTTATGTGATTACCACGTACGTAAGACGAGTCTCTAAAAATTCTACTGCCTTCGTAAAAAATATTGGATATATTAAATGATTCCTTAAATGAAATAAAAATAGTACTATTCTTAGAGTAACAAATATTAAAGAATTGGGTACTTAAAGCTATAACATATTCAATATCTCCAAGATCGCAATAAGAATCATAATCATATGTCGATTCATCACGACGTTGGATATAAAGTGAATGCATTAACACGTGTCCTTTTCAAGCTATTCTCGCTCTAAAGTGTTGAACATTGGACTAATGTCCGCGCTCTATCCACGTCCACTGCGAATTGTCGAGTTAGAGATGCAGTAACGGGTTCAGAGGCTCTCAACTTTTGGTATTTTCATATATATTTTAATACAATTCGTTGTGATTATTGCTAAATGTATTACATTTTATTTCGAGTTTTTAACTTAACGGTCAGATTTCTCTCCTCGAGATGCGAACCTTCCCGTCTGTGAAATGACTCTTAAAGACTGCACAAAGTATCAAATCAGTTGGATTTATAAAGCGTGAGCGCATTGAATACGAATAAATAAAAAACAAGACATAATTTACAGTACATATTTCCGAATCTATATGAAATGTTCACGATTGACTTCCACGGTGAAGGAATAACAACATGTAATAAAAATAAAACACGCAAAATTATAATTTGCGTAATTACTGGTGGTAGGACGGACCTCTTGTGATTCCGCACGGGTAGGTATCACCGCCCCGCCTATTTCTGCCGTGAAGCAGTAATGCGTTTCGGTTTGAAGGGTGGGGTAGCCGTTGTAACTATACTGAGACCTTAGAACTCATATCACAAGGTGGATGGCGGCATTTACGTTATCGTTGTCTACGGGATCCAGTAACTACTTAACACCAGGTGGACTGTCAGCTCGTCCACCAATCTATGCAATAAAAAAATAATTAAAAAAATAGCTACTATTTTAATGAAATTAAAACTTTCATTTCGCGTTTAAGACAGACGACCTTATTTCTTTTAATTCTTATTGATGAGTAATTTTTCTCACAGCCACCCTATAGTTATTTGTTCAAATCGAAAGGCATGACTTATTCACGTCGGTAATAGACGGCTGTACCTACCGGTGCGAGCTCATAAAGTCCCATAGCACCAAAAAACGATTGACAAGCACAGTATTCCTTTACAATACTGAAATAGCACTGGTTTTAGCGGTAGGCAGTGGCTTGGCTCTGCCCCTGGCATTGCTGAAGTCCATGGGCGACGGTAACCACTCACCATCAGGTGGGCCGTACGCTCGTCTGCCTACAAGGGCAATAAAAAAAAACCGGGAGCCCACTCTACGGTGAATGCTTTTTTCACTTTTTACAGCGCCTACCAAAAACAATGTTGTTAAGTGCAGGTTGTGAAATTGTTTGCCATTATATAACGAATACAAACCCACAAAAGATTCTATTTATTCGATACAAAAGACCAATTCAAAGATTACAAGTTAAATATCAGATGAAAACATTGACTCGAACAAAACGACGAAAGTATCTTTTTCATGCTAAGAGTTTTCCTTGTAACTGAATATTCAATAGCCGAATACAGAAACCGATAGAATATTATACAAGCATGAGCGAGTCGTAAGTGACTTTCCCAATTTAAAAACGTAAGCGTAATATTATTACGAAACTAGAAAAGGCACGTGGTTTCACCCCCGTCTTCAAATATTTTCATTCATAGACTTGACATTTATTTCCTTATCTGTTATCAGTTATTTTTGCTCGATCAAAGGAAAACTAAACGAACATAAGCTGCTGTAACATAACAGTAACATTATTTTTAAAGTAATACAATTTTTGAAGAAAAACTGAAAGGAATTTTCTCTTCTAAAAGCTGCCAAGGTTCAAAACCAGGAATCAAAAGGTGATTCATAAAGGTAACATGAAATCTAGTAGACCGATTTGTGCTTTCCAACTAACTGGTCTTATGAATAAAACATTAAAAACATTCGTACAGACAACTCTTCAAGATTTAACTTTTGTATCTATACACCCGCATAATACGCTCTGATACGTATTTCATTCAATTTGCTTTCTATTCAAAGGGAAACTTGACTTTCATCAGAGAAATTCACGTTGTTTTTCTCCATTTTCATAAAAAAAACGATACTTTTATGAATAATGAATGACAAATTTACAAGAAATAGATTTACAATGTGGGTAAAAGCTAAATTATATTAAATAGTTCTTTGTTGGCGTAGTTTATTCAAGATATAATATCATTTACCATTTGACTCAATAGTTAGCGTCCCTGACGAATTCCCGCATCGGGCGAATATTTGTGTGATGAACAGGCTTGTTGACTCTTTGTCTGGATGTTTATTATCCATATACATACATATGAATTTAAGTATATATATATCATTCTCTGGTACCCATAATACAAGGGAATCCATCAATTATTTTTGATTGTATCAAATAAATAACGCATGTACTAAATGAAGGAGAAGATTGGTGTTAGGGCGTCTTGTGAGTCCGCACGAGTAGGTACCACCACCCTGCCTACTTCTGCCGTGAAGCAGTAATGCGCTCGAAGAGTGGGGCAGCCGTTGTACTGTAAAAAAACTGAGACATTAGAACTCATATCTCAAGACAGGCGGAATTTACATTGTGGATGTCTGTCTAATACGCTTCGGTAACCACTTAACACCAGGTGGTAAGCTCGTCTACCTATAAAAGCAACAAAAAAATATTTTATAATTATATTATTAATTTACTGCAAAATGTTTTTAATCCTTGACTACAGCGAGTTTTATATGCAGCTCAGTAATTCGCGCCATCAACGCGCCGCGGCGCCGGCTTGCGATCTGCAACGCTAATATACGAACTGCTCATTTACTCTACAACTATTTGTCTTGTGTTGTAAACGTCTTATTAAACGATACGATCGCATTTTCTTAACAAAAGAAGGGATAAAATGAAACGAAATTAGTTGTGAGGACAAAAATGCTAGAACAGACTTTTAAAACACATACTTTTATTCGCCGTGCGCGATAGTTAAGAAACGAAAATGGAAATAAACTAAAGAATAAACTATAGAGACTATTTGGAATAATAACTGTGATTCGCGAAAATCTCTCTGCATACTATTTATACGATTTGAATTGAGAAACTTCCTTTTTGGCTTTATATAATTGGTTATACATACCTACATAAGTTAACTGAATGAGTGTCAGTGTCAAAAGACAGGACAACCGTTACGCGTCACGGGAGACGTGACGTCATTAATCTTGCCGCCCTCCTCGCAGTACGGTCATAACTTAAGTACCGTGAACTGTCAAAGGTGAGACCAGACATTTTTAAGTTCAAAATAGTTCTGTCACATTTCTGAGATCCATCACATGGTATCAATGATATTGGTTATCAATGATATTGGGATGTTAGATTTTCTTGGGTTCAAGCGAGTCGTTAGATTTTTCAATATGACTCAAACAACTTTTGTCTCTCGTTTGTTATGATCGTATGGTATTATTGTGATGTGTGAGATATTAGATTTTCTTCGGTTCACGCGAGTCATTAGATGTTTCAATATGACTCGAAAAACTTTTATGGTTTAATCCCTCGTTTGTTATCTAGTCCACCCATTAAACCATTAAAAAAGAATTGTAAGAACAATAATAATAAATCAAAACAAATATTTAAAAAAATACAAAAAGAACAGGACAGCGATAGATAATGTAGTTTTTTTTTTATTTCTACCTATTCGCTGGTAGCCTAAGAGGCTATTCTAGCTACGCCCGGACGGGTCAGTGAGCTCACGGGCCCAACCTGAGAGAATTTGCTAACACTAGCCCTAGCAAGAGCAGTGCTTCTCGGAATCTACCACCGGATCGGATTCGTGACCCAGTGAGAAAACCCGGCGAGAAACTCTATAATGTAGTGTAAATGTATGTATTGGGCTTGGTTCATAATCGAAGGAAGACACAGGGAAATACGTTAACTCGGGCCAAACGAGACGATTTAAATACTTTTTATAAACATAAATATGTTCTATCTTATACCTTTAAACGAGCAATTCTTTTATATGAATCTCGGAAACGGCTCCAACGATTTTCATAAAATTTAGTATACAGGGGATTTCGGGGGCGATAAATCGATCTAGCTACGATTTATTTTCAGAAAATGGTGTTTTATTCGTGTTTTCAATAATCAACTCTTTCCGACATCTATTGGCGAATAACAATACTATTTTTCTGAATTGAGGGCAACTAACTGCTTTAAAGACACAACAAGATGGCGTTATCAAAAAAAAAACCAAGCAAAGCTCGGTCATCATCTAGTCATAAATAAAGGCAGTGAGCATACCTCAACATTTGTTAACTACTGAACTAGGTACCAATTACATTAAAGCGCCATAAACACCATCACCACGAGACCGCTCATAAAAACGGCAAAGTGAATCGTTCTATCTTGCCTCGGATCTTCTCACGCGCTAATACCTGTCCACGAGATTCTCCGAGCAGTAAATTACACGATAAGATCATTAAGCACAATAGCCTCGTCCAATTAGAGGGAAGCGCTCTCTACACTTCGGACGGGGCTGTCAGCACGCAATGTCGGTGGTCCCGGTTAAATCTTTATGTCATAAAAAGTCCTTCGAAATTCTCACAAATGAGACTCATTTTGATTTATATTGTACACTAGTTGACCCGACAGACTTCGCAGTGCCTCAATCGGTAACTAAAAGACCTAACCTTTTGTACAAAATAAACTTAAAACAAACAAAGGACGTCCGTCCGACAGAGGACACATCAAAGGAAAAACAAAATTGTGATTTTTATTTAATTCCAAGCATTTTCATATTTATCTACCTTTTAAACCTTCTCTGGACTTCCACAAATAATTCAAGACCAAAATTAGCCAAATCGGTCCAGTCCTCGAGTTTTAGCGAGACTAACGAACAGAAATTCATTTTTTTATATATAGATAAGCATTATATATCCTATATATCCTTAAGCATTGATTTACTTTTAATTCTAAATAATAAATTCTATTTACAATTTCCGTCGCTTCGAACACTTTATAGTTTTCGTGATCGCAGACTAATCTGATCACCGCGGTTCGTAAGGAACGTCGACCTACATAGCCTGAGCCTCAAATCGATCCGGAAACAGCTGAAGTCTGCGTCGGAACGGTACTTCAATAAGGCTATGCGTCATGATAATCGCTTTATAGTTGCCGCCAATGACTACTCTTCGACTCCTACCCAAGTAGGAGCCAGTCACGGTCGACGACCTAGACACGTCCTTACGGATCCATCAGATCCAATAACTCTTGCATTAGGCGCCTTCAGCTCTAGCACTAGGAGCACCCTTAGGGACTTTAGTACATCAGCCTGAGTTTCTCGCTGGATCTTCTCAGCAGGTTGTCATTCCGATCCGGTAGTAGATTCATTCGCGAAGCAACTGCCGTTGCTATCTCTCGTTCGGAAGCGCTCGGACAGCTGTTAGCAAATCTCTTCCCTCCTGGTTGAGCCTTTGCTCCCTCACCTGTACTGGTAAAGCTGGAAAGGCCTCCTGGCCACCAATAATTCTTCATTCCAAAAAAAAAATAAAAAAACTGTCTTAAACTTTATTACAAAGCCAAATCCTTCAAATTTTATTCAATCCTAGATCAATCGACATACATAATATTTTCTACAAGGCTTCACGTTGATTCAACCAGCGGTTAATTAAATTAGTAGAGCCCATAGACAACGACAACACGAATATCGCCGTCGCGTAGAGAAGATCAAAATTTCAATTGTATTGTAACTCGTAACGCCAGACTGCTTATTCCCACGCCCCAAAACGAAACCTCCAACGAACAAGCCGAAATCAATAATTCAAAAATTCATCAAACTTCCTCTCTAACGATATCGTAACCAGTTATTTTCTTACAAAAACAATATCCCTAAGCCAATAACGTAACTTTAATATTGTAGTAGAAATTGATAGCTGCAAAACAGATGTTCGAACGTGTTCTTAATTGCCGAAGTTTGTAATAACATAACCGATAGGAATCGACGCACCAGTTACAAATGTTGCCAGCTCGAGGCACACAAGCAAGTTGCAACAGATAGCTCATTTTAGCAAATATTTTTAGTATCATATTGTTACGCGCTGGGCTTCGGGATAAATAAAATTCCACCAAAGTACAACTAAAAACTGTATTCAACACTTACAACACTTAAAACACTCAAAAAACACTTTAAAACTCTCAGTTCGCTTCTTCCGCTTCGCTTCAAGTGATCCGTTCGCTGTTTCGCTTCGAGTAGTTCCGATTACTGACTGACTGCGTGCCATCTCTACAACGCTTTTATAGCCGATACCTCATCCATAGAATTATCGAGAATATTCCACACATCTCTAGTATTGTGTTTCCGCTATCTGACAATAAATGGCGTTTTACTTCTCGAGCCTTCTAGGTGCTACTAGATCCTTCGATATTCGTTCGACTATTCGGCGATAGATGGCGTCACTCATACCGGCGTAAAAATATCAAAAACGATACCGTAATCAAGGACTGATAAGAACCTATTACGACTTCAGCCAGGTGCTATCCGATGCGATACCCGAACACCTCAAGCCTATTGCTTGACTATCGTTATCCGTAATAGTCCAAAACTATCTGCATCAATATCACTAATATGGTAGGCCTTAATTAATACCTCGCATAATTTGGTTTGGTGTTGGAGACGTCTCCTCAGAATTCCGTGGACCGCGCACCGTACCAACATTTCGATCCTGAAAGAGCTCAACATCAAGGAGAGACTATCGTCAACAGTCCAATTACGAATCCTCAAGTTCTTCGGGCACATCACTCGTAGTGAGGACTCCATTGAGCGGTTGGTGGTGCAAGGGAAAGTCGAGGGCAAAAGATCTCGCGGACGATCTCCAACACGATGGACCGACCTCATAAAATCTGTGACTCCCTCCAACATAAATGTTTGCTCTCACTCTGCGAAACATCGTACCACATGGCGTCGCATCGCGAGAGCATCGGTATCGCAGGATCCGACTGATGCATGACCACGACCACTCTGTCAAGAGTGTACGAATAGGAAGAATAATTTGGTACATTATAACCCTCTCTGTGTGCCGCAATACATTCCAGTCTGAAAGGTGGAACATTGGTTAGTTCAAAGGAATTGAAATTTTAGGTTATTTTTTCAAGATACTAAGTCATGACTTTGCTAGTCGTAAAGATTTCTTAACGTGTGAAGCAAACTGTGAAACAGTACAACTGTCCATTATTAAAACGCTTTTATTAGTTTCTTACGTATGTTCGTATCTATGTTAGAATGTAAAAAAAAACCTTTGAACATGATTTTGACCCCCTTCAGGCAGCGCAGGGCCGATCTTTGTGGCGAGGCTTGGAGAAGGTCTATGCCCAGCAGTGGACGTCTGTGGGCTGATAAGAAGAAGAAGAAAACGTTGGATTAACTCGAAATTTGGCATACTTAATAAAGACCTAGGTAGGCAGCGGCTTGGCTCTGCCCCTGGCATTGCTGAAGTCCATGGGCGACGGTAACCACTCACCATCAGGTGGGCCGTATGCCCGTCTGCATAAAAAGGCAATAAAAAAAAAATTAAAGAAGACCGAGGACATTTCAATATTTAAAACAGTTAGACCCATTATTTACTTTCAACAATCAAAATAACAAATCCATTTGAGCGCCTTCTTTTACACTTAGCAACTGTTGTATTTGCGTGTACATTAATGAATAATTTATAATACATAATGCTACTTAAACTAAAAAATAAATAATAGTTTAAAAAAAAACAAAAAACACGCTTTCATAGTCAATCCAACTAAAAAATAGATAATAAATTTATTGTTAAAAAAAGCGTTAAATCGTCTAGAATTATAATTAATCTCGCTTATATGCTTTAAAGTCTTTAATATAATATTTCGGCCCAGCGAGGCATCTGTAAAACTTTAGCTGTGCCTGATAACAAAAGTCTTGAGCTTGAGCCCGAGGCAGTTCCTCGATAGCCTTTATTTCAATTGATCAATAAATTGTACGTGTCGGCGTTTGCGCCAATCACGAAACTTATAGTTCTGAACCACTTCGCTCGATTGAAAACATAACTACGTTACGTACGTTCAAAGGAAAAGTCGTTCCTAGAGGCGATATAAGGCATCAGTGCGAGTGACTTTCCTTTAACTGTGACTTATGTTCGGTACACTTCCAAGATATTTTTGAAATAGTAGGTGCTTATTTCCTTTGACGTGTTAAGGTTAAAATGCTGGCAGCTACACTTGCGTTCATAGTGTCTGTAATAAATATCTAACGTGTGAAGTTGACCCTTAACTAATACGAAACGTCAAGTTGTGGCTTCATTAATGGAATGTAATTAATTAATTCGTTTTATTATTTCAGAGGATATCAATAGGATTGCTGTTATATTTGCTCTATTTGTGTAGAATGACACAAAGGCTCACCTATCATTAAACGTAGCCCACAAAAATTTAAGTATGGACGCCGGAGTATATCTAGCGTCATGAAGTATCAGTCACAAATAATATTGCAAAACCGTCGACCTACCCTTCAAGTCGTAGCCAATAACTGCTCCGAGGCAGAAATAGGCTTGCAAAGAATTCAGTAGAGAAAGCGACTAACTATTATAATATAATTGTTATGCCTTTGGCCTGGATTGTAGGTAGAAGTTTCGGCTATTTGGTATGAACCTAGTTAGCGTCATGCCATGTCTTCTCTTGTTGTACTAAACGGCCCAAATCGTCATGGCCTAAAAGATAAAATGTCCGGCGCACTCGTGTTGAGTGACGCACCGGTGTTCGAATCCCAGGCGGGAACCAATTCTTCTAATGATAATACGTACTCAACAAACGTTCACGATTGACTTCCACCGTGAAGGATTAACATCGTGTAATAAAAATCAAACCCGCAAAATTATAATTTGCGTAATTACTGGTGGTAGGACCTCTTGTGAGTCCGCATTCGTCTATTTCTGCCGTGAAGCAGTAATGCGTTTTGATTTGAGGGTGGGGCAGCCGTTGTAGCTATACTGAGAACTTAAAACTTATATCTCAAGATGGGTAACGCCCTTACGTTGTAGATGTTTATGGGCTCCAGCAACCACTTAACACTATGTGGGCTGTGAGCTCGTCCATCCATCTAAGCAACAAATCAAAAAAAGCAACTAAGGGATTCAACGAAGCATAGGCACCAGTGCTCTTTGAAGCGTATTGTGGTATGGAGTATTGTAGACCCACAGAGGTGGGTACTATTATCCTATTTCTATCACGAAACAATCACGTGTTTCAGTTTCTCAACCGTTGGACAAAAAAAAATTATAAGATTCACCTTATGACCTCGGATTTCTATGGGCTCCAACAACCACTTAACGTTAGGTAACGCAACATTCAACCAAGTATGCAGTGACTAAATAAATACAAGCAACAGATAAAAATAAAAGGTCGTCAAATTAGCGGGAGTCCCACACGGCAAAGAAAGGAAGGTGATGGATGAAAGAAAGATATAGTATGAGGCATGTCAGTGCGAGAGGCATACAAGCGAGAAATGGTATGAATGTGTTACATAGAATAATAAGGTCCTGCCGAGCCTATGGGCGGGGAAAGGCGGAAAAAAAAACAAGAAAGCTAACATGACTTTAGCCATTTCTTCAAACTAAATTATATAATAGTATGAACGAGAGAAAACATTCTATGATACCAGCGAAAATTCTACTAAAACATGACTCAACATTTATTCCGTGAAGACTCCAACAAGTTTTTGTAACAAAACATTTAGATTGGGTTCCTTACAAAAGATTTCCCAACTTCCCATAACGCCGGCTAATAGCAAATAAGCACCCGGGATTAGGCTGTTTATAGCCAAAGTTCCTATGAAAAGATTCCCATCTCCCATTCCACGGATATAATAAAAGCGTACCAACAAATGAATGTGCTCTAATAGGAAATATACAAGTATTTATTATGTTCTTGTTTCGTAGTTCATTAACATGTTATTGATAATGTGTGAGTCACTTACGAAGTATCGCTATTTGATTCAGCTTTGTGTGAGCACATATCGTCTTCTCGCATTAAAACTGTGTAATCTCAAAACTTAGTAATTTTACAGTCTTAAAGGTTCAACATGTAATATTTTTAATATTAATCATATTTGCAATATTTGCAACATTTCTTTTTTAATTTTCACAAGTTACATTATCTGCCTTTTAAAGTAAGATATAATTATGTATTAATTTTGTTAATAGTAGTCAAAACATAGGTAAACTAAAAAAAAACTAAAACGCTACGCTCTTTTGACAGTATTTATGAGAAAAATACTGGTGATATCAAAAGTTTACGCATATTAACACAATTTCGAATATTTTTGGAAATTGTACACTTTTAATGCGAAAAGGCGATATGTATTGGAGCGTTACAGATTCTTATAAATTTAATTTCCATCACTATACGATGGTTCCTTAAAATAATTGTCATCGTTAATGGGCATTTACAATAAACCGATCTCTATTATTGAGTGGTCATTTAGTCTTGTTATTTGTAAATTGCTTTTACCACAGAATGGCAGATTCTTATTGGAGACCATAATATGAATTCTATCCATCTTGGAGCAAGAGCTCGAAACCGCCTTTGTTGGTTATAACATTCACACAGGATTTTTAAGCAGAAATCATGAACAACTCGTGAGAGGAACAAACCGATATTTGGTATTTGTACGTAAAACAATTTACGTCTTTGATTTTACCACATGATACCTACCTATTCTTTAACGTAGGAATTTTTCATGAAAACACGTGTATATTGAGTTTTTTATCGAATATTTATTTACTTGGATCTATATTAGTAGGTAGTAAGTAGTTCAATTTTTTTCCTACCTATGCTGATAGCCTTGAGAGGCTATTTCAGCTTCGCTCTAACATCTAGGTGAGCTCACGGGGCTCAAACCGGTGTGGTGCTAACACTGGCCCTAGCAAGAGCAGTGCTTCGCAGAATCTACCACCGCATTGGAAACGCGACCTACTGAGAAGATTCGGCGAGAAACTCAGTGGGCTGTGTCTGTGGGTAATAGTTCCAAATCACTATGCATTCACATAAATTTCTAAATAGACACTGGATATTTCAGTATTAGGTCCGGAAAGCTTTACGCGTTTCCATTAATATCAAATGCTCATTTTAAAATCGCATTCACAATCTCATTTCGTAAATTACAAGGTATTAACCAATTAACACGACGTCACCACAAAACAACACGAATAATTATAAATCATTCACTTAGTTTTAACCGCACCATTAATATTTGGATGACAATTAAAATTTAATTTTGTTTGTCCCGGAACGTCCCGCGGGGCCAATGCCATTACAAATCATTTACCCGGGCAAAATTGTCCCGAGCAAAAATAATGCGAGGCATTATGGAACGGTTTCGCGTTGTCGGGGGACCGATAACCGGGATTGTACGACAGTTTTTTCTCTCTCAAATATGCCTTTTTAAATTTTGATGGAGGCTTTAAAAGATGCGTTTTGTTTTATTACGTTACGAACGTATTATAGACTTTTTTAAATGTAAAATGTCAACATGATATAAACAGCGGCTTGGCTCTGCCCCTGGCATTGCTGAAGTCCATAGGCGACGGTAACCACTCACCATCAGGTGTTACAGAGGTTCCTGCGCCTTAACGTTTAAGGTATGCGCTTGATTTAAAAGAGACGGAAAGTGTACCTTGTCCTATTGTAACATCAATCGATCTACGATCGATGTTTTGCAGCCTAAAATTAAAATTTTATATTTAATAAAAATAATGTTATAACTGATTGAATACATGTTTATAAATCGTTCAATATATAAAACTCATTTTCATAAAATGTTTAGTTATGTCATTTCAGTTCTAAACGTGCGCATAATATACATGTCGGCGCAAATATGACTATTTACCTACTGATCATCAACTAATTACTCTGTGATAAGAAATTGATGTTAAACAGTCCCTTTTATTGTAATTTCAATACTTTAAAATCTTGTAAACACGCTCACGTGTTTAATACTTGTAAACACGCTGACGTGTACGAAGTCCTATAAATACGGCCGTGCTGTCTAGCGTAACTTAATGACCGTGACGTCAACAATGCTGACGTCACACTTTTTAAAAACATTCCTTCAGCGTTTCTCCTCCGTCATCAGAAGTGGGATCACATGCCGCCTCCGCTCAGCAAGAACCTGGAGACCATTTAACTATATCGGCGGAAGAAGACTACCCTCCAGCAACAGCCGATGAGCCTATACATCTACTTCACAAATCAGCATGGTCGAGCAACAAAATCAACACTCAAAGATAAGTTTTTATTTTTGATTACTAAAATTCCACCACATAAGTAACACAGTGTACGCCCACTACATAAGTACCACAGTGTACGCCCACTACATAAGTACCACAGTGTACGCCCACTACATAAGTACCACAGTGTACGCCCACTACATGAGTACCACAGTGTACGCCCACTACATGAGTACCACAGTGTACGCCCACTACATGAGTACCACAGTGTACGCCCACTACATGAGTACCACAGTGTACGCCCACTACATAAGTACCACAGTGTACGCCCACTACATGAGTACCACAGTGTACGCCCACTACATAAGTACCACAGTGTACGTCCACTACATAAGTACCACAGTGTACGCCACAACATCACACTACACAACATCCTTATCCGAACACCTTAAATAAATCTACGAGAACCGCCGAGAACTCTACGAGAACCGCCGAGAATTCTACGAGAACCCTACGATACCCTCCGAGAACCCTACGATACCCTCCGAGAACCCTACGATACCCTCCGAGAACCCTACAATCAAATCGCATTAATAAGTCTCAAACCTTCATAGTTACAAGTAACGCAAGTATAACAGATGCGCTACTCAGAGAAACTTTTTATTCCTACAGGTCAATGAGAATCAAAGAAAAACCTACGAGAATCAACGAGGCCGGTGCAGAGCACGCACCGCCTGTCAGTATGGCCGTGTCGGCGCAAATATGACTATTTACCTACTGATCATCAACTAATTACTCTGTGATAAGAAATTGATGTTAAACAGTCCCTTTTATTGTAATTTCAATACTTTAAAATCTTGTAAACACGCTCACGTGTTTAATACTTGTAAACACGCTGACGTGTACGAAGTCCTATAAATACGGCCGTGCTGTCTAGCGTTGATTCGTGTCCGAGCCGTAGTACA
The DNA here is from genome assembly GCF_030269925.1 of Bombyx mori. Lineage (NCBI taxonomy): Eukaryota > Metazoa > Arthropoda > Insecta > Lepidoptera > Bombycidae > Bombyx > Bombyx mori. Next base: position 2,231,675 of record NC_085128.1, read on the forward strand.
GTACGGATCTCTTTGTAACGTTGTTATGCTTCTCGTGCAATATACGCAGTTATCGTGAAGTTTTGTTTTGGAAGCCCAAACATGAGTCATCATCGAGAACTTAATGACCGTGACGTCAACAATGCTGACGTCACACTTTTTAAAAACATTCCTTCAGCGTTTCTCCTCCGTCATACATAATACTTATAACATGAATTCAGAAGGTTGTAGAATCTTTTATTAGGGAATACGATTGAATATGATCAGGCTGGAATATGACGCCGAGACGTGACGACTGTTTGTGTCGGGATTCTCTTAAAATTACCAAAAAAAATTACATGTTTACGCCTATAACAGTGTTCACATATCAAACAAATACATAACACAATACGGACCAAAGCACAATACACACAATCGATCACACACAACAGATGTGTCAGCGACATGCATTGAATGGAACCTTGGCCCTTTGTCCTGCGTTCTCGCTACCTCAAATCATGTTTGCAATGTACCGCTTCTGTATTTACAGTATTATAATTTCTTCTCTGACTGTCTTAAGCGGCTCGGCTATGGCTCTGGTATTTAGACTGACTCGGGGGTGCAATAGTTAGGCGCCCCTGACTGTTACGCCGAGGGTCGTGGGTTAAATATTTGGGTGATAAACAAGTTTGTTTGCTACTTGCTTTAAAAGTCGTCGTGGCCTAAAGGATAAGACGTCCGGTGCATTCATGTTGAAGCGATGCACCGGTGTTCGAATCCCGCAGGCGGGTACCAATTTTTCTAATGAAATACGTACTCAGCAAATGTTCACGATTGACTTCCGCGGTGAAGGAATAACATCGTGTAATAAAAACCAAACCCGCAAAATTATAATTTGCGTAATCACTGGTGGTAGGACCTCTTGTGAGTCCGCACGGGTAGGTACCACCACCCCGCCTATTTCCGCCGTGAAGCAGTAATGCGTTTCGGTTCGAAGGGTGGGGTAGCCGTTGTAACTATACTGAGACCTTAGAACTTATATCTCGAGGTGGGTAGCGCATTTACGTTGTAGATGTCTATGGGCTCCAGTAACCACTTAACACCAGGTGGGCTGTGAGCTCGTCCATCCATCTAAGCAATAAAAAAAAAAAAAAAAATAAAAAAACTTGGTATGGGTGTTTATGATCTATCTTTTGCTATATTTAAACGTATACAATGTATATCAGTCCCTAGTACCTATAACACAGAAAATCCTAATTTGGGACCGAATAACAGTGCGTGATTTGTTCCCAGTTATTTATTATTATGATGATGGTATTACTGATTTCTATTAAAGCAAAAAAAAACTATAGAAAGTCGTTATTGATTTTCCAATGAACCTCATTATGACGCGCATTCGATGGAATAGCTCACGTGGCACATAATATCTTAAGATGTCCAGTAGCTAGTTCACTAGCTTTAAAACCGCAGTTAGAAGCAGACAAATCTGTCGAACTTCTTTCTAGACTATGGTGTGGCGGGTAGCCATCATACAACGCAAGATAATTGACAGATGCCTGAATCTCGCTTACGACATTTTCAAGATAAAGCGCATATATACAAGTTCCGAACAACAACATTTGGACCGTCGGTCTACCGAGCAATATCACCCGCTCGGTGGAAGATCTTCCCTTTGTCGTTTAAGCTTCCCCACAATGGGTTTTTGTATAGATAGCGTGAGTTTATATAGTCGAAGAAAGGCATCTTGTACCATTTTCATTGTGTAGGCATATTGGGACTTAAAGTGAAAACCGTAATGAAAACCCGATATATAAATTATTTTTTGTTTAAAACTACTAGTTGTATTATCTTTAAACATTTGTTGGGGGTAAGGTTTTTTGAGCTTCTTAGCAAGAAAATGAACTCATCTGAAACATGTATTATACAATGTTCTCTGATTAGACAGGATATCTTATCTGTCGAACTGGAACTGTTTTGTTATTTGAGAACAAAAGAAAAAGAAGCCAGCTAATGAGTAAATTGCCTGAGTAGATTTACCGACGGACGCGGCTAATCGCGCGATAATATCATGGTAACATTGAAACTACATACAACCTCACGTCTCGTGATAGTTGGTGGCATTCTCTTTTTTTATTTTTTATTGCTTAGATGGATGGACGAGCTCACCGCCCACCTGGTGTTAAGTGGTTACTGGAGCCCATAGACATCTACAACGTAAATGCGCCACCCACCTCGAGATATAAGTTCTAAGGTCTCAGTATGGTTACAACGGCTACCCCACCCTTCGTACCGAAACGCATTACTGCTTCACGGCGGAAATAGGCGGGGTGGTGGTACCTACCCGTGCGGAATCCCAAGCGGTCCTACCACCAGTGAAAAATCTTCGCTATGTCACCAGGTACCCTGTAAACTGAGCAATATAAACTTCTGAAACAAGAGTCGCCCTTTCCTGTTTGGTAGATTTAATTAACGTTAGAAAAAATATTTCCATAAGACATCTGCGTAAGGTCCTCCGTGGCTTATTCCCTTGAATATAGCTAATTGGGTCGGTTAATCTCCGTAATTAGTTCATTCCGGAAGCACTCTCCGGTCCACTGCTTTATTTCGTGATGACAAATTTTAATCTATTAAAAAGTTAATTCAAAAGAAAAGTGGCGGAGATTTATAAATCAACCCAGGTGGATTAAAATTAGACCTTTTGCTTTAATTTCACATAATTTCAAATGCTTTTGTTTTTTCTTAAAAACATCCATTCTAATCTACGAATAGTATGCAACTACGATCGACTTCCGTACATTACTACTGGGGACGGATTCTTCTTCTTCTTTTTTTTTCTAGTCCTTATCCCTCACTATGTGAGGTCGGCACAGCATGACCTCTTTAATATGTTGCATTGGGATTTGACATAAGTTTTACGATCAACCGCCTGCCTAACGTCAAACTTCCTTGTGTTATACCCCTATATTTCCATTGCCACTTGCCATAAATGGACTTTTTCTTTTTCTTCTTTTGGTATACATATTATTTCATCTATTTTTGGTTCCATGAATTTCAATTTATTATTTGCACCAAAATTTAGATTTTCAAATAGAAAAAAGACAAAAGTATCACCTTTTTTCTTAGATGGATCAGAAATAATAAAAGCGACTCGATAAAGCCAGCGCCACTGAATCGGATCTTCTAATTGACAAAATCATAAGAAATGACATAGCCGTACGATTTTTTTGAATTTTTGGTGAATAGGATGTTAAGAAATATAACGAGGATCTAAAAAGTCGAAGTTTCAAAGCGACCTGTAGCGAAGTGTATAATACATTTCATTTATGGACGCGTATTTTAATATTTTGCTTTGTTTTTGTGTTTTACCTGTATCTGTGATTCTCCACGAAGTTTTTCCGGCTGATTTTAGCCAGCAGCATTCGATTATGGTGCGTTACCATTTGATGTTCTCGCGGGTAGGTACCACCACCTTGCCTATTTCTGCCGTGAAGCAGTAATGCGTTTCGGTTTGTAGGATGGGGCAGCCGCTGTAACTATACTTGAGAACTTAGAACTTATATCTCAAGGTGGGTGGCGCATTTACGTTGTAGATGTCTATGGGCTACATTAACCACTTAACACCAGGTGGACTGTGAGCTCAACCACTCATCTCAGCAACAACAAAAAAAAACGTGTGGCACTCGGGAACTGCCGCGGTAAAGCTATTGCATAGCTTTTTTTATTAACTTATGCAATTATAATTAAACAATGATAATTTAATATTAAAACAATAATAAAACAAGACCACGCTATATTAAACATTAATAAAAGCAAAACCTTAACTGTCCCCTTCACACTCATAAGCTAGACTGCGCGAGAGAGAGATGGGCAGACTTTTCATGATGCGCATGCAGTGTGATGTCACGCCACGCGCTTATTCACAAACACTACACAAGCGCAACGTGTGAATGTGTTGAACGCGAGCTACATGGTAGGCGGAGTGAGGGGTGTTAGGTTTTTTTCGTTACGGAATTTCATGATTCGGTCGCCGCGCTCAAGGTCCGCGATAAAAGCTATGCAATAGCTTAAAAATGTGCGTGATTTAATAAATAAATGTCCTCTCACGCTTCCCTTTGCTCGACGTGTTTCGTCTATTAACGCTGTCACGCAGAAGGCACATTTTTCGCGAAAACTCACGAAAATATAACAAGCGGAACACAATAGGAAAATACATTTGTGGCGCAACAAACGCACAACGGTTCAAAGTGACTATTTTTCACGTCAGAAATTGTCGTCCGGATAAATTAAGCTTTTCGGGAGAGAAATACCGCGCGCAGAGGTATTTTAAAATTTGGTTATTCAAATGCTGTATAACCGGATTTTTTATTAGACGAAGTCAACTGACGTTTACTGTGTTGTCAATTTTTGATGAAATAAAAATAGTGTTGTGACAAAGTGAACGTATGAAAAAACTCCTGAGTTAATGAAATTGCCTCGATTGTCTAGTGAATAGTAGGTGTGCCGAATTGCCGATATCGAGTACGGGGTTCGTATTTTAGGCGTGCTTAGTACATACCAACGAGTTTTCGACGAAATATTATGTTCCTATAGTATCTACCTGTACTGAATACCGAGTGTTTTAAACATTAAGAAAAACATTGCGAGGAAGCTTGTAAGACTGTCCTATTTCCAATACATCATATAGTTGAAATTATAGACGTATAAAATATAACAATTATGGGTAGGTAATGAAAATAAAAAAACTGATACTACTAGTAACATATATTGGAGCACTTTAATACAATTTTATTGTAAAATATAATTAATATTCTTTTATAGTTTGAAATTAATGATTAACTCTTCACACTCATTGTTCATTCATGTGATTGAACGAGAACTGAACGCATCACTATTACTTTAAATATAGCAACATTATTTCACAAAGTGACATTAGCTACTGTCAGCTGGCTTCGTCTAATTAAAAATCCGACTATAGTTACGGGCCTGTGAGTGAGGCTACTGTACTGTATGTATGTATGTGATTTTTTCATTTTACGCTGAGAATAGTCCTACATCGAATGATCATCGCTGTATGGAGACGCCACGGCTTTGACGTTGTGCACCCTTTTTGTTTCCCTAGAAGACATAGGCATGTATTTTGACATTACATTAGTGGGTTATAAACCTTCATAGTCTAAAACTCTTTAGTTTTCTAAAAAGGATTTTTCTTATATTATGTCATCAAGTGAAGTTTGACATTCAGTAAAAGGAAAGTTCAGTTTGTTTAAAAATAAAATTTTTATTAGATTAAGGGCTTCAAATGTTGTTTTCTCATTATACATATAACAGAAAACGCAATTAAGCCTTTTATTGTTTATTTAATCTGGAGTACCCAATATCATTATGGGTATAGGTATTTTTTAATAAACAAAGCAGTTTTAATATTTTAGTTCCTTTTAAATAGATCTAAATCCTTTGCATCATGTTGGGACATGTTGGTACATGTTGGGACATCATCAAATATACATTTGGCAGTACTAAGCCTTCGGACCAGCTACACACAACACGACAGTCTTGAATATGCATGAAGATGAGTAACGTGTTCGTTTTAATGGATGTGGCTTCTTTAAGTATCGTCTTGACAAATAGACATAAGATCCAATAAATCACAAGAGTAACTATTGATAAAAATTACGTAAACATATTTAGAGACCTTTTTTTTAATTGAAATATAGGTCCATTATTAGATCTTTTTTATTGCTTGGATGGGTGGACGAGCTCAGGACCCACCTGGTGCCAAGTGGTTACCGGAGCCCATAGACATCCACAACGTAACATCCCGCCAGCAACCTTGAGACATGAGTTGTAAGGTCTTACTTTTAACAGTACAACGGCTGCTGCCGTTCAAACCGAAACACATTACTGCTTCACGGTAGATATAAGCAGGGTGGTGATACCTCCCTGTGCGGACCCACAAGACGTCCTAGACGCACAAGACGCTTACGGAATACACCGAAACAATAAACATATATTTTTGAGTTGCTGTTCTGTTGCTGTTGCAATCATCAACATTCAAACTCATAAAATCAGCTTCAAAATTACCATATCCGAAATCAGACAATTTTTCATGCATCCACGTAGGGTTTCGTAAGGCGTCCGTTTTTCCCTAATACGGTGGCCCACATTAATGATGCAAATGAGCGGGAGACGTTTCCGCGACAGTAATCGAATACACTCACTTGTTATTCCGTCTGTCATACAGTAAGCGAAATGGAACGTTTTTAAAATAACGAGATAAACACGCCTCGTGAATACGTCTGAGACATTTGCGTGGCTCACAAGTATTCGCCGGATTTTTTCATGTAGAACTTGAATTTTTTTTTTATTGCTTAGCTGGATGGACGTGCTCACAGCCCACCTGGTGTTAAGTGGTTACTGGAGCCTATAAACATTCACAACGTAAATGCGCCACCCACCTTGAGATATAAGTTCTAAGGTCTCAAGTGTAGTTACAACGGCTGCTTCACCCTTCAAACCGAAACGCATTACTGCTTCACGGTAGAAATAGGCAGGGTGGTTGAATATTGGGTTGAATATTACTGGCTGTTATTTTTAACATAGTTTATAGGCTTTCGGGCTTATTTGGTGGTGTTTTGTGGTAGTTACTATATTAGAAACTAGCGGCCCGCTCCGGCTCCGCTTGGGTCTTTAACAAAAATTTCAACGATATTTGACGTTGTTTTATTTTTTTAAATAAAAGAACACCTATTGCGGCCTAACTATTATAGTTAGACATATGCTGTCGCGACACTTTTTGTAAATAATAATGTGTTCTACAAAGTCGTAGTACATTATTTTATTCTATCATCAATAGTTTTCGCAAGGGCACGCGATGTAAAGAATATTTTAGGTAATTTTTTACACCTTGGGTTACATTATTGGAGTTTTAGTAAGGATCCCTATTTTTTTTCAAAAAAGATTATAGCCTATGTCACCACTCGGGAATAGTGTAGCTTCCAAACAGTGAAAGAATTTTTCATATCGGTTCAGTAGTTTCAAAGCCTATTCGATACAAACAAACAAACAAATCTTTCCTCTTTATAATATTAGTATAGAAGTATAGATGATTGCACTAGAAAATTTAAAAAACTACATTTTTGTGACAGGCTCGACACGCTGATTTCAATTCAAATTCCATCCACGTATCTACAACAATACGTACAGACTGAATGACTGTGATGAGCACTCGCTAAAATACTTCACGTAACCCATACACATTTACGGTAAACGGTTTGCATTAGACGCCTTCAGCTCTAACACTAGGAGCAGGCTTAGGGGACCCCGGTAACCGTACTCGTCGAACTCGACAAAGAGTTCACCATGTAACCTAACCCATGAATCAGCTCGCTGAGTTTCTCGCCGGATCATCAGAGCGGGTCGCGATTCCGATCCGGTAGTAGATTCATTCGCGAAGCAGCTGCTCTTGATCTGTTAGGTCTCCTCCGGAGGCGCTCGGGTAGCTGTTAGCAAATCCCACCCCTCCTGGCTGTGCCTTTGCTCGCCCACCAATCCTGCTGAAACTGGAAAGGCCTCCGGGCCACCAGTAATCCTTCAATCACAAAAAAAAAAGGTAAGTTATTTACTCGACTCTAATAACTTTTTATAACGAGTCGATCGGCGCTACGTCCAATTTATTCAAGTATCCGGCACCAGAAAAAAATACTAAAAAAAACTCAGACTGTTTCCTCTGATAAGTCTGCCATAAAATCTCAAGGGAATTACAGATCCATTAGTCGCACAATCCAATGCAGAAGCGTTTGAATCGGAATGTAATGAATGCGCACATAACGTCCCACTCCAAACATCATTTAGAACGATTACAATGAATTCAATTAGCAAAGTAAACAAGGGGCACTCTGTACTCATCCCTTTACGTTCTAAAATTTTGTTTACCGACATCTCGGGGATTCTGCGGGTTGTCGCGTGCATGAAGATTTTTTTTTTCGGACTTTTTTCCTGCGTCCTTTTAGCATACGTCGTCCACTCGTTATGTAATAATTATGCAAAAATTACATGTTAAAAACAACGGTTGTGTTTTTTATTATTTTGTTTTAATCTCAGCTGGACTGTATAATTAAAACAGCAAGTAAGTCATAGCGGGTATGGAGAATCAAAAAGTAAGATTGAACTACGAATCAAGGTGGCAAATCTAATAACGATTAAATGTAAATTAATTGCCTAAGCCTAAAGTTATGTATAGATTTCAATACTAATAAAATCGTTGTACTAAAATTAACTCTTAATAAAATCGTAACAAACATTTTAGCACTTGATTTACCTAATAACAAGTAGCTTATTATGTAGCTTATTTACACCTTATTTATGTCATCAATGCGGCTCCTTCTCATGCTTTTCGATTTTAAAAGTGAGAGAACTATTAAACAAGATATTTGAAACTATAACCTCAAGCCTCAAAGTGGTGATGGGTCTAGAGGCTCAGCTAATTAATTCAAAAGTTGAAAAGTGAACCCCTTCATCCATATAAGTAGTAAATAAATGAAAAAGAAAATAAATAAAAGCTAATCAACTAATTACTAATAGGAATTTGTAATCTAGAATTGGAGTCTGTATATTTGAAAGTTGGAAACATACGTTGATCCTATAATTACTAAATTAATGCAATTAATAAATCTGTAGCCGAATCTGCGCGCTGGGTATGTGCTACCCGTCTAAGGGTTCACCTAACATGGACTATGGTGGTATACGTAACCCACTACTCATTGGCGTGCACTTTTTCAACGTACACTCTCCTGAGAAGTAGGAGGAGTGACCACGGTTTACCAGACCCGCTGTCAACCAATGGACGTCTGAACGACGGAGTTATTGACGAAAATGACAACGTCGGTCATCACCGTCAATTCTACCTATAAGCATGTGGTAAACTAATTAAATTATTCAACGTACCCAAACCCAGTAACATTTTAAACTGAATTACAAATACAATTTTTTTCTGATTAAAATATTCCATAACGTGCCTTCAAAAACAACATCAAAACAAATAAACCCTTTAGGTGAATTCATACCCCACACAACGTGGTCTCGCCTTGTCGCGGCGGTGGGGCTTAAGTGTGCACCCCGATACCGTGGAGCAGCATTGTCTGCAGAGGGGTGCCGCGAACTAAGAAGACTGCACACGGTGTTCCCTTTTCCCACCTTTGCTGGACAAAGGGTGCGTGAAGCGGGAGAAGGCTCCCTTCTGGAGACCTTTTGGAGGCTAGGCCATGTCCCCGGCAGCTCTTTGACTGCTAAAGGGGAAGGCCCTCCAGAGGAGGGTACCGGTACGCCGGCGTGGCCACGTCGTGGTCAGACGTGTGGGTCTGTCAGCAATGGTAGACCCCACGTGGATGAGAAGTGAACCGGAGGGCACTCCCTTCCGGTCGCTGGTTGCCATGTCCCCGGCTGCCTCTTGGCGGCTACAGGGGAAGGCCCTCCAGAGGGGGGTACCGGTTTACCGGCGTGGCTTCGTAGAAGCATACCGTAATCCCTACCGAGTAGGGGACGGGGGCCGCTGCCTAGCAGGGGCCGCGAGGATGTGTACCTCTATAAAAAATGCCCTAATCTTAAGCTTGTGACGTGCCCGGTGATGAGATGAGTGGCTGGAGGGAGTCCAGTCGTAAGGGCCGTCCCAGGGGACCGACCCCTGGTTAAATAACAAAGGACCAAAAAATGATGGCAAACTTAAAAATAAAATTACCCCAGGAGGGTACCACCCTAGGTGGAGAATCCCTCCGTGCTTCCACCTCGGTGGGAGCATGCTGCCCCGCGTATTCTGGGGGGGGCAAAGCATGCCACGATGAAGGGGGCTGTGCGACGGGCAGCGGAAAACCCGTCGAACCGAGGTGTGACAGCGCTGGCTCGACGCGCTCTGCGCTCGTCAGCGAAGGCGAGGCGGCTGGTCCGAAAGGGACAACCGCCAAGAAGATTAGGCGGAAGAGGAAGTCTTGGCGAGCTTCCTCTCGTGAGGGGGTAGGGGAGCCAGCGTCATCCTCTGGCGCAGATGCCCCGCCGGAAAAGGTGTTGGTAATCTCCGATGCAGCCTCTGCTGCGGAGGAGATGCCGCCCCCTAGAGGGAGACCCGCCCGGAAAAGGGGCGCGCCGTCACCGGCGCCATCATCAGTGTCAATGTCTGTCGCCTCGTTGGATGGGCAGACGACAGAGGAGGAAGAGAGCGGCCTTCAGGATCCTGCCATGGTCATAGACAGGGCCATGAAGACCGTGAAATCATACGCGGCCAATGGCACCAAGACCAAAGCCGCTGGTCGTAAACTGCGAGAAGTGGTCTCGCAGGTCTCGAAAGTTCTGCCATCGGTTGCTTCTGCCAATGACCAGGTGGTACAGCTGATGGCGGAGAATTTGAGACTTCGAGCACAGCTCCAAGCTCGGCAACGGCCCGATGATGGAGCAGCGACGTCCTGGGTCGCTGGAGCCCCTCGGAGCTCCCGTCTCCCGGCGCTGACTGGTGATCAGTGGCCTGTGCTGCCACCACCGCGTGCGGCACAGGAGCGTCCGCGTCTCCCGTCACCGCGCTCTAGAGAGACGACCGCCGCCGCGCGGCAGCAAGCACTCGCGGGGCCACGGATGCTGGCTCCGCCAGAACCGAAGACCTTCAGCCTGGACGAGGTCATCAACCGCACCGTCCAGGCTGTAGTAGAAAAGCTGGGCGGGAGGCTAGCGGCTCTCGAGGCGAGAGTGACTGTTTCGGCCGACGTTAGGCAACCGGCAGTGACGGGTGCTTTGGCCACCCGCTCCGCTCCCGTACGGGCTCCGGCCACCAGGTCGGGCCCGGGACGGGATCGAACTAAGCGAGGGGGCGGCGCTAACGCGAAGCCTCCATCACAAGCACCCCAGTCCCGTCCGCTGCCTCCGCCCCCGTCAGACATGGACGAGGGGTGGAACGTGGTGGCCCGGCGGGGTGCCAAAAAGGCCTCACTGGCAGCTCCCCAAATGGGTAGAGCACCAGTGGCCATGGCGGTTCAGGCTGCACCCCAACAGGGTCGAGCACCTGTAGCCGCCAAGAAAAACAAAAAAAACAAAAAAAAAAGGGAAGAAGTCGTCGCGGGCGCCGCGATCAGCGGCAGTGGTTCTAACTTTACTGCCTGCCGCTGAGGCCAAGGGCATCACATATAATGATGTGATGGCCCGGGCGCGTGAAGCAGTCAACCTGGACGAGATTGGGGCGGAGGAGGGCCTCCGCAGCAGGCAGACGGCCAATGGGGCCAAGCTGTTAGAGTGTCCCGGTGCCGATAGTCCCGGCATCGCGGAGCGTCTGGCGGCGAAGCTCCGTATGGTCTTGCCTGAGGAGGAGGTGCGGGTGCACAGGCCGGTAAAAATGGCGGAATTAAGAGTGACCGGCCTGGACGACTGCACCACCAGGGATGAGGTGAGAGCGGCCGTCGCTACCCAGGGCAACTGTGCACCGGAGAATGTAACCGTGGGTGAGCTGCGCCGTGGTTATAACGGGGCCAGCTCAGTGTGGGTGCGTTGCCCGTTGGAGACGGCTGCCTCCCTGGCTGCTCCTCCGCCCGGGGGACCGTCGGGGAATCCAGGCAGGCTGCGCGTGGGCTGGATAGCGGCCCACGTGCGCCTGCTTGAACCACGCGCCTGGCGATGTCTCCGGTGCTTTAGCACCGGACACGGTCTCGCCAGGTGCACTAGCTCGGTTGACCGCAGCGGTCTGTGTTTCCGCTGCGGCCAGCCGGGCCATAAAGCGGCGTCCTGCGCGGCCGCCCCGCACTGCGCTCTGTGCGCTGCGGCCGGGCGCGGGGCTAACCACCGGGCGGGAGGAAAGGCGTGCCTCCCGTCCGGTGATAACACCGAACGCAACCGGCACCGGAAGTCAAAGCGCCGGCAGAGGAGAAAGTTGGCCAGAGGAGCACTGGCCAACGCTGTAATCCCCGCTGCGGCACCGGTGCCGGAGGGTGGGGGCAGCGGTGAAGGGGAGGGAGCGATGGATGTGGTCCAACAGTAATGGACCGCACCTATCGCTTCCTCCAAGGAAACCTGAACCACTCCGCCAGAGCTCAGGACATGCTGTCTCAGAGTATGGCGGAGTGGTCTATAGATGTGGCTGTGGTCGCCGAGCCATATTTCGTTCCCCCGGCAAATGATTGCTGGTTCGGGGACGATGGCGGCCTGGCGGCCATAGCCATAAGAAGAGACGCGGCGATCCCCCCCCTGGCGATGGTGACCAGGGGCCAAGGGTTCGTCGCGGTGCAGTTGGAAGGGACCGTCGTGATCGGGGCGTACTTCTCTCCGAACAGGCCTACTGTCGAGTTCGGGCATTTCCTGGGCGGGATCGGGGCGATTGCTCGCCGCCTCGCTCCCCGTCCAGTGATTCTCGCGGGGGATCTCAATGCGAAGTCTGTCGCATGGGGCTCCCCCCGCTCGGACGCTCGTGGTAGGCTACTGGAGAGGTGGGCGAACGCGGCCGGTCTCTGTTTGTTGAATAGAGGTTCGGTTGCGACGTGCGTGCGGTGGCAGGGCGAGTCTATTGTGGACGTTACGTTCGCAAGCCCGGCCATCGCACGCCGTATCCGCGACTGGAGAGTTTTGGAGGGGGCGGAGACACTGTCAGATCACCGATATATTCGGTTTGATCTCTCCGCCCGCTCCACAGTCGCGGACGTCCACGGGGACTACCCCCGTGGTGCGTCCCGGTCATTCCCCAAGTGGGCACTGAAGCGCCTGAATAAGGAGCTCCTGATGGAAGCCTCTACGGTGGCGGCGTGGGCGCCCATGCGTCCACACCCGGTCGAGGTCGAGGGAGAGGCAGGGTGGTTCCGGGACACGATGCGTCGCATCTGTGATGCGTCGATGCCCCGGATCGGCCCTCGACTTCCTAATCGCCAGGCGTACTGGTGGTCGCCCGAAATTGCGCAACTCCGCGTGGAGTGCGTTCGGGCGAGGCGCGAGTGCGCCAGGCATCGCCGCCGCCGCCTGCCGCGGCGCAACGATCCGATTGCGTTCGCGGCAGCAGAGGCCCGGCTGCACGGCGCATTCCGCGTCGCGCAGAGGGCATTGCAGCTGGCCATCAGAAGAGCCAAGAACCAACACATGGAGGGTCTCTTGGAGACGCTGGATGAGGATCCGTGGGGACGGCCCTATCATATGGTGCGCAATAAAATGCGCCCATGGGCCCCCCCGATCACGGAGCGTCTCCAGCCTCAGCAGCTGCGGGACATCGTCTCGGTGCTTTTCCCGCAGGAGCGGGAGGGATTTGTCGCTCCCGCTATGGACGCGCCGCCGGACTACGACGGCGAAGTCCCTGCTGAGGTGCCCCATATAACGGGGGCGGAGCTCCGTGTGGCCGTTCGCAAAATGTGCGCGAAGGACACTGCACCCGGCCCGGATGGCGTCCATGGCCGGGTTTGGGCCTTGGCTCTTGGTGCCCTAGGGGACCGACTCTTGAGACTTTACAACTCCTGCCTCGAGTCGGGACGGTTTCCTTCATCGTGGAGGACGGGCAGACTCGTGCTGTTGAGAAAGGAGGGGCGCCCGGCGGATACTGCCGCCGGGTACCGTCCCATCGTGTTGCTGGATGAGGTGGGCAAGCTGCTGGAACGCATTCTGGCAGCCCGCATCATCCAGCATCTGGTCGGGGTGGGACCCGATCTGTCGGCGGAGCAGTATGGCTTCCGAGAGGGCCGCTCAACGGTAGACGCGATCCTTCGCGTGCGGGCCCTCTCGGAGGAGGCCGTCTCCAGGGGTGGGGTGGCTTTGGCGGTGTCGCTCGATATCGCCAATGCGTTTAACACCCTGCCCTGGTCCGTGATAGGGGGGGCGCTGGAACGACATAGAGTGCCCCCCTACCTTCGCCGGCTGGTGGGTTCCTACTTAGAGGACAGATCGGTCACGTGTACCGGACATGGTGGGATCCTGCACCGGTTCCCGGTCGTGCGCGGTGTTCCACAGGGGTCGGTGCTCGGCCCCCTTTTGTGGAATATCGGGTATGACTGGGTGCTGAGAGGTGCCCTCCTCCCGGGCCTGAGCGTAATATGTTACGCGGACGACACGTTGGTCGTGGCCCGGGGGGGGAGTTTTGCTGAGTCTGCCCGTCTTGCTACGGCTGGGGTGGCGCATGTCGTCGGCAAAATTAGGAGATTGGGCCTCGACGTGGCGCTCAGTAAATCCGAGGCCATGTGGTTCCACAGGCCCCGGAGAGTGCCACCTGTCGATGCCCATATCGTGGTTGGAGGCGTCCGTATCGGGGTCGGGGTGCAGTTGAAGTACCTCGGCCTCATTCTGGACAGTCGTTGGACCTTCCGTGCTCACTTTCAGAACCTGGTCCCTCGTTTGTTGGGGGTGGCCGGCGCGCTAAGCCGGCTTCTGCCCAGCGTCGGGGGGCCTGACCAGGTGACGCGCCGTCTCTATACGGGGGTGGTGCGATCAATGGCCCTATACGGGGCGCCCGTGTGGGGCCAGTCCCTGGCCGTGGGGGTGGCGAAGCTGCTGCAACGGCCGCAACGCACCATCGCGGTCAGGGTCATCCGTGGTTATCGCACCATCTCCTTTGAGGCGGCGTGTGTACTGGCTGGGACGCCGCCTTGGGTTCTGGAAGCGGAGGCGCTCGCCGCTGACTATAGGTGGCGGGCTGAACTTCGTGCCCGGGGCGTGGCGCGTCCCAGCCCCAGTGTGGTCAGAGCACGGAGGGCCCAATCTCGGCGGTCCGTGCTGGAGTCATGGTCCAGACGGCTGGCTGATCCTTCGGCTGGTCGTAGGACCGTCGAGGCGATTCGCCCGGTCCTTGTGGATTGGGTGAATCGTGACAGAGGACGCCTCACTTTCCGGCTTACGCAGGTGCTCACTGGGCATGGTTGTTTCGGTGAGTTCCTGCACCGGATCACAGCCGAGCCGACGGCAGAGTGCCACCATTGTGGTTGCGACTTGGACACGGCAGAGCATACGCTCGTCGCCTGCCCCGCATGGGAGGGGTGGCGCCGTGTCCTCGTCGCAAAAATAGGAACCGACTTGTCGTTGCCGAGTGTTGTGGCATCGATGCTCGGCGACGACGAGTCGTGGAAGGCGATGCTCGACTTCTGCGAGTGCACCATCTCGCAGAAGGAGGCGGCGGGGCGCGTGAGAGACGCACAATCCCGCCGCCGTCGAGCGGGGGCCAGGGAGGCGGATCTCGCCCAAGCCCTGGCCCTCTAAGTGTTTCGGGTCCCCCTCACATG
The DNA here is from genome assembly GCF_030269925.1 of Bombyx mori. Taxonomy (NCBI): domain Eukaryota; kingdom Metazoa; phylum Arthropoda; class Insecta; order Lepidoptera; family Bombycidae; genus Bombyx; species Bombyx mori. Next base: position 2,246,845 of record NC_085128.1, read on the forward strand.
TCGGTCTGGGGACCGGCGAGGGGGGCCTAAGAAGACGACGTGCAAGCTGCTCTGCACGCGTTTTACGCAAGAGCATCCGGGTGATGGAAGGCCGGCTATCCTCGACCCACGCTGGTTCTGGCCCAGCGGGGTATTCCGTAGGGTAACCCACTCTAACCGGCGCCATCTAGGCGGGCTTCGGACAGTCTGCCGACCGAGAGGGCTGGTGGTCGTGGCGCCGACGACCGCCAGTCCGGCGTCCCGAGGGGGAGGGTGATGGGAGAGATGTGCTCCGCACTAAACGCTTCACTTTCCCCCCTTTGCCTTGTCATGAGTTCTGTCTCATGCGAGGTTTGGACGTTGGTTGTTGAGCGACAGGAGGTTTTAGTCAGTTCGACTCTGACATACCCCGCCCAGTATCCCCAGAAAAGGGCGGAAGTCCGGCGATTTCCTCCTGACCAAAAAAAAAAAAAAAAAAAAAAAAGGTGAATTCATAAACGGTATTCTAATTTGCAATAACTTCGAACACGAGCTGAAAATATATTGGGATGTGTCGTAAATTCTTCAAAATTCTCAACTCGCTGTTTACGCCTTCTGCGTGGAAACTTAGAGTTTTCCCAAGTTTGAGAAGCACCGTGCGGGTGTCCCTACGCAGTGGCACGCACGAGATTTCTACAAAAGCTGACGTAAATATTCGAATATGCGCACCTTTTGTGAGTTTTCAAAAATGTTTTATGCCACATATCAAACGCCTATCGGAAAATGCCCGCACTGGTTCTGATTGAATCTGAAAACTGAGTGACGTCACTGTGTATGAGGCAGAGTACACGCTCTGTTCCTAATAAGGTTCAGACAATGTTATTCAACTCCAACATACCTCGCTTGCCCAATACGTTAAAGTTAGGGTATTGTTACCTTAATAAAAAATCAAGTCTTGAATAAATTCCCCTCTACGGTCTAATAGATAGAAATAAGACATATTTACAGAGGAATTTGAGATTCTATAAATAAATCCTTGGAAATAAATTATTGACTAGAGATTTTCCACGCGAGAAAGCTTACTAATTTTAAAAAAAACTACGTCTGCGAGTCCACCGAGATGTCATTAGTGTGAGATGTCATTACATTAGGTTCCACACTTCAGTGCATTACATTTTCAATTTCAAGAAAACTAACATTTCAAATTAAAAACAAAATCATCTTCCTGTCAGTAGATAGAATAACTTTTTTTTTATTTTCCAACAGGACATTTACGACTCTCTACGTCATCAGTGCTTTAAGTTTTTGTTTACTAGTCGACCAGAATTGCCATGATCTAATTGGGGTCAAGCAAGAACTGTCAGCGTGAATATTGGCCCAAAACATGTCATTTCGGATCCTCCCGATCCACTAACGTTGATTTGAAGTACCTCAAGCACCGGTCATCGTTCTAGTCGAACCCGTCGCTTGCGACGAAGAGCTCGACGAGTAAATTAACCCACAGACACAGCTCACTGTGTTTCTCGCCGGATCTTCTCAGTGAGTCGCGTTTCCAATCCGGTGGTAGATCCTGCGAAGCACGGCTCTTGCTGGGGTTCGTGTTAGCAACGTCGTCAGGTTTGAGTCCCGCGAGCTCACCTACTAGTTAAGGTTACGCTGAAATTGCCTCTCAAGGCTAGAAGCTAGAAAGGAATAAAAAAAAGTGAATACTGTCGTTCCTCTTTACAAATATCTTCATGCGATTCTTTCAATTTTGTATAAATTCGGATAATTCATAACAAGCGTTAAAATAAAGCCGCCGCTAACAAATCTAGTGCGTAATAGCAACACTTTGTTTGTTTGTTCGAGCAGGTGGTTCCCAAAGTTTAACGGATCCCTCTCCGAGTTAAGAACGATTTCTTTGAGAGTGTTTATTTACTTTCAGTTTGAGACTCTGCCTATTTTTCTGACGGTTCATGTTTGACTTCTTTTCGATTTTCCGTGAGTGGGGTAAATATTGAGATTGGAATGACAACGACACCACTCAAACGTGTAATCTACTACTGCTTATTTTTTTATTATATTTTATTTTACTGTATCGGACTCTCTAGTATTTTTTATTATTTAATAAGATAGTTTTAGTATATGATAATAAGAATATATTTACTATTATATTAATTAATCACTAATTTTGTAGGCAGCGGCTTGGCCCTGCCCCTGGCGTTGCTGAAGTCCGTGGGCGACGGTAACCACTCACCATCAGGTGGGCCGTATGCTCATCTGCCTACAAGGACAATAAAAATAAATAAATAAAATTTACTTTAGTCATTGTTAGAACCTTTTAAAACCAATTTATGGATCCAATTTTTGTTACTACAAACATCTGTTATAGCAAATAATTTCATACAAAATAACAAAATAACATAACTAGAAATAAATAATGTAAATTATAAAAATTCAAGTTATCAACAACGAATAAACTATAAGCAGTAAAACATGTTACATGACACGGTAAATGATCTATTTTCGCTTCAACTCATTACTCTAGGCTAGTTGCAACTGCGCAACAATTTCCGAGAGCAACTATCGCCCGAGGGTGGCGCGACCACGGCTCGTATGTGAGCTAGTAACCATTCAGAGTCCGGATCCATTCGGGGATTATTGTGGATGACGTCATCGATGAATCATTAACATACGAGACATGTCGTAATAAATGTTCTTTTGATTGGTGCATTAATATTTCCACTAATACATCCAGATAATGACAACTACGACTAAAAATAATCAGACTATTAAACGAAGGAACCAGATATTAAATTAACCAGACTATTAAATTACCCCACAGACATAATCCACTGAGTTTCTCGCCGGACCTTCTCTGAGGGTCACATTTCCGATCAGGTGGTAGACTCTGGGAAGCACTGCTCTTACAACGTCCTCAGGTTAGAGCCCCGTGAGCTCACCTACTCGCTCTGTGAATCTAGGATAACCTCGCGAGGTTACTAGAATGAGTAAAAAAGCTATTAATAAGACAATTTGATGAGAGACTCTTTTTTTATTGCTTAGTTGGGTGAATGAGCTCACGCTCCACCTGGTGTTAAATGCTTACCGAAGCCCATAGACATCTACATCGCAAATACTGCCACTTACCTTGAAATATAAGTTCTAAGGTCTTAATATACAGCAGAGTTACTCCATATCTACTATTACGATTTCATTTTTTTTGAAGTCGTCGTGGCCTAACGGATAAGACGTCCGGTGCATTCGTGTTGAAGCGATGCACCGGTGTTCGAATCCCGCAGGCGGGTACCAATTTTTCTAATGAAATACGTACTCAACAAATGTTCACGATTGACTTCCACGGTGAAGGAATAACATCGTGTAATAAAAATCAAACCCGCAAAATTATAATTTGCGTAATCACTGGTGGTAGGACCTCTTGGGAGTCCGCACGGGTAGGTACCACCACCCCGCCTATTTCCGCCGTGAAGCAGTAATGCGTTTCGGTTCGAAGGGTGCGGTAGCCGTTGTAACTATACCTGAGATCTTAGAACTTATATCTCGAGGTGGGCGGCGCATTTACGTTGTAGATGTCTATGGGCTCCAGTAACCACTTAACACCAGGTGGGCTGTGAGCTCGTCCACTCATATAAGCAATAAAAAAAAAAAAAAAAAAAAAAAAAAAAAAAAAAAAAAAAAAAAAAAAAAAAAAAAAAAAAAAAAAAAAAAAAAAAAAAAAAAACATGCTTATAAGTACGTATTAAAAAGGAACTTATGAAACGTGCCCCGATTGCAACATATCTGCGACTCTGTTCGTTTATAAATTCATATGAGCGATATAAATATTGTGAACACCGGTTGTCGTCGAGTAGCGGAGGACTCACGCGAGCTTCGGGCGACTGTTTAGCTACATTTGTCATTTCGTTGCATGAGAATTAAACCACCCTGTATTACGTTTTGTTACCTACGATACACTTGTGTGTTTACGTTGTGCATTTCGTACAGCGTGTTTATTTTACTAATAATGAAATACGAGAACCAGTAGAGGACAATAGGTGGAAGATTATAATAATAATAAAAAATATCGGTTGTCTGTAAAGTCGGCTTACTGACAATAGTTGAACGTGACAACGTCATAAGAAAATACGCCTCAGAGCGAGGTAACGCCGCATGAGTCATGTTTTTTCGTGCGTGCAGCCGGCTAAATCGAATTATAAGACGTTGTTACGTCAAAAGATTCCCAAACAAGTATTTGTCCAAAATTTTGGCTTTCGCCGAAAAACTCAAACACTCTTTGGTTATACTTCCTTTTATTACTACAATTTCACGTAATCTTCGCTTTACTTAAAATACATAAATCGCCTTATCCGATACACTTTGCGAGATCGTTCTGGTTCCGCCCTCAAATTATAATTGTTTGTAACTCCGCTCAATCCGTGACAAAATCCGCCATCTTTATGTGCGGTCGCCCCGCGCTTTTTGACAGCGGAAGTGAATAGCATTTTATTATAGCCATGAAACTAGTGTTTAAGTCATAAATTATTCTACAAGTTAATAGTCTGACTACTTTAATAATAATATTTACACAAACAAAGGGCATGAGGATTGGCTCTAAATAAAATATATTTTAATCATACTTCGATAGTCTTTGTTATTTTCGACAGACTTTGTTATTAATTTTACATCTGTTTATAGTACTGCAATTTAAATAAAATGATCCTAACAGTTTCATGACTATAGTGTAGAAATGGAATCAGCAACCTATTTACAATAATGTTTTAGGTCGTTTATTTAAATTACGTTAATAAATATAACGTTCCTAACACATCTAAGCGTTTAATGGTAACAAGGGCTGATAGATATTACGATTTAAATAGCCGCGGCCGCCTAAAGACAATTTTTGAGACAATGTTATTTATAAAACTATTACACTAAAATATACGTAAATAAAAAAATATGTACAAATCTGACAATCAAATGTCAAATCTATGTATTTACGTTAAAATCTTTTTTTTATTGCCCTTGTAGGCAGACGAGCATACGGCCCACCTGATGGTGAGTGGTTACCGTCGCTCATGGACTTCAGCTATGCCAAAAAGTTGCCTACCGCTTAATACTCTCCACAAGCCTCATTTGAAGAAGAACATGTCATAGCGCTCGGGAAACACCTTGGAGGGGAGCTCATTCCATAGCCGGATGGTACATGGCAAAAAAGACCTCTGGAAACGCACTGTCGATGAACGCAGCGGTTCCAGATAATATGGATGAACTCTGCTCCGATGGCGGGAGGTGCGATGTCTGTTAAATAATCTGTTTTTCATTAAAGGGAAACGAAAAAAAAGAAGCTCTTCCATTGGGCGGGTATTTTTGAGATGTAGTTTTTTTTTGTTGTTGTTTAGATGTGTGAATAAACTCAAGGTCTACCTGAAGTCTGGTCATAGTCTCCCGGTAACTGTCAATTTACGCCACGACAATCTAAACTATCTAGAATAAATAATACGATTCTACTTTTATATATCACGATGTTGTATCTCCATAACTTGTTTTATCTAAGTCTTAGCATCTTAGTCTTTAGCATCACTCCATGTTTCGCTGTTGAAGAATGAGCAGCTGCATTTTCTGAGTATCATACCAACATGATGTGATCGCCAACTGGCAGCTACTCGTGATAGGGCTTATTGTTACCCAGTTCGGTAACGCGATCCTGCCCAGTTCTGTCGCAAAGCAATCCTGCGTTCAGACCGAAGGTGGCGTCAGCCGTTATTTAATTTAATTCAGATTTCTACTAAGTATCTCAAAAATGTCAGCATTCTTGATCTGCATGGACTTCCGTACTTAAAAGCTAATGAGTCTTAAACTTATTACCTAATCTACGTAAAAAAGCAAACATTAAAATTGAAAAAAATATATTTTCAAAATTGTATCTTCGGTCTTATCCTCTTATCGTATTCAGGCGATTAATGTACGTACCTTACGTACAAGGTAGTGTTTTCATCCAAAAAAAGAAAGCTTTAAAATTGAATAAACATTATTTTCATAAATTTATTTTCGGTCTTATCCTCTTATCGTATTCAAGTGACAGATGTACGTACCTTACGTATAAGGTAGTGTTTTCATACGAAATGAATTTCCCGCAGCGCGCCGCTGCCACGTGACCGCATGAGCGCGAAACTGCGAATACGTGTTTGGCACTTGCCCCTGACACAATCGCCATCATGCTTCTGGGTACAGTGCGAGTGCTAGAAATAAAAACACTTTTCCTCTGAATTCGAACGAAATCTAACCGCAGTAGCTAATAATAATAATAATATTTATTCAAGCCTCTTAAAATACAAACACGTACAAGAATTCTTAACACTAGTATAATAATATACATGGCTTTTTTATGAGGTACACAATAATAATATTCCCTGACTTCTATGCTAGGAAAACCTGTTCCTTATGTGGCAATAATTTGTATAATAGCAAGGGCGTAATTAGACCATCTATTTGGACATTTAATTATGCCTCAAAAACTAATAACGGTACGCGCGAAATACACATTTTTATACGATTCAAAATCTATATTTATCTGATCTCAGTGAGTTGGGCTACTGTTGAAGTCGTGCAAGCTTTGAATTTTGATATTTTCTTCATTTAGAAGTTGAGTCTGAATGAGTGGCGCATCAATGCCCACCACGTAAAAGCAAACAAACTCATACACATAAATTGTATGTTGTAAAAATATAATTAATCACATTATTTAGTATTAATATACCTAATTTGTTAAGTCAGACGAAACTACACTATAATTTGAAAACTTTACTCATTACAAAACAGACTATTTCTAAACTTAATATGTCATTTAACATATGTGTGTACACAAAGTAACATCATTTATCTTGAAAAGACTTACTCTGTAATAACTTAAAGGACATTTGATTTAATTATTTATCAATATAGCTTACATTAATTTCTTTACTATTTACATAACACTGTCCCCAAATCAACATACAGACTAATCGGTAGATATCAGAATTAAGTTTAGAAAATTGTTATCTACCAATTTCTCGGAAAAGTTCTTTGGTGAAATTCCTTATTCGTTTTATCAATCATTTACCAAAAGTAAAAAAGTGACTACTACATCATTGTTATAGTGTTCACTATCGGGAAGAATTGTAATAGTATTCGCCGCGGTAGCCGTCAATGTCTTCAATTGAGTGGGCAGCAGGCGCCGGGCGGGGGTTCTAGAAAAATATCACCTATCCAGCACGTCTGTGTGCTGTCACGTGCAGAATACAAGCGAGCCGCTACGTGAATCCACATCTACTTGAATACACACCGACGACATAGTCATATAGCCATTAATGTATAGAAAACATCCACAAATTTTTATTTAATTAACACGTTACACAAAATTATAATTTGCGTAATTATTGGTGGTACGACCTCTTGTATGTCCACAGCTATCATCTTAAACTTCAGATTCTTAATGTTGAATGTTCACAGCTGAGTTATATTTAAACCGAAACATATATTCACAAATGCAATTTATAAATATTAATAACTAGCGACCCGCCCTCGCTTCGCTTCGCAAACATTTAATTTTATTATTGATAGCTGAGTCCCGCGATGTTACCTATCCGTGGTTATTCTCGTACCGCGGGCGACGTCACGGGGCGAAGCTAGTCGAAAAAAAGTAGCCTAAGTTACTCCTTATGTCATCAGCTATCTAACAGTGAAAGTCTCGTCAAAATAGGTCCAGCCGTTCCAGCGATTTGCCAGACAGACAAATTGTAAAAAATGTTATTTTGGTGTATGTTTCCGTATAGTATATATCATATGCTTGTAGTAAAAAGCGGCTATTTCAATATTACAAACAGACACTCCTATTTTATTTATACGTATAGATTATATACCATTTGAACAAATATCTATACAGATACTATCTATATACATGAATACAGATCTATATACATGAATAGTGTAAGTTTAACCATCGAACGACAACACGATAGTAAGAATTATAACTGTAAAAAAAAAGTACACAACTTTCAGTTCCTGATAAGGAAATTAGAATCGGTATTGAAACAACGACGAAGACAATGCCAAGGCAACTCTATAAGAAAATTATGTAATTAATAAATAAATCATCATCATCATTCTCCTACCCTTCTCCTAATCACCGGGGTCGGCGCAACATGTTTTCTCCTTCCATACTCTTCTATCATATACCATTTCTTTGCTCACTCCGCTCTTACACATATCGTCTTTCACACAATCCATCCATATTTTCTTGGATCTACCAATTCCACTAGAAAAATCAGAAAATAAATAATTAATAATACATTGTCGAACCTTCGTGTCAGTGTGTATCCGGTATCCCGGAGCGTGCCCAGTACATCAGTTCAGTTGACAGTTTGACAAGTGTATTTTTCACTGCAACACAAGTCTTATGCATACAACGTCCTTGCAAATCTTTATTATTACATATTATTCATATATTTTCTTGAGGGGCAAGATGAGCACGTGTGATATATTAAAATAATATAAGGCTTCTCTAGAAATATTAAAACGTAGTTAGTCGGTGATGCTTCACACATCTCATAAGGAGACGAAGCCCACTGATCTCGCCGGATCTTCTCAGTAGGTTGCGTTTCCGATCCGGTGGTAGACTCAACGAAGCACTGTTCTTGCTAGGGTGCTTCGGGGTGAATTAGGGGTTCAAAATGTATGTTGCATGTTCGTCACTTTTGAAGCATGATGCGTGAAATGCAATATTAAAGCTTCTTATATATTCACCGGCTTAAACCCAGGGCGGGTCCCTTCGTTTTTGTATATTCCTTGCTGTCTACGCTCCTCGTTTTCTTTAACCATATAATTGGTTGGGGAAAAAGTTTTTTTTGGCATTATAGTATGTATGAACTTGTAATAAAATCTCTTTGGCAAATACTATTTGTATCTGGCTAGTTTCGGTATAATTAAGAGTTTAAATTTTAAAGAAGATAATTCCAAATTCAAATTAGGAAAATGTGTGACTTTTATTTATTTTTCGTACTGTCAAGATGAGTGATTCTAATGAAGAAATTCGATACATTTTAAAATTTTACTACAAAAAAGGTAAAAAATTTGCAATGTTTATGGATCTAGTGCAGTGTCTGTGAGAGTAGCACAAATTTGGTTTAAAAAACGTTTTCAGTCCGGAAATTTTGATGTCAAAGATGCACGTCGCCCTATTACGGATAAAATGGATGCAATTTTTGAAAAAGTGGAGCAAGATCGGCAGTAGTTACGACGTAACTGAAGAACTGGGAATTGACCACAAAACAGCTTTGACGCATTGGAAAAAAACTGGGTACACAAAAAAGCTCGATATTTGGGTACCTACCTCACGAGCTCACTGAAAGAAACCTAATGAACCGTGTACTCATTTGTGATTCTTTATTACGACGTAATGAAACCGAACAATTTTTGAAGAAGCTGATAACTGGTGATGAAAAGTGGATCGCGTACGACAAGAACGTGCAAAAAAGGTCGTGGTCAATGGCCGGTCAGGCTTCACAGACTGTGGCGAAACCCGGGTTAACTCTCAACAAGGTGATGCTGTGTGTGTATGGTGGGATTGGAAGGGCATTATTCATTATAAGCTGTTACCACCAGGCAGGCCCATCGATTCTGAACTCTACTGCGAGCAACTGATGAGATTAAAGCAAGAAGTTGAGAGAAAGCGGCCGGAATTAATCAACAGAAGGGGTGTGGTTTTTCATCATGATAACGCTAGACCTCACACACGTTTAGCCACTCAGCAAAAATTAAGAGAGCTTGGCTGGGAGGTGTTAATGAATCCGCCGTGTAGTCCTGACCTTGCACCTTCAGATTTCCATCTGTTTCGGTCTCTTCAGAATTCTTTAGGCAGTATCAGGTTAACATCACGAGAGTACTGCCAAAACCAATTGTCGCGGTATTTTGATCAGAAGCCCCAAAATTTCTATAGCAATGGTATCATGTCCCTACCTACAAGATGGCAAAAAGTTATCGAACAAAACGGTACCTACATACTTAGTTAAATGTAAATAAACTATATTAAAAAAGTTGTGAATTTTCTTAAAAAATGCGAAGAAACTTTTCCCCAATCTTATACATTACGTTCCCGTAGTTTTTTTTATTTTTTTTTTATTGCTTATATGGGTGGACGAGCTTACAGCCCACCTGGTGTTAAGTGGTTACTGGAGCCCATAGACATCCACAACGTAAATGCGCCACCCACCTTGAGATACAAGTTCTAAGGTCTCAAGTATAGTTACAACGGCTGCCCCACCCTTCACCCTTCTTGCTATGGGACTCACCAAAAACATTTATCTTAGAAAAAACGTGCTTTTCAAACTATCGCAATTTTCACAACTAACGTACTTTCAAAAATGAAGACCGTAATTCTACAGAACAAATAATTCACGATTTTCAAAAAACAATCCCCAGGAACTGTAATGGTTTTTCAATTTGTTTGCCAACTCGACTGTGGACGCCGACGATATATTAATTCGGCAAAACAACAAGTTCTCTGGCTGCCGGCCATGACTTTATTTATGCGTCTGCTTAGAAATCTCGGTGCGTTAGATAGAAAGAGGTCAGAAATTCATTTATTCGAATAGTACTAACATATATACGAAAGCTTACGCTACAAACAATGACATACTGCTTAATATTAGGAATATAAGACCTTCCGTGTCTTCTTTCTGAGGTCTCAATTCACATTAAAACTTCAATCATCAAATTGCAATCATTTAATCTGCTTTAATCTGCAAGTTAGTCATGTCTGTAACAAGTTTGAACCAATTTCAATTTGAACATTTCAATGCCGCATTGATAGCTTAAGATAATCTGGTGAGGGGAATCCTTCACAAGACAGAGACACAAATACAAAACATCTACAAATTTAACCTACGAGAAGATGTGGATACACTTCTATCGGAGAATTAGATATATTTTTACTACCATATGAATATTCGTTCGATTTCGCTTCTGTCACATGCGAACTGCCCTGCCTATTTCTCCCGTGAAGCAGTAATGCGTTTCGGTCTGAAGGGTAGGCAGCCGTTGTAACTATACTGAGACCTTAGAACTTATATCTCAAGGTGGGTGGCGCATTTACGTTGTAGAAGTCTATGGGCTCCACTAACCACTTAACACCAGGTGGGCTGTGAGCTCGTCCACCCATCTAAGCAATAAAAAAAACTGCACACATGTTTTTTTTATTTTTTTATTACATAATTGCGTGAACAAGCACGGATTTTGCACTTGGCACTTTTGGCACTTGGTGTTAATAGTTACAGGAACCCGTGGGCATCGTGAATACCGCCACCGACCTTGAGACAAAGAGTCAAAGTCTTGATTGTATAATATAACAGCTATCCCATCCATATTAACGGTAGGCAGCGGCTTGGCTCTGCATCTGGCGTTGCTGAAGTCCATGGGCGACGGTAACCACTCACCATCAGGTGGGCCGTATGCTCGTCTGCCTACAAGGGCAATAAAAATATATAATTCCTTAAAGGGTACCAGAATGCATTTTTCTTTTGTTTTTTATTTATTGCTTAGATGGATGGATTACCTGATTACCTGATTATGGCTTGGCCCGAATGGTATAGTACGCTAGGCCCACCGGTGGGACGCATGGCGATCAACGTTTTTTTTTATTGCTTAGATGGGTGGACGAGCTCACAGCCCATTGACATCTACAACGTAAAGGCGCCACCCGCCTTGAAATATAAGTTCTAAGATCTCAGTATAGTTACAACGGCTGCCCTACCCTTCAGACCGAAACACGTTACTGCTTCACGACAGAAATAGGTAAGCATGCATGAGCGATTAGCGGCAGAAATAAGCCGTTAGTGGTATATTTCGTGCGGCCTTATAATTCGGTCTACCAACAGTAATTACACAAATTAAATTCTAGTTTAATTCTTACTACACCATGTTATCCGTGAAATTTTTGGGGAACATGCGTCAAGTACATGTTTCATTGGAAAAATTGGTACCTGTCTGCGGAATTTGAACACCGGTATAGTCGCATCGCGCAAAATGAGAACACCGGGCTTCTTACCCTTAAGACCACGGCGATTTCATAGCAAATAATATTATTAACATCTGTTACGGTTTCACGCCGAAACCACCGATTTGAACCGATTGTGACGAAATTTAATATGGTTATAGCCTAAACTCCGAGAAGGAATATAGGTTACCTCTCATCCCACCGACGTACAGGGATTTAGACCCACGCGATCAAAAGTATAGTACATGCGGACGAAACTGGGAAGGCAAACTACTTAATACACATTTTAAAAACACACGAGAACCATCGTATATATGAGTCGACTATTATCAAAGCCGGCAATGTGACTTTTGGACAATTATTGATAAATCAGAAAAACGAATTATTGACTTTGTATTCCATTGGCAGTCAGAAAACTCTTCCGATCGACATCTTACATAAATAACAGGTTAACTATTAACCTTTATTTAATGCAGGTTTTGAACCGTATTCTTTGAAGGAGACGATTATATTCAAATCAATCTGTATTGACATATCAATAATTTTTTTTTGTCCAAATGCACAGATTGCCACCTTTGATAATAGACGACTCATATAATACAAGAAAGCATCTAACAATGTAAAGTTTTTCACATAAATGCAAATTTGAAAACTATGAACACTAGTTCGAGTCAGTCTTGTTAAGTTATGCATTCTTCTATACTAATATTATAAAGAGGAAAGATATGTTTGTTTGTTTGTATTGAATAGGCTCCGAAACTACTGAACCGATTTGAAAAATTTTTTCACTGTTTGGAAGCTACAATATTCCCGAGTGACATAGGGTATAATATTTTTTGAAAAAAATTAGGGATCCTTACTAAAACTCCAATAATGTAACCCAAGGTGTAAAAGAATACCTAAAATAATCTTTACGTCGCGTGCCCTGCGAAAACTATTGATGATACACATTATTATTTACAAAAAGTGTCGGGACAGCATATGTCTAAGTATTATAGTTATGCCTCAATAAGTGTTCTTTTATTTAATAAAATAAAACAACGTCACATATCGTTAAAATTTTTGTTAAAGAACCGAGCGGAGCCGGAGCGGGCCGCTATGTTGTATATTATTATAAGGTAAAAGCTCCTAATACGGCGGTAGTCAAAATCGCTTCCTATTACGGTGGTATTTCTATTTTCGTATTTTATTTTTGTTGTATTCAATTTAAGCTCACCAAAACGGAAACTATAATATTTATTCTGAATCTATTACTTCATAACGTAACTGACGTTTTTAAGTAAGTAATTTGTTATACTTTAAATGGTTACTCTATTATGTGAGTCGACTATTATCAAAGCCGGCAATCTGACTTTTGGACAATGATTGGTAAATCAGAAAAACGAATTATTGACTTTGTATTCCATTGGCAGTCACAAAACTCTTCGGAGCGACATCTTAGATAAATAACAGGTTAACTATTAACCTTTATTTAATGCAGGTTTTGAACCGTATTCTTTGAAGGAGACGATTATATTCAAATCAATCTGTATTGACATATCAATAAATTTTTTTTGTCCAAATGCACATATTGCCACCTTTGATAATAGACGACTCATGTACTTTGTTGTAAAATAAAAAAAAAATCGCTTAACTTCTTACCGAGTCCGTCATTTTTGTTATTTATCGATGCATGTCAATTTTTCATCATATTTTATTATCTATTCTTATAATTAATAACATGCCAAATAATAATTAATACATGCCAAAGCGAAATAAATGAGCGCGATCCGCAGTGATTGGTCACAATCAATCGTCAAACGGAAAAACTGGTTGTATTGTGACCACGAAATGTAGCTCAATTGGGATTTTTAATTTCTGTTTTTGTATGTAAGTAACATAAAATTAGCAACGGAAAAAATTACTTAATTTCACATGTTATCGAAGGTGAGTTGAGCTATTTATATTCTTAACATTATAACGCCGCACAATACATTTAAAAGAAGTGTCTATTGTAAGTGGTCTAAGTCCGTGGGTGGCCGATGGATACTAACATGTTCTCTCTATCGATTTTTTGAAGTGAAACAGTCTTGTGCTCCTATCTCGAAGATACTACACGAAACTAAAGCCACATTTTTCAAAGTAGACATCACCTTTGACTCTGTGATGTCTATGTCTGGTAGTCACTTAACACCAGAAGGACCGTATGTCTATGTAATTAATTATGTTTCTATATTTTTTTATAGCTTAGATGGGTAGCTCCATTAACAATGCTTTTAGGTACCTCAAGCACCGGCCACCATCCACGCCGAAACCGTCGCTTGCGACAAAAGGCTCGACAAGTAAATGAACCCATAGACACAGACCACTGAGTTTCTCGCCGGATCTTCTCAGTGGGTCGCGTTTCCGATCCGGTGGTAGATTCTGCGAAGCACTGAAAAGCGCAAAATGAAAGCAGACGTTTATTTATCCCACCAACACAAACTGCATGGTAACCCGATTCTTTCAGGGAGAATAGGACGAAGCAAAAAAATTAATGATGGGAAATCGAGGGTAGATAAAGGGAAGTGATCAGTCTGCAGCTGCGGGGGATCTTCAATATTGATACTGGTTTCTGGGGGATGAAGGTTGTAACTATTCGACGAGTATTATATTCAAATTGGCTTTAAAGTATCTAGATATTTTTACGTAAATTTCGAACTTAACTGCATGCACTTCAAGTGATTACCAATGAAAGATATCTAATTTAGGTCTGATGAGACAAACCTATACAAAACTATTTCGACCTCATGCTTACCTCGTGACGTTTAGTTTATTTATTTATTTATTGCTTTAATGGGTGAACGAGCTCACAGCCCGCCTAGTGTTAAGTGGTTACTGGAGCCCATAGACATCTACAACGTAAATGCCGCCACCCACCTTGAGATATAAGTTCTAAGGTCTCAGTGTAGTTACAAACGGCTGCCCCACCCTTCAAGCCGAAACGTATTACTGCATCACGGTAGAAATACTCAAGGTGGTGGTACCTACCCGTGCGGACTCACAAGAGGTCCTACCACCGGTGTAAGTGGACTGTGACACTCACACAGTAACGTCCATAGGCTCCGACACCCACTTAACAATAGATAATCCATAAGCTCGTCCAATAAATCCAATAAATAAAAGATATAACCAGATGATCATAGTGTCTGTTGTATTTTAGAACATCTACCCAATCTGTCAAACAAGATGGTAGTACCAGCGTATGCAGTCCCACAATTTCCCTCATTACCATTGGTGGAATTGGTAACATCTATTAAATTTCTCAAAATTCATGTTCACCAAAACCATGTTTATCTCAGACCTGATCCTAAATTACCATGTTTTTCTTTAACTTTTTCAATATATTATATAGATAGCATTTGAGCACGAAACAAACTGACCGTGAAATAAACTGCTTGCTATTACATAAAACAGAGAGCCGACCGGAAGACGACACCAAGATTAATCGTGACGTCAGCGCCGGAAGTGACGACGCGGGGACGGCCGACGGCGCCGGAAGTCCGGGCAGCCGCCGTTTGCCCGCCAACTGCGAATAGTGGACTGCGAATGTGTGACGTAGTGGCTTCAAACTTATTGTTTAAAGCCATTCAAGCGAAGTTTAACTTCAGACTTATTCTGCCTTCGTAGGTATAACAAGTTTCAACATTTTGAATGCTATGACATTCGTATGTACTGGTGGTGGTGCGACTTGTCATTTCACACAAGTTTCATAAACCGTGAGACGCTGAAGCGTTCAAATTCGTACAGTGAGACAACTGATATAGGTACTATGCGATTGTGTTTCAAGGTTGATGGCGACATTCAGGTCGTTGATCTCTGGTATCCACTTAACGCCGTGTGAGTCGTAAGCTCATTCAAGTAAAATAATATATATATTTTTTATTTTCACTACGCGATTTTCACAGATAACATTTTATAAGCTAATCAGTTTTTGGATAAACGATTCACGGCTTTAACCTTTCCTCGACTGTTACAAAAAAAAATACTGCATCGGAAACAAACAAAATGATTATGAAATTTATAAGCATTGCCCACTTCTGATCATGTCATTCTAATTCTAAATTATCCTCTTTTTTTAATCTTCCAAGCTATGTTTTCCAGAGTAATTTTTCAACACTTATAGGGATATTTGTTTTCCGATTTCACATCTCCAGCAGTAACATGAAGTTTCCAGCCTGAAAACGATTTCGCTCATTAAAGTCGGGCCAGAGTAACTCAGAACTTTCATTCTGCGTTCTATTTTGAAACGTAAACTGCCTGTGATGTTGTACAAACTTCAATCCCATACCTCAAAATATCGTTTTTCCTGTCGTACCACAAACACTTTCAAATCGTCAACAGCAAATCTATACTAATATATAAATCTACAGTGGTTTTTACGCATGTTCCGTTATAGCTACTGAACCATGCATCAGATTGACTGATCCAAAAATACATGTGCTTAATGAATAGGCTAATATTTATATAAGGTAAAAGCACCTATTACGGAGGTATTTCGCAAAATTTGAAAGTAAGAAAGAAAAATAAGCATTTGTAAGTATTTCTAAAGATGGAAAAAATTTTCATCGTCAAAAATGGAATTTAAATTTCGTATTACTGTTGAGTCTATGTTTCTTTTCTAGAAATTACTTATTTAAAAAAATGTTTTAAATAGCCGGGTCGATTTTCCCTAATACGGAGGTATGATTGAGGTCAGAGCCTATTACTGCGGTAGACGGTTCCTAATACAGAGGGTCAGAAATTATATTTATTAAGTTCCGAACATATAATATTTATTAAGTAAATAATATAAATGTGAAGAACTTAAATTGTAAGTTTTGCATTAATTGACCACTTTTAATGAAATTTATAATACAAATGTACCTAGTAAGTATAACAGTGCATTCACACAGGTCGGCTCGGAAAGAAGAGTACATTTTTACCGCGTTGATGAAGTGATTTGGATTGTATTTTAACATGAGAATTCTAGGGATACACATAAATAAAATTGGAGCGTCTGTTTGTAATATTGAAATAACCGTTTTTTACTACATGCGTATAAATATATATACGGTACATACACCAAAATAACATTTTTTACAATTTTTGTCTGTCTGTCTGTTTGTTCCGGCTAATCTCTGGAACGACTGGACCGATTTTGACGAGACTTTCATTAATAGATAGCTGATGATATAAGGAGTAACTAAGGTTTTTTAGACTTAAAATGGTAAACTTAAGGTAAGTGAAGTTTTCGGCTCAATTCAGACATCGGTGGCAACGGCCGACAGCGATGCGAAGGCCTACCCGATCTTGTGGACCGAATGGTAAACAGTCGACGTCGCCCTAAGCACGTCATTACGGATCTTCCCGATCCATTAACGGTGTTTTAGGTACCTCAAGCACAGGTTACCGTCCTCGCCGAACCCGTCGCTTGCGCTGAAGAACTCGAAGAAGAAATCAACCTATAGACGCAGCCCACTGAGTTTCTCACCGGATCTTCTTAGTTGGTCGCGTTTCCGATCCAGTGGTAGATTCTTCGAAGTACTGCTCTTCGTAGGGTCAGTGTTAGCAACACTCCCGGTTTGAGCCCCATGAGATCATCTACACGTCAAGGGGAAGCTGAAATAGCCTGCCAAGGCTATCAGCATTGGTAGGAGAAAAAAAAGGTGCGAAGAGCACTTTCAGCTTTGAAAGAATTTTAAACTTTATCTACATTGTTTTATAGATCAGTATCGCTTGAAAGGATAAAAATGTTCGGTGGCTGATGCGGCGGCCGCTGCCACTGCTGTCTGAATAGAGCTATACATATTTAAGATGAACAAAATAGAATTACTTAATGGTAAATTTATTGAGGACTGCTTAGGAACAAACAAACAAAGCATTTGCTTGACCATCTGTGCATGTTTCACAGATGGTCATCTGTGAATGTAAACAAAAGATAAGAAAGTTTAATAGTTTTATGAATGAGTCTTTGTGCCTTTATCGACTCAATAGAAATATCTGTACGGGATTTCTGGGAATCTGTCATAAATGGTTCATAAAAACAAATCGCTATACCCGAAATTGATGCTATAGTATCCAAAGTCGCTCTTACCGAATGAATTTCTTACGAAAGTATGCTTTAAATTCAAGGGACGTAAGTTCGACGTTGTTATAACCGAGGTCGTTATACTATTCCCCTCTTATACATCGTATTTCTCTCTGAAAAGGGTTTGCTGGAAGAAAACTCATGAAGAGTTAAGCTCGCCTTTGTACATAGTATTTAGACATTCTTTAAATCTGTTTTTATTGTATTATCTTTTTGTGTAAAATAAGTATAAATAACCTTTCTATTATTTCTATGGAATCCTAAAACTTGTAATTTTATGTTCTATGAATATGACCGTAATAGGAGATCATAGAACCTAACACAGAGTTACCTGGAAATAACTACCACCGTAATAGGAAAACTACTCGTATTTTTTTAATCCTAATTCTGACCCATCAAAATTTCGATAAACAAAGAATGTAAATACTTAATCAAACGATAACAGTTTTTTGGCCCAGATGTGTAAAACTCAAGTCAACAGTTATACAAAATAAATGATTTGTGATTAATTAAAATACACCTTCCTATTTTTACCCCTTCTAAGAAACCAACATTTTGCACTCGACAGTTTTCATATTTAACTAGATTTTTAATGAATAATACATACCGCAGAATATGGTTTCTAATTTACAAGATTAATAATTATTCCAACTAAACTTGGAACTAATTCAATAACTTAATAAATTGAAAGTTATAAACAATTAAATATGCCCAGTATATTTCCTATTTCGGAGTTATACCACCGTATTAGGATTAATCTATAAAATTCGTACCGTATTACGGCGGTATTTTGTTTCTGATTTTTTGAGTAAAAAATTAGTTACATATATGAAACAAGCTATTTAAAAAGTAAGTATAATAGTAGGAAAATGCTATAAATAACACATTAACAAAGTTGAACGACTTATTAATACAAAAAACTTAGTTTCTAAATATTAGTGTACTTATTTTTTTGTTCCGCGTTTGTATGGAAACTCCTCTCACGTTGATGCCGTGCTACAAACTGATAGATCTTGTAGTGTTGTTTATATGTTACACTTGAAAATGTCAGTTATGTTATGAAGTAATAGATTTAGAATAAATAGATTCCGTTTTGGTGAGCTTAAACTGAATAAAACAAGAATAAATGTCGAAAATAGAAATACCACCGTAATAGGAAGCGATTTTGACTACCGCCGTATTAGGAGCTTTTACCTTAAGTGTTGGAATCCCTAATAATAATGACAATAAATAATAATGTCAATTTTAAATGCGCAGCGAAGCGGGCGAGTACGGTTAGTACAAAAATAAAATTTAAAAACACAACTCGTAATAGTACCTCAGCTTCGCTTAAAGGTTTTGACATCATAATAGATGTTTTTATTCTTCGGATAGCCCAGAAGGCAAATTGTCGTAGAAACACTTTAATAACATGGATTCTCACTGCGGGAGTCCGTGCCCGGTGAAACTCATAAAAGCGCTTCACATGTAACTCTCTACTTTAAAATTACAAACAGTCGTTCAAGTTTTACAAAACTCATCCCTATGCGAGAACGTGGAGTCGTGTATTAATGGATAAGCCGTAAGCTAACGCATTTACCGGTACCATCTATGATCTTCACAGACACGTCCTTACGGATCCATCAGATCCAATAACTCTTGCATTAGATACCTTCAGCTCTAACACTAGGAGGAGGCTCTAACACAGGAGGAACCCCGGTAACCGTACTCGTCGAACTCGACAAAGAGGTCGACGTGCAACCTAACCCATGCATCAGCCCGCTTAGTTTCTCGCCGGATCTTCTCAGTGAGTCGTGATTCCGATCCGGTAGTAGATTCATTCGCGAAGCAATTGCTCTTGAGTTGTTATGTCTCCTTCGGAGGCGCTCGGGCAGTTGTTAGCAAATCCCACCCCTCCTGGCTGAGCCTTTGCTCGCCCACCTGTCCTGTTGAAGCTGGAAAGGCCTATGGGCCCCCAGTAAGCTTTCAATAATAATAATAATAAAAGATCTTCACAGATACGAAAACCATCGATTTGAATTGATTGATCTTAAGACTCATCTCCCCAAAGAATGATCTTAAACGGTATCATCTCGCGATCTCAGATTCTGTTCTTGCCCAAAATGATAATCTTCTCGTGTCATAAAACGGACAGCGAAGTATTATAGTCCAGTCCAGTCCAGATTACTCAAGAAACGCCTTTTCCCCGGTAATGAGACCACACATCTTCAGCGGAGTTTTCTTTGTTTCAGTAAAAAAGACATCTTCCCTCATATTATTACCTCAAGGTGGGCGACAGCATTTAATCTAAGCCACATCATTGAGATAATGGCTTTTTATCAGACATCACTGTTATTAAAAACCCATGAGTTAATATACCCGCTCCAGAATGAGACCGTTCACATATCCAAGTAGGAGCATTCATACCTTTCATGTGCGGGAAAGTTGGCATCGCCAGCAAGCGAAGATGAGCGAACAACACGCCAGCATGCACTCTATGAACCACATTTTAATGCAGATTTGCTTTCAGTTTTGCTCACGATGTTTTGGCCTACGGTCGTACTGTTGGCAGCTCTGTTGGTAATCAATTTCGAATGAAAGTAAATCGCAGAGCGTTTAACTCGTAAACAAAAGCGATGCAGTTGGAATTTTTCAATGTCCTCATAAAAGAGAATGAGCGAATGGGGACGGTATTCAAATGAATATGTAACAGATGCTTTGCAAGGTTTATTTATTACAAAAATAATATGAACGTTTTATATCATTCTCGTTTATATAGTTTTGTTTTTCCTTTTACTAGTGGCCCCGCAGTAGTCGAAATTCGACTATATTAATTGAAATTATAAGTTTAAACATCAATATTGTTCTATTGTCAAACACTATTATAATTCGATAATAATATAATCACAGTATTCGTCAAAACTGCACTATAGATCAATAATATTAAAGACAAACAATATTAATCTATTTTCAATTCGACCACAGACTTATAAACAATAACAAAAGTTTCTCAATTACAGTAAACAGTGACAGTAAACAAAGAGTATATTTTTATGTATGTGTTGTGTCAAATACATGGTAGTGTGTGTGTAATGTTTTCTTTATTGATTTAAAATATATTTTATGCATTATTTTAAAAAAATATTGGCATTGTACACTCCTTCTCTATATGCTCTATAAGTGTGAGAAATGTCATACTCCTCCGTCTGCGCAATTTTCGTAAAAAGGGGTACAAAATTTTTGCTTCACGTATTAATATATAGATTGCACGCTTTCTAAGCTTATTCGTTTCTTCACAATAAACAATTGTGACTTCTTTTTTTTTAAATCCAGCAAAATAGAGCCAATAAAGTAAATAAAAGTATTTTAAACAAACATTCCCGTGACTCAGGCTGCGCTCTTGAGCTTGCTTACGAGTTTTAGTGAAGCTGGAAAGGCTTACAAACTACCAGCCGCAGTCCATCAAAAAAGACTTATTGTTGACCTTAACTGAGGTATCATAGGCTATAGATATACAGTCGGTATCTTAAAGGCATTTGCTGTTCTAAGGTTGGATCCGTTTTATCCCATATAAAAATTCGTCGCCAATGACCTAGGCAAAATCCTGACTCAGAGCTGTTGGATTTGACTTTTTATTTATTGCTTAGTTGGGTAGACGAACTCACGGCCCACCTGGTATTAAATGGTTACCGGAGCTCATAGACACCTACGACGTAAATGCCGCCACTTAGCTCAGGGCCGTTGGATTTAATTTTGTTCTATTGCTTAGTTGGGTAGACGAACTCACGGCCCACCTGGTGTTAAGTGGTTATCGGAGCTCATAGGCAGCTACGACGTAAATGTCGCCATCTACATCATCTCGAGACATAAGGTCTGAGTCACAGTTTTATCAATACAACGGCTGCCCTACCCTTCAAAACGAAACGCATTACTGCTTCAGGTAGGCAGGGTGGTGGTACCCGTGCAGACTCAAGACGTCTTACCACCAGTAACATTCAACTTCAAGAAACATTACGAAAGTAAACCAAACGTTTTTCTGCTGATGTATTCTTATGAACAATAATTAAAAAATTCATTGCTAAAAAAATGTGAGTAATTCATATACTATAAAAGTGAAACCTTCAGATGCGTTCTATCTGCTTCTCTCGCAGGCTACAGCCTGTACACACACGTATATACTTGTCTCTTTTTAGTGTCGCTTTTTCGTTTCATCCAGTTTTAAATCAGAATAGTGCTAAGGAAGATTTCACTTCAAAAATACCGGCTATTTTAAATCTGACAACACAATATCGTAGCTCTCTCTAAACATGTATAATAAAGGCGTTGTAAATTGAAAAAACACTTG
Organism: Bombyx mori; assembly: GCF_030269925.1. Classification (NCBI taxonomy): domain Eukaryota; kingdom Metazoa; phylum Arthropoda; class Insecta; order Lepidoptera; family Bombycidae; genus Bombyx; species Bombyx mori. The sequence continues at coordinate 2,269,222 of NC_085128.1, forward strand.
AAAACTCCAGCCAAGCTCACCTCATTAGCATTTATATGGGGGAAGTTCAGAACACGCCAGCACATAGATCACTGACGTCTAAAGAGAGTGAATCGGTCTCTTTGAAAAACTCTTGGAAAAAAGAAATAGATATTAAAAATAATCGATTCGATACAAGATAAATATTGTTGATGAATTTGTGACATAAAGTCTTTCACTCTGAGTTCAGGATACTAATAATTCGAAATAAGTTGTACGGCAGGGTTTAAATTAGAAACTGCTAATATATTCATGTTACGATTTAAGTTCGGTCCATTTTACACATTCTATACTCAAGTTTCTTTAATCAAAATGCCAAAAGAACAGATCAAATTCTTATATAAGTAAAGTAATTAAAATTACCTTAATCACGCGTTTTCGTCATCATGTTTGCGTCATCACGGACCACTAATAGAAATTCCAATAGAAAAGTTTAATTTAGAAACAAAGACTAAAAATATCTGGTACATAAAACTACGTTTTCAGCAAAATAGAACGTCCATATGTATACCACTAAGAATGGAAAATCCTTACTGCTATCTTCTCAGTGGGTGGCGATTCCGATCCGGTGGTATATTCAGCAAAGTACTGTTTTTATTAGCAAATTATCTCAGGTTGAGCGCGTGAGCTCGCCTACCCATCAAAGCGTAGCTGGAATAGCCTCATAGGCTACTAGCCAATAGACAGAGAAAAAAAAGTGTGGTGTCGTGGGACACCGGATAGGAACGAAGATCCTTATAAATTATCAACTTTATTTTATTCACAAAGATTTATAAAAAATATACAATAATAATATACAAAGAAACAGCTATTTATATGAATAATAATAACCGTTATCACGTAGACTATACATTAGACACTGCATAGCCATCATACTAAGACTATACATATATAATAAAAATCTTACGTTACGGACGCTTTTCCTGGTTAGGAACCCCTCCGCATCGTCCCATAAGGAACTTCGTTCCAAAAAAGTTTTCATAAAAACAATATAAATCTCGTTTGAGAAATATCTAAGCTGAGTTAACAGTTTTTATTTTTATAAAAGATCAATCTCGCACGAAACATTTATCAAGGCCTCAGTATAGTGCAGTAGTAAATCACACGAGGCTCGGCCTGCTATCTCTGCGGCAGGCCTTTTCCTGCCGGTTATTAAAATGCCGCAGAGGTGTCGACTACTGCCCGTGTCGGAACTACATGATGTACGGACCGGACAATAGGGCCGGCTCCGAACTCTATATATATTTTACAACGAGATAAACATTCAAGACCTTTCATCGAATTTTATTCAATGGCATCTTCTCTGTTGTAGTTCAATTTCGAATGAATTTGAAACCACGAAGTAATAACTTTGGCCGTAGCTATAGCTGGCTATATCAAGAACAAATACCAATAATTATGTAGGCTGTTATATAAAATGTCATTACTATACACTATTTAAGGTTAAATGGTAAGATTAAAGAAACTTCCTTGAACTTTTTCTTACATTCCTATTTTAATAGCTATTAATAACGCACTTACAAATTTTCAATCGTATCATTACATGCCCAATCAAAATCCAAAGTAATATTGAAATATATTTTGTATTTCTAAACATATTTTTGCCTCAAAAAAGTACTGTAATTGGCATAAACAGCCCTCCAAATCTTTTCGACGATTTTATGGAGCAAAAAATCAAAACAAAAAGGATTACTATCAAAATCATAACACGAAACAGCTACTTCGCCGATATTATAAAGCATTATAACAAGCGAGCACCGTGTTCGCCAAAATATGAGTAGCACGTATAGTCAAAACAACTGAAAACTGAAGTATTGTATGTGTGAGTAAATGTTACAACAGAATTGGGACAGGTTTTCCACGGACGTCGCTTTGCAGAGTTTTTTTTTCTTTACAGATGTGAAAATGAGCTCACCACCCGCGACTACAGAAATCTGCATGGATGGACCCTCAATGTGAACTCTAAGGGCCAACTTTGAAACAGAAAGTATAATTCTTAATTGCATTATAAAAATGCGATCGTTCTTCAAATCACAATGGCTTTACGGCAGAACATAGACTGATTGGTTAGTAAGCAAGTACCTATTTACAATACACCCTCAATAATTACGGAAATGTGAGGATTTTTAGTAACCGACACCATTTCATCATCCTGAAGGTCATCTCTGAACTCTTAATCGTATAAATGTGGACTTTGATATATATGATATACTCACAAAGACGTAAATATGCCAACTTTGAAACAAAAAGTATAATAAAATTCTGAGTTGCATTATAAAAATGCATTCATTCTTCAAACTACAATGACTTTACGGCAGAACATTGACTGTTTGGTTAGTAAGCAAGTACCTATCTACAATACACCCTTAATGATTACGGAAATGTGAGGATTTTTACTAACCGACACCATTCCTTCATCTTGAAAGTTGTCCGTGAACTCCGAATCGTATAAATGTGGACTATGATATACATGGTATACTCACAAATACGTAAATATGCCAACTTTGAAACAAAAAGTATAATAAAATTCTGAGTTGCATTATAAAAATGCGTTCATTCTTCAAACTACAATGACTTTACGGCAGAACATAGACTGTTTGATTGATTAGTAAGCAAGTACCAATTTACAATACATCCTCAATAATTACGGAAATGTGAGGATTTTTACTAACCGACACCACTCCTTCATCGTGAAGATCGTCCGTGAACTCCGAATCGTATAAATTTTTTTTTTTTTTTTTTTTATTACTTAGATGTGTGGACGAGCTCACAGCCCACCTGGTGTTAAGTGGTTACTGGAGCCCATAGACATCTACAACGTAAATGCGCCACACACCTTGAGATATAGTTCTAAGGTCTCAGTATAGTCACAACGGCTGCCCCACCCTTCAAACCGAAACGCATTACTGCTTCACGGCAGAAATAGGCGGGGCGGTGGTACCTACCCGTGCGGACTCACAAGAGGTCCTACCACCAGTAATTACGCAAATTATAATTTTGCGGGTTTGATTTTCACTGCACGATGTTATTCCTTCCCCGTGGAAGTCAATCGTGAACATTTGTTGAGTACGTATTTCATTAGAAAAATTGGTACCCGCCAGCGAGATTCGAACACCGTTGCATCGCTCGATACGAATGCACCGGACGTCTTATCCTTTAGGCCACGACGACTTCAAATGTGTGAATTCAATGTGGACTATGATCCAGTATACTCACACAGACGTAAATATCGTCACTCGTTGTACGGACTATACCGCGCGTTCTGTTGGAAAACGTTACGTTTTTGCGTAGATGGCTCGTGGATATTACACGCGATGTAGCGTGCGACACGCGAACACCAAAATAGAGACAATACTCGCCTTCCTATCTCGATCCGCGGCTATCTAGATCCATGACCCGAGCTAAATTACCCTCAATCGATATCTTATGAAATTCGCTTTTTAATGAGTGTGATGTTTTTAATATTAAATTCAGGCGCCGCGCTTTGAGCAAATGACGGTGGTGCGAATTGTAAGAAGAAAGAGTCTGTCGAAGAAAGTGTGACGTGTAGATGATAATCTTTTTAATACGCTTTTATTAGCTTCAGACGTATATTAGTATGTAACGGAATCTTTAAACATGATTTTGACCCCCTTCAAAATGTTGGATTAACTCGAAATTTGGCATACTTATTAAGGACCGATGACAACTCAATATTTTAAGCAGTTTGATCCGTCATCCTTACTAGGATAATCAGGATTAGGAATTTTTTGTTTTCCTAATTAAGTAGCACGTCCGCGTTCGTGTGTGTTGTGGTACAAATTTCTTTTCTTTGATAGCTTTGTGTTTGGATGTCTGGATTTTTAATCATTGCATATATGGTTGGACGAGCTCACAGCCTCCTGGTGTTAAGTGGTTACCGTAGCCCATAGACATCTACAACGTAAATGCCATCGCCCACCTTGAGATATGAGTTCTAAGGGCTCAGTATAGTTACAACAGCTACCCATCCTTCAAACCGAAACGCATTACTGCTTGACGGCAGAAACAGGCAGGGTAGTGGTACCTACCCGTGCGGACTCACAAGACGTCCTACCACCGGTAAAAGACTTGAAATCTTGTGAAAATGAAAACTTGGTGATAGCAACTTGTGAAAGAGTTAGGCTTTGCGTAATTGTACATATGCTATTTTGGAAGGTTAAGTCAACGCTAGGCAGCGGCTTAGCTCTGCCCCTGGCTTTGCTGACGTTCATGGGCGACTGTAACCAGTCACCATCAGGTAGGCCGTATGCTCGTCGGCCTAGAAGTGCAATAAAAGCAATAAAACTATTTATTATCATAATATTAGATTTATTATGCACGTTTACTAAGAATAAAGCTAGGACAACCACAAACTATTCGACACTAGATAACACAGCTTAAGTCCACGAACTAAGTCTTGATTCATTACATTGGTGATCGACCTCTCGATCCACCTTGAGACATGATTTCGAAGTCTCAATTGCATTGTAAGCACAGGATCAAACTAGATCAGAACTCACCATCCATACCAATGTATATATCACGATACATTGCAAAGTTAGCCTTTAAATATGATTAACGTAAACATATTCTACAATTAAACCGCCAAAGATTCAAAGTTCAAGTCTGAAACATAACGTATTGCCGCATGAGACATATTGCGGGTCACAACCAACCGATCACTATCGAAACATATTCATATCACGACACGCTCATTTTCCTTAAAACTAAACTATATATAACAAAGCAGCGAATCTATATCTATACTTAATATTATAAAGAGGAAAGATTTGTTTGTTTGTTTGTTTCGAATAGGCTCCGAAACTACTGGACCGATTTGAAAAATTCTTTTTCCATTAGAAGCCGACATTGTCCCTGATGAACATAGGCTACTTTTTTTAATTTTTTATTTTTTTTTTGTTTTTTTTGTGTGTTTTAATGTTTCCGAAGTGAAGCGAGGGCGGGTCGCTAGTAATATTATAAAGAGGAAAGATTTGTTTGTTTGTTTCTTTCGAATAGGCTCCGAAACTACTGGACCGATTTGAAACATTCTTTTTCCATTAGAAGCCGACATTGTCCCTGATGAACATATGCTACTTTTTTTATTTTTTTTTGGTTTCATGTGTGTTTTAATGTTTCCGAAGCGAAGCGAGGGCGGGTCGCTAGTCTTAAATATTACGAAAACAGCAATAAAGCGACGATGTAATAACGAGAGAAGTTTCCCCAAGTTGTCCGGTATAACCCCTCGAGTGCATAGGGAGTAGTTTGTGGCATAAATCCGAATGAATTGACAAGTCGTTGTACAGACGACGAATTTTATAGGAGGAAAAGTCGACGACAGTGATCTGTCATTGCCGAAGCAGACAGATTCATTACCATTTTATTTGTTTTCTTTTGCATCCGGCTGATGAAAACCGTACAAAGAACAACAAACTTGAAATGTTATTTTTTTTTATTAATTTTTTTATTGCTTAGGTGGGTGGACGAGCTCACAGTACATCTGGTGTTAAGTGGTTACTGGAACCCATAGACATCTACAACGTAAATGCGCCACCCACCTTGAGATATAAGTTCTAAGATCTCAGTATAGTTACAAAGGCTGCCCCACCCTTCAAACTGAAACTCATTACTGCTTCACGGCAGAAATAGGCAGGGTGGTGGTACCTACCCGCGCGGACTCACAGGAGGTCCTACCACCAGTAAATGGTACCAGTAACCAGTAAATGTTTCTTGAAGTCTTAGCTTAATTTGCACCCGTAATTGTAATTGATAATACTTTGGGCTTATGTACTCTATTCAAGCAACACTATGTATTAAGAGAAGTAAATTGGGAAATTAGGTAAATAATAGAAGATAAAATATGTCTAACATTTTACCACGGTTTCTCACTTCAGGAATTTTAACTTATAGATACCCAGTCGTGTCCTAAATTCAATCACTAATATTTCATTTAATGCATTGTACGACTTTTAATTTATTTTTGTACATGAAAACTTACTTGGTTAAATTAATATTTGCTGTTTTCTTAAAAAACTTCGAAAAATTGCTCCTGTGTGCTTAGTGCGAGTTTTTTAACGTTCTCGATAGCGTAAAAGTTAACTCATATTTATTTGTATGGAATGGGATCGTTTGCCTGCGTTAGCCGCTAGGGGCGCTGTTCCAACTGCATACAAAATTGGGTTAACTTTTACGCTATCGAGAACGTTAAGAAACTCGCACTAAGCACACTGATTTTGAATACAGTCCGAGGTTGAGAGCATCTGAGGTGAGTCTTGGGTCACAAGCATACCCCACCCATATGGTGAGTAATCTCCATCGCTCGTCAACGTGCCAAGATAAACAACTGAGATGTGTCGAAAGGTGCCGAGAACCAGACTTCCCCTTTTAGAGTAATATTTTTTCTCTTTTATTTGTTCGCAACCCATAAGTTAGGTGTCTAATGTTAGTACCATTTTGAACAAGAAGTAGGAACATTCAAAACAACATTTAAAAACATAATTAAAAAAAAACAGAGCATATGTTTTAGACCAAATTTTTAATTTACACCATAGTTAATTATATATAATTAATTGACATTTGACAGTATGGTAGCTAATACTTAGAAAAGCGCCATCTCGTCGACAGCATTAGAACTAATTTTCAAAGAGGCAAAATTAATGTTTTCCCTAGTTTTGATAAATAATAACAGATGGCAGCAGGAAATTCTTCAAAGTTTACTTTCAAATAATAATTATTAATTAATGGTGATATTTATGTTGTCAAAAATATTGTCTTGATGAAGCTATAATGTCACAATAATAATAAAAATCCACTTCAAAATACTTTAAAATACTGGCTAAACACAGTTCAGTATTATAATAATATAATTTGAATTAAACGTTGAAAAAATGTGGACGGTCAGTGAAATTAATCAAATTATATGTAGTCATCAAACTGATTTGAAAACCGTGAGAAATCACATAAAACTATTAGCGGTGCATAGAATGTAGTGATCCCGCATACTTTAATGATAACGTCTCTTAATTAGTTAATTGACATCAAGTTGATTTAATCACATAATTCGTTAACGCGGCCCTTTTCGTTGACACATCCTTGTTTTGGTTGCGCGGAAGTGACCTACCTAACGTAATATTGTCGTGTTAATATTCGGACTAATGCAGAGTGAGTCGGATAACTCTGCCGATTTCACGCTCGATTACAAATACTAAAAAATCAAAACTACTATACTTTTACGGTTAAATATCACGCTTTTTATGTCACTGTAGGTACTAATATTTCCGATATTACCTATTCTAGGAACATCAGGGGTTATTCTAGATTCGCCGAATTAGTAGGTGAGCTCACGGGGCTCAAACTTGATGACGTTGCTAACACGAACCCTAGCAAGAGCCGTGCTTCGCAAAATCTACCACCGGATCGGAAACGCGACCCACTGAGAAGATCCGGCGAAAAACTCAGTAGGCTGTGTCTGTGGGTTAATTTACTCGTCGAGCCCTTCGTTGAGGTACCTAAAAGCAGCGTTAGTGGATCGGGAGGAGGTTTCCGATGTTTCGAATACTCGGCTAGGATCGAAGCCGGCCTCTAAAAATAATAATAATTTGCTAAACTCAAACTCAAGTGCATAACGATTGTTCAGTCTGATGTTGGTGTGCACGTCACTCCGCAGGTGCCGGCGGATGATCAGCGCCGCAGTTGCTTCGTTACTGTTGGGCATTGCTGAGCCGGTAACCATTTCCAAGCCCCGTTATTTTTCTTATCTTTGTTTTTATTTTTTGTACCTAATTTATATTTGATATAAATGTTTATTATTATTATTATACGCTACAGTGAGACGACATCTTCACTTAAGTGAAGCAACACGACCAATATTGTCGTTCAGAATCACAATTAATTTAACTTTGCAGCGCCTGAATCTTGAAGAAAAACATCGGCGCAGATTTTAATTTAAAAAATTCTTAATTAAATACGCAAAAAAAACTCGTTCGATTATCCGTACTCGATGTTCTTTTATTTCCCACTTCCTTATTAATTCCTTAGCTCAATTGGGTCCGTTTCAAATAAATATGTATAATTTATAATAGACAGTATGATGATATTTGAATCAAGTGCGATTTGGATATACAATTAATTCTATTTCTGATAATTTTTTTCGGTGCCTCTTTTTGTAGCATAATACTCTGCATACTCTATTATTTTACCAATAATTGAATACGGCCGTTAATAAAACAATATATTTACTTAATCTAGTTACGAAACATCTAACTGAAGAACTACTTTAGTCAGAAATAGGAGACGTGCATAGGCGATTCATTCCGTAGATTCAGTGCTCGGCGAATGTTCATAGTAGTAGCTACGTACATACTTAAGATAACTGAAACAAGCTAATTGCATTACACTTGCGTGTTGATTGTAATATGTTTTCAATCCAAAATTATTAAATTATTACTCGACCAAATTAAATAAAGCATTTGTCCTGCTGATTTCTTTTGAACGGCTGAACAATGTTTAAATACGGGTTAACGTACATATAACTGTGCAAAATTAAATGAACTTATTGAGATGAGAGTTCGAATTCTCCAGCGTTTTAAAATAATCGCTCTCTGCCCTTCTCGGGTTTCAACTCTAACGAAGCTTGTTACAAATCTTTCGAAATGAATTACACGAATTTGATTCACTAATACAGTATTCATGAGTCAATCAGAACGACTCAGAAAGGATAAAAACAACAACTTGTGCAAGAGTTAGCATTGCGTTTCTGTTTGCGAGTGTTTTTTGTTATCTTAATAAATATCGTTACAGTGTAGGCTATGTGTATCCGATAAAGCAGTGTTGTCCTAAAAGTATCAAAACAAACGTGGAAATTATCTAGGGCTCAATCGATCAATCAATCTCGGTGATTGGTACGGTATTGGACACGGTATCTTTTTAAGCATTGCTGGTAATATTTAAGTCGACATTTTTACTGGTGGTAGGACCTCTTTCTTGTGAGTCCGCACGGGTAAGTACCACCACCCCGCATATTTCTGCCGTAAAGCAGTAATGCGTTTCGGTTTGAAGGGTGGGGCAGCCGTTGTAACTGTAGTTGAGACCTTGAACTTATATCTCAAGGTGGGAGGCGCATTTACGTTATAGATGTCTATGGGCTCCAGTAACCATTTAACACCAGGTGGGCTGTGAATTCGTCCACCCATCAAAGCAATAAAAATAAAACACGAGAGGGATTTAGAATTCTCATTTCGGAGTTGCTGATTCAGTTTGAATCGCTGAGCTAAAAAAATAAATAGGTCCTTAAAGTCCTAAGGGAGGTCAAAGAAAACGGAATACTTTGAAACCCTATACTTTCCGTCCGTTATGAAATTGTATCGTTTGAAACAATTTGTTCGAGGGTCACTCGTCTAAGCCACTCTCGCTGTTAGTCTCATCCGGTTACATTACAACTATGTATATCAATTTTCGTACAATACTTTTGTCTGTGTATTTTGAGAGTGTGACCTATTTAAATTAGGCAGCGGCTTGGCTCTGCCCCTGGCATTGCTGAAGTCCATGAGCGACGGTAACCACTCAACCGCGGGTGGGCCGTAAAGAAAGCTACATTTTATGTCTCATAATAAAAACAATAATTCATGATTTTTTCTTCTAGCGGTAGCATTTTGAACAGTAACCTTTGTGACCAAAATTCGGTCATATATTAAACGAATTACTCTGGACGTCGACATATCATTGATATACTGGAAAAATAGCCAAGTATAATTTTAATATTATATATTTAAATAATTTCATTAAGATTAATTGTTGTAGTAGGTCAATAAAGATACGAATTTTTTTTAAACAATATCCATCATCTGGAAGTCATGATTATAATTCATTTTATATAAACAATTTTGTTAAGAATTTGTATAATAAATCCAGCATACAAACAGAGCCACACAGCGCTTCTCTATACCGATGCATTATTCAATTAGGCTGATAACACTTAGTATGATGATCGCTAATAAAATTGTAATGTCTTGTTTCCGAGACGCGTGGGCAACTGAGATGGGATGCGCCCGGAGTCTCTACAGCTTATCGGGAACATTTCTATTGTAGCGTTTTAACTAGATCTTCTTCTGGGCTCGTTTACGATAATGAGAGAATAACATCCAAACGTAGCGGGAATAGCCTATTAAGCTTTTTTTATTTATTGCTTATATGTTTGGACGAGCGCACAGCCCACCTGGTGTTAAGTGGTCAATGGAACCCATAGAAATCTACAACGTAAATGCCGCCACCCACCTTGAGATATGACTTCTAAGGTCTCAGTATAATTACCAGGCATTAGTTAGGTAAATAAAAAAGCAAACAATAGGCTTGTTATTTCTATAAGTGTTAATAAATATGAAACTTACATTATTATTTTTTATTGCTTAGATGGATGGACGAGCTCAAAGCCCACCTGGTGTGAAGTGGTTACCGAAGCCCATAGACATTTACGACGTAAGTGCGCCAACCACCTTGAGATATAAGTTGTAAAGTCCCACAGTATAGTTACAACGGCTGCCCCGCCCTTCAAACCGAAACGCATTACTGCTTCACGGCAGAAAGAGGCAGGGTAGTGGTACCTACTCGTGAGGACTCACAAGAGGTCCTACCACCAGTAGTTACGCAAATTATAATTTTGCGGGTTTCATTTACATTCGAGCTTATGTCTAGTTTTATAGGAAGTTGGGCGTCTTGTCAGCCTGTACGGCACCACCCTGCCTATTTCTGCCGCGAAACAGTAAAGCGTTCTGTTTTGGAAAATGGAACAACCGTTACAATGTAGGTATCTACTATTGAGACTTAGACCTCATACCTCAAAGTAAGCTTTAACGTTGTGATGTCTAGTCCAGTATTCACTTGATACCACAAATGGGCCGTGAGTTCATTCAAACGAATATGTAATAGCAAAAAACCTGTATTTTGTCACTCTTGATCATACTTAGATTCGTGCTTTTAAATTTGAAACCTTTCTAAACTCCGATGGAAGAGGATCCCTAAAAAACAAAAATATTGCATTTACTCTCACAGTTTCTTCATACAAAACAATATCGTTTTATAGAGATGTTAGGTGTGCGACAAGTGCTAAGTAAGTAACTCGTAATACTAGCCAGTTTTATGTTCCGAGAAAATCTCAGATTAACGTCTCAGTACACATTCGTGCGACCTGCAGAAATTGGATGACACATATTTGTCGCAATTTGGAACTCGGCCTGACAACGTAACCCTTTAATGCTACAGAACTCAAACATTAACTGCTTTGATACTTTTTCTTTTGTCGTATTTTATAAGAGCGGTTTTTTTTCCTACTTAAACTGATAGCCTTGAGAGGCTATTTCAGCGTAACCTTAATTAGTAGGTGAGCTCATGGGGCTCAAACTGGAGTGATGCTAATACTGACCCTAGCAAGAGCAGTGCTTCCCAGAATTTACCACCGGATCAGAAACGCGACCCACTGAGAAGATCCGGCGAGAAACTCAGTGGGCTGTGTCTATGGGTTAATTCGCTCGTCGAGTCCTTTGTCGCAAGCGACGGGTTCGAATATATATTCTAAAATATATTAATATAATATATATATTCTAAAATATTTATGTAAATCGATAGCAGATGTTGCATCCCGCATTTTTATGTGCTATTGTATCTGTTTAGCTAGTGTGAAGTGAAATAAACATCCATAAAGCTAAGACCACGATCGATACTAAGCTGTTTTTAACACGATTTTATTAGCTTATTTGTATGTTTGTTGTATGTAAATCGAATCGAATATTTATGAACTTTTAACCCTGAACTACAAGATTAATAACGTTTGTATAAATTAACGTAACATTCTAGCGATATATCTAATAACAAAACTCGCACCCTTAAAAATTAGTTAATTAATAGGGAAGTGGCCCCCTTAAACTAAATACGAAAAACCATTATTACACCCGCCCCACAGCCGTAACCAATTTGTCTAGTATTAAAACGAACGAAAATAATAACGTGACAAAGAGAGAGGATCCGTGTTCAGTACAACGGTTAAGTGTCGGAGTTTAATAAACTGTTTAATTAAGAGTGCTTTAGCGGCGCTGCGTTAAGTCAGGAGTCGGGGCGCAGTGTGAGACGCGCGCGCGCTTCGGCACCATGCTGACCCTCGCGCTCCTTCTCATCGCAGTCAGTGCCGCAAACTCGCGACCTTTCAACATCACGTACCTCATGGTCCCCGAGGTAGTGTGGCCGGGACAGGACGAAGTGGACATCGAGTGCCGCTACGACGCCAACTTCACGATCCTCAACTGGTTCAAAGGCTCCACTGAGTTCTTCAGGTACAAACCGGGCGCCGCGCCGAGTACACGATCGTTTCCAATACTCGGAGTGGGACGGATCCAACTGGTAGCCTGTGGACCTACTGCGTGCAGACTGAAACTAGGTGGTCTCAGTGAGGAAGCCTCAGGATTGTATCGATGTGACATAGAAAGAGATGCTCCGCCTCATTTATTCGAGTCCCGCAAAGCGTATATGCAAGTTCACGGTCACGAACACAGGAAGCCACTGCTCGAAGGTTTGGCTGAGGAATACGCTGAAGGGGAACTGATACAAGCCTATTGTCGTGCCGCTCCCGACTCCGAAATACGTTGGTACATAAACGGACATGAAATGGAAGACACAAGGGGCAAAGCGACCTTGAAAAAAAACAGTTCGAGATTCGATTTCGTAGGTCTCCCTCCGACTATGACGATGCAATGTGCTGAGTTCAGATACGGAAGGCTACTGGGCTCCAAAGAATTCAGTGCACGTTTGAAGGAAGTGGCTCATATCAAAAGGGAAGAGAGAGAGAAAGAAAAATCGAATGGAGTTAGTTTAAAAACTAGTTATTTACGTTTTATAAGTGCTTTATTTATTTTAAACAGTTTACAAGTATTCTGGACTTTTCTATAGTTTACGGGTTTGTTGACCAGCATTATATTTAGACGCTATGTTTTTAGTGTTACGTCTTAAAGAAGCATTCCGCCACATTATCGTAAAGAAATATATATGTAATGGCTCATTATTTCTTTGTTCTAATTTCTAAGAAGCAATCAGATTATAAATACCTCAAATGTTTTTATCTACATAAGTTAAGTACCTAAAAAAACCTATAGGTATTTAAATAAATACTATTTAATTTCAAAAAAGTCTTTTATTGTTTATACATCTCGCAACTGAGTGAAATGTTTCATTATGATATTCTTACCTTCTATTATTACGATAATTAGGTAGATAGTTTCCGGTAATCCTTAACTCATAGACACAGCCTGAGTTTCTCGCCGGATCTTCTCAGAGGGTCGCGTTTTTCGATCCGGTGTTAGATTCTGCGAAGCACTACTCTTGCTAGGGCCAGTGTTAGCAACACTCCAGTTTGAGCCTCGCGAGCTCACCTACATGTTAGGGCGAAGCTGAAATAACCTCTCAAGGCTATCAGCATAGGTAGGGGAAAAAACAGTAGGCAGCGACTGGACTGTATCCCTAGCATTGCTGGTACGTAACGAAGACCTTTCAAAATTATTTTTATGTAAAACAACATTTATGTGCAAGCAATATGTTCCTCTAACTTAGAAGACAAATAAAAATCATTGACAAAACATATAAGTGTAGCTATGTTTTTTTTTCCATACCTAGTTGCTAGTTGCTCACGGACACAACCTGAGACAATTTGCTAACATTAGCCCTAGCAAAAGCAGCGCTTCGTTGAATCTACGACCGGAACAGAATCGCAACCTACTGAGAAGATCCGGTGAGAAACTCGGCGGGATGTGTCTATGGGCTAGGTTGCACGTCGAACTCTTCTTCGTATTCGATAAGTTTTCCAGAGATAAGACTAAATTAAATCTATTGTGTTAATCTGTAAAAAAAGAAACGATATTTACGACCATAGTGAAGTAGCTAGGCTGGTAGTGTGCCTGACATTATTGACTTCTGCAAACGACTGTAACCACTCATTATCAGGTGGGCCGTATGTTCGAAAGCCTACAAATAAAAAAGCCCTAGACTAGAGCAGTATCTTTTTATTTCCGTTAAATATTCATTATGTAGTTTTCACATTTAAAAACAGCGATTCTGGTGGTACTCTTGTGAGTCAGCACGGGTATGTACCGCCCCCTGCCTATTTCTGCCGTGAAGCAGTAATGCGTTTCGGTTTGAAGGGTGGGACAGCCGTTGTAACTATACTTGAGACCTTGGGACTTATATCTCAAGGTGGGTGGCGCATTTACGCTGTAGATGTCTATGGGTTATAGTAACCACTTAACACCAGGTGGGCTGTGAGCTCGTCCACCTATCTATGCAATAAAAGAAAGATTAGGTAGTGAATAAACTCATCTACCTCTAACATGGCAGTAAAACTTTTGCTTTGGTGTTGTATTTTTACTTTTAATGAAAGGCTTAGATTTTATAAATTCGCATAATTTCTGGGTAACGGACCAATTCTGGACCCGCACGCCTATTTATCAACATCCTGTAACTATTTCTGTTATAGTGGACAAGAAAAATGTGTTTCAAGAGTTTTGATATTGTATTGTTCAAATTACCGTCCTTGTCTTGGTCGGTAGTAAATCGCTGTACTTCCGCTTACGTGTTGGGGACCGTAAGCGAGGTATGCTGGGATTGAACTAACTAAAACCCCGGAACGCTCAACAACCCACGTCCGAATCTCAGACGAGAAAGAACTCACCTGAGGTAGACGAGGAAAACGTTTCGCGCAAAATGTACGTCTCCCCATCACCCTGCCACTGCTGGATGCTTAACCAAGTTAGTCAGCGGCCCTCTGGGTCATCGAGCTATAAGATGCCTTCTTTGTCGCCGCCGCCACCTCATACACCGGGATACCCCCAGACTCAGAACCAACGTGAATCAAGGAATTTGATCATCCGCAAACCGATTGCTCTTTCGCAAAACACATTTATGTCAAATTCTTGGGTCTCCTTCACTGGTGTCCAAACCGCCATACGACATCGAATTCTTTCTTTATCAAACCAAACTTTATCGAACATGAGGAGCGGAATTTTTTACTGGTGGTAGGACCTCTTGTGAGTCCGCGCGGGTGGGTACCACCACCCTGCCTATTTCTGCCGTGAAGCAGTAATGCGTTTCGGTTTGAAGGGTGGGGCAGCCGTTGTAACTTACTTGAAACCTTAGAACTTATATCTCAAGGTGGGTGGCGCATTTACATTGTGGATGTCTATGGGCTCCAGTAACCACTTAACACCAGGTGGGCTGTGAGCTCGTCCACCCATCTAAGCAATAAAAAATAAATAAATAAATCGTCATACGTGTACAGTATGACACTATTTGGAGGGAAATCTTTATTTTTGGTCGAATTTAAATCATCAAGTCATCGCTTGATATATTGAGGCCGTATATGGAGTAAGTTGATTGGGCTAACAAGGCTTCTCGAGAATTTATAGTGTCTCAAAACTCGTCGCCGATTTAAGTACTTAATGTCTGATAATGTCTATATGACATGAACGTTGCGGGTACTGCAATGCGACAGGCCTCAGAGGGTCAGAACCTATATTCAAAATAAAATGGAGCATTTCGCGACCAAGCTAAAATTACAAATACGAAAGTATTTTTGACTGTGTCCTATTCACGCACAAATCACTAAACTGATTTAAAAGAATTTTTAAATACTTTGAATACTGATAAAGAATATAGGCTACCTTTCATTCCGCTGGTTATCACATCTCCACCCACATATAAAATGTAGAGTAGGAGGCAAAGTTGTGGAAAGAAAGTTATTTTTTTTTTCTTTTTTCCTACCTATGCTGATAGCCTTGAGATGCTATTTCAGCTTCTCCTTGACGTGTAGGTGAGGTCACGGGCTCAAACTGGAGTGTTGCTAGCACTGGCCCTAGCAAAAGCAGTGCTTCGCAGAATCTACCACCGGATCTGAAACGTGACCCACTGAGAAGATCCGGCGAGAAACTCAGTGGGCTGTGGTCTATGGGCTAATGTACTCATCGAGCCCTTCGTCGCAAACGACTGGTTCGGCGAGGACGATGGCCGGTGCTTGAGGTACCTAAAATCACCGTTAATGAATCGGGAGGATACCATTCCCGATCCTGCGGACAGAATGGAAAGCAATCGACGTCGCCAAAAAAACACGTCATTTCGGATAGTTACAATTGGACAATTGGACTAAGGAAGCAGAAATATAACAGATTTTGAATTTTTTTCAGGCCATTACAACGTCCACCTTGCCAGTTGGTTGTATTTGTTCTTTCTAATTTAAATATTTAGCTGAGTTTCTTTTTAAACCAGGATTTTTTTAAAACGAATTGTGCTAGATTTTTACTACTCCTTTCAAATTCAGTGTTTTATCTAAAACCACGCCATCTTACATCGCATGAAGTAAGATGTTGTTATATATTGCATTGTAATAGATACATTAAAACGAAATGCTAATTACAAAAAAATCGTCGTTAATGTTGTGCAATATAATATCATAATAATCTAAAATATTTTTAAAGTATTCACTATTGTTAATGTCATTGTGTTGTGCAATGTTGCGATTTGCTACTTGGCCGCTGCGTTGATTCATTCACATTACATTTTGTTTCTTAATCTTACCCAATAAAAAGACAGCAGTGTTGACAGTTCAGAGATATTTCTACCCAATTCGTTACTTTCAAAATCCTTTTAGATATACAATTTTAAATTTTAATAACTGATTATTAATTTTTCTAGCCATTGAGTAAGATTTCATTTGTAATTGATGTAAACAGACAATGTTGCCATTAAACTTATTTAAATGAATTGCATATTTTTTAAATGGGTTCATTATACACCTACGCCCTACCACCTATAATTTTACTAATATATTAGTTTTTTTCATAATGTTCTTTTATTGTGAATATTTTAGAAACTTAGAAGACAAAAGAGTAAATCTCACACCCATGAGGTTAGTATTTAGGGTTATTAATGGTCAGTAATAATGCCAGAGGCATAGTATAGTAGCCGTTGCGGAATATTCTGTATTCTTTTTTCGACTTTTTAGAAACTTCCTTTTAGAAAAATATTCCATATTGTACTGGAGAAAATGTCTGATAGACCTAATTTATGAGTACCTAAGTTTGAAACTAACATAATCAGATTGCTAGACCAGGCGACAGAAATCTTATTTAAAAGCTTAATAAATTTTACGACTTGTTGAACCCATTAAATCCTAATTTAAAAAAAAAAACAAATGGTTTTCGTTGACCGGTAGGCCTAATCACAAATCAAAATTATATGATTTATTATAACATAACCGATGTGCCAGTCTCGAAAAACAATAAAGAACCTATAATGTCGATTTTAGCAGCTTTTTATTTTGGGAATTGGCCACACCAAACAAAGATGGCGTTATAAAATCTGTTGTCCGTAAAGTGACAGCTGCAGCGCATTGCGTAAAGTCAAGTGTGCATGTTACACGGTTAAACATGTTAAAAAGTTTTTCTGAAATTTCAGTTTTATGTTTCATTCGTGGTCCAAATCATTCTTTAAGAACTGATATAATAAACTTTTCTCCTTCTTGATTAAGTGAGAAACGTAGAAAATATTTAGAAAATTTAGTTAAGTTGTGTTTTGCTTTTAGTGAGTTCAATTATCGTAAATCACCATGCCTAAAGGGAAAAGAAAAGGAAAATACGGTGAGTACTTCCAATCTGCTTTATGGTGTACTTGTGCTTTGATAGGAACAATCTGGAATTGTTAGGATGAAGATCACGCGGCGACCTTGTGTGTGCGACTTTCCGCGGGTTGGTATGTAGTGACGTCAGCGAAATGTTCACGGTCAGGCCAACCAATACCCCAGAACACCTACCATATGTTTAGTTAAAAACGGTCACGATTAGAATCTGCAATATCACAGCCTAATACCAATCGACCAACAATATTAACACACGACACAACAACCTTTCTGAAATCTTTCAATGTAAATAGTGACAATACTAAGATCGTTTTTTTCACATTCGAAAACCAAACAAGAAACATTGAATATATTCTTAAAGTGCTTTATATTAATAGTACCGTGTGACTTGCAATCAATAAAATAAATCAATAAAAGCATATCAATAAAAATTTAAGCGACGTTTTATAGAAAATTATTACCATTAGACTGTAAACATGGAATTTTAAATGTTCCAGGGTAAATTAAATTGACGAAAAATTTGTTTATTGCGCTAAACAGTGCTGTACATGATTTTGCTTAAATGTAAATGGTAATAATATTTTCTTAATCTGTACATTAGAATGCTGACTTTTTGATTCAATTTCAATATGGGTTATATTTTACGACGTTAGATGTGCATATCAATCTTGTTGCCAAAGATGCAAAAGGGTTTTTTAATTTGTGTTCTTAAATTTTGCAAGATAGAAACCTATGGATAAATTCACATTTTCTTGTACATGAATTAAATGAGCAAGCAACAACCTTTTACAGATTGAGTAGAAGTATGAGGGAGAGAGTTGAGTTGTGACCTCAAATAGTTGTTTTAGTCACAGTACTTTCAATTAACAACAATTTAGAATTATTTTTTTTTATTTCAAATGTTCATAAAATAGTTCAATTTTAATTCACATCCAAAAACAAATTCAAAATGTTGACAACATAAAGAAGTATTACACCAAGTTTGGTATTGATTACAGACGCAAGGTTTTAAAATGGAAATTTTCACAGAGCACAGAAGAACCGAGCAAGAGTATTCCTCAGAAGAAGATGCTGGCATTGACATGACAAATGACAACTACTCTGAGACATCTGGACAGTCTGACCTCAAGAGCATCCATGATGAAGGCGGTAAGTAATATGTTAAAAAGGTCTAATTTGAAAATCAGAGTAAATTAAAAATAATCTATTATAACATATAAAAAATAATAAATTTATAAATATAGATAATATTTACTTTGTGAACTGCTAAGTTATTTATGGTGCCAATTATAATTATAGTATAATCAGAATCTATATCTAGTCTACATCAGTTGCCACCAGAAATGTATTATAAACATGCATTGATTAAACAGAATTTAGATATCACACTTTTTACTGTTATATTATCAGAGGTCATAATGAAAACTGTCCATTAGTTTATGACAATTGAGCTCTTCGTAGCTGCGACACGTTTTGATTTATTGCTAAGTATCATTGCAGCTTTTACTGCCTTCTAATTTTTATGAAGGAAAACTTAAGTTTTAGTCGACGAGTTTAGGTAGTAGAGTAGCCATTGCTTAAAGAGCCCAAAAGCGCCGAGAGTGAATCCTAGGTTTCAACTAAATATGTTTCGGGCGACGATGGCTTTGCGTTGCCCCATCTCTTGGGCCGGATATGATATAATAAACATTATTTTAGGATTGAAACATTTTGTTTTGTATGGCTTCAGAATTTGAAATACATTCTTTGTTTGATAAATATATACAAAACAAATAAATATCAACATAAAGACAAAGCAAACAACTTATGACATAATGCAGGCTAATGTTGTGTATCAACACATCAGTGGTGACGCTTGTGACTCATACAGTGGTTTCCACTTGACCCTCTAATTGTAATCTTCAACGGTAATGCAAACAATATATATCAGATATGGGGAAAATCGTAACCTCAAACATTGTATTTTTTTTTAATTATTATTATTCTTTGATGGGGAAAAAAATACAATAAAACACCAAACTTTCCTATTTTTAGGGAAACGATAATATATTTCAAATTCGACAAGTAGGATAGTTGTTACTCCAATGCCAAGTTTTCGCCCACAACTCGCAACATGAATAACATCTTTGTCAAAATTAATATACTTTCTCCAAAGATACGTTACGCTAGTTTTGTTAAAAATCTCATTATTATTAAGAAACGGAAAACTCCCATAGAACTATTTTAATTACTCACGCAGCAACGTAATTCGAAAATTTCCAAGTACATATTACGTGACGCCTTCGATATTGATAAGCTCTGAACATTCCTACTGCGTGTACTTCGAATTACGTAAATGAATGTAAATCTTGAATATGCTTTGTGACGCAATAAATCGGCAACTATCGCTGTGAGGTGAGACTATAAAACAATTCTTACGTCACAATTTCATTTATTATGAAAGCTTAATTTTGTATTGAATAAAATAATTACCCAAAAGACCCATTTAGACAGTTATTTGTTTTAGGATCATTTTTTTCCCTACCTATGCTGATAGCCTTGAGAGGCTATTTCAGCTTCGCCTTGAAGTGTGGGTGAGCTCACGGGGCTCAAACCGGAAGTGTTACTAACACGGACCCTAGCAAGAGCAGTGTTTCGCGGAATCTACCACCGCATCGGAAACGCGACCCACTGAGAAGATCCGGCGAGAAACTCAGTGGGTGTGTCAATGGGAACTAGGATCGTACAGCTAGATTTTATGTTACAGAGCGCTCCTGAAAGTTTTTTAGCCTGAATCTCTAATACTCCAAAACAATTCCAATTATCAGATAGTAAAAATATCTGATCTTATCTTAAAACAGTTATCTTTATATGTCGCTGTTATGAAATGATAGATAAACTGCAAAGGTCGAGGCGACCGCCCCGGCCTTGAGTTCTATTAGTACTATATTAGTTACGTTTTATTATCCTAAGTGGAACATTTTAGATTTTATTACAGCATATTTCCATGAAAGAACAGATTCTAATGACTCGTGGAATTGACAATAGCAGGTGTCTATCAAACAAGGTGTTGCCAAATTTTGCATCAATGTGCCGATCAATGGAATTCTCCTCAAACAGTACACACGTGTAGCACGTGTGTTGAATTGAATTCTTGATGATGATGATTGAATTCTTAATTTATGTTTTCGTTTGTTTATATGATTTTAAGAAATAAATTCATATAGTAGTGAACACACTTCGTAACAAGGTTATGCATAGGGAAAAGAGAGATTTATCTTACGAACGCATAAAACTGGGCAACGAATTTAAAAACTAAAAAATATATAAACTAAGTGGAATATTTTTAACTCATAATTGAAAGAAAACTGTGGTAAGATGACTTTGTTTACGTTGACTGATGAGCTAGCAAATAGTCTGTGCCAAACAATAACACAGTCTATCTGAACTAAGGGACTAATTACAATTCATTATTTCATGTTTATTTATTAAGTGTGTTTTCAGTATTTTTCCATTAAAGTTATTGTTAAATTATTTTTTTACGAAAACTGTTAAATATTCGAATGTCCTGAAATAATAAATAGTAAAGGCCAGATTAAACCGTAAAAATAGTTCGAAATATACATAATTTATAAAATACATAATTTTGCAGCAGCTAGGACATACACATTAATATGTATTATACCATATGGAGTAATGTCAAAGGAGTAATAATAATATATCTTTGTCTTTAATTCTGAATACGAAACCATTGTAAGTGCGTTGTTGTATGGCGTACACTTCTGCGGTTTTTTTTTTCAATTTAGGTCAAATATATTATATACTTCAGATCAAAAATGTTTTGATATCTTTGTGTGTTGCGATATAATAGTACATTTATATTTAGAAAAATGTGTGCGGTCGGGCGAAGAACAAATAATGAAATTAGTTTAGAAGTTACAGGATGACATTCGAATTTCGTTTTCCCGCCTTTTTACGGTCGAAATTTATATGATTTGACACTAGGTAGGTAACAAAAAGAGGAGAATTACTTTCGTTTTTCAAATGTCGTCTTTGATGCTATCGTTGCAGATTTATAAGTAAACGCTTACAGTAAATAGTGCGTCGGAGTTTGGCCTTTAAGTCACAATTATTAAAGGTGACATTTGTTTATGTTTATGAATCAAGAGCTAGAAGTATAACTAACATAAGTTAAGTAATTGAATTCTGTCAGTCAACCCTTACCGTTAGTCGCGTCATGGAATTTCTTTTCAAAAGACCAGTGAGTTTCTTAGCGACACTTCTCTATTGTGAAGCTGCATTCTGTTCGCTAAAGTGTTAATTGAAATTAATTGCAAAAGTTTGTTTTGATTTTGTTTTTCGTATTATTTTGTTAGATTACTCGTTGTCTCAATTGGAGAAATCAGGGTGTACTTAATATTTGTTAAAATCAATAATATGTACACTCTTTGTTCTTTAGAATAGAACTCAATGTTACGAGAAATTCTGAGTTTGATCAAAACAATTGAGTCTTTATCAAACACATTTTATCTGCTTCACGACAGAAACGTTATCGACGCGTGCAAGTTACACCTCGTGCATCAATAAACAATGTGTTTGTTTGTGTTACAGAAAACGACAGTCAAGAGAAGTTGGAAGAGAAAGTGTTGGAGATCATCGACGGGCTGAGCGCTCGTGCGAACGCGGCCCGTGCGTCGGCGCTGGTGTCGCTGCGGGCCGCGCTGCAGCGCCGCTACCTCGCGCCCGTGCTCAGCAACCAGCGCGCCACGCTCGCAGACCACGTGGCGCGCGCGCTGCGCCGCGGCCGGGACGCGGAGAGACGCGCCGCCGCCGCCGTCGCGCCGCTGCTCGCCCTGCAGGTACCCACCGACGCGCCAAACCATGCAGTGTCTATGCACTTTTTTTCCCTACCTATGCTGGTTAGCCTTGAGAGACTATTTCAGCTTCTTGACGTGTAGGTAAACTCACGGGGCTCAAACCGGGTGCGTTGCTAACACTGGCTCCAGCAAGAGTAGTGCTTCTCAGAATCTACCACCAGATCGGAAACACGACCCACTGAGAAGATCCGGCGAAAAACTCAGTGAGCTATGTCTATTAATTTACTCGTTTGAACCCTTCGTCGCAAGTGACTTGTTCAGCGAAAACAGTGACCGGTGCTTGAGGTAGCACCGTTAATGGACCCGTAATGACGTGTTTAGAACGACGTCGCGATCTCAGCGTCTACTAGCATGACACGTCCGTCATTACCAATTTCCTACTAGAAATAGGAATAGCATAGTCACAACACAAATTCTCTAATTGTCATTTAGACCTCCGCGTGGGAACAATACCCTCATTTATAAAATAATTTGTATGACATGTCACGAAAAAACCTCAGTTTTTTCTTCGACGTAAACTAATTTATAATTAAATCGATGGATATAAATAATCGGATCGGTAGTACATGAGGACATCACTAATTGATTAGTGCTTGAACTGTCGCAAGTAATATGGATAATTGAACAGAGACTATTACAGTTTAAATTGATTTCGTGTAACGTCTCCTATTTTTAAAGCCGAGTGTAATGCCACATTTCAGATCGGCGAGGAAGGCACGGAGGAGTTCATGGCAGAAGTGCGACCGGCGCTGGTGGCGGCCTGCACGGACAAGACTTCCTCGTTGGAAACCAGA
The DNA here is from genome assembly GCF_030269925.1 of Bombyx mori. Classification (NCBI taxonomy): domain Eukaryota; kingdom Metazoa; phylum Arthropoda; class Insecta; order Lepidoptera; family Bombycidae; genus Bombyx; species Bombyx mori. The sequence continues at coordinate 2,292,552 of NC_085128.1, forward strand.
GCCGAGGTAATATTAATGTTTATTATATATCTTCTTCTTTTTCTCCACCTTATCCCACTAGGTGGGGTCGGCTCAGCTAATTTTCCTATTCCATACTCTTCTATCAGCCGTCATCTCAACACTCACTCCTCTCTCACTCATATCGTCATTCACACACTCCATCCATCTTCTCCAGTCTTCTTCGGTCGACCTCTTCCCCCTCTACCTTGCACTACCATTTCCTTACATCTCCTATTCACATGCATCTTCTCTCTACGCATCACATGTCCATACCACACTAACCGTCCGCTCTTTAATTTCTTGATTACTGGGGCTACTTTCACACTTCCTCTGATATACTCATTCCTTATCTTGTCCATTCTTGTCACTCAACACATCTATCTCAACATTCGCATCGCTGCCGCATGCACTCCTCTTTCATGCTTTACTTTCGTCGCCCAACATGCAGTACAATACTTGTTATATATAGTGTTAAATATATTTATAATTATTGATTTCAGTGTCTTTAATTACACCATTTATTTTTAGTGTTGTTCATCTTTGGCCGCTCTATGTTATCTGCTGGAGGAAGATGTGAATGAAATTTTAGAAATCATGCAGATGTACGAGACAATCTTTAGTAGCTGTTATTTGAAGGTATGAATATTACAGTGTACATTTTGCAAACTCTGCTCGGTATTATAAGATTAATAACAGATGTTATTAGGATTGATGATTGGTAGGGTAGGTTAATTAGGCTGCCGTAGGTGACAGCCTAATTAACCTGAGGTCCCACCCTAGGGGGTGGGATCTCAGCAACTAGCTATACTTTAATAACAACTCTCCAACTCACAATAACAATCTTTAACTATATAAATATTGATTACATGTTATCTTATATATTGTGACGTCAATGGATTCCGTAAGAATTTGACTTGAATTGAGATTTGCTGGAGTCTACCTAGTGGTGAGTCGTCAGCGTCGCTCACAGACAGCAGACGTAAGCTTTTACAATTTGCTGGAAACTTTTAACATTCTCTTGGGAATATATTTTGCACTTACACATTACTTAACTCAGTAACTTAATACAATTTTTGGGTTATGTTTGGACCAAGGTTCTAAAATAAATTGGATGAATTGTGTAAAATAGGATATCCGAGAGAAGAGTGACAGGCCTGACAGAAAAGCTGCGCCGGCTCCACGTAGTAGTATAAGGGCAAGGAGAAGACATTAATGTAGTAAAATTTTATCCCATACCGACTGATTTATGGTTAAAGAAATAAATTAGTTCAATAAACATTTTAAATAGGAAAGGCTTGCATCGATGAAATTTGATTTGTTGTTGCAGGGCGACGGCAGCGTGAAGGTGTCCGGCGCGGCCGTGGAGGAGGGCGCGTGGTGCGGCGCGGCGCTGGACGCGTGGAGCGTGCTGCTGGGCGGGCTGCCCGCCCCCGCCGCGCAGCACGCGCTGCAGGCCGCGCCGCCGGGCTGGGCGCGCCTGCCGGGCCTGCTGCGCGCCGCCGCGCTCGACGTGCGCCTGGCCGCCGGCGCCGCGCTCGCCGTCGCGCACGAGGCCGCGCCGCACCTCGCCGAGCGCCCGCACGAGCTGCTCGACCTGCTGGAGCAGCTGGCGCGCGACTCTCACAAGTACCGCGCCAAGCGCGACCGCAAGCTGCAGCGCGCCACCTTCCGCGACATCCTCAAGTACTTCGAGGAGGACGCGGCGCCCAGCGTGGCCGTGCGCGTGGGCGCCGAGACGCTGCAGTGCGACACGTGGGCGGCGCTGGGCGCCTACGCCGCGCTGGCCGCCGCGCTGGGGGCCGGCCTGCAGGCGCTGGCGCCGCACGCGCGCCCGCTCCGCGCCGCGCTCGGCCTCGACGACGTGCTGCCCGCCGACGCGCTGCCCAAGGCCAAGCTCAACAAGCTGCAGCGGGTAACACAACAGACCTTTCATAATGAACACAATGGCCACTCTGTACTGTTGCGTCCACTGTACCGATGTATGTGCGTTATGTTGCAGCACCTGCAGAACACGGCGGCGTGCAAGGCGCGCACGCTGGCTCGCAACAAGAACCGCGACAAGCGCTCGGCCGCGCTCGCCCTGTGAACCCGACGCCGCTGATACCCTCAACGTGTATTGGAAACTCAGTTTGCTTCTGGAAATCTTTGTCTTTTATTATGTCTATTTTTCGATTATTCCGATTTTTTTTTACTGTTACTTGTTATTATTATTATATAAACAGATCCATTCAAACTACTCTTCTCACCGAAAGCCGAACACTAAACAGTTCAGTAAACTGTTGCTTTAAGATCACACTAATTTCGAATATAGATACACATATATATATACAACATCCAATAATTATATGTGGCTTGTAGATTGGATTGTAATCGTTTTCATTGGGTCGAGTAAGGCTAGGCAATTAGCTATTTAATTTGGGGCTGCGACTACATTAGATGAGTTTAATGTTATTAATGTTTAGAAAACTTGTTTGTCGTCTATTTATAGCGCAGCCGGACAGACAATTATTTTAAAGAATTTTAATCAAAAAAGCGTGTTATTAAATTAAGCTCTATATTTAAGTGGACGCGATGGTACAATGTTCGAGGGTGCATTATCGTATGTAGATATCAATAAATATTAACACGCATTAAAATTTTACATCATTCTGAATGTACACTCCTAATGGACCAAAGAAACTTTGATTTCGGAAATGTCTCATTATAATGTTTTATTAAATATCAAATCTCAAATCGATTGTAATCTTAGTTTAATTGGTTATAATACATTCTGCATTGATATTACAATGATTAAAATATCATTGGCTCGTGTCGCATAAAAATAAGAAAATAACACTAAAGGTGCACATGGTTTCTATTTTTGTAGAAAATCTATATAAGTGGACTAGCTGACGGCCCTTCCGGCGTTCGCCTTAACCCGTGAGGTCGACGTCTCAATTGTAAAGTACAGCGGCTGTCTCAACTCTGCAACTGGAACACATGACTGCTTCGTGGTAGAGCTAGGCGGATGTCGGTACCTACCCGTGCAGACTTATCACTTAAGGTCCTAGCGTCACGATTATATTGTTTAGTTAATTTCTTGTGATTTGTATAGAATTTTTAGTGTGTAATCTGATAATTTTATGAAACTGATGTTACATATTTTATGTTTATAGTATCGACACAAAACTGTTCGTGAAAATGTAACAATTAATCGATTGTGCCTAAAAAACGGTTTTTTTATTGTAAATAATTATCTTCAAGAGCACATTTAATTAATTCTGATTTCGAAAACGTTTAGGATACGTGGTCTACATTAAATTTGAATTGTTTGATTGGTAATGATACTTTTTATAAAAAAGTATTGTTGAAAATTGTTTCGTGTGATTCGTATCATTACGAAAGTTTCTCTGTAAATATTATTTTCATGGAATTCGAATTGGCCGCCTCGTTTTGTACATTAATTAGGCTATGAAGTGTTGAAATAATATTTATTACGAGAACCATTGTTTGTTTTATTTCCTATCCAAACTTTTTTTTTTCTTAGATGGGTGGACGAGCTCACAGCCCGCCTGGTGTTAAGTGGTTACTGGAGCCCATAGACATCTACAACGTAAATGCACCCATCTTGAGATTGATTTGATTGATTCTAAGATCAATCAGTGGGACGCGTTTCCGATCCGGTGGTAGATTCTGCGAAGCACTCCTCTTGCTAGGGCCAGTGTTGGCAACACTCCGGTTTGAGCCCCGTGAGCTCGCCTACTAGTTCGGTGAATCTAGAATAACCCCTCGAGGTTACTAGAATAGGTAGGAAAAAGAAAAAGAAAATCCGAAATACGCGGAGACCTTCTCACCCGCCGTGTTGCTGGCTCCTGTAGAGTGGTATCCGCGATATATACAAAAAAAGATGTGGTGTCGTGGAACACCGGATAGGAACGAAGTTCCTTATTATTAAAATATTAATTTTAAGTTCTATTCGAGGTATAAAGAAAATAAAACTGGAGGTTTCGCAACAACCCACGGTCATTCGGTAACGTGCGAACTTATTGTGGTACACTTCATTCACGGTTGTTTGCATAAGAGTTAGTGTATTGCGCAAACGAACGCTCTGAGATCGTGGTCAATGAATAATAATAAATATGTTATTTTTATTACAAAGTTAAGTCGTACACTGTGTGCATTACTAACAAAAATCTTACGTTACGGACGTTTTTTCCGGTTAGGGCACCCCTCGGCAACGTCCCTGGAATTTCGATTAAAAAAAATTTTTTTTAAATCGTTTTTGTGTATTATAACTACGTTTAACAGATAAATGATGTTAAATTTAATAAATATACGTGTATATCAAACTTCGTTTTAATATTCAAAAAACTGCCTGCTTGTTGAAGTCGTCGTGGCGTAAAGGATGAGACGCCCGATGCGTTCGTATCGTCGTTGGTCGCGACTCGATGTTCGGATCCTGCAGGCGGGTACCATTTTCTCTTATGAAATACGTACCGACTTAACGTAATTGTTCACGATTGACTTCCACAGTGAAGGAATAACATTTTGTTATAAAAATCTAACTTAAGAGAGTATTAACTATTAACGTGGAAGGCTTTAGAGGAAATGGTAGACGTAAGAAGAAATCGATGGATTGCGTGAAAGACGATATGTGTAAAAGAGGAGTGAGCGAAGAAATGGTATATGATAGAGGAGTATGGAAAGAGAAAACATGTTGCGCCGACCCCAAATGACTAGGAGAGGGGCAGGAGAATGATGATAAAAGTCAAATTCCCAAAATTTTCTATTTGCGTAACTATGGTGCTAGGACGTCTTATTAGCCCCTAAGAGTAGATATCACCACGCTGCCTATATCTGCTGTCAAAGCTGAGAATTAAAACTCATGCCTCAAGATGAGCGGCGACATTTTCGTCGTTGATGTCTATGGGCTCCGGAGACCACTTAAAACCAGGTGAACCGGGAGCTCGACATACCATCTAAGCCATAAATAAATAAAAAGTATTTAAGGGTACGAACTTGTAGATTTTACATTCTGTGCTAATTAGTACCATGTTTTTACCGACATAATTTTATAGCATCTGTTCTGATCTCTTCTCTCCATGCACTTTTGTAGGCCAGCGTACTAGTTGATTTCTAATACTGTACTCGCGGGAGCTCAAGGCCCGTCTAGTATTAAGTGGGTACCGGATCCCACGAGCATGACAAATTATACGTAGTTAATCACCACGCGGCGTCAGCAAGTCTCAATTCTCTTGTTTTTAAGAAGTGTCGCACGCATCAAAAGTGAAGGCAGGACTGCTTCCCGCCTGGCCCTTCTTCAATCAGATCAGAATACACCGTAAAACACTCAAGAATAAAAAAAACTCCAATATAAACACATGACTAGTTTTATTTCCAGACACTGTTTTCCTCATCCAAATTTTTACACAAAATCTCGTCATTCACTTCCATACAACAATAACTACCTTATCGCAGAATAAACTACTTTTGTCAATAATTAGCTAATATCGTTCATTTCAAAACATTATTTTTGTTCGCACGAATTTAAATGTACACAAGGATCTGAGGGAAATTTACAATAATCACCATTCTGTACATTTATTACTGCGATAAGGCCACACATTTCTTAACATCTAAAATACACTTTGTCGAATTTGGCGGACTGCATTTTTGTATCGAAGTAGACATCAAAATATTTAGACTAGCGACTCGTTTTTTAAAGACTGTTCGTTGTAAGCCAAATTCACATCTCACAATGTCAACTTTATGTTTAGTCCTGATGTTAGTTAGAAGTTACGTAATTTGAAAACAGCATTTTACAAAACAACTTTTTTTAAAATTAAAAACACAATTTTTATGATTCCGTTCATACGATAAAATAAAAGTGTAGCGGTGATTTTCTGTCTTGGATTCCGTGAGACGTAAATGAACTATCTCTAGGTTTAAAAAAGTTTGTGGGCATTTAATTTTGTTTAAAGGAGTCGTCTATTATCAAAGCCGGCAATGTGACTTTTGGACAATTATTGGTAAATCAGAAAAACGAATTATTGACATTGTATTCCATTGGCAGTCACAAAACTCTTCTGAACGACATCATAGATAAATAACAGGTTAAGTATTAACCTTTATTTAATGCAGGTTTTGAACCGTATTCTTTGAAGGAGACGATTTTATTCAAATCAATCTGTATTGACATATCAATAACATTTTTTTGTCCAAATGCACAGATTGCCACCTTTGATAATAGACGACTCATTAAGCATCGTGCCCATATTTTTTACATAGGTACGTACCTACATTAGATTTAGATCTTGTTTAGGAATTGAAGGCGTTAATCAATTAATAACAATAGGTAGAGTAGAGTCAATCAAAGATGCTCGTTACGAGAAATGATGATTACATAATTTTAAAATTTGTCTTGAGCGGTACCATACTCTGCTTGCATTACGCAATGGCCACACAAATCCCATTTTGAGGCGATATTTATTTTTTTAGAGAAATATTGTCTATTGTCGAAATATTGTCTGGACGTTTGACGAAAATTATTATTTTAAGTGTCATTCAATAATTTTTCAAATTCGAATCATGTCAAATGTCAATTTGGCCATTCCATAAACAATTTTCGTTTACAACTAAACAATAGGAATACAGTCCACCAAACTGCTTGTTCGACATCAATCCTGTAACGTTTTAAAAATACAAAAAGTTAAGCTCGTGTCTACAAGTCGATCTCGCTAGTGTGGAGGCGTCGTGAGCAGACAACAAACACTTGGAACGTTTCAAATTCGAATGAAACAGAAAAATCATGCCCAATCTTTGGATAAAATTAACAAATACTACAGAAAAATAATTATTGTTACTAATGTTTTTGTGTATATTATTATATTTTCAGGTGACGCGCAAGGTCGACCTTCGCGGATGTACACAAGTGCCAAAACTAAATGCGCGTGCTTTAAATGACATGTCCAATTAATATATAAAACAAATTCTGTTTAATGTTTCCGTTCGCATCACAGAGCAGTTTACAGATATTTCGGCTTCAGAAAAGTTTTCCTTGACCCAGTACAATAATTAAATTAAATAACCAAAAACGTGTTCACTGTTACACGTAATACCGTGAATTTTACGGAAATACAATGCATTTTCCAACAGTGATAATACATCTGCGTACTCAAAATTCCGTTACTTGGCTTCAAAATATTATCATTAACCAAACATACACAAAAGCGTACAAAAGAGACTTCTTTGCTTTTGAGTAAAAAAAAATCTGATAAAGTCAAAATTTACGTTTAATCTTTCAAAACAAATAGTTTAATAAAACATACAAAAATCATGGCATTCATTAAAATTATCCATTAAACTCATTCAATGGTATTTTCAATCGTATATAACGTGGAACAACATCAGTCACGAAACAAAATGTCCTCAATAATTCGCAATACAAAGATACCATGTTATCTACCGGCTACGGGTCCAGTTTGTAAACAATTCACTACCATAGTTCCACTAGCATCATACCAGAGTGAAAACGTTTCAAATTTGAAAAAGAGACAACTACGCGTTCGGCGATCATCGGAACGCCTATAGAGTTATTAATTACAACAATAGGTGCCACCTACGAACATTCATCTAAATATAGTGCGGTCCTTCGAAAATACCAAAAAAAAATACGAACAAACTTCACTATTCATAGGAAATAATTAATATATTGTATTGGAATAATAATTTATCAAAGGCAATTTGTGTGCAGCCACTTCCGGTAACTTGTGATCCGCGCGTCCATTCGCGAGAAGCATTTGAATTATTTAACCCAAAAACTTCAACGTCATCTTTATCAAAGTTACCCGGACTGACTGTTTGTTTAATTAATTAATTAATGATAAAAGTACTAATAAAATAAAAGCATTTTATAGGCACTCAATATGGACATTCAGAGCACGTCACTATTGTCATATGTCGACCAATAACATAATTATAGACATATATATATATTTATTTATTTTTCATAATTTTTACAATAATACATCGTCACAACAGAGGAATGAATATTCACAACATTCAGTTATAAATTATTTGCTTTCTAAAACACAACCTATTCACTTACCAAACAACGTAGCAATTCAATAAGGCATCGACAAAGGCGGGTAGTTTGTGACGGCTGCTCGCGGGAACCTTCGAGACGTTTCGGATATGCAGAATTCAATACGTTGTCCAGCAACAACGGATACACCACAAAATATCTTTAAATATTTAATATTATGGCAACACTACGACAAATATTTAATATTACAACACAGACCTATATTTTTTTAACTTGTAATAGATGTAATAGAATTTTTGTCAAAATTGTTTTTCTTTTCTATAAAGAAAAATTGAGCACATTCACTTGTCAAAACACACGAGAGGTAATTTTGACATTAAAATACCTATATCATGTAGATAATAATAATTTAGTTTTAATATAATTATATTTCAATATAGACTACGTATTAGGTTTTCAATGCTCTTTTTTTATGATTGAATTATTACTGGTGGCCCGGAGGCCTTTCCAGTTTCACCAGGGCAGGTGGTGTTTCGATGTTCTACATGACTATGCGCGGCTACTAATGTATAAATGTAGTAAAATTGCAACGTTCTTTGGTAATACGCGACATATATATACATATACAGTTAAAATTATCATCAACGTACGATGACCACACAAACCCTATGATATACAAGTTTACTTAGGCCCGAAGATATTGTGTATCGAATCCTACAATAACATTTAAATTAGAAACAATTTCACTTTTAATGGTGAACTCGCTATGAACGACACGAAAACGTAAACCGTTCTTATTACTGTGGGCTTAGTGAGAGTTTTTTAACGTTTTCGATATCGTAAAAGTTAGCTCATATTTGTATGGAATGGGATCGTTTGCCTGCGTTAGCCGCTAGGGGCGCTGTTCCAACTGCATACAAAACTGGGTTAACTTTTACGCTATCGAGAACGTTAAAAAACTCGCACTGACATGAGTTTCTTTAACAAAGACGTGGCGCAACAAGACCACGCTAAAATGGAAGTAATTAAAAAACACTTGTTGTTAAAAATTGACTAATGCAATTCGATTTTCAAACAAAGTGAGCTCATATTATAATAAAATGACACTAAAATTTTACCTAAAAATCGCAAAACAAACAGCGTGTGTCAATTACGTAACAAATAAAACTTCTTTGGCTTTAACAAAATATTTCAAAGAAAAAATATTAAAATATAAGTAGGTATCTTGTCAACTAATTTTAGTCATACATAATTTGTCAAGTGAAAAAAACGTGACTTAAAATTTTCGCAAATCACATCGACCCGCCGGAAACGAGGTGTAACTTCGAACTCATCATTTCTGATTCATTGAGTTCACCAATAAAAGTTGGTAGGTATTTGTATAAACTCATTTAATATTATCAAAAACTATCCATCCCGACGGGATGTAGCCACCAGTACCACATTGTGCACAACGATTAATGTCTTCAATTGTACACAATTTTATTGAAGACATGAGTGGATGATGGGGTTAAGTACCATTTTTAAGATTTTTGAGTTTTTACATCAAATGAAGGTGTTATGTCTATAAACCATATTAGACCTTAAAACTCTAGGTTTAAAGGCTATTTTTAATGCATGTGATTCTCATGTGTTGAAGGAGTTTCTTACGAAGGAAAAGGACAAGTAACAAAAGTCTGTTGCCCGTTTTCTCAAAATTAACAGATTGTGTCATATCCACTTCATCCACTCATGTCTTCAATTATTTGAAACGATAGAAATGAGAAGCTAATTATAAAAACAGTTTGAACGTGTATCAAATTATAGGCGGTTGTGGCTTAAATTATCGAACTTAGGAATCTCTGGTGGAGTAGGACGTAGGCCATTGATGAGAGAGTAAGTGCTTACCCTACACTCTATTCCAATTACGAAGTCGCATTTAACAGATAATGTTATTGTGTGTGTTAATTAATTGTATGATGATTTAGATTGATTGTGTATTTTTTAAATGATGATTTACAATCATGAACAAAAATGATTATTATTTCAAATTATACGAAACGTGAAGGATTACGTTCTAAGAAGTGACAAAAGGGATTTCGTAATTGGAATAGAGTATAGTATATAATTATTGATGATGTTCATTCGATAATTATTTACCGTACCTAGATGATTATTTATAATTCGATCGAAAACATTATCGGTTCGTTCGATTGCTTTAATTTACAATCTCCCTTCATTACGTTACTAAACAACAGATTATGTTATATTATAGTGACATTATAATCTAATATAATCCTAGATTATGACGTCATTATACTATACTATATTATAATTTAGGTACATTCTATTGTAGGTATATTTGCAAACGGCCCGGCTCCCTGCAAACATTTCTAAATACAACTAACTGAATGCACATTCTATTAACTAATCTCCAACATACTCAACGCGAGTAAAACTTAATAAAACTACAAACACCAATATAGTTTGTCTCTCTCTCCCTCTCTTTCTAAGCTGCCAGATTTGATAAAGAACGACAGAGACAGAATTAATAATGATAGGCGCAACTGAAATTTATTTTTGTTATTATACTTTCAAAAATGGCTACACCCTTCACAAATTCACTTTGTGACAACGTTAAAATTATTATAATTTAGACTAATATAATATGATTTAATCCTAACGGGACGATGTCGATGATTCGAAATAAGGAACTACAAGTATTATTTATTTTAATGTGTATAACGATGTAATAATATATAAACATAGTTTAGACTAACTTGAGCTATTCGATACGGCGAACAAGAATAAAAACATGAACAAACAGACAAATTGCAAGGGCCTTCATCTAGGAAACTTGTTTAAAATGTATTTAAAAATCAGTTCCATCTGTCCTGTGGAACTTTTGGATATAATAAACACTTTAGCAGACCAATTAACACAAACACAATTCTCGAATGAAACAGCGCGGGTTCAGTCCGTTGATGCAATTATTCTATCACGCAATCACCCAACAAAATAATGAAAACCATTAAAAAAATATTTAGTTTCACATCTATCTATCTACTCTCCTACGTTAAACCTCCGAGAACCGGTGTGCTTAGAGCGAGTTTTTTAACGTTGTCGATAGCGTAAAAGTTAACTCAACTACGTATGCAGTTGAAACAGCGCCCCTAGCGGCAAACGTAGGCAAACGTTCCAACTCCATACAAAATTGAGTTAACGTTTACGCTATCGACAACGTTAAAGTACTCGCATTAAGCACACAGAACGTGAATAGCCTAATGCAGTGGTCGGTGTGCCGGTGCAAGCCAAGTGACAAGAACTCTTAAAACAATTTCTTTGGTACTTATATAATTACAGTAACGTACGAGACTAAATCCTGTGTTCGTATTAGTCACTCGCGACGAGTCCTCCGTGACTCCCTTTAAACAACACCCAACCGTATCTGAACTTGCTCGGTTCGGAAACTGTAATTAAAATAATGACGTCACTAAGCCGGCGTAGTAAGCCGGCGGACGGCGTAAGCTCGTCGTGAGACATGAGGTCATGTTCTCAATTACAATCTCAAGTACAACCGCAGGGACCTCTTGTGAGTCCGCGCGGGTAGGTACCACCGCCCTGCCTATTTCTGCCGTGAAGCTGTAATGCGTTTCGGTTTGAAGGGCGGGGCAGCCGTTGTAACTATACTGAGACTTTAGAACTTATATCTCAAGGTGGGTGGCGCATTTACGTTGTAGAAGTCTATGGGCTCCAGTAACCACTTAACACCAGGTGAGCTGTGAGCTCGTCCACCATCTAAGAAAAAAATGTACATATAGTAGGGGGGCCGTGCGGGGGACGCGGGCGGAGAGGGGGGGGGCGCAGGGTGCGACCTGAACCCGTCCAACAACCTCTCCATCATCTCGTGACCAAATATCACCAGATGTTACAGACAACGGTGTTATCACCTAACACCAGTATTCAAAATAGGGTAGTAAATTGAGAATGTGTTGGTCAATAGTGTTTATTTACATAATTCATTTAAAATTGTATAGTCTTAAGTTCGAGATTCCAAGAGAAACACAAAAACCTTTGATGTCGAGTGAATTGTGAAGCGGTAGTAATAGCTGGACGGGATCAGATAATAACCGTGTCCTCTTGATTTATTAAACAGACACGAGACGGGCCCAGTGACCGCTGGGACGAAGTTCGTGGGTTCAATTATCATAGACAAGGATGTTTGCTCTTTGTTTGAGATCCCATAGTACAGAGAATCCTAGTTTGATGCCTCCACTTGTAACGTTAATCTTATGCAAAACCTAATAAATTATGATTGGCAACTATCGTCTTTGAGACTACCGCTCGTAAGGCGCAGATTACCTTGAGCTCAGTCGTTGAGTTTGTGCTTCTTGTTGTCGAGAGGCTCGTCGTCCTCCTCGTCCTCGTCGTCCCACTCCCAGTCCGGGTTGTCGTCGTCGCCGTCGCCGCGAGAGTTGTCCTCTGCCACGTCGTCATCGTCGTCCTGCGCAACGTACAGTCTCCAGACAACAGAGGCCTAAAGTCGGATCTACATTTTTTTTTAATTGCCCTTGTTGTCAGACGGGCATATGGCCCACCTGAGCCAAGCCGCTGCCTACAGTTAAGTACTCTCCATAAGCCCCGTTTGAAGAAGGACATGTCATAGCGCTCAGGAAGCACCGTGGAGGGTAGCTCATTCCATAGCCGGATGGTACGTGGCGAAAAAAGATCTCTGAAAACGCACTGTGACGTCGTACTCGCCGAGATAACGTGTGGCGCTAGTGTCGCGTCAGCTGGTCGCGGACTAAGTCGACCGGACATTCCAAATTTAAATGTTTAGTCTACAAGATTTACTTATGAGGTAGCCATTTTACAATACTGACCATTTCTAACGTTATTTATGTATGATTGGGAATGCATTCTAAATTCAAATTAATTTTATAAAAAAAATTTGGAATTCTATTTTCAAATTCGGTCACTTTTGTCTATGGATTAATATTTGGTTATACGCGCTTAAGAAGTTACACTTTTTTTTATGAAATTTATTTCTTTTTTTTTATTTAAATTTTAATCAATTTGAAAAAAAATCGATTAAACAACATCCTCAAACACGCATATTGAACAACGCTTTTCTTGACATCGTATAAATTCGGTAATTCTCGGTACGGTTCGGAAAGTTCACCTGCGGCTATATTCAGCCTCGCCAAGTTACGTCGGTCGTATTGTAATGAGCGATTTAGTGGACAATTTCATTCTGTTAATTATGTGTCACGGTGCGCGCGCATCGTAAAATTTCATCTCATCAATTTTTCATAACGCGCCTAAAGAAGTATAACTTCAAAAATTAGTTTTTTGATATTAATAAGCGGTCATCATGTTGATTAGATCCTAGGATTACGAATGCACAAACGAAAATTTGAATTATCTAATTTTCATTCTGATAGAGTTAACGAGTAAACAGAAGTAGTATATGATAGTTACGAGTGCGCGCTGCATGACGGCGATGGGCGGCGCGGCGCGGTGCGCGGCCACGCGGCGCTCCACCAGGTACGACACGTACTCGTCGTACAGCAGCCGCAGCAGGTGGAACGAGCCGAACGACGCCGCCGACCTGCGCCCCAACAGCTTTACTTAATGCGAACAGCTCCGGTCACACGTCACACGTGTACACGCATGTAGCTGCCCGCCGGCGCACCTGAGCGTGAGCTCCCTGATGACGAGCGAGGAGTAGAAGGACCAGTGCAGCAGCAGCCGGCGGGCGCGGCGCGTGTAGCCCGGCCGCGCCTCGTGCGGCAGCAGCGCCGCGCCCACGCAGCCCTCCAGCCACGCCGCCCACTGCTCCAGCGACGCGCCGCGGCACAGCGTGGCCTGCAACACCCAGTGCCGGGTCAGCGCACGCCCACCCCCGCCGCGCACCCCGCCGCGCGCCCCGCGACCACCTACCTTGAAGTCCGTCTCGAGGCGCAGCGCGTGCGGGGCGGCCGCGCAGGCGCAGGCCCACGCCGCCTGCTCGCGCACCACGCGGAAGTCCACGCGGTTGAGGTCCAGCACCATCTGCAAAACAAGCTCTGCGCTCAACCGCCGGGACCAAAATATTGTCGGGAAGCTCCTTTACGTTTATATGCTATAAAATGCAACATTTATTATAACTATTCCCGTATATAATTTTACATTATTTATATATTTTTTTTTTTATTGCCCTTGTAGGCAGACGAGCATACGGCCCACCTGATGGTGAGTGGTTACCGTCGCCCATGGACTTCAGCAATGCCAGGGGCAGAGCCAAGCCGCTGCCTACTTTACATTTACAAAGTTATTTAAATGTTACATCTCACCTGGTGGATTTGATGATGATTAGTGAGCACGGCTCTGGCGGCCTGCGCTAAGTGGTTGAGTGAGGTGTAGCGCCGCAGGGCAGCGGCCAGCGCGGCGGCGGCGGCGGCCTGCGCCCGACTGGCGGCCGGCGGAGCTCCGTTGGAGGCGCCCGCCAGAGCCGACTCGAGAGTCTTGGCAAAGTTGCGGATGGCTTGCGTGAGCTGCGGCGGGATGGGGCGCAGCACGTCGGGCAGCAGCAGGTCGACGGCGCGCTGGTACAGCAGCAGGTCGGCGCTGCGCAGCCACCGCGCCACGTCCCGGCGCGCCGCCAGCGCCAGCAGCGTGCGGCGACACAGCGCGCCCGCGTCCCCCCCCGCTGCGCCCCGCCAGAACGAGCGGCGCGTGCGCTCCACGCCGCTCGTGTCCAGCGCCGCCACCGCCTCCAGGAACGAGCTCCCGTGCTCTCTGCACGAATTCTAACCACATTTTACATACCTATCTAAACTAGCAATATGTTGTTAGAGAATACATTTTCAACAATAACACTCGCGACATGTGATATTTTCAACTAAATTATTAAAGACTAGCGACCCGCCCTCGCTTCGCTTCGGAAATATTAAAAGACACAAGAAACAAAAAAAAAAAATTGTAGCCTATGTTCATCAGGGACAATGTCGGCTTCGAATGGAAAAAGAATTTTTCAAATCAGTCCAGTAGTTTCGGAGCCTATTCGAAACAAACAAACAAACAAATCTTTCCTCTTTATAATATTAGTATAGACAATATTGGGCATTGACAATATGCTGTGATGTCTATCTAACTACTTAACACCAGGATTATGTTTAGTCCCTGCCTGTTTCTGCCGGATAAAACGGAACTCAAGCGCGACAGGCAGGGACAGGGAAGCGCCCCCGCTACCCTCCCCCCGGACGGTAAATGGCAGCTATGTTAGATACAGATCTTGGGACGTATCCAATAATTACAAACTATTAATCGACCAACATAATTTAAGACCAAACGACTGTATTGTTCCGAAACAAACCAAAACCTACAGTAGTGTAGAGCTCGTCGACGAGTCGAAAGTGCATAATAATATATTAAATAAAATAGTTATATAAATTACAAGAAGGCCAAAAGTCGTGTCTGACCTGTGATGTTTCCGCAGCGCGGGGAGGGCGGAGGGCGGCACGTCGTCGGGCAGCTCGTCCAGCAGCAGCTCGGGGGGGTCGGGCGCGGTCACGGTCCCCAGGTACTGCCGGTGCGCCACCCCGCTGATCCCCACCGGACTAGACGCGGTCTCGCGCTCGCTTGAACGCGCCCTACCTTCCTGAAATTCGAATTCTTCAACTTAATTTACTGCCGTTTAGAGCAGTGAACTCTGCCAATGCCGGTCCCAAGCCCGGATGATAAAAGAGCAGGGTTGAGTTGGAGTTCGACCGTTTCCACCGTAAAACAGTCAACGCCGAAGGTCTGGGGGCGGTCAATTAGCCGGACCCAAATAAGGCTTCAGCGGCCTCGAAGAACTAAATCTCTTCCAAAAGCACTGCCGTGGAAGGACACGGGTACCCACCACCTTTATTTTCCCAAGACAGCCTTATGAGGCCACGACCCTCAGCATTGAGGATTATCGACGCAAGGAAAAGGGAGAGTACTAACATTTCCGGAATAAGTAATAGTCATACTCATCACAATATAAACTAAATACCCGTAAAATTACGTCTGTAAATAACTATAAAGTTTAGTAATAGAAGAGCGGCTCTCAACCGCCGTGTCACACGCTCCCTTTTTTCCCTACCTATGCTTATAGTCTTGAGAGGCTATTTCAGCGTTAACCTAGCGTGTAGATGAACTATCGGGGCTCATACTCCCGAGTATTTCTAACACTGGCCCTAGCAAGAGCAGTGCTTCGCAGAATCTACCACCGCATCGGAAACGCGACCCACTGAGAAGATCCAACGAGGAAATTCAGTAGACGGTGTTTATGGGGTCTAGGGGTTTACTCGTCGAGCCCTCGAATGCTTGAGGTATCTAAAAGCACCGTCAATGGATCGGGAGGATGCTTAATGACGTGTTAACATGCCCCTGTCGAGTGTGTCGCGAGATTTACAAACGCGATATTTTTTTTAAAGTGACCCGGGGGAAATCCGTCTTTGGGGTACATAATAATATGGTAAATATACAAACAGTTTACTGGAGGTTAACTGTCCAACTACGTTTAACAGATTAATGAGGTATAGTTTAGTAAAGGTTGATAGAATATATACACGTATACCTTCAGTTCGACTATCAAAATGTTTGTATGTTCAAATGTATATAAGGGCGAAATAGTAATGAATACTCATACGTTAGTGCTGTCGCTGAGAGCCGCTAGAACTCAATAAAATTAGCTAATTGGCTATTCTTTGCATTGTGGATTTTCTACTGTTATTTTAGTACTACTATACAAGGCAACGCTTTCACCACTTTCTCAGCACATGTGACAATATTTTTACGCCGGTAAGAGTAACGCCAGAGTATCAACGAATAGCTGAACGAATACCGAATATACTAATAAAATCGAGAAGTAGAACGCCACCTATTGCCAGATAACAGAAACACACATCGAAGCTACTCGACTTGCCCAGAATGTTCTCGATAAGCCTAGGGATGTCGTATCAACTATACAAGCGTTACAGAGACGACACGAAATCAGTTAGTAATCAGAGCTACTTGAAGCGAAACAGCGAACGGATCACCTGAAGCGAAGCAGAAGAAGTGAATTGAGAATTTTAAAGTGTCGTTAAGTGTTTTAAGTGTTGAATACAGTTTTAACTTATGCTTCGGTAGAATTTTTATTTATCCCGAACAATAATAAGGATGTTTCTCATTTCTTTTCATTAATAATATTTGTACAGATTAAGAACAACCCAATTTACTTTTAGGTACATATTTGATAAAATCACTTTATTGGTTTAAGCAATTGAAAGTAGCAAGAGCCACGTTACGCTCTAAGGCAGTACAGGCACGGATACCTGTGCGTCGTAGAGGTCAGTCTTGTCGGCGGCGGCGGTGTCGGCGCTGGTGTCGGCAGCGGCGTGCGGCTTGGCGCGGATGCCGTAGTAGTGGTACTTGGAGTTGCCGCGCGTGCCGAGCCGCCTGGTGCGCAGCCCCACGAACACCGAGCGGATGAGCTTGCCGAACGACGCCGCGTTGACCGGCTCCAGGCGGTGCGACGTGCAGTGCCGCAGGTAGTGCGCGTACAGGCTCGAGCGGGGCAGGGACACGCCTGTTCACATAGTAGTAGTCGTAGTAGTGAATCATACTAATGGCATTTCCAAGAAACACAATTAGCATACATACTTCGATGAGCGACAAAAGGAAGATCTTCCACCGAGCGGGTGTTACTGTTGGTAAGACCGACCAAGTTTTATATATATTTTTTATTTTCCTACCTAAGCTGATAGCCTGGAGAGGCTATTTCAGCTTTACCCTAGCGTGTAGGTGAGCTCTCGGGGCTCAAACCGGAAGTGTTGCTAACACTGGCCCTAGCAAGAGCAGTGCTTCGCAGAATCTACCACCGGATCGGAATCGCGACCCACTGAGAAGACCCGGCGAGAAATTCAGTAGGCTGTGACTTATATGTATGTATATTTAACATCTAATCAACATCTAAAGCTGAACTGAGCACTGAACTAAAGCTGAACTGAATAAGTAGTGCAGGAAAGTGTGTGGTGATTACCGTCCGCGGTCTCGTAGTGGTCCAGCAGCCACTGCACGGTGGCGGGGGGCATGCGGGGGGCGCCGGGGGTCGCG
Organism: Bombyx mori; assembly: GCF_030269925.1. Lineage (NCBI taxonomy): Eukaryota > Metazoa > Arthropoda > Insecta > Lepidoptera > Bombycidae > Bombyx > Bombyx mori. The sequence goes on from NC_085128.1 coordinate 2,310,661, forward strand.
GGGGACGACGGCGCCTCCGCCTCGTCGCCGGCCACCTCGCACACACAACCACACAATGAGACTACAATCTAATAGTAGTCTTGCGCTGTCTGTGGGGTCCGGTGACTGACAGTTAAGACCGGGCGAGATATATATTGATTTGGCAGCGGCTTGGCTCTGCCCCTGGCATTGCTGAAGTCCATGGGTGACGGTAACCACTCACCATCAGGGTCGTAAGATCGTCTGCCCACAAGAACAATTCCCCGTAAACCTCGTTTGAAGAAAGACATGTCATAGAGCTCAAAAAACACCTACGAGGGAAATTAAATCTAAATCTGGATGTCAGAAGGGATCTGTGAGAACGCACTGTCGATGAACACAGTGGCTCTAGGTAGTGTGTTTAACCTATGCCCCGTCGGCGACTGGAGCAATAGTAAAAACGAGACGATGGAATAATCTCGAACAATTCCTCAAAGCATTATTCATCTGTCATGAGTGTCATATTATAGTTTACGGACTGTAGTGACCGAACCTTCGGAACTCGACAAAAGAAATTTAGTTCGAAGAGTTGAAATACCGTTGTACTTACAACGATGCCATAAGCGGAGTATTCGGCCGAGGAGGCTCCGCCCCAGTTGCTGTCGAACGACGTGCCCTCGGCCGGGGCCGGGTTCGCGACGGTGGCGACTCCGTACACCGGGTACGTACGTAGCTCCTCCCTGATACACGATACTTTTTTTTATTGCTTAGATTGGTAGACGAGCTCACAGCCAACCTGGTGTTAAGTGGTTACTGGAGCCCATAGAGACATCTATAATGTAAATGCGCCACTCCCCTTGAGATATAAGTTCTAAGGTCTCAGTATAGTTACAACGGCTGCCCCACCCTTCAAACCGAAACGCGTTACTGCTTCACGGCAGAAATAGGCGGGGTGGTGGTACCTACCCGTGCGGACTCACAAGAGGTCCTACCACCAGTAAGCAATAAAAAAAAAACACTTATACTGACTGATAAATCAATCAGTGGTCATTAAACAAAACACCAAAAGGAACAAACTATCCGCCTTCGTTCAGTCCTTCAGCGTGCAAATAGAAAACATTATTCGCTTGTCAGCTTCGAAAGCGGTTACATGCAGTTCTTACAGAAACATTGTCCGATAGTCTTAGGGTATTTTTCGCTCTACGTAGGCAAAATCATGATCAGCCTGTTGACAAGGTCAATAAAGCTGCCCATCACGAGACCGAAGTCTCGGCTGTACTGCTATAAAACACAAGAACGTTCGCGGCAAAAATAAATAGGGCGAGGGCACAGAGCACGGACTTGAGATACGCCCATCGCCAGGGAAATCTTCAATTTTGTGATTTAAGAGATTTTTACACAGGTCGTTACCTAAAATCACGTAATTTTACGAAATTTCATTCAGGCCTTCAGTGACAAACATTCAAACATACAATGTTATTATGAAATCGGTATAGAATTGCTTCACTTACATATGCGTTTGATTCCCTTGTGTGTATATCTCTTGTGGCTCCGTGACGTACTGTACGTGGTAGTTGGTTCCATTGCCCCCCTCGCCTGGAATAAAAAAAAAAACATTTAAATAATTAATTTTGAAATTAAGATTGAATGTCTTCACCCGCAAGCTAAAAAGCACAGATATTATTTAGCTCCGTTAGTTTTTAAGTAGAAACCTTGTTTTAGTTTAGTTTATTGACACACCATTCTCAAAAAGCATTAGTAATACAAAGAATAAAATTAAAACCTAGCCGACATCGGAAATATGATTATTAAAAATTCTTTTTATAATTACTAGAATGCACTGTATTCCATGGTGGTGTTTTTTTCGAGTTCCATTACTAAATTATCATTGATTTTACGATAAAAATTTCTTTGTTCTTAATCAATTGTAAAAATCAATAAAAATCAAAATCAAAAAATATGTTATTCTCTTGAAAAGGTTACACGAGGAGAAAAATGATACAAGCGTCTATCGCCTCGAAGGTACAATGATGTAACCTTGAAGAGGGTTCACTCACAGGGGTAGAAGGAACGGTATCTCGGCACCTCCATGTCGCTGGAGATCTCCCAGGCAACTCCGGGCCGCCGCTACCCGGAGAGCAGAGGCGTCTATCTCGACTGAACTCGCGCCGTCTCCCTCACGCGATACGCTCTTTTGTGCGAATTACGCAGAGTATGTACGCTTCACGAATACATAAGGGAAGGTAATTTGGGAGGGTCGAAATTGTTTATATTTACTGGGAAACCCGATTGTAGGCTTTCACCATTTTTCAGTTCCAATATCAAGCGCATATAGTTAAAAAGTTAGAAAGATTGATTATTCTCAATGTTTTTGCAATTAAAGCTATGACATTTTAAACAGAACGCAATGTACTATATTTTAGAAATGAGCTATGAACATATTACAAATTCAATCGAAGACCATCAAGTTTTGATTTGAGATTTCAGTAGAATACAAACATCGTCTTATAATATCTATTCTGAAATCATCTAAAAATATCGTTTTCTTTCTCCTTCCCACATCATAGCATTCGAACTCAACCATTTCTTAGTGACTATGAACGACGAAATTAATTAATTAATTGTGTAAATATTTATATCTCTATAATTTGAAAAAATATATCAAGGAAACATGAGATATAAAAATGTGTAAATATTTATTTCTTAATAAAAATCAAAGAAGCCAAAACTTGCAATAATGCCAATACTTGTTCATTATTTTATTCGTTAATAATTCCCACCTGCAATACCCGTCCATGTATCCCACCTGTTTTGACCGTTTTAACTTTCCCCCCGTGTTGCTATGGATTTATCCCTTATCCCTACAAAGTGATTTTCGACTTGTTACTATGCTTGTTAGTTTAATTGAACTTTCTGATTATACTATACTGTTAATTCTATACAATGCTGAGCGTGTGTTGCACAGACTATACTATAATTTGAAACGAAGCCGAACCAATATAATTATGTTGCCTTTTGTAGAAAAAAAAACCGTTTGTTTATTGATAAACACAGACAGGCGAATAAATAAATTTTATTGTTATATTAGTTATTTTTTATTTTGTTTGATAGTAGATTATTAGAAACGTTATTTATTAGATTAAAAAGTCAAAACGACTGTTGGTATATAATTAAAACACTGTTCAAACACAAAAAAAATCGCCTCTGTTCTTATAACAAAATTAAAGGGATATTCAAAAAATATGTTAAATTATGAACATTTATTTTTAAAATACTTAATAAATCTGCTCGACGCTTGCAAAGAAATATTATTAGAAATATATTAATAAAAATATTGTTGACGCTTTTATTTTATTTATTAAGTTCACTATTAATAAAATTTTTTCGCAAATAACATTATCCGTACACACTTACTAAAACAAATTATTAATAAGGCTCCAAAAAAAAATTTAATGTAGTTTTCGTTTATTAAAATACTAAAAACGACAATTTATTTTTCCTTCGTACGGTAATAAAATGCGTAAGAGAGAAAATTGAATTTTCATATGAATTTCATCTCATACAATTGAAACGGCCCAATAAATCATAACGTAATAAAATAGGTATCCACGCCCGAGACAGTCCGCGCAACACCAAAAGTAACCAGCATCAATAATTATTGACATCTTGATTAACTTTATTAACATGCAAATTGTTTTAACTGACTTATTTAAGTGGCAGTATGCAGTTTTTACTAGTAACTAGAGTCTACCGTGATCCCATTTGGGTTGGTTCTACCGTAATGTACAGTAATATATAGGTGTTCCACTGTGGTGCTCATTTCTGTTGCAAACCATTCATTGGTTTCGTTTGGGTTCGATGACGGCCAAAACAGCTTTTCATATAAAACAATTCATACATAACCTTATAATATCCAAAGTTTTAAATACAAGTAGAAATAAATACAAAAATAAACAAAAGATTAAAACCGTATTTTTAGTAACTATGTCGATTCGTACGAATGTTGTAACCTTTCTGATGTCATTTCAAATTTATTTATACCCGCAGTAGTCCAAATTCGACTATAATTAATTGAAATTATAAGTTTCAACATTATTATGGTTCAATTGTTACAGATTTCGCTGAGACTACACTATAGACAAATACTCGTAATATTAAAGATAAACAATATTAACATATTCTCAATTTGACTACAGACTTTAAGCAATAACAAAAGTTTGACAATAAACAAAGAGTATAATTGTGTGTGTCAAATACATGGTAGGGTGTGTAATGTTTTCTTTATTGATTTAATGTATTTTTAATCCATAATTTTAAAAAAATATTCTTCTCTATATTCTCTAAAGTGTGGAAAATTTCATACTCCTCCGTCCGCGCAATTTTATAGATATAGATTCATTTGAATATGAAAATGTATTTATGTTTGAGAGATCACTAGTGGCCCGGAGGCCTTTCCAGTTTTACCAGGGCAGGTGGGCAAGCAAGGGCTCAGCCCGGAGAGGTGGTATTTGCTAACAGCTGCCCGAGCGCCTCCAAAGGAGACCTAACAACTCAAGAGTAGCTGCTTCGCGAATGAATCTACTACCGGACCGTAATCGCGACCCACTGAGAAGATCCGGCGAGAAACTCAGCGGGGTCTGTAGACTATTAAGACTATCCTACAAAGAACATAATTTAATAATGTAACGTGATATCCAAATTTACACGAAAAAAAAAACCCAGTGGAACACCAGTCATTAAACTCATCAGGGAGGTGCGTACGCGCGCCACGCGGCCTATATCGTATCACAGGTGCACGTCAGACAATAAACAACCCCTTGACAACGCCCCATCACCGAGTGATCGCTCAGGTAGATAATCCGACGGGGCACATCGCAATTATCCCCTATTATTGCATTTTTTCCAATAAACTTTATGGAAAAGCTTCAAAGATTATGTTCGAACTGTGTTGGGGAAGAGATCGGTAATTTTATACGATTTAATTTGTTCTTGTTTCTTGTTTCAATCTATTATTATTATTTTCCTACATTTTCTAGTAACCTATCGAGTTATGTCAGATCAAACAAGCGACTAGATGAACTCTCAGAGCTCTAATCAGACGATAATCGATCGGTAGCGTTGGTCAACATTGGTAGGATTTTTGGGCTAAAATTTTAATAACATAGTTCGTTTCATTTTTTATATTTAGTACTTAATAAATATTATTCATAATTAATTAACTATTGGAAAATATATAATCCGTAATGAAACACCGGCAATTTAAAGAAATAGAAAAATCGAGTTCGAGATCACCGGTTATTTATTTGAAGAAATCTCTTACCACAATCTACAAAAAGGGTATGAGAATAAAAATAAAAGTGATTAGTGGCTTGTGGGAGAGTTAAAGTAATATTTATATCTATTGAACGTGTAAATTAAGGTTATATAAAGGCAAACACCGGAACAAAGACGCTTTACAGATAACAGATATAGTTTTCATACTTGAACACAAATTACGAATGTGGCTACCTATGTGCTTTTTTGTGTGCCTCTCTTTCCTAACTCCGTGTCGCCTCAGGGGGAAGCTAGACATCACATAGTGAGCGACCTGACAGGGCTTATCCTAAAAAAAAATTTTAACATCTACCCTAAGAAGAGCAGTGCTTCGCTAAATTTACCACCGGATCGGAATCGTGAAAAACTGAAGAAATCTGGCGAGAAACTTAGCGAATTGTGTCTATGGGCCACGCAAAACATAGACACGTAACGTGTTCCTCATAGAACGGTGACCGGGACTTGATTTGCCTAAAAGCACCGAAAGTGGATCGAGAGGATCCGAAGCATACCTTGTATGTGCAAGTATTAATACATATATTATTACGAATTGAATTGTAATTTGGGGATAACGATATAAGGAAGCTCTTCCACCGAGCGGTTGATACTGCTCGGTAGAGCGACGGACCGATTTTTTTTAATTTTTTTTCCTACCTAAGCTGATGGTCTTGAGAGACCATTTCAGCATAATCCTTACAAGTGGGTGAGCTCATGAGGCTTAAACCTGATGACGTTGCTAGCACTAGCCCTAGCAAGAGCAGTGCTTCGCAGAATCTACCACCGGATCGGAAACGCGACCCACTGAGAAGATCCGGCGGGAACCTCAGTGGGCACTGACGGTCCGAATTTTGTTGTTCGGAACTAGTATAAGTATATGCAAGCTTATCATGATAATGTCGTAAGCGAGATTCAGGCATCTGTCAAATATCTTGTGTTATATGATAGCTGCCGCCACAATAAACGCAAGCTACATTTCATATTTTCGTGAGATAAATCCAGACGTCGCTAAATAATATATTTTAAATATAATGGGCACGTTTGATATTTCAAACAGGTGAAGAGGATAATCAGATTATACGTCACGAGAGCAAAGTCCGAGTTGATGGCCGAACAACTAGACGTGTTCGGCGCAACCTATTGTGTTGCCAGTCTTTGATCTTTTTGTATTAGAATAGATATTGGGGACATATTGTTACGTAATCCGTGTGTAGCGGAAAGCGAGGAGCGTGGGTAAAATATTCGACTTTAACATTTGAAGATCGGATCAGATTTGACAAAACCATATTTATAAATCTTTTTTTGCACACGAAGTTTAAAAAATGCAAAGGGTTTTCGCGAATATAAAACTAAATAGTTATTACATTATGGTAAGCATCTTGTAAATTTAATCCTAAATGTTTGTTAGTACGCAGAATTGTCTTTAAGACGACTAAAAAGGTTTTAATATGCGGTATGATTAAAAGCGAAATATTTAAAAAAAAAAACGTTTTTGTTATTGGTTTTTCTTTTAATTATCTGTACACCGAAAACAGGAAGCTTCAAATTCAAGTATTAGTTACAATATCAATAGGCTAATTGTGAAGCAAAAAGACTCAAAAAACAAAATAATGGAGTTTGTCTTAAACAAGTTACATTTATGTTATGATCTGTTTAAGGTAATTATTTTTTTATTGTATAAACCCCGAGCCCACTACTATTAGTAAGGTTAGAAGGTTGGCAACACCGTATCGAAATAAGAAATATTAAAGGACTTGCTTTCATCACTGTGCTCCTCGGCTTTTACCGTTGCTTCTGGATACCGACCAGTCCACGACCCTTGCATGTGCAAAACTCATTACAACCAAAATCACTTGTGCAAAACAAACAACAATAGCATTCGTTCAACAATCGCTCACTGTTCATTTGAAAAATACATTCTGTTCACAAACAGCAATTACCGTTCTAATTTAACGGCAATAGTTGCAATTACAATGTTAGAAGAAGTCTGAAAGTGGCACCTGTGACAGAGAAGATGAGAAGCGCGCGTTTGGGATGGTATGAGACGAAATGACAATGAGGTTGTTATGAGAGTTCTATCTATGAATGTGGAAGGCTTTAGAGGAAGAGGTCGAACTAAGAAATATAATGAATGGATTGCGTGAAAAACGGTATGTGTAAGAGGGGAGTGATTTTTTTTTCTTTTTCATACCTAAGCTGAGAGCCTTGAGAGGCTATATCAGCATAGCCTTAAGTAGTAGGTGAGCTCACGGGGCTCAAACCTAACGACGTTGCTAACACGAATCCTAGCAAGAGCCGTGCTTTGCAGAATCTACCACCGGATCGGAAACGCGACTCGCTGGGAAGATCCGGCGAGAAACTCAGTGGGCTGTGTCTGAGGGTTGGGGAGTAAGCGAAGAAATGATATATGATAGAGGAGTATGGAAGGAGAAATGATGTTGCGCCCACCCTAAGTGACTGGGAGAAGGGCAGGAGAATGATGATGAGTTGCAAATAACAATGTTTATACGTCTTAAAATCTATATAAACTCACTGGCAACGGTGATGTACGTGTGTTGAGCGTCCACAGATGGACTGGACTGCCCCGAGCTATCCCCTTTCACCTCCACCAAAGTGTTCGACACCTGAATTTTAAATAAAAAATACTGTCACGTTAACTATTTATATACATTTACTTACAGGTGGTCACAACGAGGTCACAATGGTCAACGACTGCAGCATCCCATACCCCTGTTTGTTTACTTCGTGTGTCAATTTAGATGAAACAATATTTACTGGTGGTAGGAGCTCTTGTGAGTCCGCACGGGTGGGTACCACCACCCTACCTATTTCTGCCGTGAAGCAGTAATGCGTTTCTGTTTGAAGGACGGAGCAGCCGTTGTAACTATAGCTCCGGTAACCACTGAACATCGTGAGCTCGTCCACCCACCTAAGCAATAAATAAATAAATTAATACGTGTGCAAAATGTCCCCTTTTGGTATTCCCGATTATAATGTTCCCAATAAAGTCTATATGAACCGATTGAAAGACCGCAGAAGACATTTTCCATTTATTTAAGGAATCCCGTTCTATAAAGTTGATATGTTCTCCCGTTCTCGACAACGAAGGTGATTTACATAATTCGCAAAAATCAGGCTAATTTGGTGTTTCCAGCTAAAATTCCCAGACGAGCTCTCGACCTACTGGTCTCATCCATTAAGCGGTCGCCCTAGCTCATGAAAACCAGGACGCGAGTGCCGCTTCTTATCTTGAGACCTAAGATTAGAATCTTAATTTTACAACGATTGACCCATCTTTAAATGCTTGCTTTGTAACAAAGTTAAAGGTGGGTGGCGCATTTGCGTTGTAAATGTCTATGGGCTCCTGTAACCACTTAGCACCAGGTGGGCTGTGAGCTCGTCCACTCATCTAAGCAATAAATAAAAAATAAATAAAGAAATGGGTAGGATGATTCTTATCCGCCCAGACATGTAACCTCACTCACCAGAAACTAAAATGGAAATAGTGTGCTGAGTATACAAGAGTTCCATATGAAAATCTCGTCTCCACGCCATAATGATTCTACTTAATAACCATATTATAAATCAGACCATTATTAAGACCCCTATCCTGTTCATATTAAAAATGACTTAGTAATCATATGCAGTGATATCGAAATGTTATCAATCAATGAGATACCTGTTGCATAGCATGCTGTAGTTGTATAGAATTCGGTATCTCCGGTATAACGATGAGTTCGCGTACCGCCGAGGGCGAAGTATTGCCGGCGCCGTTGCCCTGTTTTATAAAAAAAATACAATATACAACGTATCGACGTGAACGAAAAGCGTTTTAAGCGATAGCCCCGCAGTGGTATTCAAGGCAGCGCCCCTGGGTTGAAACTCGCACCAATGCTAGCATTTTGGACAAATGTGTTGGTGGCCTCTCCTCCGATACCCGAAATTATTTTTCTTTCAAAATTTTTCCCGGATGAGAGTCTCCTTGGTGCAGAAGAAACGATAGAAGCTTAGGACTTAAGTGCTTAAGATGTTTGAGACAGAAGTAGACTGAATGGCCATTAGTCGGAATTTAATTACGCGAATTAATTGAAACTTTTAGATTTATCGAGACGCATTGGTTCTCTCTGCTCCTTATATCTACCATCCGGTATCCACTCCAGACGAGGCGAAAGGTTGCATGAATATTTTACCTACACTTTATTACCTCCAAAGTTAAGTTATTCCCTACTATCTAAAATCACTGCATTCATCGACGCGTTTCTAGAGATCATTTTTTCCTCGCACCATCCATCCAGCTACAGTAACAACTTCACTTCTGTTTCCTGAACGCTATGACTTGTGCTTTAAACGAGTGATGCGACACAATCTTGTCCGAGTCTCTCGCACTGCCAGTTTGGAATGATTCCCGTTGCCCCGAAAGCCTTTCCCATTTTACCAGGACAGGTGGGACAGTTCAGCCAGATGGGATTTGCTAATAGCTGTCCGAGCGCCACCGAAGGAGACCTGACAGCTCGAGGGCGGCTGCTTCGTGAACGCATCTACTACCGAATTGGAGTTACGATGTCTATGGGATCCGGAGGTAAGTACGTCCGAGAGCAATTATCATAACAAACTTACACTTTTAGAGTGTATGTTCTAAAATTCAAGGAACCCTTTAATTTGAAGACTCATCCCTGAAATTAATTTACAAAAAAGAGGATATCTTTGATTTAAGGAATGGTGACCTGTGTGGGCGCCGCTAGACTCGCCGCCATGCCTGGCGATGGAGGCGGCGACGATTCCACGAGCACCTCGTCGCCGGCGCACTCAAAATCTGAAATATATAAATTACACACAATAATAACTATATGCAAAAAATTATAATAACAAAGAAGTCTGAAACAAAAACTTCAATTTCTCTTAAGCTATTAACAATAACACTTATCGGTAATTACTATAGAAATAAAAGACTAACACCATTCCATAACTTACAAAATAGTTTTCGCAACAGCACAATAATGCATTTAACTTTCACAAATTCATAGTTTCAAAACTCATAAAAAAAATTAATTTATTCCTGTACTGATAAAATTAGGACTAATTTATCTGCAAAAATTTTATTATCATTTGAATGTCACTGTTCTAAATTAGACTAAAAATATTTCATCATAAAAATACTTTGAAATTCCATTTCAGTTCTGATTGGGTCCAAAGTTGAATGATACAGATTAAATGAACATATTTCAGTTATAACAATTCATATCTATATCAAAACACATAGGATTCTAGTGGAAGAGTATTTAATAATAATAACTGTAGAGTGGAAATCCACCCTCAAGTTTGTTACCTGCATTTAATTTGGGAAGCCTTACATCAGTATTGTTCAATTCTAATTGTATTTATTATCCCCCATATATAGTCACACTATTTCTAAACTTCTACGTGTATTTTCTAAAATTGTTCTTTAATATGCAGTTTAAAGGGAATACAATTATATTACATTTTATTTTCCTTTTATTGTCTTTATATATTTATATATGATCATAATGAGATGTCATTCAATATCTTGTTTCTCTTTTACTATTAATCAAAAGTTTTTACTTTGGCCATTTATTTTATCATAACTGTATTAAGATGTTTTAATCATTAATAAAATAAAATACAACAACAGCTTCAATGTTTATGTAGATTTATGTAATTATTTATAACTGAAATGATGGATAACTGTTATATGAAAAAATCTAAAACATTCTAATGGACCTATGAAATTGAGCTATATTAAAACTAAATTGACACATCATATTTAAAATTACTCTATATAACAAAAATGTCCATGCTGTAAAAAATATGATGTTAACATATTGCATAACAAAGTCCCGGAGCGATGAGATGTTATTGATCTGGAGGGAGCACGGGCGGAGTGTCCGTGAACCGTATCCAGGCAACACCTCATCCTTCCCTCTGTACCTTACTCTCAATAACAACACACACATAAATCTGCAACTCACTTTCTAAATAAAATACATTCTCAAACCCCATCTCTGACATTTTCACAATCACAATTTGTTTTAACACAATATTACATGATTCTATTCTTTGTTGCCAGTTGATACTGAGCGTTGTGTTGGATTATTGATCAAACACCAGTTACTATGTGAGACATTTTAGACTAGTTTTTAGAGTGCAGAGGTGGTGTGGGTAGTGTTCACTGGCTGTGGGGTGGTGGCAGGTGGTTTGTCACGGTCCGCTTGTGCCACCTGCTGTGTGCATGTGCTATGATGCATGGCTGTTTATTATTGTGCTTATAATTATGTATTTGTGATATTAGATATAATTTGTGCGCTATTTGTGAGTTTTTCTTGAACATATGGCTCTAATGAATTGCTTTAATTTACTAGATAACCAACTCTTTGTACTTCATGCTTAATGTTGATGTTTAATTGACTTATTTATACGAATTGCTTAAGTATTATGAAAGCTTACACTACTGATTAATATTTAAATTATATTTAAAACACGATAACGAAAACTGTGAGGACAGAGGTCTGATAACAATGATAACAGGAAAAATTTGTCAAATATTATTTATGTTTTTGAGTTGTATATATTTTTGGTATTCGCAGGTAACGAGGGCGCGCACCGTGCCAGTCGGCGCCACCTCCGCTCCCTGCCACCTCGAAAACTGATAAAATTGATACAGGAACGGAGGGGAACTCAGTCTCACGTCCTAGCGGTGCGTGAAAACTTCGTATTCGGCGTCAAATTAATATTCAAAATTAATACTTGAAATCTGAACGTCAGTAATATTTAAGGTAGGCTTAAATTTCGGAAATATTCATGAAATAACATGAAAGATACCTGCCAGCCATACTTTGAACTGTCAAAATTTTCATTGTTCCTTAAATATTTCGCCACTTTAAAGGTGATTACGATTTTCTTAACATTTAGAATTTACTTGGATGAATACACAAAAAAATATTTTTATGTAACACGATAAGGAAAATGACTTATCAGTGTTGTTATTCTGTAGCTACACCCGTTTCCTAGGCTACGGACACCCTGCCAAATTATGAGCACTCAGCAGTGCTGACAAAAATAAAACACGAATTAAAGAAATGTTTCGAATTTTATTATCGATATCGAAATTACTATATTCCTCCATTAGGCTCTCAAGCTGTCATCAAGAAAATAAATGCAATATCTATCAAACGAAAGTTTTACCTTAATTCAATTTATTTACAAAATCATTATGTTATTTTGGCTTTTTTATTTTGAAAGAAATCACAAAAACAAACCATGGTAATATAATTGCTTGCAGTGATGCTCAAAATCTGGTAGAACTTCAGAAGTTTCCAATCTTTCAGTATTATCTTCAGAACAATTATTTTCTAAAACCTCAAATACGTCTCGTGTTAAGATAACTCTATACCTCCTTTCCATGCTTTTCCAAAAACCTTTTTATAGATATATGTGGTCGCCTTGGCAATTAATTTTATTTATTTAATTAAATGAAATTGTTGATTTTTTTGACGTACATATTTAATTCACATTTTTTTTTTCAATCTTAATCTAGTTGACTTAAAAAGGTTTTTCCTCCATAGAATTTATGTGGCCAGTTGATACGTTGTTTTTGGTATTAATTTTTAAGCCTCATATTTATGTTTCCACTAAGAATCCAATCACTATCTATGAATATAATTTAATTTCATTATTTCAAATAAAGTTCATAAAGTATGTAAGGAGCTGTGAGAGGCATTCTTTGCACGTTATTTTGCGCCAAATATTTTCTTTATGATTGCCTTTGTATGCAGCCAAGCTTACATCCCACAAGATAGTAAATTTAGTCGCCGTCGCTCAACAAAATTAATAAAGCCAGGGACAAAGCGAAACTGGTACCTACTAAAGGTTGTTTCAGGTTGTTTCTTATGCCTAGAAAGTGTGTTAGAACTCCATGCTGCGTATCTTCATCGATTTCAATAATGGAGCTCACTTGTATAATTTAAAATAGTGTGACACGCTGCTGACAAAACAAGTATATTTGAATAGAATCGTTTCTCTGATACATGAAAAAAAACAAATGAACAGTTTACAATATTTTTCAAGATCTACTGCGACTGTGTTTATTGTCTTGTTAAAATCAATTACTTTCCAATTTTAAATTTTAGGGCACGCCAAATATCACATGTAATGATGTAGGTAGGGCTCGAATTTTTTTTAACAACACATCACTAGTCATACTGATACTGAAGTGTAACCGAAATGCATTCGATTTTAGCGAAAGCATTTGCTATTGCTAATAAACACTAACGGCTAAAGTTATCTGGTTTATTTTAAAAAAAAAAGCAAATAAATCGTGATTTTTAACGTAACCTATTACTTATTTACTACAACTTGAAAGAAACCTGATGTGCTTATATCAATTCATTAACTTTCGGTTCCATTTTTGTTAACAAAATTCTCAATTCTCCACGTTTAGATATCTGCAACCGATTTTTTGTTTCCTATTAAAGTTGTACTAACAACTCTGTATTTATTAGTTATCTAACAGTTATTTTCTGGAACGAGATTTCAAAGTACTAACTTTTCAAAGCACTAACTTTGAAATCTCGTTCAAGAAAATAAATCGCTAAAAGTGATATCTTCCAGGCAACCGTTTTTATCAACAGAATTTCTGAAAAAAATACAGCAAGTTTGTTGCGGTATACAATATTTGGAGAGGTTTATCATAAAAATAATAATATAAATATAATACCAAATACATAGCGGAGGAACTAAAAATACCTGTCAGCGACGCACTCCACCAAACTACAACGGGATCCATGGAGACAGCTAGTTGACGGAATCAAACGGAGTCACGATCCTCAGCAATGAGGGACCGATTGAAGAGAGAGAGATAAACCAAACCTTTACTCATGAAGAATCATGAAGAAAATACATGCATACAATAAATATATGACTACAATATACATATAAAAAGAAATGCAACGAAAATTATTTATCTACTGCTTTACCCACCAATTTTTATTTAGCGTCCCTAATTCATCGTATCATTTAAAGTTTCAATCGCCTCCTGAGATATATTCAGCACCTACTGCATCATCGCCCACCTACATAAACAAAAATAGAAATAAATAGAAACGAAAGCCTTACAATTTTTTTCAACATTAAATAATATTACTAACGATAATTAAACAAAATTTCGATCAATGCCAACTTAAAGAAAAAACACTTGTCAATTTTCTGTCACTGAGTCGGTATGGATTGCGAGTATCATGCGAGAGCAGTACTTTTGAGAGTGCTCGATTGTGCGAAGCGTTGCTGTAGTTCATTCAACGTTGCATTCAACGTTGAGCATTATGCCGCATAATGCGCTCTAGTGCTGTAATTGGAAAACTACCACAATAAGCACACGGCATACAAAATTATGTTTTTTAATCTACAAAATTTTATCATTCAGCATTTGGTTTGAGTTTTATTACACGATATTTTTCCTTCATCCTGGAAGCCATCGTGACCACGAGTTAAAAACGTATTTCATTAGGAAAATTGGTACCTGTATGTGAGAATAGATTCAACCTATGGGCTTTGTTCCCTTTGCCTGTCCGAACAAAAAATCATAGTTCATACCATAGATTATACTTTATACCCAAAAATCAATAAACTCAATTCAAGATTTACGAAGACCTGGTGTTGTTATAGACCCTTATTCTTTGAGATTATTCTCCGTCATTTATTTCGGTTTAACTTCGGATATTCACCGACAACACGAGCTTAAGTTCATTCATCCTTTGAACTGATTCTTGAATCATAAGTCGTTGTTGAGATCGTGGTGTACCTGAGCCTCGTCTCTCGCCGTCTTAGGTGTTAAAAACACCAGGTTCTTTTGTTACGCAGTACTTTAAAACCGTCAAAATTATTTCCAAAATGAAAATAACCGTTAAGCAGTTGCAGGGAGGTGAATGTTTAATAGATGTAAGTTCATAAGACATAATGCGTTGCGTAAAATTTACTCTTTTAAATCGTTGATTTAACTATGAGAATATTTTTTTATTTTCAGATATATCCAAGTATGCTCATATCAGAGTTGAAAAGGCATGTTGCACGAAAGCTGCATATACCTGTCGAACAACAAAAACTACTGCTACTTGGTAGAACTTTACTGGATGATCACACTATACAAATGTACCCTAACATCAAAGAAGGTACTAAGTTAAATTTGGTTGTGAAGAAACCGGAATCACTTTATGATGCATCCTTTAAGCATTACAAAAGACAAGGCATGTCAGACAAGGATGCTGCAAATACTGCAAACAAACTTCTGAGGATTGTTCAAGAGAAGTTTGATAAAATGTCCTGGGATGAAGTTGACAGACTTTGCTATGACTGCCTGCTGGACGAAAGAGGTATAAGGCGACCAGCCTACATTGAGAATGACATCGAGATTGATGATATGTTTAATTTGTGACCTTGTTACCTTATGTAAATTCTATCTCACCTGAGATTAGAAAATATTTTATATTTTGAATTTCAAAAAAAGTTTTTCATTATAATCACACTTTTCTTTTAACGTCTTGTAGAAAAAGCTTTAAATATTTAGCTTTTTCTTCTCACTAAAATATTTCAGAAATACTTTGCCTATCAATAGTTTATTGTTATATTCTTATTTCACAGCTGATTCAATGCCCTAATTCAATGATCTATTACAATTTAACTTGTGTGATTGTAATTTAATATAGAATATAATTAGGGAGACAAAATTATTTATTTCATTTAATTAATGATCTTAAAAAGTTATTGTTTTATAATTATTATTATTACAGTATATAATAAATGATCATCTCATTAACTTTATAATTTTCATTTTTAAGCTATATGTGAGTAGTATAGTTTGTAGTAGAAATAGTTTATTGAAAAAATATTCAGTTTATTTGTTGTGTAATTTTAGTCATAATTATTTTAGGATTTAGATTAGAATTTGACTATATAAAATCACTGCATGTTAGTGACATTTCTACTATTGTATAATTCAATTTAATATGATGGAAGTAAAACAATAAACATTATTAATGACTTATTTATTTTATTACCTAACCTAACTAGTATTTATATAATACAATCCATGGCAAGTTACACACACGTGCCTTGATACATTCACAAAGCTCTTGAAATAAACAAAAAATAGAATTACTTAAAATAAACCATGTTTACATATTTTGTATACACAGTGGTGACTGGTAATAGTTAAAAGCTATAACAGACCAACATTCCATTCATGGGTATTCCATTTTTTTTAGATAAGTTCATAATCAACCTGATATTTAGTGGTAGTGATGCTGTGACTTCTATGAGACAAGGTCATAGTCTATTTGTATTTAAACCACAGCTTCAGGAATATTTTAAAGGAAAAGAAACTAAGGGTTGCTTCTAACAAAAATAAGTAAGATGGATGAGTCATTTCCCAAACAACCTCATCAAAATTTTACTGGCATAGGCAGTTCGACTCAGTTCGATTGCTGTTTTTTTTTTATTGCTTAGATGGGTGGACGAGCTCACAGCCCACTTGGTGTTAATTGGTTACTAGAGCCCATAGACATCTACAACGTAAATGCGCAACCCACCTTGAGATATAAGATTTATGGTCTCAGTATAGTTTAGAATGGCTGCTCCACCCTTCAAACCGAAACGCATTTCTGCTTCACGGCATGCTGTATCTAATATCAGTATGGCTATTAGGCGAGGTATTTTCGATATCAAAGCCTAAGATCAAGTCACTAAAAGTACATAACTCATCCAACTTAACTCTTAAATGCAATAAACACACTGAAAAACAAAATAATAAATATACAAGAGCATTGAATATCAGAGGCACTTCTCATAGAAAAGACTTACACAAAAACAATCACAACCTTACATGAGCCAAGTCACAAATTCAATTATAATTTGGTACAGATTCATGAGATTATCTAGTGATGTGATGTAGTTTTATTGTAATACATATATCCATTATATGTTTAACATGTAAATATTGTTCGCATGTTTTAACTGACCGTCAGGTTGAAATATTCATTTGTACCAAATTATACACACTGTCACGGGTCTCATTCCAACTTCCCGATTAATAATTATACAACATTAATATCATTGGATAAAAGAAAATATCTTAATTTTATTTACGTATAAATGCACACAAATGGGCTTCGTCAATCCCATTTGAACTAGTTTAAATTAATGTAGGGAAGAAATTAACCATCGAAACTCACATGAGTAAGAGACATTCAAATAAAACAGAGCTCAACGACGGAGAAGATCTACATCCGAAAGAAGCACCATAAGTAAATGTACCGCACACAAAAACTTTACTTTCAAGATTTATTTTTAAATACAACTGTCGTTGAGTAATACATAATACTCTAAAATAGTCGGCGAATACACGAATCCATACCTATTAAACTTAGTGTTAACCATATTATTTCAATGATGTGGAGCATCAACATTGCTACGTGTCACTAAATTATTATTGCTTTCAGATAATATGTACCCAATTTCCGAGATCTACGTACGACACTGCATATTTGTTTATTTTCATTATAAAAACAAAAATATTGTATTGCAACAGCAGTGGTTACATATATCATAGTGAGTTCGTACAAAAGACAAGAAGTCTATTATATTTAAAATTCCATGAGATCCCAGTGCATTATGTGGTCGGTCGGCATCCTGGGGCTCCGAAAGTCAGAGCTGCCAAGTTGACACTTGTCGATCTCGATGGCGGCCACTAGAAGCACAACGTTCAGGAGTATCCGTGCTGCAGTCAGTCGTAGTCGCTGTCCTCTTCGGACTCGGACTCGGATTCGGAACTATCGGGGTGGTTCTTCGTGATCTCTATACAGTTGTCCACGTCCGTCAGCCTCTTCAACGATCGTCCTGCACACAAGGTTGCACATTGAGTACAGAATGACCATTATTAAAATCAACTAGTGGTAGGACCTTTTGTGAGTCCGCGCGGGTAGGTATCAGCACCCTGCATATTTCTGCCGTGAACCAGTAATGCGTTTCGGTTGGGCTGTCAGCTCGTCTACCCATCCAATCAAAAAAAAAGAATCAAGCATAATAATAGATCATTCAAGTTTTTTTTTCTCTAAAACGACAAGGGTTCGTGCTCAGCTGAAATAATATTGTTTGTCAATTTATAATATATTCTAGGCGTTTCAGTTGATTCCCCCTGCATCCCATTGGACATATACTTGAACATAAACACGTATCGGCGGCGATCATACCCGTCAGCGTCGTCAGCAGTCTGTTTTCGTTTCCGGGCGGCATGTTTATTGGACCTAATTTTTTGGCAAGGTCCCTCGCTCGGTCCGCTCCTGAAACTGAAATTCAAATTTCCAT
Organism: Bombyx mori; assembly: GCF_030269925.1. Classification (NCBI taxonomy): domain Eukaryota; kingdom Metazoa; phylum Arthropoda; class Insecta; order Lepidoptera; family Bombycidae; genus Bombyx; species Bombyx mori. The sequence goes on from NC_085128.1 coordinate 2,329,300, forward strand.
GAAAGCCCTTTGTTCAATCCAGCTTATCTGTCTAGAGCCCCGGGATCTAGTCTGGCTGGACCACGACTGGGAGCGAGCGACCTGAAAAAATACTATTCACTCACTGAGTTGATCCGTTGTGTCTATGGGATAGTTGGGAGACAAACTCGATGAGAAAAGTATAAAAATTCAAGTTTTCACGAGTTGTGTACGCGCTCACAACAGATTTACTCATCTTATGTGTCTAAGCCACCGGTGGTGCAAGCTAATGTTTGCTCTCAGTGAGAACATTATGCCAATAATTGTGAACGGAGGAATTTGTCTACATTCCTACGTCCGAGATCTAAGAGATTCCCGATAAGACCTTCCATACTTTATTGCTTATACGGGTACACGTGCTCGCGGCCCACCTGGCATTAAACGGTTACCGGACCCCATAGACATCACAACACGTGTATACAAAAGCTATCCCGTTTTTCAAGCTAAAATGCATACTTCGCGGCAGAAATAGGCAGGGCGATAGCACCATATTAAAAATTTTAATCTTATCAACTTCCAAAATAGCACCATTACCATTAATGTGAATTTTGGAAGTTGATAAGATAAATTTTTGTATAATATATTATACCTCTAGATCCCTCTTGACTCGAATCTTCCGCCATGGCGACTCTCTCCGTGCGGTACACACCGCTGACTAGATCCCACACGAACAAACACTGAAAATTATTTTGCTTCATTAAGTATCGAGTTGCCATCGCTGGCAGACGAAATCTAATAGAATGTGGTAAAGCGTAAAGTCGCTGTTTAAATGAAAGCGCATAGTTATGGATACGGGTGTTTTTTTTTCTACCTAAGCTGGTGGTCTTGAGAGACCATATCAGGGCTCAAACCTGAAGTTGTTGCTAACACGAGCAAGAGCCGTGCTTCGCAGAATCTACCGCTGGATCGGAAACGCGACCCACTGAGAAGATCCGGCGAGAAACTCAATGGGCTGTATCTGTGGGTTACTTTATTCATCGAGCCCTTCGTCACCAGCGACGGGTGTGACGAGAACGATGACCGATGCTTGTGGAGCCTAAAAATAGGGAAGTCCTTTTCTACACAGGGAAGCAGTTGTGGTGGGGCTGTTCTAAACATAAATACCCAGGTTTAGCCTTGACCTGATAAGGCAAGTCATGTTTCCTCAAGCCTAACGGCATGAATAGGAGCGCAGCAACGCAAGAGTGTTAGCTTTCCAGAAGTTTCCCGCCGTTTATCCCCCCCCCCCCCCATGGGAGGAAACCGTAGCGGTTCCTAAAAGCACCGTTAATGGATTGGGAGGATCCGAGATGACGTGGAGGGGCGGGGCTGACCTCGGCTGCGTACTGGTGGCGGTGCAGCAGGCAGCCCGCGCTGGCGTCCCGGCACGGCGCGCACGCCGCCGCCGCGCCGCCCTCCTCGCTCGCCCACAGCCACATCGCACACAACTGGAAATTTGCCCATATAAGTACTTTAATTCAGTGTTAATATCTTTAAACGATTTTATCATTATAGTGTCTCTATCAAATCTACGATCCTCTTTGTAAATGCTTAAGTTTCTGTATAAGTGATTTTTTGTGTCGCTTTGGTGTTATGGTGTCATCGATTTGATGTGCATTTTTTTTGAATATTATTTTATCTCATTTGCATAGGGTGGCCACATTCTCGTCGCGTAACTGTAGGCTTTAGAGAGAGAGAGAGTGGTTAGCCGCTGGATTGTCTGGTGTAATAAACTGAAAGGTGAGAAGGTATACGGACTGACCCCGGACAGACAGCCGCTGCTCTGGCAGACGTCGATGACGTGGCAGCCCCAGTCGAAGCAGTAGATGAACTTCTTGCCGTTGATGTTGCACAGGCGGCCGCAGACCTCGTTGCACAGCAGCTCCGTGTCGAGCGAGCGTTGCTGCGCGCGCACCGCCAGCGCCGGCGCCGCGCGCTCCCAGCCCGCCGCGCCCACGCCCTGCAGCGCCGCGTACCCCGCGCCGTGCGCCGCCAGCGGCAGCGCCACGTGGTACCCCGACATGCAGTCGTCTGCACACGCCGCGGCAACATTACGCGGGATATGGCTTTTTTTATTGCTTAGATGGGTGGATGAACTCACAGCCCACCTGTTTATGTGGTTACTGGAGCTCATAGACATCTACAAAGTAAATACGCCACCCACCTTGAGATATAAGTTCTAAAATCTCATTTTCACAAGGCTGTCCCAGCCTTCAAACCGAAACGCATTACTGCTTCACGGCAGAAACGGGCAGCGTGGTGGTACCTACCCATGTGGACTCACAAGAGGTCCTACCACCACTAATAAATTTAATAAATATTAATGATAATTAAAGGTCTATTTTACGCTATGAAACACCTTTGTTAGACAGAGCGAGGATCTAAAGACCACAAATGAGCCACTGTACAGAGTACTGCATTGAGCTCAGTACAGTACTCTGTACAGTCTCGTCATTAAGTTGTATTTCTATAAGTGATAATAATATCTTGTATTTGTATCAATCAACCATTATAACACCAGGTGGACCGTGAGCTCGACCCACCCATCAAAGCTATAAAATAAAAAAACACAGTATTGAGAAATGTGAAACTCACCTTCGGAATCTGTGAGGATTGAAGTGATTTCATCGTCGCTCTCAACAAAGTACCTCGTAAAGAATTTGCTGCATTTCGAATTGCCGGAGTGCACTAGGTAAGGGTCGTGGACGTTCACGGGGCAGTCGGAGAGTGTTTTGGACGTGTTGTCGTGCACCGACACCGTCTTCAGCGAGCCGTCGTCCAGCATCTCCATCACTCTGTACTCCGATTCGCTATTGTGATCCGACTCCAGGGCAGACAAGCCCGGGTTCTTGAGCTCGCAGCCGGGGGAGGGGGGCCGGCTGATCTGGTTGTGGGTCCTCAGCACCACGCTCTCCACGGGCGGCGACTTGGGTCGCTTCACGCCGCCCTTGCTGCCCGTCGCGCCGATGTAATACTTCCTATTGCTCCGCAACACCCTGAAGGGCACAATGTTCTCGTTGTTGTCCTCCGAAAATTCGTATTTCTTATCGGCTAGCCTCCGTTTCCTGAACAAACTCAATTTCTCACACTTCGTTTCGGTCTCCTCGACGAATTCGTAGGCCTTTTCAGCGTTTATTCTGTGGGTTTCGTTAAACCTAGACATGCTCTCTGCGGGACGTCGCCTCGGAGACCTTAGCGGAGGACTTATCAAGGTCCGTATGGAAGGCGACGGGCCCTCCCACTCCTCGACTAGGTGGTGCGATATGGACGCGGCCTGGATGCACAGCTCCTGTCCCATGACGTCGGGCACGTGCACCGGCCGAGACAGTTGATACGGTTCCATTTCTAAATCCGAGAAGTCCGCTAAAATATTCTGAACGACGTTATTCTGATATTTGGGAGATTGAAAGGCCGCAGAGACATCTGATGCTGGTGTACTAGGATTTGTATCCATTGAACTAAGTTCTTCTCTATCCAAAGCAAACTTTGTGTGTTCAATTACTTCATGTCTTTCTTGGTCCGGTTTAACGAAGTCTATTTCGAGTATGTGTATAAAATCGGTGTATATGATGATTTGGTTAGAGTACGCCAGTTGCACCACCGGTTCGTACATGCTGGAATCAGATGTGCAGAAGAACTTTGTGTGAATGGCGAAGTTGTGTTCCAGACATCTTTTACCCCAGTTTAAATCACCTGAAAAAATGAAATACTTTTAAATTTTTGGTGCTGATAATATATGTCAATAGTATGGACACTTAGTATTATCTTGTACAGTATATCAACAACAAATTAACAACTCTAAAAATAGCATTTGATATCCTCCATCCAAAGTTTTATTCTTTCCTTTATTCCTTTTTACCAAACCGTGTAATCAGAATGTAGCAGCCTGGTAAAAGATGTTGCATCAGCATCAACATCAATCTGCTTCAAGAACAGGCTCAACCGATCCTCCAAATCTCAATACACCAGCATCAGCTTAATAAGCTAGTGGTGTGTGTACAATTTCTTACCATATAATAATAATCCAAAGGTAGTTTCATTATTAATTTTTAATCATATTTAATAACTTTAATCCATGTGTTAAGTAGTTGACATTGGTTTTCGATTTGTTAATTATGTTTTTTATATAAATTTATAACAAAATATATGAGTAATAACGATTTTTACTTAAATTTCAGTTGTATTACTATTTCACACTGTATATGAAGTCATGTTTTAATGGATTTTGCTAAAATGAAAGAAGGTAATTAATTGGTGATAGATATTATTTACCTTCATCTCTAGAAAATGCTGCACATTTCTTACATCCTAAACGAGGAACACCAATTACACTGAGGTAGGATCGTTCCGAGCATGAATCTCTGTAAAAAAAAGTAAGTAAACTAATAAATATTATTCACCAGTATTTTCTGTACCTGTACTATTTTTACAAAAAATATTTATGTAGATCTCAGAGGCAGAAATATTCTAGTAGAGACTACGTACTGACAAGTGTAGTGTGGGACGGTCATCTACCAGATGGACCAACAACCTAGTTAAAAACGCTAGGTCACATTGGATTTAACAGGTGGCAATAAGTAGGCACCGGTCTCATATAGATGGGCCTGTGAAGGTAAGGCGAGGTTACAGTACAGTTTCATGGACTGTAGTCTAACCCTATGTCATGGAGGGCTTCGACAGGTAAGAGTTTATGGAAAATCCATTGTAGCTACCATGGTCTACCTAAAATGACATCATAATGAGACATCGTATTTTTATTTATACATAGTGAGTCCACCTACATAAACCCACGGCATACTATTGCTCATTGAGATGCAAAATTTATGGTTTAATCAATAAGTAGTTTAATATTGGCCTGTATATTTTCACTTTAAAAATAATAATTTACCTTCAATATAAATTATGTTAAAACAATAACTTACGCAATACCATAAACAACAAGCACACCAGGGTTATGCTTCCATTGTGCCATTGATATGGTAACTTTACTGTCAACGCTGTCATCTCCAAACAGAGGCACACTGTGCACTGGACGGACCACTCGACCAGGAACCCACAAAAGAAAGTGAAGGCTGTATAAACAAAATTATAAATATCATCATGCTTCCCCAGAAACAGAATAAATATGTGGTAAAAAGTACAGCATTAATATCAAACAGACAATACAAAACATTTTTATTTATTTTTAATCTATAATATTATACAAAACTTACGTAAACTTCGAACTTTCTCTGAAGTACACTTGTGAGTTACAGCTATATGTAAAACTGAGTAAAAACTGTCCACATTGTGAAAATCCCATGAACACATGCTCCCTAAGATATGACATTGGCACAATATCCATAAGACAGAACCTTAGTCGGGGTGGAATTCTGTCAAATACTTTACGACTCCTTTCATTGTATTTTCTTGATGTACAGCCTAAGATCTGAAAGAGATTTCAAAAGCCTTGTTACTGTCTTCCCGTCTTTCAAAAAATATCTATTGTGGTAGAGGTTATTGCTAATTCACCCACTGTATTTCTACAGTAAAGCATTTAAGCTCAAATATAAATTTAAAGATTGTGCCTAAAACTAGATAACTCCCATAGCTCCTAATTTATTATACTCCTGTTAAGTTCATATTTGTAAGTGTTCTTAACAAATTAATAAAAATACAACATCACCATGCAAATATTGCAACTTACTACTTTTTTTTTTGTTGCCATTGTAGGCAGACGAGCATACGGCCCACCTGATGGTAAGTGGTCACCGTCGCTCATGGACGTCAGCAATGCCAGGGGCAGAGCCAAGCCGCTGCCTACCATAAAGTACTCTCCGCAAGCCTCGTTTGAAGAAGGACATGTCATAGCGCTCGAAAAACACCGTGGAGGGGAGTTCAGAGTTACTACTATTCCCAGCCTCCAACTTTTAAGCTCATTTAATAAGTTTTATTACAATTATAAAAACTTGCAGGTATAAATACTGTACCATATAATCTAGATAGACAAACAAATACATAGTCTGTAATATATTTAATTTCAGCAAAATTATTAAATTCCACAATTAAGAAATCAATCATTAAAATTCTATTGTAGTTTTTTTTTGATTATTCCATTTTATTACCCTCATCAATAACTTTAAAAGAGCAAAGATTATAACTGGGCTGGTCAGAATAACTTCATAGGAACTGTACAAGGATTATCAAACAGACCAAAAGTAAATTTTAAATACTGAAATGCTATTTTATCTCTTTTGTTATTTTGTAAGTCAGGTATATCATTGTGTAATTCTAAATTTAAATAACAATCATTATCTAGTTAAAAAATATATATAACTTTGGCTTAATTTAATAACTAGAACAATTTATACTAATGCTTAATTGTTGTATATTTTTTTTGTCTTTAGTCAACTTAAACAATTTCAGTTTTTTTTGTCCTTTAACCAATTACATTTCCTAATTTTAAATATGCCACACTGGCCATTAGTCTTGAATTTAATTTAACCTTATTTTATTGCTTAAGACCTGCGAATACCAAGCAAAATACATGCTAAAATAAGTATTGAATTTAAAAAAATAATATTATTTTAGTAAGTATTAATAATGAGACATCACATTTTTTATGTCTTTGTTTTTATAGAATATAAAAAAGAAAGTATATGCATAAATTATTAATAGACTTTTTTTTATTTTTTCGATCCAATTTTTGGGGCCTTCTTAAACGATCTATTTATCGATAGTGCTCGTTTGATAATTAACCAAATTTAAAACTTCTGGATCGTGCTCCCATTATTTGACCTGATTCTTTTTAAAAACACGAGCCTCATAGTGGTGGTATGAATAAATAATACAAAAAAAAACAAATCAAAAGTCAAGCATCAAGCTAGGCTCATAGTAGTTAACCATGTATTTATTTTTAACAAATACTAACTTACCTCCCTATTAAACAACTTATGAACAACGTTGTGACTGTTAGCTGGGGTACATTGTGGAGTATCAATAAGAGGTTTATCACATTCATTTTTATTAACAAAATTATAATTCTCAAGCTTTGCAGCCCGAGAATCCATATTCATTTGTTTGACAATTTGACATTTAACTTGACATCTAGCGTAGTTGCTTCGTTTGTTTAGTCCAATTTAATAGGCAAAGAGAGCATATGCGCTGAGGCTTTCATATAATGAGAATATAGGTATCGATAATATAGATACTTTATATAAGCCTGACGGAATCCATATCGCTGGTGAAAAGTTGCATGATACAATTGCATACAACTAATTGATACAAATAACAAGAGATAGTACTTTGTTAGGGTTGAATGGAATGAAAAAACTACTCCGTAAATAAGTATATATATATATTGAGGAGTAAAAGGTTTAAGCGACATTTTGCTTAATATGCGACATTTATTTTTGTAATTAAAGATCCATTTCATTTGGTATTAAATTAGCATCAACAATTCGATGTTTTTAATCGAACTTCAATTATATTTACACCATGCAAATAACAAGTTTTTTCATTTCATTTTTCCAATTTTAAGCTTAAATGGTTCTCCTGCAAAGTTTTAAAAGTGTCGCTTAAACGAAATGGCCTTTCACCCCTCGATACCATGATTTCAATGCACTATAATTTGGAAGAAGCCGGAAATTCACATAAATGTATCTCGTGTCATTTTCTCACACGTATGCACTTTCGTGAATATAAAACTATTGGTAAGACTAATAGGTAGCGTGGCTAGGCCTCGCACAAGGTGGACCGACGACCTCCTGAGGTTCGCGGAAATCCGTCGGATATAAGTAGTGCGGGACCGCTCGCTGGCGAGGCTCGTGTGATGCCTATGCCCAGCAATGGGCTGAAAGAAGAAGAAAAAAAAGAGGATAAAACCAATACTGGTGGTATATAAACGTTACCAAATAGAACCATTCAAAAGATCGTCAGGTTTGAGCCCCGTGAGCTCACCTACTAGTTACGGTTACGCTGGAATAGCCGCTCCAGGCTACCAGCTTAGGTAGGAAAAAAAAAAACATTCAAAGCTTCACTCTCTCCTTTACAGCCAATAAAAAAGCTGGAATAATTTAGAAAATTTAAGTATTGAATACAGATATAATGTACTATTTAGACATATATCATTGAGTTTATGTAATGTATTTGTATGCTATGTAATACTTGTTTTTTTTATTATTTATTATCTATGAGTTTAACGACAATTACAAACTGTCAGTGTCAACTAGAATTTGACTTCTGAGTAAATTAAAAGTAGGAACGTTACGGTTAAAAGAAATTAAACGTGCAAACTTGGTAGCTAAATCATATACATATAAAAGATTTACAAAGATGGAACCAATGACACTTGGTAGTCCTACACATTCGCCCTCAGGGAGCCCTAATGTAGGGTATTTACCGCCTTTTCTGCTGGGTGAAATAAATCCGCCAACAACACCTAGAACAAATAGTTTGTCCCCAACTAAAGGACGAAATCTAGCATTTGGTATGTATAATAAGATACCGGGAACAGCACGCATTGCAAATACCGTTTTAAGCATGTAGCTTTAGGGTAAAATTCTGAATAACCTATTCAAGTGACTTTACCGATCAATCTGAGCTTCAAGCGTAGTCTAACTCCTAAAACTTTTTATTCATTTATGGGCATGTAATTGCTAGAAAATTAATACTTAAACATAAGTAATGTCAATGGTAATCTTTTTTGCAGGTTCACCTACCAGTCCTAGTAAAACATCAACACCAGATCAAAAAATATACCGTCAGAACATCTCTATGCACCAGCAAGCGCTGTATAACCAACAAAGCACATATACTAATATTCCGACTTCACCCAACATATCTTACTCGACTAAGCCGAATGGTCCACCCATTGAAGACTTATTCGACACAATAAAAAGCAATGAGCCGTCTGTAAATAAATCATTGTATAATGATCACAGTTTTCTTGGCTATGGAAATAATATGATGTTACAAAATTCCTATGGAAATAACATCGATCTGTCTGTTAACAATCAATCTTTATCCCAATGGCAGGATATTTGTCAAGAACAAGATGAATACTGGGTGACTGTGTTTGGGTTTCCACCTAATGCTGCTAATACAGTATTGGCAAGATTCAGCAACTGTGGTGCTATTCTGGGTTAGAATGTTATTAACTCTTACTCTTATTATATAAAAAAGATTAGCTCATGTCAATCATCATTGTCTTCTTTCATTAGAAATGCTGATTAAACTAACTAAAACTATTTAAATTAAGTAATCTGAATTTTCTAATACTTACATACATTTCAGTATTAATTTGCATATATTGCTAAATAATTACTCAAATAATTGTTATGATGATCAAATCTCTTTTTATTATTGTGATTTATTCTTTTCCACAAAACTATAATTTTTTACAATTTATATCAATAGACAAGCAGTATCCTACACAAGGCAACTGGGCCCACATTAGGTATGCGACAAGAGCAGAGAAAGAGAGAGCCATGGCTTTAAGTGGAAGGCAAGTCTTGCCAGGGGTAATGGTTGGAGTAATTGAGTGCAAGGAACCACCCCGAATATCTTTTACTAGTCCTGGAATTATGTCACCCGAAAGGTACAATATCTACAGTTTAAATATGTTTAAAATAATCAAATATTACTATTAGGGTTAAATTGGTCATTTGTGCGTTTCTGTGTATTTTATTTATACGATACCAATATTAAGTACCTCCAAATTATCTGGAAGTTGCTGAACTATTCTTGTGTATAATGCTCAATGCGAAAAAAGGATATTAGAACATTTTTAATCTATTATTTCATTTGTTATTAAATTTCTGACTTGTGATTGAGAGCAGCTATTATTATCTTTCGTTTTTATTTGCAGGCAAACTACTGGAGCCCGATCCCTATGTCCAACACCAATACCCTCAGCACCAGTCCCTCAGAAGTCTAGTGGTCTCATTTCCAAAGCATTAGACTATGTGCTGGGATGGTGACAAATACTTTATCTAAAACTTTATTGAAATAACTTAAAGGGATACCACAAATACATTTACATTAATTTTGTAAAAGTTTGATGTCTCTGTGGCCTATAAAATGACCACTGTTCACATCATGCGAATGTTGTTTAATCACAAAATAGATACTAATTTTCACAATTTTAATGAATGGGGTGAGGATGACAGTTTTACCTGATAACGTCTGGACTTCGGGAAAAAGAGATATTTCATCATCAAATACTGAATAGTTTTGATTTTATGATTTGATGTCTGTGGCCTGGTAGAATAGAAAGAAAAAAAACGCGGTCTGTAGGTTTGGACAAGGTCAGTAACCTGTATTCTAAAAAACTTATTTAAATGTCATTCCATACTATTTATATAGAAATAAGATATTACCTACTATTTTAACTCTTCCAGCCCTACTGATCTGAATTTTGAGGACATTAATCTCAATGTAATATTTTTGTTTAATAATATAAAATTAATATTATTCACAAAATTATGTTTACAATTTAATGTTTATTACATAATCACCTGTGAAGGCCGTGTTTTCGTTTAAGGTAATACTGTCATCCCTATCTTCTATATAAAAAATTGTATTAGCAACATTGTAGTAATAAATAGATCATAAAAAAAAAAAAAAAGTAGGTATATATCGAATTTAGTGGTTGAGCAGGTTCTTAGCCTGTAAGGACCGATACTACTGTCCTATATATTTCTGCTGAAGTAGCTCTGCTAATGTAATTGAGCCTAATCTCATCTCTCGAGGGAAACGGTGTATTCAGGTTGGGACGCTAATGCTTTCCGGTGACCTTTATACCTGTAGAAATTAGCTACTTCACATATAATTGAGAAAGATCTAGCAAATATTTATCTAAAGGATATTTCGTTTAAAAAAATTATCAAAATAGAAACTTAACGAATTTAAGAATTTTATTAAACATTTACAACATTTACCAGCAAGAGCTGCGCCATTTGAATGTATTAAAACAATATGTCAGAAAATAAATCGCATGTAACCTATAATATTAAACGACCTATTTTTTTTATGTGTAACATTTTAACTCTCTGAAATGAGCACTTGGTGAGCCAAAATTAACCGAAAAGCCGAAATAGGCTTCGTGAAATTATGACAAAAGTTTGTAATCAAATCTAGAGGAGCGCGTACAATTCGAACTAACATTATAAATGCTGTGATTTATGTTTTTAGTTATACTGTGTCAAATATTCATAACAAATACAGTCAAACCTGGGTAAGTGAGAACTGGATAAGTGAGAAAACTCTATAAGTGAGAGTAATAGCCAGGACCCGTCATTTTAAGCTCCCAAAACCTCTATTAGCGAGAAACAGAAACCTCTGTAAGAGAGAGTCGTTTTTCCCTCATGGACCTCCGTAAGTGAGACTGCTACTTATCTATACCTCTATAAGTAACAGTCGAGCTTTATTTATTTATATTATTTAGGAGGAACAAATGAAAAAACAAATTACAAATTTAACATCTGCTATTTTATGACTCATTCTTAACTTTTGTGGAACTTTCTACCATTGATTTTGAATTGTTTTCTCGTCAATATTGAACCTATTCTATTTCGTGGAACTAAATAACGTTGTTATTTTATCGCATTCTTTTAGAATGGACACGTGTGCCTATGTACCGTCCTGTTTGTCGGACTTATTCAGCTTATCGTTAATCAATTGCGAAGAAAAGTTCTGTTCTGTATCATGTCAAAACTGAAAATTAAAGTACTGTCATTAAGTGATAAACTTAAATAGTGAATGCGTTTGAATCCGGAAAATCGCGAAATAAAATTCAGAGGAAGCATTAAACAGAAACTTGGGTTTTGTGAGAAACCTCTATAAGCGAGAATGAGATTGTGCTCCCTTGAACTCTCTCTTATCCAGGTTTGACTGTACTATTTTAGAGGGATATATTTTTTCTACATTAACTCAATTGAAGCAGTGGGTAAAAGTTAGTTTTTAACATTACTGATCTGTGCTATCGACACACAATTTTCCCATTAATGAAGTTTCATGTTGCGCACCAATACGGACTAAATTCATTGTTTAAATTTACTTATAGGTACTGTATACTATACCTTACCTATACTATACTTGTTTGCTTTTGGCTGGTTCAGATGCTTTAATTACATGTGATCATTGATTAATTTATTCAACATATCAACATGCAATCTTAATTATGTTAGCTTTAAGATAATGTTAACAGGAATGAAATTTATAAATAAAAGAATAATTCGATATCCAAAACTTTTATTTTTTTCATCTTACACACGACGAAACTTACATTTATCTAACTTTAAATATATAATTAATTTAATGTCTAACCGAGATAGGTATCTTGCGAATAAAAAACAGTTTTTAAATAACATTAATTGATTTGAAGTATGTTACAAATTTTGTAAAGAAAAAAAAATCGTTTGGAACTTTAATAGTCTAAAGTTGAACCTACAGAACATATTATATTCTCAACTACAATATACTCATCTAAAATTATACACTCTTAAAGTTGAGTGCAAAAATAGCGTTCACAATATTTATTTTGGAAAACGGTCCAAACGTTATTCTAATTAATTAAACACTTATTAAATTTTATTACGAATATTTTACTGCTAGTTACGCTACAAAATAAACATATACCCAATTATACGTAATCTAAACTGGTCACATTTCAGTACACAATGTGGGTGCAATATTTTCAAACAAAGGCTTTCGTCATGCCGATATTTTGTGCAAAATATGGTCTGAAAATCTATACATAATCTCTGCAATAGTATGCTCGTCAGGAACAACAGTGATACCGTTTTTGTTCCACTGCAGGTTCTTTATTTTAATCTTCTTTCAATAAAAGAGGAAGAAAAATAAAAAAGAATGAAGAATGAATCATGATGCGATAGAGATTTTTGATCAGCTGAGCAGGACATGGCTGTCTTTGGCTCAGCTGATTTTGCAAAGTCCAACTGAATATTAAACACTCAATATCGTTTCTCGCCGGATCTTCTCAGTGGGTCGCGTTTCCGATCCGGTCGTAGATTCTGCGGAGCACTGCTCTAGTTAGGGCTAGTGTTAACAAATTTTCTCAGGTTGAGCCCGTGAGCTCGCCAACCGGTCCGGGCGTAACTGGAATAGCCCCATATGCTACCAGCGAATAGGTAGGGTGAAAAAGTCAATATCGTAATACATGTATGATTGAAGTAAGACTGTCAGAAACATACAAGAAACACATTTAAATGATAAAGTAAAATATAATTTAAAAAGTACATGTTTCACACGTGTCGGTTTTTAAACATACAGTTACTAGCGACCCGCCCTCGCTTCGCTTCGGAAACTGTAATTTATTATTGATTTCTCCACTATTTAATGGATGATAAATACATATAAACCTTCCTCTTCAATCACTCTATCTATAAAAAAACCGCATCAAAATCCGTTGCGTAGTTTTAAAGATTTAAGCATACATAGGGATATAGGGACAGAGAAAGCGACTTTGTTTTATACTATGTAGTGATTGGACACGTACGATCAATTTGTCCGAAAAAAGATATAGATATTAAGTCTAAAACCATAAGAGGTAAATAGTACCTAATTGAAATAATCGATTCGAAGTTAAGCAATAATTTTGCTGGTGGTAGGGCGTATTGTGAACCTGCACGGGTTGGCACCGCCATCCTCACGAATTCTACCGCGAAACAGATGTTTGTTTGGGTTTTTAGGGTGGGACAGCCGATATACAATACAGTTGCGACTTTCCCCCCGTGTCTACAGTTATGTGACTTTCACATCGTTTACAGACTTATTTAGACTTTTAGAATTTATACAAAATATTAATAGCGCAGCGCCACCGCTGTGCCAAGTTAGGGCAGCCATAGTTAGTTGCTCGTTCTCAGTCCTTGCAATGAAGATGACATTTTGTGCATTGACATTGAAAGATGTGTCGTCATATTACGGTCGATTTTTTTTTGTTTCTCTGCTTTGTGTATCGAACGCAGTAATTTGAATTCATTTCGAATATGAAATTATTTTCTTTATCCATTATAGACTGTCATCAAGTTAAAAAGTTATTGAATCAGTTATTTTATGAAACAACCCACTGACCAGGATATATTTTAATGTGTGACTCTTTATATAAACTCTCGAAATATCGTAACGTAAACGAGTAAACACATCAAAACAGAACACCTATAAAAATTAACCTCATTCGTTTTGACCAAGAGCACGTAAAATTTGTAGTGTATTGCCGTTTTTCTTTATAGCTTTAGAGGCTACTTATTTTAAAATAGTTAAACGGTCAACTAGTAATACTAGTAGTCCCCCAGTTGGCGAATCTCGACCACTATAAGTTTGATCATTATTATGGTTCTATTGTCATATTTCTATAATCACCATTGTTTTATAGTAGGTAACAGATTTCGCCACTACAGCCAAATAATATTAAAGATAAACATTATTAATCTATTTTCAATTTGACCACAGACTTTAATAATAAACAAGAGTACCTACACATAGATTATACACTTAATATATTAAATTTTTTTTTATTGCTTAGATGGGTGGACGAGCTCACAGCCCACCTGGTGTTAAGTGGTTACTGGAGCCCATAGACATCTACAACGTAAATGCGCCACCCACCTTGAGATACAAGTAAGGTCTCAAGTGTAGTTACAACGGCTGCCCCACCCTTCAAACCGAAACGCATTACTGCTTCACGGCAGAAATAGGCAGGGTGGAGGTACCCACCCGCTCGTACTCACAAGAGGTCCTACCACCAGTAAACACCAGTACACATTTATGCGTGTGTGTGTCAAATACATGGTAATGTGTGTAATGTTTTTATTTAATGATTTAATGTATTTTCTATGCATAATTACAAAAATATTAACATTCTGCATTCCCTCTCTATATTCTCTATAAGTGTGGGAAATTTTATACTCCTCCATCCGCGCAATTTTCATAAAAAGGGGTACAAAGTTTTTGCTTCACGTATTAATTAACAGATAAAATAATAATATACAGCTTTAATGTCAATGATATAGAAACTTGTTAGTATATTTATTGTGTAAGTTTTACTTATAAAATGATATTGAAAAAATATGCCCCACACCAGATGTATGTTGTATTCAATTAAAAATTTATAGCAGTGTGTACCACTTTCAATAAACTCATTATTGTTCTAAAGGTAGCAGAAAATAATTATGATTATTATATAAACACTATCGCTAGAGTGTACTATAAAAAACACTATAGTCTAAACTTTAAAACCTTAATACTTTTCCATAAACTTGATTTAAAATTGCCTCGAATAAATATTAAGCGACAGTGACGTAAAAATATTGGGTTTCTGACGCGATTGTGCATTGGTACTTATAATTTGATGTAGTTTGTTGTCAGGTAATACATTAATTAGTATATCAACAGCAGTGTCTTAAAGGCACAGCCCACTAAGCTGGATCTTATCAGTGAGTTGCGATTCTGATCCAATAGTAGATTCTGCGAAGTTGCGCTCTTGTCTGGGCTAGTGTTAGCAAATCTTTTCAGGTTACCTACCCGGCTTACTCTGTCTGTGTGAAGCTAGAATAGCCCCTTAATCTTCCGACGAATAGGTAGGAAAAAAAACCATTGTGTTAAGGCTGGATCTATTTCAGCAAATATCACTTTTACTTAATTTGAAAATATTATACAGGCGGTCACCCTTCATGAATAGTCACAGCTAATTCGGCACTGGAAGCGACCCTGCTAAGTGTCGCTGCACGTATCCACTAATACCAATAGATAGTACTGGCTGTCAATATTTAACCTTCACAAAATAGTAGGTACCACGGTATGGTAAAAGTGTCAGTTAGTAGCAAATGAACTTGTGTAGGCGATAATATCTACGAATACTCGTTAGATCACTATTAAGCACTAAACTCCTTAAAATTCTACAAGAGTACTTGTGATGTCTGATACATTGACATTACATTCATTTCGGTTACAGTCTGATACATTCGTACCACAAAATACATGCATTAAATTAATAGTTTGATAAAAGTATCCAAATTTTTTATTAATTCGTTATTGTTTTAAAAAAAAAATAAGCTCAAAAATAAGTACACTTTAATTTTTTTCAAACCATTTACTCGGGTCTTTTAAGACATCACAAGTCCTGTTGAGGTAATAAATATTCTAATTGTTAAACAGCAAATCGGTTACTTTGGTTGCCCTATAGTAGCATTAGCAAGATCTGTCATCTTAGGGTACTTGATGTTGTGCTTGTCCAGCTCACTCTGAGACCACAGGATCATGCGAAGAAGACTGCACAGCTTTGGATTTGTATATTCTTGATTCTCCATTTTGAGTATAGCCGCATTGAGTTCACTTGCAATCTGGTGATCAATTCAATATATTATCTTTGAAAGTTAAGTACTCAATGGTAGAGCAGCTGTTATTGGATACAATTGAGACTAACCTCATGTCTCAAGATGGGTTCCAGCATTAGTGTTGTGAAAATTATCGATTTTGGGAACCACTAAACATGTTGAATTCCATGAGACTGTCTTGTCTAGTGATATAAAAGCAACAAAAATAATCTAGAAACTAGTATATTGTTTGTACAGGACACATAGTTTTTCAACTTAAGAAGTTGTAAAGTAATACCTAGATAAAAGAAAATTCCAATTTCAGTATAATACAGACCCACGTCAAGTACCATTTTTTCATTTTTTATTGCTTAGATGGGTGGACTAGCTCACAACCCACCTGGTATTAAGTGGTTACTGGAGCCCATGGACATCTACAACGTAAATGCGCCACCCACCTTGAGATATAAGTTCTAAGATCTCAGTATAGTTACAACGACTGCCCCACCGTTCAAACCGAAACGCATTACTGCTTCACGGCAGATATAGTGCACAGTGTGAGTCCGCGCGGGTAGGCACGGCGGTGGTACCTACCCGCGCGGACTCACAAGAGGTCCTACCATCAGTAATTACGCAAATTTGCGGGTTTCATTTTTATTACATGATGTTATTCCTTCACTGTGGAAATCAATCGTGAACATTTGTTGAGTACGTAATTCATTACAAAAATTGGTACCCGCCTGGGATTCGAACACCGGTGCATCGCTCAACACGAATGCACCGAACGTCTTATCCTTTGGGCCATGAAGATTTCGAAGTGATGAAATGGTGCGATTACCAAGCAAGAGTATTTTTTTTTTAATTAATTTAGTTTGTGTTATGTATACCATTTGTAAAGTACAAAAAAATACATTAGCACAAATCACCTTTTGACCGTGCGAAGGCAGCAGCAGATCAGCAAAGGGTGAGGTATGTGGATCAGGGAAGGCCAGTAAAGCCAATGACCTCTCTAGTTCAGTCAGAGCATTGGCATCATTGGCACCAGCCTCTGCGAGCGTTGCACTTGCAAAGGCTAATGCCTCTTCAGCACGTCCTGCACGAATCAGCTCCAAAAGTTGTAATTGCTAAAAATATTTCAGTTAACAGTAAGTAGATAGTAATAGTATCTAGAGGTGACCAGGGTTCAGTACCCTGATGAATAGTTAGGTAGACTACAAACAGTGTAGGATCCTCCAATAAACAAAAATTGCAGAACTTCAAACTATTTAATGTTTCTATTTCATGCATCTATGAATGACAACTATATTATGACAAAAATGAAAATGACACTTATATTATGACAAAAAAGTTTGAATTTAACATGAATTACATACCTGCAAATGGAAGTATAAATATCTATCATTATCTAAAAGCTCAGGATGTAATGAATTGACCATAGCAATAGCTTCAGGGATTCTACCACCCTGTACTGCTTCACGGATCATTATCCTCTCGTCCAAGGAACTGCATAGGGCTGGCTCTTGTAGACCTGCCTCCTGTTGAAACTTCAAGGCTGCTTCTTTGAAGCCCTCTGCCAAAAACCAATGACATTCAATTTAATTATATTGTTATTTAGGAGCTAGGGGTCTTGGGCACGACGTGGGAGGAGCTAGAACAGACTGCCCAAGGCCGATATAAATGGAAAAATTTGATTCGAGCCCTACACCCCTGCAGAGGGTAATAGGAAAGAATGATGATGATGATGATGATGTTATTGTTGTACTAATATAATGTATTTATTACAAAGTGTGAACTATTTTCAGTAATGGTCACTCTTATTTTCTCTCATGGCACCCAATTTACACATTAGGAGCTCATCAATACATATTGTTGGGTTCAAAACAAACGTCCAGATGTCAATCATTATGTTAATTCAGTAATTTATACAACACACACAACTAAAATATAGAAGAAATACTGTTTGTTGATACATCACTTTGCTGTGAGAATGCACTTAGGCTTCATCTATATTTCCAGTTCAAGCTCACACCCCGTCTGCTCTATTTCAATAATTAACTAAACTGTACAGTTGACTAAATATTGATCAAAATGGATACATCAAACAATACTGGATGTTAATGTTCATAACAGTTGCTTTACTTATTATTTGTCATAAACTGCTATATGCAAATTACAAGAAAATAGAGGCAATACTAAATCGTTTACCCGATTGCAGGCTTAATTGATCTATACTACAAAATGGAGGTAAAAATTAATTTTAATCAAAATGAAGTTACCTGTTACTAGATAATTCATTATTAACATGTTCATGTCAGTCCGTGATAGTTGTAATTCGTCGGATTTGTTGCGCTCGTGTGAATATTTACGTTCTTCTTTTTCATTGCCGTTACTGTTGTTTTCGAAACTCATTTTATTAATTTTAGTAAAGTATTTTCTGGAAAAATTTGCGTGTATTCGGAATAAACCTTAATTCTTTCTTTGTTATGTATTACAAATACTTCAGTTTTCTTGTAATGCTAAAAAATCCCAAAAACTTAATTATGTATGTATGCACTTGATATTTGACATCAACGACATGACAGTGTATAATCTATGGACATGACCACAGACTGCTGTAGAGAAAGAAGCTTGCTTTCGCATGACATGACAAAATTGTCACAATAAAACTTGACCATTCTCTCACAGACATAGACCTATATAGTAGGGACACGACATATTGTTCTATACGTACAATTGCTTATATAAATAGCACCCATTTTGAAGGCACACACATAAACATATATCTATCTCGTTCTTACTCAGCACTTTAACTCGCAGGAAAAAAATATAACAGTATTTCAGTGCGTACATAAAATGAAACATGAATATACGTAAATGTCTCCGTCTCCGTCTAATGAGGCCGAAAATCCGCCATGTTTAGCGCGCCAAATGTCATTGTCACGTCAGTTCGGCCGTCTGTTTTGGGCATAGACCTATATAGTAGGGACACGACATATTGTTCTATACGTACAATTGCTTATATAAATAGCACCCATTTTGAAGGCACATACATAAACATATATCTATCTCGTTCTTACTCAGCACTTTAACTCGCAGGAAAACAATATAACAGTATTTCAGTGCGTACATAAAATGAAACATGAATATACGTAAATATCTCCGTCTCCGTCTAATGAGGCCGAAAATCCGCCATGTTTAGCGCGCCAAATGTCATTGTCACGTCAGTTCGGCCGTCTGTTTTGGGTTGTACATTATTTATTGACTTTGATATCGATTTAATATGATTGATTATATAAAATTTCATAATTTATCATGCTTAAAACATACAAAAATAATAATTAAAACGTATTTTATAGGATCGCAAGAAAGTCGATGCCCTAAAACTATTATCTATATGTATTTAAATTCATTATGGAGCCCTCATCCGAAAAATCCATTTTTCGGTCGGAATCTATTGATCATGACACTAATCATAAATACCACTTTAAAATATGTCATCAAAACATATTTAGACATTCTGTTTAGATATTTCGGGAAAAAGGCTACCGACAAAATCTCTTCGGAACTATTTAAATAAAATAATTTTATTCCGCAGTGAGTAAAACACTATTGTAAATTTGTTAAAAATTTAATTAAGTGATTTTAGAGAGGAAGTCACAAGGAATGACGTTTGTAATTAACGAATAAATGTTCTGTAGGTGTTTTTTTTATCAGGCGGTCCCTTGATAAGTTTAAAATTTGAATCACTCTCAAGTGAGAGTGATTCAAATGGTGCGGTGCACCTTCCTTGAGGTGCACTGCGGTAGTCTGTTACGGACTTTAGAGTCAGCAAAACAATTAAAATAGATTGTAATAGTCTAAGAAAAACACGTACTCAAAATACGACAACATTCAGCATGCTAGAAATGGGCTGATGGCACTGTACTATGCCATATCTTTATGTTTTGCAGCAAACGACAACTTTATAAAATCAGTGTAGCAAATTTTAAAAATCGTCATATCGTTAACTTGGAAAATTTGAAGCACGAACTCGTCTTAGATTTCACATAATATCTAAATCACATCATCTTTGCACATAACAATATATTTAATTCCTATTAAAGTATAAATTCTACAAATACATTCATACTCAACAATATTTAAAATAAAATAGGCCAAGAACGTTTATCGATAAAACCTACTAATATTAAAATCTTCTGGGCAGCACTAAAACCGCCATGTTTTGTGGCCAGATGACGTCACAGTGGCACGAATTTTTTGTTGACGTTTCATTTCCATAGGTTTCCTACTTCAGTGCTCACAGATCATAGATTACATATAGATTCAAAATTTACTCTATTGTAATGGTTTAATGATTTCCAGTTTAAAAAACACAGAAGGCTTGTTCAAATTTACATGACATTTTGATTAAAAATATTTGTTTGGCTCTTTTAGCACATGCTAATTTTCGGTAGGCAGCGGCTCGGCTTGGTAGGCAGCGGCTCGGCTCTGCCCTTGGCATTGCTGAAGTCCATGGGCGACGGTAACCACTCACCATCAGGTGGACCGTGTGCTCGCCTGCCTACAAGGGCAATAAAAAAAAATGTAAACTGAGATGGCGCTTTTTTTTTTTTTCATAAATCTATCTTGAAGTTTATTAAAATGTGCCTGTTGAAAAGTAGCCAATGATAGTGGCGCCATAGGAGCAAGTGGAAAAATTAAAAAAACAGCGCTTTAAACTAGCTCACTTTGGCTAACCCCATAGACACAGCCCACTGAGTTTCTCGCTGGATCTTCTCAGTTGGTCGCGTTTCCGATCCGGTGGTAGATTCTGCGAAGCACTGCTCTTGCTGGGGCCAAGTTTGAGACCCGTGAACTCACCTACACGTCAAGGAGAAGCTGATATAGCCTCTCAAGGCTATCAGCATAGGTAGAAAAAAACTTCGGCTATGTTCCGCTTTGCACTGCAAGCACTGTGAGATGTAACGTCAATTTATTATACTACGAATTTTCTTTATAATTAGTTATATTGGCAATTGTTTAAAACGGAAGGCGGTACAGTATACTGTCATTAACGTTTTTTATTTCATTCGATATTTTCACTCCAACAAAAAAAAGTTTAAATTTAGTTAATAATAGAAAATTTTGATTTTCAAACAATTTAATGTATAATACTTACAAATTTAATAACCGAAATATTGAAATGAGTGTTGTAACCTTCTTTTCCATATTCCATTATTTGAAATATACTTCAAACACATTGTCATTTTTGCTACCTATCATTATTATATTTTATGCTATGTCTTGAAAACATTGTTTTATTATATTGGCGACGAGTTAAAAGAAATTAAGATGAACGATGAACAATTCGCATTATTTTTACATGCACAACAAAACCAGCAAGAGCAGATTTTACAAATCTTGAAATTGTTGGTACCAGCAGTTTGCAATACAACAGCCAAGAGCGTGACGAACGACTCTTTTACAAAACATGATACGGATAACAAGATAAGTATAATTAAACATTTCAATATGGATAAATACAATCCAGATACATTCAGAATTGACGATTACATTGATTTTTTCGAAAACAAATGCAAAATTCTTGATATCGATAACAGCGACTTACAGAAAGATTTGCTTCTGAATTTACTAACACCAGAGATATTCCACGAATTAAAAGTAGCTTTAACGCCTGATTTCGATATAGCTACATACAGCGAAATTGTTAACAAATTATTAGACCTCTATCGCATAAAAACGACGAGGTATAGAGCCTTAACAGAATTTTGGAATTGCACTAGAGAACAAAATGAAACGATGGAACACTATGCAAACAGATTAAAAGGTCTTAGTCGGGATTGTGGCTACACTAATGACTTCCTGGAACGACAATTACGTGACCGCTTTGCCACTGGATTGAATCATCCAGATTTAGAAACCGACTTGAAACAAAAATGGCCTGATTTAGTTCAAATGGTAGACGGAATACCACGAGAAGTAACCTTCCAACAAATTTTTACAATCTCTCAATCAAGAGAACAGGCAGAACAAGACGCACCACGAACAAGTATTAAAAAAATAAATAGGAGCAAAACCAAAACCGTACCATTACATCAAAATACAACACGAAAATTAAATCCAATGCATTGTTTACGCTGTGGAAAGAAAGAACGGCACAGCCTATCACAGTGCTCAGCCAAGGACCATATGTGTAAAGAATGTAACACGAAAGCACACTTTGAGAGTTGTTGCATTAAGTCTGGACGGGCATACATCAGCTATTCAGAAGGGAGCCGAAAATCAATTAAAAAAATAACAAGACCTCACAAGTCCTCAATATCATCATCATCATCTATCAGTAATAACAAGGAAGAAAGCGATGATGAAGTTATCTGCAGCGTCTTGGGTACACGTAAGAGAGAATGCAAACAAATCGATGTACGCATCAATGACATACCTTGCACTATGGATTGGGACCCCGGCTCTGCGTATTCAATAATAAACACGACATTATGGAAAAAATTAGGATCACCATCTTTACAACCCGCCCCGAAACTTAAGGCCTACGGTAACACAAACTTAAAAACAAAGGGAATTACAAAAGTAACAGTCGAAGTCGACGGACTGCAAAAACTTCTACCTGTGGTCGTAATGAAAAATGCCAAACCAATGTTATTTGGTTTACATTGGAGTGAAGTTTTTGAAATGGAATTTCCAAAACCAGTATACTCCATCAAAACATCAACACCGATGACTCTTAAACAAATATTGGATAAACATGTACAACTCTTTGATGGAAAACTAGGAAAAGTTAACAATTATTACGTAAATATACATGTCAAACCAGAAGCTGAACCGATCCACCTTCCTGCACGGCCTATAAAATTCAGCATGAAAAAGAATATAGAAAGGGAGTTAGATCGTCTGATCTCAGAAGGGAT
Organism: Bombyx mori; assembly: GCF_030269925.1. Lineage (NCBI taxonomy): Eukaryota > Metazoa > Arthropoda > Insecta > Lepidoptera > Bombycidae > Bombyx > Bombyx mori. The sequence continues at coordinate 2,352,533 of NC_085128.1, forward strand.
AGTGGAAAAAGTAGATCCTAATATTACACCTATTGAATGGGCTACACCCACAGTTAACATTCTGAAATCTACAGGGGAAATTAGGATATGTGGAGACTACAGAACTACACTTAATCCAGTACTTATTAAACATCTACACCCAGTTCCGATTTTCGATCAACTACGCCAAAATCTCGCAAACGGTAAATTATTTTCAAAAATAGACCTTAAAGACGCATACTTACAATTTGAAATAGCACCAGATTCGAAAAAGTACTTGACGTTGTCAACCCATAAAGGGTATTTCCAATACAATAGAATGCCTTTTGGAATATCGACTGCTCCTTCAATTTTTCAACATTTTCTGGATCAACTGCTAGGCGATATCACCAATGTAGCTGTATATTTTGACGACATAGCTATAGCAGGGAAAGATCTTTCAGAACATTTACAAACTTTATCTATTGTATTCGATCGCTTACAAAACGCTGGCCTAAAAGTTAATTTAAAGAAATGTAATTTCTTACAGAATCAGATTGAATACCTAGGTCACATAATAGATAAACATGGCATCCACCCAACCAAATCTAAAATTGATGCCATAACTAAGGCCCCAGCACCTAGTAATGCAAAAGAACTACGATCATTTTTAGGACTAGTTAACTTTTACGAACGGTTTGTACCACATCTTCACGGAATTTGTTCGGATCTTCATGATCTAACTAGTAAAAAAAATAGATGGCGTTGGACTGATCATGAAAACAGAATATTTGAAGATACAAAGAAATGCATAGCTTCTTCACAACCATTAATTGCATTTGACGAGAAACGTCCCCTTTATTTAGCATGTGACGCGTCCGAAAAGGGATTGGGTGCAGTATTATTCCACAAGGACTCGAACATAGAACAGCCAATTGCTTTTGCTTCAAGGAAACTACGACCAGCGGAAATGAAATATTCCGTTATTGATCGTGAAGCTTTAGCAATAGTATTTGGTATAAAAAAATTTGATCAGTACTTGAGAGGAACGAAATTTAATCTAGTTACGGACCATAAGCCTCTTATACATATTATGGGTGCACGCCGCAACCTTCCTAAACTAGCCAATAACCGATTGGTAAGATGGGCCCTAGTAGTGGGAAGTTATCAATATGACATTTACTACAGGAAAGGTGAAAATAACACATTAGCTGATTGCCTTTCCAGATTACCAAACCCTGAAACTGAACCCTCCGAGACAGAAGGGCTTGTACATAAAATAGATCTACGTCTTTTGAGCACTCGAATGACTGACCTTAACCTATCAGAACAGTTACTTATGAAAACAACTGCAAAGGATCATATACTCACAAAAGTTTGTCAAAATTTAAAAACCGGCTGGAGAGAATCAGAATACAATCCAGAAATGAAACCATTCTACAGAAACCGGACTGAATTATCTGTTGAGAATAAGATACTTATGAGGCAAGGACGCATCGTTATACCTACAGCACTCCGAAAAGCCATTCTTACATACCTTCATCGAGGACACCCTGGCATTTCTGCTATGAAAGCACTTTCACGTTACTATGTTTGGTGGCCTAACCTTGACGAAGACATAGAATTATTTGTCAAGAAATGTACCAGATGCCAACAGAACCGCCCTTGTAATCCTGAACTTCCTGTATTTTCCTGGTCCATACCAGAAGAAGTATGGGAGAGAATCCATATCGACTTTGCTGGACCGTTCGAAGGATCGTATTGGTTGGTATTGTGCGACGCTCTCTCCAAATGGGTGGAAATACGACCGATGAAACACATCAACACCAGATCACTTTGTCTTACATTAGATAACATATTTTGTACATTTGGCTTACCAAAAATGATTATATCCGATAATGGACCTCAATTTACATCTTATGAATTTAAAGAATATTGCACAAAACAGTCTATTTTACATGTTACATCATCTCCATATCATCCTCGGACAAATGGGCTGGCAGAACGTTTAGTCAGAACATTCAAAAATAGAATGGCATCGGTAGACAACACAAATCTCGAGCGCCGACTATTAGAATTTCTGTTTACATACAGAAACACTCCGCACTCGTCCACTGGTAAATCTCCAGCTGAGATGATGTTTGGAAGACAATTGAATTGCATACTTTCCAACATTCGGCCAGACAAAAGAAGGTTAATGCAGTATTTACAAGTAAAAGAAAATATTCGTACCACATCACCGAGTTACCGACCAAGTGACCAAGTATATATTAAAGCACGCAATGATAAAATATGGGAACCAGCGGTAATTACATCCCGAAAACATAAATATTCATATATTGTTTCAACACCAGGAGGACTAGAAAAACGAAGACACGCTGATCACATCAGGCCACGCGAGTCTTCCACCTCAGAAACCCCGAGGAATGAAAGGGCGCATTCTTCTATGCTGCCGACGACTGCTTCTCCAGACATTGGAATGGAAACATCAATTAGCGAAAGGCTAACTAACAATAAGAATTCGGCAGCAGTACCATTACCTTCACCGCAGTCGCCTACAAATGTACAAATTTCTCCAAATTCACCTTCACAGCATTCGAAGTTATACTCCTCACCTGCTCCGGTCTCCACTCCTGTGCCATTTGCTCCGCGTCGAAGTAATCGACCTAAACAGGCACCCCGCCGTCTGATCAACGAGATGTAGATGGGGAGGAATGTTGTAACCTTCTTTTCCATATTCCATTATTTGAAATATACTTCAAACACATTGTCATTTTTGCTACCTATCATTATTATATTTTATGCTATGTCTTGAAAACATTGTTTTATTATAATGAGGAAGCACGGTAAAAGTGATCACGTGATCATTATCTTGCCTCGAATATACCAGCAGTGTTCACAGTAGAAAAATGATATCGATTTATGACATCATACATTTCACTAGGATACTGCAACTGTATTTTGTCAGTCTTAACGGAACGAACTTTTCCCCAATACGAACACTGAACACTGTTCGCAGTGTAAATCGGAGCGTAGCCTTCATAGTTCTATTCTCCATAATCCCTTTTATTCCTAGCGGTATTAAGCGGTGACGTGCGGTGAAATAGAAACACCACAAAGCAGCCAACGGTAATGTCCTCGGCGGCATCTTTCACAGTACTCTTTAAGCAGATTAGACACGCGCCACGGTCAGTGCTCTTTAAGCAAATACCGCCAACGATTCCCCTTTGTCAGCATTCCGTGCCGGGACTTTCTTCTAGCGGGACAGTTAAAGCATTAACACACGCTCGAATTTGGTCTAGCAGACCAAATCCGCCTGACAAATTCGTTTTCGCCTCAGACAACCGGATCGAACAGTTGCAAACCATATCCGGACGTGAACACCTTCAAGTGCACATGGATTTGATTATGTCGTTGAACTCAAAAATCATGGTTGTAGCGGAAAAACTAGCAGCAACATTACAACTAACACGTAAAAAGCGGAAAAAAGAAGAGAATGGGTAAAACTGTATATAAGAGAGCGCGACGCGCTTAGTCACATGAAGTTGATAAGAATTTTAGCTGAAGATGATTTTAAAATATGAATGAATCGGTTAATCTTTGGAGATTTATTAAATTCAGTTAAACCATGGATCACAAAAAAAAATTATTGTTATGAGAAAGTCTGTTGCGGAAGTGCAACTTATTGCCACGTTAAAGTATCTTGCATCAGGGAGAGCAGTATCTTGCATCAAGAGAGTTTCGAAAATTGAACTTTATTTCAATTATATCGTCACAATTACTCTTGCAATGTTTTCAATTTTTTTGTAATCCTCTTTATGTATTCTAAATCATCATTATCCTGCCATTCTCCCAGTTACCTGGGGTCGGCGCAACATGTTTTCTCCTTCCATACTCTTCTATCATATACCATTTCTTCGCTCACTCCCCTCTTACCCATATCGTCTTTCACGCAATACATCCATTTCTTCTTAGGTCTACCTCTTCCTCTATATCCTTCCACATTCATAGTTAACATTCTGTTACCAACCTCAATTTCATTTCGTCTCATCATATGCCCATACCATCTTTAAGTATTGTAAATGTAATTGTTGGCTTTCAAATATCTGGGTTCCAATAAAGATTGTGAGATGTATCACACAAACATTGAACATCGTTGTATAATTTAAGAACTTCAATTAATACATCGCGTTCGGTATCGGGCGTCTTTCTTGGCTTTCCGAACACTAGTCGTAGTTTGTTCGGCCTAACCGTCCACACGACCGAATTCAGTACGGTAGCCGACCGTACCGAATCCGGTCCATATTCGGACCGTATCCGATGTTCAAACTACTGGACCGAGGCGGACTCGTTTAATAATAATTATGTTCGTATATCCTACAGACGCTCTGATTTGGTTCAGTGTCCATGAGGGATGATTCACGCTACACCGTGTCGCGACCGGACCGGGCCAGTCATTCATGTTGCATCAAGCTGGGTGTATTCGTGTCTATGTTATGTGGTTTTTGTCAGCTAGTGATTTCATCTGTCGATAGACTTGGCGTTTAAGTAAATATATAATTGGCAGCTATTGAAATTGCCATCGGTGATGAAGTATTGGAAAAATGAAGCGAAACTACTAAAAAAAGATGGGTGTACATCCAACCTGGAGAGAGCGAAAAGCAGAAGGAGAATTTGCTTTACTTTACAAAGAATTTATAGAAGATGAGAACAAGATTTCTCATCGTATATTTTGCTGTTGAGCTGCTCATCTTACTAAGATTTGACGTTGACTGCACTGCGGGTGCATATGTTCATGTTAGAACGTGTCGGGGCCGGACCGTGCCGGAGCCGGGAACCAATATCCATCGACATTTCAACGCCGTGCCCCGGCCGAGTACTGGCGGCGCACGGCCGGGACACGGTCAGGCATGAATCATTTCATACAAAAATACATAATGTTTGGCCGTGCTGTTCTCCGGTCGCGCACTGTATAGCGCGAAGCATTCTTAATGCGAGTTTTTTTTTTAACGTTCTCGATAGCGTAGACGCTGAAGATGACGCATCCGATTCCAGTTTGATTCTGTGGGATATAGATCGTAGGCCCGGATGGTCGCGTTCCTAGCTCTTAAGAGATTCTTCTCTTCTTAGATCTTAGGAGAGTCTGATGCGGTGGAAGCAGTCTTCCACATCCACTTCTTTAGAAGATCTTATGGTCGCGGAAGAAATGTGTTCGGTCATGATGTTTATGGATTCGACGGTGTCGAGCTTCAGCTAAGCTGGTGATCAGCTTCTTCCAATCCACCATGGTCTTCGTCACAGGGTCTGGGTTATGGGGCGACCGAGCTGCATGTAACAGGTCAGTGGTCTTAGTCGAATTTTGACATTACCTCGACGGAGCGTAAGCGCAGAGTTACGTTCCGAAGCAGTGCCAGGTATATTGTGCTCGGATGGAGCGCGGTGCTATACGGATAGCATGTAGGGGTTGGAGGGCCGTCTAGGTCGAATGTGAGGTCGCCTGTAAACGCGTCGAGATGCCTACCGCTCACATTCGTCCGATGGCAGTTCCGTTCCACCTATATATCATCATCATCACCCTGTATATCTCCACTGCTGGATGTAGGCCTCTCCTATAGTCCGCCACAATGAACGATCCTCCGCTTTCCGCATCCAATCTCTCCCAGCATATCGCCGCAAGTCATCGGTCTAACGGGCAGGGGGACGCCCAGCGCTGCGCTTACCAGTACGCGGTCTCCAGTCCAGAACACGTCTGCTCTATCGGTCACCGGTTCTGTGACACGTATGTCCGGCCTATTGCCACTTCAGCTTGCTAATCTTTAGGGCTATGTCGGTTACGTTGGTTCTTTGACAGATTTCATCATTACTGACTCGATCCATCAAAGAAACACCTATATAGTGTGGTGGCAATTTAGATCACCTGCTAGAATGACAGCGTCACTCGAGCAGTGTCGATGTCACTGCTCAGGAGGGGCTTGTGGAGGGAGGGGGGAGGTATACGGATGCGATGACGATCGGCTGGTGTCCCGTCAGCGCGATGTGGCACACTGACGCCTCGATATGAGACCAAGGGGGTAGGTATCGAGTGGGACGCAGTGCATGGCTTTATAGTAAATGGCAGTCCTGCACTTCGGCTGCCTGTCCACCGGAGCGGAGCGAGAAAGTAATGCGGAGCGCAGTTTAGTACCTACGCGACGAGTCAGTTCATACTGTGAGCGCGTCTGGCGCCCGCGCCCACCCTCGCTTCACAGCTCCGCTTACCGATTTGGTATACACTTTTAAACTAGTTCACAACTCCCTGTCCTCTGATCCATTAACGGTGCTTTTAGGCACCATAAGCACCAGTCACCGTTCTCGTCGAACCCGTCGCTTGCGACGAAGGGCTCGACAAGCGAATTAACCCATAGACACAGTCCAGAGTTTCTCGCCGGATCTTCTCAGTGGGTCGGGTTTCTGATCCGATGATAGATTCTGCGAAGCACTGCTCTTGCTAGGGTCAGTGTTAGCAGCACTCCGGTTTGAGCCCCGTGAGCTCACCTACACACGTTAGGGTGAAGCTGAAATAGCCTCTCAAGGCTATTAGCGCAGGTAGGAAAAAAAAAGCTGCCCACTGAAGAGAAGCAGAGATTTTGCGCAATCTTATTGGTTAATATTTCTGTTTGTTCGCTCCACTGCCTCGCTCCGTTTCGGTGGACAGGCAGCCTTAGGGGCGGTGAACTTAATCATGAACTTAATCATGTAAGTTACTCATGCAAGATATTTGTGATAGAAAATAAAACTACGTTCTGGGTGTTTAGCTAATTTAATTTCAGTTCTTAAACGCCAATAACCTACTAATAATGAGCTGATAATACAATTTAAAAAAATCCTATCCTATTTTCATTGAATAATGCTTGGTAACAAATCATCGTTTTCGTATTCAATCAAAATGTTTTTTTTTAACTAAACAATAATATAAAACAAATCCCAATAATGTTTGTCAATGTGTCGCGCAGAATCCGTGTGCGGCGACATTAGCTAAAACGGTGCATTATTGAGAGCAAAAAAATAACTTAGAAAGTCTTAAATAAAGCTAATTAATTATTAATTTTCTAGTAAGCCGTGTATCAGTATGAATAAAACACAAAAAATGAGTGATAAATTTCGGCCATGACCATTTTACAAATACATTAGATTACAAATTACCAGACATCTGATACGAAGGCCATTCCGTCGAAGCTTGTCGCATTTGCAACTACTAGCAACGACGAAAAAAAAAACTATAACTATAATTCGACAACATTAAAATACAATAAAAAAGTAAATCATACCATTCAAAATAATTATGGCTAACTAATTCACAAACTCTTGAGGACAATGATTTAAAGAGGCACTCTGCGTGAATTTATCATGTTATTATATACTAAACTACAGGTCCGTTTGTTTAGAAAACGTAAATATAAAACGTTTGTATATATTTTTGATTCGAAAATTCAAATCCTACTTGTCAAATTACTATGACATATACAACAATGACCATAACATTGGCCATATTGTTAACAAAAGACCAGTTTTTTTTTTAAACATTAATAACATCTCAGTACAATTTTCAATTCAAATGCGTGGCATACGTTTAAATCAATACTTTATAGCGAACGCAGTCGCCATCGTCCCAGTCTATGAACACAATTATCCAGCGAACCTTATCTAAAGCGTTATAAGCTAATTATGTTTATGTGGCATGAACCACGGAATTCAACCAGGACAAAATATTGTGTTAACAATGCACGCAAACAAACTGCTTACTCTTAATATCATCTCTGTATTTATACAAATTTATCTTATTCTTAAGAATAATTTAACTTGCAACATTGCAGAGAATGCATTAAACTTCTTTTTACACTTTTAGTGGTACAGACTTTGAATAAAATGTACATTTCAACAGTTAATGTGTATAATAAAATTTTATACACTAAGTAAAGTTTGTAACATGACAAATTTCTGTCAATATGTTGAAAATTCTGTAGTTGGTCATTTGTATTACATTTTTTTACTAGTGCATCAAACAATACAAGTCCCAGTCGAACTCCGCCGCAATCACAATGTCTTCATTTGTTAAGATACTTATTCTCCCGCATACATTATTCACATATACGAAAATATGTTTGTCTTGATATATTGGCGGCGTCACACCACGTTTCCGCCTCATGTTGTTATTAGGACAGATCTGAAAACCGATTTTTTTTTTTTTTTTTTTATTGCCCTTGTAGGCAGACGAGCATACGGCCCACCTGATGGTGAGTGGTTACCGTCGCCCATGGACTTCAGCAATGCCAGGGGCAGAGCCAAGCCGCTGCCTACCGCTTAATACTCTCCACAAGCCTCGTTTGAAGAAGGACATGTCATAGCGCTCGGGAAACACCGTGGAGGGGAGCTCATTCCATAGCCGGATGGTACGTGGCAAAAAAGATCTCTGGAAACGCACTGTGGATGACCGCAGTGGCTCCAGGTAGTATGGATGAACTCTACTCTTTATAAAATAATAAATTATTTTTATATAGGTAAAGCATAATACTTTATTATCAGTGGACAAAAAACTCTAAATGTTTGTTAACACAATTTTATTATGTGTTTATTGTGCATCCCTTGGTAAGCACCAAGCGTTTTATGCTTAAGGCCACAACAACTTCAATAGTTAGCTCGATTTGCTATTTATGTGTCTTTTTAGTTTTTAAACTACATTTATGATTATCAATATCAGTGTCAGCTTGAATTTATCTGAACCTTAAGTTACTTTTCAGTGATGTAGAAATCTTAAGACGTCTCTGGTAAAACTATATTACAATGAACTATTACAGAAAATCGAAAATCTAGGATTGTGATTGTTTTAACAGTACACATTTCTTTTGTTTTTTACTTAATAAATCATATAATTAAAGGATAAGACAAAGATATCAATATCCGGAAAATTTTACAATGTGAAACTGCTTGCTTTTGTGATTATAATTGTAAAATTCGCACCTATTGGCACTGGAGCCATCTCTTATCAATTAGTGGCCCTAACAACCAAAAAATAGCACAATAACGTCATCTAAATGAGGGTAGACGAACGATATTGATTGAGGTCGTATCATAAATCGCACCATACTAAGGGGCCTATATGCACAAGAACAAAGGTGCGACAATAATCAAACCGAATACAAGAACGCGAAGCGAGACTATACGTGAAGCAATTATATAGTAAAGAGCGACACCTATTCAGTATGCAAACAGCAAGCATATATTGTATGTACAGTGATACTATAATTTTGATCCTGAGAACTGTCAATAAACATATGTGTGTTTTAATTACTTCACCTTGTACATGAAGTTAACATAAGAGGCCCAAACCTCAATAACAAAGGTAAAACCATTTTTTTGAAGTAACATTTTTTCACAAAGCAGAGAACCAAATGGTATCCACGGGCAAGAGCTTGTGTAAAAGGACAACTTTGTAACAAATACTCACAGCTGGGTACGAGGTCCTGGTGCATGTGTTCGGCGTCCATACCGAGCGACATGCACGTGCTGGGCGGGGGTCGGCGCTGCACCTGTAATTCACCAATTTTTAGTTAAAACCAAATTAATTAATTCTAATTTAGGAACCAACTTAACTAGCTAATAACATCATCAAAACCAAATAACTGTTTTATTAGGTAATTAGTGGAGATGAGCAGCCAAGCTCATGGCTCTTAAGTTTACTTAGAGGTCATTAAATGTTAATGACCTCTAAGTAATAATTAATTACACATACTGTAAATGAATTAAAATTATAAACAATACAATGCACGTATTTCTTAAAGGACTAAAAATTTTATTTGTGCCATATAAAAATCTCCAGCAGTTAGAGCTTCGGAGAAACCTCCTCACAATGCACACTGTGTCGAGAATGACAGCTTTCTGCACTAGGTTTTTAAGCCAGCTGGATTGTGAAAGCTCCTTAAGGTGTTGGTTAAAGCTCTTCAGCATTAAATCATGCACTTGCACAACCATCAGAAGATTAAATATTTTATCAATGTATCTTTATCCTTTTCAGTCTTCTGGAGGTCTTTTGAAGTCGTCGTGGTCTAACGGATAAGACGTCCGGTGCATTCGCGTTGAGCGCGATGCACCAGTGTTCGAATCCCGACGGCGGGTACCAATTTTTCTAATGAAATACGTACTCAACAAATGTTCACGATTGACTTCCACGGTGAAGGAATAACATCGTGTAATAAAAGTGAAACCCGCAAAATTATAATTTGCGTAATTACTGGTGGTAGGACCTGTTGTGAGTCCGCGCGGGTAGGTACCACCGCCCTGTCTATTTCTGCCGTGAAGCAGTAATGCGTTTCGGTTTGAAGGGTGGGGCAGCCGTTGTAACTATACTGAGACCTTACAACTTATATCTCAAGGTGGGTGGCGCATTTACGTTGTAGATGTCTATGGGCTCCAGTAACCACTTAACACCAGGTGGGCTGTGAGCTCGTCCACACATCTAAGCAATAAAAAAAAAAAAAAAGGTTCTCATTGTGGTGAATGGAGATATCAACCAAATCAAACCCAGCTGTTAACAGGATTTCATGCTTATTGAACAGGACTATGGTTACCGCAGGAGTCAGTAGAGCCTTTTCAAGAACTGATTAAGGTTGGTATTGACAATAACATACAGCAGAATCTACAAAACCATATTTCAGGGCAAGTGAATGTTACTGAATATTCCAAGCCACTTGCTTGTATCTATGAAGTATTCTTGCTGTCACAAAAATTTGCAACCAGAAATAATTTATCTAATACTTCTACCTGCATCTAAAGCTATAGTATAAATTCCTAATAGTTATTCATAATGATAACTCAATTCATATTTGCAGAGATACATAACTTTCTGTTTCCTAAAGAAGCTAGAATGTAGCTAGACCACAGAACCTAATTTAATACTTTAAGTATAAAAATATTATTGTACCTGATCCAGGTTGAACCTCACAAAGGCTTCATACTGTTCAGCAAGCTTGGTGCTGAGTACAGACTCATACTCAGCACGTAGAGCCACCTCCTGATCATGGAGCATTCGCTCACAGATCATACGAACCTGAATAAACACATTATATTTATAATGATAGGGGGTGCTTCAGAATGAATAAACAATAAAAATAAAAAAACTTAATTGTGTTTTCTGTAACATAATAAGAAAAAAACATTTAAAGCCCTTAATCTCTTTTAAAATTTATATTTTAAACAAACAACTTACTTTTTACTGAATGACAATAAAGAAAAATCCTTTTTAAAAACTAAAGAGTTTTAAATAATATAGGCTTTTTCTTTACACATTTTTAATTAAAATGAGGTGGATCTAAACCAGAATTGAATATAAAAAATGGAGCATTAATTATTAGACCTGTTTAAAAGTGAATAGTGCACGAGTGCGGGCACGTTGTGGGCCATGAGCTGATTGATGAGGCGGTGAACAGTCTCCTTCGGATCCACTTGATGATGAGCATGATGCAGCAGAGCCGTTGGCCAGGCGCAGCTGTCCACGTCTATGCAGTCGTTTAATCTCATCATAAATCTCTTGTGCCATGCGTTCTGTAAACATTTTAATTTAGTTAGGAATTAAGTTTATTGGCGCAAAATGAGTCATGATGATCCTTGTAATTGTTATAGATCAAAACTGAATATGTGTAAGAAGTATAAGTTCATTTATGATGATGAGCAAAATAACCCACTGTCCACCTGGTGAAAATGGATTTGATTGTGTTTCTTGATTTAAGAATTGATTCCGGGCTACTTCACAAATTCAAGTTAACAAGTAGATCTAGTTCTGAAGCCTGTGTGATATTGCCAATATTCATAGATCACATAATGCTTTCAAATGTGTGAAAGCTTAGACAAACATGTGCAGCCAATTATGTCATACACTAAAAATTTTAAAACCAGGAACAGTTTCCTGGCAGTGGAAATTTACAGGCTTGCACAAAAAAAAAAACCTTGATTGTTTTTTTATTGAACAAATATTTCATGTTATGATGAACAATAATTTTTACTCATGTAATTTTCAAATAAAAGTAATGTTCAAAAAAACACAAATTATTGTTAAAACCCTACTGTCTACTAATTTAAATAATAATTGGTTTTATTATTTTATGTGTTTGAAATATTTAGAAATTACTATTTTGTAGTTTGATTTGATGTAGCCATAACCAAAATAAATAAACATTTACTATCTTAAAAAAACATTTTACAAATTTATAGTCTTAGTAATATCATGATGATCACAACTCTACAAAAAAAATTTCATTCTTTGTCTTAACTTTTATACTGTTTTTCCAGTTAATTATTCACAAAAACGAAAATAAAATACCTTTTTTTGGTATAAAGTTTGCTTTTGTGATAGTTATAGTAAGTAATAATACTAATTTTTTATTTTTTTTATATATTTTAATACTTTAAAAAAAAACGCACTATGAGAGTGCGGTGTTTACATTTACACAGTGCCACTAGATGGCACTAGAGTCATAAACAATGATCAGGTGTTTTTTACAAGCCCAAAAAAACTTAAAATATCACGAAAGTGTAAATACGATGCTGATGCATTTTGTTTCATATGTGGTCAATTTATTAAAGTTCAAAAGCAAACTGTTTCATGCCATGTATTTTTTGTTCGTCTAATTACAATCTAAAATATGGAAATTCTATGCTGCGTGTAATTAATCAATGATTTTTATAAAAATAAATTAGTTTTAAGAAAACTCTATTTAAAAATTTACTTGGATTAAATCAATCAACCCAGATTAAACCATTTATTCTGTTAATTAAAGTTTTAGACTATTATCTGTAATTAACATTTTCCATTTATTAATGTTTTAATAGTCTGAAGTTGCAGGCAGCATATCAGCTATGCCCCTCTGTTATGCTGATGTTCATGACCACTCACCATCAAGAAGGCTAAATGCTTGTTTACCTTTTAAGGCAATGAAAACCTAGCTGTTCTTAATTCCAAAAATACCACATGTTTAATGTAATAATTAACAATGTGAGGGCCAAAGTCTGTAAAATTACATAAATAAACACCACATGCTTTTAACAAAACAAATTTAAATTGCCACAGTTGCAAAACGAGTCGGAAGGACAAGTACTTTGGCTCATCTGCATACTTTGTTTGGACAATGATGAATCAGCTGATATTGACTATTCATTCACAAAAACGAAAATTTCATAAAAATTCGGGCGAAAGATAAATTCATCGCGTTAGTTAGTGGTTTCGATACTATTTTGTCACAAAGATCGAAACCACAAAGCATGAAACCAGTAATTATGTCTGTTCGTTCACACTGCAGTATTAAATTTCAAGTGAGTGGGTAACTAATCAAAATCTCATTTATAGTGTATCTTTATGGGGTAGTTAGAAGAGCACGTTCCAGGCTTTTCAGAATACGTCTAAAATCATTCGATGTAAGAAAAAACTTCACAAAAGAACAAAAAATGCACGCAACGATCTTTACGCAGTTTACGCATCACCTATCTCGCTCTGACACAATAAAATGTTTCTAAAATTATGGCGCAAAGTAAATTTTAATGCCAACTAGAACAATAAAAACTTTAGTTTATTACTAACTAAATTTATTACGAGCTTACAAAACAAATTGAAACTCAGTAAAGTTCGATGTAAAAAAATAAACAAACCTGGGGTAATTTTCACAGGTGCACTAACGGATTCTCCAAATGAAGATGGTTTCGATTCTGATGTTTTTAACCCAGGACTTGTGCTTGGACTTGCTGCAAATGGTGAACATCTTCTTCTCTTTGTAGGTAATTGCGCCTTAGACTCCCAATCCAGATTTCTTTTTAATGTAGCACACGCCATTTTCTTTTTACGCCCAACGAAATCCTCTGGTTTACGTATATGTCAACGAATTTGTTTTAATTACGAATATAAGAAAATGAAAAATAATATTAAGCCCCATACAGGTAATACACGAAAAAAATATACAATTCGTTTTCAAGTTACAGTAAAGTCCGATGTTTTAAATTTAAAAAGATTATTTTGCACCTTCGTTTACCCGGCTGCAGCAACTTCACTCAATTGAATTTATTTTGATCTTTTGTTATTTTGTTGTCGAAATGTCGTGTCAAAATGAAAGACGTACCAACTGCAGCAACAGAACCACAGATAAAAAATAACAATTTAAGAAAGTCTCAGTATTTCCAAACGACTTAACTATCGAATACCACAATCTGTTTTCGTAAATCGTTCCCGACTGAGCCTATTCCTATAAAAACCAAGGCGAAAGTTTCTGTGGCTTTTTCTAGCCTTACAGTTTCTGGTAAGGCGTAAGTTCGTTTCCCATCCTAGCTATTTAAATGATTGGCTAGTTGTATCCGTATAATATATATTTAAATGTAATTCCATAATTTATAATTAATTAATTTTAAACGTAGTCAATTCACGTTTCCGGAATACAACGTGGCAAGAGGCTATCTACGAATGAAACATGTATACCTAATAAATGTATAAAATAATAACTAAATACATTTTGTAAATTTTGGATTTTAAACATAAATTTTTTTAAACTTTAAATTTTAAGCTTCTTGCGTATGTATAGTCGCCCGATATAGACCGAGTTCTTATGCTGGATGACGGTTTAAAACTTATATCCTTCGGGAATAGTACATATGTAACCTTTTCTGTATGAAAGGTATCCAGTGTCTTTCGGTGTGCCCCTGACAAAGTATATGAGAAATTTTATGATAATCGATTAAGTAGTTAAGACATGAAATCGTAACGAAATATGAAACTCGCTTTCATCTACATCATAGTATGGGTGAGTTTGTGCCTAATAAAAATAAAGATGTAAATTTGAAAAACAAAAATGTGAAGTTCACGTACTTACATTACGTTCTCACGTTACGATCACCTTTTTACAATTTAACTCTTAAAAAATTAATACAAATAGTCCCGTTGGCTCTGAAAAAAGTGTATGCTCACAGATGTGAGTTAAAATTTATTTTTATTGAGTAGTCCCTTTTCGATCGCTGTTTGTGAGCATAGATTATATACTTAATATTTGTTCGTGAGGGATGTAAATATAAATATTTCAACATTAATTCACAATTAACATTAGTATTATAGCCGCCTACCTTGTCTACATTGGTTCTGTGATCACGGATAAGGGGAGCTGTGAGCCTGAAATACGCCGACGTATTGGAATGGCTAAAACAGCTATGACGCAGTTGAGCAAAGTTTGGAAAGATCGTAATATTTCGAATAGGACCAAAATACATCTTGTGCACTCACCGGTCTTTCCAATCGCTCTCTATGGAGCAGAAACATGGACCATAAAAGCAGCTGACCGAAACAGACTTGATGCTTTTGAAATGTGGTGCTGGCGCCGCCTATTAAGGATTCCATGGACAGCCCACCGCACGAACATCTCGGTCCTACATCAGCTTAAAATGGAGAACGCTCAACGCCTGTCTGCCACCTGTCTGCAACGCATAATGCGCTACTTTGGCCACGTTGCCCGCAGAGGTGTAGACAACTTGGAACGTCTGATAGTCACTGGGAAAGTAGAAGGAAAACGTCCTAGAGGCCGGAGCCCCAAACGTTGGTCCGACCAGATCTCCGAGCAAACCAGCGGAACACTTAGCGCTGCACTACACCAGGCAACTGACCGGAATCGATGGAGGCTGACAGTCGACAAGCTAAAACGGAGTCACGATCCTCAGCAATGAGAGAGCGATGGAGAAGAATAGCCGCCTTTAAACTCGTAATAAACTAACAGTGAATAATACTTATGTAAATTTTGTGAGTTTTACTTACATAAGTTATTACAAGCTATTTACATTATCAGCAATCGTAGTCCTTCATAATTTTTTAGCATTGAGCAGTAATTCCGACACTTAATAATGTTGTATACTCTAACATAGATTATACACTTAATATATGTACTCTAAAATTGATTTGTCTATGGTGGTGACTCATTTCTTGGATTTATTCATAGATTATACACTTATTATATTTGAGATTTATTTATGAATAATCTGCCTTAATAACAGTATTATCACTTTTTCACGTTTTTCTAATTCTGTAATTTACTAGATATCAGTTTGTTGGGTATTATTACCTATTTTTTGTGTGTTAAAAGTTCATAAAAGCCTTCAAACTGGGGAACGAAATGTCATCCTCCGCAATGGAAAGTATCCTTTTCAGAAATGTTTATCATAACAATAAGTTAATTTTATGATATCATTATTTAAAACTGTGTCCGTAAGAGAACCTGCTGATGTAAGTAGAACGGAATGATTTTATATAATAAATTTTGATCAAATAATGCAGTTAAGACTGCAGTTTTCCTTTGCGCAAATATTTTAATAAATTGGTTATTGCAACTACTTTTATAAATTTATGTATAGTTAAGCATTTTTAGTGCTGCTGAATTCCCTTTAGCTCTTGAGCTTCAGGAGCACTGCTGATATCTATACATATTTAATTTTCAATTGATAGACATCTTTTGTAACCTGCATGGAAGCTGACAAGCACCACTTGCCAACATTTAGACCTTGCCTTACTGAGGTATATCTGCCTTACTTAGGTATATCCTGGTGTCTACTGACACTTTTGCCAATCTAACCTGGCTTCTACCATCAAGAATTCCTTCTTTTAGTAAATGTGACTGGTAAACATGTTTTGTCTATGTACTATGTATTTATTATATACGTATTATGGCTAGATTATTTGTTAATGCTTAGGCATAGTAGTTAGTATAGTAGAATTTTTTGTTAAAGAATCTAAGATCTTCAACACAGATCTTAAGCACTCAAAACAATGATTATCCTTAATTGAAACAATCAGAACATTTATTTAATTTAAAATTTGCTGTGAAGGAGTTAGAACGCAATTCAAAAAAATGTGAAAAAGAAGAAAAACTAGAAAAAGAGAAAGCTAAGAAAGCTATACAGAAAGGTAACATGGAGGGGGCACGAATACATGCAGAGAATGCGATTAGGCAGAAGAACCAAGCTCTCAACTACCTAAGGATGTCAGCGAGAGTTGATGCTGTTTCTAGCAGAGTTCAAACAGCATTAACAACTAGAAAGGTACACTAATAATAATATGTCACATTGGTATTTTTATTTTTTTATTGCTTAGATGGGTGGATGAGCTCACAGGCCACCTGGTGTTAAGTGGTTACTGGAGCCCATAGACATCTAGAACGTACATGCGCCACCCACCTTGAGATATAAGTTCTAAGATCTCAGTATAGTTACAACGGCTGCCCCATCCTTCAAACTGAAACGCATGCATGACTCACAAGAGGTCCTACCACCAGTAAAGTATGGTATTCCATGTAACAGTGTTATTCAGATTTCTTTGGAAATAAGTAAATGATTTAAATTTATAATTTAGTTATATACCTTTTAAAAAGTTGTACGGATCAGGACAGAAGATATTATAGATATATATATATATATACAATTAAATAATTGTCTATAATTTAAGGTTACAAATTCAATGGCCGGTGTAGTAAAAGCAATGGATGCAGCAATGAAATCAATGAACTTAGAGAAAATTTCTACACTAATGGACAAGTTCGAGAGTCAGTTTGAGGATTTGGATGTCCAGTCGTCCTACATGGAGAATGCGATGTCACAAACTACGACAACTACAGTTCCCCAAGGAGACGTTGATAATTTACTTCAACAGGTTGCAGATGAAGCTGGGTATGAATTTTTTAACCTTTTTTTCTATTACACATTAAATTTGTCTTGTAAATGAATGGTGTACTAATTAGTTTAGCTAAACTTAATATCATATCAATTATATTAAAATAGGTTTTTTTTATTGCTTAGATGTGTGGACGAGTTCACAGCCCACCTGGTGTTAAGTGGTTACTGGAGCCCATAGATATCTACAACGTAAATGCGCCACACACCTTGAGATATAGTTCTGAGGTCTCAGTATAGTCACAACGGCTGCCCCACCCTTCAAACCGAAACGCATTACTGCTTCACGGTAGAAATAGGCAGGGTGGTGGTACCCACCCGCGCGGACTCACAAGAGTTCCTACCACCAGTATAATACAAAAGTATGCCTTGATTATATATTTTATAACTAGGTATGTAAGTTCAATAGTTGCTTTTTATAATCATCTCACTTGATGAAGTACAATATAAACACCAATTGTAAGAATGAGTAGATTGTTTTATAATCATAAGTTTATGTGCAAGAAATCTATTAAAATTGTGTTAATTTGTTTTCAAGGTTGGAGCTAAATATGGAACTTCCATCTGGTGTTCCGAGCACATCTATTGGTACCGCAACTGTTGTTTCCCAAGAACAAGACGAACTCACACAGAGACTTGCCAGGTTGAGACAAGCAGAATAAATGTGAATCAGTTTAATTGGATCAGAGCTATTGTAATACATGTAAATGTTCAAACCTTAAAGGTATGGTTGTTGGTAATCAAATTATAAACAAATGTTCTCATATTCTCTGAAATATGGTATTTTTAATTATCATTTTTCACGGATATTTAATTAAAATCTGTCAATGAACAAATCTATCTTTTAAACAATAGCTAGATCTTTGTGAGATTGTGTCCAATTTGCATGTGTCTTATAAAATGCTACTGCTGTATAGATTATATTATTCCATGTATTATAAAATTTATAAATAGTAAGTTTTTAATTTTATAAACTAATTCTATAAATGAATATTTTGTACGATGAACACAATGAATATTGGAATTTATTCCAAGCTCATTAATTAGTATATATTAAGAAAAAGTATGTTACATTGATAATTCACATTAATGTCTCTTAATGTTTCACTTTTTTCCTTATTCTGTATTTTTTTTTATTTGTATGGATAAAAGTGAATTCTCTCATAAATATTTTTGGTTTAACCACAGGTTTTATTGTTTCTTAAGCCTTGCATATCGGTCCCACTATGCGCATAGGAAGGGACGTTTAGATAAGAACATCTATTAAAACAGTCATGGTCTAAGCATTCAATCGTATATTATAAATTATAATAAAGGAACTTTCTAAAATTGTTTAGCTATGCTTTCGGACGTCCCGCAAAAAAATAATGCATTGTTTTTCAAGAAAAAAGAGAAAAGTTCGATTTTATTTGACTTTGGTAACATCAATGTTTCATTTCGTGATCTAAACGAGGAGGAATTTAAGAGACACGATATAATTTTTAAAAACCTATTCTTATAGTTTTTTGACAAACAACATATTTTCAATTGATGTGGAACTTAACGTGCAGGACAGAACTGAAATTTCTAGATATATAGAGATTAATAGTAATGAGCTAGGTTCTCGGCAAATCGTATAGGCAATCATACCCGTTTTATGAACGGGGTAATGAGTTTAGGAATACCGTGAGTTGGCCACCAGACAGCCACCCCGTGTATTGCATTAGCACAGAGCGGCCTGGGAGGAGACTGGTGTTGGTACCACAGAGCAATATCTCGCCCTGTTACGCTGACATAGCCTCTCAAGGCTATCAGCTTAGGTAGGAAAAAAAAACAACAGTTGAAAATTCAGTTGCGAAAATTATAGGGACATTAATAAAATATTATAATACGGGATCTGTGTTACTATTAATATGATTTATATTAAAATAAAGTTACTGTTAAAATATTTCCTTGTTTGCGTATATTTTAGATTTGTGTTATCCCCAATATTTTTGTACCAAATTTATAGCATACAGAATCATTAATATTATCGCTGTCGAAACACCGTTTTCTAGAAGAAATTTTGTTGTTAGTTTGTTATTTGATGACTAGCGAATCCCGGTCACGCTTCGTTGTGAACGTTTCTAAATGTATGAGAAATTGTTCACGCGTCACCCACCGTGATGGTGTAGGGGAATGATACCTCGCCCCGCTTAGCTTACTATGCAGTTATTGTGCATATAGTAATGAGCAGCATACGTTAGTCAGTCAGTGGTCAACGTGCAGCGATCCACCGCAGTCGCTGACGCGAATAAACATGTCATTATACGTAGTGTTTTATTGACCGCTCAGATGAGGTTTATGGAGGACAACACGCAACAAACAACCAACGCACACGCCACCTCCTCCGTCATCACCCAATAAACCTCACAATGGTAATGTGACCGAAACCTTTTCTGAGGTGCTAATATCTGTACTAAATCTCATCAGCATCAAATAATTGTTTACATAAGTCAAACATAGAACAATAAAACAAACAAATGAGAACAGAAACCAAACATCATTTTTTATTTATGCATACTCCTTTTAGACTATCTTTATAGATCTGTTTTGGCACGTACCATCCGGCTCTGGGATGAGCTCCCCTCTACAGTATTTCAAAAGTGCTATGGCATGTCCTTGAAACGAGTTTTGAGGGGAGCGCCCTCAGCAGTGGACAGAGGCTAGGTTGTGCTCCTGAAGTCGCCGAAGTCCATGACCAACGTTGATTGGCATCGATGGCAACAGTAAATAGACCAGGTAGGAACCTGATGTTCGGTCCATATCTATACTATAATAATATTATAAAGAGGAAAGATTTGTTTGTTTGTTTGTTTCGAATAGGCTCCGAAACTACTGGACCGATTTGAAAAATTCTTTTTCCATTAGAAGCCGACATTGTCCCTGATGAACATAGGCTATGAACATAGGCTTTTTTTTATTTTTATTTTATTTAATTTTTTTGGTTTCATGTGTGTTTTAATGTTTCCGAAGCGAAGCGAGGGCGGGTCGCTAGTGTCAAATATAATTGGAATTTCCTGCGCAATTTTTCACTTTTTCTATCTCCTAAAGCCTATACAGGCCATTGAAAAAATGCCGATTGTGTATCATTTAAATCAGGGGCTCCCAAAATTATTTTTCTGGGTCTCTTATCGCCCTCTTTAGACCTGAAGCACCTGCAGTGGGGCGTTATCGCCCACTTTGGGAAATTCTGATTTAAATCATAGATTACGATATTACTTTTCCTTAAAAAACTTTAAGCGGTAGATCTTTAACATAACAATCTTAACCTATTTAATAAAAAATAAATTGTTTTGGGAAGTTTTTATTAAACGAAAAAAAAAATGTGATAAGCTTGAATTGTACACACTAATTATACAACTTGAACGGGCTTTCGGAAATATAGATTAATGCATTGCTAGCGTGTGACGAAGTCGCGCACGTCGATGTAAAACACAATTTTAGTTCGTTCAAAATTATAATTTCACAGTTAGTAAATAATTCAATTATGCTAATAGAGTACGTATAAAGTCTTATGAGGGTACATAACTTAGTATATACACAGCTTTATACATCTTCCACATCCCTTATCTAATATAGAAAACTAATTCGTATTGCATACGTAATGGTAACACATTGAATATTTTTTAAACATCAATGCTTCTAATAAACTTTACATTGTGAATTTTCATATAAATTTTAATAGCATTTATATATTTGTCAAGGAGTCCTCTGTTTTGAATTGTATTGCAGTTAAATTAAATATACTAATGTTTTTTGAGGTAGAGGAACTAGAGGTATGAAACATTAAACAGAGCTCCATAGATACTTCTAAATTTCTTATACAAAATTCGTTCGTCATATAAAACAACATTCTATTTATTACATTTCTAATGCTAAATTCCTAATTTAACACTACTGCTTATTAACAAGCTGTACATTTTTCGTTCATTCAACAATCAATCTGTGAACTAAATACAAAATAGTTTTGACAAAAAAAAATTGACTTAGATTTGTAATCTACAACAATTATTTGGCGTTTTGTTAATCATCTCCAGTTCCTTTGTCTTTGAAAGTGATTTGGTAGAAGATCCAGTCCTCGAAGAATGAAGGCACGAACGCCATGCTCCTTTGGAAGGCGACCGGAGGATCGAGTTTGGATAACTCTTGTTCGTACAGTTGCAAGGACTCGCCGGATGTCGCACCGTTCCCCTGCGCGACACAACATTACTTCAATGTGCTTAGTGAGAATATTTTTAACGTTCTCGATAGCGTAAAAGTTAACTCAAATTTGTACGCAGTTGGAACACTTCGTTTTTGTGAAGTTTCCCATATAGTTTAGATTTTGGAGAGCAACGCTCATTATTTAATATTATTGTTAATGTATGTAGTACATTTGGATTTTTTTGAGCTTCTTAGAAGATTGAAATTAACATAAGACATTGACACCACTGATACCGTTATCTATACACATACAAAAAAAAATGCTTGCAATGCAGTGCACTTAGTGCGTTTTTTTAAACGTTTCGCATGGTGTAAATGTTAACTCAAAGTTGTATGCAGTTGGAATAGCGCCCTCTATTGGCAGATGTAGGCAAACGATCCCATTCCATACAAATATGAGTTAACTTTTACGCTATCGAGAACGTTAAAAAACTCGCACTAAGCACATGGATTATTGTTCAGCAAACGAACGTCGCTGAGGGCCGCCCCTTCTTGGTCGTAGGAAGATCGGATTTTTGTGTTGTGTAAGAACTATTTTCTAAGCAAATTTGATTTGAAATGAATATAATAATAATAAGTTATGGCGCTGTCGCAGAAGCTCCCAACGACATGCAACGTCCGGAGAAGCACCGTCGAACCCAGTTCCAAGTACGGAATATGAATTCGCTCAAAACAAAATAAGTTTCACGACGAAGGCTTAATACTATGTATTTTGTCCATGCATTCCGGTTTGACGAGTAGGGGGGATACATTTAAATAGAGAATAGGGGGATACAATTAAATTGAGGGTTCGATCCCATGTCGCAAGATAGGTTTCAAGACGCATTCGTTGCGCTGTGTACAGAGACGGGCGGTCAGCGACCGGACGGCTGTGAGCTCGCCTTAGAGCTTTCAAAATCTATATTGCATATATTATATATTGCAATCTATACTAATATATAAATCTACAGTGGTTTTTTCGGATGTTCCGTTATAACTACTGAACCATGCATCCGATTGACTTGAAACTTGGTATCCACGTAGGAAATACGTGTACTTAATGGATAGGCTAATATTTATATAAGTGTTGGATTCCCTAATAATAATGACAATAAATAATAATGTCAATTTTAAATGCACAGCGAAGCGGGCGAGTACGGCTAGTGTATTATAATTCTATGCGAGAGTATTTTGAAAAGTTTTTTTTTATAAAATTTTATCTAATGAATTACAAATCAATCAGTTTTTTTTTCAAACTTGGCTAGCATTCACGAGATAGGTGCGTGACGTGGACAGGCCCACAGAGTCCAGACCATCCGTCTATTTCAGTCACTATCGCAGTTGAATAAATATATTTCCGTATCTTACGTGCGTCATAAACTTCCCAGAAGACCGTAATATTCTGAAGGAAGCTTTGAGGATGGTGATCATGAATTCCCAGATTTCTCCCTCTACGGTGTCGGAGATGGGGATGTCGGTGAGGTCGCCGAAGATGTAGTCAACTTTCTTGCCCTCCTTTATGAACTTGTTGACGGTGATCATGCAGTCGGCGACGATTATCTGCAACCAGTTCAGTTACAAGTCCTTCAGTGTGTTCTGAGTTTAGGTTAGCTCTCAAACTTAGTACAATCTATAAACTATCTAATCTAAAAAATGTGGATTAGTATTTAAATATTTTTATCACATGATTAATGATTTTTACACGATCGCAACAACTCTGAAATGCGAAAAGCATGACATTATTTGTACAATATTAATATTGCGTTGCAATCGTGGTCTTATTGTAAATACAGTAATTTTGAAATAGTTTCAACTTAATGTGTATCACAATAAAAGTTCAAAGTTAAAGCATTTTAATATTTGCTCATTTATATTTTTTTCATTAATTTATTTCGGAATTATCGCGATCATCATCAATTAATTAGTTAATTAAATATTAATACAGTCAAAATCTGTTATAACGACATCGAAGGGACTGCTCATATTCAGTCGTAAAAACCGATAGTCGTAACAACCGGTGATGTTTAATGTGTATCGTGCAAGTACAAACAAATCGATAGGGAATTATTGGAAAAATATATTTACATAATACGCAATTTTTCTTCAATATTAATTTGTTTTCTTTTTCTTTGCGACATTTTGAAAGTTTCACGAATAACTCCACAAAGTTTTGGTGCGTCTTGTGTATAGATAAGTAATAAACTAACTGAAGAGATATGAAGAAGCGGTCTTTGACTCTACTGCATGCACGTGTTTTGTTTCTAAGAATTAGAAAAGACCCTACACTAAACTAAATCCTATTGTTTTCTTTCCTGATTTTAATAGCCATTGAAGACAAATGTGGATACCTATTCAAATTGTTTACAATACAGCTTAGCCGGTCGTTCTAACAGATCTAATTCTCCGAAATATTAGTTGAATGTGGTCGTTTTATGAGGTATGTCGTTATAAGCAATGTCGTATAAAGCAATATTTTTAATAAGGCGGTCATATGGCATTCAGCCGGGACCTTTGTTTTAGGTTATTATAACCGGCATGTTGTTATAAACGATGTCGCAGTAAACGGTTTTGACTGTATATATTTTATCACTACATAGTATGAAACAAAGTCGCTTTCTCTGTCCCTATATACCTATGTATGCTTAAATCTTTAAAACTAAGCAACGAATTTTGATGCGGTTTTTTTAATAGATAGAGTGATTGAAGAGGAAGGTTTATATGTATAATAACATCCATTAAATAGTAAAGAAATCAATAATTAATTACAGTTTCCGAAGCGAAGCGAGGGCGGGTCGCTAGTATATTATAATAGTAATAATTAGAAACTATGAAATTCCATAAATTTAGTTAAAAAATAAGTCACCATTTTAATTAATTGCATGGCACAAAATAGAAAGTCATGGTATGACGAATTTTTGTAGTCATAGTTTAACTATCAGTGTAATACTTCTGGGATTAGAAGTCGGTTTTTCTGCGTTATACAATAGGCGCTGTAGACCACATGGGGGGCGATAAGAGACCCAGAAAAAAATGCGGGCGTTGTGTAGAAGTTTGGGAGGCGATTTATAATTTCATCTAAGAGGACTCTGAGACACCGACTGAGCTCTCGATATAGTGGTTTTTAGTAGGTGAAAAAATGGGGGCGCTAAAAATAATTTATTTTCAAAGTGGACAGTAGACAAAATAAGTTTGGGAAGCCCCTGTTCTAAAGTACTATTTTTTACTGATGGTAGGACCTCTTGTGATTCCGGACGGGTAGATACCACCACCCTGCCTATTTCTGCCGTGAAGCTGTAATGAGTTTCGTTTTGAAGGGTGAGGAGGTAGCCGTTGTAACTATACTAAGACCTTAGAACTCACATTTCAAAGTGGGTGGCGGCATTTACGTTGTAGATGTCTATGGACTCCCGTAACCACTTAACACCAGGTGGGCTGTGAGCTCGCCCACTCATACTTTATCCATAATTGATATTTATTTATATCAATAAATATTATGTGTGTTTTACATATACATATGTTTAAGTATCTAATATCACTATAACACTACACCTACCAAGGTTCATCATTCATCTCTGCACTCCCCTAAGGTAAGACTGTCAGAGAATGCCTATGGCATTATGTCCACCTTTATACTGTCAAGTATATAAAGTTATAAATATATCGACGCTTGAAAGGCAAACGTGACTAAGCGACAATGCGTGTACTTTACAGTAGACTAATTTAAAGTTAAAATACCTGAAAAAATTCTATGTTAACGAATCTAGCTGTAGGATTGAAATGATTTTAATAGACCTAGGAATATATATTTTTTGCGTATCGAATATAGTTAGTTATTGCCTATCATTTATGTACAAAGCTGTTATTGTCGCTTAGTCACGTTTGTCTTTCAAGCGTCGATATGCAATAAATAACTAAAAAGTGTGATAGATTACCTCATAGTTAGGTCCCTTGCGTTTCTCGAGTACGTCGCCGCAGATGGAGTTGAGGTGCTTGTTGCAGGCGTTCATGACTAGTTCATCGATTTCCAACATCCACACGTACTTCGGATTCTCTTTTAGCAGCTCGTACAGCAGCGCGCCGTCGCCCCCTCCTGCGGCCGCGAATGAACATTACAAATCATTCACAAAAATAATTGTTTACAAAAAACGAACAAAATACGAAAAAAATAGAAAATAAATTTTAATAAATTTGAATTATAAATAGTGTAAGAAAAAATGATTTTATTGTAAAAAAAAAAGCGTGGGGTGCTTTTCAGGATATTATCAAAATAACCCTGCTATTCATATCTGTTCATAAAATATTTATAACTACTGATACCATGATAGTTGGATTTTCTATAAAAGCGTATTTTATTGTTTTTTTAAACTATTACTTATTTTTCATTTTTTAGTTGAATTTCAATATCGACAATTGTTTTTTAAATATTGTATTCACATCGGTCCTTAAAACAAGTATACCAAATTTCGAGTTAATCAGACGTTTTGAAGGGGGTGAAAATCATGTTCAAAGATGCCGTTACATACTAACGTACATACTGATACGTCTGAAGCTAATAAAAGCGTATTAAAAAGGGGGCCGTATTAATTCTTTTATATATCACAACTGGCGGTTTTTGTTATTCTTAAAGAATAACAAAAACCGCGAAGACTTAGATCAAATGATTTCCATTCAAATATTATTTATTTATTTATTACACTTCATGTAAAGTTTACATTGGCGGACTTAATGCCTAAGGCATTCTCTACCAGCCAACCAAAGTGCAGAGTAAATAGTGGTAGGTGCAACGAGATTTATATTAAACTAGCCGTACTCGCCCACTTCGCTGGGAATTTAAAATTAACATTATTATTTATTGTCATTATTATTAGGGGTCCAACACTCATATAAATATAGCCTATCCATTAAGTACATGTATTTTCTACATGGATACCAAGTTTCAAGTCAATCGGATGCATGGTTCAGTAGTTATAACGGAACATCCGTAAAAACCACTGTAGATTTATATATTAGTACTAGCTGACCCGGCAAACGTTGTGTTGCCTTAAATAAGTTTCTAGGGAAATTCTACTGTAGAAAAAAAAACCTCCTTTAACCACATAATACCTCATTATAAACAAAAAAAATATCCAAAAAAATTCACTTAGGGGTATGAAAAACAGATAGTAGCCGATTCTCAGACCTACTGAACATACTATTGATACACAAATAAAACCAAAAAAACATGGCTGAAAAATGTATAGTATTGTATAGCTCTCAAATATATTAGGTGTATAATCTATGATGTATAGTGAGTACGTAAGACAGGAGACCGGCTTCGTCCTCATCCCTACTACGTGATGTTTGCTGGATGAGTGGTGACACCTGGCGGGGATAGCTGATCGATTGATAGTTGATCAGTAGTCGACCGCCGAGGGCGGGAGATCAAATTCAATTTAAAAAAAATCATAATTAAAGGAACTTGATATTATAAACTCTGAATAAGAATTTATCGTACTACAATTATAATATTTGATTGCCATCTTGCAACCTTATTGCGGATCTGTGCATAGAATAAAAAAAATATTAATCGGGATGGAAAAATAGGGGTTGATCGTATAAGAGTGAAAATTGAGAGTAATACGATTTTTTTTATTTTAAGTCATGACAAAACAAAATAAAAAACTTGCCGAAAAAATTAAAGTTTATAATTAACCAATAAAAAATAGGGGTTGATCGTAGAGGGGTGAAAATTGAGGATTGTATGTATTTTTGTATGTTGTATCATAAAAAAATAGAAATTAAAAATTTTGTCTAAAAAATAAAAATAAAAATTTAGGGGTGGACTACCCCTAAAATTTAGGGGGATGAAAAATAGATGTTGGCCGATTCTCATAGATACCGGATAAGCACAAAAAATTTCATCAAAATCGGTCAAGCCGTTTCGGAGGAGTATGGCAACGAAAACTGTGACACGAGAATTTTATATATTAGATTAGTATAGAAGTATAGATTAATTAAAAATACATACACAATATATATACATATACATACCTACATAAATACATACACATAATAGTTTATACAGTAATAGTCGTCGTGGCCTAACGGATAAGACGTCCGGTGCATTCGTGTTGAGCGATGCACCGGTGTTCGAATCCCGCAGGCGGGTACCAATTTTTCAAATGAAATACGTACTCAACAAATGTTCACGATTGACTTCCACGGTGAAGGAATAACATCGTGTAACAAAAATGAAACCCGCAAAATTATAATTTGCGTAATTACTGGTGGTAGGAACCTCTTGTGAGTCCGCGCGGGTGGGTACCACCACCCTGCCTATTTCTGCCGTGAAGCAGTAATGCGTTTCGGTTTGAAGGGTGGGGCAGCCGTCGTTACTATACTTGAGACCTTAGAACTTGTATCTCAAGGTGGGTGGCGCATTTACGTTGTGGATGTCTATGGGCTCCAGTAACCACTTAACATCAGGTGGGCTGTGAGCTCGTCCACCCATCTAAGCAATAAAAAAAAAAAAAATAATAATAAAAGAAATATATTAATAAATTAACAAATAACTTTATCTTAAGTTCATGACGATTCCGCTAACTTAATATTAAAAGCGGCCAAACTTCATACATCGCGATTAAAACTTAATAAACAAATAATGAATACTAATTGCGTAATACATGCGACCCGTGTCCTCATGTCGAATGATCCAACCACAACGGCTGATTCAAATCAGACAGACACCAATTTTTCTAAATTAACACGTATTCATGGACAGCTTGTGCGATGACCGGAAGAATCCAAAAGGTAGACGTTAAAGGAAAGAGATCTTCCGGTGTCTTACTTAATAAGGGTGTTCCTCAGGGTTCCATATTGGGTCCCTTCTTATTTCTTGTCTATATCAATGATTTACCAAAGTTTATTGAAACCCGTCACGAGGTCGTATTATTCGCTGATGATACATCCTTATTGTTTAAAATTAAACGACAATTGGGAGATTATGACGATGTGAATGATGCTATCTCGCGCGTGGTACATTGGTTTAGTGTTAATAATCTGTTATTAAATAACAAAAAAACAAAATGTATAAAATTTACCACACCTAATGTTAGACAAGTAGACACTAATATCATTGTAAGTGGAGAGACACTGGAGCTTGTTGATTCGACAGTTTTTCTTGGTATAGCAATTGATTCCAGGCTGCAGTGGGGTCCTCACATATGCAAGTTAGCGAATAGACTTAGTTCTGCAGCGTTTGCGGTAAAAAAAATACGAACGTATACTGATGAAGATACGGCACGTCTAGTTTATTTCAGTTATTTTCATAGTGTTATGTCCTATGGCATTTTGCTATGGGGCAATGCTGCCGATGTCGAAGCGATTTTCATCCTGCAGAAGAGGGCTATTCGTGCTATTTATAATATGCACCCGAGGGAATCCTTGAGGGACAAGTTTAAGGAAATCAAAATTCTAACTTTAGCGTCCCAATACATTTTTGAAAATTTATTGTACGTGCGTAAAAACATTGTAGAATTCCCCAGAGTCTGCGATTTGCATAATGTGAACACTAGGAACAAACATAGGCTTGCGTTGCCGGCGGCTCGAATTAAGAAAATAAGCAACTCTTTCAGGGGGCTGGGTGTACAACTTTTCAACAAGATCCCACAAAACGTTCAACTACTACCTGTTCATAGATTTAAGAAAACTGTCAAGGAACGTTTGTGCAACAAGGCATATTATAAAGTTAAGGATTTTCTACTAGATGGCACTACGTGGGAATGAGGCGTTCGCTCCTGGCCTTTTCATTTTTCATTATTATTATTATTTATTTGAATTGTATTTTTTTGACTTGTTTTTTCTTATACTGTAAATATGTTTTCTTGTTTAAAAAAAAAAAAAAAATAGTTGTGAAAATACAAAAAAAAAAGCCCGCTGAGTTTGTTTCGCCGGTTCTTCTCAGGACTGTGGCTTTTTTTGGAACCGGTGGTAGAGTTAACATTTTCTTTTACATTTTGACATTCAACAAGTGTGTTTTTGATGACATCCAAGTTGAAATAAATGATTTTGAATTTGATGATTAAAAAAAACATCGCAAGTGTAAAAATTTCAATCTAAAAATGTGTTTTTTGATAGCTTAGACGCGGGTAACAGCTTGAGCCGTTAAATTTGTATTTGTAATTTGCTATTTGAAAAATAGCTTTGAAGCTGCCCTGGTATTAAGTGGTTACCACAGCCTATAGCTATCAATCAACGTAAATGCCGCTGACCACCTTGATACATGACTTTTATGTTTCAAGTTTCAGTACAACGGCTGCCTCATCCTTCAAAACGAAACCCATTACTGCTTCATGGTATAAGTAGACAGGGTCGTGGTACATTGTCGTGCGAGCTCACAAGACTACCTACCACCAGTAAGGAGTCATCCATAAATTATGGGACTCCGTTAACCATTTAACAACAAGTGGACCGTGTATTCATGCACCGGACTACACAATAAAAAACGATCTAAAGTTGAAACGGAAAAATAACAAATTAGCATATTGATTTCAGAAGTCTTCATCTTCACGATAGACGATTCCAGATGTTAGATAAGTACCAAATGTTTTTATGTGAACTTTGTGCAAAGTTCAAAGCTTTTGGATACTTTGGACGCCAAAGTATTTATTTTCTCCAATGTACGATATCACTATGTACTGTTGCTATCGGCGAATCCATTAAAGCAGTATTATTATAATGTGTTACATGCTAATTATGTTTATAGAATTAATTTCGTATAAGTTAATGTTAAAAGACTAAAAACGAGTGTTTGTATGATTGTCCTCTATACGTTCATAAACAATTTCCAAAAAATCATGTTTATTTTTAATTATCTCTATCCCCATTAATGTAGCGTTATCGGCTTAGATACCTATTGAATATTTGGTATATGTTGAAGAATGTTATTCTTCACGACAACCTAAATCTAGAACCGAAACGTAAGTATTTTAAGGAAGCGTCAGAACGCTACTTTGTTGATAAAGCAGCGTGACACGATAACCCTCTTATCGTGGCTGCCGCTAATTATATATCCGACTAAAAAATCTAAAAACATGTCTCTTCAGGAATCCTGCGGATCCACTGTCGTCGCTTTTAGACCCTTCAAGCACCGGTCACCGTCCTCGTCGAACTCGTCGCCTTAGACTTCCAACTTATGAGTGTCTGGTACAAAGCGCACGAAGAACGCACAAGCAAACAAAGTAGGTAGGTAGGTAGGTGGTGAGTCCGCACGGGTAGGTACCACCTCCCCGCCTACTTCTGCCGTGAAGCAGTAATGCGTTTCGGTTTGAAGGGTGGGGCAGCCGTTGTAACTATACTGAGACCTAAGAACTTATATCTCAAGGTGGGTGGCGCATTTACGTTGTAGATTTCTATGGGTTCCAGTAACCACTTAACACCAGGTGGGCTGTGAGCTCGTCCACACATCTAAGCAATAAAAAAAAAACAATAAAATATTATTTTTGCATGCAAAATACCCAGCGTATGTAAATTAATAATATGAACCTATTTCAACGGTCGACGCTATCTATCACTATACAAAAAATTTACACGAAATCTGGAACTGAAAATACCGATTCGAATTCAATTAAATCTAAGAGAATATATTTTAGGAAATTAGAAAAAGTTACCAACAAAACGGCCGCAACAAAGCGTTGCTCTGTACATATCACGCGAAAATAATTTAGCAAAGTGGCTTCCGCTCAATTGGATACAATTGAAGGCCATTATCCGTTTCAAATTTCAATTGTGCTAATTTATAACCATCAATTGGTTGGTTATAAATGAAGCGACGAGACTTTAATCGAGCGGGTTCTTAAATTCTATTGAATTAAATTATTGAACGTGGCTATTAAGTTTTTTTACCTAATCATTGGTAGCCTAAGACGCTATTTAAACTACTCGCGGACCGGTAAGCCCATTCGCTTAAGCTGAAAGAATTACTAACACTAACCCTAGCAAAAGCAGCGCTTCGCTAAATCTACCGCCGGATCGGAATCGCGACCCACTGAGCAGATCCCGCGAGAAACTCAGTTGGCTAATGGTATTGCGTAAGGGTAATGCCTAGTAACGCAAGACTACTTCGCGGCTGAAATAGACAGGTTGTTGTTACTATCCGTGGGGGCTTACAATAAGTTCTATCGCCAGTGTAATAATATGCAGGTAGGCAATCGCAGTGCGTTGCTATAAAACTCAGAGATCGCTTGTGCCCATTTTCCCATGATTCCCTTAGTCTTTTACGACATCTAGGGGAACAGATAGGATAATGGTATTTGAAGCCGGGTTCGACTGGTAATTATTAAATTTAACCAAAATTAGATTATAGATTATATTAAATCATCTATCTATATGTAGAAAAAGATAATGTATGTGTATATATGAGGCCGTCAGCGCCAAAGTGGCC
This sequence comes from Bombyx mori, assembly GCF_030269925.1. Classification (NCBI taxonomy): domain Eukaryota; kingdom Metazoa; phylum Arthropoda; class Insecta; order Lepidoptera; family Bombycidae; genus Bombyx; species Bombyx mori. Next base: position 2,384,829 of record NC_085128.1, read on the forward strand.
TAAGCTTACCATAGATAGTATGGAGGTAAATAGGTTTGAATTTTCATGAATTTGAATTTGAGTAGGCAAAAAAACAATACGTGCAAAAATTATGTGTACAAAGCTATCTGTTATCTACGGATGAAACTTGGATAGGCCGGTTTTGCATCAAAATTTATTAATTTTAAATAAATTCCAATATACGTCATATAGTCAATAAAATTAGATTTAATATTAATAATGCAATTTATAATGCTTTTGACAATAATAACTGCATCTTGACATCCAAAAAATATGCATTTAAATTAATAGACTTAAATAATATAATAAAATTTAGATATTTAAGGACATCAAAAAATGAAATATTTAAATTAACGAATAAAAATTTTAGACAAGTAGCAACATCGCTACACTATTTTATACACAATTTCCTAGCTATAAATTTAGCTAAAAAAATACCTGCTTCTATTGAGCAGGAAAAAGATATGACATGTTATAAGACTTTGGAATCTGCTTCCAATTTAAATTAATTAGTAAGACAAAGGAGTCACACTCTTGCAATTACAAATCAATTAATACACCAACTAGATTATACCCATCAAAAGACGTTAACGTTTCAATTATTAACATATTCAATTTGGTGCATCAAAATTTACAAGGGATGATGGGTAAAGAGCTAGAAATTGAAATGTTTTTAAATATGCATAATATTAATGTATTCTGTGTCACTGAGCACTGGTTTAGAAACTATGAATTATTGTTTAATTTTAATGATCACCAGTTGTCAAGTTCCTTCTGCAGAGAGAACGCTATTCGCGGTGGCTCACTGATTCTCGTTAGTAAATGTTTGAAATGTAAGGAACGAAAGGATGTAGTGGCCCTCTCTGTTGAGAGAATTATTGAAATTTCCTGTGTTGAGCTTGAGCACCTCATCGTTGTCTGCGTCTACAGACCTCCTGATGCGTTATATGATTCTTTTGAAAATATTTTGGAAAATGTATTGCTAAAGCTTTCTGTCTCTAATAAACAAATTTTGGTATGTGGTGATTTTAATATTAATCTTTTAGAAAACACAAATACCACTATTAGATTCAGAACACTGTTAAAGTCATATAACCTCCCAAACTTATTTTTAGAGCCTACTAGGACAACGACCACATCGGCAACATGTTTAGATTACATATTTACAAATGTAACACCGACTAACAAAAAAATTATTAATCAGTTAACATCAGACCATAGTGGACAATTTCTGTCTTTTGAATCTAATATGAATCCTAAAGATAAAAATACTCTTGTGATTGTTCCTATTAATAAAAAACGAATTGAGAAGTTTAGAAATAATATTAAGCAAGAACATTCAGAAATTATTTATAACAAAAACCCAAATTTGTCATACCAGAATATGTTTCAGAGAATTAATTTGGTCTTTACTGATATATTTATTCCTAAAACTGTAACATTAAAAAACAAAACAGTGTTCAGCGAGTGGGCCACCACCGGAGTGTACAAGAGTAGAAAAAGGTTATATGATCTGTACTCTGAAAAAGCTTATAATAATGATGAAACATTTCATCAATATGTCAGGAACTATTCAAAACTATTTAGAAAAGTTTGTTTAGCGGCAAAATCTTTACATTTAAGTGATTTAATAAAAAATGCCCCTGACAAGATAAAGATGACTTGGAACATCATTGGTAGAGAAAGTGGAAAAGTCAGAAATAGCCACCAAGAATTCTCATTAAAAATAGATGATAAATTGGTAACTAGTCATGAAGATGTGGCTAATGCTTTTGAAAAGTTTTTCTCTGACATTCCAGTTTCAACTACCACTTCTCTAAATTCATCCCCCACAGCAGCTGAAATATTATTGCATAAACATGCCAACAAATGTAATGAAATTTTTAAATTTAAGGAAATTAATTCAAGCAGTATAATAAAAAGTTTTAATAGCCTTAATGTAAAAAATACAGCTGACTTGTGGGGAATATCAGTAAAGATTTTGAAGTCTGTAATAGACATTATTGCTCCTCATCTTGTTAGTATTTTTAATGACTGTATTAGGTGTGGTGTATTTCCTGACTTAATGAAACATAGTAAAGTGATTCCTCTTTTTAAATCTGGTAGTACTGATGACCCCTCTAACTATAGACCTATTTCAGTACTCCCTACGTTGAGTAAAATTTTTGAAAAAATTATTTTGACCCAACTTTTAGAACATTTTAATTCAAATAACCTGCTTCATAATAAACAATTCGGGTTTACCAGGGGTCGCTCTACAACTGATGCAGGTGCTTATCTAGTCAAAAATATTTTTAAATCTTGGGAGGAATCGCATGATTGTCTTGGAATTTTCTGTGACTTATCCAAAGCATTTGACTGTGTTGAACATGAAACATTGGTGAGGAAACTACATCACTATGGTATTAGGGATGGTGCATTGGAACTTATTACTTCCTATTTATCAGGACGGATACAAACAATAGATGTGAAAGGTAATAGATCTTCAGGCACCTTGTTGAAAATGGGTGTACCTCAGGGTTCCATTTTGGGTCCTTTTTTATTTCTAATATATATAAACGATTTACCTAGTTTTATTGAGTCCCGACACGAGGTCGTATTATTCGCAGATGATACATCTTTATTATTTAAAATTAAACGACAACTACAAGTCTATGACGAAGTGAATGATGCGATTTCGTGTGTGGTTCATTGGTTCCGTATCAATAACCTATTATTGAATAGTAAGAAAACTAAATGTATTAAATTTACTTTAAAATGTATTAAACCATCTTTAAATGTGAGTCAAGTGGATAGTGATGTAATTGTTTCTGAGGAATCATTGGAGCTTGTTGAGTCAACCGTATTTCTTGGTATAACAGTGGACTCCAAACTGCAGTGGGGACCTCATATTCATAAATTGGCGAGTAAGCTCAGCGCTGCAGCATACGCAGTAAAAAAAATTAGAATGTTAACAAACGCGGACACGGCTCGTTTAGTTTACTTTAGTTACTTCCACAGTGTCATGTCCTATGGCATTTTGCTATGGGGCAATGCGGCCGATGTAGAAATGATATTTATTCTGCAGAAAAGAGCTATACGTGCTATTTATAACATGCACTCAAGGGAATCCCTGAGGGAGAAATTTAAAGAAATTAAAGTTCTCACTATGCCATCCCAGTACATTTTTGAAAATTTGATGTATGTTCGTAAACATATTGAGGAGTTTCCTAAACAGTCGGACATACATAATAGAAATACTAGGAACAAACATAAGCTTGTTGTGCCGATGAGTAGGTTACATAAGATACGAAATTCATTCGGGTGTTTGTCTGTGCGCCTGTACAACAAAATCCCACATGATGTTCAGAACCTACATATACATAGGTTTAAGAAAACTATTAAAGAACATCTGTGCAATAAAGCTTACTATAAAGTCAATGATTATCTAGAAGATTGCACAAAGTGGGAATGAGTTGCTCGCTCCAGGCATTTCAATATTGTAGTAATTGTTACGTTATAATACTCAGTGTAAAAAATTCATATTTAAAAAAATAATAATATTAAAAAATAAATAAATAATAATTTTATATGTAAAAAAAAGACATGCCCGCTGAGTTTCTTGCCAATTCTTCTCAGGACGGAGGCTAGTTCTTGTGAATTGGCGGTAGTTCTTTTGACGTTCAACAAGTATGTACTTTCATTTATGTTGAATAAAAATTTTTTGATTTGATTTGATTTGATTTGATAGGCTTGATTATAAAAAAATCGGGGTTAGGCCACTTTTGTGCTGATGGCCTCATATAATAATATATTCACTTAAAACTCGAGAACTGTTAGTCAAATAGATATCAAATTTTGCATACTAAGAAACGGCGATATGACCACTCAGACAAACATAGTTAGGTTAGTATCGCTGGGCTAGCAGTGATTTTTATCTTTTGAACCCTAGGTCGAATTGATATGAAATTTATACATAATATATATAAACGAAAACATAAATGTATAATTATATAATAATGTTTATAAAAATAATACGCTTTAATGTTCACCTAAACTTATCTTATGATGTTAGCTTTCTGAATCGTCTTATGTCCTAATAGCTTTTATGTTTTAATGTAAAGTTGCATTTTTTTCGGGCGAAGCCGCGGGCGTAGCTAGTTACATTATGTAGACAGCAGATAGCCAGGTAGCAAATATACCTACATTTATTTACATGGTTAAGAAAGATTCGGATAGTCAGTTTTCCTTGCGATTTCATGAAATCTATACAAATAAATAAAATTGGAGTGTCTGTTTGTAATAATAAAATAACCACTTTTTACTAAATGCGTAAGTATGTATACCACAGTACATATACCAAAATATTTGTTTAAAAAATTTTGTCTGTCTATCTGTTTGTTCTGGCTAATCTCTGGAACGGTTGGACCGATTTTGACGAGACTTTCACTGACAGGTAGCTGATGATATAAGGAGTAACTTAGGCTTTTTTTAGACTAGCTTCGCCCCGCGGCGTCACCCGCGGTACGACGGGATATAACATCGCGGGACTCAGCTATCGATAATCAAATTTAATGTTTCCGAAGCGAAGCGAGGCCGGGTCGCTAGTCAATAATAAAATTTAATGTTTCCGAAGCGAAGCGAGGGCGGGTCGCTAGTTAAGAAATAAATTTGCCATTCACATGTGAAGAACAGTTATACTTAAGCAATGTACTTAGACTTTATATTTCAACACGAGCGGCGGCAGCGCTTTTACATAGTTCAATAATCGTTGAGAACCTCTGCGAAGCACGGCTCTTGCTAGGGTTCGTGTTAGCAACATCGTCAGGTTTGAGCCCCGTGAGCTCACCTACTAGCCCAGTGACGCTGACATGATCTCTCTAGACCACCAGATTAGGTAGGGAAAAAAAGTTTGAGAATCAGATTGCCAGTGAGAATCAACAAAAGGAAATCACTTCTGCAGTTATGAATGTTGATTGGGACTGACAAGTTCCCGAGAGAGATTGCTCGTTGTAAAGCAATTTACTAAACTGTATAACCGGTAGTCATTTGCGAAATTGCAGTCCACGTCGTAGATTGAAACCCTTGATTTATTTTATCTGTGGAGTAAATTGGTAAGGAGTCTTTCACCATCACAGATCAGCCATATACATTATGTATTCCAAACTTACCGAGTATGACAATTTCCTTTCCTTCATAATTCTCCTTGTTTCTCTGCATCAAAGTTTCAGTGTAAATTAGATCAGCTTCTGAGATATCTATAAATAAATAAAAGTGTAAACTTTTTTAACACACTATGGCATTTTAAAATTTAATTAATTAAGTCGATTTAATCTATTTAATTATTCATTTCCGTGAGAGACAAATCATGCCCCAATATTACGCAATATCAAGGGTGGATCAAATTATGAGAAGGGTTGAGAACAAATCTAAATAAGGATTAAGCTAGGGGAATCATTTTTTGAGATTTTATCAAGTTATTGACAACAAGTCCCCAACAGTCCAATAACTGTTCGTAAAAATGAGTTAGCAAATATATTTGTACAAAACAAGAAAAGGAAATAAAAAAAATAAAATTATAAACAGAAGAATACAAAATTTATGGAGAATTCAATATATGGGAATTTAGTATGGATTTTGATTATGATGGGATGATTATCATATTGAGATTGGAATTGTATTTAAATTTATTTTTTAGAAACTATCCTGTAATTTCATTTGATTTGGTCCTTCCCACAATCTTGATTTTGTCTAGCAGTTTAAGAAACAATGAATATAGGAGTGGGTTCCCACTAAAGCCACTTTTCCATTTTATTTTTGGGAATAAGTTTACATCTATAAATATTTATCATATTTTAGTTGTTGTTTTCGTCTGGACTTTTTTAAGTTAACTTGTGTGACACCGGAATTTCCTTCCAGTCCATTAAAAAAAACCACTGGCCAATTTTTTATGGGGTCACTTTTAAATAAACCAGACAGCTGTTTTAAGCAAAGCAATCTAATCACTTTACAGAGATTAATCAATTTTACTAATGCAAAAATTTTACTGTACACAATTTTAAAAAGTCAATTACACTTACTTTGTAAATCATCCAGCACTAACATGTTTCCTAATGACTTAGAATGAACAATTTGAACTCTTTGGAATGGAGATTCTTGATCAAATACAACTTCATCAATATCATATTCGAGGAGACGTCCATCTATAGATTTAAAATTCATAAGATAAAAAAAATATTTATGTGCCATTTAAAGTAATGCTATAAGGCTTCTTCATTGTCTTTCTGTGGTGGTGGCATTTTGTCTTTTCCTTCCTTATTTCTACCTAACTTTAAATCTGAGCACTAGACTCTGGCCTGTTGTGAGGTGGTACCATTTTCCTATTGAGAAGCAATTGTGTATTATGGTCTAAAGCAGTTATCCAGTAAGATAGCAGTTTTCAGGTAAAATCGAACCTCATACCAAGGTTATTGATTAATACCAGGTGGGCTTTGAAGTTATCAGGAGGAACTAAAGATTTTCTCGTTATGTACTCATAGTATCTTTGTTAGATTTTTAAGGAGGGTTATTTAAGGAACATAATATTGAAATTTTTTAATTTTTTTAGAAATTGAGAGCTTGCATGCACTGCTAGAAATGAATGAGTAGGAGGTATCAAAAATTATGAACGACCTGAAATTAATCAATAGAAAATTAGTGCCATTTACATACCTGAACTAGGATAATATCTACCAAACAAACATCTCTTTAGTGGAATATATGTTTGTGACTTTATACTAGAAATATATTTTTTAATTTTGCTTTCAAGTTCTTTGGCAGTCTGTGAACAAAATTGCAGATTATATTTTTATTGTTTTCAGGATTCTTTGAATGAGTTAATTGCAAATAAGTTGCCCGGTAGAGGTATAACTTCCATTAAATTAATAACTGTCCTCTACATTAAAATAAGCAAGATAGTATTACAACGACTTTGAAGGCTTGCAAATTTTTATGCAATTAAGGTAGTCCATAAAAAAATTGGTCCTTCAGTTAATGCTTAATTTTTTTTAAATTAAAATCTTAGTATTTTTAACAATGCATAGAAAAGATCATATGATAAAATGGTTAAACTATTTTTAGTACTTCTTATTTTTTCTACCGAGTTTCGCAAAGACTTTACAATAATAATATAATGTGCCAAAATAAAATAATAGCACTCAATACATTCAATCGATATAATCCTCACCTTGTGATCGATCACGGACTCCTCATTTCCGCCCTTGTAAAATTCAATATTTAAAGTAATGAAACCTCGGTCAAACATCCTAACGGATACAGTCGTTCCTTTATTACCGGTTAATAATTTCAATGAACCATCTTCCAATTTTATGTCGGTGGCTAGGATCAAATTTGGTATATATTCTTTTAATAGAGTTTCCAATTGTCCAAAGATATCTTTTTGGCCGTTTTCATCTTCCAGACGGGCCGCTTCAATCGAGAAATCCAATAAGATATTGTGAACTGACATTTTACAGTGATGTATTAAATTTTGTTTTGTTACTGTATAATCTAATTATTAACCGTCGATTAAGCCGGCAAACCAGACGACGCACACGGAGTTTTGAAACCGATCAATAATGTGAATTGCATAGATTATACACTTTGGTGAATTGTGAATTACAAATTACAATTTTATTATGAATTTATTTCCGGTCTGTGCTCGCATAGGGTTGTGCATGCCTTTTTGGCGGGAACTCGAGAAGTGAAGTTGTGTGATTTGTTTTATTTTGTCTATTTAGTGTTTCTTCAGGTGTAAATGTGTAATAACGGTGATTTATTAACTGTTTAGTATCTGAGAAAGTGCACAAATGTGGGAAAATGAAACAAAGCCGCTGAACGTAGCTTCTCGGGATCCTCCAAAAAGTCCACTGAAAAAGTCTCAGTAAATGATCACCATTTTACTGAGGTTATATTTCATCTCATTTCGTTTCATTTTCATTTCATTTCATTTGACTCCATATTATCATTTTTCATAAACATAAGAAAATAAATTAAAATAAGACTTAATGGTCTTAGTTACCAGGTCATAAAATCCCTTTAAAAAAAGAGGTTGTGCATAGATAAGGATATCATACGATGATTTCTATTAGCTAGTTCTAAATAGAGGTCAGCAGCGAAACAACTTTTCACAGCTATGCTTTGGTATATTGCTGGTAAGACAGGTGGCTACTCTGCTCAAAAGTTTTCGAATGGCAATCGCACGCTGTAAGGCGCATTGTGGGTAGGCCTTTCACAACGGTTCGAAGGACCGACCTGGTGAAGGTCACGAGATCTGCTCGACTGGTCACTGTAGCCAACTTCGGAAAAGGCCTGTGTTTATAAGGTGATGATGGAAATGCCGTGATTTAATATTTTCCATTTGCCCAAAACACGTCATTTCGGATCCTCGCGATCCACTATCGGTGCTTTTAGGCACCCCCCAGTACTGGTGACCATTCTCGTCACTCCTCTCGAATGCGACGAAGGGTTCGGCGAGCAAATTAACCCTGAGTTAATCAGCCCACTGAGTTTCTCGCCGAATCTTCTCAGTGGGTCGTGTTTCCGATCTGGTGGTAGATACTGCGAAGCACTGTTCTTAATAGGGCTAGTGTTAGCAAATTCACCAGGCTTAGCCCCGTGAACTCGCCTACTCGCTTCGTGAAGCTGGTATAATCCCATGAGATCACCAACATAGGTAGACAAAAAAATGACACCCTTAAATAAATCTAGACCATGATTAGCGCACATCCACTTTATAAAATAATAAATAATTTACGCGATTTCTGATTTGGCAACCCCGTTGACTCTGTCGCTCCTTTTCGTAGGAAATTTGCATCGTTATCCTCTCAAGATATGGCTGGAAATACTACAGAAGAAGTAGAGGTGGGTAGATGTAATTATTAAGAAAACAAAGTAATTTTCTACCTCGTTTTGCCGGTTATACAATCGTAAAACCTATAATTTTGCCGCAATTTGCTGATGTGGCTTCGTTAACTTTCACTGTTACATTTGTTAGCATAATTGTCTAGTTTTCAAGTATAAATTATAACTTTACCTCGCTCGAGTGGTTTTCTGTGTAAAAATATTCCGGATTAAGTCGTTAAACGACTTCTACGAAAATAACAATATTTTTTTTAGGTTAGGTTCACTAATAAAAATGACCTGTGTTTTTAAGGGGTCTACTACCACTGAAACGAAGACCAACAGTAACGCGGAGGTGCCCCCTGAATTTTTGATCAAGCACCCGTTACAAAACCAGTGGAGTCTCTGGTTTTACGACAATGACCGAAACAAAACATGGGAGGAGAATCTTATTGAGTTGACTACATTCGACACAGTTGAAGACTTTTGGAGGTAAAGGAAAATGCCGGTTACAGAAGTAAATTATAAATTTCATACATTTTAGAAGTACATTCATGCAACTTCTATACATTTGCAACCTAGATGAGAAAGTAAATTCTGATGGAACCTGAACTTAAACAGAATTAATTTTGCTCAAGATTAAACTAGAACACTTTCTTATAGAGCTAATTATTACGTATCTATTATAATTAATGTGATTAGTTGTCGATTTAATCATCTGTTCTTTTATTTACTTGTTATATTTTCTATAATAATAATGTATCTAACATGTAGAATGGAGTGATGGATGCCATAGGTCCATGACATATTTCCCTTTCGCGCACCAATACATCAAGTATGTTCAAAAAATCATTGAGGGGTTTTTGCACAAAAAACTTTTAAGAAATACATCAAAAATAATGAGTGACTTATGGAACCAGTGACTACTCATTGCTTACTGATAGATGTCAAATGGCAGATACAATGTGTCTGTCGTAGCCCCCTGTGCTAAACATGGTTTCTATTTTTGTCAACATGTATTCATTCATTAATTCTATAGATTCATTCCATTATAATAAGAAAATGCCAAAAATTACTCTGAGTAGTCAATTTAGTAATTAGTAGGTTTTTATTTAAGCAAAACTGTTATTGCACATTACAGATTGTACCATCATATTAAGCTACCGTCAGAACTTCGCCAAGGTCATGACTATGCAGTATTCAAGCAAGGCATTCGTCCTATGTGGGAAGACGATGCTAACAAGATGGGAGGAAGATGGCTTATCAGTCTTGAGAAAAAACAACGCTTTACTGATTTAGATAGGTTCTGGTTAGATGTGGTATGTTAAACTTTTTTATTATATACCGTTTTAGAATACTTCTTTTTTGAGTATCAAGTTTGACATAATGAAAGGAAAAGATTTTCTAAAAATATGACAAGTTTTTCTGAGCACATGTTTGTGAGTGAATATTAGCTTGATTGCACTATCCCATGTTTATAAACATTTAATAAGATGTTGTAGCTTATTTAAGATCATTGGTTTCTAAGAAACCACAAATCATGCCTCAAATAGTTAAGGCTGCCCACTCAAATCCTGTTGAATATTAGAATACAGTTACAGATAGAAACTGTATTGTAGGAAGGAGATGAAGGATCATCTCCTATCTCATTACCTACAAGCTGTATGCTTGGCTCTATGTTCTGTTGATCTTTGTTTGAAGTAATGTGGATGTGTGGAAGGATGTGACCAGTAAGCACCTACAACAAGGAACCAGAGATGTGTGTGAGATGCATTAAAATTGAAGATATTGTATTTAATTTTCAGGTTCTTCTTTTAATTGGTGAAAATTTCGAGAATTCAGATGAGATTTGTGGTGCTGTTGTTAATGTCAGACCAAAAGTAGATAAAATTGGTAAGTTTCAAAATAAAAATCTTCATTTTCTTAGTGAAATTACATAACATTCTAAGTTCTATGAATATCTAGAGGGTTTTGTTGTGTTCTTGTTAACATGAATAATAAGTAATGACATTAGCCAAGGTCATGTTGGAAAACGAGCCAAACACTAACAGAGCATCTGTTAAACAAACATAATTAGTAAATGCACAACTCACATTATAGAATTATCTAAAGTGATTTGTGAATTTAAATTGTATTATACTATGCACAAATATAAATAAATTAAACTATCTGCTGTACTGTGTTCTCTAATTATATATGCAGTAGTGCATATAATTATCTTATTATCTATGAGCACGTACAATACTGAAGTATCAAAGGAAACTGTTTATCATCACAATATGTATTAGTTTAATTTGTTTAGCTTGTAATTGATAATGATTAAAACATTATGGATCCTTATAAACCCTAAAATATCTGTAGTGCAGAGGAATAAATAAAAAAATATACAGACTGAAAGATAAAATTCATCTGAATTTGTCTCATGTCTCTTTGTTGTAGGCTTTTATACAATTACAATAATGAGAGTTTATGAGAGTCTTCGAGGTCATCTTAGTGAAAATTAGTCAAAATTAAATGTGTATTATCTTAAATGATTTATCATTTATCTTATCACATACTTATCTCCTTATGCTATATTTCATCAGAATGGGGTATGGATATTTGCACTGCCGGGGATTCCTGACATAATAACATCTAACAATGTAAATAATGTTTTATGCACAGAATTCAGTTTTAAAAACACAATTTTAAATACCCTTGCATGACACAAGGATGTTTTCCAGAGATGGTTGTTTACATAAAATGATTGTACTTGATCAAGAGTCATTTGTGATATCTTAGCAAACAAATAATGTTGGTGGACAAATAATCTGGTTGTGGTGAAGTAGAAAATAACATTACTATTTCATCTCTTCCTGCATAGTGCACTATTTTTAGTAACTTTAATTTCTCTAAATTAAACATTTCAATTTGTTAATATTTGTTTCAACAGCTATTTGGACAGCTGATGCAATGAAGCAGCATGCGACTATTGAAATTGGGAAAAAACTGAAAGAACAGCTAGGGATACACGGCAAGATTGGTTTCCAAGTACACAGAGACACAATGGTTAAGCATAGTTCTGCGACCAAGAATCTATACACTGTTTAGTTTTGGCATTACATATCTTGTTTGTATCTGCAGATTTATGGGACGGACTGTATTTAATTGAAGTAGTTTAACTTAATGGAATAAAATATATTCAGTACATCCCATAAACTGAATTTACGTAACTACAATAATAGTATAAAATTATATTTAACAGAAGTAGTATTTGTTTAGTTTTTATAGTCGTATTTATCTTACATTGTGACATGATATAGTCCTCGTGAGCTGTAGAATGTTAAAAGTCTGATTTTGTACTAAACTCAAGCTCGAGTGTCGGTATGTAAGGTCACATAGTTGTAAGTGGTTAAGTACGCTACCCGCGATGTTGGAAGATTATGAAATTATCGTGAGGAAACTGGTATAATATGTTTAACACTCATGTTGATGTTTGCACGCTTTTGTATTGTATGCGTTTAACATACACTTAATTGTTTTTTTTTCTTAAAATGTTTAAAATTATAAGTTCACAACACTGGTTTATTATCTGTGCTGAAATTTTGGTATTTATAAAAAAGTACTAAAATGAATGTAGTTTTATTTTTATATTATTTTTAATTACTTTTTTACATTAACATATTTTTTTTGGACACGATCACAATGGACTTGTATGTACCGACGTAAATTATTGTGGTAATATAGCCTTATTGATGTTCAATGCTGCAATTTCTCAATAACGCGGAAGTAAGCAGCAGTAGTGGTAGCTGTGTTGCCAACTGAGTGGAATTTCCACTAGATCTGGCGGTTTAGACTCACTTTTTAGCGGACAAATTCGGATATTAGTGGCTAGTGGTTTTTTCTAGTGTCTTTTGTTGTTTCAGTCAGTGGTGAGGTACGAAACTTAACCATTAGCACAATTTACATATTAATTCAGAAATCTCGAATTAATTGGCAAATTGACAGATTTGATTGATACACTAATTGACAAACTAATATGGCCTACCCAGAAAGTAGATATTTTTACACAAAATATTCAAGATTTTGTAGACGATAAATGTTATTTGGGGTACAGATTCGAATCTCATGTGTTAACTCAAGGAGAGCCCAGATTTAAGGAATTAGCGAATTTTGCGATTAGTCTCCTAATATTATCTCATTCTGATGCCGATGTTGAGAGACTATTTAGCAGTATGATTAAAATAAACAACAAACGGAGGAATAGAATGAAGTTAAATTTTTTAACTGCTATATTGAGAGCGCGCTGTGGTTTGAGGTTGGAAGGAAAATGCTGCAATAGTTATAAAATTCAAATAGCCGTTGTAAATCAAATTGGTACTAAAGAGTCATATAAATCTGAAACCGATGATTACGGTGTAGACAAAAATGATTCATCTGAAGAAGACGACTTAATTTAGAATTAGTCGTTATTGAATAATTTTCATGTTGATTTACCTAGAAATGGTATGTTCGTTGGTAATTATTATTTTTGTAATAATAAAAGGAAGTAGGTATTCATTTCTAATTTCTAAAAGAAAGGAATTTCTAAATATATTTTCTTTCATTAAGCTTTATTTAGTGTAAAATTTAGCGAGGTTGAATGTAGCACTTTAATTTTAGTGGTTTTCTGGTGGATTTAAAGGTTGAATCCGGTGGAAAGCTGGTATAACTGTTGGCAGCACTGAGTGGTAGCGATTCAGAGCGATATCCAGTTCCACTGTGATGTAATATTTTCAATTCCTTAGGTGTCGCTGTTTGCATTGTGTTAATGAGATTCGATATGGTCTAGTGGCTACGATACCTGGCTTTCACCCAGGAGGCTCATTTTCGATTCCCGGTATCGGAAATCTTATTTTCCTGTCACCGACCTCGCTGATCCCGTCGCTTGCGACGAAGGGCTCGACGAGTAAATTAACACATAGACGCAGCCCACTGAGTTTCGCGCCGGATCTTCTCAGTGGGTCGCGTTTCCTATGCGTGGTAGATTCTGCGAAGCACTGCTCTTGCTACGCCCAGTGTTAGCAACACTTCCGGTTTGAGCGCTGTGAGCTCATCTACACGTCAAGGCGAAGCTGAAATAGCCTCTCAAGGCTATCAGCATAGGTAGGAAAAAATAAGTTAACGAGACCTACATATTAAGTGATTGTCGTTTCAATGTAGTACACTATTAAAACACCGATTTTCCATTATAGCAATAACGTAACAGAAGACATTTTGAGTTAGCACAATATTAAAGTGCCGACACTTTAATACCACAGTCGTTAAAATTGCGAGATTAAACCGTAAAGTAGTTTCAATTACATCTTTTAACTATCTTTCAGCCCACAGATGTCCACTGTTGGATATAGGCCCAAGTCTCGCCACAACTTCAATAACATATTTTCAGTTTATTAAATTGCTCTAGCAACACTTGCTTGTCATTTTCAGGAATTCCCCTAATGCTGTTTCTGTTTGTGACATTTGTATCTAATCTAATCATGCGCATATAGTCATTGTAATAAACGAGTCGATCGATAGTCAGATTTTTAACATTGCTCCGCTGGAGTGAGCTTAACAAAATTGTGTGATTTCTAATCTTAAAAAATATTAATAAAGATGTCTGCACTGTCCAGTCAACATGAGGTATGGCATTTAAAACGTTTATTTCATAGTTTAAACTTTAAATACATAGAATTTGTACAAAAATAACTTTTTTGAAGTGTAACAACATTTGCGAGTTAATGGCTCTGTCTCGATTGGTTAGGTTTACCTATATTATTTAAGTATTAATTAAATGTATTAATTAAAACCAAAAGTAGTATTCTTTCTAGATGATCGTCTCGATCATCATCTACAAATCGTTTAAGAAACTACTGAATGCAAATTTCCTGACCTCAGACGCGAGATGGTGATACTAGTCTTCAATCCGAGTCCTCGCCAGCAATAAAACATCCTCTCGAGCACACTTGGAGCTACTGGCTTTACACAAATAAGAGTAAAGAATGGATACACAACTTGGTTGAATTATCAACATTCGCTACTGTAGAAGATTACTGGTGGTAAATATACATAGCTGCTGATTGTAAAAAGATCACTGAAATATTATGTTCTATGAGAAAGACCGATTGTTTACTGTCAACTTATGACGTAATAACGCAACAATGCTTCATTGAAAACATTTCTATTTAAAATAATTCAATTTTATCGCACAATTATTGCATTAATTTGTCATTGCCCCGCGCGCTTCCTTTGGGTGATTCACATTGCTAACTTTTGTTTGTGTTAATAAAGCGTTGTGATAATGTTTGTAATGTTCTCTTGAACGTCGATAGTGCGAGCTTAATTAAATGTTTGCCGTTAAATTTACAAGTACAGGCATGTAGCTACAGAATCTTCATTACGTTTATTACGGACTCAAGAAAATGGCGGATTTTAGCATAGGACGTCAATCTTCACTTAACTTATGACGATATGTATCATTAAGTTTCTTTAAGATTAACTTAAGTGCTATTAGAAATAAAGGAAATGTTGTCCCTTATCTATTTGCTCATAAGCGTGTTGTCAGGGCTAAAAGGGAGTGCAAAGGATATAGTTCTCGACACGACGGTCAAATACGATAAAATCTTATTTCTAGCATTTTCTTTAGGTTACGCTAGTCATAGGCAGCACTACAGCTTGTTTCATGGTTTATTTTCACATTTTTTTGTTGTCTTCATATTAGCTCCGGCGTTTTGAAATCTGAATAGTAGTCGTTGACACCGACGACTGTAGTCGGAAAAATAGTTTTAAATCTTATTTCTAGTTTATACCACTACATGAAACTACCTTCAGAGTTAAACCATGGACAAGATTACATGATTTTTAAGAAAGGTATTCAGCCTACGTGGGAGGATCCGATTAACGAAAAGGGCGGACGTTGGATAATTTGCGAAAGCAAATCTGCGCGCAATCTTGACCCTCTGTGGTTGGATCTGGTATTTATCCATTTAAGTATATTTTTATAAATCAATTTGGGCGTTTCATCTATTTATGGATAAAAAAATTAATTAGTTAGTATTGGCTAAGCGATAGATAGCCTGTTATTTAAATCAGTTGTAAAGGAATTTCGACTTGAACATTTTGGTATTTAAATGGTAGAATCGAATCGATCGATTCGAATTATCGAATTATTTAAATAGAGATATAGATCACGTATTAAAAGTAAAGTCATAATAAAAAATATAATGATCCGCCCTAGTGCCTAGCCTATAGAATCCTAAACCTTTTGAAGAGATATGTAGGTTTACCAATATATTAAGTGTATAATCTATGGGTTTACCGTTCGACAATACCTAATCAAAGATATATTTTTTTTTGGTACAATTTTTCCTTGTTACGAAAGGCAAGGGGATCTAAGCCTATACAGCCTCTAATCATAGAGAAAGATTTCATCATTGAAATCTTTCATAAGAAAAAGTCTTCAATTATTTTAGATCCTGCTGATGATCGGTGAAAATTTCGAACATCCCGATTTAATTTGCGGCGTTGTCGTCAATATTAAAGCGAAAAGCAAAATATGTGAGTAAGTTATAATCACCTTTTTTAAATTTTTTTATTGTTTAGGTTTATTGGTTACCGGAGACCATAGCCATTTACAACGTAAACGCCGCCACCCACGTTGAGATATGGGTTCTAAGGCCTCAAGTTCAGTACAACGGCTGCACTACCCTTCAAATCTGCGTAAAAATAGGCAGGGTGGTGGTACCTACCTGTGCGGATTCACAATACGTCTTACCGCCTGTAATTACGCGAATTATAAAATTTTCCAGCTTTTTTTCCATCATTTTCTTCGCGACCAAGTCAAGTGCTTGTAATAAATAGGTTGGTAATAACACCAACCTGTTTATTTCTGCGTTGTGTTCACGTATGTACACTGTATGTGTTGTATGTTGGACTCTTTGTCTCTGAAGACAGTAGATTTTAAAAGTGTAAATCCCTACTAATATATAAATGTGAATGTAAGTTTGTTTGTTATGCTTTCACGCGAAAACTACTCAACCGATCATCATGAAACTTTGTACACATATTCTTGGAGGTATTAGAAGTAACATAGGATACTTTTTATTAAGAAAAAAAAAATGAATTATTTTTTACGAAAAATTAAAAAATTGTTTGTCAAAAAATCTCAAAATTTAGCTTCTTCAACGCCATCTACCGCTTCAGTAATGAAGTTCCAATCCTGAGTGCTGTAAATGAAGTCGCGGGTAAAATTTAGCGTTATGCCAAAGTAACTATTCCACGCGGACGAAGTCGCGGGCAAAAGCTAGTTTCTAAATAAAGTATGTTCCGTTATAATCAACGATATCCGTGTGTAGTCAAAGAGCATACAGGTCATAAGCCTTCGAAAGAGATCCTGAGCCCAGAGACGCGAGGCAGCAGACGGTTGGTGAATCTTCAGCCCACATGTCATTACCTTACTATTGATACATGGTATTTACTCCATCTGTCGATACTTGTACATTGTACCAGTCGATATATTGCTGCACGATCAACATATATATCTTCACAAGGTTTTCGAAAACGTATCGACTCCTCTTACCTTAATAAACGTCCTTACGGATCCATCAGATCCAATAACTCTTGCATTAGATACCTTCAGCTCTAACACTAGGAGCAGGCTGAGGAACCCCGGTAACCGTACTCGTCGAACTCGACAAAGAGGTCGACGTGCAGCCTAACCCATGCATCAGCCCGCTGAGTTTCTCGCCGGATCTTCTCAGTGGGTCGCGATTCCGATCCGGTAGTAGATTCATTCGCGAAGCAACTGCTCTTCAGTTGTTGGGTCTCCTTCGGAGGCGCTCGGGCAGTTGTTGGCAGATCCCGCCCCTCCTGGCTGAGCCTTTGCTCGCCCACCTGTCCTGGTGAAGCTGGAAAGGCCTCCGGGCCACCAGTAATCTCTCAATCATGAAAAAAAAAAAAACCTTAATAAGATGGCGGCGACATTTAAGTTTTCGTTAATGGAAACCCCAAAGATTCCTAAAGGATTAGTTAAGGTTAATTTTAGAGAATAATTTTCTTTTCAATTCTTGTATTGATCTATGTTTTAGCATTATGGACACGTGGTGAAGACAAACAGAAAAATATGAAGATCGGCAAAACAGTAAAAGAGAAATTGAATATTAACAGAAACATCAGTTACTTCAATCATAATACTACATCTGCGAAATATTTTGTTTAGAATTGCTATTTTATTATTATATTAAAACATACAGAAGTATTGAGTTTTTTAATGTTTCAAACGGGTTGACATCTAGATTATAAAGAACACACCAAACTGATCATAAGTTTAACTTGTGTAGTGCGTCTTGTGAGTCTGCACGGGTAGGTACCATTACCCAGCCTAATTATGCCGTGAAGCAGTAATGCGCTACGTTTTGAAGGGTGGCGCAGCTGCTGTACTAAAATTTGTAACTTATAACTCATGTCTCAAGGTGGGTGGCGGCATTTACGTTGTACATGTCTATGGGCTCCAGTGACCACTTAACACCAGGCGGGCCATGCGCTCGTCCAACCATTTAAGCAATAAAAAATAAAATATTCTCTTGCTGGCTAAATCCTATAGATGTATGTATTTATTTATAAATGTTTAGTATATCTTTATCATTTTATCGAATTTCAAATTACAATAGTGCAAAATAATTTCTTATTTGAAAAAAATTATACACTTCAAATGAGAGGCCCCTTTTAATCAATAATTAAACTATAGTTAAGAAGTAAGATTTTATTGCCAAAACCATACATGATGTAGCCGTTTTTACAATATAGTGCAGGTTCTAGAGTTTGTCTGGTTCCGTATCTCTGTTTCAACGGTTTCTTCAACTTTGTGAATCGACTCTTCGGCGTTGTCGATGCCTTTGTGAACCGTCTCTGCAAGAACAAAACGGTACAATGTTTCCTCTAAATAGTAGTTATTATCTGGCTACCGTTTATCTACTGTTAAATAAAGCAAGTAGCTAACAAGTTTGTTTAACGTCTCCATAACAAAAAAAATGCCATTAACAATTTAAAAAGAAAGTCTAAAACGCGTAAAATGATTTTAAAACTTCAGGTGTGCAAATACTAGTAACAATTAATAGTCTTACGGTAGGCAACAGTATGATTTGAAACCATAGTAAAAAAAAAGTTTTCGTTTGCACACCATCGAGGTATAAATAAATATCTTACAATTAAAATGGATTACATAAAATTATTTAAATTTAAAATACAATATAAAAGAAAATAATATAAGGAAGAATGATTTGTTTGTTTGTTTGTATTGAATACGCTACTACGCTATTTCCGAGTGACATAGGCTATAAATCATTTTTGAAAAAAATT
Source organism: Bombyx mori (assembly GCF_030269925.1). Taxonomy (NCBI): domain Eukaryota; kingdom Metazoa; phylum Arthropoda; class Insecta; order Lepidoptera; family Bombycidae; genus Bombyx; species Bombyx mori. Next base: position 2,404,044 of record NC_085128.1, read on the forward strand.
TGGGATCCTTATTAAAACACCAATAATGTAAACCAAGGTTTAAAAAGTTCCTAAAATATTCTTTACATCGCGTGCTCTGCGAAAACTATTGATGATGGAATAAAATAATGTACTACGGCTTTGTAGAACACATTATTATGTACAAAAAAATGTCGCGACAGCATATGTCTAACTACTATAAAGTTATGCCGCAATAAGTGTTCTTTTATTTGAAAAAAATAAAACAACGTATTTGACGTTGTTTTATCGATGAAATTTTTGTTAAAGACCCGAGCGTGGTGGTAAGCGGCTGTCGAAGCCATTAACGCCATAGCAACATTAAGTGTCGATCAACTTTAGACGAGATGATGATATAATTGCATTTAAATAGCGAGCTTAGAGGTTACTTGTTAAATATTGCGAACTGATTTACATAAATAGAATAAAAGGAGCTATTTCGCCGGTTATGTTGAGTACAAGAGTGCTAATTTTGGAACGGGTGGTAGAATTATTCACATAAAGAGTTTTAACATTAATGAACTGTGTTATGGCGATATCTACTTAAGTTGATATAAATTAAAATTCATTTTCCATTCTTCATCGGCTCTAAACATCCTTCGAAGCGAAAAATATGACTGTTTTGTAGTAGAAGTAAACATGCCAATGACAGTATCGGTAATGGTATTCTACGGTACTTTTCATTTATTGTGGTTCCTGGGTACATGCTGTGCCGGTACTATATTACTTAAAAAATCAGTATCGCCCTATTTTATCTTTCGCATATAATAAATTATTCGAGACTTAGCTAGGAGACTTAGCTAGTAACACGAAAACTATTTCATAACTCAGTATTTTTTGCAAAAATATTATTATTCATCGAATCACATTAATAACTCACCAACAACTTTCTCTTCAATGACTTTGCCCTTCCCCATACAAGAGTTTTCCTTGTCTCGTATTGACTGAAACATCCTCGCAAATCGACCCTTCTCTTCCAATTTATTAACAACAACATCTGATTCTTCATTGGTTTCATCAACATGAGAGTCTATATGGTCCTCGCTCCTGACAATCGGCATAACGGCTTGTGTTTTAGCTGTCTTCCCAGCTTGAGGACTAGATTTATCCGATGCGCATGTTATTGTTTCGTTTTCGGACTGGCCTGTTTCACTTTTCTCGTCACTGTGCTTACTGTGAGCAGGACTGAGTTGTGATATATCGGGAACGTGGAGTAGTTCTTGCAATATGGGTGTTTTAGGCAGCGGGGAATTTGCAATTTCGACTACTTTATCAGGAACGGTCAAAATCTTTGTGACATCATCGCGCAGCCCTTTTGCATTTGCTTCCGTTTTGTGAATTACTTCTTCAATCACTTCCTTTTTCTCATGGACTGTATCGGTGACCTCTTTTACAGAATCATGAACATTTGTCTGCATATCGTCAAGCACCGTGTCCATAATTTCGACCACGTCCATAGCCGAGTCACCTGTGTCGGAAACACGATCAATGTTGTCTTTGTTTAGGTCAGCCAGGTCATGCGTACTTCCATTTTCAATTTCAAGGTCGTTTATGTTTACGATGTGTGATCCGCTCACGTTGGCCTCTAACGAGTCTATTGATCCGGATTCCTCGTTCGTGTTTCCATTCAAGTTATCCGCTTTCTGTTTGTCGTCCACGTTAGAGTTTGTCACGTCTTCAATTAAGAACGGATTCTCTTCGGTTTTGTTCATCGCTGGTATTTTCTGTAAGGGCGGTAATTCGGTGAGAGTTATTTGTCTGGTGGCTTCGTTAATAATGTTGAAATCGTTGTTCGTGAAGTCCGCGTTCGAGCCTTTGGTGGCCGTAAGTAGAGTGTGGCAGCCCCCACACGCCACATTGTCTACGATGTGCCCATTCATGGCGGTGACCCGTTTAGGGGTGTATTGATTGGGGACCACCTCGTTTGAGTTGGTGTCGTCGATATCTTCCAAACACAGTTTATTATGCCTCGACTCGCCGCACGTGTACAGTAGTCCGTTGTCTGAAATTCAAATATAAAACGGAAACGCTTGAAGCCTTTGGATGCCGATCGAATACTGAAGTTCTCGATACGAAAGAAGCATTGTTTACGTGTCAATAGTAATTAGTGCATTGGTGATTAAATACATTGTGAAGGGTCATAAAAACCCATCAGCGGATCGATAACAAGTTACATACACTTGTTCAGGGTTATGTGCAGGTTGTGTCATTGTTATAAATAGTTTGCCGATGAACATTGTTATTTAAAGAAAATATACATGTATTGTGCTCGATAATGGTGAATTATCTTAACTTTTTTTTTAAATAATTTTTAATGCATAGACAGTTGTCGTAGCTCACGGCTCATCTGGTGGGTTGTGCAATGGTACCACACACCATAAAATTTGAGATTTGCGCCATAATATACTATATTACGAAAATTTTTGTGGTTTTTTTTTATTACACGTTGTTATTCCTTCATCGTCGAAGTCATTCGTGAACTTAAGATAAGTACGCGTTTCGTACGTATTTAATTGGTACCTGCCTGCGGGATACGAACACTGATATAATCGCATCGCTTGATACGAGATTTTTTTTATTTTATTGCTTAGATGTGTGGACGAGCTCACAGCCCACCTGGTGTTAAGTAGTTACTGGAGCCCATAGACATCTACAACGTAAATGCGCCACACACCTTGAGATATAGTTCTAAGGTCTCAGTATAGTCACAACGGCTGCCCCACCCTTCAAACCGAAACGCATTACTGCTTCATGGCAGAAATAGGCGGGGTGGTGGTACCTACCCGTGCGGACTCACAAGAGGTCCTACCACCAGTAATCACAAGAGGTCCTACCACCAGTAAAAGCCAGTACACCAGGAGTGTTATAATTTAGGCCATAACGACTTTTTTAATGTAATTTAGTACGTACCAGTTACAAAAGCTGTATGCATTGCGCCACAGGCGACCAACTTTAGTTGGTATCCGTCGAACATAATGTCCATGTCAATTTCGCTAGGCTCAGTAACAAACTCGACCTCTCGAGGCATTCCCAGCTGACCCTTTTCATTGGAACCGAAGCCCAATATTTTAGATTCATCCATTGTCAGAAGGAACGTGTGTGCAGCCCCACAGCAGGCGCTCTTTATTGGAGTACTTATGGGCAAAACTTCCGGAACGTAGATGCTTGTGGCTATTTTCTGGATACCTAGTTTCTGATTTTCGTTGTCGCCAGTTACAAAGACTGCTCCTTTGGCTAGAAATATATGCAAACTAGCATTATAGGCGGTAATGTTTCAACAGTTATGGTTTTTATTGCTTTAATTAAAAGTTTTATCGATTTCAGATTGTATGGTCGACTTTTTGGGTTTTCAGCGCTCATGTTAATCGGTTACCAGAGTGGTTGTAGTGACAGACTCGGTAAAGTGCTTACTGGAGCGGTACAGATCGAAGTTTCAATTGTACGAAGTCTTTCTTCACATTTAAGCCACAATTTGTGACTGCTTAACGATAGAAATAGACAGAATAATAGTACCTACTGGTGCCGATTCACGATACTACCTACCAACCACCAGAAGCTATTGAGAAATGCTACTGCTTATTCTCAGACGTGAAGTTGAAGTCCCAAATGCCATCGCCATTATCAATGTCATTTCTGTATCTGTTATTAAGAAAATCAGGCTGTTACAATAGTATTTTGAATTTGTGGCTACAGGTACATTAAGAGTTAATTGAGCAATTTAAGTGAATTAACAAAAAATAACGTACTAGTTATAAAGACGGTGTGATAATACCCGCATTCGATGAAGGCTATCTTCTCCATGAACTTGAGTTCAGTGAACCGTACAGCGGATCGTGAGTCTTCGCCTAAACCGAGCTGCCCTTCGGAGTTGGAGCCGCACATAAACACGCGACCATCCTCTGTTGACCACGGTGCGACAATTATCAACATACAAAAATTGAGATTTTTCTAAATCCATCTAGTAAAGTTGTACACATTCTCTTCTAGTACATAATTATATCTACTTCGTAAAGAATGAGAATTTCAATGTATTTTTTTGTTGTATCATTGTTGTTTTTTATTGCTTTTGTAAGTAAGTGAGAGTAAGGCTCACTCGAGAGTAAGTAGTTATCGTCACCCAATGATATCAGCAATACCAGTGGTATAGCCAAACCGTCGCCCAAAACTGCTAAAACTGTTTTTTTGGCTTGGTAGCTAATCTGATAGGCTGGAAATTGTATGAGAAGACTGCTGCTCGGGACAGGACTAAGATGCATAAAAATGGTCGAAACAAGGGCTATTAAAATGCAGTGTATTCCGTCTAGAAAGGTTATCAGGCAGTACTCTTAGGGTTACCGAAAAGCACAGCCCATATCTCCTTCCAAGGACTTTTGCATTCAATGAAAAGGACACCAAAATCCTGTATGCGCTACGGTTTATACCGGTATATAATATTTAAAAGCCGTAGCGCATATAACAATAGATCATATGTACATTTTCATGGTAATGATAAGGTTATCTTATGTTTAAAAATTAGAGAAACGTGCAAAGTAGTATAGCAAGCATAATGAGATTGAGTAAGAAATAGGTGATCGATTTTAAAAAAAAAACGTAGCGATCAAACATATTCGCGCGGATTATATATTATATATATCACAATATGGACAAGATTAATTTGTAATGGTATTTTATATTTAAAAAAAGAAGATAACAGATGAGCTATGAAAGGAGAGAAAAAATCTAGTATTTTGTGCGGACTTTTGTAATTAAAGTCTGTCTGTCTCTCTTTTGCAATCATCGTTCTGTATACCTAACAATATATCTTTATATACAGTCAAACCTGGGTAAGTGAGAACTGGATAAGTGAGAAAACTCTACAAGTGAGAGTAATAGCCAGGACCCGTCATTTTAAGCTCCCAAAACCTCTATTAGCGAGAAACAGAAACCTCTGTAAGCGAGAGTCGTTTTTCCCTCATGGATGGTAAGTGAGACTGCTACGTATCTATACCTCTATAAGCGACAGTCGAACTTTATTTATTTATATTATTTAGGAGGAACAAATGACAAAACAAATTACAAATTTAACATCTGCTATTTTATGACTCATTCTTAACTTTCGTGGAACTTCCTACCATTGTTTTTGTATTGTTTTCTCGTCAATATTGAAACTATTCTATTTAATGGAACTAAATAACGTTGTTATTTTATCGCATTCTTTTCGAATGGACACGTGTGCCTGTGTACCGTCCTGTTTGTCGGACTTACTCCGTTTATCGTTAATTAATTGCGAAGGAAAGTTCTGTTCTACATCATGTCAAAACGGAAAATCAAAGAAGATGGCTTAGAATTACTAATCAGCCCGGCAGATGGCGCTGCAGTCGGTATCTTATCTATACTATTATATTATACGGTTATTTTCTATACTACAACTAAACGGCTGGATCGACTTGAATGAATTTTTGCAGGACAACGTCTGTCGGGCCGCTAGTCTCTTCTAAGTAACTAACGATGTTAGTAGCGCTGATGTCCCTGAGCGACGCTCACCAATAAGCATAATAGAGAACAAGTGGCGATGAATGAAATAAAATAAAATGAATAGATAGGCATTCGAGTAATGAAGACTGAATTTCAAGGCCATTTATTAAAAACCCACCAGTCAGTAGAGCCGTGTGGTTGCTTCCAGCGGATATCTGTTTCACGACTATGGGCTCCTCAAGTTCGACACTTTGCGGAACTGTGCTGTGTTCCATATCGCCGGTGCCGAGCTGCCCCTCATCGTTGCAGCCCACGGTGTATATAGCGTTTGTTTCTGCACAAAAAAAAGTTAAAGTGACAATTTCATTAGTGCCATTGTGATTTGAAACTCGCTGATAAGAAAAATAACGACATTAAATGCGAAAGAATGATGATGGGATACTTTGGAAGGTTTTAATTCTACTGCGTGGGAATTATGTATTTTATTTTAAACGCCCAAAGAAGTTCCAAAAAATAATCACCTATTGTCCTTTCCAAGAATTTTCCCGATGGATATTAAAATACATAATAACTGTGTTGTATTTTTTATTTACCTGTAACGAAAACGGTGTGCGCTCGTCCGCACGCAACGAACATTGTTCGCTGCGGTTTGAGCCATTTCACGCAACTAGGCCGCGTCACCTCATCTTTATGACCAAGGCCCAGCTGACCCCACGTGTTAGCTCCGAACACAAACACACGACCATTCTCTGTGTACCAAGAAAGCATAGCTTAATAATTTTTTTTTTTTATTGCCTTTGTAGGCAGACGGGCATACGGCCCACCTGATGGTGAGTGGTTACCGTCGCCCATGGACTTCAGCAATGCCAGGGGCAGAGCCAAGCCGCTGCCTACCTAATTGATCGCGTCGTTTGTCTACTGCAGCTTTTCCCAAAGTGGGCGATAACGTACCCTTATGGGCGTTGCAGGCCTAAAGAGGTGCCCAGAAAAAAACGAGGGCGTTGTGTAGAGGCTTGTGAGAGAAATTTGTAACTTTATCTAGGAGGACTCTTAGACACTGACTGAGTTCTCGCTATAGTGGTTTTAAAAGTAGATGAACAAAAGGGGGGCGCTAAAAAATAATTTATTCTCAAAGTGGGCGGTAGACAAAATAAGTTTGGGAACCTCTGGCCTAGTAGATAGTAATCTCAAGTTTGACTCTCGGTCGGAGTCGAAACCTTAGCTAAAGTCGTTGGGTAGTAGGGATTTGGTAGTAGTAGGGAACTATATATTATACTGAAAAATTTGGCACGCACTCGTTAAAGGCATAATGCTCAATTGACAGAGAATTTTTTTTTAAACGGTTTCCAGTTAATCTTTATTATGTTTTAGAAAAACTATAGAAAATTGCAAAATAAACATTTAAAGATTCTACACATATACGAGAAAAAAATATATCTGCATAGTACCTAAGGTGTGGACAGAATCACGTAAGAATATATCACAATGTATGTCTGTTTTGCTGAGTGGAATTTCAACTATATAGAAAGTTCATAGAAAAGAATTGTAGAGATGCGGATCTTGAATAAATAAATTATTAATTTTTTTTTTCTCACGATTGAAGAGTACAGTTGAGACAAGAGTGAGATTTTAATAAAAACAGTTTCCTTACGGCAAATCACAGCGCTGTGTTCGTCGCCGCAGGAAATAGCAACCACCGGATCGTTCTTGATGAAGAAGTGGCTCGGCTCGTTGTCCGCGAAGTGAGATTTGCCGAACGTGAATACGGCACCTGTGTCTGTACAAAAATATATTTTTCAACTCAACAGCTCAAACATGCCGCTTTTACTGCGAGACAACAGTGAGCAAAACGCGATTTTGATACGAGCGTGGGTCAAAGTAGCTTTTTAGTTTTTCAATCTTCAGTGCCATGAATTGACATTGTTCAGCCATAAATTGGAAACATTCGAATTTTACTATGCTCTGTCTCTTTCACGTGCTATAAACAAGCGAGTGAAAAAAACAAACCCCTTAGAAATTCGATTTTGGAATTCGACCTCAAAGAAAACACGTTCGGAAACGGGTAATACCCTAAAATTTAACGGTATTTGTAATAAAGAAATCACTTTTTTTTTCAATAGTTATTTTAATCTATTCCTGTTCATTTCTATGTCTCCTAAGTAATATGTGTTCTCACTGCTGAGGTGAAAAGTTATGTATGCTACACGAGAGCAAACTTTTTTGCATCTCTTGCTATTGAGTCCCTCGCTACGCTCAGGATTCATTCGCTTGCTCGCGACTGAAAATCACGACTCGAAACAAAAAACAACTTTACTCTCTTGTTGCACAAATAACTATTGTGGCATTGATAACGTACGTGCAGGCAGACCAGAAGTTGCCGATCATTTATGACCCTTAAGACTCCCTTGAACTTATAACGACGTAACACCAAACCCTTCCACCACCACCATCAGCTTCGGATGAAAGTTTGTCTGGAATCTGGTCGGCTTTATGAATTTGTGGTACTTTATATTCAAAATGACCAGCTTTTTAGTGTTTGGGCGGGGTATCACCAGTATACACCAATGGTAAGAGACTGCGAGATTTGAATTGGCTTTGATTTGATATGATTATACCCGAAATGTGTATTGTTTTAAAGGTATCTAGGTATGTCGTTTGAAGTCATGGTGGTCAATTTTTCTAATGAAACACGTACTTAACACGTGGTCACGAATCATTTCTTGCGATTAAGGAATAGCATATTGTGTTAAAAGTCGTTGGGTGTACGTATAATAAAGCTGTACTACGTGGGTTGGTATCATAACTCGAGTTTTTTCTACCATGAGATAATCATGAATCACGATTTGAAGTCTTGTGACCGCTGTAATTTATTAAAATTGAGATTTAGACCTTCTTATGAACTAAGATGGGTGGCGCCATTTAAATGGTGTCTATGGGTTTCGGTAATCGCTTCATACCAGTTAGCGTGTGAGCTCATTGACTCGGCTATGCAATTTGAAATATAAAGACTAAAAAAAATTTTTTCATCTGCAGATTTCGATTGTACTTTTAGGTACAATTGAGACGAATTTAAGGACTGCTACCGTGAGCTCTGTGAATAGCCGGGTTATTTACATTTAAAGCCGATACGGGCTCTGCGTCAAATGGATAAAGATATTTTTTGGGTTAGGTTTTACTTAGGGCTACCAGGATCCCTACTCCTAGTGTTAGAAGTAAAAAAAGTAGTGCCCATTCTTAGGACGTACGGCGTTTCTTGTAGATCAGAGCTTTCCAGTTTTTTTTCTCATAGACCACTTTCTAAATTTAACTGGTTCCGGTGTAAATTACCTGCGGCTGCATTTCTACCATATTCCCAAAACTCGAGAAAAAATGTGTAGATTACATACTCATTTTATGCTGTCAGCACTGTCAACTTAACACAAAAGTTTTAGTAGTAACGTCATAGTTAACACGAAAGTATAATAGTTTTTTTTAAATCATGTAATATGAGATGCTATGTATTTTTTCTTTTTTTAATATGTCGAAGCTTCTAGTTTTTTCTCTTGCTACTGGATAAGATATTTCGTTTCAAAACAAGCACTAACTTTGTACAACTTCTAGTTTTATATCATACCGATTATAAAATAAATATCTACATAAATATTAGTAAGTAAACTTCTCTAGTAATTCTCATTCTAATTAAAATATCATATCAAAATATAAATATCGCATAGAAACGAGACTGTCGACGATTTGTTACCAGAAGGTTCTTGGTTACTTTGGTCACATTGCTCGGCGGCCACCAGACAACCTTGAAAAATTGACTGTGGTGGGCAGGGTAGAAGGGAAAAGACCCGCCAGCCGGCCGCCAAACCGTTGGTCAGATCTGATAACTGCGCTCACTGGACTCTGTTGCGACCGCCCTAAGAGAAGCCAAAAAACCGAAGGAAATGGAAGCTGATGGTACAAAGAGCCACGAAGGGCTTTCAGGGACACGACCTTCAGCAATGAAGTATGCGACTAAGAAGAATCCCTTCTTTATTTCGCGTGAAAATCGTGTTTTTGGATCACTCGTAATTAACACCACAATTAAAACAATAGGAGCTTTATTGTTGCAGCGGCTTATACAGTTTTAAGTTAAGCCTTTTTTTTTTTCTCGTCGTTCGGCGGTAAAAGGTCTCGTGTCACAGACTATCTTCTTTTTTCCACCTCTCGTGCGCTCCGGCTTACACATCATAAAAAGGTGCGATCTTAAACGCCACAAGTGTATTGTTGCATGCAAACCACCTAATAACAAAACTTCTAACGGGTTGTTTAAAAATGCATGCTGAACTGAAGTTATTTTATTGATTTATTTATAACTTCTTATACTATAAAGTATAAAGGCGGACTTAATGCCATAGGCATTCTCTAACAGTCTACCTTAGGGGAGTGCAGAGATGAAGCTTGGTAGGTGTAGTTATGTAGTTATTAGTAAGTTATCGGTCAATGCTAAGCGAGTCTTTAATGTTATTCACTGCTCTTGCGATCGTTCATAATTTTTCATACTTTTTTCCCTACCTAATTTCCGGTTGCCTTAGAGACTGCTACTAGCTACTCACGAACCGGTAGGTGAGCTTATGGGCTAAACCCGAGACAGTTGCTAACACTGGCCTTACAAGAGCAGTTCTTCGCAGAATCTACCGCCGGATCGGAATCGTGACCCATCGAGAAGATCCGGCGAAAAACTCCGGCGAGTGGGTTAAATCTACGATTACTTATATTTGAGTCGTCTATTATCAAAGGTGGCAATCTGTGCATTTGGACAAAAAAAATTTATTGATATGTCAATACAGATTGATTTGAATATAATCGTCTCCTTCAAAGAATACGGTTCAAAGCCTGCATTAAATAAAGGTTAATACTTAACCTGTTATTTATCTAAGATGTCGTTCAGAAGAGTTTTGTGACTGCCAATGGAATACAAAGTCAATAATTCGTTTTTCTGATTTACCAATAATTATCCAAAAGTCACATTGCCGGCTTTGATAATAGTCGACTCATTTATGCTTAGCTTAGTTAATTGAACCAAAAACCGTTTCGATCGGTGGCGTGCCCAAAACCATCGTGTCGCGTGCCACTGGTTCGCTATCCCTAGTGATGATGATGAATAGGTTAAAATAGTTCAAAGTATTCAACATTAAAAATTAGTTATTTTACAAAAAATTCATTAATAAACATTTAATTTAATTTTTTATAAACACCTACAATGATGTTACATAAAATAATATTTCCGAGATATTTAATAACATTAAATCTACGTTTTTTTTTTATTGCTTAGATGGGTGGACGAGCTCACAGCCCACCTGATGTTAAGTGGTTACTGGAGCCTATAGACATCTACAACGTAAATGCGTCACCCACCTTGAGATATTAATGTTTTGTTTTCAATTTCAAACCAATTCGATCGCAGAAAGTGTATTCGTTGGACAGTAAGTAGTTGAAATTAGAAAAAAAAACATCACGTTTCTATTGAATTCAATACATGAAATGTGTCCCAAATGTATAATACCCTAAAATTCTGCGGTAATATTTATAGTACATTGACGTCATCGTCAAATTAAACAACCAGACTTCACTAAAGATTTGATTTTTCTTATCGCGTGTAAAATGTAAAAGAGCTTTGTTAGCGCACACGTAACATCCGTTGACCTTGCGGATTTTCGGACGTAGCCCTTAAAGATTGTTATCGAAGTTGTTAACATAAATAGTTTTATATTTGCTCGGTAATTTTATGTTTCATAGCATTTATTTGTTTCATCTGAATACGTAGGTAGGCTTCGAATAATTGTTAAGGACAGTGATTACGAGGGCATTTTAGTTTTTTTTTTATTGGTTAGATGAGTGGACGAGCTCACAGCCCACCTGGTGTAAAGTGGTTACTGGAGCCCATAGACATCTACAACGTAAATGCGCCACCCACCCCGAGACATAAGTTCTAAGGTCTCAGTATAGTTACAACGGCTGCCCCGTCCTTCAAACCGAAACGCATTACTGACTCACAAGAGTTCCTACCACCCGTAAACGTCAGTTTGTTCACTTGTTATATTGAAAATTATGAATTCCGATCAGCTTTCTAATGATGATTTAGGACGCTCTAAATGAATCCTGAAATTAGAGATGGAATACATAACTATATTCTAATTTTTTCCTTACGAATAACTGTCATAATTGTAACTTTATGCCATAAATGCTGTTAAGTATTGCACCTTGTTGAAAATTTTTACTCACAAAATTCATCATAGAGTGTTTATTGTATTTAAAAAAAAATTGGTTGGTTTTCTTCATCCAGACCCTTTATTACATATATTGGCGTATAATGTATGCATTTTTAATAATGAGAAATCGTGTTCTTGATACTTTGGTGAAGCCCGAAATCGCTTTTTATACGGTAGCATGCTTGCTCACAATGCTCTCACATTGCTACCGTCAAGGATGAAGTTGGGATTGTTATGTTTCAACCAGAGTCATCAGCGTATGACATGACTTGAGAAACGGAACATTATTACACTTTCCTTTTACTAGAAAAAAAGTAAGAAATTGTATTGAAAGTTTTTCCCAAAACAAATATAGGAAATGTACAATTTGAACAGCAGCTTCGCTGTGTCCCTGGCATTGTTGATGTCCATGAGCGACCGTGACTACGCACCATTCGGAGTTATGAGCTGCATATACCTCTACTTGAAGTGGTCGTGGCCTAAAGGATGCACCTAGTGATGCACCGATGTTCGAATCCCGCAGGCGGGTACCAATTTTTCTAATGAAATACGTACTTAACAATTGTTCACGATTGACTTCCACGGTGAAGGAATAACATCGTGTAATAAAAATCAAACCCGCAAATTTATAATTTGCGTAATCACTGGTGGGTCCGCATGGGTAGGTACCACCACCCTGCCTATTTCTGCCGTGAAGCAGTAATGCGTTTCGGTTTGAAGGGTGGGGCAGCCGTTGTAACTATACTGAGACCTTAGAACTTATATCTCAAGTTAGGTGGCGCATTTACGTTGTAGATGTCTATGGGCTCCAGTAACCACTTAATTGAGCTCGTTAACCCATCTAAGCAATAAAAAAAAAACTATAATCTAGAGAAGCTATGAAAAGTACTTTGTAAGAACTGGAGTTCTTACAGTCTACCTTGATACAGAATTGAAGTTACGGTGTCCATTTGTAGACGATACGTGTAACCGGGTCATGGATCCGGGTCAAACTGCCAGAGATTTCTACTGGCTATTGACCGTGGTTTCCTTGTTGACAAAAAGCCTGCATTCCATTATACAGGGCACGTTTGGAGTCGTTCTAAACTAAACAAACGCATGAAACCGTTTCGCTGGCTCTTCTATATTTTATCTATACTAATCTATACTAATACTAATATACTAATCTATACTATATATATAATATAATATAATAATATTATAAAGAGGAAAGATTTGTTTGTTTGTTTGTTTCGAATAGGCTCCGAAACTACTGGACCGAAATGAAAAATTCTTTTTCCATTAGAAGCCGACATTGACCCTGATGAACATAGGTTACTTTTTTTAACTTTTTTTTTTATTTTATTTTTTTGTTTCATGTGTGTTTTAATGTTTCCGAAGCGAAGCGAGGGCGGGTCGCTAGTAATATTATAAAGAGGAAAGATTTGTTTGTTTGTATTGAATAGGCTCCGAAACTACTGAACCAAATTGAAAAATTCTTTCACCGTTTGGAAGCTACGCTATTCCCGAGCGACATAGGCTATAATATTTTTTGAAAAAAATTAGGGATCCTTACTAAAACTCCAATAATGTAACCCAAGGTGTAAAAAAAATACCTAAAATATTCATTACATCACGTGCCCTGCGAAAACTATTGATGATAGATTAAAATAATGTACTACGACTTTGTAGAACACATTATTATTTACAAAAAGTGTCGCGACAGCATAATATGTCTAAATATTATAGTTATGCCGCAATTAGAGTTATTTTATTTAAAAAAATTAAAAACAATGTCAAATATTGTTGAAATATTTGTTAAAGACTCGAGCGGAGCCGGAGCCGGAGCTGCTAGTCGTAAGATAACAGTTAAATGTAATGCAATGTATGGATGGGTAAGTATAAGGTGAGGATAATGATAAGGATGTATTTCGATAATGCTTTTGAATTGAGCGCAATGTATAATATTAAAAATTAAAACGACGCGAAGGAGTTACGCGTTGACTGCGGCTTAATAAAATATGAACTTTCCAAAATACGGAATCCCACGATGATGAGATATCGTTCGTACTTTAAACAATATGGACCATGGATCATGAGCGATTGTGAGTCTATTACGTTGGAAGTGTGCTGCTCATGTGCCTTCGAAAAAAAAAAGAATAATTAATCATGCCTTGCTTTGTTCATTTTGTTATCTATTGCAATTAGTTCACGCTAGAAACATTAGCTAACATTTCACATACCTCAATTATGGATAACCAGATGATGACCGGTTTTTTTTTATAACGCCATCTTGATTAGTTGCCCTCAATTAAGAAAAATAGTATTATTATTTCCAAATAGATGTCGGGAACAGTTGATTATTGAAAACACGAATAAAACAACATTTTCTGAAAAGAAATCGTAGCTAGATCGATTTATCGCCCCGAAATCCCCTGTATACTAAATTTTATGAAAATCGTTGGAGCCGTTTCCGAGATTCAGATTATAAATATATATGTTAATATACAAGAATTGCTGGTTTAAAGGTGTAAGATAATGAAATATGAATTCTCAATAATAATTTTTTTGAGTAAAATACACGCAAAAACGTTTCTACTTTTCCTCGTCAGTATAAAGCTGTCATTCGATCTCTAATAAAACAGATACTTACTGTGTCGCTGAATAAAAAAACATCTGATAAAAACTTGAATCGCGCAAACGATAATTTCAAGAAATCCTGCAAATGAATTCCGACGAGCATTCAGACTGTCGATCTGCCTTTTTTTTTTTTTTTTTTTTTTTGGTCAGGAGGAAATCGCCGGACTTCCGCCCTTTTCTGGGGATACTGGGCGGGGTATGTCAGAGTCGAACTGACTAAAACCTCCTGTCGCTCAACAACCAACGTCCAAACCTCGCATGAGACAGAACTCATGAAAAGGCAAAGGGGGGAAAGTGAAGTGTTTAGTGCGGAGCACATCTCTCCCATCACCCTCCCCCTCGGGACGCCGGACTGGCGGTCGTCGGCGCCACGACCACCAGCCCTCTCGGTCGGCAGACTGTCCGAAGCCCGCCTAGATGGCGCCGGTTAGAGTGGGTTACCCTACGGAATACCCCGCTGGGCCAGAACCAGCATGGGTCGAGGATAGCCGGCCTTCCATCACCCGGATGCTCTTGCGTAAAACGCGTGCAGAGCAGCTTGCACGTCGTCTTCTTAGGCCCCCCTCGCCGGTCCCCAGACCGACATGTGAGGGGGACCCGAAACACTTAGAGGGCCAGGGCTTGGGCGAGATCCGCCTCCCTGGCCCCCGCTCGACGGCGGCGGGATTGTGCGTCTCTCACGCGCCCCGCCGCCTCCTTCTGCGAGATGGTGCACTCGCAGAAGTCGAGCATCGCCTTCCACGACTCGTCGTCGCCGAGCATCGATGCCACAACACTCGGCAACGACAAGTCGGTTCCTATTTTTGCGACGAGGACACGGCGCCACCCCTCCCATGCGGGGCAGGCGACGAGCGTATGCTCTGCCGTGTCCAAGTCGCAACCACAATGGTGGCACTCTGCCGTCGGCTCGGCTCCGATCCGGTGCAGGAACTCACCGAAACAACCATGCCCAGTGAGCACCTGCGTGAGCCGGAAAGTGAGGCGTCCTCTGTCACGATTCACCCAATCCACAAGGACCGGGCGAATCGCCTCGACGGTCCTACGACCAGCCGAAGGATCGGCCAGCCGTCTGGACCATGACTCCAGCACGGACCGCCGAGATTGGCCCCTCCGCGCTCTGACCACACTGGGGCTGGGACGCGCCACGCCCCGGGCACGAAGGTCAGCCCGCCACTTATAGTCAGCGGCGAGCGCCTCCGCTTCCAGAACCCAAGGCGGCGTCCCAGCCAGTACACACGCCGCCTCAAAGGAGATGGTGCGATAACCACGGATGACCCTGACCGCGATGGTGCGTTGCGGCCGTTGCAGCAGCTTCGCCACCCCCACGGCCAGGGACTGGCCCCACACGGGCGCCCCGTATAGGGCCATTGATCGCACCACCCCCGTATAGAGACGGCGCGTCACCTGGTCAGGCCCCCCGACGTTGGGCAGAAGCCGGCTTAACGCGCCGGCCACCCCCAACAAACGAGGGACCAGGTTCTGAAAGTGAGCACGGAAGGTCCAACGACTGTCCAGAATGAGGCCGAGGTACTTCAACTGCACCCCGACCCCGATATGGACGCCTCCAACCACGATATGGGCATCGACAGGTGGCACTCTCCGGGGCCTGTGGAACCACATGGCCTCGGATTTACTGAGCGCCACGTCGAGGCCCAATCTCCTAATTTTGCCGACGACATGCGCCACCCCAGCCGTAGCAAGACGGGCAGACTCAGCAAAACTCCCCCCCCGGGCCACGACCAACGTGTCGTCTGCGTAACAGATAACGCTCAGGCCCGGGAGGAGGGCACCTCTCAGCACCCAGTCATACCCGATATTCCACAAAAGGGGGCCGAGCACCGACCCCTGTGGAACACCGCGCACGACCGGGAACCGGTGCAGGATCCCACCGTGTCCGGTACACGTGACCGATCTGTCCTCTAAGTAGGAACCCACCAGCCGGCGAAGGTAGGGGGGCACTCTATGTCGTTCCAGCGCCCCCCCTATCACGGACCAGGGCAGGGTGTTAAACGCATTGGCGATATCGAGCGACACCGCCAAAGCCACCCCACCCCTGGAGACGGCCTCCTCCGAGAGGGCCCGCACGCGAAGGATCGCGTCTACCGTTGAGCGGCCCTCTCGGAAGCCATACTGCTCCGCCGACAGATTGTCGATCTGCCTAGAGAAAACACGCACTAGTTAGATGGACTCGTTTTTTATATAGGTTAATACAGAATCAATTGAAATTCACATACGATTGCGGATGTTTCTACTGTCTGATTTTCTATGTTATTTTAAGCATTTAACTATACTAGAGGTCCCGCAGTAGTCGAAATTCGACTATAATTAATTGGAATTGTAAGTTTGTACTTTATTATGATTGTAATTTTATACTTCTATAATCACAAATTTCGCCAAGGCTACACTATAAAAATATTAATAAAGACAAACAATATTTAATCTATTCTCAATTTGACCACAGACGTCAAGAACAAAAGTTTGACAATGAATAGTATGCATGCGTGTGTGCGTCAAATACATGGTATGTAGTGTGTGTAATGTTTTCTTTATTGATTTAATGTATCTTTTATGCATTATTTTAAAAAAATATTAGCATTGTGCACTTCTTCTCTATATTCTCTATAAGTGTGGAAAATTTCATACTTTTCCGTCTGCGCAATTTTCGTAAAAAGGGATACAAAGTTTTTGCTTCACGTATTAGTATATAGATTTTCTTTTACTTCCCTATTAAATATACAATAGATGATTTGTAATAACTAGACTGCAGACTTCAAGTTATTTTAATTGTTACTATGTAAATAATACGTGCAGACTACAAGCAAATCGATTACTCCCGATAAACACTACGTGAATGCTACAAATTAATACAAATTAATTAGATAATTTTATCTTCAGTTTTTATGTAGACTTCAATAGACAAATGGTTTTAATGAAATTTATATTGACTGAAAATTAATATTAACAAAAAAAAATCGATTGTTGCAAGATCTAAGCGTAGAATGATTAATAATATTCTAGATGGAACCATTTTCGTCTGGACAAAATCATAGTTAATGAATTTCGTATTGAAAAAATTAAACCTAAATGACATTACAGTTGTGTGTGAAATCCTAAAATATAATGTTTATTTTAGGGACGTTTTTAATACGCTTTTATTAGCTTCAGACGTATGTATGTTTGTAACGGAATCTTTGAAGATGATTTTGACCCCCTTCAAAACGTCGGATTAACTCGAAATTTGGTATACTTATTAAGGACCGTGAGGAGAAGGGCTATTTTGATAATATTCTGAAAAGCACCCAGTTTTTTTTTTACCATAAAATCATTTTTTCTTACACTATTTTTCATTCAATATTAATTTCTATTTTTTAGTTGGATTTTCCATAAAAGCGTATTTTGTTAGTTTTTTTAAAACTATTATTTATTATAGTCTGAATTGAATATGCTAGCTTTACCTGGTATATCATCGGTCATGTTGGCTGTGTTTGTCGACTAATGTTCTACGTTCACTTGACCCATGGTCACGGATCGACCGGTCGAGCGCGGGGCGAAAACTGACCGCTACTCGTCATGCCACCCCTTGGCTTCATGCTACCACTATTTCACATAGATGTAGCTATTCGTGAAAGCGGTAATTTCATGATTTTTTTTGTTAACATTTGTTATTTATATTTCACGCTAACCACTGCAAGACGAGTTGATATTAGTCATAGTTTAAAAGTTTTCTAATTTTTTATTTCTATGAAATTCTATTATGTGAAATGGCAATGAAATGCGTTTATTTCAGGCAACTTAAGCCCATAAAATTTCACACATAATGTTTTAATCAAAATACAATAAAATTAAAATTAAAATTTTATCAGAATTCTTAAAAATTTAAAAAAAAAAAAAAAACCATATCAAATTAAATGAATATTTATAAAATGTTATATATAATGATTATTTGATGTAGCATACTGTAGGCCATCATTTTATTAATCACACACTAGCATTGATCATTGATAAGATTTTGGGGCAGTTTTCAGTAATCTAATTGTAGTTAGCGGTAGAAAACTATATGGTTGTGTCCGTATCGTTGCTGACGTTCACAAGTGGCTGTAACGACTTACCACCAGATGAACAGGCTTGCCTGCCTACAGTGGCAATAAAAGAAGAAACGCTTATATGAGAAATGTTGTAAATGTTTGTGTACCTGCAGTGGAACAGAGTAAGCTTTGAAATACCTGTCGAGGTTTACGCGAATAACAAAACACATTGATTTTAAATCAAACTACAAATATTCAACTATATCTTGTTAATTCTATTCCGTAAGAACTATATCCCTGTTCGATGTTATTGTTGTCGAAATCGCAGGCAACCACGAAAAAAGAACTACCTCACCCCCCTCTTAATTCACAATTAGTAAAGATAGTCGATTTGTTAGAAACTTTTCCAGAGGTCTACATATTTTTGCGGCTTTATCGTGTTTTAGTTATAGGCTTATCATGGTCTTCATAAACATTTTACGATCGTTTTCTTTATAACATATAGAATATTCTTATCTTCTAATTAAATATCAGATAACTTATCTTATTCATTCCTTGCATCATAGGGTGGTTTTCTTGGGATATAATCATGGTGGGTTCCCACGTAGTAAATAAATAATAATTAAATAAATAAAAATAAATAGTAAATAAATAATTAAAGTAGAATTTTTGAATAGAATATTTGTGTACAAATGAGAATCTAAAGTTTCATACTTTGAAGAAGATGAAGAATTCACTCACGCAGTCAATCATTTCAAGTATCAGCAATTCTAAATTTAAATAAATTAAATTAATTTAAATAATTGAAATTATTAATTTTTCTTGCTCATGTCTATATCTTCGTGCTCTAAATACAACATTATATATATACACTTTCACATAACCGCTTATGCTAATTATGTCTTCAATCAAATCAGCCTACATCACTGATTGTCCTTCAAACTAGGTTTACGAAGCTTGCCGATGTCGAACTCCCCTTGACCCCCATGCATCGATTAATGATTGCGATAGAACAGAAATACTCTGAACCGATATTAAATGAAAAGAGGTTTTCAATTAGAGCATTCTTCGTATCCCGATCCATTGTTATTTGGATCGCGATTTTCTCGAATGATCATAGTAAAGAAACAGTTTTCTAGTCTCTTAGATTGGAAGACGAGGTAATGGTATGATCACAACAGGCTTAATCGATATTCATTTAAACTTGACTGTACGTGCACCATAAAAACTATCTCACGATCGCTGTTGATCTTCATCATCATTTTCATCATCATCATCATTATCATCATCATCATCAGCCTTTATCTGCCCACTGCTGGACATAGGCCTCCGCCCAATGCCTTCAACATAATGCGGTCCTCCGCCTTCCGTATCCAGCGACTTCCCGCCGTGCGTGTTGATCATGGACGTCAGCAATATCAGATGAACAACCAAGCAACTGTGTACCGTTTAGAATTCCCTTCAAATCAAAGTGTATGGGAAACACCATGGTAAGAACGATATTTGGAGACGTTGTTTGGAAGAACGCAGGGGTTTCAAGTACTATGGATGAACTCGGCTCCAGTACAGGGTTGTGTCATGGTAAAAAGGTGACGACGGAATAATCTTAAGCAATTTTTCAAAGCACACACACATACACACATTGAGAAACATTTAATAAATTTAATCACTAATAACTATTTTACTTTGATTTTCTAAATATATAGATCATAAGTGCTTCGAGTTATCGACCTAGTCTATGGTTTAAGTCGTAATTTGTGAAGCTCTATAAATCGCTTATCACAGTTCAGAGAACTCGAAATAGCCAAGGTTATTTGCCATAAAACCTACCATAAAATAATAGAATGAATGAAACCACTTAAGTGTTTTAGCCTCTCGGTGCGATTCGTATCGGATAGCGGAGGAACAACCCCCCTGCATTGTTAAACAGTTCTGCGTAGAACACTCAAAATGGCAACGAACTTGTTTTGCTTGCGTCACAGACCAACATTGGGTTCAGGAATAAATTGTTATTGAGAGTGAGAGATAGTGAGAATACACTTTATTGCATATCAAAACCAATTTACATTCAAAAAACAATCAAAAAAGCAAATACATTTGTACAATGGCGGTCTTATCGCTAAAAGCGATCTCTTCCAGACAACCGTTTAATTTACAGAAGTTCTGGAAAATTTAAAAATGTAGTGGGTATGTCGCGGTGTCCTATAGATTATTATAAAAATATATATACATAAAATAAACAAAATATATACCGTTTATATAGGTATATTATAATGTGAAATATATAACTAACTGATTTAAATACCAATATACATACTTACATACATATTATTATAATAAATTGTTATTGAATGTAATTTTGAACAGTAAGAAGTAAGAACTCATTGAGAAAACTTTATTATAGAGCATTAATTACAGATTCGTGACGGCCTGCGAGGTTTTGTACTATTAAAAATGAATTAAAATTGTATACTTAAAAACATCTAACACTAAAAAATTAAACTACATAAATAGAAATTGAATTTCTAGAATAGCATCGATCATTTCAGAACTTGCCTAGGTTTATCAACACTGAAAGAGTCTCTCACGCGAGATTACTATCTGTTTGAAAAATATCCGTAGCTATTAAAAAAGTATTAATTTTTTGTTCATTTTACGTTTTTTACAGGAATAGATTGGTTTAATTAATGATTGCCTGTTGTTTAAGATTTAGAAAAATATAGATATTTTTAATGTACCCTATCTTCATATTGCATGATCGCCTAATTTAGAAAAAATTAAAATGAACTAAAAAACGACATAGCTTTTGTACTAAAAGCGTGTGTTTTATATTTTTAATCAGAAAGCGCATTTGTGAGCTTTCTTAGGTCAATCTATCAAATTCATAACCACTTTCACTCCATTTAAAGTTCATGATGGTCTATACGATATTTGTGCTACCTTACAACTGATAGTAAAATAAAAGACTCATTTCGCGTGTTGTTATGAGTAATCACGTAATTAAAGCAATAAGGTTAGGCCTATCTGAAGCAATAATAATTAAAGGCTCTGAAACTTCTTTGGAATCGTTGTGATTTCAAACACGATGAAACGAAATGAAACGAAACGAAAAAATAAGTCCATAGAGACACAAACACATAAATATATAGGATTCAGCCGGTGAGAGAATGAGATAGAACACATTATACGTGAAGTTAAAATATCAATTCACAGAGGGCGCTACCTCATACTATAAAAGATGATTTACGATTAATTCTATTTAGTTTGTTATCAACAGATGTTTCTGTACGTAAATTCAACAATTCCTGCATCGCGGTGACGAGATGTTACACAGTTGATAGACGTTCTCGTATTTCTCTTGCTAAATCATACTTACCTGGCGTAGGGATACCGTGATCATGCACTGTCATGCAGGCGGTTCCCCCAGGGTGAGGCTGTTCCATAGCACTGCGGAGTGGTTGACCCTTGCGATTATTTTAATTTTTTTATAAGTTTCACTTCTACCGTGTGTGACTTGCACACACACTAGACTTGCGCAAAACATCACTTGCCAATGTAATGTGATATGACATCACTTTTACAGACAGGTGATATTACTCGAAAACATTACACATCACTCTTAACATTACTCGGTGCGTTCAATAGATACTGTGACGACGAATACATTGTATCTATACACCCGAATCATTACTTAAGTGATGTGTTCATACACATCACTTAGGTAATGATTCGGGTGTGTCATTACAGTAGTGTATTACAATACAAAGTAGACATGCGCAAAACATCACTTCCCAATGTAATGTGATATGACATCACTTTTACAGACAGGTGATATTACTCGAAAACATTACACATCACTCATAACATTACTCGGTGCGTTCAATAGATACTGTGACGACGAATACATCGTATCTACTTATACACCCGAATCATTACTTAAGTGATGTGTTGATACACATTACTTAGGTAATGATTCGGGTGTGTCATTACAGTAGTGTATTACAATACAAAGTATGAACTTTGTATTGTAATACACTGTTATATTACTTGACAGAGATTGACTTACTTAATAATATAATAATTTTATTTTTTACTTAATATAATTTATTGTGGGATGAACGGATTTCATATGGCGACTTAGACTGCAAATTGAGCTCGACAATAATGTTAATTAATATATTATACGAGGATGCATTGTTTCGGCGCGATATCTTCAAAGTGCATCCAAGGAGGACTGTACTTTCATTTAGACGCCGTTATTTCTTTCACTTATTAAACACGCATTAAAACAAATAATAAAACTATCTTCAAACAAGTGCTTAAGTAATTCAAATCAAACACAAAAATTAATATGAAATATTACTAAACAATTACGAGCGACTAGCGATTTTACAAAAGTTGCGAATAAAAAATTAAGTAACTACTTGCGGGGAACTACCGGCTGGCCGCATGAAAAATATAAACACAAATACCTATATTAAAATTCAGACGTACCATAGGTATAAAAATGTACCTAGCGGCCAGGGCATACGGTTCAAAATCACTAGGAATAATTCCGTGTCTCTTGCTCATTTATTTTGCGTCGATCGGTCTGTCTCGCTCGCTCGGTTCCGTTCGTGTATTAAGCAACATTACACGACAAAGAAAGAAACATGTTGGGTGATAGTGTGATGTTTGTTTCCTTCGCGTAATGTGTGATGTTGCATTACATCGTAGGGTAATATTACCCGAGTAATATCACTCGCATTACTTACACATGTCTAACACACACACACACACTTTTTTTTTTTTTTTTAAATACCTTTGTAGGCAGACGAGCATACCGCCCATCTGATGGTTAGTGGTCACCGTCGCTCATGGACGTCAGCAATGCCAGGGGCAGGGCCAACTGAGCCAAGCCGCTACCTACCATTAATTTCACAAGTGTTTATTATTGTCCCCAATTCGCGATTGTAATTGTGAAGAGCTGTTCAGTTGATGAATGAATTTTTGATTTATAACTGCTTTATGAATTTGGCATTGGCGTTAATATAGTCAAGGGGCCCTTTAAAGTGCTTGAAGAAATGAATACTAGTCCTTGGATCTAATTATTTTGACTTTCTGTTCATGGTAAAACTTATCGAAGCCAATTCCACTCTCCTGTTTGAATTTACACTTACATCAATCAAAATCAATAAATAAATTATTAACAAGGATCTTACATTCGTACCTTTGCTATGTTGTATTATGATGTTTTAGTATCTTACGGTACCGCATAATATCTTACTATCCTTAAATATCATACATCATCCTTTACAGAAACTTTTTTTTATTGCCCTTGTAGGCAGACGAGCACACGGCCCACCTGCTGGTGAGTGGTTACCGTCGCTCATGGGCTTCAGCAATTCCAGGGGCACAGCCAAGCCGCTGCCTACCGCTTAATACTCTCCACAAGCCTCGTTTGAAGAAGGACATGTCATAGTGCTCGGAAACTACCGTGGAGGGGAAGCTCATTCCATAGCCGGATGATACGTGGCTAAAACTATATATAATATGCATCCAGTCTCAAAACAGCGTTTAAAAGGTGAATTAATTATAGTACTTTAAGAAGAAGCAAACATTTTGAGTTCTGTCTTGTCGTGTAACATTAATATATTACTAAACATCCCCTAAGTAAAAATTTCACGTCCCTAATATAGAAAACATTAATTGTTATATGTTATGAAATTACATTCTTGTAAAAATAGAATTCTTTTGTTTCTGACGCTGTATACAAGCACGTTTGGTGTATGGTGATATTGTTTGTTACGCCGGTCACCATGGCGACGGTATCGGTTCATCTAGATGGAAATGACTCCGGTCAATGGGTCGTTGATCTTTTGCGGATTCAAGCTAGCCCTCGCGCGGTTAAAGTGAAAAGGAATGTGTTGATTAACATTTTTATTGGCGTTTTTTGAGCAGACTAGCTCAATTAGAAAACTACACTACAAGCTAGAGTGCATGATTTGTTTTGCATCAGAAATTTATAAGAACTAGTGGTCCCGCACAAGTAGAAATTCGGCTATAATAAGTTTGAACATTATTATGGTTCTACTGTCTTTTGTCAAAGAGTATTTGTTTCTATAATCATAGATTTCGCCAAGACTACACTATAGACTATAGGCAAATAATATTAAAGATAAACAATGTTAACCTATTCTCAATTTGACCACAGACTTTAAGCACTAACAAAAGTTTGACAATAAACAAAGAGTATATATATGTATGTGTGTGTGTCAAATACATGGTAGTGTGTGTAATGTTTTTTTGAATTAATGTATTTTTAATGCATAATTTAAAAAAAATATTAGCACTCTGCACTCCTCTATATTTTTTATAAGTGTGGGAAATTTCATACCTACTCCTCCGTCCTCGCAATTTTCGTAAAAAGGGGTACAAAGTTTTTGCTTTACGTATTAATATACTTAGGTAGGTATAGATAGCAGTAATGTTTTATACAGGGCCCACCATCTTTTTACCATCTGTAGTAAAGCATGGCCCATTATTATTATAAGAGTCGTAGAGGCGTAGCGCTAGCTAACATACAATACAAGGTATTTGACAGATGTCTGAATGGCACTAATGATTATTTTCAAATAAATTTGTTTATATACGTACCTTGCCCACTGAGTTTCTCGCCGGATCTTCTCAGTGGGTCGCGTTTCCGATCCGGTGGTAGATTCTGCGAAGCACTGCTCTTGCTAGGGCCCGTGTTAGCAATCTCCCGGTTTGAGAGCTCACCTACCCGTTAAGGAGAAGCTGAAATAGCCTCTCAAGGCTATCAGCATAGGTAGGAAAAACAAAAAGAAAAACAAGTACCGTAGATTAAGGAGAATCGGGACATTTTCAATTCCAACATAAAATTTCAACGGCTGTTAGGATAATAGCAATAAAATTGAGAGTAAAATGGTTCCGGAGGCTAAATTTTTTTACATTAACGATGCACCATTATTATACATAGTTCATTGTAAAATATACACCATAACTTAAAAAAATTGTTTGACCCGATTCCCGTACCGAACATTAACATTTGGGCCGTCAGTCCAACGGGCAATTTCCCGCGGTCCGTGAAAGACATTCCCAAGAAGAAAATTATTTCGTAGCGTTCTTGGCTTAAAGGTTAAAACGCCTGGTACTCCTATCGAGCGATGCAACTATATCCGGTGCAAAATCTTACAAACAGCTACTATTTTTAATACGCTTTTATTAGCTTCAGACGTATGTATATAACGGAATTTTTGAACATGATTTTGACCCCCTTCAAAACGTCGGATTAACTCGAAATTTGGCATACTTATTAAGGACCGATGACAATACAATACTTAGAAAAAAATTGAAAAAATTGATATTCAACCAAAAAATTTAAAATAAATAATAGATTAAAAAAACAAAAAAATACACTATTATAGAAAATCCAACTAAAAAACTTGAAATAAATTTTGATAAATTTGAATTAAAAATAGTGTAAGAAAAAATGATTTTATTGTAAAAAAAGCGTTCCGGTTCGGATGGTGGGACAGTTCTATA
Organism: Bombyx mori; assembly: GCF_030269925.1. Classification (NCBI taxonomy): domain Eukaryota; kingdom Metazoa; phylum Arthropoda; class Insecta; order Lepidoptera; family Bombycidae; genus Bombyx; species Bombyx mori. Next base: position 2,429,920 of record NC_085128.1, read on the forward strand.
ATAAATTTAAGACTGGACCTCATGTCCTAAAATGGACGGTGGTATTCACGTTGGTGTCTATCGGTTCCAGTAGATTATAAAACAATCTGTGTCATGGCCACCGAATACGGGACGAGAACAAAGACTCCCAAATCCGGGTCGCCAAATAATTTTAATCGAGATATTGATTTCTAAGATTTTAGTTATACAAGTGTGTGCACCGTCCCTTAAAGCTACTTACATACTGATACTATTCTAATCATTTGTTTTATATTAATTGGCTTTGATAGTCAGATGAGCACACCCGATGGTCACCGCAAACTCATTAACGTCAGCAATACCAGGGGAAAAGTCAAGGCGCCATCAATCATGGAAGACATTGTGATATGGCACTGTGGTAGAAAGTTCATTCGAAAGAATAAATAGATTTTTGGAAACGCACTGTCGATGAACGCAGTGTTCCATAGAACCCTACCTACAGTGAGTTGCCTCTTCTCCGGTGGGCGCGGAGAGTGGATTATCTCAAACAATTCCTCAGAGCGCTTCAGGAGTACCCACAACTATTTACTATCTTATACTCAATACCTATCTTAAATATATATTTTTAACGTACCTAAGCTGATAGCCTTGAGAGGCCATTTCAGCGTAACTTTAACTAGTAGGTGAGCTTGCGGGGCTCAAACCTGACGATGTTGATAACACGAACCCTAGCAAGAGCCGTGCTTCGCAGAATCTACCACCGGATCGGAAACGCGACCCACTGGGAAGATCCGGCGAGAAACTCAGTGGGTTGTGTCTATGTGTTAACTTAACTTACTCATCGAGCCCTTCGTCGTAAGCGACGGATTCGACGAGAACAATGACCGGTGCTTGATAAATATATTGTGTTAGAACGTTTTATAGCGCCGTGCCGACAGGCGTTATTACTTACTTGATTTCATAGGGACTCCAACCTCTATTGAATGGCGACTTTCATAAACTTCTTTAAATAATTTAGTTTAGAATAAACATCAAAAATGAGTTTAAGCGTACCCAGCTACTCGATGCTAGATGGCAGCACTCGGATGACGCGAATGAAACATCGGTTTGCTCAAAAACATGTTTATTTTGCTTATAAATTACAATCAAGTACAATATTAATACTTAAAATACAAAACGAAAAGTGTCCTAAGAAAAATATGTTAATGTTAATTTAGGGTTAAATGTTTCCAATTTGACTTAAATCGAAATATTATTATAATACGAATATCTATGATACGGTGTAAAGAATTTATTAAGACTAGTCCGTTTGAAATCTAAATTTTATTACTAAATGTTTTTTTTTAATGATGTTCTAATTTTAATTAGTTAAGGTTAGAGGCATGAGACATATTTAACACATTACGGTTGTTTTAGAGTGTATTTATTTATTTTTTGCTTAGAAGGGTGGACGAGCTTTCTGCCCACCTGGTGTTAAGTGGTTGTCGAAGCCTGTAGGCTTAAATGCTGCAACGGCAATTTGAGGTTTATGTCTCTATTGCAAATATAAGAATTACAATTTTTGTGGAAATTAAAATGAAGCAAACATTTCAATTTCCTTATGCCGGCTTTTTTTTTTAAATTGTGTATCCGATTATTTTATTTATTTGAATATTCTCATGCCCATAACGTTAAGATTTCAAAATTATATAATAAAAAAAGTATATAATATGTATTTCAAAGCAATCGAACCTAAATAACATTAAATAAAGAGATTGACTGATTTATTTTAATGATTTATTTTAAAGATACACACGTACAAGTATTGCTAAAGGGGAGGCTACACGTTCAATAAATATCGCATTGATCGCAACGACTGCTTAAGCTCAAATATTTTCAGTGTGAGACACAGTTCACACGAGTTTTGCACTCATCAGTAACCAAATATGGCTCAGAATGTTTTTTTTTTTCGGATCAATGTTTGAACATCGACCTTGTGTTAAGTTTTGTTGCACTCACAGTTTCGCCATAGTAAACTAAGCAGTAATTGTGCTAAGTTGTGCAAAGTTACAGTTTAAGTTCAGCTTAAGTTAGTCGCCCGTCATTGTATCCGCCGATGACGCTATTGATTGACCGTGTAGTCTTCGCCTAAGTTCTTAATGTAGAATCTCTTGACGCTTATACGAAACTCATAAATGCGAGGACTATTTGTATTGGCAGTTGATATATTTCTTTAATATATTATAAATATTAGAGTCAAACTAAATATAAAAAAAAATTGGAACGAAGCTTACGTAGTATTTATTAATCTTAAATAAATTTAAAATGCCAATTTTTACGTACGACAAATTTATAAAATTGTTTGTTTTTGTAAATTTTTATACAAAGTTTTAGAACATTCTAGAATACTCCATTACAAAATAAGAACGTGTAGTTAAAATCCAAAAAAATATGTGTAATTAGAATCGTGATTATATTATTATATAATTTTTATTTATTAGTAAAAATTTAGTGAATAATATATTTTCAATGATATATTTTCATAATAATCTTACTGACTAGTTTTTTTTATAATTAGACACTGAGAGCGACGCACTACGGAAATAAATATTTAATTAACAATAAAAAGACATGTTCGATGATTCTGTTCACAGGAGCAGCAAAACAGATGTACTTAAATAAAATATGGCTTTTTTATAAAATATTCATTGCATTTTTTATTAAATGAAGATTGAAACCGATTGCCGTCGTATCTCAGATTTGTTTTAATAGTTTTAATCAATCAAAAAGTATGCATTGAACATAATATTAAAGTGGTAACTAAACCTAAATAATCCTAGTAAAACTCTCACTGGATCATAAGCTTGTAAGTTATAGAAAAACGAATATAGACAAATGTATAGACACTCATAGCAAGGCGACTGAGACTCGCGATTCTAACACAATCGTGTGACGTGGGCTTAAAATTTCGCGAAACTCAACGGACACGGGACGAGAATGACGAGATGCTTAGCGGATGAAATTATTTTATGTGATTATTTGACTGTAAAAAAACAAACAAACAAACAAAACGTCACATCACACTTTCGTCACGTTCTGCCAACTCTGTATAGCGAAGAGAAGAAGAACACAGTAGATCTTAACACGTAAAGAGTTTGTGTCACTCGAAGAGAGAGAGAGTGAGAAACGTCGCGGACGTGTTAAGGTAAGGTTGCGTAATCGTTAAAGCGAGCGGGAAATAAAAGCTTATGTCTACTAGGAATCAGGGGGTCGCGGGGGTATGAGGCGCGGGGGCGGTCTCCGGCGGGAGCAGCATGTCGAACTCTTCCACGATGGTCTTGGGGTGCAGAGCGCTGATGTTGTTGTTCACGGTGTAAGTGCGCGCGTGCGCTTGCGCCAGCGGCGGCTTGTTGACGAGCCAGTCGTCGGCGTGCGCTTGCAGGCGGCGGCGGCGGGCGGCGCGCGCTAGCTGCTTGTTGCGGAGGTGCTCGAGGCGCGCTAGATGCGTGTTGATCTGCTGCGGGCTCAGTCCCGTGCGCCCGGAGCGAAGCAGCATGGCGTTGCGCTGGTACGAGCCCTCGGGGTCGTGTCTGTTCCACGTGTAACTGGAAATAAAACAGTATGCTTAAGATACCTTCAGCTCTAACACCAGAAGCAAGCTTAGGGATCCCGGTAACCGTACTCGTCGAACTTGGCAAAGAGTTCGACGTGCAACCTAACCCATGCATCAGCCCACTGAGTTTCTCGCCGGATCTTCTCAGCGGGTCGCGATTCCGATTAGGTAGTGGATTCATTCGCGAAGTAGCTACTCTTGAGTTGTTAGGTCTTTTCTTAGGAGGCGCTCGGCTAGCTGTTAGCAAATCCCACCCCTCGTGGCTGAGCCTTGCTCGCCCACCTGTCCTGGCGAAACTGGAAAGGCCTCCGGGCCACCAGTAATACATCAATCATAAAAAAAGTATGATTAATGTACAGTAGTACATTGCAGTGCATAGTGCGAGTTTTTTAACGTTCTCGATAGTGTAAAAGTTAACTCAATTTTGTATGGAGTTCGAAGGTTTACCTACGTTTGTCGCTAGAGGCACTGTTCCAACTGTATACAGATTTCAGTTAACTTTTACGCTATTGAGAGCGCTAAAAAACTCGCATTAAGCACATCGGACAGACAATATAGACAACATTTCAAATGGAAACACAACACAAACGTAGAAAAGGCTGAATTTAAAACATGTTTTCAATTTTCTGTATGTCTTATATGTAAAATGTTATTGGCGTGTGAACAAACTCAGGGGTCACTTAGTGTTAAATGGAATACGGAACCCGTAGACACAGAAGTCTGAGTGCCATCACACACTTTAAGATATCTCAATTGTACAATATAATGACTAGCCCAAACTTCAAATCGAAACGTATGACTACTTCTCGACTGAAATAGGCATTTAATTACACATGCGCTCTAAGAACTAATCCTACCACTATTATGTAAAGTCTCTTAATCAAATATGATTTATCTCTTTTCTCTTCTATTTCTGATCTGTATTATCTTACTGTCTGTAAATTATTTTTATTTCGAGTAAAGCAACAAACAACAGCCCCAGAATCTTCAATTACTTACGAATATTACGAGGGAGACTGTAATGTCATTACATTGATGTATATCGCAATAAAGATCCACTTAATGTGTTTAGTTCGAGGTAGTAAATTGAGCCGCGCAAGAAATGTATCGCCCTAAAGATCTTGCAATGGGAAAAGTTTCCTCGAGTTATTGAAAATTCTAAACGTTAATGGCATCGTAAAGAAATGTTTGGTCCGTTATTACGCTTGGCGCGTGCCACTGGCCGGCTTCTTGTGCCAAATTTACGATTACCGAATTGCGAAATTCCGAGCTGAAATCCGTGTATTCTTGATGGATGTTTAACAGTAATAATTCCCCGAATCCTGATCACGCAGGAGCCAGTCACCGTCGACACCGTCGATAACCTTTGCATTAGACGCCTTCAGCTCTAACACTAGGAGCAGGCTTAGCGACCTCGGTAACCGTACTCGTCGAACTCGACAAAGAGTTCGCCGGATCTTCTCAGCGGGTCGCGATTCCGATCCGGTAGTAGATTCATTCGCGAAGCAGCTACTCTTGAGCTGTCAGGTCTCCTTCGGAGGCGCTCGGGTAGCTGTTAGCAAATCCCACCCCTCCTGGTTTATTGCTTAGATGGATGGACGAGCTCACAGCCCATCTGATGTTAAGTGGTTACTGGAGCCCATAGACATCTACAACGTAAATGCGCCACCCACCTCGAGATATAAGTTCTAAGGTCTCAGTATAGTTACAACGGCTACCATACCCTTCGAACCGAAACGCATTACTGCTTCACGGCGGAAATAGGCGGGGTGGTGGTACCTACCCGCGCGGACTCCCAAGAGGTCCTACCACCAGTGATTACGCAAATTATAATTTTGCGGGTTTGATTTTTATTACACGATGTTATTCCTTCACCGTGGAAGTAAATCGTGAACATTTGTTGATTACGTATTTCATTAGAAAAATTGGTACCCGCCTGCGGGATTCGAACACTGGTGCATCGCTTCATACGAATGCACCGGACGTCTTATCCTTTAGGCCACGACGACTTCGAACCTGTCCTGGTGATACTGGAAAGGCCCCGGGGCCACCAGTAATCCTTCAATCATAAAAAAAAAACAATAATAATGCCAATGCTTACCCTGGGAATGGTCTCTTGAGCCGTCTCCGGACGGGTCGCCTCCTCCGCAGCTCATTGATTCCGTGACCATTTGATTTCGATTTGCGCGTCGAGTTGATTCTGTTCCTATTGCGTTTCGGTCCGTTCCTACCGTTGGTCGGTTGCAAGTCATACGACTTGGGGCTCACAACTGGGTTAACCCTCATATCATTAACCATCATAGGGTCGTTGACCTCGCGGCTGACGCTCTGGGCCGCGATTTCGTTGATCTTGCCCATTCTCTGCCAGCGGCGGCGGATGTCCTTCACTTTGGATTTGGGCATTTTGAGGAGTTTCGTTTTGCAGATGTAGTGGCGAGGCTCTATGCAGAGACGTGGCGCCCATCTGAAAAGACAAATCAATATTTCATTCTTACGTGTATGAAATTATCAAGTACCATTAAAATATTTTCGGTAGGCAGCAGTTTGCGTCTGCCCATTGCTGGCATTGCTGAAGTCCATGGGCGACCGTAACCACTCACCATCAGGTGGGCTGTGTGCTCGTCTACCTACAAGGGTAATAAAAAAAAAACATTTCAAAAACATCCAAAATTCAAAGTTTCCTTTGCCAATAGTTAATAAATATCGAATGACGAAATGTGTTTGTGTTCGAAAATGTCACCTTATCCGAGACCTTGGAAAGGATCCAGACAATAAAAGCAAACATAGCGTAATACAATGCCGCGCTGAATGAGAAACATAAAGCTTATTGGTTTTCGCGGTATCGATACAATAGGTTTTCTTAATAATATTTTAGTTTATCTTGTATCGTAAGTCATAAGCGAAAGCAGTTTATGATGTTCAAAATTCAAAATCGATTAAAGATTGTATTTTTTATAATTCTTAGGTAGATACTATTCCGGGAAAACAGCAGTACCAGGGATAGAACGATTTGGACCACTTTCATAAGATCTTTAAAAATAAGATGAATGGAATTACTTTAATTTTCGTGATACGTAGATGTTATTAGAATATTGATAACTGATTTTAATCCGAAGAAAACATGTAAATATTTGGTAAATAATAGGTAGTTAAGTAAACTGGTATGGAAATTTAATAACTAAAAGGACAATTAATTTATCAGCTTGAATGATGATATTTGGCTCATTGAGGCTGAAATCGTCTGAGCGTAACGTGTTCACTTCGTTTTTGTGACGTTTCCCATATAGTTTGCTGTTCGTGAAACAACGTTCATCATTTAATATTGTTCACGTACTCGTATGTATTTCGATTATTCTGAGCTTCTTCGAACATAATTATTGAGATCGACATTAATATTGACATCATTGACACCGTTACCTATCCTTATGCAAAAAAAATGCCATTATCTTTTGTCCAAACGAGTTTTTATAGTATCCTGATTCCAATTGATTAATAACTACTAAAGACAGAAAAAATTTTGGTCACTCAGAGAAATTTTAAAAGGAGACTACTCAATAAACCTTAAGAAAACTGTATTAGACACCTGTATACTGCCTTGTCTACTGTATGGCTGCCAAACTTGGGTATACACGACAAGAGCAAAACAAAGAATCACAACAACACAAAGAGCTATGGAGAGAAGTATACTAAACATAAGAAAAATTCAAAAAGTCAGGAGCAAAGTAATAAGACAGAAAACAAAGATGACAGATGCCCTCACACAAGCTCTAAAATTGAAATGGCAGTGGGCAGGTCACGTATTGAGATACACAGACACCAGGTGGACAGTCAACACTACAATCTGGAAAGGGCCAATTGGCAAAAGAAGGGTAGGGAGACCGAAAAGACGATGGGCTGACGACATAACCGAAATAATAGGAAAAGACTGGCAAACGATCGGCAAGGACAGAGATCAGTGGAAAGGACTGGAGGAGGCCTTCACCCGAGGAGGGGTCCATATCCAATAACAAAAATTAACTCGTACTAACATTTAGACAATAAGCATTAATAACTAACTAAACACTAACAAATAAATATCACATTGCAAATGTAAGTTCAGGATAAGGAAATACAGGCTTTTTATTTTTTATTTATTTATTTTATAAAGACAGAAAAAAAAACGTAATTTCTCGGGATTTTTCTAATAATTGGTCTACAAGTCCCGGCCGGCATATAGCGCAATCTAACTCAGAAGTCCATGAAATTAGAGCACATAGAACGAGGCAGGAGCGGATGTATGTCACTGTCACGGTCACAGTTCTGTTATACACTAACTCGTGACCCCAATCGGCTTGTACAGTATACTACAGTATACAGTTCACTGGACTGTTATTAAGTTAAGAAGTACCAATCAGTGGATTTATTGTACAGCCATTCTTTTTTTTATTGCTTATATGGGTAGACGAGCTCACAGCGCTCCGGTGTTAAGTGGTTACCGGAGCCCATAGACATCTACAACGTAAATGCCGCCACCCATAGTATAGCTACAACGGTTGCCCCACCCTTCCAACCGAAACGAATTACTGCTTCACGGCAGAAGTAGGCAGGATGGTTGGTACCTACCCGTGCGGACTCACAAGACGTTCTACACCAGTAAGAAAAATCTGAAAAATCGCCGCTTCTCACTTACACCACACGTCAACTACAATTTTAGATTCCGTATTTTAGGGCCCTCACAAACAACGGAGGGCCCCTCGCTATCCTTGAGTTCCCACACCATTGTGTTTGACACGTATTGAATTTTCAAATTATGTACATATTTGATCGTGTCAGATGCGTGGAGATTTCTTTAAATTCACAAACAAAAATCTGTTACTAATATTAAATATGAGTTTTTTATTGGCTCACAACTAAAAATTTATGACTTATCGGGACTTATAAGCATCATGGGTTCATCCCCACGTAGGGATATTATATACTAATTTGCTTTGAAATAAAATACTGAAGAAAAACGCTTGACTTTCTTTAGAGAATCTTATACTTTAGGCCACGACGACTTCAAATAATACTATGTCTAGTTTAAACTTCATAAAAAAAACGTATGTGAAAAATCTTTAACCACGATCTTCAGCGACAAACAAACCACACGTTAAGATTTGCTATATACTTAGATACTACAGCTCTTGCAATTTTAAACGGCCTCTTTGTTAATATGTGTTTCTGTATTTTTGTTGTAAAACTTTATTCATTTGATTATACTGACAGGTATTGTTTGAGAAGTAACAGATTTTGTTCCTCTAGTGATTCGGATGACGTCAGTGCATTCCCGATACTGGATTTCGTTAACACTTGTATATCCTCGAGTAGACGTCTTTCAACCGCTATGATTGCAAGAGTGAACGTTTATTTATTTGAGTGCAATTATTTATTTTCGTTAGATCGATTGTTTAGTTTTGAATTTTTAATAAGAGTTGTTTTACTGGCGAGTCTCGAAGTCACCGGTGTTCGTAGATCTTCAACGTTGTTGAGAGATCGTGATAGCATTCGGAAAAGAGTTTTTTACAATTTTTTTATTTCTTATATGGGTGGACAAGCTCACAGCCCCACTGGTGTTAAGTGGTCACTGGAGCCCATAGAAATCTACTACATAAATGCGCTACTCACCTTGAAATATAAGTTCTAAAGTCTCAGTATAGTTACAACGGCTACCCCACCCTTCAAACCGAAACGCATTGCTGCTTCACGGCAGAAATAGGCGGGGTGGTGGTACCTACCCGTGCGGACTCACAAGTTAACAAAAGTGCCAGAATTATAAGTCACAAATAATGGATGAATTGAATTTCTGGAATTATCAGTTAAACAGAAAGTTATTAATTAACTAGCTGACCCGGCAGACTTCGTAGTGCCTGAATCGATAAATAAAAGACCTAAACTTTATTTAATTACGAGAAATTTCATATTTATCTAGCTTTTAAACCTTCTCTGGACTTCGGCAAATAATTCAAGGCCAAAATTAGCCAAATCAGTGCAGCCGTTCTTGAGTTTTAGCGATACTAACGAACAGCAATTCATTTATATCTTGCCATAAATAGTGTGACAAAGGAAAAAAAAATTCTATTGCAAATAACATTTATTACTTTTACAGTGTGTTAGTTTAATACATAAATATAAACCAATTTAAAGTATAAAAAGCTTATTCGAAGTGGTCTCCATTGGCTGCAATACAGTCCTTTAAACGTTGAGGCCAGTTATCAGTAGAAGCACGCATTCTTTTCATGGGAAAAATTTTCACTGCCAATCGTACGGATTATTTTAGGGACTCCAAATTATCATGGCGTTTAGAGCAAACTGTACTCTCTAAAACTGACCATAATCCATTGGATTAAGATCGGGACTAGACGACGGCCAGTCTTCAGCTCTGATGAAGTCCGAAACATTCGTTTCCAACCAAGACTGCGTAGAGCGAGCTTTATGACCTGGCGCCGGGTCTTGCTGGAAGGACCATTCTTGATTATTGAACATAGTGTTGTTAAGGGGCTTCACTACCTTCTCAAGAATGGTATCTTGATACACTTGTGCCGATGTTTTGATATATTTTTCACAAAAGTATGGCTCAGTCACTCCTTCATAGCTAATACCCCACCAAACCATCACTGAAGTTGGATAGTGCCCACGTTGGACTCTGTCTACTAATTGGGAAGCTTCCTTAGAGCTTTCAGCATAAATACGGTCATTTTGTCAGTTTAAATGTTGCTCAATTGTAAAAATTTTCTCATCCGAAAAACAAAAAATTTCTATGACCTCCCTTTGCGCACCGCTTCAGTAGTTGTTTCGATTTTACCACCCTATTCACTTTTAAATTATCAGTTAAGAAATGACCAGTACGTCTCTTATAGGCTGCAAGTCCTAAGTCATCTTTTAAAATATGCGACATGGTTCTAGGTGCTATCTTCATCTCTCGAGATAAAAATCTTTTGCTTTCGGACAGAATTTCTTCGAATCTTTCCCTTACTGCTTTGACCACATTTTTCGTACGAATACTACGTGGACGGCCAGATCTTTTTCTGTCACAAACAGAGGAGGTTTCATTGCGCCTATTAATAGCCCAGTACACAAACATTTTACTAATACCAAGCGTATGGAGAGTTTTAAAAATTGCATTTGGCTCCATACCTACTTTGTGTAATGCAATCACAGCGATTCGGTTCTCTTTATCACCCCACTCCATTTTAATATCGCAAAATATTGTACAATGTATTGGCGCCAAAATGAGAAAACTCAATGAGCAATCATATAAAAATGACAGATTCCAAATTCAAATGTAATATTTTGTTTATTTTTAATTGTAACAGTATTTATGGCCAGACTAAGGATATAGATAGAATTAATTAATTATATTGAGCAATCTTGATAAGACTAAGAAAAGTTTTTTCAAGTTCAAAATTTTGCCGCCTTAAAAAAAATTGCGGCCCTGGGCACTTGCCCCGACTGCCCTTAGTGTAAATCCACCCCTGTACATAAAGTTTAATGGTAGTTAGGGTGTAAAAGAGTACAGTTTGTTCCGTCTATGCGAATATAAATAGTTGTGAACACCACTACCCCTTTTGACCATATGAGATCAGGTCCTGGACTTTCTCCGGAATAATCCATAGAATCTAAAGAATTTGTTACCAAAATCACCATCTACCACCATCTTATTCGTTTTACTGCGATGTGTTTTTTCTCAGATGAGTTTTGAAAATATTTCTCCGTTGCAGCTTTATTACGAAAGCAAATTAAATAACGTATATTAATATAATAAGGTATAATAGTATATTATAAGATATTATAATTTTAGCGTTCTCCGAAATAATGTAATAAACTTAAGAAGATTTTTCCACAGGAGAAAATCGCCGGATCCCCAGTATGTGGGAGTTGAACCTCACTAAAAATTCCTGCTGCTCACAGCCGGCGCCTTACCCCGGACCGGGCTGGAGTCCAGTCGGAGTTATTGAGACAGCGGGACAAACTTAAGAAGATAGTGCATTATCATACACATCGCCCCAAAACAAGACCCTTAAAATATATAGATGTTTAATACCCCTACCTGTACTGCATTTCGGGGATCATAGCGATGCAGTGCCACTGCAGCTCCTGGGGTGACATCTTTTTCATTTTTGAGAAGGACTGGTAGTGCATCTTCCGAAGCTCGCCGCCCCATTTCCATTCCTTATCGCCAGAGTCGTATATTCCTCCGATCCAACGACTATATTTCTCTGTTGGCAAAAAACCGATTTTTTTTTTTTTTTTATTGCTAGATCGGTGGACGAGCTCACAGCCCACCTGGTGTTAAGTGGTTACTGGAGCCCATAAACATCTACAACGCCATCTATGGGCTCCAGTGACTACTTAGCTCTAGGTGAACCCTGAGCTCGTCCACCCAACATAGCAATAAAAAAAGTGGGTTAAGTGAATTGGATGCATTCATATCCACAATATATGTACATTATTGTCACCAAGCTGCCAACAGTGAGCATCGTGGATACACTTTATCTTATGTGATTTTCTATTGAAAATGCCTTAATATTATTATTATTTTTTGACTGATTAAGTCACTGTACTCACTGATCGATTTTTTGTTAAGGTAGTTTCGAAGATTCTTATCCTCCCAACGAGCTGGCACTGTAAGATTGCTATCTCGATCCTGAAACAAATAGAAATCAAAGTTTACCACACCGAGAATATCCAAAGAGAACTTACAAATAAATAATAGTTTAAAAAACACGCTTTATATAAAATTCAACTTAAAAAATAGAAAATAAATTTTAATAAATTTAAATTGAAAATAGTGTAAAAAGTGGGGTGCTTTTTAAGATATTATTGAAGTAATAATTTTTCTACTCATATCTACCAGAAAAATATTTATAACTAATAACACCATGCACCCCGCGCTTTTTTTACAATAAAATATAATTTTTTTACACTATTTTCAATTTAAATTTATTAAAATTTATTTTTAATTTTTAGTTAAATTTTCTATAAAAGCATATTTTTAAAACTATTAAGTACTTTAACATCAATTCCTGCCTTATCGACTATAGATAAAAATTATATAAATTGGCAAAAATCTTATTTTGCAAATTGAATAATGGAATAATCTTATCAAATTAGTGTATTGTCATCGGTTCTCGATAAATCTACAAAGTTTGGATGAAATCTGGCCGTTTAAAGTCGGTCAAAATCGCGTCTAAAGGAGTCAGTTACAAACATACATACAAGAGAAGCTAGTATAAAGCGTGTAAAAAAATGGAAAGACCTTGTCATAACCAGGTGTGCCCTCTATTTGACTCGTTTTACATAAAAAATTCTAATAGATGCAACGTGCATAAATGTGTCATGCTTTTTTACGACAGGAAGGTCAAAAAATAATAGGAATACCTAAAGAGTATAGGCGTACCTATACTTGGACGTTGCATCAATGGGTACTCATACCTTGTGTTCGGAATGTGGGGTAGTATTAGGAGATGAGTTCATGAAGAAATCCTTGTATCGCCCAGTCACACATTTTTTGTTTCTTAACCATAAGTTATTAAGTTCACCCATCAAACGAGTTCATAATCCTGATGTTAAGTTCTAAGTTCCGTTATTATATTACAACAGTAAATGTCTGCCCGAAACGTAATAAAGTAGTCAAATAAACACTCAAAAGAAAAAAAACCATTGCTGCGTACGTAAGAAGAAAACGCAAAATTCATCAAATACCCTCTCGCATTCAAATTACTAAGTATTCAGTAATACATTTTGACTGCTAAAGTGATGTTTGTTGTAGAGAAACAACGTGTGAGGTATTTGTGAATTACTCTTATATTTCTGTAGAGTTACGTACGGAATATTAACTCTAAAGTTGTTATTGTTTGATGGCTCTAGAGTCGTACAAGGGTTTTCCACAGAGTCGGTGGACATCTGGAGAATTCAAATTGGCTTCGGCGTCGGAAAAGTGATTAACAATCCCTGACACAACACTCGACAATCGGCATAGGATAAGTTCTGTACATAATTCGTGGACACGATTCAATACATTGTGGATTTATGGATAGTTGGTTAGGGTACCTAAGGAACCCTATAGTAGTCCGAGAATGTCTTGTGTACTTTTCAAAATTCAGTGTGCTTACGTTCGTTCCCATTCTCGATTTTAATCTCCCTAAATACTATTTTAAAAAACCAGGTTACGTTGTCAAACTAGTATTTTTCATGGAAGTGTAGTTAATATTTATAGTTGCATTTAGATCACGATTACAATAACTTAATGCCTTGTCAGAAAAAAAGTGTCCTGTCAATCTGTCAATTGAACCGGCTCACATATCCCAGTTGACAGGCAGCCTGCATCAATATTCATGTAACGCGTATCAAGTACAAGATGTAACTAAACAACGTACATATTAATTAGCTATTTCTATACCTACATCCTCTGGTTTAACCACGACCATTTATTACCATCGATTTATATGCCTGTATGAGTAATCGTAATGGTTTTATTGTGTGTACGAGGCAATTTCTCTCCGTACGTGTTTTTATTGGCCGAAATACATTGAGCTAATACAGTATGGTCATTTGGAATGAGCATAGGTCAGGTTTAGTGGACGTTTTTGCGAATAGCCATAAATAACTCGGCGGTTACGTCATTTTATTTCAAGTGTAGGACTAGGAATAAAGTTTTTGCAACAATAAAACCGTACACCTTGAAACGTCAGGAATGTTTGATCAGTCATGAGTGATGTTGTGTTTCTGGCCTAGTTTTATTATTTTTGGAGTTGACATATGAAATTTTGCTTCAACAATGAACGTTGTTTGTCTATGAGGTGAACTCACGGTGCGTATAAACTAAACGAGCGAAGACATAATATTTAGTCTATTGATTTGTTTCGAACGAAGAGATGTTAAACATTCTGGTTGTCCGTTGGCTTAATTGTTTGTTTAGGCTTGCATTTCGAGATATGTTTGGAAGTTTTTAAATATTGTAATTATTATATTCATTCGAAAGTTTCGTAACATGGTCGTTGAGTGGCTATATCTAGGTTTGTTACTATGCATTAGGAATCCTAACATTGGGAAGAAATTTTGTATTAAACACGTTGTTTTCTGTTCTTGATGACTGGGCGTTCGTGACCCAGCTGGTGTTAAGCGGTTACTGCAACTCATAGACATCACAAAAGTGAATGCCGCCTTTGGGATTACCGACGTCTTGCCAATTTCTGCCCAAGAAATCATGCGTTTCAGTTTGAAAGGTGAACTGTGAAATTGTGAAATAGCAACCACATAAATACTCTTGAGACTTCGAATCATGTTACTTAATTGAATGTTGGCCATGAGATCGAGCAGCTCAAAATGATGGCATCTCAACTTTGAAAAGAGCAAACTATGCGTTTCTTAAGAATTTCTCTCAGCGAAACTCTCATCTATGGTAATTATTACTTAAATACGCATATGAAAAACTACGTCAACGTAACTTCAACTTGCACTTTAAATATAAACACTTAATGCTTGCATTATTTCTAAATTGCAAAAAATACCTTGAGATATAAGTTCTAAGGTCTCAAGTATATTTACAACGGCTGCCCCACCCTTCAAACCGAAACGCGTTAGGCCGGGCGGACTCACAAGAGGTCCTACCACCCGTAAACGTCAGTTTGTTCACTTGTTATATTGAAAATTATGAATTCCGATCAGCTTTCTAATGATGATTTAGGACGCTCTAAATGAATCCTGAAATTAGAGATGGAATACATAACTATATTCTTATTTTTCCCTTACGAATAACTGTCATAATTGTAACTTTATGCCATAAATGCTGTTAAGTATTGTACCTTGTTGAAAATTTGCGCTCACAAAATTCATCATAGTGTTTATTGTATTTTAAAAAAATAGGTTGGTTTTCTTCATCCAGACCCGTGCGGACTCACAAGAGGTCCTACCACCAGTAATTACGCAAATTATAATTTTGCAGGTTTGATTTTTATTACACGATGTTATTATTCCTTCACCGTGGAACTCAATCGTGAACATTTGATGAGTACGTATTTCATTAGAAAAATTGGTACCCGTCTGGGATTTGAACACCGGTGCATCGCTCAACACGAATGCACCGGACGTCTTATCCTTTAGGCCACGACGACTTCAAAACTTTCTTACTTGTCTTACTTACTGCACTGGTACTTACTTGTCTATTGTATTCAATAAATTTCTGCATAAAGCCAAGCTAATCGTATACTATAACTAATCAATAGTACATGACATTTACGGTAGACTGATGCTTAAGCTGCGTCGGCACATGTTCTATGCAAATACGAAGGCTCTTCGCTTCACGACATGTGCGGTGACGTCATGTGAAACATCCACTCGTTTATTGGCAATTGTCCCACTTTGAACAATGTTAGCTCACTTTCGGTGCAAGTACAAGTCCGAAACGTTTATCTGATGTCAATTTAGTTGGTATTCTGAGAATTTGTACGCGACATACGGAGATATGAACTCGATTTTGGAGCGAATACAATTTTTTTTATGAGAGTTTCATCAGTAAATTATTGTATGGTACAGTAATAGACTGCAATCGTACTATTTGGTGAGGAAAATAATGAAGATCTATTGGAGTTTTAATGCATATTTAAGGTAATTTTATCTTTTTTCTCCATCGTTCGCTGAGGATCGCAGCCACATGTGACTTTCCTCCAGTGTTAGGTCATGGGTGGCATGGCCCGCATGGTTATAGACTACCACCAATTGCATTCTTAACCAGATCTGACCATCTAGCTGGTGTTCTGGCCACGCCACGCTTGCCTTCTATGCGACCCAAAATTATGAACTTCTCTAATTCATGTCTAGGAGATCGCATGATGTGTCCGAAGAAGCTCATAGCACGCTCTTGGCAGATAGCAGAGAGCTTTTTTTGGATGTTTAGCTCTATTAAAGTGGACTCGTTAGTTCTAAGTGTATGTAGTCCATGGTATTGGGAGCATCCTCAGCCACACCCACATTTCAAAGGCATCGATTTTGTCTTATCCTATGTCTGTTATTATATTACAGCCGATTTGCTTCCAAACTTTTCTTATCGTACAGATGATATTTTCAAGATTTTCTTTTACATAGAAGTGTCACTCCATAAATTTACTGAGACAAAATGACTTAAGTTTTTGCTCTACCTACAATCCTACATCTCTATATAAGTATATTAAAGGTCTTATTTCAGATACGTTTTTCAAATCAAGAACATATTTGAATAATTTTGTTCCGTGGTTCTTAGGATATTGGATATTTTCAGTTCAGATGTTGATCAGATTTTGAGGTATTTTTATTAATTTCCATTAATTCTATTTAATTCGCAGTTCTTCATAATAGCTTAACTGTGTGCGCACTTTCGTTGAGAAAGCGAAATAAAAGCCTCATCCAATAAACTGACTCTTTAAAAATAAATAATTTCATTTACATTTATTGGTTCGATGCGTGTCCCGTAATGAAATGTTGCTTTTGTGAATTACATGTAGTAGGTTGATGTTGTTAGCAATTGTATAATTTATAGCCGTAAATAACTGTTACCTTTTCCGTTTCTTATTTTAGGAAATGTTATTATAGCTCTAAAAATAAAATATAAGCCCTCATCCCCAATCCGCAATAGTTAAAGGCTGTGTAGATAAACGTTTACATCAAACGTACTGAAAATTTGTATATTGTTAACAAAATAAACCTTCACATTCCCGAGATAAAGAGTTGTTTGTATGTACCAATTATAGAACAGACGATTTATACGATTTATAAATCTGTTGGTACGTAAAATAACGAACCAGCGAGCACATTATCGTATATATAACAGATATATGTATAATACTTATTATATTTATAATATTAAGTTGTATTAACGCTGCTTAACAAGCACAGAAACGAAGGGATTTTGCACCGAATTATCACTTGCGATGAAAAATGGATTCTTTAAATTATTTTTGGTGAGAAAGCTTATTAGTAATATTTGCGTTATACAGCAACAAAAATCCAAAAATTCAAAAATACAAACATCCAAAATACAAATGACGCAATATCAAAATAGGATTCCATATTTTTTTTAATTAAATACCTTTTAATTTAGAATTTTTTTGCCAGCCACACATAAATTACCTTTCAAGCAGCCAATATTCTAAAACGGCAACTTCATAGGTACAGATCTAATGTTATAGTAAATCATATAGTATAGAAGCTTATATCGTGATATTTAAATAGCTAATAATATATCTGTTGAAACATTCTACAAGTATTTCTAAGTTAACATTTACAAACTCTGTAACAATAATTAATCTATGTAGGTAAATAAGTCCGGTATTTAAAGGCACGACGTGGTTCTAAGTATTTATTAAATTTATATTTAACTATACACACTTTGGAGTTCATTCCAATTTAATATGACTAAGACAACGACACATGTTTGTCTGTATCCCAGACGGTTGGTGGGATTGTTTGCCTATTGTAAAATATTAAGAGTTCCTTTGCATAGAAATTTTCCTGCGATGTGGAATAATTTGGAAGAAACGCTCTGATTATTATTTTAAATTATAAGGCGTATCAATAGAACTTTACTCACTAATAATAATTATTATTTAATAATTATAGTAATTAATATTATTATCATAATAATTATTATTTAATAATTATTATGTGGATTTTACTGTTTGATCAAGACCACATTTTGTGGAAATCGTGTAGGCAATAAAAACACGTCAAGAGCTAGGTTCGTAATATAATTGTAGATTCTTTGGATAATTGCAGGCACGTCCATAAATTCGGTACAAGGTTAGACGCAATGTAGTGGTTTCGTGAAGGTGAGAATAAAAGCTAATTCAAACATCAACTGGATATATACTAATTTTAATGTAGGTATTGCTTTAGAAAAGATTTGGGACATTTAATCTTTAATATTAAAAATATTTGAGATAAATCATAGCTGAATTTTGTATGGATTTTTGCAGGCAAATTCTTTAGACGTGTTTTGCTTGTTTAGCAGTCTTTAGTATTGGTAGGACGTCTTGTGAGTCCGCATGGGTAGGTACCAACATCCTGCCTATTTCTGTCGTGAAGTAGTAATTTATTTTGGATTGAAGGGTGCGGCAGCCAGTGTCTAGATAGTTGAAGAACTTTGATGCTTGCAATAATGTCACAACAAGATGCCGAAAACCATACTAAAAAATAAAGAAGGAGAAAAATTTGAATCATTGACCGATAAATAAAGAATGTTCCCTTCGATAATCACTCAGGAATTATTTATTTTAGGGATCGAGTTGCAAAGCACCACGTAATACGCGCACATAGATGAGTTTTTTTCATAGTTAATTTCAAGCGTTTACAGTTTGCACTACTCGGTACACTCGCTAATTGTTTAATAGCAATTACATGAGTTCCAATTAGCACTAACTATTCTATTGCACTAACAGAAGGTCATGAACGTTATTTGTGTTTCCCACGGTGTAACACCTAAGCATCACTGAGTCGGATATGGTGAATTGCTTCAATATATTATTTGATTAAGAAGATCGTAAACGGGCACTTTTAATGTTGCGAACCCCTAGAGACCACAACGTAGGCACTTTACACTTTTTGTTTATAGCTTAGATGGGTGGACGAGCTCACGGTCCACCTGGTGTAAATGCGACACCCACCTTGAGATATCAGTTCTAAGGTCTCAGTATAGTTACAACGGCTGCCCCGCTCTTCAAACCGAAACGCATTACTGCTTCACGGCAGAAATAGGCAGGGTGGTGGTACCTACCCGCGCGGACGCACAAGAGGTCCCACCATCAGTAGTAGTACTTTACGTGAGAGGTTTAAAATTTTCATTATTCTGTTAATCTATTGCAGCCGAAAATCATAGAGTAATAAGATCCGTGGTATAGTCATAGCTATGAGTTCACAGGTGCTTGCTTGTTAGACCATGGATGCTGTTCGAAAACGTCTAAAAGTGAAGACTGTTAAACGTTGCAGGAAAAAAAACCAGAATCGAATCTAAATTCGAATGTGTGTACGTGGTTTCGAGCACATGATGATCCAACCTTGGACGTGTGGAATTAGTGCGGGGGAGTGAAACGTTTTTAGATTAAATCTCTTATGGAAATACGCGGGGAAAAGTATCGATTCTGTGTCCAGATAGGGATGTTAAAATATTTTTTACTAAGTTTATAGTGTACTAGCGACCCGCTCTCGCTTCGCTTCGGAAACATGAAATTTTATTATTGATTATTAACGACATCACATTAGAAACCTCAAAAATAGCTTCTCCACTATTTGATGGATGTTATTCTACATATAAACCTTCCTCTTCAATCGCTCTATCTATTAAAAAAAACCGCATCAAAATCCGTTGCGTAGTTTTAAAGATTTAAGCATACATAGGGATATAGGGACAAAGAAAGCGACTTTATTTTATACTATGTAGTGATGATGCGCACGGAGGAGTTCAAATTCTTTGGACACGTTGCCAGAGAGGTTGCTGAAGGAGGACAATTCAGAAAAGTAGCTGGTAGCAGGCAAGATATGCGGAAGAAGGCCCAGGGGCAGAATTTCAATGCGCAGTTCGGACCAGATACGCTCTAATCTCAACACCTCAGTCCACGACGTCATCCATACCGCTAAAGATAGGCTGGCGAAGGATAGTCCAGAAAAAAGTTATTAAAAGAGGTCACGACCCTCAGTATTGAGGATTATGGACGCAAGGAGCAGGAGAGGATGTTTATAGTTTGATTTCATGGACCTCTCATATTAATCACTTTGACGTATAATCAAACCTCTCCACACATAGTTTGTTGTTAAAGTAAGCAGTTTACTAGATGATCAATTTGTTAATAGCAAGACGAATTTATTAACAAAAAAAAAATATCTTCGCCTTTCCCAAAATAATCAAGTGGACAGAGAAGGCGTGCCTCTCGTAATATTTACATTTCAACCTTAATTGATTTATGCTGTCCCCATTGCACAAACGTTTGCGATATATCGCTATTCATTGCCCTATCCGTGCCCAAAGGCGGTTTATACGTAACATTTGTAGTACATTTACAACGTTATGTAAATGCAAATAAGGTTCAATCAGATTGTGTATCGTTAAAATTGGTTTTACGAAATTTAACGACGAGCTATAAAAATACCATAAATGATGTCTTTTTTGATTTGGCAATTTTATGAAATTAAATTTTATATTAACTTTAAATGCATTATTTAGGTGCCGGTGCTGTCTTCAATAAGATCACAGATCATTTCATGACAAAACAATACGTTTTCTAAAAGAAACCTGAAAATGAGAAATCTTAAATTATTCCTTATTTAAGGATTCTATGGCGTTTACATGTACCATAGTCGCGGATGTTAATTTAGATGTGGGGTGCCACTAAAGACTAGGTGTTCGATAGAAATGAGATGGATAAGTTATGAGAAGGATATACATCTAGTTAGTCTACACCTCAATGGAAATCCATTAGGAAATCCATCCAATCCTAAATAGGAGAAGAAATAATTTTCGTAGAATCAAATAGCTGTGTGAGTTGTAAGTATTGAGATGACTGTTAATAAGGAGACAGACTTCTCTACTGAGAAAGACTTTGTGTAGTTGCAGCCACGCTTAATGTAAAGGGAAAATAAGTGGAATTTGAAGAATGAATTTAATACTAAAAATATTGTTTTAAAATAGTTTAAGGAGAGTTTAGAAAAAAATTATTGAAAATTCAGTCAATCGACTCCAACACTACCCCATAAAATGCGAACTGACCCTGGATGCATTTTAGTTTGAAAGTTGAATATAAAATAAACAAAGCGTGCCTTGAATCGATTGACTGTTTGTTTTCGTTCCACGAATAGGTGGATATACGAGCAAAGTCAAGGCTGTAACGAAACCGCATCGAAGATATTTAAAGAGCCCCGACGATGTATCGAAGTGTGGAATTATAGCAACCAACATAAGTGTTGGGTGAATCATAGTTTCGTTGCATGACTGTGGTGTATTAACGACTTCAACAGGGGTTTCAGGGGATAGGAGAACATAAAGATTCCTTTTTATTTATAGTCATTTTATCATGCATTCGTCTTTAGACTCTTTAGTAACAACATTTATAAACTTTTGTAGGTTAGGTTGGAAGAGACCGAAACCTTTAAAGCGTTGAGGAATGATTTAGGTTACAATATATACAATATATTGGAGTTAAGACCAATGAAATCTCAACATTGCAATATACAATGTTGAATAGAGAAGTGTATCGTTGTAAATTGTGAAAAGTATTTCGAAACTTGACGTTGCTTTATCACTGTCACCCATAGACACAATTCACTGATTTTCTCGCCGGATCTTCTCAGTGAGTCGTGAGAATCGATCCGGTAGTAGGTTCTGCGAAGCGCTGCATTTACCAACAAAATTTGCCAGAGTAGGTAGTAGCCTAAACGTCCGCGCGAAGTTGGAATAACCCCAGCGAATCGGTAAGGAAAAAAATTATTGTCAACATTTCTTACTTTTTCTATAGAATATTGCGGCTCGAAGATACTGTCGATACTCTTACTGTTTATGTAGATTAAGTTGATGGTCACCACAAAACCATAAACTTATAAGTAAATTTCAATACGTAGGAAATTGTAAAATGAATACTGGAAAATTAATTTACATTTAAAATTATATTTAATTTTACTTGAAATACGGATATTATATTTTTCTTTAACAGTAGCGATTCAAGAAGATAATTTTTAGTATCCACATCCGAGATATCTCTTATCATTAGTATATAACATAAACTATCCATTTATATATATTATTAAAACTTACGGCTCCCGTAATGAGCTGAATTATTCAAGGTGAGTTATTATCGACTGATAATTTGTCAACCAGGTCACGAATTTGTAAATTTAATTATCCTGCGATGAGTTATATAAAATACTTTAAGTTATATTGTATTTTTAATCACGCAAAATTTTGGTGACTGTTTTTGTAGAAAACTCTTATTTAATTTCGTCGGAAAAGATAATTTGGTATGTATAGTTTAGATTTACAACGGTTTTACTTACAATAAAGATAATTGAATTCGGACATAGCTAAAAACTTTAATTCTTATATCAATTAAAGACATTAAAGAATCATCTTATTATAAACAAATCAATTTAATTTAAAAGAAGAAAACCGGTTTGTAATGTTTTGAGAATATTAAAAATATTTTAAAATTTCTTATTTAGATCAATAAAGAAAAAATTCTTTAAGAGATCTTAAGCAATAGATCAGTTTTTATAGGTTGCTAATGAGTTTAAAATAAACACGAGCATAAATTGCGTGTAATAGATCGCGTTTGTACGTTGTGGGCGAAGGAAAATATGTTATTGCTGGTCATTATTGTTTTAATATTTCAAAATAACAAGCTTTAAGTGTTGATTTTACCGTTTATTTATTACTAATACTAAATAACAAAAACTATACTTAAAAAAAAGGGAATATTTTTAGAAAAAAAAAAAGAAAAAACCCGCTGAGTTTGTTTCGCCGGTTCTTCTCAGGACTGTGGCTCTTTTTGGAACCGGTGGTAGAGTTAACATTTTTATTTTTATTTTGACATTCAACAAGTTTGTTATGCTGACATCTAAGTTGAAATAAATGATTTTGAATTTGAATTTGAATAATTCACGGCAGAAATAGGCAGGGTGGTGGTACTGAGTGTTGACCGTGGGAATCCTCCTACTCTGCGTGGGTTCTGATCTCGGGCGGAGATCGGACGTCAGGTGAGAGAATGCAGTTCAAGCGGAGTCGTTTGATGGGTAGGGCCCTAAAGTATCCTTGGGCCCGCGATATGCTTCCAACATCTCCAGATCATCAAGTTCCTCATACCCCGTACGTCTGAAAACAGCGGCACAGTAGCATCGCTCGATATGAATGTACCGGGTGTGTTATTCTCTAGGCCATGACGACTTCAAATCCCTAACTATGGAATTATTTAATTTTTGTTACACAGATTTGCCCGATTACAAAAATCAGAAAAAAAATCTCTTAAAGACAGAGCCAGATCTGTCTGTCTTCTTTGAAATAGATCACTGATACTGAGTTGAGTTGATTATAATAAATAATTACGATGAACGCGCGACGTATTCTAGTAATCAAAAATTAGATTCCTTCGAAGTGCTCTACACGATTTGTTTGTGTTAAAATAAAAAAGGGTGTTAATAAAAACCTACTCGTCAATTATTTACGTTTTAATAGACCAATTGAAAGCGTTTTATAACATTTTGGCAATTAGACTAAGCTATTACTGAGACAAACTGTCCCATTAACGTCAGGAGTCCATTATCTGTGGCCACCGACCGAGTTCTGATTTACGTCCTACTGAATATCAAGCATTTGCAGAGCATCTGTCGGATATATTGACCGATATGTTAACTTCCTTGTTGTGACGTTTGATTTCCTATGCGTTCGTATATATATCGACAAAGTTAGTGTTGTTATTGAATTAGGGCTGCCCCATCCTTCATCCCGACTGACATGGGTTATGTATTTAAAAGATATATAATTAATACGATTTTTCATTTTTTTTTTTTTTTTTTTTTTTTTTTTTTTTTTTTTTTTTTTTTTTTTTTTTTTTTTTTTTTTTTATTGCCTTTGTAGGCAGACGGGCATACGGCCCACCTGATGGTGAGTGGTTACCGTCGCCCATGGACTTCAGCAATGCCAGGGGCAGAGCCAAGCCGCTGCCTACCGCTTAATACTCTCCATAAGCCTCGTTTGAAGAAGGACATGTCATAGCGCTCGGGAAACACCGTGGAGGGGAGCTCATTCCATAGCCGGATGGTACGTGGCAAAAAAGATCTCTGGAAACGCACTGTGGATGACCGCAGTGGCTCCAGGTAGTATGGATGAACTCTACTCCGGTGGCGGGCGGTGCGATGGTAAAAACGAGATGCTGGTATCATCTCGAACAATTCCTCAGAGCACTCCCCATGGAACATACGGTACAAAATACAGAGGGAACCGAAGTCCCTCCGCAGACCCAGAGGCTCCAAACGATCCGAGAGAATGGGATTATCGACAATCCGAACGGCCCTCCTCTGTATGGAGTCAAATGGAAGAAGCTGGTATTTGGGAGCCCCGGCCCAGAGATGGGAGCAGTACTCCACGCGAGGCCGGACTTGTGCTTTATAAAGCAAAAGTCTTTGTCCAGGCGTGAAGTACCGCTTCGCTCTGTTGAGGACTCCCAGCATTTTGGACGCCAACTTGGCTTTGCCTTCCAAATGACTCCGAAACTGGACATCGCTCGAAATGTCGACCCCAAGTATCCCGATACTCTCGGAAGGTTGCAGGGATACTCCTTGGAATTGCGGCGCCATGACAAAGGGGTCCTTCTTCGCAGTGAACGCGCAAACCTGTGTCTTCAACGGGTTGAATTGAACTAAGTTCGATTCACCCCATTTGGAGACTCGCCCCAGAGAGTTCTCCACTTCAGACACAAGTTTTGATCGTCTCTCTTGCACCACGCTCCGAGAGAGACTCTGATGGCCGATATATCGCGCATCCCCCGTGCTATCATCTGCATAGCAATGCATGCCATCAATAGACAGCATGTCATTGATATACAGGATGAAAAGCGTGGGGGAGAGCACCGAACCTTGTGGAACGCCAGCGTTAATGGTCATGGTATCAGAACAGTCACCGTCTACAACGACCGTGATGCTCCGCCCATCCAAAAAGCTAGCGATCCACTTGCAGAGACCCTCGGGGATTCCGTAAGATGGTAACTTCGATAGAAGTGCCCTATGCCAGACCCTGTCGAAGGCCTTCGCGATATCAAGGCTCACAGCAAGAGCCTCGCCCTTGCTCTCCAAGGCTTCAGCCCACCTGTGAGTAAGGTATACAAGAAGATCGCCAGCTGAGCGACCGTGACGGAAACCGTACTGTCGGTCACTGATCAGCTGGCGATCTTCAAGATACTTCAGGAGTTGTGTATTTATAATTCGCTCCATCACCTTGGAAAGCAAGGAAGTTATCGCGATAGGCCTGTAGCTCGATGGGTCCGACCGGTCACCCTTCTTGGGGATAGGGTGGACGTGGGCGGTCTTCCATGAAGACGGAACCCTGTTAGTGCAATAAGAGAGGCGATACAAACGCGTTAGCGCAGGTGTCAGCTCAGGGGCGCACGTTTTCAAAACCACTGCGGGGATGCCGTCTGGCCCACTCGACTTATGGACGTCCAGGAGTCTGAGCTCCCGCCTGACTGCACACTGTGTGAAGCAGATTTCCGGCAGGGAGCTATCACACCGGGGGATGTTCGGTGGTGTGGCACCCCCGTCGTCCACAGTCGAGTTCGAGGCGAAGAGTTTGACCAGAAGGTCAGCCTTCTCTTTCGCGCTGTGGGCCAGATTGTCATCGGACTTGCGCAGTGGTGGGAGACTAGACCTGCAGAAGTTTCCTTCTGCAGCTTTGGCGAGCGACCAAAAAGCACGGCTCCCGGAGGGATAGCTCTTCAATCGCTCGCCAACTCTAGCGACGTGCTCCGACTTCGCCTTGGCAATTACCTTCTTGTAGGACCTGGAAGCGGCGTTATATTTCCGCCTTTCCCCTGAGATGTTAGGATCCCGACGTCTCCTGGCATTATCCCATGCCACGTATGCGGACCGCTTGAGGTGTGCAGCATCCCTGCTGGCATTGTTATACCAGGGTCTGCTGCGACCCCCAACGGGCACTTCAGAGGAGGGAATAAACAATTCCATCCCCTGGAGCACCACGTCTTTAAGACGGTCCGCACAGACGTCAGGATCAGCAGAGGAAAAGCAGAACCGCCCCCATGGGTAGGATGCGTAAAATTCACGCAATCCATCCCAGTCTGCTGACATATACCGCCAAACTCTTCGATACCTGGTCGTCGTTCGACGATCAGGACGAGAGAGTGGTACGGCAGCACGAATAAGGCAGTGATCAGACGATCCAAGCGGAGCGTCGACCACCACACTGTATCCGGCCGGATCTGTGGTCAGCAGAAGGTCCAACAAAGAAGGCTCGTGCCCCTCGATATCTGGGACACGGGTGGGCTGTGTCACTAGCTGGGAGAAGCCGTAGGCCAAGGCGAAATCGTAGGCAGTCCGACCCGGGAGGTCAGTGGTTCTGGATCCCAACCACTCTTGGTGGTGAGCGTTAAAGTCTCCAAGAACCACCACCTCCGCAGATGGGTACTGCTCAAGCACGCGGTTAGTCCCCTCTTGCACATGCTCAAACAGAGCTGAACCTGCATCACTGCTGTGGGACCTGTACAGGCACGCGTAGATTCGGCTACGGCCCCCGTGATCTACGCGCAGCCACAAGAGGGACAGGTCCCGTTGTTCGAGGCCCCGAAGACGGCGACAACAGACATCAGCCCGGACGAATACGCACACCCCGGCTTTACGCAGGAAGTTGTGCTCCAATACGTAGCCGGGGTATTCAAGGTATGAGGTATCATCCGGAGCAGATATCTGCGTCTCCGTTAAAAAAAGCAGGGCAGGCTGCGCCGTCTCAAGGTGGTGGTGTACGGCGTCAAGGTTGCTATGTAGGCCCCTGACATTGCTGAAATCCACATTAAATGTGGAATGGGGGACCGCCTGTGAAACCCTTTTCCTTTTTTTTGTCGTCTTCATGATGTTTAAGTTTTCGGAGAGTAGGATTAGGAGAGGTAGGATGTTGGAGGTGAGATCGAGGCAACACCTGAATGAAGCGCGGAACATAGTACGTGCTCGACCACGGGTTACGTGAGAGACTGACGCAGGGCATGGAAGGGCCCCCAGTCCACTCTGCGTGCGATCGCCGGGATCCACTCCGGTCTCCGACTCCGGCACGACGACCGCACGGCAGGATTTTACACCGGTTGGCGGGACAGCTTCCCGGGGCGGAGTTTAGTAGAGACACCCGGGTTCAGGTCCCCTACTGACCGGCGGGCGGCAGCGGGTACCGTTTCACTGGGTCTCCCTATACCCCCGTCAAACAATCACGCCCCGTGAGTTCGCACGCACGTCTGCTCCGCAAGTTCCAGGCGTCACCAAGACTCAACCCCAACAAGGAAGGGGAAAGGGAAGGGATAGAACTGGCTCTCCAACCCACACGCCGGAACACAGCTAGGCTATTTGGCGGCGGACTCTAGTTGGAGGGTGGTCGCCAGCCAGTCGGACTAGGTCCTACCACTGGTTATGTTTTCGGCTCCCGTTTAGCACCACCCAGGGGTCACTTGTAGGGAATCGCGGGTTAAACCTACGGAAGCGGGAAGCACCAACCCCCAAACCACCAATCATTTTCAAATATATTTTTTTAAAGTGGATTATCGTGCTCTTTTTCAATTTTTATTATTATTTTAATAACAATAGAACAATATTCGTTCTGTCCATAATTCTGTAAAATCATTTATATGAAAATTGAATACCGTTTTCTTAGTTAAGATCAATCAATGGTAGACAAGAGTTGTTTTGCTAATGGCAATAAAAAAACCGTTAAACACTTAATTAACGATAGTTTATTGCTGTCTGTGGTTCGGTAATGATACCGATTTTAGAACGCGTTCAGTTCTTACGAGAGTTCTCGTAAGTTTCATGTCATCTTTTACATTTGGTTTATTTATAATTGTATAATGTGAGAGGATTGAATCATTATAGAAATATAAGATTATCAGCTGTATCCTCGTCCGCTTCGCTGGGCATTTAAAATTAACACTATTATTTCTCACCCCTACAAAGATTCTCATCATTAACGCCCCCGCAATTGGTGTAGGGAGTCCAACACTCATATAAATATTAGCCTATCCATTAAGTTCATGTATTTTCTACATGAATACCAAGTTTTAAGTCAATCGGAAGCATGGTTCAGTAGTTATAACGGAACATCCGTAAAAACCACTGTGGATTTATATATTAGTATAGATGTCGATAAGATCATGATGATTTGTGTCTAATGCATTTGTTTGTGAATTTACAAGCTACCTGTTGAAATGTTATCGCCGCGTTATTCCGACCTAATTTTAGAACACAATGTGAATTAGAAACTGGATTGATGCACTGGTGCGTTCGCGGCAGACATCTTAATGACTGATCTTTATTATTGTGCGACGAAGTCCCTTAGACTTGTTTGTAGTTTCGAAATATACATAATAATATTTTGAAAAGCACCGGTGCTGATAGGGAGATGTAATTAAAACGTTTCCGATATTAGCGAGATGAGGACTGCCAGCCTGACCTGGAGCAATGTTAAGGAGCAAGGGCAAGGTCAAGTGCAGACAGCTTGTGAGTGGTCCTAGGTTTTTTTATTGCTTAGATGGGTGGACGAGCTCACAGCCCACCTGGCGTTATGTGGTTACTGGAGCCCATAGACGTCTACGACGTAAATGCGCCTTGAGATATAAGTTCTAAGGTCTCAAGTATATTTATAACGGCTGCCCCACCCTTCAAACCGAAACGCATTTATTACTGCTTCACGGCAGAAATAGGTACGATGGTGGTACCTATCCGCGCGGACTCATAAGAGGTTCTACCATCAGGAATTACGCAAATTATAATTTTGCAGGTTTGATTTTTATTAGAGGACCAGTGGGGTATTCTATGACTAGGACTACTGCTACCTTCGGGTAATTGACATTGTGTATTTCAATAGCCTATTATTGTGTTGTACTGTATCTGTCTTGGTATAACATACACAAGACACTCTGTGACGCATCGTGTGATCTCTCAACTTAAAACCCTAGTAAAGATTTTAACGTTGCGCTCATCCACAGATATTTATCCGCAATTAGTTTCCAGGGATATTTTTGCCACATACGTTTGATGAGTAGAATATTTGTGATACCAATAAAATAGAGTTTTTAATTTTACAATGTCCTTATGTCAGTCTTTCACGGTACACGCTCGAAATCAGGATAGTGATGAAGAAAATCTAATCTAAAAATCTATATATATATAAATGAATTGCTGTTCGTTAGTCTCGCTAAAACTCGAGAATGGCTGGACCGTTTTGGCTAATTTTGATCTTGAATTATTTGTGGAAGTCCAGAGAAGGTTTAAAAGGTAGATAAATATGATAATGCTCAGAATTTAATAAAAATAACAATTTTGTTTTCCTTTTGATGTGTCCCTCGTCAGACGGATTCATTTTGTTTGTTTTAAGTTTATTTTATACAGAACTTTAGGGTATTTTATTTATCGATTGAGGCACTACGAAGTCTTCCGGGTCAACTAGTCTTATCTAAAAAAAAATATCCAATGAAACATCATAGTGACACAGTCACCTTCGTCTATGTAACAATAACCCATTTCCGCAGTGGGTCAGCTACCTTCACCTCATTAGGTCTACGCGTTATTCCCCCCCGTTCCGCTATCATATTATTTTCACGACTAATGTGAAGATTCCGTCACCCGTACGCGATTCTAATTAATTTATCTACGCGTGTGGTTTCAAAAACGCGCCGTTCGTTGGCAAGTAGCCAGGTCTCGCTCTGTCTGCTGTCTTAAAAGATAGCTTTAGCATCCACCAATCTGATTCGTATTGAATCGGTTTTCCTGTGAGTTATGGGTGCCGGAAATATATATGAGACAAAAGCAAGTACATTCAGTCTGGGAATGCGAAATATCTGTAAAAATCAAACTCAGACTCCATTATACAGTAGTCGTGGTCATTGATCACTAGATCAGTGATCAAAATAAGCAATTCAACCGGTGAGTCAGCCTTCTGTCTTGGAGTGTTTTAGTGTATGTCAATCCTCACCCGGCGAATATTTACGTTGTAGTTAGTCACCTGGGACTCTGGGACTCTCGTTTGATTCTTAATTAGAAGAAAAAAATATGTATGATTCGTAGAATTTTTTTTCTTTGATTCGTTTTTTTTAAATAAACGGATGTTTTAGAAATAAGAACTGAGACAAGAGTTAATGTTAATAGGATACCTATTCTCGTAAGTTCTTGGGAAGCAAAGAAAAATTTATTTTGTATAAATATTTAGGTCTTTTGGATTTTTGAAGAATTTTTAAATCTCAGTAACGTTTTATTTATTATTTGCTTTGATTTTGTGAAATTTCAAGAACATCTTACAGCGTGAGAAGTTATAACTCGTTTGTAAATATATATTTTTTATATTTTGATTGGGTAGATATTACTTGGTTAATTTTATTTTACATTGTTGATGTCTATAGGCTCCGGTGACCGCTTAAGACCAGGCGACTTGTGAGCTCGTCCACCCATATATATATGTATATCTCCCTTGATACATATAAAAACTTTGAAGTTAAACGGGCGTCGTGAAGTTCGTGAAAATTACGAAAAAACCTTCCGAACTTATGTGAACTGCTGCTCCCCGAAATGTGGCGCGTATTTCTTTGTCTCTGCAAATCTTTGCATCTCAATTTTTTCATAACGTTTCAAACATTCTCATCGAAACGTTTTGATTTCCTACTTTGACCAACCAGCATTCTTGAAGAGCGGTGCCTCCGTCCTAAGAACTGTCATTCGTTTTCGTTTGCTAACTTTAATGGTGGTAGGACCTCTTGTGAGTCCGCACGGCTAGGTACCACCACCCTGCTTATCTCTGCCGTGTAGCAGTAATGCGTTTCGGATTGAAGGGTGGGGCAGCCGTAGTAACTATACTTGAGACCTTAGAACTTAATCTCAAGGTGGGTGGCGTATTTACATTGTAGATGTCTATGAGCTCGAGTAACCACTTAACACCAGGCGGGCTGTGAGCTCGTCCACCCATCTAAGCAATAACAAAAAAGCAGTAAACCTTGCTAGCTATTTCCGTTACGACATCGGCTTAGTACATTGCAAACGTATGACTTTAGAAAAGCAAAGACCGAGTGTTGCACTAGTGACTCAGTACTAACATACTTTACAAATAAAACAATCTGAACCTAATGACTCGTTTCTTTGGTCTGACGAGTGACAGTGACACAATTGGAGTTAGTGAGATTCTGTACGTGAGATCCGAATGATTTGTCTATGTGATGCGTGTCTGGAAGAGCTCAGGGATAAGACATCTGTACTTTTTGTGTTCAATGTGTTTTGTTTTATTGTGTTCGCTTAAAATAAATCTTACTCTATTATACTGTACTCAAGTGTAAATAAATCTTGATCGAATAGAAACACTGAGAGAAAGAGGAATTGCATTGCAATTTTTGGAAATTAATTTGCTAAAGTAAAGTATATTCGAAGAATAAGTAAAGAAAATATTTTAAACTATCTGACCCGGCAGACTTCGTAGTGCCTCAATCGATAAATAAAAGACTGACGGGGAACACATCAAAGGAAAAACAAAATTGATATTTTTATTTAATTCCGAGCATTTTCATATTTATCTACCTTTTAAAACTTCTCTGGACTTCCACAAATAATTCAAGACCAAAATTAACCAAATCGTTTCAGCCGTTCTCGAGTTTTAGCGAGACTAACGAACAGCAATTCATTTTTATATATAGAGATAAAAAAGAAAAACATAAAATAGTAGGTTAGTTACGTCCTTCAAACAGAGAAATAAATTCCGCAAACTTCAGTAATCTATCGATCCATTAAGTTTGCGCAACTTATCTTTTGATTATCTCTTACCTTTGATGTTCGCCTACTAACTTTGAAGTCCATAAATAGATTTACACTTTACGGCGCCTCTGTCCTAAATGCGATAGCAATCTTTGATAGAGATCGCACTGATAAACATCAAACATATATTTTTAATTCAGTTGCAATCCAGTGTAGTACATTGTTCGTAAATTGTACGACTTTTTTTTTAATATTTTTTTTTTGTTTATTGCTTATATGGGTGGACGAGCTCACAGTCCACCTGGTGTTAAGTGGTCACTGGAGCCCATAGACATCTACAACGTAAATGCGCCACCCACCTTGAGATATAAGTTCTAAGATCTCAATATAGTTAAAAATTGCTGCCTCATTATAAATTGTATAGTTATCTACACTTTTAAATAAAATTGGTCTATTTATAAAATGTTATCCAAGCGATGCCTCTGCTCCAACAGGACAGATATCAATTCGTTCTTAACACTTCTTCAGATATCCAAGATGAAGAAATAACATTATGTACCAATTTGTAAATTTTATGTAATTGCCGATGGTAATTCTTTAGTAGCTCCATAAGGGTAGGTATCGCGTGCGTATTTCTGCTAGAAGGTGGAAGCTTGCAAGAATGAAGATCAGAAGGAGAGAGAAGGCGGAGTAGAGGGAGCCTGCCACTGAGGACTGGCGGCCCTTCTATTCTGTTTAAATATATTTATCATGCATTTTATTGACCAAAATATTATGTTATGCAGCAATCCACGACCGCGGTCCTATCGGGTAAGGAGAATTTCCAGAGCAAGCAAACTGGTTTTTCTCCAAGATCCCTTCCGTGCCCCTCTAAGAGCTCACGACGACTCCGTAGCTAACGAAGCAGTCATGTGTTCCGAATTGAAGGATGAGGCAGTCATTCTGGAATACAATTTATGCTTAATCCTCAAATCTTAAGGTGGGATACGGGATTTAAATTTTGATAGCCTGGCACTAGATATGCCGTGAGCTCATTTGTCCAGTGAAAAATATTAGATTTGCGCAAGGGCCAGAAACGAAAAGCACAAAACAATCGCAATGTTGTTTTTAAATCTGGTTTCTACAATGGCGGCCTTGATTAAAATACAACGAATTCTTTATTTTTATCTTCGACGTAAATGATTTTGAAATGACATGTAGACGACAAGTCGTAAATTTGTGAACCGAATTAAACTTCGACACATGAAAACACGTGTAGCAACGGCTAGTATCGTAAAGGCGAAATCGTTATTTTCTATAAGCATATATTCTGAGCAAGTCAGACTAGGCGGGTTGAAATAATCTAAAAATTAAGAAACGTAGAAATCAAAATTAAGATAGGTACATACATATTTATAGAATTCGAAGCTTCTTCAAACGAGGCTTG
Source organism: Bombyx mori (assembly GCF_030269925.1). NCBI lineage: Eukaryota > Metazoa > Arthropoda > Insecta > Lepidoptera > Bombycidae > Bombyx > Bombyx mori. The sequence goes on from NC_085128.1 coordinate 2,463,363, forward strand.
TGGAGAGTACTTAACGGTGGGCAGCGGCTTGGCTCTGCCCCTGGCATTACTGAAGTCCATGGGCGACGGTAACCACTCACCACCAGGTGGGCCGTACGCTCGTCTGCCTACACAGGCAGTTAAAAAAAAAAGAATCTAAACACAAATGTTACTGACAATTTTTAGGACTATTATATGTTACGTATTCGTGCTCAAGTATGAATATACTTTGAGTGTATTCTTTCATTTGTTTACCTACACATGAAGTGGAGAGTATTAAGCGGTAAGCAGCGGCTTGGTTCTACCCCTGGCATTGCTGAGATCCATGAGCGACGGTAACCACTTACCATCAGGAAGGCCGTATGCTCGTATGCCTGCTCGGACAGTTAAAAAAAACAGATCTCTAAGATTGACTACTGGGCCGAGGGTTGTCACTTCGATTCCCATATCGGGCAAAACTTCATTTCACGAACAGGTTTGCTTACTTATTCTCTAGGTGTCTAATATCTATTGTAAGTTGACTCCTGTACAAGGAGTTTGACGTTAGTCACGAGTGCCGAGCGTTTTTTTATATTATATTATCTTATATATGTATGTATAAGAGTGTCGTCTTCTTTATCATACGCGACATCGAAAACTGTTTGGTAGTAGTAGGTTGTAAACATGTAAAATAAAACTAAATATAATTATTTTTTTCGGATACGTCAGATATTGTAAAATAAAATAAAAATTACCATAAGCTGTTTTTGTTTACGTCAACATTTTAAGAAAGCATTGTCTCTAAACACAACAAGCAACCAAATATTTTTTTTATTTTTAATTAATTAACTGCTTTTTGTACATGATTAGGTCGATTGAGCGTCATAATTCACTCATCGACTGCTAAGAAAGCAATAATTTATCAACACGCAAGCAAAAGTGAAATCAATTAATTAAGCATTCAGTCGGAATGTGCCTCCGTCTTCCGTCGATTTGTGTGTTAAACAGTTACGGTGTTCCGACAAATGAAAGTGAGTTTTTAACATAAAAGCCTAATGGTGTGATATTTAAAGAACTTAGTAGCCTATCATCAAAATCTCCTAATCAGCACAAATTGAATTTAGAACATGAATCGCATTTCGAATTCATAATGGTAGGCAGCGGCTTGTCTTTACCCCTGGCATTGCTGCCGTCCATGGGCGACAGTAACCACTTACCATCTGGTGTGCCGTATGTTCGTCTGACTAGAAGGGCAATAAAAAAAAGAACAATTTTTTTTTTCATCTAAGAAGAGAGATCATAGGAAAAACATTAGTACAATTAAAAAAATTTTTTTTTCAAACATACAACGTATGTATGTAGAATAATAATTACAAAGAAAAATAAAAGGACCACTTAACGTGCATTCTCTAAAGGCCGGTTGTATAAATCAAACGTAACTGACGATTATATTTAGAAGCAATTAAAGCAATAAACTTAGTTAATGGAGCTCTCGCGTCTCTGTGGTCTAAACCTTTATCAATCCGTTACGGATTATAATTATTATTAATGATATGTTTAAACGGGCTTTCAGACTTTTAGTTGATATGAAAAGTGGATTATAACGCACTAGGAATAAATATTTGCGAATTAATCGCTATTTTAAGCATCAGACATCGATCTGGTTTAACTCGCGGAATGTAATAAAGTGTTTGACATGCAACCTAACCATTAGAGTTTCTCGTTGGCTTTTAACAAATCCCACCCGTCCTGGCTGAGCCCTTGCTCGCCCATCTGCCCTGGTGAAACTGGAAAGGCCTCCGGGCCACCTGTAATCCTTTAATCATAAAAAAAGTCTCGGTCGCTCATGGACATCAACAATGCCAGGATCACAACGAAGCTGCTGTTCAAATTGTACATTTGTTATATTTGTTTTGGGCCAAACTTTCAATACAATTTCCCAAGTAATCCATCAAACATAAAAAATTGAAAAAAAAAAAGGTTTTCACAATGGGTCGTTATTTCAATTCGGTGGTAGATTCCGCGAAGTAGTGCTCTTGCTAGGGCTAGCACTAACAAATTATCTCAGTCTGTCAGTCTGAGAGCCCCGTGAGCTCGCCTACCAGTTAGGTGAATATTTTTCTCGAGGCTATTAAGTGGGACAAAAGGCAGTCGCTTAAAACCATGTAGTAGTAAAAAAAAAAACTTTGGATCTTTACCGTGATATTTTCTAAAATGTTTGCGATATGTTCAATATATTAAGGACAAATCAAAGAAATGATCCTGCGGACACGTAGGTACATTAGAAGAAAAAGCATTTGTGGGATGTTATCACTTAAAATTCAAGTTAATTATAGGTAGCGGTCGGGCATAACCCGTCATTATTTCTGGCACCACATTAATAACACTTTTTAACCAGAGGCTTTAAAACCGTAGAATGAACAACCGATATTTATTTATTTATTTCTGGCACAGAGGATATACATACATTCATGCGAGAATACACCAGCACGAGAATAAGACTATTCAATATAATTTCAGCAGGTTGTAGGTTTAAGGCTGATGTAATATTAGCTCTTATGTTTTAAATAATCTATATATATAAAAATGAATTCTATTGATAACTGGCCTCAACGTTTAAAGAACTGTATTGCAGCCAATGGAAACCATTTCGAATAAGCTTTTTATACTTTAAATTGTTTTATATTTATGTATTAAACTAACACACTGTAAAAGTAATAAATGTTATTTGCAATAGATTTTTTTTCCTTTGTCACAGTATTTATGGCAAGATATAAATGAATTGCTGTTCGTTAGTCTCGCTAAAACTCGAGAACGGCTGGACCGATTTGGCTAATTTTGGTCTTAAATTATTTGGGGAAGTCCAGAGAAGGTTTAAAAGGTGAAAATAAATAAGAAAATGCTCTGTGTTAAAATATAAAAATAACAATTTTGTTTTTCCTTTAATGTCCCCTCCGTCGGACGGATTCCTTTTGTTTGTTTTATCGATTGAGGCACTACGAAGTCTTCCAGATCAGCTACTTGTATAATAAATAACATATGCTATTGATTTGTCGTATTTCAACATTGTCCCTGGAAAGATGACAGCTTGGTTGCAATTTATAGACTGCGATAATTTGAAACAAAATAGGCAGGTTTATTGATTATTTTTAATTCGCCTTATAAGAATAAACTTAAATAAAGAGCGTCGAAAGTTTAATTTCGTTAAAAGCGTTCCTCTTTATTCTCCTCCAAAACCTATTTGATTTGATTAATTGACTAAATTGATTTCTTTAGTACATGTACATATTTTGTTGAATGGAATATAATATTTTAAGTAGAACATAGTCTAAAGTTGAAATTTTGCTGGAATAAAGTCACCTACGTCCATTATAGGTCAACAAAGTACTTATTTGAAAATCATCTGTATGAGTTGTCCTGTGATAGAATCACAAACCAATACAAATAATTTATAATATAATCTAAATTTATCTAAATCTAAATTAATTATATAATCAAATTTCATTTAACATATTTATTTATAATATGTAAATACAGACAACATGGTTAAAATAAATGAAGCTTTCTCTGTGTATGAATTTGTGTTGTCAATACGCGCGGTCGTCGCTCGTGCCAATGCCATCGATCTTAACAAGCGTGTCGCTAATGTTGTTCCTAATTCCGAGAATGTTTGTGGTACAAGTCACGAGATATTCTCCTCTATTTTTTTTAGCATTTTTTAACTATGGAACCTTATAAGGTGAGTTTTTCCTTCCTAATCTGGTAGCCTTCAGAGGCTATACCAGCTTAACCTAACGTGTAGGTGAGCTCTCAGGACTCTAACCTAGCCAAGAGCAGTGCTTCGCAGAATCTACCACCGGATCGAAATCGCGACCCACTGAGAAGTTCCGGGGAGAAACTCAGTAGGCTGTGTCTATGGGTTAGTTTACTTGCCGAAATCTTTGTCGCAAGCCTCGGGTTCGTCGCGAAGAGATTCGGTATACGTATAAGTATTTCGGGTTTTTACCAATAAATATTTTTTATGTTTTGTTTGTATAAATAATAAAAGTAATCAACAAAATTGTTATTTATTTCCAAATTAATTTTAGAGATGGGTTAGATTTGCTTTGGTTTCATATTTCGAGCAAGTAATCTAATAGATACTTGTGGCGGGAATGGCTATATAGCAGTCTTCATATAACAGTGATTTCAATATCCATATTGAACAGTGATCAAAGTCATCGCTGTTGAAAATGATTAAGAATAAGTTTACCTTTCTCAAATAATTGAACAGTTTTCCCTCATCTAATTCCTAGCGTACCTGCAGTTGTCTAATAAAATGCATAACGTAAGTCTCAGGCCGGGAAATCTCTAATGAAATGGCATCAGTGTAATCCTAGATTATGATTCCACTAAAATGACGCACTGATTAAATCGTGAGTCAACGATTTGCACCAAACAAATATTCATCGGGTCGGTTTGTAAGTGTCGTCTCAGCTATTAAGCAATTTCGTTAGTATGCCTTTGAATGTCAAATTGATACATACAATAAAATTATAGAATCATTTTTTTTCCTACCTGTGCTGATTGCCTTGTGTAGCTATTTCAGCTTCACCCTAACATATAGGTGAGCTCACGGGGTTCAAACCGGAGTGTTGCTAACACTGGCCCTAGCAAGAGCAGTGCTTCGCAGAATCTACCACCGGATCGGAAACGCGACCCACTGAGAAGATTCGGCGAGAAACTCAGTGGGCTGTGTCTATGGGTTAATTCGCTCGTCGAGCCCTTCGTCGCAAGCGACGGGTTCGACGAGGACAGTGACCGGTGCTTTTGGTATTTAAAAGCACCGTTAATGGATTGGGAGGATTCGTAATGACGTGTTTTATAGAATCCAATGTGTCTATTCATTGAAGGAAAGTACTTTGACGAAAGAAGAGTAATAATGATGATGAACTGACACAGTGGTGCAGTAGCGCTTCTGGCTGTTGCGCTGAGGGTTGTGGGTTACTACTATACTCTCTATGATGATGTAAGAACGAATTTTATTTAAACACTAGCAAAACATCCTGTATATCAATGACATGCTGTCTATTGATGGCATGCATTGCTATGCGGATGACAGCACGGGGGATGCACGGGGGATATATCGGCCATCAGAGTCTCTCTCGGAGCGTGGTGCAAGAGAGACGATCAAAACTTGTGTCTGAAGTGGAGAACTCTCTGGGGCGAGTCTCCAAATGGGGTGAATTGAACTTGGTTCAATTCAACCCGTTAAAGACACAAGTTTGCGCGTTCACTGCGAAGAAGGACCCCTTTGTCATGGCGCCGCAATTCCAAGGAGTATCCCTGCAACCTTCCGAGAGTATTGGGATACTTGGGGTCGATATTTCGAGCGATGTCCAGTTTCGGAGTCATTTGGAAGGCAAAGCCAAGTTGGCGTCCAAAATGCTGGGAGTCCTCAACAGAGCGAAGCGGTACTTCACGCCTGGACAAAGGCTTTTGCTTTATAAAGCACAAGTCCGGCCTCGCGTGGAGTACTGCTCCCATCTCTGGGCCGGGGCTCCCAAATACCAGCTTCTTCCATTTGACTCCATACAGAGAAGGGCCGTTCGGATTGTCGATAATCCCGGTCTCACGGATCGTTTGGAACCTCTGGGTCTTCGGAGGGACTGCGGTTCCCTCTGTATTTTGTACCGTATGTTCCATGGGGAGTGCTCTGAGGAATTGTTCGAGATGATACCGGCATCTCGTTTTTACCATCGCACCGCCCGCTACCGGAGTAGAGTTCATCCATACTACCTGGAGCCACTGCGGTCATCCACAGTGCGTTTCCAGAGGTCTTTTTTGCCACGTACCATCCGGCTATGGAATGAGCTCCCCTCCACGGTGTTTCCCGAGCGCTATGACATGTCCTTCTTCAAACGAGGCTTGTGGAGAGTATTAAGCGGTAGGCAGCAGCTTGGCTCTGCCCCTGGCATTGCTGAAGTCCATGGGCGACGGTAACCACTCACCATCAGGTGGGCCGTATGCTCGTCTGCCTACAAGGGCAATAAAAAAAAAAAAAAAAAAAAAAAAAAACCCGCCCTCGCTTCGATTCGGAAACATTAAAACAAACATGAAACCAAAAAAAAAAAAAAATTATTAAAAAAAGTAGCCTATGTTCATCAGGGACAATGTCGGCTTCTAATGGAAAAAGAATTTTTCAAATCGGTCCAGTAGTTTCGGAGCCTATTCGAAACAAACAAACAAACAAATCTTTCCTCTTTATAATATTACTAGCAGTGTTAATATAGTATAGATACACAGGTATTATCTAGAAATTTCGATAATAAATGAACAAATAGCATCCTCATATCAAGATGTTAGGAAACATACTAATCGTATTAGAGCTAATTTAGCACAATCATTTGTAGCGGTTATTTGTGTTGTAAGGATGTGCCGTCAACTGGGTCAGACGTAGTTTACGTAGTCCGAATGAGAGCTTTTAGTTTTGTAATCTTTGTTTTTATTGTTCTGATTGGTGATACACTTGCTCATGGCCCATTTGGTGTTAAGTAGGGTTACCGGCGCCCATACACATCAATAACGCGAATGCTGCCAATACCTTAAAACATGACTTCTCAATTTTACAGTGCAACGGCTAATTACGGAAATTATAATTTGTCGTAAATAGATTCGCTTTTGTTTTTATGAATTCACCCTCTTAGTCTTATAGGTACTGCTTTATAGAAATTGTCATAAGACTTCAAAAACGTTTGATCTACTTTCAAAATGAGTATCCTCATATATTTTTAGAATTCACTGTAATCAAATATGCTTATTTCTATATTTTCCCCTATCTATTCGCTTTTAGTCTAAGGGCTATTCCAGCTACACCCAGCCGGATATCTATCTATATTTAAAACACTAGTGGTCCCCCGGTAGTCGAAATTCGACAATAATTTTTATACTTCTATAATTACAGATTTCGCCAAGACTACACTTTAGACAAATTTTAATAAAGACAAACAATATTTAATCTATTCTCAGTTTGACCTCAGACTATAAACAATAAGAAAAGTTCGACAATAAACAAATAGTATGCATGCGTGTGTGTGTGTGTAATGTTTTTTTTATTGATTTAATGTATTTTTATGCATAGTTTAAAAAATTTATTAACATTCTGCACTCCTTCTCTATATTCTCTATAAGGGCCTGGCCACAGCTACTGGCGGTGCGTTTTGCGGTGCGTTGCGAGGCGCGGCGGGCGGCGTGATTTGCGGGGGTATGCCACAGCTAGACTAGTTGCGACGGCGGCGGCGTCAGAGGTGGACGTATTTAGAAAGCCCTATCAAATTTCCCTTTCAAAAGTGGCACGATATTACCTTGAAATAAGTGCGTTCTTAGCTGAAGATATTATTCAATCAAGAATAGGAGCGCACCCAGTAAGAAAAAGAGAGAACTTTGCGAATTTCACCCTATTTATTAGGTATTATATTAGGAATATAAGAACTATCCCGATAAATAGATTATTAATAGATTCAACCTTCACAGATATTACCAGGATCAAATCTAAATTTACCATACGTGTTAATTGCTGATAAAGCCTATCCTCTTAAAAATTATTTGATGCGCCCATATCCACCGGGTGGTTTAAATGCGGAACAAATAATTTTCGACAAAACATTATCCCGGACAAGTGTCACAATTCAGTACGCGTTTGGTATTCTAACTAATAAATTTCGTATTTTTACGAAAAGTGTACAGGCAAACAAAAAGCACGCGACATTGATTATAAAGGTTTCGTGCCTTAACAGAAAGTGATGGAGACAGAGATGCAGATTTTCAGCAGTTTATTTCCCGGTTTGGAGACTCCAATATTCACAATAGCGTACGCAGATCAAGAGGGAATAATCGAGCAACGGTTCAAGCATCTAGAATACGAAATCAATTCAAATTTCAAATTTTATTTCAATAATCCTATCCAAGAGTATCTAGGAAACCATTAGTACCAGAAAATTGTTGTTTTATTTCGTCCCACATTTTTTTTATAACATGCCTATATTTATGATGTGGATGTTTTGACATCCATATTTCTGGTCTACTCAGTATTTCACTAATGAATTGTTCCACATCCATTATATTTTATTAGCTCAACGCGCGGTAAAAACAAAATGATTTGATTCGGTCGCGCGATGCCTCAATGCGTCCACCGACACCGCCGCGCGCGCCGCTCTGAGCTGTGGCCACCTCCATATTGTCTAGTATAGTAATCGGCAAACATCGTGAGCAAATGACCTTGACTGCGCAGAACCGAATTTTAGATCACTTTGGTGGTGAGGGTGAGGCGCGACGGCAGGGGAAATCGTATCGAGCGCGTTATTGGTAGATCAGTCGAACCTTGCGTCCCGCACCGCGCCTTCGTTCCGCTTGCTCCCAAAAGTACGCTTGCGTACAGTGAAAAGTCTATCGTTATTAATCGTTAAGTTATATTTTGTTATAATTGTTTGTTGACTTTGTTGCCATTGCTATTTGTTGAGTGTTTGTTGATTTTTTATAAAAAATACACTATGCCGCGACAAACTGGTGTAGTATTCAAAAGAAAGGGTAGAAAAATTGTGTACGACGTATATTGCTTCATTATAAAACAGGGGAAGAATGATATTATGGAAAAAGTAAAACAGACTTCGGAAGCAACAAAAACATCAGTGAGTACTGTTAGGTGCATTATTAACGAAGCTAAAGGCTCTGGCTTGCTCATCGTGCTTGGGACTCCGGGTAAGAAAAGATCAGGGAAGAAGAAAGTTACCGGAATGGATAGTTTCGTTCAATCTGTAATAAAAAGATGTAATCATAATAACTACATAACAAGCAGCGAAACTCCGTACCGTAGAAAGGCTTCGAAAATTTTAAAGAAGATATACATTTTAATGGCTCGGAATGAAGTTTACGACGAATTATGAAAGAGCTAGGCTTCAGATGGAAAAAAAAAACAGAAAATAATCGGAAGCTGGTAATTGAAAAAAGTAACATTCGATTACTACGAATCGAATATCTTCAAAAAATAATTAATTATAGACAAAAAAGAAGATCGAACCGACCGAGTCGTAAACTACACCGATGAGCCCTATGTCGACTTATCACGATGATGGCTACTCGGGTGATGAAAACAGTGATGATGATAATGGTCAAGATTATGATAACGAAAAAAAATTACAAATACCAGCTTTGCTTCAACTGAACGAAGACCTGGCAACAGCTCTAGTTTTGACTTAATAGAAAGAATATCTATTTTACCCCAAGATTAAATTATCATAATTATTAACCTATATTTTTTGTTGATGTTCTAATAAATATATAAATAAATACATATGTTGATTTTAATAATTTAATTGCATTATGACGCAGAGTAAATAATGTTTTTGCATGTGAGTGTACCATGCGCAAACTTACCCCCACTACGTCAACAAATGCTCAAGAAGTTTGCCGGCTATTATACATTTGTTTCACTCGCACATCGTGCAGCTCATCGCCGCCAGATGTCACGCGCCTCTCACCGCGCCTCGCAACGCACCGCAAAACGCACCGCCAGTAGCTGTGGCATACTTCATAGGTTCATATGATTCCTTCATAGGTTCTAATAGGTTAAAAAATTCTAATTTTATTAATACAGTCGAGGGCGATTAAATAATAATATGAATTATTAAGGCTTACTCCAAAACGACTACTGGTGGTAGGACCTCTTGTGAATCCGCACGGGTAAGTACCACTCTGCATATTTCTGCCGTGAAGCAGTAATGCGTTTCGGTGTGAAGGGTGGGGCAGCCGTTGTAACTATACTTGAGACTTTGGAACTTATATCTCAATTCTCAAGGTGGGTGGCGGCATTTACGTTGTAAATGTCTATGGGCTCCGGTAACACCTTAACACCAGGTGGGCTATGAGTTCGTCCACCCGTCTATGCAATAAATAAATAAAAACTACTGGTCAGGTCTTGGTCTGAAATGGGACTACAAGAGAAGTATCAGCTTTCAAATAAAAAAAGAATCATCAAAATCGGTTCACCTAGAAAAAAGTTCTAAGGTAACAAACAACGGACACTAAAAAAGACAGTTTGAATTCAATTGAAAGTGACATTAGTTGTTGACGGCTCACTTAGGGCTCGCGATTGTTTCCTCACTGCCCCAAATAATAAGTCATTAAATTTAAAGCTCGGATATTGCGCTTGTCATCTTAAGGTCATTTTTATTACGATCGTCCGAAGAAGCAATAAAAATACAATATACATCGAGACGATTGTCGCTTATCGTTCGCTACGAAGCAAAGAACGGATTCTTTTATTTGGACTTAAGTGATCTGTGTTAATTTGGATCGGTATCGTGCCATGAGACATTTCGTGTGATAATTGATCTGAGGACAGTAGCTCATACATGAAAACAGTCTGTTGGGTAAAGATTAGAAGATATTATCAAGGTAACAACTTCTATAACATCTCCGCAATTCGTTAGTAATATGATATTCTATTCATGAAAATTTGCTTTACCTAACAATAGTATCACGCGTATCTCTGGTCACTGCGTAATATAGACCTGTCTCTTCTAGTTCCAGTATTTATTTTATGCGTTCATTTAATGTCTTTATGTAAATTTTCTGTTCCGATATACATATTTTTGTAAAAGAGGCAGCCATGTAATTCTTCTCAGTTAATACTCATAATAAATTGGCAGTAAAATTATGGTTCGTTGAAATCTCCTGCTACTGCTATCTAGTGGAATAATAAACTAAAATAGTTCCTGAATTAAGTGCTGGTTGTCTTATATTCCTACTTATTACGATTTTACTAGTGGTAGGACGTCTTCTGAGTCCGCATAGTAACACCGCACTGCTTATTTCTGCCGTGAAGCAGTAATGCGTTTCGGTTTGAAAGGTGGGGCAGCCGTTGTAACTATACTGAGATCTTAGAACTCATATCTCAAGGCGGCATTTACGTTGTAGATGTGTATGGGCTCCGGTAACCACTTAACATCAGGTGGGTTTTGAGGTTGTCCACCCATCAAAGCAAAAAAAAGACAGACGTGATCATAATGAAATTTAGATAGGAAGGGGTGGTATTTAGTCAAAGAATCTCTCCGGGTTCTTGCGATTATATAATACCAGTGTGGCGGTAGCCATCATAGAACACGAGATGTTTGGCAAATTCCTGAATCCCCCTTACAACATTTTCAAGATAAGCTTGATACAAGTTCCGAACATTCAGACCGTCGGTCTACCGAGCAATATCATCCGCTCGGTAGAAGATCTTCCCCCCGTCGCGTCGTCACACCCTCCACACCAATTAAGGTAATTGACGTATCTAACCCAAAAAATATAATAAAGCTATCAAACTGACATACAAGGGCTCTTATGTCATGCTGTTATACTTTATCTATATATTAATACGTGAAGCAAAAACTTTGTATCCCTTTTTACGAAAATTGTGCGAACGGAGGAGTATGAAATTTTCCATACTTATAGAGAATATAGAGAAGAAGTGCACAATGCTAATATTTTTTAAAAATAAATGCATAAAAGATACATTAAATCAATGAAGAAAACATTACACACACTACATACCATGTATTTGACGCACACACGCATGCATACTATTTAGTGTCAAACTTTTGTTCTTGACGTTTGTTGTCAAATTGAGAATAGATTAAATATTGTTTGTCTTTGTTAATATTTTTTATAGTGTAGCCTTGGCGGAATTTGTGATTATAGAAGTATAAAAAACAATCATAATAGTGTACAAACTTGCAATTCTAATTAATTATAGTCGAATTTCGACTACTGTGGGACCTCTAGTATCAATAAATTGTAAAATGCTGGTAATCATTATTATTTTAACTATTCGTTCTTGTTTAAAACACGTTAAATGAAAATCGAAATCAAGCTGACCTTTCAAAACACTACTTACGAATGTTGAAACAACTGCAGACAAGGAGAGTACGGTAGTTGTATCCAATATCGCTTCGAAAACAAGTATAAATGTGTGCCTTGCAAACATCTGTTTTATCAAGTAATGACGGCTTTGTTTTGGTGCTATTAAAATTTGTCTCCTCCTATTGCGAGGGAGGAATATAAGTTCAACAGAAAGAACTTATTTGCGTATAGTTGCATACTGTTTTTTATTTATTTTTCATGCCTAAATGAGTGGACGAGCTCACAGCCCACCTGGTGTTAAGTGGTTACTGGAACCCATAGACATCTACGACATAAATGCACCACCCACCTTGAGATATAAGTTCTAAGGTCTCAAGTATAGTTACAACGGCTGCCCCGCCCTTCAAACCAAAACGCATTACTGCTTTACGGCAGAAATAGGCAGGGTGGTGGTACCCACCCGCGCGGACTCACAAGAGGTTCTACCACCAGTAATTACGCAAATTATAATTTTGCGGTTTTGATTTTTATTATACCATGTTACTCCTTCATATTGGAAGTCAATCGTGAATATTGATGAGTACGTATTTCATTAGAAAAATTGGTACCCGCCTGCGGGATTCGAACACCGGTGTATCGCTCAATACGAATGCACCGGACGTCTTATCCTTTAGGCCACGACGACTTCAACGTTCAAACGTTTGCCAACGTTTGTTTTCTTTTGTTAACTTTGCATATTATTCATGAGCGATTCTTCCATACGGCCAGGTTTAAGTGTTAACGGTAAGCAATGTCACGGCTCTTATTTCCCATTGGATAGGGTGATGAATAAAAAAAACACAAGGCAGAAATGTCAATATTGGCTAATCTTTTTGCTGATGCGCGAACATCTTTGAATGGAGGCGACCAGTAATTTTAATAATATATTTATGGCTAATTGTCTTTTTTCTTTTTCTTGCCTTTATCCGTTATGTGGGATGTGGAATACGTTCTCTTTCCATTCAAGCCTATCATAGTTATCCTGCCCGTACACCCTGCACTTAGGGTGAAAGTCTCTCGCATATCCCCTTTAGCACAATCCCTTAGTCTTTTAGGTTTTTTAAGGTTATTATGACACATGTAATGGAGAATAAATGTTAATGAAATGTAATTCTTTAAGTTTATTCAATGGTTATGCTAAAATAATGTTTTTCAATGAATATAATAAAAGTAACAATTAATATATTTATTAAAGCGGCGTAGTATCTGTTGTACTGACAGTCAATATGTATAATCATATCAATATTTGCATCCAAATGGGGAACATGATCCGTTATTTGCACAACTGTTCGGAGGCGTTGTTCCAAAAAAAATCTCAACCTACATTTTTAAAGCAAGCATTCCATTTGGGACACGCTATGCATTTATGTACGAGAAAAGTGTTAAACTCTTTACCGTAAAAACTACAATTAGAGTTATTGTTTTCTTCATTGGGAAAAATCGTTGAATTTAAACTAAATTGTAAATGTATTTTGTTTCAGTTCAACAGGTCACTCGTCATGACGCAAACATTCTGTGTGACATTAATTATATTCGTATACTTAGATGAGGAATTTTATTTTATTCATGGCATTCCATTATTATGACTTAAGGCGTTATGATAAGCCGTCATTAAATTACAAATAAAGAAATATATTCGTATATGAAGAGACATCATTTGTTGAGAGAGTGTTAACTATGAATGTGGAAGGATTTAGAGGAAGAGGTAGGCCTAAGAAGAAATGGATGGATTCTGTGAAAGACGATATGGGTAGGAGGGGAGTGAGCGAAGAAATGGTATATGATAGAAGAGTATGGAAGGAGAAAACATGTTGCGCCGACCCCAGGTGACTGGGAGAAGGGCAGGATAATGATGATGATGAAGAGACATCATTTTAACAAGACTAAAACTAGCATACAATATCCACGCTGGCGAACAAGCAAGAAATACGTTTTAATAAATAAAACAGTTAAATGTCAAGCTTTTTGACACGAACGATGACCTCGAATAGGCAGTTGGAAAAGTAACGACTTTGCTAATAGATGTTATGCAAGCAGAGCCCTATGATGTCACCACCGAGTATCGAATTGAACTCAATAAAAACGTGACACGTTTAAAGGCAAGTGCGAGTTATGGCTCGATGATGGCTCAAATAGCTGACAATGATCTGGGTCGGGAGGTTCGACTTTAATGTATGCGAAATTAACTGGTTTAAATTAAGGGTCCAAATTCTTTTCTTGCAACATCACAGCCGTGTTTAAATGTTTTAATATGAGTCGAAGAATGATCCACAACAGATAATAATGTATTTTAAAGGTTGGACGAAAAATCTTTGACTGATAAATGATAATAAAAATATTTTAATTTCATATTCCGACCATGGTTTATGTCGTCATTGTGAAATTTTTCTAAAGGCGGAAAATATTAGCCACGTGAATTACTAAGATCACTATCATTTTACATTAATTTACAAATTTAGGTTTCAATATTCTGTATATAGTATTTTACCAAACAAAATCGGTAACTAAGAATAATGTGAAAAAACACGGGTCTATATGCGAAATAGTTTGAACATTTCAATATAATTTTTATTGCTAGCTCATGATTATTAAACAGCTATAAAACTATTAGCAAGATCGCCCCAAAAACGAAATGTCGCAGTTGTAAAATATATATGTACATAAATTTGAATGAATGAAATCGATTTATTTTCAGTTCGATTCTTTGTAATTAGGTCAAGAGTCCTTGACTATTTTGGATTACGCGAGTTCGTTATAATCTCTATTTACGGTGTCGGTTAATGAGCTTTATCGGCATCCAATAGCAAAATATAAAATAGACCCTGATAACATCATTCAAAATTTACTTGCCTAGATAAAACAAAATGTCTAACAGTCTACTTGTTTGTGGGCTGTGATGATGATTTGGATAAATGATGTGTATTCGAGGGTGACTTTAACAATAATTGTAACTTTTAGGTTTTTTTTATTGCTTAAATGAGAGTACGAGCTCTCGGCTCACTTGGCGTTAGGTGGTTACCGGACCGGTTGGCTATAGCTGTAGATATAATAAATGAAACTTGAAACTATTGATCATAACATTGTCATTAACAAAAACGAATCATAGCAAGCTACTGGTTTGGTTGTTAACTAAGCAATCTTATTCTGTACTCTTCGTTCACTGTTTTACTGGTGGTAGGACGTCTTGTAAGTTCGCACGGGTAGGTACCACCACCTGCTTATTTCTGCCGTGAAGCAATCATGCGGTACGGTTTGAAGAGTGAGTCAGTCATTATAGTATAAAAATAAAACTTATAATTTCTTATCACACGGTGGGTGACGGCATTTACGTTGTAGATGTCTATAGGCTCCAGTAACCACTTAAAACCAGGTGGGCTGTGAGTTCATCCAGCGAACTAAGCAATAAAAATAAATAAATAAATAAAAATAACATTTAAGATACCTGTTTGATTACAGAAACATCGCTATCTGCGTCAAGGAAAACTATAGTTGCAGTGCATTTTGGAAATCTGGCGAAGGTGATACAAAAGGGTGGTCACGACCCTCAGCAGTGAGGAAAACGACGCAACAGAAGGAGCCTAGAAAGGGGAATATTATTTTTCCCTCTCGCCTATGTTTCATATCAGTTACTGATGATTTTCACTGGTGGTAGGACCTCTTGTGAGTCCGGGTAGGTACCACCACCCCACCTATTTCTGCCGTGAAGCAGTAATGCGTTTCGGCTTGAAGGGTGGGGTAGCCGTTGTAACTATACTGATACCTTAGAACTTATATCTCAAGGTGGGTGGCGCATTTACATTGTAGATGTCTATGGGCTCCAGTAACCACTTAACACCAGGTGGGCTGTGAGCTCCTCCACCCATCTAAGCAATAAAAAAAAAAAGATTAAATCATATTCGATTTTAAATTCAAAGCAGTCTCAGTTTGAAACCACAGCAAACAAGTGACTGAACAATATTATTGCGGTTATTTCGTATGTGAGTCTGACTAACGAATTGCACAACGGGTTGCAATGTTTAATTTTATGCATTTCAATCAGATTCGCGAAGGTTGCCCGTGAGTAATTCATGAGAAAATACTAAGTGACGACTCCTTGTGGTTATCCGTGATTTCAATGTAAATATAGAACTCGGTCTCAACGCAGTATTTCCATTTCATTGACGTGTTTAACAAGCTATAAATATGTCATGAGGGGAATATGTAACTATGCATGATGTAAAATCTCCGCCAGTAATATGACCTAATCCGAGATTGTGTTTTAAATGAACCTATGCATTTTACTGTGAAACAATGCGGTAATGTGCTTAAGATATTTTTATAGTAATAATTTATTTCCTTACAAACTGACTGGTCTAGGAGGAATGTGGAGATGGAGACAGCGATAAGGAATGGTATGTGCCGTCATGAATGTGAGTGGGAATAAAATTGACGGAAAGATAATGTTGTTTGAATTAAACTTTCATTTGCTGTTGATATCTAGTAAGGATAACGACTTAACGTTAGTGGTACCTAGACTGAAATGGTAAAAGAGTAAAGCTCATAGACCAGATAGTTAGAAGAACTTGAGACATGAGGTCGATCTTTCTTTATTCGTTTCATTCTCTCGGTAGGCAGCGGCTCGGCTCTGCTCCTGGCATTGCTGAAGTCCATGGGCGACGATAACCACTCACCATCAGGTGGGCCGTATGCTCGCCTGCCTCAAAGGGTAATAAAAAAAATTTTTTTTTTTTAATTCTGTACATCCATATCTTTTTATATCCAAAACACCGTATTACTATCAATATATTACAGCTATACCCTACTCTGACTAAATAGATACTAAATATAACGTTAATTAATACACGATTGAGCTTCAGTATTAACGATATACAAAATGTATTTGTAAAAATCAATGGAGATAAGAATACCGTGGTGAATATTCGTCCCAGTTTCCATTGACATAATAACTAATGATGCAACCGTACCTGCCCGCGTCAACGGTCCGCAGTCGACATCACTACGCGCCGATAAAACTTTACGAGTCTTCCTGTTGTTTCAGTAACCGGATCACGGATCGGTCCGGGACCGACTAATTGGGACATCTGGTTTATATTTGGCAAATTTATTATGGATGTGAAACGTTGGGACATTCTTTGAGAGTGCGGTACGATTTGCCTTTTTTTATTGCTTAGATGGGTTCGACGAGCTCACAGCCCACCTGGTGTTGAGTGGTTACTGGAGCCCATAGACATCTACAACGTAAATGCGTCACCCACCTTGAGATATAAGTTCTAAGGTCTCAGTATAGTTACAACGGCTGCCCCACTCTTCAAACCGAAACGCATTACTGCTTCACGGCAGAAATAGGCCGGGTGGTGGTACCTACCCGTGTGGACTTACAGGCGGTCCTACCACCAGTAACATTGCCTTATCGTATAAGTAGTGCTTTGTGTGTGATTAATGAGAGAAGCAGTCTTTATTGTGATTTTAGGACCGATAGGAGTAAATAATACCATAGCCGTTATGAGACACGCCTGGTGTTAAACGGTAGACATTACTTAGCTCGGACATAGCTTTGCTATTAGATACAATTGTGAACAATCTTACGGCCTACCTTTAGGAGGTTTTCGGAGCTCATAGACATTAGAATGTGAATGTCGAAACTCATCTTGAAATGGGATAGTGATATCTAAACGTGGTTGCAATTCAATACATCCTACCAGAGTAATTTTTTTTTTGTTGCCTTTGTAGGCGGACGAGCATACGGCCCATCTGATGGTAAGTGGTCACCGTCGCTCATGGACGTCAGCAATGCCAGGGCAGAGCCAAGCCGCTGCCTACCATAAAGTACTCTCCGCAAGCCTCGTTTGAAGAAGGGCATGTCATAGCGCTCGGAAAACACCGTGGGGAGTTCATTCCAAAGCCGGATGGTACGTGGCAAAAAAGATCTTTGGAAAAGTAATTGAAAATGATTCACGGTCGAAGTGGTCAGAGCATGTCGACAGGTGCTTTGAGATTTAAATTCTTGTAAATCAAACAAGACTCGTTATTAATAAGCGCGTCGCAAATAAAATCCAAGAATACAATGCCGCGTTGTGTCTCCTACGATCCTTCATGAAAAATAAATCATTTTTGTGGATGCTAGAGTTTTTTTTTTTTCTGTTGTCTGTTTAATTTGTATTTTTAGTTTTGTGAACGACGTCTCTTTACTTTTATGTGATTTATGAATTGAGATATTCAGTTTTTTTTAGAGATTATTGCAGCAGAGATTTTGTTGTTTTTGTTTTTCTATAACTAACGTTTACTACTAAGGATATGTAAGTCTACACGGGTCGGTGTTCGCTGCCTTTTTTACCACAAAACAGACGCGCGTCACAGCTTCAATTGTAGTATAGCCCTTATTAGCCAATGAAAAAAATTAAAATAATTTGTATTTTTTTTTCTGAAAGCTGTTCGCTTCATCTAGCATTCTATAGTATATTTTTTATACATTAAAATATTCGAGACTTATGAATATTGTTGACGAATCTGTGCCAACCTTAATCGAGGTGAAGCACACGATCGTCTTTGGTGGTCTCGTTTATTTGCATCAGTTCTGTAAAAATTGAATGACTCATGAGAAGATGATAATGTAAGACAGAAAATTCTTCGAATAATGATATCATTTGTGTCGTAACATTTAAATCTACTGTTCAAATGATTAATGTTTATTACTGAAATTATATTATAATGTATTTTTTTATTTATTAATTACTATCTGACCCGGCAGACTTCGTAGTGCTTCAATCGATAAATAAAAGACCTAAACTTTTGTATTAAATAAACTTAAAACAAACAAAAGGAATCCGTCCGACGGGGGACACATCAAAGGGAAATCAAAATTGTTAATTCCGACCATTTTCATATTTATCTACCCTTTAAACCTTCTCTGGACTTCCACAAATTATTCAAGAGCAAAATTAGCCAAATCGGTCCAGCCGTTCTCGAGCTTTAGTGAGACTAACGAACAGCAATTCTTTTTTATATATATATAGATATGGGTGGACGAGCTCACAACCCACCTGGTGTTAAGTGGTTACTGGAGTCCATAGACATTTACAACGTAAATGCGCCACCCACCTTGAGATATAAGCTCTAAGGTCTCAGGTATAGTTACAACGGCTGCCCCACCCTTCAAACCGAAACGCATTACTGCTTCACGGCAGAAATAGGCAGGGCGGTGGTACCTACCCGTACGGACTCACAACTGGAAAACTTTATGTCATCCATTCACATTATGTTTTAGAGATTTTTGTATTTATTGTGTAGTACATGTATGTACATACCTTACAATTCTCTTAGTACATAATAATATATAGAGTAGGTATTGACTTAAATGAGATGTAATTATTGTCGTCCTCAAAATAATCGATGCTATTTTTTAAATTAATGTAAACGTTTAAGTATTTATTTCTTCTTCTCAGTCGTTCACTCCTGGCGGAGTGGTCGTGGTTACGTAAGTCTTAATATTTGGTTGGGGCTTTTGAGAGACTTCTCCATCTTTCTCTATATGTGGCGGTACGTGTACACTAAGTAAGGGAACACTTCGTAGATAACTTAACCAAGTCTGTCCACCTTGTGGATGATCGGCCGCGAGAGCGTTGACCGTCTACTCTTCCTTGAACCACTAAACGTTCCAATGAGCTTTCATTACGAATGATATGTCCAAACATATTAAGGATTCGCAATTTCAAGTATTTATAACACGCATAAAAAGTCAACGATATAAATATTATCATCCCTATCTTGTGTCTTTGAGAATCAAGTACCTTTTTACTCGCCATAATCGTGAAATTGCGCAGGTACATATGGACTCGTAAACAAAACAAATTGAGCTCAAGATTACAGCGTGAAATTGTTTTTCAAAATGGCCACAACTTCGTAAGAAAACACTAAAAGGAAAACAACAAAAGACATGATTTTGTTACGTATTGTTATAACAAACTGTTTATTTTTAACGTTTTTAGCGCAGTATAGATAGTATCGCTACACCGAGATCAACTTTTGAATTATTTCTGTAATGTTTATTTT
Source organism: Bombyx mori (assembly GCF_030269925.1). NCBI lineage: Eukaryota > Metazoa > Arthropoda > Insecta > Lepidoptera > Bombycidae > Bombyx > Bombyx mori. Next base: position 2,483,289 of record NC_085128.1, read on the forward strand.
GGACGAAGGATGGTTTTTTAGATTTAGGTCGATTTATGGCCGATAACACATTGAAATCTTTTAATCAAATGTGATTATCTATGCATGTTTCTTTATTCCGTTTTTCTAATTTTCGAATAAATATCACATGGAAACTTCTATTTACAAATAATATATATTATTTGCACACTTTTATTTTCGACGTTGCAGACCAAAAGTAGCTCCCGCAATGCAGGATGCATTTTTTGAAATCTCAAATTATTTTTATCTTTTCAGAACATTAAAGCAATGTACACATAATAAACAGTTTATAATGTTAGATAAAACTTATCTTAATATTACGCATAGTTTAGATAAACGGTATAATCATTTTGATTGTTTCCGACGAAGCAGCTCTCAAAATTTAAATTAGGTACAGATTTAATGTAGTGAACAGTTCGTAGCTTTTTAGGAATAATGCAATGTACTATTAGATATGATGTGAGCATCATCGAGTGGTCAGTTTAGTTACCTATGTAGTCCTTGGGAAGAGAATAAAGTAACTCTTAAAGCATTATTTATATTTATCGCTTTTAATAAAACGACACAAAATTTACGATATTTAAATATTTTAGCAACATATTTTTTATTATTTCATTTCAGTTTTTAAAACAACGTGACTGAATAATTCAATAATTGACTTGGTCTCTATTCGCTTCGTATATCGCGGCGCAACCTACCTATGTTGAATTAAGTATAAACTATTCGTAATCTGATAGCGTTTACTCCGCTAATTCCATTTGTAAATAGAAGTACATTCACTTATCTAACTGCAATCTCAAATGAACTCATTCGACATTTATTTTGCATCTATTGTTGACACAGTTTATAACATATGTCAGTCAATGCTTTCGTTGTTTTTGTGATAGAATTTTCAAGGTTATAAACATATATATATACGGTTAAATTTCGGTTCTAAGCACATGAATCTAAGATTAAATCGATCTCAGAAATAAATAAACAAAATAATTTTTTAAACATCTATGTTCGCAATTTCAACTTTCATTCCGTATGCAGAGAAACGTATTTTGTATAAAAGTATTGATGATAAGTAGAGGTTAGGTGTTGCAGTATTCAAATTAGCATTTCGACTTGTATCCATTTAGTCGTCAGTGGTTATCGGATAGACATCATATCCGCCATCCAGTTTGAGACATAAGACTTAATTTAAGCTTTATAGTATAATGTCCGCTTCACGGCAGATAGGTTTGTGATATTTACGATATCTCAATGGAATATGATTAAAATGAATGAATATTTAATTCGCGGCGTAGCCAACATTTTTGGGTGACGCCCACTGAGTTTCTCGCCAGATTTTCTCAGTGGGTCGCGATTCCGATCCGGTGGTAGATTCAGCGAAGTGCTTGTTAAGGCTGGTGCTAGCAAATTCGCTCAGGTTGAGTCCGTGAGCTCAGCTACCCGTCGGGGCGTAGCTGGAATAGCCTTTTAGACTACCAGCGAATAGGTACGGAAAAAAGACGATAATTAGACACATTTTATTGAGTTTTCAGAAAAGTAATACTTTAAGCCATCTGCAGGTTACATGCACTACATCCGTCTATACGAAATAGGAGCGGTTATTGTATGTATTTTGATTCCCAGAAGCGTGAAACGAGACTTGCTTTGCATCACATTACGAGTCTCGTACAGCACACGCTCTATTTTAATTCCATTCATTTGCAAAATAGGCTAGTTTTGCTCGAATTTGTTTCCAAATTTTAAATATCATTTGTAGGAAAACATGAATAAGATTTAAATCGCTCATCGGGTATATATGAGTCCGTCATGACTGTTAAAAAATGTTATTCATAATCGTTCGGTAGAGTTAAGCCGTATTTTTTAGGTCAGAACATTTCAGACCTTTCACATTATGATGGAGTGTGCGCGGAATGATGATTTGAGATAACAATTCTTTGCAAAATATACAGATTTTCGACAAGTTGGAGGTGTAAATTACGTATTAGCCTTTCCGGAATCCGAAATGGCTAAGTGACTTTATAAAATAGTGTTGGTGGGCCTTCAGAGACGATAACAATTTCCTTTATTTTTTTATATTATTAATTTGGTTACTCTCTTTTGTTACACAATGTAGTGAAAGAAAGAAAGAAAGAAAATCTTTATTCGCCAGAAATATAGTTTACAAGATATAGGACATTGCTTCATATATTTCGCCTGTTTAGGCATGCGAAAATTTAATTTATTTTTATATTAATTATAACACAAAATTTACTAAATCTATCTATTTTTACATTCTATCACTTCTTATTCTAATATTTTAGTATGTACACACTTATCATTTAAAAATTCTTGCACACTATAATAAGCCTTGTCTATTAGCCATAAATATAATTTTCTTTTAAATTGAGTTAGTGGAAGATCTCTTATGCTGTTTGGTATCTTATTAAATATTCTGATAGTCATAGGATAACAGTTTGTATGGTAGTAACGAGTATTTATACTTGGTAACATTAGTTTAGTAGGGTATCTTGTATTAAATTGACAGTACTCGCCACACGATTTATATAATTGTGGGTGCTTTTTAACAAACAAACAACATTCTTGTATATATATGGATGGTACAGTTAAAATATTATGTTTTTGGAAGAATGGTTTACAAGAAGTCAGAGGATGAATATTGCACATGGCACGAACACATTGCTTTTGTGCAATGAACACTCTATTTATGTGACTAGAATTTCCCCAGAGGGGTATACAGTATCTGATATTTGAGGCGACATATCCATGATAGGCCTGTAATGCAGGCCTGTGGTATATTCACTAGGTGAATAATCTCCTTAAATAAAGATAAAAAAAAAAACATTTCAGACCCGGCTTCCTCGAGCTAGTATTACTTGCCTACCATTCGTTTTCACTGATATCTTCACTGTATTTTTCTACTTACCTTCGTCTTCTCAGTGGTAAACAGGCTTGTCTTTTTCTCTTTTTATCGTATCTTTCTTCAGATACGCGTCTAAGATATAAGTTGTTTTTAAGGTGTAATAGTGTTATTAATATTTAATAACGTCATCATGGTAACAGGTTGTAGTACCTAGTAAGTAACATCAAACATAAAATGCATCACAAACATAGATATTAATGTTGTTTGTTAACAGTTTACTAATATTAAAGTTGATAATGCAACATTGTTACAATTGTTTAGTATAAACTATCGCGTGTCTAATCTTGTTCATCATTTTCATATTAGACTTCTACGAACAGCTCTTCAATAAATATAGCGAATTCATATATTGTTATTTATTGCGTACTAGCTGACCCGGTAGACTTCGTAGTGCCTCAATCGATAAATAAAAGACAAAAGGAATCCGTCCGATGGGGACATATCAAAGGACAAACAAAATTGTTATTTTTATTTAATTCCGAGTATTTTCATATATAAATACCTGTTACTCTGGACTTCCATAAATAATTTAAGACCAAAATTAGCCTAATCGGTCCAGCCGTACCATCCGGCTATGGAATGAGCTCCCCTCCACGGTGTTTCCCGAGCGCTATGACATGTCCTTCTTCAAACGAGGCTTATGGAGAGTATTAAGCGGTAGGCAGCGGCTTGGCTCTGCCCCTGGCATTGCTGAAGTCCATGGGCGACGGTAACCACTCACCATCAGGTGGGCCGTATGCCCGTCTGCCTACAAAGGCAATAAAAAAAAAAAGGCGTTTTAGGGATACTAACGAACAGCAATTCATTTTTATATATATTATAGATATGGATAGATATAGATTAGCAGCCCGCACGGATAGGAACCACCATTTTGTATATTTTTGCCGCGAAGCAGTAATAATTATTTTTCGGTGTGAAGGTTGGCATAGATATAATACAATTGAAACGTTGGCTCCACGTTCCAAAGCATCGGGATTTACATTGTGATGCTTATGAGATCCTGTCACTATTGAACGACTCGAGCACTCACCTCGGTAATATTTTTCTTGTATGAAATTGTCTTTTATCTGATTTCGAATTTTAGATTATCTCTATATTATGTAAAATTTACAGGTAGATGGCAAACATTCCAGAGGACGCAGCCCCACGAGATGGTCGGACCAAATACGATCTTCTCTAAACATCAACTTCAACAATGCCCTTCATGAAGCTAAGGATCGCAGCAGATGGAGGGAAATCGTACGGGAGAAACTGATGCAGCGGGGGAGTCACGACCCTCAGTAATGAGGAAAACGACGCGAGGAGGAGGATGTAATTTTTTTTTTTTTTTAAATTGGAGGTTAAACTTTTGCAATAATAACGGCATAGGTAATATTGATAGTAATGGTAAGCGGTGGCTAGGCTCCGCCCCTGGCAATGGTTATTTCTATGAGCTTCTGTAACCACTTGCTATCAGGTGGACGGTACGCTCGTCTGCCTACAAGGGCAATAAAAATATCTTAGGATAGTTCCTTCATGTTACGTTTTCAAAACGTTTGCACAGATTTAGAACTGTAGAACTTTGGATCGAATTGACATGAATGTTCAGGCGCCTGAATATATTCTGTGGCTTTTTTTTTACCGCGCAAACTTTATCCCAATTTTCTATTATTTTATTTCCAACTTCGCTGTAATTCCCGAAAATGACAATCTACCAATAATAGTGAAATGATAGTACTCTAAATTCATATTATCGAAGGTTGAATTTGCGAACACGCTAAATATGCGACCAATTGTACACGGCTCAGAATGTTAAGGACACACCACTTTAGTTTTAGTGCAAGCAATAAATTCGAATAAAGGCGCTGACAGGTGGCCCCGGCGCCCGACGAATTAATATAATTGTAGACCAGGCCTCAAATTAATTGCTTTATAGCGCTTTTTATACTTTTATAGTCAATGAATGACATTTTCCGCTAAACGTAATTGGATGAATGAAGATTTGAAGAATGAAAATTGTTTAATGAGCTAGTCGATCAGCTGGTTTGTGCAACAAACTAGTGTATAGGCCTAGCAGCTTACGCGGCCATTTTTAGAATTCTCTAGAAGGTAGAAGAACGCTATCGGGCACTATATCAAAATGGTGAAAGGCGTTAGTTAATTTTACAAGATGAAAAATTAATTGTCCAATTTCACTAAATGAGAACTATTAACTGTAAATGGAATAAACAAAAGGAAATAGAATTGTAACTAAATGGATCTCATTTTAAAAGTAATTTGATTTACATTAATCGAGCGATGAGAATACTTCTTCAGTAAAAGTATCAGGCTAACGGTTAATGTGTGATACGATTTTTTGTAGGTATGATAGACTATTAGAAGTATTAAATGAGAATTTTAATGAAAAAGATGGTCTACTTGGGTAGACCAATGTTTGATTTATTAAAGAAGCGAGTTAAGACCTTACTTTGCGTTAGGTCTTAGCCAAAGTACTAAATTGAAACGTGATTGTCCATTTGGAGACATTAATCTAAAAAAAGTAAGATAGAAACGACAATAGATTCAGAACAAGACCTAAATAAAATACATTTTTATCGATCAATAACAACTAACTACTTGTTTCGTTTACTATCCGAGACTAATGTGAGATCATTACTGTTAAATATCTAATAAGCAATGTCTAATAGTATCTATGTTTTTGTTTGCATCATTTTCCGTTTCCTGTATAATCTACAGACTCTGTCAATTCAAGAAAAAAGTAATGTTCACTCTGCTAAATGTGTATTAATAAAAAGGAATCCAGTAACATCCAAAATACAGCAACCTCCTGTGACAAACAAATTATCAAAAATTACCTTGCAGGCGAAGAGCGCTTTCTGCCACGTGGCTTCAGTATCACTGAAGAAATAGCAGCTGTGTCCGAGCCGGATAAAAGAAGGCGGACACACGTACGACATCTTTGTGCTATTTCTCTGCGCCTCCACGCCTCGGCCTGTTCAACCAAACAAATGTTTATTTAGCAAGCACACTCTTGAAATATCGAGGTTGTGAGACGTATTTTTATTTTTACTGATGGTTGGACCTTTTTTTTTTATTGCTTAGATGGATGGCTGGATGGTGGGCTGTGCTAAGCAATCAAAAAAGAAAAGAAAAGAAGTATACATTTAAGATCCGTGACAACGAATATTGGAAGACCAATTACCTAATTTATACATTGGCATTGATAAGTAGACAACACCTGATGGACCCAGTAGTAAAATGATATCGAAAGCACAAGGCATTGAAAGACCAATTGTCACATTTGCCAGACTGCAATTAATTCAGCTATATTATAATGATTTTATATCTGAAGGCTTTAATTTGTTTGGGTCATAAATGACCGTGTTTGGGTACAGTTTCAAACACCAATTAAAATGGATTCCTCACCTTAATGCTTACATATTTTTATAATGTTTAACTCCCTCCTCGCAACGTTACTATATATCTGCCTGCCAATTTCTATCAAAAACGCATTCCACATATTCTTGATTATAATGGAGATTTGGAGTTTAGTTTAAAATTTAAGTTTATTAGGAATTTAAGTTGAAGTTGTTCGCTTCGCACCGGCGCGGCGGGATTATCATCAAGAACAGTAAACTAAAGCAAGCATCAAGGTCGCAAACTTCGAACGTCGAACACGATTCGCCACTTAAGTCACCACATTTGACAACGACTAAAGTAATTCGGTTGAAAAATCGCCTATTGTATTCTTATCGCGACGATCAGAGTCCGGCAGCCGATCCGATTATTAGCCAAAAACACGAGTGGGTGGATGTTTATTAGTGTGTCGCGAAATCTGGGCTCTTAATAGATGACGTGATATTGTGTATGTTGCAATATAGTTGACAGTTTCTTTCAAGGAATTCTGTCCTCTCGTGGGTTCATACCACTAGTCCTTTTTTTTATGATTGAAGGATTACTGGTGGCCCGGAGGCCTTTCCAGTTTCACCAGGACAGGTGGGCGAGCAAAGGCTCAGCCAGGAGGGGTGGGATTTGCTAACAGCTACCCGAGCGCCTCCGAAGGAGACCTAACAGCTCAAGAGTAGCTGCGTCGCGAATGAATCTACTACCGGATCGGAATCGCGACCCGCTGAGAAGATCCGGCGAGAAACTCAGCGAGCCTTTTCATGGCTTAGGATACTAGGTTAGGATACTACTACTAGGATAGGACCACTAGTCCTACCAGCGTCTCGTTACCAGCGCCGAGGTTACTGGACTTGAATGGGAGAAAATGGCACAGTATCTCCTAAATGTATATCTATCGTCTAACATTTCGCTACCTTGATGCTACACGAGGCAGGATATCGTCGCAGTCAAACCAAAATCTGCTATGTGCAAAAACTTTATTTTTAATTAACGAGTAAAAACATTTATGTATAAAATTTTATATGAAGGTGAATTTTAAAGAACTATATCAAATGATAGCTATAGATAAATATTAAAGCTATAGACAAATAACAGTTTTTTTTTTATACAGTAGATAGGGCTGTGAACTATACGAAAAGGTCAAAAAGTTAAAATCTCAAAAGTGCACATAGCAGATTTTGGTTTGACAACGACAATATTCTAGTTGTCATCTTTTTGATTGTACCATGATCCTAATTTCTAAAAAAATATCCTAATATTTATTTACAGTTTTTGATCTAAGAGTTATGGTCTCTAAATCTATATTAGTTTGATTTTTCTAAAAGTTGACCGATTTTGTGTCTCCGTTGTCGAGTCACATGTTACAGTCTAGACGTAATCGTTCTGTTTGAACATAATTTAGAATATTCATTTTATCTCATCGGACCGTAAACATGTCTTCGTTCAAGGCTAAATGCCAATAACCGGACTGTCTGACATTTTTAAAAATCTAGACGTTAATAGAGACACAATCGTTTTAAATAGGCGCTTATAACTTATTTCTTTAACAAAAGCTCGTGAATATTTGCGAGACATTAAAATTTGTTTCATAATGGAGTTGTTTATTAGCTTTTTATATTGGTGGCTTGACGGGTTCACAGCTGACGTGGTGATGACTGATTACCGGGGCCCGTGAACATCATGGACGTGTGCGCTAACCTTCATGAGTCACGAGGTCAATTTTAAATCGTATTGTTTTGTGTAACGGTTGTCCCTTTATTTTGCAGTAATAATGCACAATACACACTTTATTGGATGCAACTGGTAGATGAAATAACTAGGAAATAGGTTCCGTTTTCGAATACTTTAGAGATTTCGTGGTCACGGATGGCGACAAATTAGACATTTCAATGTTGTACTAGCTACCGGCGATTTTTCTTTAATAAACATATAATTATATTGGGTATTCCAGAATAAATAAACAATAAAAGACATAATTTTTTTAAGTTTTCTGTTATGTGTATAATGAGAAAACAACATTTAAAGCCCTTAATTTAATAAAATTATTATATTTAACAAACTGAACTTTCTTTTTATTAAATGTCAAACTTCACTGAATGACATATAAGAAAAATCCTTTTTATAAAACTAAAGAGGTTTAGACTATGAAGATTTTTCTTTACAAACATTTTAGAGATCATTTTATTTTACACTAAAGGAACTAAATAATATAATATAATAATGCCTTGAGTACTCACAGTTAAATAGATAATAAAAAAACGCAAGATTAAACCGTAAAAGTACTTTTAATTGTGAAACGAAATATTTACTGACTCCAATAGCGCGGGGAAATTATCGATATTTAAATTTCAGCACATTAATAAATCAGCCGCTATGATTTTCGATGATGCCTTGAAAACAACTAACTAATTGGTCAAGCTCACGATATTTGTAACATCTGTGTTTGTCTAACCTCGAGTTATGAAGTTTTCATCTACACGGCCCTTAATGTTGAGATAATTTAAATAAACTAGAGGTCCCGCAGTAGTCGAAATTCGACTATAATTAATTGGAATTGTAAGTTTGTACACTATTATGATTGTATATTATATTTCTATAATCACAAATTTCGCCAAGGCTACACTATAAAAAAATATTAATAAAGACAAACAATATTTAATCTATTCTCAATCTGACCACAGACGTCAAGAACAAAAGTTTGACAATAAATAGAATGCATGCGTGTGTGCGTCAAATACATGGTATGTAGTGCGTGTAATGTTTTTTTTATTGATTTAATGTATCTCTTATGCATTATTTAAAAAAAATATTAGCATTGTGCACTTCTTCTCTATATTATCTATAAGTGTAGAAAATTTCATACTCCTCCGTCCGCGCAATTTTCGTAAAAAGGGATACAAAGTTTTTGCTTCACGTATTAATATATAGATAATACTCACATTGAGACCAGAAGACAATCAGTAAGATGGCGGCTGTTGCAGCCAATCGTCTTCTCTCGGAATCTGCCATATTTCAACGTTCACTTGACCCTACAAACTGACACCGACACTCAGCTGTTCGCACTCACAATTCATATTTTCACTCTATAACACTAATTCAGTAATCAAGACATTTTGTGTTGTAACTGAATGAACTCGACTGGAAAACCTGAAACAAAGAAAGAACGTGGGTTAGTGATTTAAAAAATTGCAAAAGAGAATAACACTTTTTCACCTTCAAACTTATATAAGAAAACTAGCTGACCCGGCAGACTTCGTAGTGTCTCAATCGATAAATAAAAGACCTAAACTTTTGTGTAAAATAAACTTAAAACAAACAAAGGGAATCCGTCCGATGGGGGGGGGGGGGGGACACATCAAAGGAAAAACAAAATTATCATTTTTATCTAACTACGAGCATTTTAATATTTATCTCCTTTAATATTTACCTTCTCTGGACTTCTACAAATAATTCAAGACTAAAATTAGCCAAATCGGTCCAGCCGTTCTCGAGTTTTAGTGAGACTAACGAACAGCAATTCATTTTTATATATATAGATATATAGATTTTTTAATTTTTATTGCTTAGGTGGGTGGACGAGCTCACAGCCCACCTGGTGTTAAGTGGTTACTGGAGCCCATAGACATCTACAACGTCAAATACGCCACCCACCTTGAGATATAAGTTCTAAGGGTTTCAGTATAGTTACAACGGCTGCCCCACCCTTCAAACCGAAACGCATTACTGCTTTACGGCAGAAACAGGCAGGGTGGTGGTACCTACCCGCGCGGACTCACAAGAGGTCCTACCACCAGATTACCGCTTGTCTGTATTAATATACGATTTGAAGGATATGTTTACTAATTAGTGATAAATATTAATGTGGATATCAGTGTCTTTCCCATTCCTTACACAAAGCAATCACACGTTCAATCAGTGGTAAAATCTTAAGTCACCCAATGAGTGGTGCACTTCGTGTGATTTAAGGCCAAGTGAGTCTTTCAGTTAGTTCACCATAATTATTTCAATCATATTCTGTTTAATAGTTCATAAATCGTTAACTTGATTACTATTGAAACTATTTCCTTCATTAATCTAAATTCTGCACGGGGTGATCTGCAATGGTCTAAATTATGGTTGCACTAAAACGATTTAACGATCTGGATCTAGATTAATCTTCATTACTAGACTTTCTGACCTAAATTCTGGTCTGAGTGCATTTTCATTATGTCTGTTTGCTTGTGGTTGCGTGGACGTTTGAATGTTTTGTAAATTTCACTTGAACTTTTATACTGAAACTAGTTTAATTTTAAAGCTTGTGCGATCTTTGTTCTATAGAAAAGTAGAACTAGAAATAATAAATCGATAAATCGACCACAGTTCATTTTTTACGTTAGATTATGATTAATGTCCGTCCGATGGTTGTTTTTTTTTATGATTGAAGCAATACTGGTGGCACGGAGGCCTTTCCATTTTCACCAGGACAGGTGGGCGAACAGCAAAGGCTCAGCCAGGAGGGGTGGGATTTGCTTACAGCTGTCCGAGCGCCCCCGAAGAAGACCTAACAACTCAAGAGCAGCTGCTTCGCCAATGAATCTACTACCGGATCGTAATTACGACCCGCTGAGAAGATCCGGCGAGAAACTCAGAGAACTGATACATGGGTTAGGTTGCACGTGGAACTCTTTGTTGAGTTCTAAGAGTACGGTTACCGGAGTCCCTAAGCCTGTTCCTAGTGTTAGAGCTGAAGGCGTCTAATGCAAGAGTTATTGGATCTGATGGATCCGTAAGGACGTGTCTAGGGCGACGACGGTGACTTGCTCCTGCGTGACCGATGGTTGTCTGGAAGAGATCGCTTTTAACGTTAAAATCTCCTGTTTTACTTTTCTATTTAATGGATTAGAATTTGTGTTTTTTTTTATATTGGTGTACAATAAAGCATACTATATTCTATTTCTCATTTGCTATTTAAAAAGGTGTCGTAAGATCGTGGGAGGCAGCCAGCCATGCGATAAAATTTCTAACATCTGATATTAAAATAAAAAATTAAACAAGGAACTTACATCGTTCCGGTATTAATTACTGAGCTAACAAGTGCATTTTAAGCCCTAATGATCCTTCTCTTCGTGTAATATAATACTGGAAACCACAGAGTAACTCATGCGTAGAGTTTCATGACATGACGGACGCTTCTAGATGATTCTTAAATGTTTTTGTGTTATTTTACTATGTGAATATTATTAATGCTGTTAAAAATAGAATTCTCTTGAGAATGTTGTGCTCGGGAGAGTGATTGTTACGTCTGCTTTATTTCATTTGTGTATCGGGTTTGATTTTATGAACACATGTAAGGAGGCATATTTGATTATGTTTCATTGAAATGTAATCGGAACATAACGTCGTTTAATTTCTTTTAATAAATTTTGTTGTTATTAACTTATAGAGCGATTTTTTTATTTTTTTATTTATTGCTTAGATGGGTGGACGAGCTCATAGCCCACTTGATGTTAAGTGGTTACTGGAGCCCATAGACATCCGCAACGTAAATGCGCCACCCACCTTGAGATATAAGTTCTAAGGTCTCAGTATAGTTACAACGGCTGCTTCACCCTTCAAACCAAAACGCATTACTGCTTCACGGCAGAAATAGGCAGAGTGGTGGTACCTACCCGTGCGGACTCATAAGATGTCCTACCATCAGTAAAAAGCGATTGCCTCAAATAGAAAAAATATTCTCACTGGATCTTCTAAGTGAGTCGCGATTCCGATCTGGTGGTAGAATCAGCGAAGAACTAACTGCTCTTGCTAGGGGAAGTGTTAGTCAAAGTCTCTCAAGTTGAGTCTCGTAGCTCACCTACAAACCGCGCCTGGTTGGATTAGCTCATTATTGTTATTATCAACTTGAATTAGGTAGGGAAAAAACAAAATTTAAAGTTGGTCAAATCGTGTCTAAAAATTAGTAATACTAAATATACAATTGAGACTTAACAATAAAGACTATATTTAACGGACTATCTCCCTTTTTAGTGTTTTAATTGAGTTGTAGTTTTAAATTTATCGATATTTCAGCAATGTCACAAAATCCGGTTACAAATACTTTTCATAATAAAGCCTTAATTGCATTGTAAAACTGTTGCTTCACTCTTCAAATGCACGGCTGTTTCTCGGCTGAAATAGGATGTTTCACAACATACCGATTGTGATGTAATGCCACCATCAATAATTTCACAAAACTAGAATATTTTTTTTCTAGTATACGTTTCTATGATATACAAGCATTTTTAGGATCGAAAGATTGTGTTTGACCCGGATGGCGTTATCGTCGTCTAAGTAGTTAGTGAAAAAAGGTCAAGTACACACGTATTCGTCTAAAACATTATCACCTACCAGAAGAGTCGTCGTGGCCTAAAAGATAAGACGTCCGGTGCATTCGTGTTGAAGCGATGCACCGGTGTTCGAATCCCGCAGGCGGGTACCAATTTTTCTAATGAAATACGTACTAAACAAATGTTCACGATTGACTTCCACGGTGAAGGAATAACATCGTGTAATAAAAGTGAAACCCGCAAAATTATAATTTTCCGTAATTACTGGTGGTAGGACCTGTTGTGAGTCCGCGCGGGTAGGTACCACCGCCCTGCCTATTTCTGCCGTGAGGCAGTAATGCGTTTCGGTTTGACGGGTGGGGCAACCGTTGTAACTATACTGAGACCTTACAACTTATATCTCAAGGTGGGTGGCGCATTTACGTTGTAGATGTCTATGGGCTCCAGTAACCACTTAACACCAGGTGGGCTGTGAGCTCGTCCAACCATCTAAGCAATAAAAAAAAAAAGATTTGTATGCTATAGCGTCATCGCAAAATTACACAAAAATACCCCGAGGGTCTTTGTTTAGGTCACTGACTGTATCATGTGTCTCTATATATAGTCGTTTGATTATAATTAACAGTAAGCGACGTTACAAAACTAAATACAGTCAAACCTGGATAAGCGAGAGTTCAAGGGAGCACAATCTCATTCTCGCTTATAGAGGTTTCTCACTAACCCGAGTTTCTCGCTAATGCTCCCTCTGAATTTCGATTCGCGATTTTCCGCATTCAAATGCATTCACTATTTTAAGTTTATGACTTTAATGACAGTACTTTAATTTTCTGTTTTTACATGATGCAGAACAGAACTTTCCCCCGGTTCCGACGGTATATCCAACCGCGTTATTAAACTTCTACCCGTCCAACTCATCGTGATGTTGGCATCTATTTTCAATGCCGCTATGGCGAACTGTATCTTTCCCGCGGTGTGGAAAGAAGCGGACGTTATCGGCATACATAAACCCGGTAAACCAAAAAATCATCCGACGAGCTACCGCCCGATTAGCCTCCTCATGTCTCTAGGCAAACTGTATGAGCGTCTGCTCTACAAACGCCTCAGAGACTTCGTCTCATTCAAGGGCATTCTTATCGATGAACAATTCGGATTCCGTACAAATCACTCATGCGTTCAACAGGTGCACCGCCTCACGGAGCACATTCTTGTGGGGCTTAATCGACCAAAACCGTTATACACGGGAGCTCTCTTCTTCGACGTCGCAAAAGCGTTCGACAAAGTCTGGCACAATGGTTTGATTTTCAAACTATTCAACATGGGCGTGCCGGATAGTCTCGTGCTCATCATACGGGACTTCTTGTCGAACCGCTCTTTTCGATATCGAGTCGAGGGAACCCGCTCCTCCCCACGACCTCTCACAGCTGGAGTCCCGCAAGGCTCTGTCCTCTCACCCCTCCTATTTAGCTTATTCGTCAACGATATTCCCCGGTCGCCGCCGACCCATTTAGCTTTATTCGCCGACGACACGACTGTTTACTATTCTAGTAGAAATAAGTCCCTAATCGCGAAGAAGCTTCAGAGCGCAGCCCTAGCCCTAGGACAGTGGTTCCGAAAATGGCGCATAGACATCAACCCAGCGAAAAGTACTGCGGTGCTATTTCAGAGGGGAAGCTCCACACGGATTTCCTCCCGGATTAGGAGGAGGAATCTCACACCCCCGATTACTCTCTTTAGACAACCCATACCCTGGGCCAGGAAGGTCAAGTACCTGGGCGTTACCCTGGATGCATCGATGACATTCCGCCCGCATATAAAATCAGTCCGTGACCATGCCGCGTTTATTCTCGGTAGACTCTACCCCATGATCTGTAAGCGGAGTAAAATGTCCCTTCGGAACAAGGTGACACTTTACAAAACTTGCATAAGGCCCGTCATGACTTACGCGAGTGTGGTGTTCGCTCACGCGGCCCGCACACACATAGACACCCTCCAATCCCTACAATCCCGCTTTTGCAGGTTAGCTGTCGGGGCTCCGTGGTTCGTGAGGAACGTTGACCTACACGACGACCTGGGCCTCGAATCAATTCGGAAATACATGAAGTCAGCGTCGGAACGATACTTCCATAAGGCTATGCGTCATGATAATCGCCTTATCGTTGCCGCCGCTGACTACTCCCCGAATCCTGATCATGCAGGAGCCAGTCACCGTCGACGCCCTAGACACGTCCTTACGGATCCATCAGATCCAATAACCTTTGCATTAGATGCCTTCAGCTCTAATACTAGGGGCAGGCTTAGGGACTCCGGTAACCGTACTCGTCGAACTCGACAAAGAGGTCGACGTGCAACCTAACCCATGCATCAGCCCGCTGAGTTTCTCGCCGGATCTTCTCAGCGGGTCGCGATTCCGATCCGGTAGTAGATTCATTCGCGAAACAATTGCTCTTGAGTTGTTAGGTCTCCTTCGGAGGCGCTCGGGCAGTTGTTAGCAAATCCCACCCCTCTTGGCTGAGCCTTTGCTCGCCCACCTGTCCTGGTGAAACTGGAAAGGCCTTCGGGCCACCAGTAAACTTTCAATCATAAAAAAAAAAAAAAAAAAACAGAACTTTCCTTCGCAATTGATTAACGATAAACTGAGTAAGTCCGACAAACAGGACGGTACACAGGCACACGTGTCCATTCGAAAATAATGCAATAAATGAATACGATAAAATAACAACGTTATTTAGTTCCACGAAATAGAATAGGTTCAATATTCACGAGAAAACAATACAAAAACAATGATAGGAAGTTCCACGAAAGTTAAAAATGAGTCATAAAATAGCAGATGTTAAATTTGTAATTTGTTTTGTCATTTGTTCCTCCTAAATAATATAAATAAATACTTAAGCTCGGCTGTCGCTTATAGAGGTATAGGATAGGTAGCAGTCTCACTTACGGAGGTCCATGAGGAAAAACGACTCTCTCTTACAGAGGTTTCTGTTTCTCGCTAATAGAGGTTTTGGGAGCTTAAAATGACGGGTCCTTGCTATTACTCTCACTTATAGAGTTTTCTTACTTATCCAGTTCTCACTTACCCAGGTTTGACTGTATATAAATGGGCATAAAATCATTACGAATATTTCTAATCCATCACCAATTAAATAATCGTAATATATTTCAACTGCACTCAATTTGTGTTGGTCCATATGCATACATACACAGCGTAGTTTACAATGTTTGTTTATGATATATAAACCAGCTGCAATTATCGGTAGACTATTGAATGCTAAGTGAATATTTTGATTACAGGGATTTTAGTTTTCTGTGTGTACAACTCTTGATTTTAAGTCAACATTTGTGAAAATATTTCATTATTACGAAACATAGCACTGTTCCTTATAGGTATCGTCGAAAATGATTAATTAAGACGCGATGAAAGTAAAAATTAATTTTAAATCGAGTCTAAGATTGGCGACTTATTTCATTATAATATTTCGCTCCGTCTTAAAGAAACACGTTGGTCTTTCCCATGTGAGTTGCAAATAACGTCTAAAGGATTCACCAGAGGACAAGCAGTTGAATTCTTTGAGTGTCATACAAGCATACGATCGCCAACTGGACTTTGGTGGCAGGGCGTGACGTGAATGTATGAAGCACGGATAGTTACCACCGCCCCGCCTATTTCTGCCACGAAGCAGTAATGCGTTTCGGTTTGAAGGGTGGGGCAGCCGTTGTAACTATACTGAGACCTTAGAACTCATATCTCAAGGTGGGTGGCGCATTTACGTTCACCACCAGGTGGGCTGTGAGCTCGTCCATACATTTAAGCAATAAAAAAATAAAAGAAGCACAGGTACGAAGAGTAATGACCGGTGAGCATCGCCATCTTGATTATTTCTGAGGGGGAGAAGTAACGCACTCCGGAATGAAGGGTAGAACCTCAAGCTACCTTTGATTTTTATTACGCGACGCTATTTAACCGCGCTAATCCTTTATGAGCACCCTTTTAGTATAAGTACTTTGTTAGCAAAATTCTCGAAAACGGTTCTTGGATCCGGTATTTAAAGTAAACAAACCGCAAACACTTTCGCTTTTGGTTACAGTTCTATGAAGTTGCAATACAAACGAGCGCTGTGTTCCGTCCATTATCGTGCATTATCTACAAAGGTATGTATGTACGTCTCAACAACAACCGCGGCTTCGGTGCAGTGTTCTCGAGTGGAGCTCTTGTGCGTAACCAGTAGGGTTGACACTACGAACACGAAGTTGTTTAATGTTATTTAACTCTCTATATATTTCTGAGCGAAATCGACTGCTCAGGATTTGTTACGTTTCAAATTTTTGTACTTTGGCCCGAAATACTAACAACAAATTTTCGAGAATTTTTTTATACAATTATAATAATAATAATAATAGCCTTTTTATTCCTAAACATAGGGTTACAAGAGGTCCCTAAGTTCGGTGTGCCTTTTGGCATAGGCCTCCTCAAATTCCTTCCAATGGGTCCTATCCCTTGCTACTCTCAGCCAGAATGGTCCCGCTGTCTGCTTCAAGTCATCTTCCCATCTCCTGATTTGACGACCCCTACTTCGTTTGCCGTCTCTTGGTTGCCAGAGGGTGACTTGCTTGCTTGTTTTTATACAATTACTGTATAACAATGATTTTTTAAATCATGATGCGGTGTCTAATTGTTACAATAAGTTTAGAGCACTGTTACTGTATGTCCACTCTCTCAAAATTAATATAGGCTAGTAATTTTATATATTAGTATTTTTTATTATTATTTAATATTTGCCTACTAATTTGATTATCTTCACGTTTAGAAGGTAGACGACGCTAAAATCGTTGAAATATAAAATATTATATAATACATCCATATTTTTCATTCTTTGTATTTTTACTTTTTTTGCTGTAAATTTCTTGTTTCTCCAAATCTAAATAAAGTTTAAAGTGTAATAAAAAATTGTGTATTAAAAAAAAAAGGTATAAAAGGTTTTATAATGTAAAATTTATTTAGCGCAACCCTATTCTCAAGTATGGCGGTTGCGACGTATGAGAGTGCATCACTATTCTGGTTCGGTTTAACGATGTGATTAAGAGCTGCACCACGCTTTCGACAGTTTTATTTACGTAGATACAATATTCAAGTGTGACGTGTATCAGAAAATAAAACGATACTTTTTTTTTAAATGCTTAGATAGATGGTCAAGCTGACGACCCACCTGGTGTTAAATGGTTACTGGAGCCCATAGACATCTACAACGGAAACGCTGCCACACATCTCAAAACATGTCTTCTGAATATCATGTCCTACAGCTGATTAGCAGCTAGTAGATTAGATACTAGTGTAAAAAAACAATATATTTCCATATATTGTTTTTTTACACGTGTTTTTACAAATACAATTCTAAAAAATAAAAATGCGTTCCGGTAATTATACGGCTTCTAGCTCGTGAATATAGTTCACGTAAAAATAAATAAAAAATATGTTTGCACGTTCATAAAACTATTAATTCATTTGTTACTGACTTCAGTCCAATCAAAACGAAATTGGAAATTCTTATTACACTGGATTACGAGTGTATAACACTATAGATAGCTACAGTTCAATTAATTGACCATAATCCATTTAACATTTTGAAGTCGTCGTGGCCTAAAGGATAAGACCTCCGGTGCATTCGAACCGAGCGATGCATCGATGTTCGAAGCAAGCAGGAATATGTTCTCGATTGACTTCCACGATGAAGGAGTAACATCGTGTAATAAAAATCAAACTCGCAAAATTATAATTAGTGTAATTACTGGTGAAAAAAGAAAACTTGTATGATTATTTTAAACAGAAAGAAAAACTGAAGATACTTTCTATATTAATTAAAATAAAATTCTACAGCTTCATAAAATCATTTCTATATAAGTCGGCGGTTAGAATAATCTTCAGTTTTCGTGGTGAAGTATATTGTGGGAAATTTTACATAGAATATGGTATTGTGTTGTTGACAGATCGCAAAAACTTCAAAAGCCAATGAATATTACACACTTCAGTGGTTTAAAGCAAAAGCGAATTGTATAGATTGAGTATTGATACATAAGTACATAATATGCGTGAAGTAAATAATAAATAACCAATAGTCTCGAAAAGCGCTATTCAAGATTTTTTCATTGAAAAAATGATAATCAAGGACCTCCTGTGAGCCCGCACGGGTAGGTACCACCACCCCGCCTATTTCTGCCGTGAAGCAGTAATGCGTTTCGGTTTGAAGGGTGGGGTAGCCGTTGTAACTATACTGAGACCTTAGAACTTATATCTCAAGGTGGGTGGCGCATTTACATTGTAGATGTCTATGGGCTCCAGTAACCACTTAACACCAGGTGGGCTGTGAGCTCGTCCACCCATGTAAGCAATAAAAAAAATATTTAAAAAATCAAGATCTGATCATTTGGCTAGAAATTTTATTGATAAAAAAAACCCGACTATGAATATGGCATAAAATTTTACGTTGGCGTAATACTATTCGTAATCCTATTACGAACAGATTTAGCATCTGTCTTCTCACCTTGATAAAACGTTTTCAAATAAACACAATACGTAATATTTCGATTTGAACGTATGTACGTACGTATCCT